>NC_064433.1:58433281-59798697 GCF_023343835.1 Lagopus muta
CATCCTGAGTTTTCTTATTCATGACAAACTGCTAATCTGACTTGACTTTAAGCTTTACCATGCAACACAGTTTCTCCATCAGCTAAGCCTACTCAGTCTTCCCCTATACTTTAATACTGCCTTATCCCCCTCAGTTGTCATAGTACTACTAACTTTAAGATAGGTATTACGTCAACATCATCTTCTTAAGATCAGTAGTTAGTTCCCATATTTTGCTTCTCAATTCTCCAGTATTAGTGCAGAAATATGTATGCCATGTTTGATTTATTTTTAATCCGCCCACATTTAATAGCATTCCACTTGGTCCCACGCTTCCCTGTTATTTCTCATCTACCTGCTGCTAAGTCATCTTCTGCCCATCACAGCAGGGCAGTTACCACCTGCATTTTGTTTACAGAGCCTCTGGATTCACTCTGCTAAGGATACACAAGGTTACAGACTGAGCCCTCTCCTTTCCCCTGAATATCACCACCACTTTTTAAATACCCCTCGTAGCTTAATAGTTCCCCATTTCAAAATGCAAAGTTCAGTGCAATGGTTCTACAAGGAGAAAGACTCATTACAGCAACTGATTTCTTCACTGCTATATCACTGCCTTCCTGCCATTTGACTGGGGCACCTAGGTTAGAGATGGGACTGCCCTCTTGAGGCTCTTCATGGAGCCTCTCTGTCATCTTTGCCCCTTCAGCAACACCAGCATTGCTCAGCTAAAAGCAAACCTGCTCTGTAACTGCAGTGTCTGTGAGCCCCTTCATATCCCTTCTTTCTTTATATCAGAAGAGAGCAGCCTCAGCCATTCTCAGAGGCAAAGACAAACCATGTTTCAGGAACTCAGAGCAGGAAACTAAGGACATGTCTCACTCTTGGCGAACCTCTGTCTGTACTTCGTTTATTTGAAGGGCATTCTTCAAGATTAATTTGCATTCTCATAGTCCTTTTAACTATATTTTTCACAATTCATTCACAGTGCTAAAGAGTGAGAATTTACTGGTCTCTGTCCATGCAACATAACTGGATTCAGCAGGCTTTCCAGTTGGATTGTCTCTGAGCTGCAGAATTACCCGAACCTCAGACACTGGGAAGGAAGACAATTGACCTGACGTAAGCTCCACAGGTGACCTAGATTCACTTAGTAAAACAACCCTGCTAGAGACAGGTGTCACATTTTTGCAGCTCAAAACCTTCACTGTACAAACACAGCTCTCTGTGCTTGGGAGCATGGAAAGATTCATCAACAGCATGTTTGCCTCCTTAACAACTCAAGTTTCAGCAATATCCTCATCCATTAATACAAAGCTGCTTTTTCCCCCCCACACCCCCCCCTTCCTTGTCCTTTCCCTACACCAAGAGGAACACTGAACTTTGGTAACAACATTTTATGCACTGTTTTATAATCACGGCAAATCTCCCACTGTTTCAACAAAGCTGGAAAGCATGAATGTGAACCAGATTAAGTATCCCTACATTTGCCTGGCAGCTGGTACTATTAATTGCCTAACACCCTATTCTGAATCTTTCACAGAAATTAGAGCAGCATTCCAACACTGCAAATAACAGAACTTTTCATATACATTTGAAGGGGTGATCATTTTTCATAAGCAATCCAGACTAGCAATGTTAAAAAAGAAAAGGTGGGGAGGGAAGGCCTTCAGTTAGCATAAAAATTGCAGAGAATAAATTTAGGAACAGGATTCAACTCACCAACACACGCTTCTTTCTGTGCAGCTTGTTGCCTAGATACACAATTCTGGGGTGCAAGGGGGAAGCCCAAATATTAAAAAAAAATAAATAAAAAAATAAAAAATGTAAAGGAGGCCTTGGGAAACTTACGATACTGACATTAGCAGAGAACTAAATTATTCATATTACTGAGTGCAGAAGAAGGTGCTGACACAGGTAATCGTTTGCATGAGGAACTTTCCAGTCTCTGCTAACTGCTCCAAACTCCTGCATCTGGAAATATGCAAGAGGTATTACTCTTTGATAGCTGTTACATGGCCTGCTTTACATCTAAATTACTTCAGATGAATTCTGAATTCCTCCAAAGCTCTTGCGTGCCTATCTGATAAAAACAGAATTTGTCAGTTGTTTAGGACTTCTTTCCTTCATCTCTGATATTCAGTAATATCCCTCCAGGTATCAGCAAATGTAAGTGCAGTGAAGGAGGAGTTTTATTATTGATTTATCCCAGACTTCTGATCCAATAAGCCCTTTATCACTGCCAAGCAGACAGTCACAAATACATTTAACTTAATGCATTAAACACAAAGACTATGGAAGGAATGAACCAGGGCTGCTGTTCAACCACTTTATTTGCATCTGTGAAACACATGCTACAATTACACCTATGCTTTGTTACATGTGAATTTACTTTTTTTTTTTTTAATACATCAAAGTGTTTTGTTTTGCAATCCTCTTAAGAGAACCATGATCATATATAGCCATGAAGTGTTTCTTCTTTATTAAATCTATGCGTTGTTAAACGTGAGAAAGGTTCTGTGGGTGTTTAGCCAGTGCCATCATCAATTGCAATGCCAAGAGAAAGCACTCTACATTACAAAGCAGAGCTCCTTGTTTTGTTCAACAACTAAGAAATACTGACAAATACTTCAAACATCTTCCATTTTTGTAGTAAGCACGTAAGCCAGTAATCCTGCTGCAAAGCAACCGGACACTAAGAGATGACACACACAGAAAGACAAAAGGCCTGAGTCAGGAGTTCACTCAAATTTAATGCTCCTGTTGCAGGCTTGAGCAAAGGCCTAAGCCTTGAAAAGCTTGACTGCTTTTACTACTTTCTCATTTGGTCTAATAATATCACATTTCTCCCTTACCTTCACTTATTAGAGATTTATTAGTATCACTGTAAGTGCAATGGTCTTATTTGAAACTTTACTGAAAGTTGCAAGATCTTATGTTTCAAGTAGCTTCCAAATCTAATCGGACGTGGTTACAATCTAGAGCATGCACACCCATTTACTTCTAGAAACATAAGCATTACTTTTTTGTGTGATTTTAAGACTTATCAGTTTTAGTTTCCAAAGTTTCCAACAGCAATTTCCTTGCAGCACCATCATGAAAATATGAATTTTGTAAAAACTTCTAAATGACTGAATCTAAATAACTGAGCTGTGCAATTGGACCACATCATCTGCTACTACAAATCAATGCATGTCCAAACAAATATTATGGTTTACCATACATAATAGGATAGATTACCTGATATTTGCTTGACGTAGAAAACACACAAAAAAAGAGATGAATAGAGTGAAAGTTAGAAGGAAGGTGGGGGATTACCGATTTGGAATAGTTCATACATAAACTAAAAGACGTACTAAATTAAAACATAAAACTTTACTCTTTTCAAATACTCAGTAACCTAAATGTCACTGTGCAATAATCCAAAAATGTAAGTCTTGGATGGATTAGTCACATTCACATGCTTCAGATTTACTACATAATTAGAATGTTTTCTCTTAGTTCTTCACTGTTTTCTGTGCCTTTTAAACCAAAATATCTGTGTTTATCAAGCCTCTAAATTCAAATATTCACAGATTTTGCAAATACTCAGATTTGGACAGCAAACCCTAAACCCTAGGGTGCCATCAGCTCCAGGGCTTTTGCCCCTTTTCTGATGCACAGATATTACACATTCATATTCAGCAATGAAGTACACTTCAGAGTGAAGTACAGATCACGCATAAAAGCCTTCTTTAAAGTATTAATCTCTTGGTTAAACATGCAGGTGTTCTCACCACTTATGCCCCTAAATTGCTGGAAGGCTGTGCCCAGAGAGTGAATGCAGTTAAATCCAACTGGCATCCAGTGACCATTGATGTGCTCCCCAGGGGTCAGTAGTGAGGCTGGCCTTGTTTTATGTCTTTATTGATGATCTAGGTTAGAGGATTGAGCACACCCCTCAGTAAGTTTGGATGTGGCACTGAGAGACACGGTCTAGAACGCTTACAGGCATGGGTTGATGGATTGACAAGATGATCTACTTCTCTTTCCAACCATAATGATTCCATGATTCCTTACTGCATGTAAGGAATATCAGCTGCTGATATTAAAGACACTGAATCTTATCTTACACAACCACAAAATGCTTATCTACAGGTAGAACAAAACTGCAGCAGAAACCTCAGAAATACTCTGAGGAGGCAATTCAGGAAGACTGCTGAGAACTACTTCTGAAAGGCAAAGGTTTTGTTGACAGCTAACACACTGAAAGACAGGTTTTCTAAAATTACTTCACTGACTGAGCTGTTATTACCCCTTCTCTCTGTGCTTTTGGACAGGTTTGTGGGTTAACAGCACAAAGGCACTAAAGCAGCACACACTGAAGTTAGACCAACCGTAAAGAAAGCAAAGCATTGATACATTTTCAGAACTCCTTATCACAAAGTTCTCACAGCAACCAAGCATTACGTCCACACAACTTTATGCTCGCTTCCAGATCAGTCTGGGAGATATGCCTGCAATAACCCCAGGCACAAATAATCTGTTCTCTAGACAATATCTACAATAAAACATGCTAGACTGTGACTGGGATTTTAAATATCTAGTACAATCTGTTTTTGTAAAGAAGATAAAGTAGCAACAAAGACAAGCCATTAATATCTCCTATTAATTCCTATAAAATCCTATTAAAATCTCCTATCACTATTGTTCAGAAGTATCCTAGAGAGTATTACACAGTAAAGACTCTCTCATTATAAAATAGAGCTATCCAGCACTACTGCACAACCAAAGCTACTGAAGAGAGCAACAACAAAAAAAACCATCTCATTCAAATACATTCCTCTCTACAAGGAGACTGTAACAGCTCTGTCCTGCCTCCATCTCCTTCTTCCTACCTCCTCAGTTTTGGATGGAATGTTTAGTAAAGTGCTGACAGGCACCTCACTTCAGACCCTATATGACATAAGTGCATAAGAACTGCCTGTTATTTTAAATAGATTCGTTCCCTACCTGGAGATTACAAATGGCATCACAGTACCTTCTCTATGAGATCTATTTCCAGCTTTCCCAGGTATGTACCTGTTGATGTGGCAGAAAGACATTTGAAAGTGCATAACACAATAGAAAGCACAGCAGTGACAGCAGAGCAGCAAGGTTCTGGGCTGCAGCAAGTGAGGATTTGCTCAAACGCAACAGCCATTGGCACAGAAATAAAGGTAGGAATCTGTTTGACTTCAGAAGGCTTTGGGCACACAGGGATCTCCAGCGAGATCCCCTTGCCTCCACTGCCAACTCTTAAATGAGGTCTGGGAAGGAATGGATCCTGGCTCCACACCTTCCAGTCACTCAGATGCACTGCATGCACAGCTCCCCTGTACTGGCCCTGCCTTCCTACCAGGTTCTCAGTCACAGCTCAAACCAGTGATTGAGCATTCCCACTACATGGTGAACAGAAAAATGTGACAAAACAACTCACTTACTGTTTCCCAGAATAACAAATATGAAGTCTTATATACAGATGAGATGGTGTGAGCTTCAGAAGTCCTTTGCCTCCTTCGTGCATCTGCCTTGTTGGTATTCTGGTTGTCTGAAGACAGAGATACAAGCCTCCCAAGATATTAGCATATAAATGCTGACATTTTAGCCCAGTAAGAAAACTTCACCTGGACAGTGCGATTAGCATGCATTAATCACCCTCATCTAAATAGTTTGCTCACCAGATTGTTCCTAAATAGCTTAAATAACTGGATACACAAATACTTTTTGTTAGTAGTGGAAACAAGAAGGCTCTCTGAATTCTCCTTTACAAGAAGCCAACCTACAAAAGGAGAGGGAACATGCTGCATGGAAGAAGCTGCTGCAATGTGTCAGAAGCTGTATTGTTTCTGTGTTACCTTGTGACCACTCTTAGCTAACACAACAGGATCAGAGCAAGTGGGATACCATAGACTGAAGGACGTGGCTTGCATGTTACAGGGCCGGCCCCTTCACCTGACAGAAACAAGCAAAACCTTGCTAAGGCTGATCCTTCAGTAACTGCTGTGTGTTCACAGCAAATGGCTCTTCTTAAGAAATAACCAAGAAAAAAGCTGGAGGAGGCTGGAACCAAATATGAAGAATTTTCAGGAAATCAGCTGTTCAGATGATGAGCAAAGAAATCCTGGCAGGTCTACGTAATGATCCAGGAAAAACAGAAATAGAAAACCTACAGACTGGGTAGTCTGCCATGGTTGCTTTACCTTCCATTTCCGCAGCCCCATGTGGAAATACAAAACCACTAGCACAGACACCAGCACAGTCCTCAGCAGCTTCCCTAAGAGAGCTGTAGGCAGATTTGTTCCTGTCTCTCAGCATTCACACTATATCTTCCATTCTTTCCATTTTATCGTTCCAATTCCATTTGCAAAGGCACAGCCAGAAATAGGTACACTTTTACAGAGGAGATGAAGTTGTATGGAGTTCCTCCAGGCAAGTTGGACTCCTCCTGCTGAGATGGAGGTAACAATCTCAGGGAACAGATGGAAAAAGGAAGATCATTGCACACAGCCTCCCTGGAACCACAGGCATGCATACAGCTGAGCCCACGTGTTGGTGGAAGCAGCAAACTCTAGGAGAGGAGCATGGGGAAAGTAGGACCAGCTGAAGAGCAAGGCAGAGCCTCAGAGCCTGGCAAACTGCACAATACCCAGGGGTGGGATGTGGGGTAAATGCCATGGGGTGAGTTCCACCAACTCCAGGGAGAGGAACCACCTTCTGTCTAATGCACAGACATAGCCACCAGATGTACGAGGGCCTCCTCAGGAAGACATGAAGCTGGGCAGCACCAGAATTCACACAGCTCCTGTGTAAAAGGCACAGGAAATCTTCCATCCAAAGGGAAATCGAATGGCTCTGCCTTCAGCCAGGACCAGGGCTGCTGAGAGTGTCAGTTTCCACTCCTCAGGAGAAAGAATAACTTCCCTTACACCAGTTATCAGCTTGCCAATTAAATGAAACCACACTGCGTGATCAAAAAGAAGTTGTCCTGTTCTCCTTAGTCACAGAAATAAAGCACCTACACTTAACAAAGGTGCCTGATGTAGGCTAAACTACAAGAAGAGATGAGAAATAACCAGCAGGAGTTACAGCTCCACATAATGTTTTCCTCATGCCTTCCGTATCTTGGTAGAAGGGAAATCTTAATCTCAAAGAACAAGGTTGCAGATTGCTTTCACCATAACAAATGCAAACAAACCCGCAGTGCTGCAATCCCCCTTTCACCATATTAATCCAGTATCTGGCTGGAGATGTACACATTACAAACTATTTCATCCACATAAAAACTTTCAGCCTAGGATCGATAACAGCCTAGTGTCACTCCCAAAAATAGAAAACTAGCATTTTTATGACCAGCTGCAATTCAGGAGCTAACTGTAAATCAGTCAAAGCATTCACCATTGGATCCAGTTATGTTCAAATTGACTTGATTCTCAGCACCATACAAAACAGCCACTGGCTGTCCAGCCTCAATGAGCAGAGACTCTCCTAAAAGAAAGACTCCCACGAAATGATGCTGACAACTGCACGCAGTCCTCAGGGCTTAAAAAGCCTAGTTTTAGCCACAGCCTGAAGAATGAAGGTCTAGAGCAAACAAACCTGCTAATACAGATTCTGCCACCACCACACTCACGCTTAATCCCTTCCATGATTGTAACGCAACAAAAAGCACAGCAATGACAGCAGAGCAGCAAGGTTCTAGGTCACAGCAACTGATTTGCTCAAATGCAACAGTCGTGGGTACGGAAATAAAGGAAAGAAGCTGCTTACCCTCAGAAAACCTTAGGCGTGTAGGGATCTCCAGCAAGATACCCTTGCCTCCTCTGCCAACCCTTAAATGAGGTCTGGGAAGGGATGGATCCTGGCTCCACACCTTCCAGTCACTCAGATGCACTGCATGCACCTGAGCTTCCCTGGGTTGGCCCTGCCTTCCCACCAGGTGCTCAATCACTGGTCCAAGCTGTGACTCAGCATTTCCATTGAAATGATCCACCACTGCATAGTAGGAAATTCCCTTTTTGCTTTCCAGACTAAGGGTGTTTGTAGTTTATAGCACATATTTTTGCATGCAGTTCCTTCAGTTCTATTTCCATAGGCTTGTAGTCTGCTGTGAGTATATTCATCACTGACCAAAATAAAAGCCAACTTTTAAGCAGATAAATAGTCCCAGCAGAACTTAATGCAGCAGCTTGCAGCACTGTGTGGACATCTTGGCAATACTACTGTGCACACATTGTCACAGCAGGGAAGCAAGGATAAGCTCATGGTAGTTTTGCTTAGCAAGACATCGTATCATGAGCCATAACCATGAAAGCCTGGCAAACAGTTAAGTTCTGTACTTAGAATCATATTGGATCATTTAACAACCAAAATGCTTTTCCATACAAGCAAAGAAGTACCAAACGTGCTTTATGTAACAATAATAGAATATACTGCATTGCCATCTGTCTCTTCCTAACTTCCATCTTTTACTGCTGGGACAGTAAATGCAAGAAAAAAAAAAATCAATGACTGCACATCATACGGAATAAATAAATATCCATGAACTGCTGGAAAGGAACTAATTACTGCTTTTGGAAGCAATAAGCTTTAAATGTCTTCTGTCTTCAGTTGCACTAATGATCTAGAAATTCAGGTATAAAGATGCAGCCATTCTTTCCAATCATTAGCAACGTGTTAAGATCCAAGCTGCAGCACTGCTACTTTTGAGGTAACTAACATATTAGCAATGCCATTAATATGTAACTATTCTTGCAAAACATAACCAAACATTATATTTTTTAACAAGATACAACATGGATAAGAACATTACCACAAATACCTGCAGCTCTAATTTCAGTTCATAGAATCACAAATGGACCTCAAGGATCATCTAGTTCCAACCCCAGTTGCCCACTTCCTTTCTGTTTCTGCTAGTCAAACATCTCAGCACTGCCAGGACTGTTTCTTTCACACTCCTGAAGTACTTCTGGGCCCTGGCTGCACTACCTCCTAATTGTTATTGGGAACAGGACCCTAGAGAGGAGGCACATTTAAGCCAACATTTTAGGCTTCCTCGTCTCTTGTGCATGTCAGACCTTACCCATAGCTGCCTTGGACTAGTAACCACAGAGCGCACCACACAGCATGGTAGAGGGGCAGACTGCAAGCTATGACCTTACCCACCAAATTTCCAGCCTGTTCAAAATGTACGTTTTCTGCCTTTTTTGCTCTTTAGAGTGGCACAGCTTAAGCTGAGAGGAGGTTGCCAATGGCACTGACATTGAGTAAGAACATGCCTACACAGAGAAAACTTGTAAGAAGGAATAACGCTAACTGCAGAATTGGTAATGAGAGCATCACAGGGACCACCCCATAGACAAGCTGTCAAAAAACCAAAGCATGTGAAATACTGAAGGAGTACTGCACCTTGCAAAACCACATCTTTTGGTAGCAGTCATGACATCCAGCAGCATTACATCTCACGTGCACCAATCTGAGACATGCCCTCTGTCACAGCTGGCACCCAAGAGAAGAAAACATTTACAAAAAGCTTGTGCAATTACATCTCCCCAAATCCAAACTGAACCAGTACACACTACAGCTTTGTCAAACCTGAAGCAGACAAGGTAGAAACAATTTCAGCCGCAGCTAAACCAAACTGGAAGAGGAAGTGTGCGACTTCCACTCGAGATAACCTTGGTTTAGAAAATGAATGTCTGTCCTGTTTATTGAAACAAAAGTTAGAGACAAACCAAAACACCTCATTTGCCTTGTCGGCAAAACTCTTTGATGCTTTGTTTTAAATCAAACTGGTTCATAAATATGCACACACAGGAAAAGAATATTTTTTGTCTGTTCTATGCTTACATATTTTTTTTAAGTGTAATTAAACGTATTCACAGGACATCTATAAAAGACATTTAGAAAACGAAGTGGTACACTGGAAAAAAAACACCGAACTACTGGAGCTAAAATGTATGTTTCTGTGTGACCTATTCTTAACCCCGAGGAAGTAATAAAGAGAAACAGCTGCTCTGGGTATCTAGACAATCACCAGCACAAGACAACAGAAACTAATAACTAAGTCTTTTTCAATTAAGATGCTTTCATCCTCTCTTAAGCAAAACAATTGCAGTATTTTATCTCATTTGAGATGAAATAATCAGTAACAGGCTATAAGCAGCACTGTAGTTAAAACTGTTTAATTCAGTGATATATTTCAATATCAGATTAAAATCAAAACAATCGAAAAACCCACAAGGCATCTTACTTATGAGATTTAAGCTGCTATGGTGTCTGATTGCAAAGTTCATTAGCTACAGCAATCTAAACATACCAAGGTTTCCACAGTGTGCGTTATCAAATTAGGCAATTATCTCAGATTCATGAGCTAAACTGTACCCACACTATAAATCCAGCAGGTATTACCTGCAGCGATTTTGATTGAAAACAGAACAACATCCTAAAAATATTTTAATGTATTTTGAATTTAATATGCTGTCAAAAACAGCAAAGGTTGCCATTACAGGGGTAGTCTGATGTGCTTAAGATCAGCAGGCTGCATTTTGTGGGGAACAACTGTGCAGTTTAACATTCTCTAAGTGAGGCGTAGTGCTGGTGATGCCCAACCACCCCAACAACACTGGCTTTTAGTGGATTATAAATCCCACTGGATTTGTAAAACGTGATAAACCACTACATTTAGCCCATTCACTTGCAAATAAGATGTTCAGTGAGGAAATACTTATCCAGCTGCTGACCAGATTCCCTCCTAGAACTGTCCCAATATATAATTACTAGTTATTCAAACTGGTAAAAAACGGTTATAGATTCATAAACAATATTTCTTTTCTGCTTCCTCCCCATTCTGCAACTCCAGCAGGAAAGCAATTGCTCTCATACAAGTAATTGCTTAGAAAAGATCTCCCCAAAGGGCTGTCAGCACTTTACAATCAACAGTTTCACCTTATACCCTTTACAGGCAATTTCTCCTCAAGTTGGACTGTGGACCTTGTCCACACTACTGTTTCTTTCATTTTTGCCCATTCCTGGACTGGAAGTACAATAGGGTTTCAAGCCTTCACTATACCTGAATGGGACACTCCCAGAACCCAAGTCAGCTTGCTGTCTGCTTGCCCAAGCAAACTTACACCTTGGCCAGTGATTACTGCCATGAGCCTTTTACCCTAGAAAAACTGTTTTTCTAAACTTACAGAAGATTTCCCCATCTTTCTTTCTCCTGCATCAGATTTCTTTGAGCTTCGCTTTATATGTCAAGTAGATACCATGAATTCATCCAACTCCTCTCCACAAAACCTTCCCTTAAATGCATTTTGATGAAGTTCTTGTAAGAACAAGAAAAACTTCTCCTGACGTGAAAGTAACTGTGATTCTCCAAGAGCTCTGCATTCACTCCTTGGGAGCAAACAAATATGACTACAGCTATATGATGGTAGTGGTAAGGAGTAAGTAATAAACTGGAACAAAAATGTCATTTTAAAGAAGAAAGAAAGCTTATTTTCAGAAAATCCCAAACCTAATGTGTTTGTCTGTACAAATATATTTTTTCTGTTATAGTCAAATGTATATTTGAATTTGTTTCCAAATAAATTACATTTTTATCTTTTAAAAGATAATTGTGCAAGCTGTGCAATTATTTCCCAAAAATGCACATTTTCACACACAAGACAAACACGAGTCTAGTTACATCACCAATTTTCACTACTAGATCATACTATGTGTTAACAGTTATAAAATCTCAGGGACGAATATGATCTTCCAGTCCTGTGCAATGTTTATATCAGTGAGGTCCCACTCCATTACCAAGACTCAGATGAGCCATAACAATACAAATAGCGATTGATAGCAATAAAAATATATACCTTCCCAAGGAGACACTAGAAAGGAAACGTGCTAACTTACAGCAAAGCTGAGTAACTTCCCACTCCATCACCCACCGTTCCATTAGATAACCTCTACACAATCAACAAAGAAATATCCTATCATGGTGTTGATATTCTGCTGGCACAGCTCCGGTGAACAGCAGCAGCATCTCCTTGGGGAGGTTATGATCCAACATTACAGCAATAATGTGATCAGCCTCAGTGACTGACCACCCTGAGCTCACAAACACTTAACTAATGTGGTGGGCTGAGCAGCTCCTGCACCCTCCCCGCTGTGGGCTGTCAAACACATTTAGCTGCAAGAAAGCAAGTGCCAATCCCGTAACCCAGCTGCCAGTGCATACCACTGCAATGTCATTAGATCACATGAACCAGCACCCTCAGAGGTGGTCTGCCTCTGAGCAAGGCGCCACCATCCAGACTGCCATCTTCACCAGCTGTTAACTACTGTCCTTTATCATTCCCACCAAGTGATATGTAAATCTACAAGAACTCCTGAGCTTTTACTCCAAGACTGACTGGGTAAAGGTATAATGATAGCTTACTACTCCGCAGTAACATTCCCAATTGTCCTCCACTCAATCTACTAACATCCCACTGGTCATCTTGGTTACTTACTGCTACCTTTTATTTGAAGTCCCCTAGGTTTGTCAGATTGAGGTCATTAAGGAGGATTGAAAGCAGCACTGCTCTGACACTAACAGCCAGATGCTGAGGCTTCAGATTGAACAAATTCAATGCAAGCCTAACACAAGTCTTGATAGCATTCATTCCTTTTCAGATCAATGGAAAATGGCTGTTACAGAAATTGCACATTCAAACATCATAGTTTTCAGCTTTGGCAGACTTTACTGAAATAAATAAGGTTCAGATTCATATGCGTTTTGCATCTTATGAGCTGTGCTGGATTTCTGTTGTGAGCAAACTGACTCACAGAGCTGGCGCTTTGCTAAATTCTGAAGGTTTCACTCCAAACCTTTTGAATCCCCTGGAGATGACTTAACCACTGTATTACCTCTTCTCTATCTCTAAGAAAGCTCAGTCTTGCCTTAATTTAACCTACAGCATTCACAAAACAGAAAGCCCTAGTTAGCTGCTTCTCAGTATTTTAGGTTGACATACAAATATATTAACACACAGGCACTCCTATCTTAAAGCAGATTTGGTCAAGTGTTACCTTAGGACCAAAAAAGCTGTTTCCCCATGAGCTTCAGAAAGCATCTTGAAATATTTGTGAGTGATAAACACAAAATAAACACTAAAGATAAACATACTGCTGATGGTTTTGTAACACTCACCGAGTACTTTCATAAAAGAAACTTTACAACCTTAAAGTTCTCTATAATCTATTTTTGACAAACTCAACCTGTATCTATATAGTATCTCAATTTTCTTCTTTTGAAGGGAAATTTTAAATTTTGAGAACTTGAATGTCAAAATCTTTCTTACTTCCTAATTTCCAGAAAATTATCCAGATGCTGTCTGTCTGGAGTTATGCTCCGTTACAACATACATAAACACAGGGTCAGGTATGCTTTTTAAATAAAACATGCCACCATTTTCTACTGAGGACAAAACTTGAAGAATTTTAACTCAAATGAAAAGTTGCTCCTAATTAGCAAAGTCCAAGTCTGATGCTATTCAACATTCTTATGAGTATTTTTGGGAACTACAAAAGCTCAGGGAAGAACTGAAACATGGAAGAGGATGAGCACTCAGTGCAATTCTCACTTCGATTCCACGTCAGAAAAGAACAAATGCAATCCTCAGATGTATAGAAAGGATTCAGAGAACAAACATACCTCTTCTCCTTAGTAAGGTATTAGCTACACATATACTGGACTAACTTAAAGTTCCAATTGCCTGTTTCTTTTTGGCGATACTGAAAATTTAGTGGGAATGCAATACTGAAAATTTAGTGAGAATTACAATATCGTCTCAAGGTTGTATGAAAACTCTGCACTGAAGGTAAGCAGCTCATTTTGTTAGCAGATGAAAGGCAATAGACAGGTGACTTGACTAAGAAGAAAAAAAATCACCTCAGGCAGAAATTGTCATGTCCTTAGGGCTATTTCCTGAAGGAGAAACAAGCACAAACAGAAACACTGCTGGAATTTAAAACCAAACACCAAATATGAAGTCAGGAACACATTTTTAATCACAGAAGGAATTAATTAATAAAATTAATCACTAAGGAAATGTTAAAGTCCTCTTCATGCCTTCACATCCAGCCTGGATGCCTTCTCAAAGGACACCCATGAGCCAGATGCAAACTGTGGAGTTGAGCAAACAGGAGTTTTATATTCCAGCACTTATTCACGAGGTCAGCTTACACAAACTGTGCTTTTAGCCTTAAACTCTACAAATTTGCTCATCCAGCCAAATGCTAATCAGAATGATGGAGCTGTAAGCACTTTGGATAGGATCTCTTCCCTAACATCAAGCCATCCAGAAATTTGTTGTCCAATCTACAGTAGCTTCTGTCAGTGCTAGCTCTTTCAGAAGCGTCCTCTTGCAGTCTGTTAGTCTGTCCCTCTCCCCCTACAAGGTAAGAAAGATGCCCCGAAGTCTACACTGTCAGCAAGACAAATCCATTTCATTACACTATATTAGGCTATTAAAGACAAAAACAACAACTGGTTACTCAGATGCTGGGAATTAAATCCCAGTTTGGTTTAAGCCAAGGGGAGATTTGCCTTTAACTTCAGCAAACGTAGGACTTGGATCCCAACAGTGAGTTACCGGTACGGCAGTAGCACCTAACAACCTTCTAGCCAACCACGAAATCACAGAATCATTAAGGCTGGAAAAGATCATCTAGTTCAACTATCAATTCATCAGCACCTGCTAATCATGTCACTCACTGCCACAAATGCCCACGAGCCCTTGGTGAAGGGGATCCCTTCACCAAGGAGCACGCAGTCTAAGACAAGGAACAGCGGAGAGGTAACCAAGGGTACAGGAGAGGAGAGAAAAGCAGCCAGAGTTCCTGCAGACAAAGGAAAACTGTGAAAACAACTGAAAGGAAGACAAGGAGATTCCTCAGAGGTTTACAGAGCATCTCTCCCAAATGCACAAGGTCAATTCACCTTACAAGGCGTAATACGTTAAAGCAAAAATAGTACTTCACTGTCATGCAAGTCCAATCTCTTTTTCAGTGCTAGACTTAAATATTTAACATGTACAGCAGAGCACAGTTAAACTGAAGTGCTTCCTGATAGAAAATAATTCACAGCAGTGAACATATGTATACACACACACACACACACACACACACACACACACAGGGGTATTGCAGTGGGGCAGCTCATTTTCTGATGCGCTATCACTGTAGCCCAGATTTCCAGCGCAATTGCTACAAAAGATTTTCTTAAACTAATTAAAAAACAACAACAAAACACCAACCAGAGAAGCCCTGTGATTTCTTTTGTCAACTGTTTCTCGCTTTAGTGAACTAATTTCTATCATAACTTACAAACTAAATACAATTTTAAATGCCTTTGCATATATAAAAACCACCAGCAAATAGATGTTTTCTCTTCCAAAATAATCCCATGCTCATTTGATGCTACTGTAGTCTCTGAATACAAACCAAAGAAATATTTGGAAAGCCTAGACAGCTGTACATGGTGCAGTTCTCCTCATGTTCACTTTGAACACTCAGGAAAATAAAGCCTGGTGATTGGAAATAGATGACAGAGCCACTGAAAAGAAAAACAAGAAATCCAGAAACCAAGGCAACACAGCAGGAAATACAGACAGATAACACATACCTGTAGGCAACTATCTATAGTTTAGAACTGCATAATAAATATTTCTTAATCATTAGAGGTAATTTTATAGGCCAGATACAGGGCATTACAAGTTTGAAAAAAGATGCACAATCCTTAGGCCAGAAGAGATGACTGAACCAAGGTCTAGAACCTGAAGTTTTGGGTCTTTTGGTTTCTTTTTGTTTGCTTGTTTTTCCTTCCCCCAGCTGGTTAGCAGTCACAGCATACCTGGTTTTGAGCGCATGTTTTGATTCCAATCCTTGTGTTACGGGATACTGAGAAAATATAAACAAAACTCAATAAAAACACAGTTTTTCATTGAGTCTTTTCAAGCTACAAATGTATTTTGTGTTTTTGCTCTCTCTCCGCTCAGTTTTTCAGAGACTGGAAAGCAATGCAGACAATACAGCAAACACTGCTGAAATACTAGCAAACCTGAGATTACAAAGACCAACCTGTAATCCTATGATTTCTTCTAAACAATATTTAGCCAAACTTGCTGCAATGGAAATGAAGACAAGGTGAATTCACATTCAGTTCAAGCCTTCAGTTTAAGTAGTGTCTTTATAGTCCCCACTGACATTTCAGTCTAAACAAGAATTTGGAAGAATAATCACATTTCACATTTCTGTTTGCAGACCAAAGCCTTGTGAAGACCATGAAAGCCTTGTGCATGTAAACAAGACATAAGGGCAGGACTTGAGTTTCAGGCTTTGCTATAGAGTAGCTTAAAACTTCAATTAAGGACTCATGAGACAAAGCCATAAACTGGCAGTGCCACTTCTATTAAAACTATCCTGTATAATCAACAATTATTATTTTAATAAAAATGCATATTAATTTGATAGAAGAAAACAGTCTCCTAACCATATTCTCCATTAAATCAGAGCTTCTAGGACAGAGATTTGCACCAGGGTAAGAACTCTCTAACTACCTGTGGTCAATGACCCACCTTTTGCAGAAATCATGATGATTAACCAGCCTATGCTACTCTGCAGGTAAGTTTTACTACCTTTGTTTCTACCCACCTATATATATTAAACACGTAGTAATATAACACACAGTATAGAAAGCTGGTAGATAGAAATTGTACTATTTTGTGGCTATAACAGACTTTTCATCCCAAAGCATCTCTTTTAATGTTATTCTCATCCACTGTCACCAGTCCTCCCTTCAGAAAAGAGGAGTGACAAAAACTGACGTTTTAGGTTTTCATGCTCAGCATTTCACAATAAATCCACTGGAAACAATTAAAAGAAAAAAAAAAAAAGAAAGAAAAAAAGAAAAAAGAATCCTGAAGACTTTTCTAAATGTGTCTCCCAAGCAGCTGCCATTAGAAACTCAGCCATGCTGAGTTCACCACTTCTCACACACGCTCAGCCAAAAGGACTCCAGAAGCCCAGTTCCTACCTCAGGCATATTTCCACAGCTGAGGTACTAAAATGACAGAAACGCAGGAAGAGCATTATTTGAAACCTCAACAAAACTGAGAAGATTCTGATATCTTTCAGGACACACCAGCAAAAGCAGCACATTTACCCACAGCCGAGAGAAGCACTACTCGTGGCCTGGCAGCTCCTACAGTTCTCAAGCTTGCACGTGGAATATTTCTGACCACACTGAAAATGATTTCAAGCTACATTTGTAAAAATATATTCAAAAGAATTGAAACATTCTTTCTCAAGGTGAGCACAAGCCAGAACCCTAAAGAGATCCCTCAGCTAGTGATCACCAGGCTGCTCTACATGCATCCCATCCAGCTAACCCCCTGCTGCAAACAAAACCGAGGACAACTTTCCTTAGATTCCCTCTCTTCCTCTCTTGGAGAGAAACTGTCCTTTGCAGGCAGTAATAAAGGAGTACAGCCTTTTCAGGAGCACGCAGCCTCAGCAGCCTTCCCTGCAAGGGATAGCAAAACTCACAACACTGCATTAGTACAAGCCCATTTTCACCTGCATGAGAAGCTAATGCAGAGGGATGCTCCCTGCCATTACAGCATCATTAAGGAGCTTGCATCCAGCAGAGGAGCAGAGCAGGTAGCTAGGAGTTAGCTTGTCTTATTTCTTGACTGCAAACAAGGCAGGATTGTTTATTTAATTATTAAAGCTCCCTGCAGCATCAAAAACCTCTAGAATAAACACAGCAGACCCCAATTTGAAGCACATCCTTCATTACAGCTCCTGTGCCATCAGCTGCCCTATACCAACCTGACCCAGCCCTCAGGGACACAAGGCTGAATCAGAAAGAGTCTCTAATGGTCTCAGATACTGCTGTGCATTTATTTAGCATAGAATAGAAGCATCCAGATCAAAGGAGTAACAGCCAACTCCAGTGTGAAAGCTCAGACAGAGAAATAGCTCCTGGAATACTGATTAAGATCAATCTGTAACTTTTCAGCCAATTCAGAGCCCATGTGGCTTTTCTGTTATAACCATGGAACATCCCCATCCCTCAAGGCCTGCCTCCTTTCCCTTCTACTTTTCTCTCTCATCTGATCCTACAGCTATGCCAAACCTATTAAAAAAAAAAAAAAAAAGAAAGAAAAGAATATCCTATATCCTAAAGAGAATATTTCTCTTTTCCTCGTAATATTACTAAAACACTATGACTGAAGACTTTAGACTTTGCTTGTCATCACATGTTCTCCAAAAATGCATTAAGGAGCAATCAGGCCATCAGTAGTGGGCAATGTAATGGGAAGAAAAGGAGAGAAGATCAATAGGTAAAGGCAATAATCCCTTATTCCGGTAAGACAACAACAGGAATAATTTATATGACTGCAGGCTTAATCATCCCTGTTCTCACACTATGGGATTTCAGGGACAGCAAGAATACCTGGTCTCCTTGGACTGCTGTAAATTCATTCCTGCAAACCTAAATTGCACAGAAAATCTGGGTCAGCCTGGCTTCCTTAAAATGTTTCAAACCAGCCTCTTATCTGCCTCAGGTGTTCTCTTTAGGAAAATGTACCATCAAAATTGTATGGCTCTCTAGACTTCAATTCATCAGAAAGACAGATAGCCCACACCTAACATCACCCCAATGGCTTTACTTCCCGACAGGCTTTTAATGTTGCACCTGTACCCACCATCAGATTTCATATATGCATGTAGAAATATTCCCCAGATCATCTCATTGTATGTTTGACACTAAAAGCTGTCAATTTATGCAATACTGAATCCCATATGAATTAAAAATGAGCTTCTTCATGACTGTCTGTGTGTACCTATAATAAACTACTTAAAAATTCCGAGCTTGTGGGAATGTGAGCGTAATTCATAAATTATGAACAAGGCTTCTTTAAGCAGGGGTAATTATTATAGGTATACAGCACTATGCAGAAATGTAATATTTGCACAGAAATACCTTACAAAAACGTCAATATCACCATCTCTGAAGTTTTCAAGAAACGTGTGGACGTGGCACTGAGGAACATGGGTTAGTGGCATGGTAGTGAAGTGATGGTTGAACTAAATGACCTTAGAGAGTCTTTTCCAACCTTTATGATTCTATGCTTAACATTTTATGCAATTATGGCCAAAATAAACCAAAAAAAAGTTACAGAAGATATAATTCATATTATACTTTGAAATGAATAATAAGTGCAAGCTCTTTTTCTCGCTGCTTTCTCAAACTACTTCGTACTTCCATTACAAAGTTAAAAACTGCCTTCTCTGAATGACATGGATATGTAGATAAAATTGAGACAGTATCTAGGAAATAAAACAGGCTTCCACTGAAATTGAAAGGAAAGGCTGCAAGCTATTTTGAATTGTTTTAATCTCAATTGATTAAGCTGTTTTATTTCAGCCAGTTAGAGATGCAAGTTTAGTTTCTACATCACAAAGTTATTGTGATCACAAATGAAGTGATTGCTGAAAATAGACTTACATTTGTGGTTTGAGAAGCATCTCATCTAATTCCCAATGATGCTTGTATACTTATATAAATCCCTACACACAGGCACAGAGAGGACAGGAGAGCTGCTGTTTATTTGTTGTTGGCTGCTTTTGAGGGAAAGAGTTGATAACATCATCTTACACTCTACACCCATGTTATATGGTAAAAAAAAGGCGCAGGATAAAAACACATGTTAGTAGTCATTTTAAAAACCATTTATACACTGGCCAACCAGTGAGAAAATTTTGCAGCTGGAGCTCTTTAATGCTGGTATTACAAGAACCAGCATTGCCAGTCTTGCTTGTCTCTGGCCCTGGCAGGTTGCTGTTCACAGATGCTGTAGATCGCTGTGTGCAGACATGACACATGCAACCCTGAGCAGCTTGGTGGTAAGAATGTACATTTTAGGGGACCTACTTTTCCATGAGTATCTTTTTAACCTCTTAATGTTGACTGTTACTGTGAGATTAGAGTTCTGCATACACAGAAGGTTCCTTATCTGGATTATACACATTACTGGACAAAGTCAAGAAAGAAATAAGAAATCCAGTACATTCCATCAAAAGTATAGTCAAACAAAGACTGCGACCTTGAGCACTGAGACGAAACTAACAAAGCCAAATTAATGTGCTCATCCAGCATCTACGTTCCAGTTCTAGCTAGCTCAGGATGTTGTCCACAGGGTTACTAATTCTAGTACTGGATAAATCTGATGTGCAGCCTTCCTTTGTGGGGTGCTTATCCTGGAAACCTGATCTCTTGCTTTGCTTTCCTTTACTTTATGAAAGCATCAAGGTAATTCAAATAGAGAAGGAAAGATCCTCCACCACTACACCCAAAGTTTCAAAGTCAGTTTTAAGAACTCATTTACTTAGAGTCACAGGATCACAGAATGATTGAAGCTAAAAGAGCCCTTTGAAGGCCATCTGATACATCCCCCTGCTCAAGAAAGGGCACCAAGAGCAGATTTCCCAGGAATATGTGCTAACTGCATATTGCTTTAAATAGTCTTGTTTCTATACAACTGCTAAGGGAACTTTAGTCTATTTGAGACCTTTAGGGGTAAAGTAGGTCTCTTAAGAGCATACTCTTTCACTTATTTGCTTCTGTAGTCAGCAAGTCAAATGGATTTCAGACACAAATTTATCTTTCATAAACGACACAACATAAAAGTTACTTAGCAGCTCCTCCTCCAGATTGCACAACTTAAAATTAGGCCTTCTTAATGAGTATTTTCATAGTAATACTCTTTATAGATGTTATAGAAAGAGTCTTGCTGTACAGTGTTTCTGCTGATCTCTTAAATCAAGTTGTTGAACAGATTCTGAAAGATGCACTGCAACAAATGAGTAGGTGATTAACCTGGGAACCGGTGTGCCCACATTTCATTCTTTGGTCAGTCAAGTATTTGACTGTCACACTTAGAGTGACTGGTAATTCAAACAGCTTGTTCACTGGGATTTCTCCAGTATATCAGACCAAATTTCCAGCTAAAATTCACAAAAAGCTACAACTTTTAGATCAGCTGTGAGGACCAGTTTCTTCTCTTACCTATTCCAACATAAGGGGCTTTCTGGCTTATAAAAGCTGACATTCCCTTTTCACTCCATGCTGCACCAGTGCAAAAGCTCCATAACCCAGCTAAAGTATAACTACCATGAAAGAAAATCTTTCTGCAAACAAATCCCAAATGTGAAAAACTCCACAAAAACGTGGATTCCTACTGACATCTATAGAATATCTCAGAACTTGCAACAGGGTGCTTGAGAAAGGAACTTGATTTTAAGCCTCATTAGGATGCATTTGAGCATGGAAAGTGGGAAGTTTAGTATCATAAATTTAGACTTAGCTATGCATAAGAAACAAGAGGCAGCAAGTCTTAGCCCATTTCCTATGAGCAATTAAAGTTTCACCTGTTCTGATAACTTAGAATCTGTTGGCAAATTATGACCAAGTTTCACTGAGATATAAAGACTGTGAATGTGATTAATCTTTCCTACCAGCTCTGTAAAAGTAGTTAGCTAGAAACAAACTAGCAGGGAACTGGCACAAAGCAATATGGACCTTCTCCCCAAAGGTTTCTCAGAAGATTATAGACCTGGTTCTGGAAGCTGCTTTGAATTTGTCACACCCACTGAGGCCATACAGGCTCCCATGGATCTGCTCAGCTTTCAAAGCAGAAATCACTTCACCCTTACAATATGCAGACAACACTGAATGGAAACAGCATAATTATTTCTCAACCATCAAATCCCCTTCTTCAATTGTTTATTCTAGAATTGAGTTGCTTCTTCCCTCAGAGGAGAAAGTAGCATAGTAGTGAACCATCCTGTTCAATACTAGAAAGAGTGAACCCATCATCAGAAGTAACCACCTTGGCACCAAATCTACAAAAAAAGTAAACAGAATGCTAATTGCCTTCTTTGTCTTCTTGAAAAAAAAAAAGAAAAAAAAAAAGAAAATAAAAAGGAATAATTTGATGAAAATAGATGTCTTTATATCTCATAACAGCATCATACAAAATACCAAACTACTAACTATAGATCACATCTGACTCAGAAGACAGAGCACTGACCATTGAGTCATCAGCACCTGCATTCTACTGCCAGGTCCTCCCATCAAAACACCCTGTAGTTCTGGGAAAATTGTAATGACAGTTGCTATTAGAGTTGTATGAATTAACACTACAGAGGGCCAAATCTTCTGTTAGCATAATTTAGGAGTGCTGCAGCAGCAGAGAATTCAGATCATAATTCACACAGTGTTGTCATGTAGCCCAATCTGTTTATAAAAAATAATTTGAAAAAATACTTTCTGTACCTGGCTCTGCATACCTTATGAGAACAGATAAAATCTAACTTTATATTAGTACCAGTGGCTTTGGCTGTAGGCCACAGTGTGTTCCTTATAGTAACATGCTAGTCACCAGAAGAGGTTTCGATGATAGCAAGGTTAAAACAGTGAAACTGTTCTGTAATTGCTATGGTTACCATAGCATAGAAATAGAACAGAGATTGAAAAATAAGTTCTGAAATGACTATCTTCTTCATTAGTAATAATCTGCTGAGGCTGCCTTGCATTCTTGCTTGCTTACTGGAAGCACAGTACTCTAGAAGCATGAATTATGATGTGACGTTCCCAATCACACTCATCTTTACCATCATGTCACCAGCTTCTTGAATAAATCAGATTTACATTTATTGAATGAGTATGTTTTTTTATTATTATGGAACAAATTGGAAGGACAAAGTATGTTTTGGATACCTAGCCTTAAGTTCAGGAGTCACTATTACCTTTTTTAGAAGAATTCTGACACAAGCTACAAAGAAAGTTGTAGCTTTCTTAAGGCCTGTGCATATGGAGAAGAAGATGGACAGAAGGAGCCTCCAGACTCCCATGAGCCATGTGGACAGGCAAACAATGTTACAGGCCTTCTTTCACTATCATACACCAGGTTCATTTAAAGAGCAACCTGTATGGTAGATGCCACTATGCCACTCCTACTGAGACAGCAGTAAGGACAGCCGTAAGAACAGCTGCTGAAGGAGTGCAAAGCAACCAAATGCTTTATCCTTCCTTTAGGCCCAATCTGCTTGCATGGATTCTAAGCTACTACCACCTCAAAGATGACATCTGCAGACAAGAGCCCACCTCTTGTGGCTACTGGGATCACCCTGCAGCAGGGTACCAGGGTACTCATCACAGCTTGCTCTATTCAGCAACACCACACACACTAAGTGAACTGAGTGCAAAGCAATAGAGGATCATTGGTTTGCTTTGCATGACCTTGCTTTTTTTTCCTTTAGAATAGATGGCTGAAACGCACTTGGTATTGAGAATGGTCTTTAACAGAAGGAGGGTCAGTTGCATAAGACCTCCATGCTGCAACAGAACATACAAAAAGCAGTAAGGTATCAGGCAATTCAGTTGCAGGAATTTCCATCACTGCCTAGATAAATGAAGCTAAAGGTTTGTGACAGCTGCTTGTGTTTTGATTATCTCTTTCAGGGTCTCTGAGTTCAAAACCACATTCTATAGAAGCAACTGGCAGAAAGAAATTATTTCTAATAACCCATCCATATCAGAGGCCCCATTATTATTATTAATTACTCATATTGCCATAGGACCTCATTGTCCCAGCCAAGAAAAGACGCTCACTGTATTGCACTCCATACAAACAGGCAGGAAAGGGCAGGCCTTGCCCCACAGAACTTGCTGCCTACAAGAACCCAGGCCAAGCTCCACATTAGCTACTGCCAGTTCTGCAAGAAGTCTAATTTAGTGCTGAAGCCTGATTATGGCAGGCCTGAGCTCTCAGCCCACTACAAAGGTCATGCCTCACAGACATTTCCCACATACCACCATGACAAAGGGCAGCCCACGTGTCCGGCCCTCTACAATAACCCGTGCCATATAACCTTCCCACATACGGCAATGACAACAAAGCATCACTCTGTGGTGAGAGCACTGGAGGAGGAGAGGCATGGAGCATCCCTTACAGAGGGAGCTGGCTGGAATTGATCTCCTCCTGCAAGAACAATTGAAAATCAGGAAAGAACAAAAAACTGCAGCTGAGAGGAGTTGTGTTTTGGAAAGGAATGAGTGGGAAGGAGTAGGCTGCTACAAGCATGACAAAGGCAGCCCAAAATGGCCAGCAGCCAAAGGAGGAAGAAGAAGCAGAAGAGCAGAAGTGAAAGAGCAGCTGGGAGGAGAGACAGGGTCACACCTGGGGATGTCAGGTACCCTGAGTGTGCGCTGGGACAAGGACTGGGAGTGGTGGGAGGGTGAAGGAGCAGCCCCACAAGTCAATAGGGTACCAGTGAGGAGCTGCTGACTGTCTCTAATGACAAGGGCTTTCTCACCGAAACACTGACAACTAACTCATTAAGAAACCTAACGGGTTTCTGTAGGTTTTTAATCCTCATTTTTCCTTCAGTTTTGATTGTATCACAGTAGCAAAACTACCAGCACAATCATTCTTAACTGGCCTTATTGGTCTCACTGGCACCAGTGCAAGCTACTGCACAAGCTGGCCAGTGAGAACAAGGCTGCTGTTTTCTCTGGCTTTCTGGTTGATCAATCTTTTCACACGGATGAATTTTTAAAAGATAAATGATTGGATTACAGCTGAGAAAATCTCTATTCTCTTTGTTATTTAGCCATAGATTTCTTATGCAGTTATGGAACAACCTGTCTCTGCATGGCTTCTGGGCCTCCATTTACTCTCATCTGTAAATTCCCCTTATTTTTCCTTAATAGCAAATCCCCAACAAGATTGTCTATTTCCACAGTCAAATCTCTAACCTTTCATTTATATGCTTGAATTCATTGTGCCAGGCATCCCAGAGTCCCCAGGTACTACCGGCAGGCAATAAATAACAATTTATTCCACCCCACTGAGATCTAGTGGACAAAACAGCAGCTCATGAAGCAAGCAGTATTTTGATTTTTCAGAACGTTTCCACTTTGACAGAGCGCTGCCTGTTCTTTCTTAGCATAGCAATTTATTTTTTCATGTTTACTAACAAAATTCTTTTTCAATTACTACAGATCTCTTTATGTTGATGCATTATCTCATCATTACTACTTATATCTCATCCCTTTTGCCTGTCTGACACACACACTTCACTCCTGGTGAGGACCCCCACTGGTGTCAGCCTCATCGGGCGTCCATCCATCCCTCCGGCAGCACCATGCTGACTCACTGCTTCTGCCCTTCCCTTGCTCCCTCCAGCACCAGGAAACATTGCCATTCACACAGCTACAGCTCTCTACGTAGCACAAAGCACTGGGCTGCAAGCTCTGAAAAAAAGTTGCTTATCAGATTCTGGATTGCTTTCTGTTAAAATAAATAGTGCATTGAAATAGAGGCCTCTCATTCTTAACCTATGGCATTCCAAAGGAAACAGCTGAAGAACCTGCCAGGAGTAAGTCTCTCTGATGGGTTTTTGGGGCAGAATTCCAGTTTCCATTTTTTAAACACAAGTTTTCAGTGTGGAATAATTAGCAATTAATTACACAGCAAGTGGATCCTTGAATAACAGCAAGAAACTACCCATACCTAGCCCTGCCTGAACTGATAGAGAAACCAGGGGCTCTCCCTCAAAAAGAATCTTGCTACTAAGGGATTGTTACAGCACACAAAGCATATACAGCACAATTTTCAACTGCAGTACTTACTGCTTGCTATACCCAGGGAAGGACTTATTTATACCCAAAGAAGGCTTACATGCTCACTTTCAATTTAAGGCTCTTCTCATCATTCTAACCTGATATAAAAGCAAAAAAACAACACAGGAATGACTCTGAATCTGTATAATGTCAGCCCAAGGAACAGTGACTGAAGTATTTTTCAAACAGCAACTGTCAAAGCTGACTCAAGTTGTCATTTCATTTCCTGATCTTGAATACATTCCAGAACTCTAGAGCAAGCAAGAAGGCAAAAAAAGAAAATCACAAATCTCACAAATCATAAAGCAGTGTTAAGTAGATTGCAATATAAAGAAATAAATAAATTAATGCAGGGGCCTAAAGGTGCATCCTGGAATCTACCCAAATGGCATCTGTAATTTCAAAGTAATTGAGTAAAAAGATGCCACAGGTCTCAGTACAAACCTGCTCAGCCTGCTTAATAAAGAACCAACTGTGTTTTCCACGATAACAGAAGTACAGATTTGATGGTGCAAACTTCTGCGTACCTGAGTTTGATACTTCACTTCTATCACTTCAATGTGTTGGGGTTTTTTTTTTTAGGAATAAGAAGCATCAAAGAATACATAGCATCACTGTAACTTCAAATTCAGCACATTTGAAAAATGTTATCAGTCACCAATGTTGTTCCAAGTCTTGCTCCTATTTTTACACAGTTGAGCTTACAGTATGTTAAGGGAAAGTTATGTTATCACCAGATGGCCAGCACCAGCCTAAACTGGCAGAGAAAGTAAGAACTTACCTAATGCCCAAGAAACTGAATTACCAGATGTCCAAAGATCTGAACTCCTAACAAACCTTGTGTGCCTTCATCCCTCTTAGATACAAAGACATACCATACAAAGGCATACCAGTTGTACTATCACTTCTCTTACATGTAATCATATACCATACACATTATTTTAAAAGTTCCCTTCTGATCATATCTTTACATTTCACTTCAAAACACTGCGACTAAGGATCCAGATTTCTGACAAGTTTTATGGATTCGTAACTAATCGATCTAGTGCCCATTTTTAGCTCACTGCAGATATAAGGTGCGTGTCAGCAGAAAAATTCATTTCTTCAGGTTTCTGCCTGGTTGTTTTGTTGGGTTTTTTTTGGTTAGCATTTTGGTTTTATTTTACCTTGCCCTTAACGCATTCGGAGCTAGCCAAGTGCACACACATGATCAGTTATTGATCCTGGGTTATAACAATTCATTAAGATTCAAGAATAGGATCACAGAACCATAGAATCATAAAACGGTTGAGCTGGAAGGGACCTCAAAGCTTACCCAGTTCCAACCCCCTGCTATGGGCAAGGCTGCCGCCCAGCAGATCAGACTGCCCAGGACCCTCATCAGCCTAGCCTTAAGTACCTCCAGGGATTGGGAACCTACAACTTCTCCAGGCAGCCTGTGCCAGTGCCTCACCACCTTCTGAGTAAAAAATTTCCACCCAACGTCCAACCTCTTTTAGTTCAAAACCATTCCCCCTTGTCCTATCACTACCAGATCATACAAAATGTCATTCACCATCTTGTTGATATGCTCCCTTTAAGTACCAAATGGCTGCAGTGAGGCATTCCCAGAAGCTTCTCTTCTCCTCTCTGAACAAACCCAGCTCCCTCAGCCTTTCTTTGCACGAGAGATGCTCTAGCCCTCTAAGCATCATTGTGGCCCACATATTGGAGACCTAGTATTTATAACTATTCCAGTTCTCCCTGCTTTAGTGGGAGGTAATGTGAATTCTGAGTTTATAAGACTGAGATTTTTTATCAATGATATTTTGATGGCAGAGCTTTTGGCCAGCTGGTGGTGGGCACAGGCTCAAAATTATTGCTTTATTTTACCCTTGTCTTCAAGTCATACCTACTATAAATGATCCTGAGGTGCAATTCCAAACATAGGTATATTGCTAGACATACTTCACAAGAGATACTTCAATAAAATTTCCCTATTATTTCCCTATTTATCAGTAGGTGAGAATCACAGGCACCAGTAAGAAAAGGAATGAATGCAAATATTCCCCTCAGCTAGACTCAGACCAACTCTGCATGTTTGCTATCATTGTACAGAAACCTGGTTTTATCCAGAACAGTGTGACTTTTTAAAAAGATTTTAAAAGCTTTGTGAGGTATTCTGGGAAAGAAAAACTTTTCCCACCCACTTGAAAAGAACTTGTCTTTATTAAAGCTACAAATTATACAAAGTACAAGTACAAGCTATTGAGAGCAAATGTTTTATTCAAGTTGGGCAATAATTGTTAAGGATCCTGGATTAGTCATCAAACTAAGAACCAGATGCTGCATCTTCACAGAGGTTTTAACCCAAATGTGAACTCTCCATGTACCCATACCTACAGACATACCTAATTCTCTCTAATTTTCTTAACACTGGAGTGCCAAAGGTTGAATTCTCTGTCTTGCTAAAAATCTGAAGCCAGGTCTTAGAATCTGGCATCCTGCATCTTGCCATGAGGATGTGAGTAGAGAAGACTCCAGTTCTGAGCAAGACTAAATCCAAATCATGCTGTGTTCATGTCTGGCCAAAAGCCAAACTTATATAAATAAATTATTCCACCACGCCACCAGTTCTGTTTGCCTGACCCAAATTCCTACCTACACTCTTAAATTCTTGGAATATTCTGAGTTGTAAAGGACCTCCAATAGTCCTCACCTGGTTCAACCCCCCTGCAGTGAACAGGGACACACACAGGTAGATCAGGATGCTCTGAGCCCCTCCAGACTCATCCTGAGTGTCTCCAAGGATGGGGCATTCACCACCTCTCTGGGCAACCTGTGCCAGTGCCTCACCACCCTTACTATAAAAACCTTCTTTGTATGTAACCTCCTCTTTTCTAGTTTGAAACCACTTCCCCTTGTCCTATCACAACACATCCTGCTAAAGAGTGTCCTCTTCCTTCTTACAGCTCCCCCTCAGACACTAAAAGTCTGCTCCCACCTCTACCAGTCTGTCCTCATAGGAGAGGTGTTCCACCACTATGATCATTTTTCTGGCTCCCCTCTGGATGCACTCCAACAGGCCCACATCTCTCCTGCACTGAGGACTCCACATCTGGATGCAGTACTCCAGGTGAGGTCTCACCAGGGCAGAGCAAAGGGGCAGGATCACCTCCTTCAACCTGCTGGCCACATTTCGTTTAATGCAGCCCAGGATATGGTTGGTTTTCTGGGCTGCAAGAGCACACTGCTGGCTCATGCCCAGCTTGCCATTCACCAATAACCCCAAGTCCTTTTCAGCAGGGCTGTGCTCCATCCTTACACCCCCAGCCTGTACCAACAGTGGGGGTTGCCATGACCCAGGAGCAAGACCTTGCACTTGGATTTATTGAACCTCATGAGGTTCACCTGGGCTACTGCTCAAGCCTGCCTGGGTCTCTCTGAATGACATCCCATCTCACAGGTGTGTCGACCACACCACACAGGTTTGGTTCCAATCCCCCTGCTATAGCAGCAATACCTCCCACTAGACCAGTTGCTCCAAGCCCCTGTAACTACTTACAATGAATAGGAGCTGGTTCTCCTCCTCCACGTATCCAAAACAGAAGTTAAAACTGCTGCTGTTAACAGCTTTCAACCTCCCTCCATGGAAGTAAGCATCAGTCAGTGGTGAGAGCATGTTACAGTTCATTCTCAGCGCAGTGACATTTAAACAGATTCAGAATAACCAGGGAAACCAAGGAAAGGCTGCGCAGGGTTGGCTAACCTTCTCAGAGTGGATGCTGAATGCAGAACATTGCTCCTGCCACGTGCCATCTACGATTTCTGAGAGCACAAAATTAAAAATAAACAAATAGATTAAAAAAAAAAAAAAAAGGAACAGGAAGGAGGAATGGAGTTTGGAGTTTGTATAATTCAATTGAAATGACCCCTGATGTGACTGACTGAAGTGAAAGGTGACTAACTGGTAACTGAGGACTTCTTTCTACCAATTGGTTAAGCACAGTGTTATATGCATTAATCCTAGCAGTGGAAACCTACCTACTGCACAGATGGGTTTCACATAGCCATACAGCATGGGGACAAATTAAATGTGATTAAAGGAGAAAGAAAGAAGGAAAAGGTATGGCATGGCTGTGTGGGTAAATGGTTCTACTCCCAGCCCTGATTACAAGTACTTGAGTGCACTTCTAATCTCACTGTGCATCAGTTTTCTTAAATAAATAACCCCAGAAACCAAACAATGAGGAAAAAAAGAAGAAAAAAAAAAAAGAAAAAAAAATAGATTTGCTGTTTGCAAAACATTAGGAAAAGATATCCTCCCATGCACTCCATCAGCCAATCAATTTTAAAATTGCCTTAGAAGTCATCTTTCCAAGGATCGGTTTAATGGCGAGGCTGTTACAAAGCAGAACAGACAAATCTGCTGTTTCATTTTCAGCCTGTATTAAAATAACATTTCTAAGTGTTTTTATGATTCTCTCATGTCATTGCAATACCAGGACACAGTATGGAAGGTCTAGTCTGCCACATTTCTTACATTCACAGATTGAAAAAAAGGGTTTTATATATATACATAAAAAAGTCAGTCTCTTGTGGGGCGCAAATCTACAGTAATTAAGATGTAGGGCAGAGACTGAAAAGGGGAAGATAGAAAAGAGCATAAACCATCATGGACTGGAGATGAACGCTGCACCAGAATAAGCAGCAGAAAATGAAAGGCTGCAGACAGAGTGGGAGGAATCACAGGAGATATGCAGAAAATGGGAATGGACCAATCTTCCTCTTAGCAAAAGCCTTTTCGCATTGATATTCTTAGCAAATGATATAATATAATAAACTAAAGGTTTAGGACAGAAATCTGCTTTTTCCTTTAAGTTTGTTGTTAAATTTTGATACTGAAAGACATTCAGAAATGTAAATATTAGAATCATGATATCTTTATTAAATAAAACTCTCCACAGGGAAGCACAGTTCCCATTAAAGCACTAACCTGCAGTCTAGCTCAGTTCCTACCTGCTTACTTCAGCTTTGGGCACCTGCCCTTGCAGAGATGTGTTTTTTACCTTTGGAATAGTCCTAATGGCATCCATCTGTATCTGGTCTGTACTGTGGACTGCCTTTACAGGACAGTATGAAAAATTGCTGTTTTATCCTCATAGTCATCTGCTGCTAGCAATGCAAGCATGAATAAAGGGACAAAGGGAACATTCATAGCAATTCCTCTAAATTAAGGATATGTCCTCTCTCTTCCCCCGTAAAATACGATGTTGTGAAGTTCTGAAGGAAATGAAGAAAGATGAAAGAAATGAAAGTCATGCCACAAATGCAAGGCAGTTCAACAGAAATGAATGCATGCTTTTCATCTCTGCCATTATAAATTAAAATCACCGAAAAAATGGATTGTATAGAATTGTACTGAATTAAACATTACCCTCTCAGGTATCACACAAATTGGGAAGGGAAATCCATGGCAAGGCCAACTTCTCAGCAAAGCCTTACAGTATCACAGAACTATGAGAGATGCAGAAGCACAAGTGATTCCTATTTCATTTCCATTGTCCATATGCTGAACAAGACACCAATGCAAAAACGTAACAGAAAAATGAGGTACTCAAATGGACACATTTGAGCTTGAGAAATTGATTTTTTTTAGAATCCCTTAATGCAGAAAAAAATATATATATGAGAACTTGCATCTAATTCTTCCAAGTGGCAATTAATTGCGCAAGGTATGTAGAAACTGTCCAGGTGCAAATTTAGTCTATGCATCTGACTTAGTGCTCCTCATTTTACCTTGATGAATGCTCATAAATTACTGTTTTATGCCAAATGTTATTTTCTCCAGCACTGTTTTTCCCCAGTTGCATTTTCCATAAAGCCAGGTGTTAAGTCTGACTCCTGTTCTGCTTATAGACTGCATTCACACACATCACAAAAAGAAAAATCTACACCGCAATACAGAAGGGAAGGAAAAATATTTCACATAAAGGAGGGTGAAAAGATGGTAGTGAATTATTTTTTTAAATTAATTACAAAGGACTTAATTCCAAACAGATGCAGACCTTTAGATTAAAGTCTGTTCAGCGGCCATCATTCTACATTCTCAAATCTTAAACAGGAAGTATTTCACAATAACAATGCCTGGCTCCCCCATTAACACTGCAATCAGTCATTTTAGATTCGGTACTAATTCAATATTTTATAGAAAATCTAAGGAAAATTAACTTTTCCATGACATAAAATCCAACTCCTAGTTATCTCAGAATTCAACACGTAGGTGCTACAATTGAAATCCTCAGATAAAAGAGGGATTCCTTAAAAATTTCTTAGAAGAATGAAAGTAAGAAAGCAATTTAACTATGAGGAGAAAATAAAATGAACTCTATTTAGATTTATTTTGGTAGTATGTGAGCTGCAACTGTTTAAAGCTATCATTGTTTAAGGATTGGCTAACAAATTACATGTTTATCTGTACTGGCTCATAAGGACACAATGCAATTAGTGAGAGGAACTGGCAATACAGGTCCCTCTGACAAAAAGAAAAGAAAAAAAAAAGATCATCTACATTTTTCTTTGCATGCTGCCAAAGCTCCAGCAATTTCCCATAACATTATTTCAGCTGCTTACGTTTTCTGTAGGCTAATGCACAGGATACATTTCCTTTTAGAGGAAACCATCCTACCATAATTTGATGAGCATCTCTTTTAACATCAGTACTTGTTTACGCAGCTCATTCTGTTCCCCTGCTTCTTTGGCATTCATTCCTATCCCCACACTGACTTTTGGCTGTGCGGGTTTAGCAACTTACAGGAACGTATTGTGAACCATATCATGTCTGATAATGAAAACCAGTCTGATAACCCAGTCTGGTTACGGATAGCATCCGACCCCTTCTCTGTTATTTTTAATTGAGGTCGGTATAAACATTTGCATATCTGAGAGTCAGAACAGGGGTAGGAATGACAAAGGGAAACGCAGGGCTGTCCTGCTGAGAGAAAAGCACATCAAAACGCTCCCTCACTAACACGAGGTCAATGCAGGCTCAATGACAACCAGAAGTGAAATTCAGGCATGGAGCGAGGCTATGTATCTGCTAATGGTCACTATTTCCAGGCAGCATGCTGTTATGTGTTGGGTAATGCACAGTAAGCTGCTGCTGGGATTGAACTGGGTACAGTGGGCACTCCCAGAGAATTTGCGTGTTCCAGGCCCACTGCTGCCTACTTCCTTTCTCATCCAGTCCCACCTCCTGCTCAAAGCAGGGTCAGTTCTGAGCTGAGGAGACAGCACAACCTCTCTGGGCAGCCCGTGCCACTTTCTGGCCTCATGGGAAAACAGCTCCTCTTGTAATCCAGCCCGAGCCTCTCTAGTTTCAACCACTGCCACTTCTCTTGTCCTCCCGCTGCACCACGCTGTGAAGAGGCTGGCTCTGTCTTCTCAGGAATGCCCTTGCAGGACTGGGCAGGTTGCTGCAGAGTTCCTCAGAGCCCTCTCTCCTCCAGGCTGAGCAGGCCCTGCTCCCTCAGTCTCTCCTCACAGCTCTTGCAGTCCTCTGCTGAACTCAGGCCATTTTGTTGCAGGCCTGCGCTTAGAAGGAAAGCACGGAGTAATGGATGAAGAGCTGGAGGAGCACCCAAAGCTTTGTCTGATTTTGCTGTGCCCTTGTGGGTGGCACTGTGTGAGCAGGCTCCAAAGGGCTGAGATGAGGGTGATGTGTTGGGAATGCTCAGCCTCATTCCACGTACGCTGTTGCCAAAATATATATTGAGATGGCATCAGTTCACAGCTCCCAAGTTACATATTTGGGACATGTTCATCTCTGGGTTGAATTCAGAACATCCCATTGGGATTTATGAGCCACTCTGCACTTTCCTAAGCAACCTGTGCAGCAGACAGGTGTGTGGAGGGATCACCTATTTAACAGGGCTGTTTCTGGGACAAGGAGCCTCCCTTCTGCTGTTCTTCAGATCCAGAAAGCCTCATTGAAGGCAGAGAAGAAACTGCAAGCAGAGGGCTTTGGAGAAGAGTCAGTCAGTTGAGGCAGCACTGTGTCAGGAGAGTGAGGAGATGGAGTTTGGGTCATGAAAGTGGTGCAGGGAAGAGCAGAACAAACAGCACAGAAGCTGCTAGACATAGCTTCAGCTCTACTCACCCAAGGCTCTTTCCAGTCACAAACAAAGAATTATTTGTGGAAGCCACATTACTAAACTAAGGACTTAATAGCCATTGATGCAACACCTCTGTGAGGTAAGGAAAATACAAATTTAGGATCTGCAGAAGACAGCCCCGCTTACCACTAGTCCGGTTTCCAATACTTTACCAAGGATACTTGGGTTTCAAATACTAGGGACCCCAGCCTGCCCCCTCAACATAAAAAATCAGATAGCCAGCTCTATCCATAATCCAGAGAAGTTTGATCCCCTAGAATAAAATGTATAAAACCCAAGAAGCTGAGAAACTGTTTAAATTAGTCAGACAGGGAGTCAAGGAGAGGCCCTTCAGCATCTGTTTAGCTGCTATGTCCATAATTTGATTTCCAAAAAGAAATCTCTGCTTAGGGTTTCCCAGGCCTAAATGCCTCATAGAGTTGGCCACCAAAGCTGCTTTCAATCCCATTGTATCATGACTGTAGGTGACTGATATTTCTCCCCTCTAAAAACATTGCAGGCCCCTACTACACAGCAACTAATCATAGAAGCACAGGATGGCTGAGGTTGGAAAATCATCTTGTCCAGCCCCTCGCTCAAGCAGGGCAGCTAAGCAGGTTGCCCAGCAAAGCCATGAAGACTTTCTACACGTCATTAAAAGAATAAAAAACTAACAGCAGAGATTGTACTTATAGCAAATGCAATATAAATACAAATATGAAAAATGCTGAAAAATGGTTTCCACAAAATATGCTGGTAATGAAATCCCCACCCCAGTAAAGCAGGTTACCTTTATGCACATGACTGTTTTTCTCTGAACTCTTATTAACTGCATGTTTAAAAGGCACATTTGCTAAAAAACGTTTTGAACAAGAACTCTAAAACTACAGCAATTTTACTGCAGAGACAAAATACCACCAGCTTGAGATATAATTAAACAAGGCATGGAAACATCATTGTCGGAGTGAAAAATGAAGAATAAATAAATAAGTCTGCAGAAAATAATGAAGCTTTAAAATAAGAATGCCTTTTTCAACATGAGTCCGACAATCTTGTTTGACTGCAGGACCACCAGACCACCACTGCTCCATCTCGTAACACTGAAGGCTGCTATAGTCAACAGAACACAATGAACCTTTCCACATTCCTACTGTTCATTTCATTTTAAAAAACAGAAGGTTAATAGCTGATAGATGTTTTGCATCTTTTCTGAACAGCTTACACATGTAATAACTGCTCTGTTTTGGAAGAAGCCCTTGTTAGGTCACTGTTGAAAATTTCAGCCCCAAAACATCCAAATCTTAGGCTAAAGGAGAAACATGTGAAGAAACAACAAGAAACAGCAGAGGTTACTAGAACAATTCATGTTGCATGGTGGGTAGCATATATTCTATATACAAAATTAATATTTGATGTAATGTATTGCAATTTGCTTTCACATTCTATAATGCTCTTATGTTCCCATCTCACTCTCCAGCAATGGAAATTATGGTATAGCTGTAGTTCTGTATTGCAGCCTATATGGAAAAATCCCCACTGAAGTACACTTGAGTTTTGAACTGCAAAAGAATGGAGAAGAAGACTTCAGACCCTAGATGTCTAAGCCATGGCAAAGTAAGAAAAGACAGGAAGCAACAAATACAATGAGCTCCTTAGAACAGAACACAAGAATCTAATAATAAAATAATGTAAAAATGAAGACTTGCCTCGATAAAAAGAAAATAGGATAAGATTTGACTCTGGTAAATGAATGTGTTCAGAGAAAGTCTGCACAAGAAGAGCTAATAGTCTTAACCATAGTTCTGCCCACACCATCGCACCTACTGTTTCTCTTGAATGGATGAGCCATTTGTTTCAGTACACACTTGAGACCTCATTTCATAGAATCACAGAATGTTTGGGGTTGGAGGGGACCATAAATCCTATCTAGTTCCAACTTCCAGCCGTGGGCAGGGCTACCATCCAGCAGCTCAGGCTGCCCAGGCCCCATCCAACCAGGGCTTGAATGCCTCCAGGCATGGGGCACCACAGGTTCTCTGGGCATCCACAACTTCCACACTTCATTTTGACTTCAGAGATGCTGTAGATGTAGAGAAGCCAGGGTGGAAGTACAAATCCTCACAGTGAGGATTGTGACTATACGAGGCAAGTTGCTGGCTCCTATGCAGTCACAGTGCTCTGATGTCCCCATTTGCAGGCCACAGCCTGGGGTATCACCTGCAGTGCCATCTGGAGATAACACATATAGACTTTCTCCACACATTCTGAAGGAATCCTTAATAAAAAAGCTGGCTTTGGGTTGCTTCTGTCAGTTTACTTGAGAGCTTTCAGACAGAACCCTACAACCCAAAAATCTGCATCCCCAAACCAGCTCAGACCAAATCCTGCCTCACTAATGTCATCATAGGCATCATTTGCTTCTGCTCACAGACAGGAATCTGATCTGCACTTAAAGAACAGTCATAAAGTTGGTGTTAACAGAGAAGATTAGAAAATACTTTATAGTGACAGGAAGGGATATGAGCAAATTCTCCATTGCAGGGCTGCATGTGTGACAAGAATCAGTGCAGTTTCTCCTATCAAGAAAGAACAAATCTTCTGGAGAATACAGGGAGGACAAATGCCCCATCTGCAGTGATGGAGATCTCTGGAACTGAAAGCCCACACCCTGACCTGGAAACAGGAGTAGCTGCTCTCTGGCTTGGCATCAGGCAAGCTACAAGAATTTTGCTCTTCCCTTTTCCATAGATATCTCCGTATCCATGCTGCGCTTGGCACAGCATGAAGGCACAGCCCTGTGGGACAGCTGCAGAGCACACAATCCCATTGACTTCAAGGGGAAGTAAACAGGAAGAGAATTTGTGCCCATCTTTGATTTCAATTAACCATGTTGACTAATCCCTCTAGCTTCTGAATTCACTCTCAGTTCCCTGTACTACCCCTTCTACCTGTGGCCATGTGCACCGATGTGTCATCCATTCCATTAGTGCCTTCATGTCCCTGCCAGTTGCATATCTCCATCCGTGGACTATTGATTTCAAAGTCCCAAGCCTACTGCATAGACTCAGCAGATAGGGAGGCAGTTATCAAGTTGAATAGGTTTTCCTGAAAATTAGCTTTCTTCTTCTTTAACACGTAATTTTTAAATTCTTGTGGTCCATGGGGTAACCCTGTAGCATAACATATTTACCTGCAAGTAAAGCGAAACCTTCATTTTATTTAAAATGTTTCCAGAAGTGCAGCAAAGCTGATGGTCTAAAGAATACTTGTATCTGATCTAAATTCACTGAGTGATTTCCCTCAATTCCCTCCACATACGGAACGTGGTCCTGATCACTGAGTGAAGAGAATTTCTGCATGTTATATACAGTGAGATGTTTTTGCAGAACAAAACATTCCTTTTAAATCTGGGGGAAAATAATCTGTTCAGTACTTTCCCTTCCCTATTTGAAAGAGGGAATCCTTTACATTCTAATACCACACAGAAGCACTCTGCAGTGTAGGGCTATCAGTGCTGTAAATGTATGCACATACCCCTTCTGGGATCCCATGTGTGTGCACAGCCTCAACCTCAGGTTATTTCCCTTCATGATGAACACAAGAGGAGTGATGATATGTCAGTCATGTCCAACAGAGCCAAAAGGTGCCGTATAGCACTCACCTACCGTGTGCTCTGGATGCTACAAAATCACATTTGGAAGCCCAACTCCAACCAGTCCTCGTATCAAACATTTCTCCTTTCAGCATGACGCAGAACTTTAATTTCCACTGAGTGGGGGTGACCTCAAGACTACTTTCTCTGCCCGGATGGCAGCGATTCCCCTGGCTGCCGGAACGAAACCAGCCTATAAATAACTTCAGAAGGAATCGTCTCCCTTCCCAGGCACTGCAGACAGCTGTTTACACGGCTCCCACGTCCGAGCGTTAGCTCAGCGCTCGGCTCCGCGCGGTTTGATTTCCCCTTCTCAGCATCCGCAGCCGACGCAGCCGTGCCCCGAGCTCCCCCCGGGGCGCAGATGTCTGCCGCCACGAGCCGGAGCTCCGTCTTTAGCCCCGGCTACAGCCGAGCCCCGCTCCCCTCCCGGCGGCTCCCCGCAGCTTCCGTGGCCCGCACGTCGGCTCGCCCACCCGCGGCGGGCCGGAGCGGGGCTCCCCCGTCACTGACACGCGTGGGCAGCCCCGCAGCCGGCGGGGAGAGACAAAAGCCCGGGCCGGCTCACCTCCTTCAGCTGCTCCAGCTCCTGCTTGAGGCCGTCATACTCCGCCTCCAGCTCGTCGTACTGCTGCTTGAGGGTGAGCTTCTCCTCCAGCACCACCAGCCCATATTCCGCCGCCTGGATCTTCTCGTGGGTCGTCTCGGAGAGCTCCCGGGTCAGCCGCTCGATTTCGCTCTTGTAATGGTCCGCGCCCTGCAGCACCTCCTCCGCAGCCATAGCCCCGCCGGCTCTGCCGCGCACCGCGTCGCCGCGCCGCCGAAGCAGCGAGGGGGCGGGCGCGGCCGAGGGGCGGCACCGGCACCGCCGACCTGAGGATGGGGACGGGGATGCGGGCGGAGATGGGGCCGCCGAGCGCCGCCCCGCCGCAGTCGCGCCCCCAGCTCCGCCGCCGCTCTCGCCTCCCCCGGCCCTGCGGCGGCCCCGAGGCCCGCAGGAGGCCGGGGCGGCGATTGGGGCGGGCGGGAGTGCGCGTCGGTGCGGCGGCTCCCGGGAAGCTGCCGGCCCCCCCGCCCCCACAGCGCGGTCCCTCCCCTGCGCTCTTCAAGATGACGGCGGCCTGTCGGGTTCGGTCCCGTCCGCCGGCCCGGAACGAGGTGGGGATGCGGAGCGATGGGAGCCCTCTCACTTGGCTCAGCGGGTTGTGGTGACGACCGCGGCACCGCGGCGATGTTAAAAATAGAACAGGAGATGCGGTCCAGGAGACTGCAGGAGCAGTGCTGGCTGCCAGGGAGCTGCGAGAGAACCACTGCCTGCTCCCGTCCCCGTGCAAGGACCACAGCGCTGAGCTGGGGCCGGTGCACCTCAGGCTGAGATGCCAGTGCTAGTGATCATAGAATTATATAATCATTGGAAAATACCTCTAAGATCATCTAGTTCAAAACCAACCCATCCCCACCATGCCCACTGACCACGTCCCTCAGTGCCACATCCACACAGTCATTGAATACCTTCAGGGATGATGACTCCACCACCTCCCTGGGCAGCCTGTGCCACTGCAGCACCACTCCTTCTGAGAAGAAATGTTTCCTAATATCCAACCTGAACATCCTCTGGGGCAGCTTGAGGCCATTCCCTCTTACCCTGTCATTGTTACTTGGGAGAAGAGGCCAACCTCCATCTCACTAAAACCTCCTTTCAGGTCACTGTAGAGAGTGATTCATTCTCCCCTGAGATCAGACAGCAGCACTGATCCGAGTCAGATCAGCTGTGGTCACCCCATTGTTTGTCTTTCAAATTAACTGGAGGACCTAATGCATAGATTATGTCTATTTTATGCTGGCTGTAGAAAGACAGATGAAACATGTCTGGCTTGAAATGAGAGTGGTGCGGACAATCAGCCCCTGATCTCACACAAAGCCTGCCAGTGAAACTTCGCACATCAGATTAAGGGCATGTTACATCTCTGGCCTGGAAGAGTGAGTTCACACTAGATCAATCACCAGACATCTTAAACCTAAATTCACTGTTTCTTAAAACTATGGCCTGCAAACAACAGCCTTATCTCAATGCTTTCAACAAAGTTTCACTGTAGCTACCACCAGGATCAGGTTTTCATGCTTAGAAAACATCTGTCATTATTATTATTTTAATACGAGCAATATCAGGGCTTTAAATGATGAAGTTTAACAACCGAGTTAGAATTTCCAGAGAAAGAAAGACGGTTTGTTTAAAAAATGATGCCACATATGGAAGCCATATATTGCAGTCCACCAATGAAGTGCTATATTGCAAATCTAAGACATCAATTCCCTTCCTTCCTCACTTGTTTTAAACAAACCACATCACCTTCCAACCATTCAAGAGGGTTCCCTCTTACCTTCATCCCATTCTAAGAGGTAGAAACATCTGTGTTCCTCCACAGAGTGCTTTGAGGTCTGTAAATGGAAGGTCCAACACCAGTCACATAGTATGTGCACACGGTGTATAGCATCTATCTAGATATGGACATGTAACTAAAGGATTGTAGGGTAGCCTGTGTAAACACTACTTCTTGGTGCCTAAAGAACATAGAATATCCCGAGTTGGAAGGGACCCATAGGGTTCGTCAAATCCAACTCCTGGCTCCACACAGCAGCACCCAAAAATCAGACCATGTGTCTGAAATCATTGTCCAGATGCTCCTTGAACTCTGGCAAGTTCGGTGCCATGACCACTGCCCTGGGGAGCCTGTTCCATGCCCAACCACCACAGGAAAAGGTCAATAACCTTTTCCTAACACCCAACCTGACCCTTCCCTGTTGCAGCTTCATGCCATTCCCTTCAGTTCTATCCCTGGTCACCTGAAAGAGATCAGAGGAATAAGCAAAGTAACAGATGATCTGTCAATTCTGTAGCTTGAAAGCAACTTCTCAACATGCTCATTTTTAATAAATTCTATTGCAGATACAAGAGTGAATATCAATAAGGAAGCAGCAAGCGTGGCTATTAATAGATGAGGAGAGTGAGCAGCCCTCACCACTGAATATCAAAACAGGGAGAAAAAAAACTGTATTCTAATTGCGATTCCTACTGTGTGTCTAATGACTGCTTTCTTTTCTTAAAACAGGATGGGAGTCCACAAGTCTTTGCAAAACAGACAAACCAAAATGGTAGCAAAATGTTTTCTTGAGAGCTTTTGCAAGTCCCTGGTTAGCCACCTTCAGCTTTTGAGCAATTTTGTTGTTGTTGTTGTGAAAACAAGCCTTTGGTAAATATTCATTCAAGAATAGATTGGAAAACACCTTAAGGCCAGTACTGAAAATGAGCAGTTGGTTGAAGACAGGCTGAAGCAACAGGATGCTGACAGCTAATCTGTCCTTGGTGTAACTCCACGTGCATCATTTAGCTGACAATCTCACTCATAACCCAGAGGGCCATTGCACCACATGTCTGAACATCTGTGCCCTGGAGAGGAAATCTGGCTCAGTAAAATGTGTCATTTTTCTGCAGTACCTCACAAGAAAGTTAGGGAGAATCTTTCCTTTTAAAATTGAAAGGAGTGAAGTCCAGTGACTGTGCAGTGTGCAGAAGCTCACAGTGGCTGGGGGAGGGTTTTCATAAACTTTAAGTCATAGAATCATAGAACTGTTGGAAGGGACCTCTAAAGGCCATCTAGCCCAACTCCTCTGCAGTGAAGAGGGATGCCACAGCTAGATCAAGGTGCTCAGAGACTGGTCCTGCAGCTACTCCAGATTGAAAATGCCCAGCATGCCTGTGATTTGCTGTCATTAGGATCCATTTATTCTGCATCATGCTTCCCATATGCATGCACCACCAAATTCTGCTCCCTTGATGATATTTGTCATTGTTCTAGAAGTTTACTGCTTTGAAGCCTTCCTTAGGCTGAAATGATTCATGCTCCAGAGCTTCCACTTTCTCCTCTGACTCCAGGGAATCTAGGGTGGCAGCTCAGACACAGATCTATACTTTCCAGCATGCACATTTAATTACACAAATCCCACCTTCTATATCTTTACTGAGAGCTTAGAACTGGCACCCACACTATCAAGACTTTTCCTCATATATGTTTTATGGACTACTAAGGATGCCCTCTTTTCATCAAAATAAGGGGCTTTGGGTCATCTCATCCCCATCCTGTAGGGATAAGAAAGGATGGACAATCCTATAAATGGCATCTTAGCTACAGGGAAAGACAGCATTAAAGAAGGAAGTGCTACAGCATGACCCAAAGGTGGTCGTTTTCTAGTGAATACTTCAAATGAAATCTCCTTTGATGGAGATGTCTTGCTTTATGGACTGCCTATAATAATGTAGGGATGGCTGTGACTGTACTGTGGTGCCAGCAAGGTGTTGGTTTCAAGTAACAGATCTGATACTTTTGGGAGTATATTTATCAATGTATATAGCCCTAAACAATGAGCTAGATATTTTAAATAATTTCACTACGTGAATATTCATCTCATGTTAGTTTAAGTCCTGCTACAATGCTTTACATTTTCTGCCTCTCCCAGCTCAAAAAGCCTGCTCCATATTGGGATGTGATTTAGTGGGCATGATGGCGATGGGTTGACATTTGGACTAGGTGACCTTAGAGGTCTTGTCTGACCTTAATGATTCTATGATTCTGTGATATCACCCTGCACTGTTACTCCTCTTTCATTTTGCCCTGCTGCACCCCTTTCACATGAATATTTCAAAACACTCTACAGTCATTTAGTGACACTCAACAGACCCTCCTAAAATGGGCTTCTTTATGATTGCATCTGTTCCACGGGCAGAAATTGCTCTTTGACTTCCTGGCACAGGACACTGGCAGACTCTTATAAGGACAGTAGGTTCCCCTACCAAAAAATGCTATTCTGGTTTTACATTCCTGGAGTCAATCAGGTATTCAAAGACAGGCAAAATGACGCCGTTCAAATCTTGCTCAAGATAGCATCATCAGAACTCCAAATCACTGAAGTGACCTATGTGAAATGAACTTCTGGACCTACACCTTACTGGAAGTGCAGCTGTAGAAATCCCCCTGCACTGTGTTACAGACATCTGAATCATTGCACCTACAGTACGCACAGACATCACTTCAAGCCCATTTGCATGGAGCTTTGCACAGGACTGGAGCTCAAATCTAACAACTGCTAATTAGCAGTGCTTGGCAGGCTTGCCAGAGTGCCCAAAGGAAAAAAAAAATAATAGGTAGGAGGACCAATCTGCTATCATTAGTAGGAATAGGATTGATTTCCTGAAAGAGAAAAGAGGAAAAAAAAGCACTGAAGGAAGCCAGTATAATAGCTGTCCTGTGTTTTGGAAATAAACAAGTGGCTGCTGTACTATCAAAGCTTCATCCTTCTTGAGCACTGAACATAAGCAATGTATTTGTAATGAATGACCAGCCAAGAGATAAAAGGAAGGCTCTAAGAAAATGAAATTTTAAAAGATATTTAGACATCACAGCACAATAGAAATGGTAATAGGTTTTAAGAAAATGAGTTTAAGAGAAACTAAACACAAGTTAATAAAAATTAATGCATATAATGAAACAGAAGAATGATGTTATCCTGATTAACATGAGTGCCAGTATTCAAAAAGGAAGGCTTTGAAATAACAGTGCCTTTTCTAAGTCCTTTTTAAAGGAGTTGCAAATGTTGGTAGGCTTAATTTCAGTGGGTAGGAGCTTTTATATCAACCAAGATAATTTCAGAACCCCGAAACCTGAAAGAGTTGAAAACCAGCAATGGAGAGTGATCAAAAAAAAAAAAAAAAAGAACTAAATAGAACACTCAGATAATGAAACCGGGGAAAAAAAATGGATGGTGAAATTTTTCATATGTAATAAGGAGAAGTCAGAGAAACAAAATGATTTTTATAAGAAAACTACCACAAAATTAAGTGCAAGGACATTTAGAAAACACAGCCCAGAAGAATGAAACAACGGCTCAATTCCTGCAAAATGAGCTATAGACCATATCACATGTTGTGCGTGGGTCTTGATTCATCTCCACAGACATCAGCTGATTCTTTTTATTGACAGCATTGCCCGTGGGCTCAGGACCCATGACAGAGCTCTTCCACTCCATGTTGGGTCTTAAAGTACAAAACAAATGACTGAAAAAAAGCATAGGAAGGGTTATTATGCCTGCTTAATCCGCAAGGCACTTTCCTGCGACACAAGGAATAGCTGTCCACTTAGAATGTTTTGTCCAAACAGCTTCTCAGCCATTTTGTCTCAATAAATCAGTGTCATATATTGCAAGCTGTTTCTTACTGGACAGACATAAAAGCAGAAAGAAGAGGGAGAACAGTTTATCTCACATGAACAGCAGAAGCTGTTTGCTCAGGGAACAAATATAGTCAGAGCCTAGGCAAATTGCAATGTGGCAGGTTGTTTGGGGCAGCAAATTATTATAAGAGAAAGGCAAAATAACCATATCCTAAAACTTCCTTTTACTTTTGCCAGAGCCTCAGAAAGCCAGGCACTTACTGCTACTCCCATGGAGGACAGAACAGCTTGTGCTGGGGAGAATGAAGCCTTCCAGCAGTAACAATTTCATTCAGCTTCACTTCCCCCTTTCTGAGCTTCAGCAGAGCAGCAGCACATCTCCCCTGCTGGCTGGCTGCACTCTGCCCCTTTCCTCTTCATTTTATGGTCCCCCTCCAGCATCTCTGCACTCACTCCTTGAGCTGTTCTGGCTTTGCATTAGAAACAGAGAAGCACAGGCGAGAATACATCTTAGAGGGTTGTTGAGTCCAATCTCACACACAGGTAGGACCAAGCTTATCTGGATTGTACACAGTTAAGGGTTATTTAATAAGATCTTAAAACCCTCAGAGGCAGATATTCTACAATATGCCTCAAAGCCTTTTCCAATATCTCACCACCACCATTACAAATAGAAACTACTAATGAAGAATTTTAACTTCTCACTACATATCAAGATGATCTACTCCCATCTTTAAAATCTCTGAAGAGTGTTCAGTTTGTCCTCTTCTTCATCCAGCAGTTTTCCAGCTTTTCTTCAAACCCCTCAAACTGTCCTTAGTAATAATCCTTTCTAAACCTCTGGAAGGCCTTCTCTGAACAGTCTTCTTTCCTGCTCTACCAAGCTGACCATACTCCATCCCGTAAAGGCTGGTCCACTACCTCACTAACACAAGTCAGATATCTCCCACATTGCCAGTGGGACACTCTCAGTAGTCCTTCCAATGTTTTAAGAAACAACATCACATTATTAATTAGCATGTACTTTTTACAGTCTACTGTAACTTTAGCATCTTTTTTTCGCCCTACTGCTTTTCCAGCAACATACTCCTTTGCATTTATGTTTGCTGAGGTTCATCTTCTTGATGAACTACTTCTACTTATGCAGTATTTCAAGGTCATTTGCATATCCTCCTCCAAAAGGCCTGCAATTGTTGGCCATCCCTCAGCACTACATAGAAACTCTCCATGACATCGTGCTTTCTACTCCTTCCTACAATGTTACAAATTACAATGGTTTTCCATCCCCTCCCTTCCTTTTTCCTTTCCTTTCTCCTTCCCCTCCCCTTTCTCTCTCCTCCCTGCCTTGCCATGCCCTTCCTGACATCTCTCTGCCCTGTAGTGGCTACTTTCCTTCCTCCTACAGCAGCCTTCAGCCCCAGCCTGGAGGTCACGAGTATGTCCGGCACTGGCCAGCTAGGCTTGGATGTACTGGCACCTCAAGACTGGTGCTGTCAGGATCTGATGGTCCTCTCCATCGCCCCTGGGCAGCCCACTGCACTGCTCTCCAGCATCCTCACCTAAAATCGTCCTGCCATGATCAATCCATCAGTAAGAATGTTCCAAGATGTGTACCTACACAATACATAGAAGGTCTCTGTGTCAGTCAGAGCAGCTAGTTCCCTCACAGAAACACCTTTCTGCCCCTCAGTGTGGCCCCACACCTCCTGATGCTTCTCATCCCACTACCATCTGCTCTTGTTCAAGCATAAAGAGACTGGGCTGACATCCTTTTCTTCTTGGCAGTTCTACATTAGCACTCTTTAAACCAAATGTATTATTTTCCAGACGCTCACAAATCAGTTGTTCAATCATTTTTAGTGTCTTTCTTGGAAGTGACATGAAGCCATATATTATATCCTCCACACTTCTGCTTCATTTATTATATCAAGTCTCTGCCAAAGTCTTCTGCCACTGCAGCAGTGGCACAGGCAGCTAACAAACTCAGGTGATTGGGTAGACATAGTGCTTGAAACAGAAGCTGACTGAAATCAGGACCAAACTGCCACTTACAGTCACATTTAAATAATTCTTGCCTCATAAGTGATCAGTGTGGGAGAGGAAATAATTTGTATTCAGCAACGTGCCTTGTCTTGAAGTCTAGTATCTGCAATGCATCTATTAAATACAGATTCAAAAGGCACTCATTTCTTCTAAAGCTGATATTTGCCTTGCAGTCCTCATCATGCTTCAATGACTAAAAACATTTCCAGCAATATCTGAGAGAGAAACTGGAAGTTTTATGCAGGATTTAATTATAATGCTGTATTGATAGTATTGGGGAAAACTCATCAAGATTCTAAAAACAAAAGCATACAGAATCACAGAATCATCTGAGTTGGAATGAACCCTTAAAGACCATCTGGTCCAACCCCCCTACAGTGAACAAAGATACCCACAGCAAGATCAGGTTGCTCAGAGCCACATCCAGCCTGACCTTGAGTATCTCCAGGGATGGGGCTTTCAACAAACCCATGCCAGTGCCTCACCACTCTGACTATAAAAACCTTCCTTACATACAATCTAAATCTTCCTTCTTTTAGTCTGAAGCCATACCTCCTTGTCCTATCACATGTACCCTACTGAAGAGTCTGTCCCCCTTCCTTCTTACAGTGCCTTACAGACACTGAAAGGCTGCTCTCAGGTCTCTCCAGAGCCTTCTCTTCTTCAGGCTGAACAGCCCCACCTCTCCCAGTCTGTCCTCAAAGGAGAGGTGTTTCACCTCAGGATATATTATAATATGTTTATTGCAATGGAGTATAGCATTTGGGAAATGTATAAGACTTGCTACGCTATCCTATAAACTTGAGTAATACTGGATTTTTTCTCAAAATACTTAATAAAATAGATCATATACATTAAAAAAAAATAAAATAAAGGCTTTCAAAGGTACAGTTTTTTCCTCAGGTGATAGAGGATTACAGCATTATCAAGATCTTGACCTGAAGAGAGAATTCATTGTGAACAATTCCACTCATGCTTTGTATCAGTTTGGTGGAATGGTCAGTCACTCACACAGCGGGGTGTCCCAAGAGTAACTATTTTTAAATCTCCCTAGATTCTTTTTCTTCATTAACTTCATTTGCTCTATCAATACTTTTTTTCTTTTCATAACCATGTGTATAATCAAAGAATATTAGGACGTTATAATCACAAAATAAGCAAGAGAGTTAGGCAAAGCAGACGATGGTAACAAAAGAGAATAGATAGAAGGCTTACCCCTATCCTGGGCTCACCCACAAAACACAGCAGAGCAGATCTCCAGAAGAGATCCTTCCCCCCTGGTAGCCAGCTCTTCAATAGCTCTAGGAGGGGTGCAGCCAGGCTCCATCCCTTCTGGCAGCACAGTGAATTGCCTCCACCTGTGCTCCTCTGGCTGACTCATGGCTCACCTCAGGTGATCAATCAGAGGTTCAGGCCGCGACTCTGCAGTTGCCATACCCCATGCTATTCACTACAGCCTAGGACTGGAATAGCTGAAACAACTACCACATAAAAAGATCTCATGTGTGTTCTTTGCTGTCAAATCTGACTGCTTAAAAAAATCCAAACTCCATTAAAAATCTGAAGGGTAATTTTTGTTATTTGTTTTCTGGGAGAGGGAATAGAGGTTTATTTTGCCACAGAGGTCTTGCTAGCAGTTAGTTTAAGCCTTGCTGATTGGCCCTGTACTTTCTGAAGCCAAAACTGTCTTGTACGTACTTCCATCTCTTCCTTACATTCAAGAGCAGTGAATTATTGAGTCCCGAGAGACATGGGCTGTAAATAAACCTGCAAATTAGTGAGACATAATGAGAATGTAGCAGGTGCCAATCCTGACCTGACAGACCAGAAATCATGACTGAATTGCTAGAGCTTGCCTGGTGGGAACACATTCAAAATTTTAGGTTGAGCACATTTCTCTCAAAAGCGAGTGTTGTCAATGAGCAAATGTAGGAGGGCATGGTGTCTTATTTGAACACTATCTATCTGAATGTATTCAGCTGGGAAACAACAGCACAGTGTAAGAGTAAAGTAAAGCAAACCCTAAGTGCCAGAGCCCATCCCAGTATTGAATATCATTTTCAGGAGGGTGATAAAGTTAATTGGGAGTTTCTGTGAAGTTGTCTCTTGAGGTTTTTCCATTCTTTCCTGGATGATTAGAGTTTTCTGAAAGCACAGCAGATGGAACTTGGCACGTGGAGTACAGCGCAGTATAACCAAACACCTTTTGGTGTTGAATGCTACAGTTCCTTACAGGAGTCCTAGAGGGGAAAAGATTGGAGGGATGCTGATATTTGCCCAGCTGGGCAGCAAAGGACCAAGAGGGACTGGGAGAAACAATCAAACTTTTGCCAGCATTGCACAAAATTGGGAAGAGAAATAACAGATGGTAATTCCTTTGATGCAAGCTACCCATCTGCTAAAGCTTTGCCCATGATCTCCCGGAGATGCTATATGGAAAAGCTTCAGAGACATCCTGTGAAAGGCAAATGTAAATGTGGGTTGTATAGAAAAAGACGTAAGAGAGAGTAATTCTGCTCATGGAAGGGAACATAACAAGAAGGGGAGATATATTTCCATTCAGCTCTTGCTGAGTCCCAAAATAGGCTTGTCAAAAGCAGGAACGACTCAGCTATATAGGACAACAACTGCTTCCCAGTGTCCTACCTTGAATACAGATGAATGATAGCATTTTCTGACAAAACAACTGAAGCTCGTACAAAGATTATTTTGTATTTGTGGAGCCGGATCGTGCTGTCCTGCAGACTGAGTCCTATCACTGATGGCGTCTCTGATCACATCTGTCTTCTCTGTCTGCTTTGATGAGCAAAGAGGCAGTATATCTTGATAGCATTTGGCTTTGATGCCTAATGATTACTGTTTATCACTTCTTTTAAGATGAAAAAGTTCATGAATCTTTCTGTATTGCAGGCTGTCTGAAAACTCAGGCAGCTATTACCTTCTCATCTACGTATATGAAATGAGTGCAACAATCTCTGCAGAGAGAGCTACAAACTAATCTGAAAGATACACGATATTTAGGAGCAATCTGTACAGCCACGGGAAAATAAGTATGGGCAACTGATCACTCTCCTGCTTCTGCCTGACTTCCAGCTGGCAACAATCACTCAAAGCCATAAGAAACATCCCTCAATGAGAATATAAACTACTGTGGGGAATATAATGTAAGCATCCAGGTGAAATAAGACCAAATACACCCACCTCTCCTCCTATGTTGTTTTTAAGAGAATTCCCTCCGCTTAGTATTATAAGAAAATGGTAGCTACTACATTTTAGGAGATATGACAATTTACTGATTGTTAGTTGCAGAAGGGGAGGTTGATTTGCAAATTTGTCAGGGATTCTCTCTGCAAGCGATCTGTCAGAGCAGAAACAGGTTTTGAAAATGAATTAGCAGGGTGAGAGACTTGTTGTGAACAAGCAATTCCTTACAGGAATGGCCAGGGGAGGCAAATCTCTTGGCTGGCCTCATATAAGCATTAGCTGTTATCCTTTGACTCTAGCCCATGAAAAGTTGAAAGAAATGCACACCCATGCTTATGTTTCACAGCTGACCAGAGAAAAGGGCAAGCAAGATAGTTTTTTCATTGTCTTTCACAACAAGCTGTTGAGACTTGTTGCTGGGTAAATAAATGACAAGATTTAAACAACTACTCACACACACTTACTCATGGATTTGTTTATACATAATGATGTTAAAGGAGCATCATGACTTTGCGTTGATCAAAGGTTGAATGACTGAACATAATGAGCCTGTAGAATAATGAAGACAACTGAGTATGATGAGATCAACAAGTGGACAGGAGAGCAATACCTCAAACTGCTGGGAAGGTGAGATCATCATGGACTGATTTGGCTGGTGACTTCTATCAACATCTGGCTATAAACCCTCCATCACTAGAGAGGAAGAGAGTGAGTCTCAGGGAGGATATAGCTCTGAAGATGTGCAATATTGCTTGGAATTGAGGTGGTATCAGGCTGAGTGCTGCTGCCCAAAGTACATATACAAGGGTGTAATGTGAGACCTCACTGCCTGGTTGAGAAGGTGATCATCAGCACATCACAGAGAGTGGGAAGAACTAACTCACCCAGTGCAGCCTTCAGGAATGGCAACCTGCCACTCTGATCCTTGTCAGCAAAGTCTTGGGATGAGATCAAAGAATGAAGTGGATCCTCCCTTCCTTGCTCAGGAAATGTGGCTAAAAGTGTATAGGCGCTCCCACTGTCACAGGCAACAGAAGTGAGGAAGTGAGCTGTTTAGTATTACAGCTCAGTAGTCCTTTCCAACATGCAGCTTTCGCTTTAGTCTGGGGCTTCAAGAACTCCAGATTCTACTGTCTCAATGGAGAGGACTGAATTAAAATATCAAGGAAGTAAGAGGAAACTTACTTAGGTGACTAAGCACTAAAAATGAAGTGAGAGGTATTATTACAGGCAGTCTGGCGGATGAAACTTGGTGTTGAAAAATGAGGCTATATACAGGAAAGCTGTTGGGAGCCTAAAGGGAAAAGAAACCTCACCATTAAGCAAAGTTCCTTTTAAACTATCTCTATTAATCAGCTGTGGGTTGTAATGATTGAGAGTAATAAATGTAGGAAGAGGTCACATTGCCTGCTCTAGGACTCACTTTCTTTTTAACCAGTGATTCACTTGAAGAGAAAAGCAAAAAGAAAACATTTCACATGGACAAAACTTGCTGGTGAATCATTTCCCTGACACTACTTGGTGCATGGCCCCACCAACTGCTGGGGTGCTGCAGAGACAGGAGCTGGGACCCTGCAGGCACACACTGCTTCCCCAGTACCCTCACACCCAAACCTGATGGCTGCAATTCAGTATTAATTTAGTGTGGCTAAACTGCCTCCTCTGAGTGCAGCTAACCTGTGTGCAACTAAACCGGCCATGGGAGTGTGAAGAATGGAAGGAGAGCACGAACTTTAAAAAAGCCTTTAAAGATAAAGTCTCTGCAGTCACTCGTTTTGTTTTCTCCACATCATGCAGAACTGATGCTTTCACTGAATGTGTTAATAGTGAATGTTTTTTGAGCTAGGAATCATATCTTAAATGAAGCAATATTTCTCTAAGCAATATTTTGCACTGAATTTTGGATACCTGCTGATACACATCAACGAATACTGATTCACAAACTACATGACATCTCATCATCCAAATCACTCAAACAGCTCCGTACTTCTATGCAGGGACACTGGAAATGTAAAATACCCATTGAGAGTGCTTATTCTTTCAGATGGAGAAGATGAGTTTCTGAGGATGTTACTATGATAAATTCCAGATGTTTCTGCACTTCCCACAACATCATTTGCAGGCATTTCTTAACAGGTGGAAGCAGTGAGGACAGCTCACACCTACTGAATTAATTATTTGCTGTAAGCATCAGTGCTTTACTCTCTTGTGTTCTGTTCTTCCTTGTGGATTTACATGTCAGCTGTTTCCCAGCAATTTCATTTAGTTCCCTGAAAGACAAAAAGCTGCTTGTTTCGTTTTTGAGCTACTTTGTTTCCTAAGTCCCTCTTTGACACTTTTTTTGTCCTCTCTGCTCCCCTTTACACTCCGTTTTCCTCAGGCCTCTCTTGCTGTCATCCCAGCAGCAACACCAAGTTGTCCTAGTTAAGCTACATTTCTTCAGATAATTTATTTTCATATTTATACCACACCAATTAAAAGACAAGAAGTCTGTCTCCAGCCAACCTGTTAACAGAGAGAAATTTTGCAGCATTTCTATATATAAATCTAATGTAAACAATGCTGTCATCACATTATTATGTGTTCAGCTGCTATATGCTGGCAGAACACTGATAAAACATGCACGTGATAGATTCACATCATAAAAAAGCACCTATAAGAGAATTATATACTGATGAGAACAGCTATTTTTCACTCAGTAAAATGAAAAGTGCCAAAATCAGCAAGGAAACATTGTGAATGTGTTGATCCTAAGCCTAAGGTTATTCTATGGTCATAGCACTAAAGGTCTCAGACAGGCACCTGCTCCCCAAGACAGGAGTTGTTCTGCCATTCCTTACAGCTGTCCTGCACTTGAAGATTTCACTGATGGAGATTCCACTGTCAGGATGCCTCTCTGACGCCTCTGGCTTTACCTTACAACTGGAGGAAAAGGTTTGCCCAACAGTATGGGAGGCAAAAAAAAAAACAAATTGGAAAAAGAGGTATTTGTATTTTGTTTGGTTGGTTTCCTCAGGTTGGAAAAGAGATGACTGAGGATGAGACAGAGGTCTAGAAATCCATACATCAAATGGAGAAAGTGGCGAGGAACTGATAAGTCATTATTTTTCTTGAGGCAAGAATTATGGGGCACTAAATGAAATCAAGTAAGCAGGTCAAAGACAAATGAAAGAAAACACTTTTACATGCAGTGTCTAGTTGTATTGCAGGATATAACATCCTTTTTTGTTTTGAAGGCCCAAAGTATAAGCAAACTACAAAGCCATTAGGCAGATTCATGGATGAAAGGTCTGTTAAAAGCAGCTGGACACGATGATGTAGATACAATCTTCAGATCAGAAAGTCTTGCTGGAAACTGATACAGGGCTGAGATAAGGACAGGAAGATTACCATCATAAGCAAAACAGATTTCATATAGGGAGATTAATGTAGTTCACTGCCTATTACTAGCAGACCAGAGCAATGAGAACTAAAAACAAACTAAAACCACCAAGCCTCACTCTCTTCAGCATCCCCCCACTCCAAGCACACAGGGGAGCAGGCAATGGGGGCTGTGGTCAGTCCATAACTCATGTGTGCTGCTCCTTTATGGTCACTCTCTGCACCTGCTCCAATGTGGGATCCCCCTCACAGGATTCCGTCCTTCCCAAACTGACTACACATGGGCTGCCCATAGGCTGCAGCTCTCCCAGCACAGCTCTGACATGTCTCCATACCACAGGGCCCATCCTTCAGGCTCTGCTCCAGCACAGATCCCCACAGGCAGCAGCTCCCCCAGCCCTTGTGCCCCACTGTGGTCTCCTCTCCATGGGCTGCTGTCCCTAGAGCACACCCAGTAGTGCTCATGTCTCAGCTCTGGCAGCAATAGGTGCCTTTTGGAGCAGCTGGTGCTGGCTCTGATCTAACATGGGGCAATGCTGGGCTGCTCCCAGAGGCCACTCTGCAGGCCCCTGCTACCAAAACCTTGCCAGGCAAGCCCAATGCCAAGGAATTTAAGAGACTTAGAACCAAAGTACTAACTTATGTATTCAAATGTAACTTACCTTTCAGCTCATGTCCCAGCTAATGCCAAAGATGTATGAGGAAACTAACTGAGAGATCTGTTTTCCATTGTGATAAGGAATGGTAATTACGAGGACCATCTTGACAAATAGATACTGTAAGAAATTAGTATTACTAGAAGATAAATCTATTTCCTTAGCAAAAATAATATACTGTCGTACCTCAGTGCCTCCACAGCAGATTTAGAGAAAATATGTTTCAAATAATGGATGCCTAGGAAATACTTCAATATTCATTTGTCTTCATGAGACACCTAGGATTTATTATTTTAATCTAAAAATAATTTTTAATTATGCAGGTATACACCTGAGGTTATTTATAACCCCACTGAGCCTTGCAACTGCAGACAGTCATTCTTCAAAGACAGCCATTGTTTATCACTTTTGTTCCATATATTACTGAAACTTAAATGAGATTACTACGTGTGAAGGTCTATTAACCCAATTACAGAGGAAAGATTGGCTTCCATTCAGTGTCTGCATTTCTTTAAATTCTTTCAGTATCTTAAACCTAGAAGTAGGTGGTAGATATTTCATTTGTTTCAGTGTATTTCCATGGGAGTGGGACTATTAACAGTCTTCTACAGAGAATCCTAATAGATTCCAGTAGCCTCTTCCCTAAGGATTCTCCTGCCCTCATAGACCAATAGCCTCACTGCATGCATAGAACACTGCCAGAATAGAACAGGTGTTGTCATATTTGAAAGACAGGCTGGGAAAGGGGGAAGATCTCCTCAAAGAGGTTTGGTTTCGTTGTTTGTTTGTTTGTTTGTTTTCCAATTCCATTTCTTTATGTTTCTGTGATTGGATTATCATTAAACTTTTCTGGCATCAGAAAAGCTGCGTGATCACATCTCATTTTCCAACAGAAACTTCCATATAGGTCAGGCTTTTTGATCTTATAATATTTTGCAGCAGTGGAGAACAAACTCAGTCAAATGATCATCAAGATGAGGAAGCTAGAGCTAGATTACTGGAAGATTTTGGCCCCATTTTTTTCTTATACTCAGCCTAAACTACTTTATTTTTAGATTACATCACTTTGCTTCCCTTCCATAAATACTCCCATCTTCTCACTTTGATGGCAAGACCATAATTAATTTACAGTAAAATATTTAAACTCAGAGCAGGCTCACAGAGCACGATTTGCGGATTTTAATAGTTCTTTGCCATCTGCAGCCTCCTCTTCCAATTATCATCTACTGTCATATTTTCATACCAAAATGAATAAACTTTAATTCAACTGGTAAAGCCCCAGGTGATCTGCAGAAGCCACATGCTGAGCCCAAATTTTGATTGTCTCATATCATGTGCAAATAGCACTGTCTCTTCTTTGGCATTGTGTCCATCACGTCCAACATGATGTCCAAGACACATCAGCTGTCCAACCTAGAAAACAAGTACTGGGTAATCCACACAATCACTGCACCTTCTGCACAGCTGGAGAAGACCCCAGGCTATGTCTCATTTGTCTGTTTATCAGTAGATGATAGGGCAAGCTATTCATTGGGTCTTCAGAGGAATCTTTAAACACAAGAATAACTCTTAAAGTCAGATTGATCACAGAATTAAGAAGAAACATCAAGACCTGCACTAACTTCCTTTCTTCAGCTTTTTTCAGCATCCTACCCAGCCTTTCTTACCTTTCTAGGTAGCATTCTTCAGCTTTATTCTACCTGATTCTAGGTTCTGACTTCTTACTATCTCATCAAAGAATTCCCTTTAAAAAAAAATCCTTATCTTCTTTTACCAGATGACTTTCCTCATGAAATTTTGTCCCCTACCACATCATGCAGTGCTTGTTGCAATCTTAGGTAATTTAATAGGTTCTACAAATAGAAGACAAAATTATTCTGATCAGTTGAACCAGCTCTTTTTAACTCTTTTTTACTCGTCAGGAAGTTTTAACAACAGAAAACCCTAACGTTCTAGTTAAAAGTAGTTCACTATATCCATTTGTGGTTTTGCTGGTATATCTTTTTCATCAAGCACAATGAGCTTTGCAAATAACATATTTCTGATATCTTTGGTCCAGTAGAATAGTATAGTTAACATGAAAGTTTCTGAATTCAGATGCATGACTTGAAACACTTTGATTTTTTCAGTTCACACAGAGAAGTTCCTACTAACTGGGTCAACTGAAGGACAATGTTTAATTACAATTTAGAGCAGCCATGGACATGTGTTTCCTTCTTTGTGATGAAACCTAAATAATGTCAAAGACAACAGATGTTGCAGATGGAATTTTATAATTCATTCATATGAGAGCAGCAGTTCCAGTGTCTCCCACCATCACAGTAAAGAATGTCTTCCTAATATCTAGTCTAAACTTACCCTCTTCCTGTTTAAAGCCATTTCCCCTTGTCCTGTCACTACATGCCTTTATAAAAAGTCCCTCCCCAGCTTTTCAGTAGGCTCCTTTCAAGTACTGGAAGGCTGCCATAAGGTTCTCCCAGATCCTTCCCTTCTCTAGTCCAAAGAGCCCCAGCTCTCATCTTGTCCTTGTAGGGAGGTGCTGCAGCCCTTTGATCATCCAAACCTATTCCTAGACTTGGTCAACAGTTTGTGTCTAAGGGCTGAGGAGACTCTCCTGTAGAATTATGAAGTTCACAGGGAACTATCCTGCTTTCTAAATTCCTTTTAACCACAGTGGTAAGGAGCCTAGGTGTGGCTGAATCCACTCCTAGTTCCAGACTCAGACAACTTCTTATGTCTAAAGAATTGTATGTGCACAATTACAGATATAGTATTAACAATCATTCAGGACCAGGTTGGATGGGATTCTGGGCGGCTTGATCTAGTGGTTGGCAACCCTGCCCATGGCAGGAGAATTAGAACTAGATGATCTTTAAGGTTCCCTCCAACCTAAGCCATTCTGTGATTCAAAGCCTAGAAAAATTAGCAAGCTATTAGTTGCTAACCAAGAATCATAGAATCACAGAATCATAGAATCATGGAATCATGGAATCACAAGGTTGGAAGCAACCTACAAGATCATCTAGTCCAAACATCCTCCCACTGCCATTGCTCCCACAAGCCTCTAAACCATATCTCGTAGCTCCTCACCCAGGCGCCTCTTGAACACTGCCAGGAATGGTGACTCCACCACCTCCCTGGGCAGCCATTCCAGTGCTTGACCACTCTGTTAGGATCTGTCCTGACAGGGAATCTCCTGATGCCAAGTATAAGGAATCCCTGCAGCAGGTATAACCTTAAGAGTTGTCCCTACTTGAGAGGAGATCCTGTTGTGAAGCCCCCTGTCATATAGGAAAGCTCAACGGGCTCTTGGGCTGCTCACTATTTATGGGGTAAGTTGATTGATTCAATCATATCTTACTCTTCCAGATTTGGCATGAGCTGGACATTGACCATCACAACTGGCTATTGTGTTGTCACGTTTCCTTCAAATACAGTTTGAATTGGATGCAGCCATCAAGACCAGTTACATCCATCAGGACCATCAGCGGTAGTCATCACTTGACCAGAGTTATGGGGAAATAAAAGTTGGACTGGGAGCACACTGTTACAGCAGGCCTCGTACTTTCAACAAGAGCAATTCACTGGACTTTTTTTTTTTTTTTTTTGGACAATGAATAATTAACTCACTTCCTGACATAAAAGCAACTTTTGAAGAACTAAAATATTCCATTAAGAAAATCTTCAGTTTACAGTAAGAGTCCTGAAATGAAATAATTGCCTGATGAAATTCATGGAAGAACGTATTTAAGCTGAAGTCAAGCTCAGTATTTTTTCAAGTGATCCAAAATTTCTCATTCTGAAGCACTTCTGTAATAACTTGCAACTGTGCTATACAACACAAATCACAGTGCAGAATGCAAGCCTCCATTTTTTCTTAATGGTCTGGCTTCCCTGCCACAGTGTGTGCTGCAAAATTCAGTGTGTTCTTTATTTTAACAACATGTATGGTGCTTTATATGAGTCACAGGACTCTCATAGCACTCTGAAAAATATGTCTGACCAGGAAACATCCAAGATGTAATTCAAAATACTGGAAAAGGTGTATTTTTTAAATTAAGCCCTATTTTCGTAAAATGACTTAATCTTGAAGTTATTCACATGGTTATTAAACAATGAAATTATTTGCATTTGTTATAGAGCCAAGATCTGTGATCAGTCACAACAAATTGATTTTAAGTGATGTTGCACCAGAATTTAGTCTGTGTTACTACATCCACTACAGCAAACTATTAAATTTCAAGAATGTTAGGCTGGTTTGCATTGTTGCAGATTTTTAATATTTCTAGATCAAAATCTTGGGGAGAAAATATTTTCTACTTACATTCCAGTTTAGGACAGAACTAATGCTGCTTTTTATCACGTTTTCTTGATTACTTTTCCATCCAGCTCTAGCTGTAAATTACTCCCAACCCTCTTGAAGCCTGCCACGTGAGTTGGATTAGATGAGCATCAGCATTTCTGCCTGCAATTTGTCTCAGAGGAACCACTAATGAAAAAATTCCTTCAGCCCTTTCACAAATAGAGATCACAAGTAGCTATAGTCTTCTTTTCACTAGAATATTTACAGGACGTAGTTTTGTGATGGAGCTTTGTATTTCATATTGATAATTGGACTTGGTGACCTTGATGGCCTTTTCTATGGTAGATGATTCTCTTAGGGGACTCCTGTGTTACAGTGCTGCTTGTCTCACTGTAGTTTGCATCACTGTCATTTCTACTGTAGCTCACAAAGTTATTTCCATAAACAACAATAGAGTGGTCCTCACCTTGGTCCAGCACCAAGGAATATGCAGTATTATTAAACAAACTTCAATGTATTTACAGATAAATTAAAAGAAAAAAAAAGATGACTAGAAATTGTATGAAGACCTGATGCATAATTAACATTAATTATTTTTCTTCAGAGAAGACTATTTAAAGTGAGATGTTTATACAGGAAAACAAGATTTTCTGGATACTCATTTATGATATACTGCTAAATGAAAACTTCTTTTGACGATATTGTGTAGTTAAAAAGTCTTGGTGACTGTACATGGAACTGGTGAAATTCATGGAAGAATATACTTAAGCTGAAGTTAAGCTCAGTATTTTTTCAAGTAACCCAAAATTTGTCATTCTGAAGCACTACAATAAAACATTCCTTGCAATGTCAAAGTACCCAAATACTTATGAGCACGTTGAGGAAGTACTTAGTGTGACAGTTCTTGAACTGCAAGTACCAAGAGGTTTTACAGTGTAGAGTTTTCTTAACGTGTCAAATTCTCCTACTTCACCCTTTACTGTAGGACTGCAGATATCCCAAACTACCCTCATACAGCTCAGCAGCACAACTCATGCTTCCACTATCCAACACAAGGCTGGGGTGCTGCTTGTCAAAGTGCACAGTGACAAGAGATGGGTGTATCCCAAAACACACTTCTTGCTTAGTGTTTCTTCCTGCTTTTGTTGTTGGATTGTTGACAAGTCAAGTCTTTATCACATTTAAACACCCCCTGCCCATCTTCTGTGTGAGTACTGCTGTCCTGAGTGGAGCAAAGACACCCTTGACATCTCCACATGTTTCATGCACAGTATCGCAGAGCTGTAAATTAAGGTTTGCTGCATTGTATTTGCTTACAAGAGTAAAGCAAGCCATGACTACAGGCATGGCCTGCTCCGTTCTCAAAGCAGTTCAAATGTGTAAGGCCCTGAGGTTTCCCTGGCTTCGCATGATGCCTGTTTCACTGGGGGTAAGATCAAGCGAGTTAGAGTAAGACAAATAATTTTCCTAAAGCGTCTATCATAACATCATCCCAAGATTATTTTTATTATTATTTCAATTATAAAATCCTATTAAATTGATTCTAATTGTACACACAGAAAGCCTTTTATGCTATAACTTTATAAGACAGACTTGATTACTCCCCACACCATTACAAACTGGTAACAATGGCTTGCTTCATAGTGTCATACTTTGGGCCTATCATATTCCCTGAACAATCCACTTACAGAATAAATGCAATTGTTGGTATTTACAGGCACTTCACTGGGAAAATAAGAGGAGGGAGAGCTTGCAATATGATGAATCTCTCAAGAAGGCTGTGGCAATCCCAGGCTGCTTATAGATCAGCCCCTTCACTCATTTCCCCTTTCAGGAGGAGCCAGGTGTCAGCCCAGAGCATTGCTTGCTTTTGGCAGACGTATTTTAGGAAGAGGTTTAGTTCAGTAAACACAACTGAGCATGGTACAGATGTACTCCTGGTAGCACATGTAGACAACCGTTGGGAGCCAAAGATGGGTCCTGAATTGCTTCTCCACACAGCTCTGCAGTGTATTGTTTCTATATGTTTGCCCAGACCAACGTTCTCCTAGGTGTCTCTACAACAAGCATTGCCATGCAAGGTGCACACAGGCCATGCTAGCCTAGCAGATAAGGATGGGTCATTCCCCAAGTCACACTGCTGATCCTCATCAAAAGTGTGAAGCACTCAGCTCCTGCCTTTGAAAATCTTCCCCCCTAGTACTCATTCCCTACATAGTGTTCCTCCCTTCCATTCCTCTTAACATCCTTCAAGCTGAAGCCCAGGTGTATAACTCACAGTTGATGTTTTCATGCCTGCAATTGGCTTCTGATCCTGAGACCACTGACAGCTCACTGAGCTGTAGCCTTTGTACCTCTCACTTCCTAAGGACTTCAAGATAATTGACTTCAGCCAGAACACTTCCCATTCTGGCCTCAGCTGAATGAAGCAATCACTTAGCGAGGTGATCATTAGTTGAGGTAATCTTGGAACACTCCCATTGGTGCAGTTCCAGTGCTCTCCAATCTGTACCATCGCCATATTTCTCAGACCAGGCCACTGATCAAGGAGAAGGAATTCCACTCCCAGTCAGGGCACGGCTGCCCCAACTCACTGCCCTCCTTGCAAAGATCAAAGCACGAATAGCGGCTTATCTTGAGATTGCAAAGTGGCCCAGGGGCTGCACCACCCCACTCCATCAGTTTAATGGCTGCACAAAAAAAATCCTAAGTATCTGTGAGTCTGAAGAATTACAAGGTTACTTTGTTTTCAATCCTAATTTTTCATAGCGCAGGCTTCTCTGCTGGCAGGCAATTTCATGAAGATACGGTCCGATAAACTGACTTCAAACAGCGAATCGATCTCATGATTTAAAGTAAGAGCCCAAACTCCATGGGCAAGTCATAAAGCAAAAATTTCATTAGAAAGAGAGCTGCAGTGAGCCTATCTAATAAAGGACATCCTAATAGTTTTATGTTCAAAGCAGCCTTTAATGATAAAGAGACTGAAATAATTGTTCATTAAATTGTTCTATGCAGTTAACTTGGAAGAAAAAGAATCTCCACCTCGATCCTGCATACAGCTGCCTGATCCAAAAACCAAGAAGACTCACGGATCGGCAGTTGTTAGGCAAGATCTCTCACAGTATTTCTTTTCCTCTTTCATGTCACAGAAAGGATAGTGAAGAAATTTGGACTGACAAATCTTCTCCTAAACTGAAAGAAAAAGTAGAGCAAAAGAAAATCTGTTCATTTTTACCTGTGGAATTTCACATTATCCCATATAAGGTCAAGTTTCTCTAGCAAACAAGTGGAAAATTCTAAAACTCTGTGTTATAAGATCACCAGGACAGCTACAAAATGCCAGTTTCAAAGCATAAATATCAAGCTAAGACAGAACTGAGGGATTCTGGTATTCCAGTGCATGGTAAGCTGCACCACAAGAAATGACAAAACAGATCAATATTTAATATGTCTTAAGCCAAGACATTTTCAGTAGGAAAGAGATGGAATGGAAAGGGGATGACTATGTGGGCCCTACCCTAGCCCCAAACAGCAGTCCCCAGCAGCACTATTGCCCCAGGGAGGCACAGGAGGACGTCACAGTCATCTACTGGAGAAAGAGACTGCGGCAGCACGACTGAAGGCCATTCATGTTACCAGATATGGATAGAGAGCCACCTGTGGGACTGGACAGCCTTGGGATGAAGATGTGTGGTTTCCTGCAAAATGAAGGCTATTTAAGAGGGTGAAGCAGTAAGGATCTGTTCTATCGCCTTAAAACAAAGTTAATCCTACCAACCAACAAATATCTTGCCTGAATACTGATGGTATATTTTCATAACTGTTTTAATAGTTTAAAAAATGACATTACACTTGTTCATCTTTATTCACTTCAACTTAGTCTGTGCTGATTGTGCTTCATATACACTCTGTTCTAATATGTTGTTTTCTGTATGTGGTTTTTTGTTTTTTTTTTAATTGGTATGGTAAAGCCCAGATGAGTATTAAATAGTCATTACTTTTAGTGGTTCTTCATTCTACAGCTACAGTGATAACATCTGCATGCTGGGTCCTACTATGTCTTAGATGGAAAGAGGTTCTGTGGAGAAACCAGTGCTATGGAAGGAAACCTGCTGTGGTGCTGTGTGTTCTTACCTTGCTTTGCCCACTACCTCACATAAAACCAAAAACTGCAGAAGTCAGAACTGTAGGTACACCTAGTCCTTGTCACTCTGCTGCTTTCTGATCCCTTCCTTCCAGCTTTTTGAGCCAGGGGGTTCCTGGGGGACCATGGGGCCAGGCACTGCAGGTTGCAGGAGTGCTTGGAGGGGAAGAGCACATAGAGTGCAGGGAACAGCGTGGCTCTCTGCAAGGCTGAGAAGCGCAGCACAGTGGCTGTCCCTCTGTCCTTTAGCTCACATTCCTTCATCAAGCCCCAGTTTAATCCTACCCACCAGATCTCTGTGCTTAGGGAAAAAATCCACCAGTGCTGGAAAGGTGACAGCCACTTCTTTCATACCAATGTTATGTTTATCGTTAACACCAACCAAGGCTTCCTTCCCTCCATGAACACACATGAACTCCCTAGGCACGAGGATGAGCACAATGCGAACATGTATTTTGTAGCACAGAAGTGAAATAACACCAAAAAGGGCTGTGATGAACAGAATGAATCTTTCAGTAACACTGAAAGCAACCTCCATACTGTCATCTAGTGGACTTAATTGTGATACCCAGAGCTCGGTTTAATATTACACTGTAATTTCCCTGGACATGCTGTAACAAAAATACTTCATTTTTTCCTCTTGTGTGGTTTCTGCCTTTTCCCACCCAGTTCATTTGGGATTGCTCCTTTCTGAATCACCTTTTAAAGATAATCTCACTCCCTCCATTTTAATGCACAGTGATCCCTTTTTGTCTTACTGTAATTTCCAAACCCCACTGCCAGCTACTAACTACAGAAACTCTTCTTCCCTCTCTTCTACTTCTTCACAGTAAGGTAGGAGTAACTTTCTTGTCCATGAAAGACAGAATAAATGCCCCTATGGGTTTTCTGTAAGTGATGCGCACACTCAGTACCTCTCTTTTACCTCACACGACATCTCCAGCTCCACACTGTTTGCAGTCTTCTGCTCTGAGGAACTGCCCAATAAACTCAAGCGCTACACAGGGAAGGAATTTATGGCATACAATTATGCCAGTTATTTTTGCCTAAAACCCAATGAGTATGTAACTATAATAAACTTGGCAAAATACAAATAAGATGAATGCTAGCAAAGTGGTGGTGTTAGCATGTCAAGCTCTTTCAGAATCCCAAATCCTCTCAGTTCAATAAGGCTTCGTCCTTAGGGTCAGTGCTCATGACACCATAGCTCCATACTTGTTCTCCGTGCCATGCTGACACAAGGTGAGACACGTTTGCCTTTCTAGCTGTTGATTTCTAGACAGCAGGGTCTTACAGTGCTAATCCTTCTTTACTGAGCCCACCTCTTGGTCTTTGATTTTCCCTTTTATCCTCTCAGTTTCAGCGACCTGCAGCCTGAAATACTGAAGTATTTCCTAATCTATGCAGCCAGCTTGCTCACCATCCCTGGGGAGTCAGCTCTGAATCCATCCTGCAGACTAACTGTCACTCCATCTGCATCCTGCAGCCGCCTTCCTGTGGAGCCAGCTCCCCATGCTGACCCAGAGATATCCAGTCCCTTCACTCTTGCTCTGCAGCTGGTTTAAGCACAACGATTGTACAACATCCACCCTACAGTCTGCTAGTTGTTAAGTCAGCAATTAGCTAAATATATTAATGCCAGGCCAGCAATTCTATTACAGACTTACAGTTACACTAAGTCAGTGATTTGACCAGTTTCTGTCTCATTGGAAGAAATGCTAATTATGTTTATGCTGGTTCTGCAATTTTATTAGTTGTCCATTTTGTCTCAACACCTAATTTTGCTTACCAAGGGCCTGTGATCCTCCCTTGCTTGCATTTTTTTCTTACCAAAGATGAGAAAGAAGGAAAAATTACTTGTTGGAAATTGTAAAGGAGGAATGCGAAGCCACTGACATACAACAGAGAAAGACATTACATGTTGCTTAGGATAACAGCTTTATAAATAATCACCTGAAAGTCTAGATGAGCTTTTCTTCTCTGTAAATATACTTTTCTGTTCACATCAGAGGCTCTCTCAAAAACTTTTGTGTGAGTCCATTCCAAAGTTATTTTTAATAGAAATTCCCAATCAAATAGCCATTTTAATAATCCTTTCCAAAAAACCTTGAGAAAAGACTGTTCCACAGTCTACAAGACAGGCTATGGGTTGAGCCCTGTTCAATCAATTCCTGTGACTGATTTAGTGGTTTGCAGCTCTGCCCATGGCAGGGGGTGGAACTAGATGATTTTTAAGATCTCTTCCACACCAAACCATTCTGTGATTCTATGAAGGTTGAGCTATCTGGGAAAAACAGCCCTGGGTACACTGGCTCCCAAACTAATGTGGGAGTGCAAGATTCAGGCAATCCACTCTACCAAAACCTGGCCTTTTCAGGAAATGATTTTCAAGAATTCAGATTACTTTTAGTAAAGAAAGACATAATGCATAAAGAACATAAGGAATGCAGAAATCTGTGCTAGATATGTGTGCTAGATATGACTTCAGAGCTCTAAATGACAGTTGGAAGTTGAGCCTTGCTGGCCTTGCTGGCAGGTGGCTGGACTCCTGAAAACAATGGCTAACCCAGCCTACCATGGAGCTTTTAATAGAAACCCTTTCTTTTTTGGAGGGACCAACAGAATAGGAGAGCTCAGGTCAAAAGAAAAAATACTGCAGAACAGATTTCTCCTTCCATAATTTTATCATGAATACAAAAACCAAGTCTCTAAGAGATGGAACAGCTACAAAGGCAACATGGTCATAACAGAAACATATTCTCAGAGAAGGGTATCTACCTAGCTGGATGCTCAGGGCATCCTTGATAGGGGCAGAACAAAGAAAGAAACTGCTATAATGAAATGACCTTCTAGGAAAGCTGAAGGCAGCAACAACTGTTCAAGGAAATGGTTTCCAACGCCTGTTTACGTATGGACACCAAAGATATAAAAGCAACTTGCTATCTTCCCACAGCAAGCTTCTCTGCACAAGGTCCCCAGTCAGACCAGATTCTTGCCACAGACATCTGGCTGACTCCAGACCCTCCATGCAGACTTCCCTTTGGTGATTAACCCCAGTCCTGGAGCCCTGTGCTGAGTGCTGTACCAATAATACTTCAATATGATAATGTGTGCCTGTAGTAAATAATGACAACTGTGTACTTACTGGTAATAATTTGTAACAGTTTGGAATAAAGAAATTCAAGGAACAAAAACCTTTGTGTTGTTGTGTATTGCAAAATCCTACAAACCCACTGTTGTGATCCTGTACATGCCTGTGGTCAGGGTAACCCATAAAAACTGTGACACCAATTAAACAGGCAGATACACTTCAATATTTGTGGGTCACTCTTGGTCCTTTTCAATTCTAATATGTCCCATTTTTGAGCTCTGTCTTGCTGTGCTTTATCCTACCAATACCAATAGATTTAGTCTAATTGAGTGAAAGTATTACCTCCATAAAATATCATAAGTAATAATGATAATAAATAGAGTTCTAAACTTCCAACTCACTCTACTGTAAAAAAACTAAGCTCACAGGCATTACTTACACCACAAAACCAAAACAAAATTAAACCCTTCTGGTTTAGGCATGATAACAGTAAAAACATAAATGCTTTTCACACAGAGATTGCAGAATGCAGTAGGATGTCTCAACCACAGCAATATTAGGGTATTTAAGCCTATGTTAATGAGCTGGTAGAGGTTTCCTTGACATTAATTGCAAAAGAGGTGTGTGTGAGAGTGAGTGGAAGAGGGCTACACGCTAAGCCAGGAAGAGAAGGGGAAGAGGAGGGAAGGAGAGCAGGAGAACCAGCCAAAACAAAAAAAACAAACAAAAAAAAAAGGGTAAGGAGTGTTGAACACAGCCCTGGAAGAAAACCAAGGAATGGTATTTCTTTTAGATTCCTTGCTTGCTGGAAAAAGGGACAGATAGCTGTGAAATAGAAACTGCCATCCCCTGTCACTGCTAGAGGGTTTCTCCTGAGCTACACGACACGGACTCTCAAGGGAGTGACAACACCAGCTCAGAGTGTGGGAGCTACAGCTGATGTTACTGGGGGCTTTATGAGCTCTGTGTGTGAAACAAGTTTCACAGCCTTTGAACAGAAACAATCTCGTGGAGGATTTTTCTTTCTGTGCTTCTTCTGTCTTTTCCCTTTGGGGGAAAAATCAGCCCCTTTCTATGGCTATAGACAAGTCCATGTTGATCACTGGTATCATAATGTCTGGGCATCCTGGGAGCTACTGCATGCTGAGGATTGGAGGACATGGACTACATGGTACATGGTAATCACTGCAACATCCTGCCCATGGGCAAGGTGTTGATTTTACATCCATGTGCACTACACTTAGAGCAAAGTTAACTGCTCCCTTAGGGAGGAATTATTTTCCTCTTTAATCCTGTAGTGAGTTGACTGGCTAGCAGCTGAAGGTACACAACTGCTTAGTCATTCCTCATTCATCCATTTGCAGGATGGAGGAGGAAGGAGCAAAGAAGAGAATGAGAAAAATTGGTAAGATCACCTAATGTTTGTAATCATAAGCAGAACAGACTTGCCTTGGGGAATTTAAATAATTTATTACAAATTAATATAAATAATTGAGTAGTGTAGGAAACAAATGAACAAAACAACAACAAATAAACTAATAAACCCACACATAAGGGAAAAACTTTTCCTCCCTCACTCTCACACTCAACTTCACTCAGTCACTCAGTCACCTCAGGCACCTCTCCTCTCTGCTTATTGCCACCACAGACCACACTCAGTCCCTCCAGTGAAGCAGCCAGCAGTGTGGTGGGTGAGACCAGTGCCTCTTTGCTGATCCTTCCCTCCACCTTTTTCCTACGCTCCAGCATGGGACCTCAATGGGCTGCAGATTCTTTGGCATGTGTATGGGCTAACCAAAGCTAATGAGTTATTGTAATATTGTAATATATTGTAATGTGATATTGTAACTGAAAAAGGCAGAATCTAAAAAACTAAGTCAACAAACTTTGTTAATCCAGCTACCTCAGTTACTAATGAAAATTTGTTATTCAAATTAGTATATAGAAGTTATCAAGTACCTGCAACAAACTAAATTGGAGCTCCACTCATCCTTCTGTTGGTTCTGGCACAACCAGCATCTCTCACTTAGTTCCCTGGGAAAGAGATGTATGGCAGAAGATCTCCTTTATGCAAGGAGATGGTCACCACAGAGCCAGGAGGATACTCTGCAGTCAGAACTTGATTTGCTGCTGTGCTTCAGGCATACTGATACCTCACTTGCCTTATCCACAGTTTTCCTGTTTTTGACACACCTTTCCTCTTATGGTTCTCCTCCCAGAACTTTTTGGTGGGCACCCCACTGACCACAGCTGCCGTTTGTTCCATAGATCACATGCTGGATTCTCCCATGCAGTTAACTCAGTTCCTCCTTGGTTAGCTGGCATTACACAAGATTGTGATGACTCAGAACTCCAGGACTCATTTCTGCATGAAACACGCATGAGGCCTGTCCTGAACCCTATGGCCCAAGGGCACATGTCTCAGTTTGTCTACCACCAGATCTAGCATGGGTTCACCTGGAGGCCACAGCCAATTTTCTGCAAATTGTATCCACATCAGAATGACCCATGAATGCTCATACTAACCACAAAAGAGGACTGCAGAAAGAGAGCAGGCATTTCTACTGGGACATGGAATCCCAGAATTACCTCTGACAAGCCACAAGGAGGGAGCATCCATACATTGAGCCATTGTCAACTGTAACATACACATTTGGCCATTCCAAACACATGGGCCAAAGCAGTAAGGGAGATTGCTGTCAAAACACTGCAGAAAAAGTCCCTACAGATTCTTATTTCACTTGGAACAAAACATCCCAGAAGTACAGAGATGCTTAAAGCCACCCACACTCACCCACTACAGAGAGCAGTGGGACTTCTCATCTTACTGTTTTTTTCCCTGAGAGCCTTGCTTTATACATTATGGATGGAAACCTCACTTCAGTGCGAAATTAACACAAGCCAAAAGCACTGTGGACCAAGGGTTCACAAATGAATCCAGTGCGAATCTCTTTGGGATACCACAATTATTAAATATCTCCTTCATCTTGCTTGTTATGTCAGGGTGAAGCTCTCCCTATTTGTGTCTATGTAGAGACAACGGTGACTTAAACTGAATATCTACTCTTATGGCAGAACATAATGATGCCTTGCAACATTAATACCATAAAACCCCTTAAAACCAACCTTTTTTATGTGTGTGTATATATATTATAGTTACCTGCAATGTTATATCATGCCAGATTCTTGCACTTTCTTCATGCTCTCTTTCCCTCACTTTTTCTATACAGAGAATATCTCTTTGTTGTAACAGCATTTTTAAACGTAAGGTTTAAAGACTCATGCATGATTAAGTTTTGTTTGTTGTTACTGAAGGTCACATCAGAGATGACATTTGCCTTGAAGTATTCATACCTCTGAACAGTTTCAACCATCGTCAGCTCTGTGAGAAGCAGGGCAGAAATGCAGAAGAACAACATCACGTTTTCCTATAGAAGGATTTTCTTGATGGCTCTCCTACCATGCTGCCCATATTGTATGAGGGCTGCTCCAAAAGTAATGCCTCCTATGTCACTACACTGGCCCATAATGTCAGAAATGGATGTTGGTGGTTCAGCAGCAGCAGTTGACAGTGACAGTGTAACTTCCTGACAGTGTTCCATTAAGTTTTCTTGCCCTGTGACAGATGGCAGCAGAGGGGCAGCCTGGCAAAATGGTGCCCGATCTGGAAGTGCATTAAGCAAAGGTGTGCCATCGAATTCCTCCATGGGGAGAAAATGGCACCCACTGACATTCCCCAACACTTGATAAACATTTATGGAAACAGAACTGTTGATGTGAGCACAGCAAGGTGGTGCACTTCAGCAGTGGATGACAGCGACAGTGGGTCACCTCCTCTGGTGCAGATATTTACAAAGGCAGCATGCAGGCTCTTTTTCATCTCTGACAAAAACGCAGAGCTAATGGTGACAACTGTGCTGAAAAAAAGTGTTTTGTAGCTGAGAATTTGCTCTCTTTTTGTATCTGTTGTGGTTCCAATAGAAATTAATAGGAGGCAGTACTTCCAGAGCAACGTACATAGTTGCAGGTGATGTCCACAGGAAAAAGAGACAGGACCAGAGACAGTCATGTTCAGTCCTCTGTTATACAGGTCTGTGGTCATGCTGGTGTGGCCACAGTAAGAGGTTTGATGTGAACATTTGATATTTCTGTGGATTTCCAGATTGCTTACTTTAAGGAGCAGATGGTTTTCAGGTTTTTCCTGCAGCTCCCTGTAGATGCTTCTTGTAGCCATAATGCTGCTCCTTGCAGCTATTTCACTCTGAACAGCTGCTTGAATGGACAGTGGCCAACTTAGCAGTCCCAGCCATTTATCAAAGAGATTCCAATACTGGCCAAAGTGTTATGAAGTTAACACACTGGGGACTGGAACTGAATAGAGCAGTGTAAAATAACAGTAATTGCACTGAATGCAGCATCATTGAGCCCAAACTGCAAATTACACTGAAGGACATTTGCTTGCAGAGCTTTACAAATTAGAAATGCATAACAACCTCTGACATATCCTGAGGATAACTGCCACTGAACTAATTATTCCATGTTGATAAGATCATACTATTTGCCCTTTGTCAATATCCCTCAGCAAACCAGTTGTGATAGTGAACAGTAAATAAGTAAAGCATTTTTTCCCCTAAATGATTAAATTATTGTCTTGGTGTTGACTCTCCTTTTTTAATGTTTTGATAATTGTTTATATTTTCTGTTTTTCTCACAGAGATTCTTGATAACTGTGCGAAGACAGCATTTGTCTTTTCCTCTAGCACCAAGAACTGGGTACAGCAAGGAACATGAGCCTCTTACACTTTAACATTTATGGACAGTTCTTGTGAACTATTTCTTACGAAGTGTGCTGCCAGACCTAGTCACAATTTTGAAGACAAGACTTTAGAGAACACTTGTGCCATCTGCTCACAAGCTACTTTGTGGATCTGCAGGTTTGTACTAGGGAAACTTCCATCCCCTACATAGCATGTCTGCTGCATCTGTCAAACAGAATAACATCAAATATGTGTCCTAGAAAATGAATTTGCAGGGTGACCCACAATGTATCGCTCACCAGGGTCCAAGAAGAGCATTCTGTATTTCTTGTCACTTGCAGAGTGATTGTACACACAAGGAGGGCATTCATCTTAGACTTCATTCATATCCATTGCATCATAGCCGTTCTTTTCAATCCAGTACTGTTCTCTTTTTTCCCTGAAGTCCTCCTATGAGAACACTACTGACTGAACAAAGCCTTTAAGCCTTATGCTGGTGCTGCCCATTCTAGTCGTTCATGCTTCCAAGCATAAGCAAGCGGCTCTCTATGCCAAACAATTTTGTTCTGGTTTAAAGATGTATTCTACCATAAAGTCTCCTTACCTAGAATTCTACTTGCTTCTGGTGACACTGCATCTTGCTTCTGCAGTGTCTTGGATTCAGAACAGAATGTCTAAAGCATTTTTAAATCAATGCAGTTGAAACCAGGCAGGCAGAAAAGCAGTATAAACAGCAATATAAGTAGCATACAATTAATAAAGTGCATCCAGCATCTCCAAAGAGACATTCACTCACCTCTGCAATCAGTGACTCCTCTACAGTATCCCCTATTCAAACCCATATTTTCTCAGGTGCAAATTCTGCACTCTAACTGTATCCCACATTGCTCCCTGATGGGTGCAAGACATCATCTCTTGTGGCTAGTTGGGAACTCACATTTGTCAATTTATGGGCTGTCTGAAGGCTGAGTTCTCCTTGTCTTTACCACAGTGTGAGAGAAAGGAAGGACTCATTAGTTTTCTCAGTTCAAACAAAATGAAAATTCTCTTCACTGGCTTATGCTTGATTCTCATCAGAGTCAAAAGTTATGGAAGTTATTGGTTTGAAATCAAAATGGCAGGCTAATTTCTTTACAGCAAGTATCTAACAGGGAGGTAAGGAAAAGGCAGCGTGAGTCAGTTAACATACAGAGCAGATTTTTGCTCCTTAATAGCTATAGTCATGTTTTGATCTGAAGAAATAGACCTGGTAGTTTAGTGAGAGATTGTTTTTTTGCAAAGATGAGTTTCTGGCTCCCAAGTTGTAGTTCACTGAACAAGGATTGCTATGGCAAGATTACTTCATTTTTTGATGTTATTTTAAGGGAGCATATTTATGAGTAGATCCTCTAAGCGCTGACGATCAGAGAAAGGAGGATAGTGCCCAGACCTGCAGTGGTGGACAAAGAGACTCTATGAGACCCTGCAGGATCTGAAAGGCAGGCCTAGAGACAGCAGACCCAGTGCCCTGAAAACGCTACAAACAACATGTGCCTCCCCACTTAGGAGCCGAATTACAGGCACTGATAATCAGGTAAGACCCCAAATCAGCAGTGAAAATAACCTTCTGCTCCCTGCCCCTGAGAATCTGGAACCAGGTACCCACAGAATGAAATGGCCTTGGAAGGTGCATGTAGGACTGAAGTGGTGTGGCCTACTTGCACTTTGGGGGAGGTGGGAGGCTTGTAGTCCCTCCAGTAATTGGTACACAGCCTACTGACATTGTGGCCAACACTCTAGTCTTCATTGCTAAGGTAACTCTCATCATGCCCCTATGGCAGATAAGAACTCCCCCCTTTGTGCTTGATATAGTTATACAGCTGCAGATATCTGGCCAAAGGCTGTGGTACAGGTGGCTGGGGCATGCCCCCACTGCAAGCCGAAGTGTTGACCCAGCATAGGAATACAGCCTGTATCTTGCCCTGGGGGGCAGACCTTCCTCTCCTGGTAGCTCTGAAACATCTGTATTACTCTGAGTCTCTGAGTCTCCAGGATCACTGGAAGGAGAGAAATGCCATTGAAGTGTTCCAATGTTGCTGTGAGATCAAGCACAGCACTGCGTGATGGTCTCTGTGGGACTAATGGTCCAGAAGATGGACCTGCACCAAATGACTGCATGCCTCCACTAACACCATCAAGCACTGGCCCATGAGAACACAAACTTCAAACACACACTGATCATCAATCGTCTTACATTGTGTCAACCTGCATCGCAATGGACTGAAAGTAGGGAAACATTTTTCCCTGCCAAGTCTCAGCACTGATGAACAGACATCAAACGCAGAGAGAGAAAGAATCAAAAGAAAGAGAGAAAGAGAAAGAAAGAATCAAAAGAAAGAAAAGCAATTGAATTAAATGCAGAAGTAAAAACATGAGGTACAATCTGCATGGTTGAGCTGATAGCACTGGAGCCAGGAGTTCTGCTATAATAAAAATAGACTAGAAGCCCCAAAGGCAGAGGAAAATAAATTAGAGCCTAGAAAGATAAGATAAGAAGATTTTAAGAAATAAGGTCACAACAGCTGCTGAAAATTCAACAAGTCCAAGAAGGAAGAAAAAGAAGAAAAAAAAAAGAAAGAAAAGTGAGCAGGAAGCATGTTTTCTAGAAAGAAAAGCAAACAGGTAAGGGAATGTAATGGAAATACTAGTCTAATTGGCTATAGCCCACCTGCCTGACATCAAAAACATTTGATTGGAAAGCAGAGCACTTACCCAATTAGCCCTCAGCTAATGAGATAACAGCAGGAAAAATGATTACTTATAACACCCAGGAAGGAAAGTACTGTCAAATCCAAGTGCATTGGTAAAGTTCTTCCAAGTTCCTCAGCTTAGCTCATTGTCATGCATGTTTTCTTTCACATGTTTTTTTAGTGACTAGCTCTATCCTAGGTTCAAAAGGATCAGGAACCCTATGACTGAGTATACAATAAGACAGCTGGTGTGTGAAAAAAGCTACTTACTTTCCAAAGCCTCAGGTGCACAGGGATCTCCAGAAAGACACCCTTGCCTTCTCTGCACCACAGACATGCCTGTGCTTCACCTGCCAAGGTTATTTAGTAGACAAGCATTCCACACAGCAGTGAGCCATTCCATGGATCACTATCTCCTCAGTACAATGTTCTATCACCCACGTCCATTATGGTTGCCAGTGTTATTTGAGTTTTTAAAACACTAACAAATTGGACAAGTCAAAGTTACATGAATAGAATGTACAAATGGAATAAGACACACACTGCTAAGAAATGTCTATGGACTTCTAATTTTGCTCCACTGTATGCATGCTTTGTATGTAAGTGTAAAATTGTGTAAGCATGTCACTTTCCCATGGCAGATCAGGCAAAGGATGATAAAAAGCGTACGGTGAGTCCTGTAGTGAGAATACCATGAGCATTTTGACTCTTGCAATAAATTAACAGTTTCATTTGCTTTGTAAGTCTGATTTACAATCATCTTTTTGATCTCAGTACGCCAATTAAAAGCCCAGACCTTCTTTTGTCAGCAGGAAGCGTTGGCTGAGATAGAGAACTGAAGGGATAAACCTCCAAGCTCATTGCAAACTTCAGGCTTTATGGATGCAGACATTGGTGTGGATGTCTCACAGCAGTAACAATACGAGATGCCCATTACACACCAGCCACAGGGAGAGCCCTAAGGCCCACAGGCCCCACCTTGGAAGCTGCTTCATGATTCACTCCCACTCTAGATAAGAAAGTTTGCACACTTACACATATTAGCCTACAGTTGACTGGGCCTTTTGTCCAGCTCTATGTGCCAGTTGTCTGCCAAGCAGATCATTAATATCCTCAGCAACACCTCTTAAACACCTGCAAGGACCCCTGTAAAATATTGTGTTAGATACTAAAGTCCCACAGGGTAATCTCTTCAGTCATACGGTTTCCCACTGTTAAATTGTTCTAATTTTTCTGAGGAATGTGAGAGGAAGAGTGAAATGTGACTTACCTCGGACACCAACAGTAAACTTCCACTGCAAATGCACCTCACTCATGGCTTTCCTGTGTGCTGGCGCTCCAGGCCTGCACGCAGTACTGCAGATGGGGCCTCATGAGGGCAGAGCTGAGAGGAACAATCCCCTCCCTCTCCCTGCTGGCCACCCCTCAGGTGATGCAGACCAGGTTACTGTTGGCCTTCCAGGTTGCGAGTGCTCACTGCATCCTCATGTTAAGTTTTTCATCTTCCAGGACCTCTAAGTCCCTCTCAGCAGGGCTGCTCTTCAGTTGTGCTCTCAGTCTGTACATATATACACGCTACTAGCAGAACATCAACTGCCAACAAGCAGTTTGCAGCCTCTGACAAGCCTGGTAGTCTCTTCCTTGCCTGTTTTTGTATGGCTGTACACCTCAGCAAGCCAATGCCTGTACCTCAATAGGCCTAACTTACATGCTTCTACCACATTACACCATCAGAAGCCAGATCTTGTAAATATCTATGGCTTCCCCTGTTAGAAGTGAGAGGAATCCTGAGCTTTCACCGCCAGTTCTTCTTGAGGCTCCTGAGAACTCCCATTTCTCCATGTAAACCTGCAAAGATTTGTTACATTCTGCTTTCCAAATCATTAACTAAAGCGGTGAGCAATTAGAGCCTCCGTATCAATTGCTAAGTAGTGCCAGTAATAATCAGCAGCCAGCTGGACTCTGTGGCACTAATCACAGACAGTATCTCTCTGAGCCAAACGTTGAGCTAATCTTCCAGCCACGATGCAGGCCACTTCTCCAAATCACCTTTCAACTTGGCTCCAAGAATACAATGAGAAACCAAGTCAAGAAGCACTCGTTAAAAAACATTTTTCTACATTTCCCTTACCCATAGAATAATTCATACCATCACAAGAGACCAATGGGTTGGTCAGGAGTGATCTATCCTTTGTGAATACATGTTGACTATTTCAAATACCTTTATCCTTACCATGCTGAGGTAGTTGTGGCATCAAGGATAGTCCTATAGTCTTCCCAAATAAACAGGTCATGCTGACCAAGCTCCCACAGCTCCCTGGATCACCTTCTTGTCTTTGAAAACGGGTAACACGCAGGTAACACACGTCACTTGCTTTGTTCTACTATCAGGAACCTCCGTCCAGCAAAGTTGTCACAAGCCATACAAGGTAACAGAGAACCACCCAGCAATGGTATTAGGCCAATATCCCATCACCCTTGGGCGTATCCCATCTTGTTTCATGGACATGTGCACAAACAATGGGCTTGAGCGGTCTGTTTTCCTTTAACAGGTAGCTCTTCACTCCTGCAGACTAGGCTCTGCACAGGCTCAGCGACGAGAGAGATCTGACAACAGATCTGACAGTAAAGACAGAAAAACAGCAGGTATTTCCCAAGTCCTTCATCACTAGGCCCACTGCACACTGAGCAGCAGGATCACATTTTCACTGTTCTTCCTTTCACTGCCTATCTTTTTAGGGGAGCCCCTCTTGACACTCTTCTGCCTAAAATGGTTCCCAGACTGTAGACCACCATGTCTTGAACAGTGACCTTCAAAGTCAATAATTACTGCACAAAGGCAAGAATGGTGGAACTGGCAGCCCTGCCTACTGACAACGAGTTTCCTAAAAGGGAGTGGGAAGTGAACACAGATACCAACAGGTTAGGATGTTGCCCACACACATCTTACAGTTCTTTATCTGCTAGGGCTCAACAAGCATCAGCTGCTCCTTAAGAACCAAGTGAGTAACCATGACTGGCAAGGCAGAAGTCTCACTCTTCCCCCAGTAGCCAAGCAAGGCAAGCAAGACAGGCCACGGATGGCAAACAGGGTGAAGCCAGGTCATCAGACAAGCTTGTGATGATGGAGGGCTAAGGTAAAGCCATGAACTCAATTCACAGGCCAGGTTCAGACTCAGTGAAGGAGATCACGGGTCAAACATACTCCAGTGATTGACAGGCAGCTTCAACGTAAGAACATATGTCTGAGTCCACACAGGAATACAGGTCATGGGGCAGAGTGTGGATCACTGGGCAGTTTCCATGTCCAGGCACAGGCTAAAAGAGACTTAGAGGTAGGTACTTCCTGGACATCACTTAGGCAAGGACTGAAGGCTCAGGCTGGAGCTTACATGAATTCCTGGAAACACAAGTAGGAGTGTGGATGCTCACAGAAGGACAAGCAGGACCCTCAAAGTCTATTGGTGTTCCCAGAGACATAACAGGATCTATGATCTGCACAACGCAGCCCCACTGCTGATATGCATATTACATGTTCTTTCAGGTACAGGAAACATATGACAACAGCCACACATTACATTCATAATGGGTATTTTCAGTGCAAGTTGAATGCCCTCATGTTCACATGTGTCAATCTTCTTCAAACAACAGAGCACTGTTTTTTTTCATAGTGGCCATATCTAAGTGGATCTCAACATCTTGCTTGACTGTGATCAAGGACTTGCTTTATTACCATGGCTTGTATACCAGTATAAGGACCAGAAGAAACAGCAAGTGAGCTGCTTTAGGTATTTTTTGTTTGTTTGTTTTCCCCAGTTCATGCTCTGCTGGATTATTATACCCAAGATCCCTACAAGCATGCCTCTTCATGACTGAAGTAACACTGAAGGCTCTTTCATGCTAGTTCAAAACAGAACAGAAAAGGAAGAAAAAGATACTGAACAGAAAAATATTCTTGTGTTTTCTGAAATCTAAGTACATTCTCTTAGTTTCATTGATTCAAAAAGCTTGGACTCAAGTGCAGCTCTCGTTTCTAACTATGAAACCTTTCAAAGGAGGAAGATATGAAACTTACTTTAAAGCTGTGTTTGATCTACAAGATTACCTACAGTGCTAATTTAGATAACTGTAAGAAATATAACTATATACTTCTTAAACTAAAAAAAAGACTAGGCATAGCCTTTGAAAGTTTATTTCAAGTATTAAAAAGTCAGTCAGTAAAATATCTATAGCATTTTTACTTTCAGTACAAAGGCTTAAACAGATAAAAAGAATTAGAACAATTCTAAAATAAAAAAAAAAAGAATACAATTCAAAATTGTGAACAACACTGAAAAGGCACTTAAAAAAAGACATCCAACAACAAATATAATTCTTATGTCACAGTGAATCCTTAGTCAAACATCAGCTAATACTTTATAAACAAAGAATTAATTACAGTCTGGTCAAAATGAGCATCACAGTCAGACAGAAGTGAATTTAAACTCCGTGCACTTCAACCGCTGTACTTTTTGTTCACGTATAAAGAAAGCAGAAAGAGAGGCAAGGAAGTAGGGAAGATTCTTCAGTGAGCTGTGAGCTTACAGCACTGCATCCAGATGAAGAATTCAGAGTTCAACTTCTACAATTTCTACAAAAATATATTTAAGAAAACCGAGTAGCAGCATAAACACTTCACGGTACTCCCTTACCTTCATGCTTAAGGGTTTTGTATCTGTATTCCAAGTTTACCAAAAAAATTTTCTACAAATAACTGAAAGCCTTGCTAGATGAACAAAAATCAAACTAGCATAAATAGAAAATAAACATGTAATGCCTGAGAATCCTTGTAATCCCTTTCTAGTAGAAATATTTTTCCACTGCCAGCAATGGAAAGTATCAGAAGTTGAATTTTTCCAAAATCAGAAAAGAAAACAGATCAAGATTACTTAAATGACTTTGAGGGTCTTTTTTTCATTTTTCTTTTTTTTCTTTTTTTTTTTCCAAGATTCTGCTATCTCCTGTATTAAAAAAAAAGTCAAATATGCCAAAAAGATGTACAACATTTGACAATGACATTTTCAGCACCAAAGCCCAATTGTGCAATAAATACACATGAAATAAATTCCCACTTGCAATAATAACTTGCTGATAACTTGCTGAACAGATACGAACACTTATGCAAAAATATGAAGTAAACCGGAAAAAGAATTCTAATGTCAGCATTTTTTTTCCAGTGGTATCAAGTGTGATGTATGATACAGGAGTGCTATCCAGGCTTTTCCATCTTTTTTTCCAGATACATTTTCCTGTAGGTTTGAAACATCTGTTTGGAGTCTTTCATCGGAATGTGAAGAGCCTTGTCATCTCCTTCCAGTATTTCTATGGCTGTATCAAGTGGAATACAGTCCTCAGCTGAAAGACAGGGAGAGAAGCAGGGTAAAGCAAAAGATGCCAACAGCCAGCTTGGGTTTTGCCTACAATTTACAGCACTAGATAAATCTCATCACCAATGCTACCTATGACTCAAGTGCACACATGTACACTAGAAAATTCTACTATCTCCAGCAACGTGTTCCTGTGACAATAAAGATTTCCACAAGTCTTTGAAACTTGGATGTCTACTCAACAGCACCCATTTTGGTGGCAGAGTTACTAAGGAATCGATGGAAATAGTTCATTACAAATGGCTGTTCTAAAGGAACACTTAAAACCAAGCAGAGAGCATTCAACTTCTATTTCAAAATCAACAATCAAAAGCCAGTTCACCTGTAAAGATCTCCTTCAACTTTTTTTGCTTCACTGAATCGTACTTTAACCAATCTTCTTTTTTACTCTTGACACCTACGAAGAAAATTAAGAAGGTTTTTTGTTGAAGTTCCTTTTTGACAAACATTGGTCTCTACTCAGTATTAGGCTATAACATATACTACACATGCAAAAGGAAATTTTCTTTGGGCACAAAGATGACTGCAAGAGTTGCTAAGTACAAACTGAGATTTGTTTTTATTTGTTTATAATCAAATTCCATGTTAGACATATATATACCTCACATGTTATGCACTGCTTAAAATGCATAAAGATTGGGATAGGTAGGAGGAGGAAGACAACTTATAGCAAATATGGTAGTAGTTACAAAGACTAAGAAAATGCTGCAGCAGTCAAAAAAACCCTCATGATTCTCAACCTAATCTGAACTACAAACATATATTCCTTTTGAAGTGGAAAAGAGGTGCATATTCATCATACCTTCCACAGTAGTTTTCTCTTTTTCCAGAAAATTCTTTGCAGCTAAGCTTTCATCATCAGTGGCTGAATTTCTGAACAGTATCTCTGGACACAGCTTAAATTCAAGCACTTGCCGTTTCCCTGGTTTCTCATTTTCAGAGAGAGAAGCATCTCTTTTTGAATCTAGACTACGTTGTGATACTTTGGACTTGACATGCAAGACAGGCCTGACAGGTGATGTCTCCAGCTTTGTCAGAAAGATGCGCTCCTGAGCAGTACGTTTAAATGCAACTCTATTTAGGTAGTGCTTTTTCGGTTCCTTTTGAAGATGTAGTTTTAATCTGTTTGTTCTTCTGTTTAAATATAGCAAGTTTTTATCAGAAAACATTTTCTCGGAACACTTGTCTTTGTTTTGACCATCAAGATGTCTCTCTTTGTTAGAAAGGTGGTTTTTGGAGATGGTAGATAGACCCCTTCTTCTCTGTAGTTTAAGCACAGAGCGATCTGCTAATGAATTCTTAGATTTCCAGACATTTTCCCCACTCAGCTTTTTAGCCTTGTCGGTATTTATCTTGTGATCGTATGAATGCCGCTTGGAGTTCTTTGTTTCAGACTGTTTCAGACTTTCATCTTCCACCTTTGTTTTTTTAGAGCTTGTTTTTCCAATCATACTGTCCTTCCTCTTTCGTTTGTATGACTCCTCCTGTGGCGGATGAGCTTTTACAGATTTATGCTGAGAAAATGTATAGTTGCTTGACTTTAAGTCTCTAATGCCAAAGTTTGGGAACTTCATAGCTTCTGCCTGATAACTATTCAGCTTTTCACGTTTTATTTCTGGAGATAACTTTGCTTTCCCTTCAGTATTAACTCCTACATTTCGTTTCTTGCAGTTCTGCTCTTTACCCGTGTTCTTGTCACAGATTTTTCTTTTTTGTCCTTTATAGTCTTCACTGTGCTTAACTGCAACATTCTCTGACTTTGTATATTTATGAAGGTCTCTTTGGGATTTCACGGCCAAATCTGTTCTGGTTTTATCTTTTGAAAGGGACTTCATTTTGAAAATTCTCTCCTTCTTTTCTGATGACTTCATCGTATTATCTGTATCTTTACAACCAGCTTTCTCTGACAACTCCCCTTCTGAAACTTTATGATGACCTTTTTTGTCACAATGAAACTCTTTCTTTGACGATGGAGTTCTTCTAGACTCTTGCATCTCTTCCTTCAAATTACTGCTTTTTGAACGATTAACATCTTGTTTTGCAGAGGAATTAAGTGGCCCAGTTTTTTCCAGTTGTGGTGAAAGTGGTTTGTGTTCGTTGTTCGTCTTGGATTTTTCATTAGTTACAGAGGTGTATTTGCACACATCTTTTTTATTCTTCTGAATGCTATTCTGAACATTTTCACAAGTTGGTGGGTTTTCTCCCACACTGTTGTTCTTCATTATGGCATCAGAATTACTGTTGCTTTCTTGTCTTCCTGCAGAGTTAGTGTTTTCAGCTTCTGAAAGTTGCTCGGCATTTTTATCTGAAACAGAAGTTCTACGTTTACAGGAGCTCTGTGACATTTCACCCGACACAGACAGACAACCCGTTAAACTACAAACCTCTTTATTTCCGGAGCTGGAAGGGGATTGTGGGTTTTCTTTCTCCTTACATAGACTTTGACTGGGCTGAACACTGCATTCAAGGCTGCCCTCATGGGTTGAAGACTTTTCAGACTGTTGACTCAGTACTCCACTGTTTTCAGTAGAGGAACATGGCTTCTTTTCAGGAAGTAACTCCTGCACCTGACCAGAGTTTAACTGTGCAGTTTGTAGCTGATCTATTGGATTCTTTGAATCAGCTTTTTTGGCAGCAACATGAGCCTCTTTTTGAGCTTGATTCTCCCTCTGCTCAGCCACAGAATTGTTTCTTGCTGGTTCTTTTGTCAGAATATCAGCCCCTTCAATGCCAAATGGAAACTCTTTCATAAGTTCAGTAAGCTGATTATCTAGATACGTAATGGGTTCTGCTCCAAAAATGTGTAGCTCTTCTACGCTCTTTTTAGAGGATGTGACATTTTCTTTTCTGCTGCATGTTGTAACAGTGAATGCATTTGTTTCAGCAGTAACGCTTACCAAGGAATCCAGTGAATTTCTAGCTAACTCCTGGTTTATACTAGCAAGAATTCCCAAGTCATTTTCAGGATACTTGAAAAATGTATTTACTGGCTTTTTTTGCTCTGAGGTAGAAACTGTGCTAGCAAGCTTGCCACTGCTTTCTTTCTTAGAATGGCTAGTTATAGCACTATTGAAAATCTCATCTACTTCACTAATGTAGCATGATGATTCTCGCAGTGCCTTTTGCAGCAAGGTCTCTCGCTGCGGAGTGTTCTCCCTCAGGTCATTTTTATTCAATTTCATCAGCTGCTCCTTTTGCCTTGGGTCAGACGCATTTTCTTCTGATGGGGCACCACTGTTCAGTGCACGTGTCTGAGGGACTGAGCTGAACATGCTCGCTATTTGCGGATTGTATGATTTATCACCTTCAACAAGGGAACATACGCTAGCAATATGGAACATCTGTTCTTCTATCACAGCTGAGGGAGTATTATTTTGTGTCCCTAGCACTGCTTTCTTGCCATCATGGTCTTTTATATATTCTTGGAACATTTTACTAGGAAAACTCTGACCCGATTCAGGAAGAAGTTTGTTCTGTAGATTTTCTTCAGCATCTCTCATGGCTTGACTGAGTTTCCTTTTGTTTTCACCACATGAATCATTTGCATTCATACTGTTTTCTACTATTCTCTTTCCATCAGCTGATTTGGTCTGTTGTAAACACGGGTCGTCCGTCTGTATCAGAATGCAGTCATCAGATGATGAAGAAACACTTTCTATTGTTCCTTTATCTGTATTTACCACATTTTTTCCCTCTTCTTGCATGCTGTGTATGCTTCCCGTGTCAATCACTGGATAGGTTTTATCTGCAGATGTTGGACACTTGTTTACCTGTTCACTCTGAGCTCTCTCATTAGAAAGCACCAAAGGAGAGACAACTGCAATTTGGAGTTCTAAACCTTTTATCAAATTGCAACTTAACATGTCATGTTTTTGTCCTATGGAAGTGGTTGTTAAAGGCAAGACTGCTACATCTGTGCTAACCAGAAGATCACCTTGTTCTCTCTTATTTGTTGTGTTTTGGCTGTGAGGTAATGATGAGATCTGATTTGCTGCAATGTTTTCATTTGACTGGCTATTTTGAACACTCACAGGTTCTGAACCTTGTTTCTTCCATAAGCCCAGGCATGCAGTTAGTTCCTCTAGAGAATAATTACCACTGTTCTGTTTAAAACATGGATTTTCAGAAAACTGCATTTTTTTCTGAGCTACATCACCACTGAATTTATTTGCATTAGATTCCATCATTCCTGATACAGGAGTGTGTGTGTGGACCGTAGATACCAAATCACCTTTCTCACTAGTGTCTTTTAATAAGCTCCCACCCAAGCCTGTTGAATCTACCTGCTGTTTTTCATTAGAAAGGAGATTAGTCAGTATGTTATCAGCAATAGTGCCAGCTTTCTTCTCTTTTAACATATTTGTGCTGCTCAATACGAACTGAAGAAATGCTGAGTTCTCAGGATAACTTTCCACACTTGTTGTTGCATCTCTGCTAGAGCTATTTGGTTGACTGTGACATGAAGCATCGTTCAAGGATGTCAGCGTTTTCTGAGAAGAGGCCAAGGCATTCTTCTGTTCCAAGATGGGAGAATTCTCTGGATTATTTAATAGAGCTGTAAGTTCACTGTGGGAAGGAATGGGAAGGGGCCCTGACGAAAGGCTTCCCTGCTCTACCTGATGATTACCGTGAGTCCCTTCTAACCTTCTGTTGTCAACACCAGTTATGTTTTTGTCATTTCTTTCTTCAGGAGAAGATCCAAAAATAGAGTGCTGATGACTGTCTGTCCTCACTGCCTGTGATAGGGAAGATACTACACTTTGCTTGGGCATCTGAGGAAGACGATTAGAGAGTGCATTTTCGTAACTCGGAGGAAGCGTAGAAGTGCTTTTGTCACATTTTGAAGTCAAAAATTTTCTTCTATACTGGTGCATCCTTTCAAGCAGAGCACATTTTCTTTTAATAACTTGCAGTTTTTGAGTTTCCCAAGCTAGATTGTCACCTGTCATTTTTCTTTTATCTTCTCTTGCTGAAGAAGTTTGAGAATTAGCAGGCACATTCACTGAACTAGTAGTCTGCCTTTCTTGAACTGAAACAGGATCACACAGTGGCTGCGAAGCATCCGTTGAAGAAAAAGGTACTGCTCCTTGCATAATATCATAAAATTCTGAGGAGATGTCGGTGGGGGGTGCAGACTTGTCAAAGAGCTGGTTTACTGTCACATTTCCACTTGAATTACAGCCATTCCTAACCCCTTGACTGACTTCTCCCAGTTGATGTTTCAGTGAATATTGCTGAACACTGTTAAAACCAGAAGGATTTTTTTTGTCTGACGGGCAGCTCTGGAGAGGGTATTTATTAAACACACTGTGTACTGCCTGCTGTGCACCTAGCAAAGGCTGCGCTACAGTTTTTGATTCATAGTTGGCAGGCAACAAAGATGATGCAGAACATCCACTGGCTGCTCCTGATCCCATCTGACTTGGAACATATTGTGGCAACTGTACATTTGTGGCAGTATTTTGATTCAGTGACTGTGAAAACTGAACCTGATTACCGGAATTATGTATTTGGTTTTGGACATGTTGCCCAGATGTACCAAAAGATAAACAGTTGTTCTGGGAATGGAGATATTGACCGGGTGACTGATTGACAGGTACAGAAATGCTTTGAGAAGAAGCAGAGGTATTTGTGTTATACTGCGGGACGCACCCCAGCTTTGAAGAATTAATGCATTCACGGTTACTTTGATGCAACATAGTTCTCAGAGAACGCTGCTGTGACGTTTGTGAACAAACAGCATAACTGTTTGAGGTGGCATAATGAGGTCCTCGAAACACACTGGGCACGCTGTTTCCACCGCTCATTTGAGAAGACAGGAGAGGAAGCTTTCTGTGGGAAGAAATAAGCCTACCAGGGTTTTGCCAAGAGCTCTGAGTCATCTCCCCCTGTGCACGTGATGTCTGATTGGGAAGTGTCGGTGCAGGTGGTACATAGGATGGTGGAGACTGATTGACTGAGTATTCCGAGGTAAGAAAACTTTTTATGGCTACAGATGTTCCTGGTAAAGCAGCATTAACAGTTGGTAGATACACTTGGTTATTTCCCACATAATTGCATGCATTTTCAGAAGAAAGTGCATTTGTTTGAGGAAAAGCTTGTGCATTAGAAAGCATTTGAGTGTAACAGGATTCTTGACTTTGCAGGTTATTCTGCACATCTGCATTCTGGAGTGGTCTTACATTCCAGTCCATCTTTTCTTGATTTCCTTTTCTTAAGTCCACAGTTGAAATTCTAAAAACAAGAACAAAACTTTAATCTTTCTATCAAGACCTACATCAACTTACCAAGAAGGAATTTAAAATCCATAACAAACAGAACCGTTCAACTTAAGTTGCTACACAGAATAGAAACTCCACTGGAACATGCTGTGGACATCAGCATTATTAATGCCAAGCTGCAGAGATAATTTCCCAGAGCACAGTTAAGTTACAGGAGACAGAGCAGCAGTTAACAATTGTATTGATTGTTTAATGAAAAAAAAAACCCCTCAGATTATTCTGAAAGGTTGAATAATGGAATTAAAAATGTAATACTATATTCCTATATTTACACTGAAATCTGATGGGAAAAATATTGTATCATCTCATGCAGATGCACTAAGCAATGCTTAAGAGGAGAGGATCCTGCAGAATACAATACTGGTCAGTTTCTATACAAGACCGAGCTTCAATTATTCCTTCAAATGTGACAAAAGAAAGGAGAAAATGGATATGGGTTCATTAAAGATCTCTTGTAAGAATGTACCCTGCTTGTTTTCATTGTACATGTCATTTTCTCTTCTCTGATGCTGCGGTCAGTTACCAATTGGAGAAATACAAGTTATAACACTTGTTGACAGCACAGGTAACCTACAAGGAAAACAGCCTCAATTCAAGAAGTTAAGCCATTCACCTAGTAAGCTTGAAGGCATGAAGCGTGAGCAAGACATCATCACTCCTGTTGCCAAGTAGGCATTCAGGAGGTGACAGGATACAGTCTAACTCTTCATTTTACATAGGAGGTAGCTTTCAGAGTTTTTTTTTTTTTTCAGATTTATTTCCATGGAAACTACAGCAGATATAAAGAGCACAATAACAGTATTTAATAGAGAAAATTCTACACTACAAAACACTACTTTTCAACAGTCACCACCATTAGCAATGCATTTCTGACAATGTACAAGACCTGCATGCCATGCTCGCAGAAATCTACACAAGTGGAGAACTCTTGCTGGCACCACTGCTGAAGCACACCACACTTCACTGCACTCACATTCACTGTTTAATCTCCAGAAATGTTCGGCAAGCACTGATGAATGTCAGTGGGCACAATTTTTTCTCCACACGAAGGAATTCAATGGCACACCTTTGTTTCAGCTGCACTTCCATGTCAGCCTGCTCCTCTGCTGCCATCTCTCACATGGCAAAAAAAACTAACAGGATACTGGTGGGAAAGTTCAACCTCTTCAACAGCAGGACTAGGGGAAATGGTTTTAAGTTGAAGGAGGGAAGATTTAGGTTGGATGTTAGGGGGAAGTTCTTTACTAGGAGAGTGGTTAGGCCCTGGAACGGGCTGCCCAGGGAGGTTGTGGATGCCCCGTCCTTGGACGTGTTTAAGGCCAGGTTGGACGGGGTCCTGGGCAACCTGATCTGAATGTGTATGTTTGGTGGCCCTGCTAGGCAGGGGGGTTGGAACTACATGATCCTTGGGGTCCCTTCCAACCCGGGTGATTCTGTGATTCTTCTGCCATACCATCAACATCAACCTGACATGGTAGGGCAGAACAATAAAATGAGGCATTACTTTCACAGCAGTCCTCGTATAATGATAATCAATAAGCCCATCTGGGTACAGCTGTTACCTCTGAATGACAAATTCAAATCTGTCAGAGCCAATACCTCCAAAGCAAAAGAAAAACACTCTCAAAAAAAAAAAAAAAGGCAACTCACAGGCAAGAACACTGAGTATTAGACTTAATTTCTCCAGAAAATATTTCGCACAATTTCCCTGAGGTCAACCATTATCCCTACTTTTTCTTTTCATGGCTCTGAGATTGAAAAGTCTCTCCCAGTTTCAATCTTAGAATTGAAGCACAAGTCAGATGCAGTCTGTAAAAGCCAGAAAGTTAAGAACTGTCTAGTTGAACTACCCAAGTATTATTTTCAAGATTTAGAGATAGCCGTAAGCTCTTCACTCATTTACTATGTGCTCTCAAAAGGCATCAGTACAAAATGAAACTGGAAAACAAAGCTGCTTATGAGAAGAAACTAACAAAAACACTATAACAGCACAAATCCTTCAAGATTAACAGCAGTATTAAAGCAATGTTTACACTAAGGTATGCAGCTCAGGTGAAAATACAGGCTTCTGTACTCAAGCTAAGATTACAGATCAACAACATCCAACTGGACATTTCCTGATAAATAACCACACGATAAACAATCACTTCTTTGAATACTGCTGAAGCTGTTTAATACAACAAGCATGATTCAGATGCGTGAACAAAAATAAGGCATCACTGAGCAAGAAACTGGTGAAACTGACTACATGCAGTGCACAACCTGGTCAAGAGTTCTTGTCACTGCCAAGACCAAGATGAGTAATACTGCCTTAGTTCATGTTCGCTAGATAGATTATGACAACATTCAGTCCACAACAGACCACAACTTAAAAATATTACATAAATTTAATATATCCAAACATGCCATTTAAAGTGGTATCTGGCAGAAAGTACGTGCCTTAGGAAAAATGTCTGATAAGATCTATATCAGAACAAGACTCCAGAAGACAAAGAGAAGTCTACTCAAATGTGCTTGCATCAATTCACTTCCTATATTCTCTTCTGAACCCCAAGCCCCCAAAATCATCAGCAAATATTACACATGGGTTCATGCCAGTTTTCCAGTGAAGGTACAAAGAAAGGAAATGGAGAGATTCTCAGTGAACAGAGGAGTAACAGCAACATGTCTTCATTAAATTCCCTGTTATGCAACTGAAGTACCTGCACGTAGACTTATCTTTCAGTCTGAATTGTGCCTCTGGTCTCCACATTAACCAATGTCCCCGAATCACTCTTCGTGTAAAACTCACATTCCACCTGCAGAGAGATCTGAGAGTTTTCTATATAGTTGGCCCAAATTCCCAAGTTGAATTGGAATGAGTTTCTATACTAAAGTTGAAATGTTCAAGAGGAAAAAGAATACACTCAGTGGAAATCTGTTTGCTTTGGTTTGCTATTAAACTTAGTTTACACACTGTCTAAGTTTATTTATGATTTAAAAAGGGGAAAAAAAAATTCAGTTTCCACCGGCAATTTTCCTTATTGTTTATTCTTAGGAGATCCTTCCCTAGGAGAAAACACTAGCCAAAAATACTTAGATCATTCCAAAAGTAATGCCTCCTATTTACTGCCATTAAAACTACAATAGCCACAATAACACTATTTGATCTAGCTGAGAATTTCCTCTAACACACTGCTTTTCAACACAGTCACCACCATTAGTTCTGCATTTTCATCAGCCGTGAACAGGAGCCTGCATGCCTGACTTGTCAATACCTGCACCAGAGGAGGTGACCCACTATCACTGTCACCGCTGCTGAAACACCATCCACCATCTCACTGCGCTCACATCCACTCTTTGGTCTCCAGAAACATTTAGCAAGTGTCAACGAGCATCAATAGGTGCAACTTTTTTTGCGAAGAGGAATTCAATGACATTCCTTTGCGTCATATGCATTTGCACATCAGACACAATTTTGTCACACACCATCCCTCTGCTGCCATCAGTCACAAGACTACAAAATGCAACAGGATATTGGTGGGGTCTGCTGCCATCCCATCAACATCCGCCTCTGACATTGTGGCACAAACTAATAAAACAAGGTATTTCATTCAGAGTAGTTCTCGTAAATGAAGCCTAAAGCACACACACATACACACAAAAAAAGTTACTGTTTTGATCTACTGAATCAAGTAAGATATTCCAAGATTTAATACATCATTTGATGAACATTATAACTTCAAGTCTGTAGCCCTGCAAACTGGAGCCAGAAAACACCTAAACGGAGAAAATGCAGGGAAAGCACGTAGTAGTTTGATGACATGTAAGACCTGTGAAAAATCTCACACATCACTAAGTTAACACAAATGCAGCAAGAGGCCCCAGAATCACAGCATGGGAACTTCTGTGCCAAGAAAGACCAGTAACTGAATTGCCAAACCAGAGCAAATATTTACTATTTCTATAATCAGATGCGGCAGTAACTAAACTGCTAACTTAACATCAATGCACCTATTTTGGCTAAACGGTAAGGGCATCGCTAGAGCAGATGTCCCATCTCACTTGGTGGGTTGCAAGGAAGACGAGTCACTGGAATCCTTCAAATAGGGCACTCCCTGCTTGACAGCAGTTGCTTCTGCAATGTAACCTGGCGCTACTTCAGAGGAACAATACAACATAGTTTATCAAGCTTTCTAATAACAATTAATCAACTACTTCAAGACAAAATTATGCAAGTCCATAACAACAATCAGTAAGATTACAGATAAAAGTACTTAGCATAGAATGTTACTTTCCTATCAACTACTCTGCAACAGAGTAGTTTATAGTAGTAGTAGATTTAGGCAACAGCTACTAAAGATGTAATAATTATAATAAGTGTAATAAAGTGTAATAATTATAAAAGTGTAATAAAGATGTAAAGATGTACTAATGCTGTAACCAAGGCATCCCAACACTTCCCTCACATTATACACACAGGATCAGAAGGCAGCTCTTCACGCTAACAAACAGACCTCTTAAGCTTTGAGTACAGAGCCCAGAAGAGCAGACATGGCTTGGTAACTGGACTTACTCAAGCCTTCACATGCCTGAGTATTAAATTTTAGCTTAAGCTGTGAGCAGCCCTAATTGTTTCAGAAGCTTGCTCTGCTCGTGGATGCCGGATTGTTTATGAAAGGAAGTAGCTCTGATTTGCGGAATAAGACTCCATAACCCACAGAAGGTTACAAAGCAGGTATGTTTATTTCAGCACTGCACACGCGCTGGGTGCAAGGGGAATTGCTTCTCCCAACTTGCACTCCTGCAAGCAGATGCATTATATATTTAAGAGCCAAGCTCATAAATATTCATCAGATTTCCAAGAACTCATTTGCATGTTTTTTTTCCCAAGGGATCATTTACATATTGTTCCTCCCCCTGGCAGATGCACGGTAGCCTCCTCTGGTGGTTGTTGGATGAAGGCTCAACATCTTCCTCCCCACCTGGTGGTCGTTCTTGGATGAAGTCAGTAGTCCTCATTGCTATGTCCTTCTGACCTTTGTCCCAGATAAGAACACTTCCCCTGTCTTGCATGCCCCTGCAACTCCTTGTCATGCTTGTTCCCTTTTCCACTGTTCTCTCATTGGTCCCTTTTCTGCTGACTAGAGAAAACTTCCCTTCAGGGGCTTTGATTGCATTGCCTTGCTCTAACCTTTTAAGTCCTGCATCCTCTAGCCCACTACCTCAGCTCTTCCATTTCCTCTGCTACTTTGAATACAGGAAGTAATAAATAAAACATGAAGAGAAAGTTACCCTGCCTATTTGTTTTAGAAATCCTGAGCTCCATTTCAACATAGCTGAAGACCAATGTTGTCATCCCAACAAAAAGGATTACCTCAAGTCTAGCAGGTCATTTTGTCTGTAACTGATAAGATTTCCACTAACATCCACGTTAGAAGCCTTGAAGCTATTTTGGAATAGTAAGAACACCACACAGTCCCCCTGGAGGCAGGATGTGCCAGGAGAAATTTGAGAGGCAGTCACATGCTGTAGAAAAAGAAGTTTCAGAAACAAAACTCTTCTGAACTGTAGATGATAAATACACCACCTGCAGAGCATGTGTAAATAGCAATAATGTGAGTAATACCACTGATCACAAATGTGTTAAACAATGGAATAACTCTATAGAGATTTGAAGTTTCCAAGGGAAGCACTTGGTATAACTGCATGCACAAGTCTTTCCCAGTGCAATTATAGGAAGGGAAAGAGGCTCAACCCAATGACTGATCTCAGAAGTCAGTAAAGATACCTTTCCTCCCATTTCTCCTCTTATACTATATTATACTATTTTCTTTCTTTCAAGTGGCGCTTGAGTGACTCTAGACAAACACACCTCTAGTTTGTAAAGTTTACTCAGAGAATGTTTCTGACAGAGAACCAGAAAACCGATGGCTCAGGGCAACAAGGCAGCAGTTTACCAGTTCCATAGTATCATCAAGTCTCCATCCCTGTGTGACAGTGTGCTCTCCCTTCTGTAACTGCCTACCTCAACCTGGCAGCAAGCAACAGTAATGATAACGACCACAGATCTGCCTCCAGCTGGAGGAGGCTGAAAGAAATGATGATAGCAGACACCTGGTTCAAAAGCTGATGACCAATTGAGCACAGGTCTGATAAGCAGACTATGACTAAGCCAATTAATCACCTTACCCCAGAAATAGCGTGTGGCCACTGCCATGCAGGAGAGCTCAAAGGGCTTCTTGGGCTGCTTAACAGGATCTCCCCTTGAGTAGGGATGCCTCTTGAGGTTACACGTGAGCAGAGATCCTGTACATCTTGCCAACGCAGACCCTCAGTAAACAACTGAGGGTTTGTTTTAGACTTTGTTAACTTCGCTAACATTGCACTTTAGATTGATTGTGCACGTTTAGTCCCTTAGACATAAACCGTTGTCCAAGTCTGGGATTAGGTGGATCTGGCTGCACCTAGGCTCCTTGGTTCCATAAGTCAAGGAATTTGGAAAGCAAGGGGGTCCACTCTGAATATTGTGACTCAGAGGGAAGGTCTCCTACATGTGTGTTTACCCTTCCATCTATGCAGTAAATAATCAAGTGTAGCCAGCCATCTCAAATCTTGTTGCTATTAAATCACTACTTTATATTATGTCAATAAAATATTCTCGCTTCTTTTATGAGTAGATTGTATAACATGGCTGTTTCAAGCCAAAATACCTTGTGGTGTTATCACAGAGCCTCAGGGTCTCCACTTTACTTCAACCTTCACAATCAGAATCCAACTGATACTGAAAGATGGTCAACCAGGAAACTATCCAATACTCAAGCTGGCATGTTGGAAAGCATTCTTTAATAGCAGCACTGGATGCATGGGGGTAATCCTCCTATCATATGTAGCTTACACAAAAGATCTTCAGTTTATATACGTTACTTACAGTATAAATAGAGAAGTTTCTCAGAATTATGTTACAAATGCAAGTTTTCCCAGAAGTTTGTTACGTATTTAATGACCAATTCCAAGCAGGTCCTCCTATTTCCCCGGTACAAAGACTCAGCAGAGCTTACCTCCTTGGTTCAGAGACACAGCTCTTTCTCCTATCTAAACAAGTTGCATAGCAGAGCCATCCATCAACAAACACTAGCAAGCTTATCAATACTGTTACAACTTTTATGACAACCTTTAGGTTCCTATCATATTATACTAATTCCCCTCTCCTCCAACCTTGGCATGGCCCCTCACACTCACCTACTACAGAGGTTCCTCCTTGATCCACTCCAAGAAGGATATCTCCTTATTGTTGCTTATGCAATTATTCAACATAATGCCTGGTTTAGGCACACTGCAGTCATCCATACTGCATAGGACTGAGTTACAGCGAATTACCATGACAATGCCCAGGTGGCTGAATCCATCACTTAGCCATTCACTCCTCTGACAACATCAACTGGGTGCACCCACTGGCCTCCCCTCATGGCAAGCAAGCTCCTTCCATACCCACACAAGGAAAATCTGTGGCAACTTCCCTTGTGAAAAAAAAATCCAGGAAAATGCCTATGTGCCTACTTCAGCTGTTGGCCACATTCATTTCCATTCCACTCAATTCATGGCTAAGGCCACATGCAGTGCCCAAGCAGATGCCACTGCTGTGACCAGAGGGGCAGAGGTCGCAGCAAATACTGACACCCATGATAAAGCCAATCACAGCATATATTAGCAGCTGAAGTGAGGAAACTTCACCATCTTGGGGTTTGTGCTGTTACAATATCCCTTATCTGTGATTTCATCCACTACGTTAAGCTCTTAAAGGCCCTCTGGCATAACACTGACATTCTGGAGCCACTTGGCTATTTTATGTTTTTTTCTGCAAGTAACTCTTTAATCTCTTAACTCCAGCAGAAGGAAACTTGGTTCTGCTTTGGTAAGATATTTTCCTGTTCTGCTGCCCATTCCTGGATACATCCCAACACAGGATGTCATTCCATTCTTTCACTTTCCATGTATCATATTGTGAAGCAGTAAGGCAGCGTAATCAAGCCATTCGCAGTATCTGCAAGTTCTGATTCATTATAAAGAGCTTTTTCTAATTGTAAGAAACAGCAGTTTCTCATCAGGCAATGATCTTTGCAAAGCAGCAGAAGTTATTCTTCACTGCAGTAATGGGCACACACCTCCTTATGGCAAGGGAGACACTGTGCGCCGTATCACTGAAACCCACTCCACTAAATGCCCTCACTCGAGGCAGCTGATACCTCTCCTGCTGCTCACTGCTTGAGCTTATCACACTCTAGTCTTCCCAATGTGTTTGCTAAAATATTTTTCCATACACAATTTATCACCCACCTGTTGTTCTTTCATCTTTCAGTGGGGAACAAGAGAACAATGCATAGTAGGCCCAACTGTTGTTTCCCATGTTTTAAGGGGAACAGGAGGACAAGGCACACTGGGTCCATGTGCAGTTCCCCATTTGTCAAAGGGGAGCAGCAGAACAATGCATGCCAGACTCTCCCTCCCTATCCCCTTAGCCAGTCTCAGTTCCTTCCCACCTGGGCTAGGTGTTGTGACAACCAAACTACTTGGCAAACTTACTCCACCATATACTAAGCCATGCTTCAGTGATTCGTTGTGAACAAGAGCCCTTGCACAAGTTTGCTGAAATTCAGCAAAAATCTATACCTTAGTGTTAGAATTACTCTGCTGCAAAAACACAGTCTATTTCTCACATAACTGGAACTCTCCTGGACAGAGTTCAGCACAAGATCCAAGAACTGAAAGGATAAAGTTAATCTGCAGGACCACCTTCATGCCCCCATTTATGCTTCTAAGCTTACAGCAGCCATTCTCAGTCAAATGAAAGCATTTACCAGGAATTCAGTACTTGCTTGACATACAGTACCAGAGCAAGATTAGAGCAGCTTGGCAGTACCGTACTTAAGGTACAAGATTGTCTGAGCCTGTTAAGGATCCACTGCCTAAAATCAACAGTGAGATCAATAGCAACACTTTGTGGACAGTTTTACATTTGAAAGCATTCCTTTGGACGTGGACAGAAGCTGTTTGCTTAAGAATGGGAAGGTCCAAGAACATTTTCTGGCTGAAGACTAAGCCTTGGGGCAAGTATTTTCAGCCTGCTACAAGAAGTTAGATGATACCATTGTATACCTTGAAGGCAAGATACAAGCCACCTCTTATCTATGCTGATTTAAATTTGTAAAGCTTCGAAGTCAGGAACAACTCTACTGAGAGCCGGGAAGCCAGAAGCTATCACTCTAACCACTCTGTAAATAAAGAGAACACTTACCTTCCACCTTCATTTGTCACTGTCATCAACTGATCGTCACACCTTGGACGACTCACTGCTGCCAAGACAGCCTGAATCAGCCACATTCAGCCATTCTGTCTAGCTGTAAATACGTGACCAAAAGAGAGAGTACATGTACACTGTCATTTTCCTCATATTCTAACTTTATTTCAGGTGTTGTAGCAGCCTCCACACACAGGAGGGTTCTTGCAACAAGGATTCAGAGCAGTTATACAGGAGGTAATTTGCTAGATGTTACCAACATCTCGGATAGTTAATCACACAGTAGTTACAATAGCTTGAAGTACATTAAGACCAGATACTTGTCTCTGCAGGTTACCATCCCACCATAACAAGCAGTTCATTTTTATCTCATCTTCTATTGGCTTTATCGTCCTAATCCAAGCTGCCATTACAGACACTTACTACAAAAACAGTTCTTGAATGGGCTTATTAGTTTCACTCCTATGAAGCACATCATAATGCTACTATGTGATGGAAAGTACAGCAATAATAGGGTGGCAAAGTCCTAGGCTGCAACAATTCAGGACAAGCCCAAATGCAAAAGCTGTGGATGCAAGAGCAAAGGAAAAAAATCTGCTTATCTCTGGAAGACCACAGGTAGGCAAGGATCTTCAGAGAGATACCCTTGACTCCTCTGTCAACCTTAAATGAGGTCTGGGAAGGGACAGATCCTGGCTCCACCCGCTCCACCCCTTCCGGTCCCTCAGATGCACTGCATGTACCTGAGCTCCTCTAGGTTGGCCCTGCCTTCCAACCAGGTGCTCAATCTCTGGTTCAGGCCATAACTCAGCATTTCCGCCACACACACACACACAGAATCAGATTCTTCCTTCCAGTCTCCCTTTGAATATGTAGTGCTATCTCCTCCATCCATCAGGACTTGTAATCTGACTTTATTCAGTATTATCTGACGTTACTTCTGAGTCAGTTTGTTAGCATTTCCCTTTCCCTTAAGGAAACAACAACCACCACCAAGACGACATTTCTCAGCAGCAGCTGAAGTTATCCTTTCCAAGTCACTTGTCAGAGGTATCCTCTTCAAATCATATCATTAGCCTAGACCACATTGCAGGTGTTTTTTAAGTGATACTGTAAGTTATCACCATCTCCAGCAGCTCTGGGGGTATCTCAAGCTGTGAGGGTAAGGACCCAGCCTGGAGCCCCCACATGTCTGTCATCAAATACAGCTGCTGCTTTCCTGTTTGCAGGTTTCCCAGAGACACATAAGCAACACTGACACAGCTCCCTACAAAAATTACCACAAAATGCTGAAGGCAGCACCTGTATATTGAATTTATATAAAACTTAAGCAAGAAAAGCCAAGTCCCTTTCCTCTGCTTTGACTGGACAGGTCTGAATGTCACCAGAAGAAAAACCATCCCCACTCTCCAGAGTCACAGGCATTCTGCATTCACAGATCCCCAATGTTCTGCTCACGAAGAAGTACGGTTGCTTCTGAAATGTTCTTGGTGATATCAGGCAAAGTACTCACAGATAAGCAATAGTCACTTACAGAAAGAAGAATGGAACTCACCCCACTGGTGAAGGAGCTCTCTGGCTATGTAGCACTCCTTCTCATGGAACAACTTAGGCCAAACAGATGCTTTCCTTTCAGTGGCTGGCCCCCTTCTTCCTTCACGGGGAGAAATGTAAGGGCTCTCCACTGTCTCTTTGGGATAATCAAGCAAGCCTATTTGAGCAAGAAATTTTCTTGACGTTGTGCACATGCTAGGGATAGAGAGCGAGAGTTAAGAAAAGTTTTCTAAGAAGACAGGACAGGCTGGGCTCAGACAGACATCCTGACCAGACAGGGTTTGCACTTGACTGGCCCTCTTTATGCCCCATTGCATTAAAGGACTATGTAATGTGGCAGAAAATAAACCCCCTTGTGTCTCTATTTAACAGGCAGGCTGGAGGCAATTGAGTGATGCCCAATTCAGCACTGCAAGTCTGGTTACATATGAGCTATCACAATAATGGAGTCACAAATAGCACTCCGCATCATTTGTCCAGCAGCACCCAAAAGGGCTCTCCATAACCAACCTCGAGGAATTAGGCAGCACCCAATAAGAACTTTCACAGCTAGATTAGTGAACAGTGCAGTTAATTAAAGCAAGAGATTGCAGGCCTTTTTGGATGGTCAGTGATAACTGACAAAAAAAATTTTGCAGCGATACTGCAAAACATGTGAGATTAACCGTGAATGTAAGTAATATGGCCTGGCCACAAGCACATCTTAAAATAAATAAAAACAGCTCTATAGAGATCTTTAAGTTCCCCAAGAAAGTGCTCAGTGTGACCAAGTATGTAAATCTTACCCAGTATGCATCTCTATGGGGAAGAAATAAGAGACTCAACCCATCCACTGCTCCCAGAATTAGTCCATGCTTAGTATCTAATAGCGTCTTCCCTGACACAGCCCCCTCTTGAGCCATTTTTATACTATTTCCTATTATACAGGTTGACCCTGGATAGGATCACTGAATGGCATGAACTGGAAGGGACATCAAGGATCACCAGGCTCCAACCCCCCTGCCACAGGCAGGGTTGTCAACAGCTAGATCAAGTATTAGATAAAGATACCCAAGGCCCCATCCAACTTGGCACTGGAACACCTCCAGAATGGGGCACCCACAACCTCCCTGGACAACCTGTTCTAGCACCTCACCACTCACTCACTGAAAAATTTCCCTCCAACATCTATTCTAAATCTTCTCTCCTTTAATTTAAAATCATTCCCCCTTGTCATATCACTATCTACCCGTGTAAAAATTTGATTTCCCTCCTGTCCATAATCTCCCTTTAAATAGCATTAGACTGTACTGAGGTGCCCCCGCAGCCTTCTCCTGTTCAGACTGAATAAGCCAGCTCCTTCAGTCTTTTTTCACAAGAGAAGTGCTTCAGCCCTCTGATCATCTTCATGGCCCTAACATGATCTTGAGGGACTCCAGTAATACATACCTTTGTTACAAATGGTTTTTAAATTATCTAACTTTGCTTTTAAAGGTATAAGCTAAAAAATTCAGAGCATGAACTCACTGAGGAGTTACCACACATTGGAGTCAAATAGCTTTTAGGGAGATGTATTTTTGTGTTAAAGAAGTAAATAATATATATTATATATATATATAAATAATATATATATATATAAATAAGTAAAGTTCACCCAAATGATGGTATTTTTTTCGAAGAATGACAGTCTGTTGGTTCAGGGTACCAAATATACGGCCTATCAGTTCTGTAGTACCATCAAGTTCCTATCCTAGCAGTGGTACCACAGAGCCTGGTCACAGTATCTTCATTCTGCTCTACCATTTATGCTGTTTCTCTTCGAGTCAGCAAATCAAACCCCCCTTATGCTGCCAACACTATTGCCTAGGGAAATTCTGTGGAGTGGATTTCTTGCATACAAGCCACACTCCGCTTCTGTACCTTTCCTTAATGTGTGAACAACGCTGTACCTTTAATATAAATTTAACTTCCAAGTCACCTCTAGCAATTATTCCGCAGCCCCTTCCACCTATCCTTCTCATTGGTCCTCCCCAGTTTCTGCACACCCCTTATCAAATGCCAAAGATCCACCATCATCTTCTTCCTTCCATAACCAGAGCTCCCAGGTCTGCATTCTTATTCACGGAGAAACCTGGTTCTGCCAGCAGTTTTCTGGTAGCTGATCTGTTCTCCTTACACTTGCCTGTCAGGACTGTGTCTACATTTTGTTTACTGCTTCCCCATTTCCCTTCTATTCCCACTTGACAAGGTCCCTGATCAGATAATCCTGTTGAAATAAACATTCTTACATTCCTGTACTCTTACCAAGTAGCGCTGCAAGAAGGGGCTTGCTCCTCCATATTGCCTCCACCACTTCCAACAAGGTTTGTATCTATGTGTTTTATTTATTTCTTCCCTTATTCTTCCTCCTTTTCTTTTGCAATGGAAGGGTCCTTTAAGAAACATGCTACAGAATCAGAGCTCGTAACACTGCCTCACTAGTCAAGGGAATTACAGTCAGTCAGAAGGGAAGCAAGAAATAGACCACGCTTCTCACCAAGAACAAGATAACAGATAATTGCCATACCACACAGCAATAGAAAAGTTAGATACAGCACAGTAGGATTTTGTCCTAACAAGCTGTTTTGCCAATAGATGGGGTCAGCACAAAGGACGCAGACACCAACTTAAAGAAGCGTGTTTATCTTTATTCATGTTTAAATCAATAAAATAATAAGTGAAATAATACAGCAGGAGTAAAACAAAACAAGGTAGTGCACCTAATCATTACTACATAAGATTAACTGCAGTGATTAAGAAAGATAAATCATCAACTGCCCCAATATTTTACCATCATTCAGACCCACAATCACTGGGAAGCCCCGGTTGCAGTGAGGATTTGGAGAATCTTTCCCAGCAACTGGGAGGTCCTATGCAGTGCCTCCACTCACAGGTGAGATCTCTAAAGTCATTGCAAGGGGGTCCAGCTTTTAAATAGTTGAATAAATATGCTTACATAATTTCAAGTGCAGAAACATCGGATTTCATCCTCCTTTTGGATTCCACTCAAAGCCTGGCCAGGCTCAAGGAGGAACCAAGGGAGTTTCCCTGTCGATTTGGGCTTTAACCACATATTTCTCATGGCCTTGCAACATGCCTCTAAATAAAGAAAGATCCACCATCAGTTACTGTTACACAACAAGCATTACAACAGATCTTTATGAACTGACATCAAAACATATATTCACGTTAAAACAGAAAAACAGATAAACACTGCATTGCATGTGTGATATAGTCTTTGGTTTCAAGGTTCATGTGGAGGTCAGCTTTGGTTCAGGGCTTATTGTTCAGGCCTTAGTACCTCAGAAGCATCTCAAATGAGCTCAATGGGATTATTCTGAAAGAAAAAGAATTTTTCTGCAAGCACCAGGGACTGCAGGCATTTGGAACAGCCCTGGTTCAAAAGGAGCTTTAAAATTCTAGCTCTCCACAATACCAAGCAACACACAAACACTGCCAAAGAGATCACTGCTGAAAACAGACCTGAACCCAACCATTTATTGTTTATACTCCTCAGGGGAAAAGTCATCTTCACTCCTGACTAATAGCATTATGTGTGAAAAAGCAATTTTTAATACAAAATCAGAAGATTTGCAGGAAAAGGCATTAGTAAAAGGGATCAGATTCACCGGATCAATAAACATTTCCTAATAGTCTATTCAAAAACCTACAAGCAAAAGATTTTCTAACAGTAGTATCAGACTACTTATAATAGGAATATCCTTGCCTCACAGTACAGATTATGTTTATAACTGAAATGTATACTACCACACATCTATAGCTCATGCTTTTCTAGCTGTAATTCTTACTGTGATGAAAGAGGCCAGCCAATGATAAAGCAGAGTTGTGAGATGTTTTTTCATGGGTGGAGAAACCCTTTTTAGAAAATGCCTACACCCCCACGGCACAGTTGCAGACTCCTACTTAGCATCACACTTTATGACAGCAACCTTAAAATGTGCTTTGAACTCTGAAAGCTTTCCAACTTCCAAGGCACATCCAAAGCACAGCCTTGCACCTCCAGTAGCTGTAAGCAACTCCATTTTGAAGTACTGCTACATTATTCAACATCTAACTGCTAATTGGAGAAAAGTTTGTAATCTATGTACAAGATACATTAACTAATTTCAGTCAAACAACACTAATCATTCAAAATCACATAACATGCTCTTTGTATAAAGTGCTTATAACTGCACTTTATACAAGCAGTAAAGCATTTTATAAGTTTTAAGATCACAAGAGTGATCACAAGAGATCTTGAATAAGGAGTGAGTATAGCCATGACAGTGTTTCCTCTCTGCCAATTTGTAAAGCTTGCCATATACTGCAATTTACCCGACTGTCAATTATTCCACTCATTATATGGTCTTTCTTGCAGTGCCCCCAACTAATAAACCCTGCTGCCTTTTCAGTTGCTGTTTTACATTTCCATTGCTCTTTACAGTTCTGAAACTCCTGATAACTTGTGTCTGCTTAAGTATATGAGTCCTAAATAATATACATGTGTAGCAGTGTCTATCAATCACATGAAGGAGAAGCACGAACCTACTCCCTGTCAGCAGTAGGAAAGCACTGCAGTCCTTTGAAAAACAGTGAAAAACAGTTCAAGTAGCTGTGGAATAATTGCTATAGCGACTTGAAATTAAGGTACAGAACTGCTCACAGAGGCACAGAAGCAGCTGGTATGCAAGGAATCCTTAAAACAGCAGAGAAGGTGGAGCAGCAATCCTTGGTGTTGGTAGCAACATCAGGAGAACTTGATGTACTGACTCTTCAATGAGCAATGCCAGGATGGGAACCTGGTGGTACTAAGTACTGAAAAGCTGCATATTTGCTACCCTTAGCCAAGAGTCCATCATTCTTTGACAAAATACCATCCTTTAGGTGAACTTCACTCAGCATAACCTCATTATCATACCAGAACACTGCCGTCCAAAAAGCTACCTGCCTCCAAGCTATGATCACTCCTCACCAAGCCTAAACCTTTAGAAGTAAAGTGACAGAATTGCTCACCATTCGTAATCAAAGGCGCGCATCACTACAGTCCCTCAAGCTCCACCTGAAAAACAAGCAATAGTGTAAAAACGGCTTAAGATAAGGGGGATGTCACGGAAGGTACTACCAGAGACAAGTTAGGAGAATACCTCTGACTTCTGAGATCAGTTGACAGACTGAGCTTCTCTTCCTCCACATAGGGACACCTACTGAGTAAGAGTCTCACCCTCAGCTATACAGAGTGTTCCCCAGGAAACTCAGAAATCTCTATAGCATTGCTTTTATAACTGAAGGCACTTGTGGCCAGGTTGTATTATTTCTTGGTTAACCTCAAAAGCTGTGCAGACAGTGCACTTATCACCAGCAATCCAAAAGAACCTGCGCTCTGTTGCTTTAATGAGCAGCACTGTTCACTAATCTAGTCTTCACAGTCTTTAGTTTGGGTATGACCCAAACTCTTTCAGCATGGCCATGGAATTTGGCCATTTGGACACAATGAGTGAAGGACATTTTCCTGAGCTGCGTAAAAAAATATACATAGTATAGTTAGTGTATATAAGTAACAAAGTATTTTAATATATATTTTCTATTAAAACAAAAATAGGGCAACAAAAACATAAGTCTAGTGGGATAGCTGACCTTGGTTCTGTGAAACTAGTATATCAATGCCTGGTTTGGTATACTAGTAAGTAATTCCTACTGAGTTCTCAAGGTTCTCACAGATTTTTTTTATTTTTTTTTAATGATTTTTTTTTTCTTGTGCTTCATCTTTGAAAACAGTTGTTCACAAATACTGCCACAGAGCAATGACAGGAATAAGGAGCGACTATAAAGTGAGGGATGTTTCTACCCGGTAAGACATGTCTCGTAAAGAGACACAATCCAGCTGACTGTCAAATTGCAACTATACATTCCATTTGAAAATTCACAGCTAACAGATTGATGCCCATTGAAAATGGAGTCACAAACAGCTTTCTGAGATGTTGAATGTTACAAAGTTTGTCAGCGCCGCACAGGTATTCTGGATTTTTCTTCTGCAACAAACTTGTTAACTTATTGAATTTCCTCACAAAACACAAACATATGCTTAATAATTAAATAAGACAACTTTTGTGCTTGCTTAATAACAAAACCCACACATCTCCACGTAAGAAGTACACTCTGTTTTTGCAGCAGAGTAATTCTAACACTAAGGCACAGACTTTAGCTAAACTTTCTTACAAAATGGCTGCAAGGTTTCTTGTTCACAACAAATCACTGAAGCATGGCTTAGTATATGGTGGAGTGAGTTTGCCAAGTAGTTTGGTTGTCACAACACCTAGCCCAGCTGGGAAGGAATTGAGACTGGCTAAGGGGATAGGGAGGGAGAGTCTGGCATGCATTGTTCTGCTGCTCCCCTTTGACAAATGGGGAACTGCACATGGACCCAGTGTGCCTTGTCCTCCTGTTCCCCTTAAAACATGGGAAACAACAGTTGGGCCTACTATGCATTGTTCTCTTGTTCCCCACTGAAAGATGAAAGAACAACAGGTGGGTGATAAATTGTGTATGGAAAAATATTTTAGCAAACACATTGGGAAGACTGAGAGTGTGATAAGCTCAAGCAGTGAGCAGCAGGAGAGGTATCAGCTGCCTCGAGTGAGGGCATTTAGTGGAGTGGGTTTCAGTGATACGGCGCACAGTGTCTCCCTTGCCATAAGGAGGTGTGTGCCCATTACTGCAGTGAAGAACAACTTCTGCTGCTTTGCAAAGATCATTGCCTGATGAGAAACTGCTGATTCTGAGTGTTTCTTACATTCATAGGCACACACACACATATGGTAGGATGAAATCTAATTAATGGCATTTCAGTCACCAAGTGGCACAAGGGAATGCAAGGTAAATACATGCTGGTTTCAATTTGACTGAGCACACATCACAGATTGAAGAGAAGAGCCCCACACCACATCCTCCCCTCAACAGCAATCCATTATCACGTATGCAGCCCGCACCCAAACTACACACAGTCAGCTCATGACAAAATATCCCTGAAATCACATAACAATGTTAGAAGTTTACAATCCTGTTACTAGTTATCTAGGACTGCATGCAGCCTGCACGTTATACATGCCTGTTCTACAGTTTTTCACAAACCCTCATGGTTGGTCTTAACAATGCATGAGAAAATGAACACTGCTAGGAATTAAGACATCTGAATAGCGCCCATCTCTGCTTGGGCTTCTGCTCTCTACTCCTATTTTGCGATATTTGACCTTACCTCTCCATTCCTTTCAAAATAGGGGGCAGAGAATATTAATCTCTCTATTCTACTCACTTACTAACTATTAGTCATCAACAAAGAGAAGAAGGATTCCACATCAAACCAACAGGTCAAGCAGATCAATTTTTGTACTGATTGAGACCAAGAGAGGCCACCATCAGCAAGACAGTTACACACCAACAAATGAAACTAAGCATGTTCCCCACAGTCTATGGGACCACTTCCCATATTTGCAGCCAAAAGCAGGAGCCACGTAGTGGTTTGGTAGGCTGCTGCATGCAGTTCAGCTGGACACTGTACTGGAGAAGACTGAACTGGTATAACAGTCCCCATTTGACAACTTTTCCTCACGGAAAAGGTAAATATAAAAACGACAGTTTAAATTTTAGAAACAAAAAATATTTCACTATCAGAAGATGTTTCCAGAAACTATTTAAGGCAAAGAACTTGCTGGCTTTTTAAAAGCCAGTGTTTGAAGGATTGCTTCCAATGGATAAGAATTATTTTATGAAACTACAAGCACTGCAGTTTAAGAGTGGTATGAAGGGGAAAGGGGGAGAACAGTGGAAAAGTGTCTGTGCATTAGGTGGTAAAACGAGCCAAAATAAAAGCCTCTCCAAAATCCTGGCAGATCAGTTAACTTGAGGATGCTCCAGCTACCATCAAGCAGGAAAGCAAAACACTTCATAGTACTCTTGATACAAAGGTACACAGTGATGTTTTTCTGCCAAAGCATCAGTTCATATACTATCTTCTGAAAAAAACAAAAAAACAAAACAAAACAAAAAAAACATATATATATATAAATATATACTTCTGGGTTTGCTGTTCAAGTCCGAACATGCCAGCTGCAAAAAGTGGCGTTCTACCCTTTACTTTGAAGTACCATAACTTGCTTCAGTGAGCTGCATGAATACAGAGAATTGACAGCTCCCGATGAATAGCTTTAGGACCAACTTTGCACATTACTAAGGCTTTGTTTTGTTACTCAGATGAATGCCTAACTGGCAGGAATACTGACAGTAAAGGATTTCATTTCCTGAACAGTAACCTAACAGTGATCATTAACACCACCTTGCTTTCTCTGCCAGGAATGACTATCCAGATGTTTTAACACACTGGCTGGATAGCTCAAGAACATCAGGTGATAAGAGATAAAGAAGCATTTGTTACTCGCAGTCACTTTTACTTTTCCCACAGTTCTGAGATGCGAGAGCTAGAAAATATTTACCATTAGGCGCCATGAGTTAGGCTTGTTTTCTTTTACTTTCAATCTTCCCAGGAGGCTAGTTAAGAGTAGGGAAAAGCCCAGCATTACCACAGAGCTCCTGGAAAGAGGCAGCTGCATAATAACTTCTAGGAAAAATGATCCTCAGCATTCCTATGGGCTTCAGAAACGTGCGTTCTAGATGATGCCTCCAGTTTTCACCAATATCTAAAGGCTTCCAGAAGCATACAGAGAAACCTCACAGAATTAGTGCTGTAGAGGTGCCAGCCCCTTCTCCACATTTCCTTTTGCCTTTGCAGATGGAGAATGTTAGATGTTCCTGAGTTGGAAGAGACCACAAGACCACAAGATCCAACTCCTGGTTCCACACAGCATCACCCAAGATCCAAACCCTGTGTCCGAAAGTGATGTCCAAACACTCCAGCACTCGGGGCCGTGCCCACAGCCCTGGGCATTCCGTCCCATGCCCACCACCCCGCGGTGCAGACCCCGTCGCCCCTCCCCGTGCCTGCCTCTCGGGATAGCACACCCCGCAGAGAGAGCCGCTAAGCAAACTTCTGCCTGAGGCGATGAGGGAGGAGGATCTTTCGGAAAAGCAAACCTGTAGATTTCATTGTGCTCGCTCAGCCTCCGGCCAGACGCCGGATCAATGCTAACCGACCCGCGAGCCGAGCGCTGAGCGCCGAGCACCCGCAGCGCCGCGCTGCCACCCGGCCTGCCGCGCTCCCCGGCCCCGCGCAGCCCCACGGGCCCCGCCGCCCGGTCCCGGCCGCGCGCAGGAAGGCCCGGCTTCACCGCCGCTGCCGCCCTGCCCGCCGCCCGTGCTCACCAAACCCGGCGCCCGATCCGCACGGAGGTAGAAGCGGAGCCGGAGGCCGCTGGGCCCCCAGGCCTCGGAGGATAGAACGAGGCCTCCGCAGCCCGCAGGCAGAGCGGCGGCACGGAGCCAAAGACCGCCCCGGGGCGGGACCGCGCCGGAGCTGTAGGAGGAGGCTGCGCGCGGGCGGCTGTCCCCTCGGTGGCCTCCTCGGGTCGCTATGGCGCAGGCGGGGACTCGGCATTCCCTCGGGTGCGGGGGCCTTCCGGCCCGCTAGGGTCCTGGAAGAGTCATCCGCGTGCTGAACACTCATTTAATTAGGGAAGGTGAACGTTCAAAAGGGGAGACGGAGCAGCTCGATCCTTTGTTCGAGCAAACGGGCAGCCCGCTGAGCGCACCCCCGGGGGGCTCTCAAATTATCAGAGGGCACGGTGAGAGATGAACTGCGCCTTGCAATAACCGTAGGTGTGCTGGATAGCTGATTGCTCAAGGTACCAAACCGCAATAGGTTGAAGTGAGCAAGGAAAACTACAAGAGGAACAACATGAGCCCGTGCTTATGATAAGCGAGGACAGCTGCATTTTTGTGACCGAAAGTTGCTTAAGGGACCACCGCATTGAGGATGAGCAACCTCCAGCTCAAATTCAGTAAGAAAGAAACCATGTAAAAAAAAAAAAGAAAAAAAAGAAAATGAAAATGGGCAGAGACAGTTCTTGGAAAAGGGGTGGACATTTTGAGAAATAGTATGACTGCATATCAGGCTTTGTGGAAATGTAATGAATACGTTATGCAGTCAGAAATGAAAGCGTGTGCACAGAAGCAAAGGTAGAGAATTGCTTTGGGTGTGAACCCCGTTCTCTCTCATGATACCACCAAGGATACCAGCTGATGATCATCGTTCAGTGATTGTTATCAGTTATTATATTAAATGTTTCCATTAGCATGCCCCCCCCACAACGTGTCATATGCTGCCATGTGTAATTCACTCTAACTGTGCCACCCAAGGCAAAGAAGTTAACGCTTATGAGCCTGTGAAGCCTGCGCACTCTGCTTGAAGTTCACAGGTTGGCATTAGTCAGCTCCTGTGGTTTCTCATTCTGTTTGGCACAGATAAGCTTTAGCAGCACACCCCTAGCAGTATTACGAGGCTACTGTTTGTAAAGGCACTATCTCCTATCTTATCAGAAGGGCCCCACAAGGGAACTCAGGAATGCATTGAGGAATGCACTCAGGAAGGAAGAAGGAAGTTCCCCAGCTGCTCCAGGATGATCTGGAGGCCACATTAAGTCCTTGCTGAAACCGAAACTGAAACCAGACAAAACTGGTTGAGGCAGGCTGAAGCAGGAATAAGTGTAACCTGAAGTAACCTGTGGTTCACCGAGGCCGAAATAAACGTGCAATTACACAGCCAAAAAGGAATAATGAGATTTAAGGAATGCTATAATGAAGTAATGCCCCACCCTCACTTCCTGTGTGAATGAGTGAACGCCTTACAGAGCTTGCGCAAAGGAATGACGCGAGACATATAACCAGAGACAATTTTTACCTAAGCTAATAGCTTTTTAAAGCTGTTTTGTTGAAAACAACTGTGTAAATATCAGATTGGGATGTTCCCTTCGCTCCCAAGTTTGTAGTCTTAAACGAAGTGCTGTCAGCAAACCTCAGTCCTGTAAGTCTATCGAATCTGTACACCAGGCCCTGTGCTCCCAGGATTTGGGAGAACACAAACACCATGAAGACCAACCCCTAGCTCCACAAAGAACCACCCAAAGGTCAGATCATATTTCTGAAAGCTTTGTCTGAGATTCAATAGATAAAACAAAAATAGGCGAGTTAACGTGAGAAGAAAATACAATATAGTACAGTGCTTACAAATCACAACATTGCCAGAAGACTTTGATGTGCTCAGAAGCTCTATGTTCATGTTTTAAAGAGATGAAAAAGCTACGTAGAGTAAATCTCACATTAAATTTTGTAAAGTGAGTAACTGTTAGGAAAGCAAAGCTCATTACATAACCACACTGCTGATTTCTATTAAGCTTTGCAATTCACTCATGCACATTCTCACCCACACAAGTACCAGAACGAGTGCCTAAGTGGCTTGGCATGTGTATGGGAACTGCTAAGTCAGGGCCTGAACCTCTGATTGATCACCTGAGGCGAGCCATGAGTCAGCCAGAGGAGCACAGGTGGAGGCAATTCTGTGCTGCTGGAAGGGATGGAGCCTGGCTGCACCCCTCCTAGAGCTATTGAAGAGCTGGCTACCAGGGGGGAAGGATCTCTTCTGGAGTTTTGTGAGTGAGTCCAGGATAGGGGTAAGCCTTCTATTTATTATCTTTTGTTATCATAGTCTGCTTTGTCAAATTCTCTTGTTTATTTCATAATTATAGAATTTTAATATTAATTGATTGTACAGCATGACATATAGGATATGAGGCTGACCTGTGAGACAGAATGCATCTGCTACAAAATCCTCTTTGTGCCCTATGATCCACTTCACTGTTGAGAATGCACGCACATATGTAGGTAGCCTTTAAGAGCTAACAGTTACTGTGATCTTCTGCCTCTGGGTGGGTCTTACATAACATTGCTGAGTTGCAGCAGTCCTTTTGTTTTCCTTTTGTTGTTTTCTAGCTCAGGCCAGCACATTTATCCCTGCTCATCTTATTTTACCATGACTTTATCCTCTTTCTCTCTGGTTAATGGACAAAACCTAGACTAGGTTGCACTGGTATCCAGGTGGACCTTGGGTAACAATGTATCATTCCTATTTTATTCAAGCAGTTTCAAAATTTATTATGCAAATTTCTGTGTTTCTTTGTGGAAGAGGAAATCGAAGAATAAATGAGAGTAACAGAGGGGGTAGGGGAAATGAGACCATTACGTGCAGATAGTTCAGCAGACAAACTCAAAGCACAATAACAAAGTATTTAGCATTTCTTGTGATGAGACAGACCAAGCTGCTAATTTAGCACATTTAGAGAGCTACTGTTCTAGCATCTGGAAGACAAGGCAAGCAGTGTAACAGTACTGCACTTGAGAAAGCTGCAGGATGAGAGCACAGAGGTCAACTATCTTCGATTACCTCTGGGCTGGTTATACAAATGGTGATTTACCAGGGTCTATTAGCAGTTAGTCAACATGATCTAAGGAAATGCAAGGAACAACAGATCACATAAACTAAAAAGCAGAAAACCTCTCTTCAGAGACTGAAGTGGAGCTACCAACACAGAGGCAGCACTGAAGATCATATCTGAAAATCAGTTGCTACGGGGCAAACATTTTTCTCCAGGCCACCACAACATGCCAGTCAGTTTTTGTAGGATTGACAGATACGGAGTAAACGAGCAATTCAAACTTGTTTCTTTATTAAGGCAAGTTCCATGTCATACATCTAGTTACACGTGCACACTTCACAACTACCTGTCGCAACTGAGATCAGGAGTCTGGTGCAGCCTTCAGTATGGTTTGGGTTTGTTGACTGTGGCTTCTCCTCACATGCTGGTTTTCTTGGTTTCACAAGGCTTTGTGGTTTCTTTGCTACTTACTGCTGAATCCTCAGTTGAAAGTTGAGTACTAAGCAAACAGGAACCAACTACAATGAGCCGAGACTAGCAAATGATGCAAACAGGAACTAGGTGTAACAAGCACTGATGTTTCCATTGTTGACAGAAGAACATGTTGTAAAAGTACAGGAGTAAAGAATCAAGTCAAATCATTGTTTATAAAGCATACATGTAAATGAGAAGTGATAATCGTGTGGAGAGGTTTTCTCTAATAGAAGAGTACTCTACTTGGAAGGATGATACAATCAAGCAGTCACATCAGTAACACTGCACTGGGCCAAAATTTTCTAAATAACAATGTTGGAAACACCAAATTTAGAAACAGGAGAAGTGAAATTAAGGTTAACAAGTAAGAAGCAATTAGGGGAAGTATTGTTTATTTGGGATGAATCATAGAATCATGATGATTGGAAAAGACCATCCAGTCCAACTGTCCATCCATCACCAATATTTCCTGTTAATCATGTCCTTCAGTACAACATTTAAACATTCTTTGAGTGCCTCCAGGGTTGGTGACTACCACCTCCCTGGACAGCCTGTTTCAGTTCCTGACCACTCTCATGGAGAAGCAATATTTCCTAACATCCAACTTGAATCTCTCCTGGCGCAACTTGAGGCTATTCCCTGTAGTCCTATTGCTAGTTACATGGGAGATGAACCCAATCTCCACCTCATCACAGCTTCCCTTTGGGTAGTTGTTGAGAGTGGTAAGGGCAACCCTGAGCCTCCTCTTCCAAACAATCTCAGCTCCCTCAGCTGCTCTTAATAAGGCTTGTGATCCAGACCCTTTGCCAGCTTCATTGCCCTTCTCTGAACATGTTCCTGTGTTCGGAGTGCATCTAGTTAATCTAGTCAGACGAAGGGAAGTAGGTGTAGGCAGAGTGTGAGAAGGTGCTTTCAGGGAAAGATAAAATGGGTAATAAGGCATAACATAGAGAAAAGAGAGGTGTGGATCCTCTTCAACTAGGAGCACTGGTGCCTATTAATGCTTGATAGTTCTCAGAGTGGAGGAGGCAGATGTACTTATTATTTCTATTATCCTTATCAAAAATAGGTAGCATATCTCTTTTCACCAAAAGAAACAAAGTTTCTCTTGTGATGGAGGTGTTGTTGAACTGCATCCATTTTTTCTTATTATTTGGACCTATGTTATGGCCCTGAGGGCATGCCATACTAGACCATTCCTGCACAGCTCCCCAAGAGCTCCCTTACCAGCCAACAAACCAGGCCTCATTTGTGTCCCCAGTGCCATCAGCTCCTGACTTAGCAATGTCACAACAGGGCCCCACTGAACCAGGCCAACCTACAGATCGATGGCTTGGCCTAACAATTATAAGTATGGCAATTTTGGGAATAGATTGAACTTCGTGGAAACTGTATGAATATTAATATGCTAAATGTACAAAATGAGGGTGATTTAATTATGGTGTCTGCATTCTAGGTGAAGAGATTCGCATGCACCCTGAAACAGTTGAATGTTGCAATAATTAGGAGCTAAGGTCACTGTGACCTGATGATTATCAGCAATGGTATGAGGTTCACTTCATAAACTGGGACTAGATGATGAACACCCATGTCCTTGACCCCTCACCAAACTTTTGAGTCCTTTCCTTACATGGATATCTATGGGGTATAAAATAGCAGTTCTAAGTAGTGCATCCATTTCAACTGTGATGCATGTCCCCTTTCTTTCAATTTGGCGTTTCATTAATTTGATATGATGGAGGACCCATCCTATTCATAGTTACAGATGGACTTTCCTCTTTGTCTTTTAAATTCTTCCATCAACAGCTTCACATACAAGCTGTACCCCACACCTCTGCATAGATGTATATTTAAAGAGGAACCTTAGTTTATATTATTCCTGCCCTTTTAAGCTTCTGTATTTTTCTTCTGTCTCTGACCATCCAGATGCATGCATCTCAGATACTCAGGCTAAAACATCTTCCTCTGAAGAAGTTTCTAGTGAAATTAAAGGCATATAATAATAATAATAATGTGAAGACCTAAATCTCAAATGCCAATGAACTAGAACTTCTTAAAGATTAGGGATAAGTGGTGATTACAGTCCTTCCCACTTACTATTCACTGTCTTCTGTAATGCTTCTATAGCAGCTCTGTTTCCACGTACAGTTTTTGTGATCAAGATGACAGTCAATTGCAGCATTTGCTTTTTCCTCAGACCTTGGAGGGTAAAGTTACGGTTACTTCACTCTTGAAGTAAAGGCCTCCAGCTGTCAGTGACTTCTTTAGTTGTACAAATGGAGTGCGTTTCCAGTTATTGTGTAACATCTTGCAGTAGATGTTCATTTATTCCACTGTCTTCTTTTCTCTTTCCTGCTTTTTTGACCTTTGCGTTTCTGCTGGGCACTGAGATTTGCTGTTACTGATTGTACCACATCTCAGACTGGCAACTTTTTTAAGAGGCGTACTTACTACTCTTTCATTCAGCTTCCTAATTCTGTTCCTCTGAGCTTTTACCTATCTAATTCACAAATGGTTTCCAGAGCATCTCATCTATTTATCCGTCTTGTTACATAGAAGACAGGAAGCTTATTTCAAATAAGGATCTGACTTCCACCACCTTTTGGCTCATGGAAGTAACCAGAACCGTATTCCTTCCTCACAATAGTGTCTGGCCTTTTACCACTTCACAATCTCAAAGATCACACGCAGATCAGTATGCTGGGATCTACTTGGCAACACTGACAGAACTTCATCCTCAAGAATGTTCAGGGCTGCTCATGCAATGTACCATCTTCTACTCCATGTTGAACTTCCACTAATATCAAATTTTTGTAATGCTGGAGTTGTGCACTCATGCTTCAAAACTTGATATATTCTCCCGCATAGTGTATTCTTTTGCAGTGGTTGGATATTCATGTTTTTGTCTCTCATTAAAAAGGGCATGGCATCATAAGCTGAAGAGAATCAAAAAGATATGGAAATATGCCATAATTATACAGATATCAGGAAAAAGTAGATGCAAAAAGGTTTCATGCATTAATAATTTCAGCTTTGATAAATAAGGTGAGTTGTCATGGATGCCAGAACAAGACAATATGTACTATCCAGTCAAGAAATGTGGAATGTGGTGAAACTATTAGAACTCTACATTCCAGGCAACACTATCAAGATACTCTATCTTAAATTATGATAAACTACATCAGAGAAGACATAAGGCATGTAATTAAGAAATTATTACACTCTGGGCAACCTCAGGGCTGGGATTTGCCAGCGCTACCTATGTCTGGGCTTGTCTTGGTCTGCCTGGGGCTTTGCCTTGGCTTGTTCAACTGTAATGTCAGCTGCCTTCCAATCAGATTATTATCAGATCAACAATTTCAGCAGTCATTAGTTTTGTGTGTGTGCTGTACTGCTATAGTACTTCTAATGAAGCTCTGTTACAATAGTTAGTAAAAATAGGTTGCTACTCTGTGCAGCAGCGCTGTCTATGACTGAGAAGTGTAGAGGAGTACACACATAGGATGATAGCTGCGGCCTTGAAAGAAGAGACATCGGATGATACCAGAGGCCCCAGGGTTTTAAACAAGTCCCCAGTGCTCAATTACTGGTCACTAAAGGAATGCAGCCTTGGGAGCTGCGTAAAATCAGTTTTGAGGATAACAAAGAGCAAGCGTCCAGCATTACATGAAATACACCATATGCAGATGACTTGGTTATAATTAGGAAATGTGTGGTAATGGAGTAATAAACATAGTTTGTGTTGGAATAACATGCATATGAAAAATAAGAACAAACAAGAGTAGACACGAACAAACCCCCGCTGTCAAGCACCATCCTCCAAGTCAGGACCAAGGGGCACTCATGAATCATCATAACCATCCTTCTAGAGTAAGAATTGCCCGTGTCAACTTTATGAGCCAGAGGAGCAGCAGAAGCATGAGTCTAACAACAGGGAATAGACTTACGTACTAGGAATTTTCTTCAAAACTGTTTTTGCTGCTAATTATTATGGCTTTTTTTTCTGTAATACTTACGTGAATATTGTCCCAAAATCTGAGCAAAAAGCTGATATAAACAGAAGCAAGATATTTGTTTACTACATTTCTGCACAGGATGGATGCTCGGCTGTTCATTCACAAAGCTAGCACACTCCCTCCATAGTTTTTTTTCTTGTTTAGACCAAAAAAAAATGCAAAATTACCATAAGGCTACATTTATTCACATGAATACTTCACTTCTTTTTAGAGTGCTAGCCCTTTCTACTATCCATTCTTCTTCCTGTGATTATTTTTCAAGGTTAATGTGATTTGCAGCTAGTACATTCCATTCAACCCCTCTTCAGACTGAGATAAACTCAATAAATACCTTCTTTCAATGGTCTGGCCAACTTGTTTTCTTTCAATGGTCATGCTGACTTGTTCCCTCTGACACTATTTCCTCCTTTAAGACTCAAAGCTTTAATCTTTCATTTAACTCTCACCTTGGTGCTTCTTTTCTAACGGCATGATGTGTTTTATTATCTCTTTTCTGTCCTTGTATCCTGACACAGATGATTTCTCTTTCCCTATCATTAAAACCTCTGATGATTAATTCCCACAGTTTTGGAGGATTTTTTGTGCAATGCACTATACTACACTGAACCATAAACTAAATGTATGTGAATATGCAATCCCATTAGCAATTGGCCTTATTTATAAGTATTCATTGAGACAAGCAGATATATGTATTTGTATATACATGTCCCAAAGCATAGATTGCACCAAAAACATCACCAAGTCTTCAGGTAATTATTAATTTCTACACTTAACAAAAGTCACATCTTCCTCCCTTACCCTAGTAACAAATTCACGAATTTGGACTTCTGAAAACAAGATTAAAATGATAGGGGTTCGTACTACTAATACACAAAATAATGTCAACCATCCTTGATGACGGTCTAACTCAGCATTTGCACCTACCGAACTCCAGCTGCAGTACAGAGGTTCATTTTTTTCTTGGAGATCTTCATTCTTAATTCCCTTGATAGAGATTCAATCCTGATTTCTCTGGAGATGCCTTCGTCACTCTGCTGTAGTGGATGTAGGAGCTCGCTCCCTTCACCTTCAATGCTGTGTATGTAGCCAAGAGACTAAAAAGGGGTTTTTTTCCCTTTTTATTTTTGTGGCTCATCCTTCCAGGTACAGATATATAGCATGTCTCCAGGCATGGGCTGGGGCTTCCAGTAGTATTCCAGAGGGATTCACAGGGTGAGATATCAGTGCAGAGAAGGTAATACTCACAAAAGGAACAAGTGTTCCCTTAACAACCCATCTCTTTTTATGTATGCCTGCTCACTTCTATGCTGCATCCTACTGATGGAGTAGGGCTTCCCATACATAATCTCAAAAGTGACATCAAAGACTTAAACGCTTTGGTTGATGTTTAGGGCGTAGACCTCTTTGTACTCCAGACAGGTGGGGACAGGTCCAGACAAAATAAGCAAGCCTGTGTGCCAAAGAGGTGCTAGAGAGCAATATATGTACCAAGAAAGCAGGATGTTTCTCAACATCAGTACCGTATACGGGCAAACTGAGAGACAACCAGTGAGCCTTTGCCCAATTTAGTATCTTGCACAGATGCAGTTTCACAGTGTATTAGCATAAGCATGCGATTTCCTAAAGATGGTGGGCAATAAGTTCCATATAAGGTGTGTTATCAACCTACTATTTTAAAGAATGTTTTATACCTTCCCATGGAAATAGGAAGGCAATGTTTCTTAAAGTTATTGCATTCATTCTGTCCTGTGCTAGGCCCTCCCTACTGTGTGTAACTGACTTATCTCATGTTAGCAACTATTCTACCCGATCAGAATGCTACAATCTCTGCTTTACTCTGTTCAGCGTCCCTCTTGTGATAAAAACAAAATATTTGACATACTTGCCCTATCTTGTCCTAGGCTCTGCCTCAACAGCTTTTTGTGGAAAACATAACTACTTTTTGTGGAAAAGATAACTATTTTGCAAGAAGGTTCTAAGTTCAGTGGGGGCCTACACCTTGGTACAGAAAATGCTGGAAGCTTCCACTACAAAAACGCAATCTACCTCACGCAAATGCGTATAAGTGTGCTGTTGTCCCTTGATATGCATATTAGAAGGATAAATCCCTCATGCACCTAGACTGCAGTAAAACAGTGTTGGCTTTCTAAACTATAATTTTGTTTGGAGAGTTTTCTTGGGTACAATTTTCCTTAGCAAAAGAACTTCTTCCCCTACCTGTGGTGTCATCTGGACTCTGGGTAATGCAAGAGGTAAAACCTCCACCCACCTCAAGCGGGTTTCCCGACGCCATTTTGAAAGCTTTTGCCCTTCCTACTTGATCATGGCCTCCAAGAGTTATGTAAGTCCCATGTAAACTGTAGGAATTTAGAAAGCCCTTGAACCATTTCCAAGTTAAAATGGGGTCCGTTATCTGAAGATAGCCCTTTGGGAATTCCAAATCTGGGAATATACCACTTTGACTACTTTCCTAGCCATATTGGTGACAAGGGAAAGCATCATGTCATTCAGAAAAAGTATCCACTAAAACAAATGCATTTTTTGCTGCCTGCTATTTGGTAACTCAGAAAAGGCTTTTTGCTGTTATTCCACAGGAGTTACTACTTTCCTTACTTCTTCAGATCTCAAGACCCTTAGAGATGAAATAAGCAGTCATGACCACAAATTGCCCTCCTCTTGTTTTTTTTCCAGATTGGTTGTTTCAGAGTGATATATTGGAGAGGTCCCCCACACTGACTTAGATAACAGTGATATACTGGGCTTCTTGAGTTGATAAAGAGTGTTTTTCTTATCATCAGACTCAGTGTGTTTTGCTTAGCATCAGCCAGTTTTGTGAAAGCAAGTATTGTTCAGTTAAGTATGTTTAACATCAGACCAAATATATTTTGCTTAGCATTAGCTAGCTGAGCGATGTCACTGCTAACGTAGCAGGAGAAAGGGAAACAAAAAGTGCTTCACTCACACTCATTCTTTTATACGGTAAAACTCACAACAGTAGGAGTCCCAGTCATATCACCAAGTGAGTGTGTGGTGTGGCCAAGATGACCTGTATGACAAGGAAGACAAGGGATACTAGCTACAGAGTGCAGATTTATCTTTTCAGATACCCCTTGAGTGGGGACAACCAGTTTTCAAATAGGCTTATAACATTTCAAGTATGTCTAGATTTGATAGTGACTGTAATCTTTTCCCTTTTCATCCAGCTTTCCCTTTATGACCGTCCATTTGCTTCTTTGTGGCTCTCTCCAAGCATTTGGTGGCTTCAGTTCTGCTTTTCTAAATATTCTCACTTCCTGCTTTCAGTAAGTCCTTTGTTTTCCCACTCTGCCTTTTGGTGTTACGTAATCTTGATAGCAATTGAGATAACAATTGCGGTTTGTCTCTGTGTCACCAGCACCCACCGCTCTGTTAACCCTGCTATTAGCTGTAGTGCTTTCATTAGAAACATCTGCAACGGATCCAAACACTGTATAGAGACTGTTGGTCTTTTTGTTTGTTTGCTTGTTTTTGTTTCATTTTTAAATCTAAATCGGCAGTTGCTATGTATAGCTTATACTATTTTTGTTTTCCAGTATAGGGATCCGAGCCATTTCATTTTACAACAAAGAGGTAATAGTGGAAAGATTTTCTTTTACTCTCCCACTCCAGATTGTCTGCTGGGTATGGAGGCAGCTAGTGAAACAAAGCTCACTACAAGACTTATTAAACTTTGTAATTAGCTGACTTTGCTTCCTTGTGTTTTCACCCTCTAAAATATCAGAATGTGTCTGAGCTGGTTAGCCAGGATGACACACAGGAGAAGATGAATCGTCTCTACATGACCCAAGATGAGCAAAAGCAAACTGCCCTTAGACAAGAAGCCTTATTCAGCCTTCTGGAGTCAACAGCTATTGTGATCTCTTGCCTTGCCATCTTGTACTCCATCTGAGTCCATCTGAGTCTCAGGTTATCCTTTGACTTTCCCTATCTAATTCTCTTCTGGCTCCTTACCAGTTCATTTATATTCCGTCATCTTGTCTTACAACTTTATTCTCTTTATTCTCTTGTTCTCTGGTTACTGAATAAAGTCATGCAAGGGTTGTACTGGGATCCAAGTGCACCGATGACTTTAAGTAACAATACATGCCATCATTTCAGTTGTTATTCCAATACCTGTAATCAAACAAATGGAAACGTACAGCTTCAATAGTGTTTGCCTTACATAATTGTTTTGTATGTGCAATTACATTACTTCAACATATAGTCATCCAAATGTATCCTTGAGATATAGGAGCTAGATGGTCAAGAAAATAGATGCACCTTGTAAGTTGCAAAGGATGCAATTGTTTTGTGACAAGTTTTCAGGTGGCAGCAGATAGATTGTTTGCAGAAGCCATGGGGCTCGTAAGATGGGAACTGGTGTTCAGTGCTGTTTTCAGCAAAGCACCACACAAAAAGAATTGAATTTTAAAAAGAGCAAAGAGTTCAATTGAAGGACACACCAAAATAACCATCAGGGGCTTCAGCATCACCATCAGAAAAAGACTGAGCATGTGCAAGAGGCAAAACCCTATGTTAGTGATTTTGGGGAAAGTACTGAATATGTATGTACTGCCTGGAAAAACCTTTACATATGTAACACAAGTAATGTTTTTAAGCTGAAGATCTTAAGGTACACACTTTAGGTGAAATGAACCCCCGCACCCAGTGCTGTAATAAAAAATGACTGCTTCTTAATACCATGTTGGTCTTAAGGAGTTTCATTCAGACTGGAGTTTGTGTGAGCGACGAACTCATGTTTCTTCATGCCCACACACACTTCTATTCCCATTTTATTCAGAACAACCCGAGTATTTATGTTGCAAATTCCTATGTAAGTTCTAAATATGTTTGAAGTTCATTTTTAGGATCAGATTTCAAAATGCTTGCTGCTTGTATGCTATTGCACTCAAATATAACATGAGGTAACTTGCTAACTTTGTGTATTCAAATGTCAAACAAGTTCTAGCTGGACTGACTATAGAAAAACCTTCTGATTTATGATTTCCTGATGTTTCTGGTCTGTTAAGCTTCCCAGTTATTCTGTACCTTTGCAATAAGAATGCTTTCAGTGTAGGCAAATAGATTGCCATAAAGCTTGCTAAGGTTTTTGGAATATTCATGTATTCATGGACTCATCAGCTTAGGATCATATCGTGTTATGAGAGCTAATCAAATGCCCTAAAAGTAGGCCTACATTTTTCTTTGCTCACCTCTCTAAGGAAAGTGCCACGCAGAAAAATACAGAAAGCTTAAAAGCTTACAGAACATTTTGTGCCAGAATACAAACAAAAGAAAGCCAGTGACTATCAATCACAGCATTTCCAGGCATCATTTATTCTGCACCTCTTTTGATTTTCCATATTTTTCACACAGAGGAGTCCCAGTCACAATATACTCAGATGTAAATACATCATCTCAAATCTACAGTGGTAACCCTTTGCCTATGCAGGATTAAATTAAGCTGAGACTTATAAAGCTGCCTCTTTGTTGTGTAGAAACAATCTTTAACGTATTTGATTTTTACCTAAATGCTAAATGGTGTGCCCAATTGCAGCCTATTTCATCTGCTAGCTGATCTGCTTAGAGAAAAGTCCCACACCCTCTGGGTACCCCAGCTCTGAAGAGAGCCTTGGCCACCTGGTCACTGATTTGAATAGCATAGGTTTGGTTGCATGGCTTGTGAAGGCTCAGCCTTTGAGATTTGTGGTAATTTAAGTGTTGCAGTTACAGTTTCCCTTAGGGTGGCTGTAAAAGGCTTGATTTAGTTTCCCTGCTTTCCACTTGCAAATAATCTAGTACCACAAAAGTGTTTTATAACCTGCAATTTACAAGTCAGTTGAATTCTGCCATGAAGCACGATAGGATTTTATGGTATTTTAAGTGCCTCCTCAGAAAATCCTGTATTGTCAGCTAGCCTTTTCTGGAGGAATGTTTCTATCGAGTTGTTTGATGGTACCTACAAAGACAAGTCAATAGTTATTTCTTCTCACTGGAGTTTGCAGGAACCGTTCATAACTGAGGTGAACATCATGGCAGTAATGATTCTTTTGGCGCTGAAGAAGAATCTTGGTTCTCCTTTGGTTCATTCAGGCCTGGGCTCCACTGACTACAACTGATTACTCAGGCCTTGGGGCACTGCAGTATTATTTTTTTCTGACCGCAGGTATTTGGAACTCATTTCAGGGATTTTGGATGTGACTGGATTAACGCCTGCCTGTAAGGCACAATGCGGTTCAGTCTGTACAGTCAGCTTTCTGTTTCTGCATGGGGAGTGCTGCGGCGTGTGCAAATTTCCTGCACTTCTGTGGGGTGGTGAAACAATCTCTTATGTGCAGATGTAATTTGTTCTTTTATACAGTTTGACTGATTTTAAGATCTTTGTCTCAGACACAATCAACCACAGGTCCGAATATGCGTGCTTAAGTTTTGTTTTTTTATAAGATCAGTTCTGAGTAGGTGAACAAGTGGAGATATATGGGGAGAATACAGCAGGGAGTTGTGTGCTTCACATCATGCAAAAGAGGTTTATAGGAGAGAAGGCTTGATCTGGAGTCATGCCATCTGAAGTTGGGAAGAAAATTCTCTAATCCCAATGTGGTGTTGAAAAGCAGCATTCCTTTATTCCTCACAATATGTACCGGGCAATTTGGCAAATCAAGGGCACACTTTCAGACTTCTACCTTTAAACAGTTAAGACGTACACATGCAATACATTGGCATGCACATTCACTCTATTCCAAGAGTTCATTAATACATGAAATGTCCTGGGCACACACGTTTGCATCTAAGGTGATCTTACAACCACTTGCTTGCTCCACTTTATTTCTCCTTTAGGTTCATCACAGTGACTTCTGGCCAACCTTTAGCTGTTTTACCCAATTTGGAAAATTTCCATTGCTCTTATGCCACAATGAGCAACTTTCTATTCTGGTGCACTATAGCCCCAAACAACATATGTGAAATCCAGGAAGAAGTCCTTGCACCTGTCAGATGCAAAGATGAAAGTAGTCAATTGTGACTCCAGTGCTTCTGTGAAGCAGAATCGTTGAGAGAAACAAGGCTGTATACACACCAAGCAAAGCTAAACTGCAAAATTTTAGAGCTAGCATTCATCATCTCCTTTTGCTAAAGTAGTATGTTGGCCCTTAAACTTATATACTGATCCCAATCTCTAAAACTTGTATCAGTCATACAAGGATTTTATAGTCAGCATCTAACGTGGACCATCTGCAATAAAAATCCTTCCAAGATGTGGGCAGATAAACATTTTCAGCTCCTGCCACAGGCACTAAGTGGTACAGGAGCTTCATGACAAATTAATGTTTGTTTAGAGTCACCCTTGCATGAGTTTGCATAATATTATCTCCATTTACACATAATATATAGCAAGAATTATATAATAAGAAAAAAATTAAGTTCATATGACTATTGGTTACTCAGTTTATAGTTCTATAGATATACCAGATTTCCAACAGAAGAAGTCCAGTATAGACTGTCTTTTTCATTTAACCCTCTTTCTGGACATAGCTGAAATGGCAAAATATGTTTTTTTGCTATCTGTGGCCCGTTCTACTGTTACCTTCAAGAGTACAGCATTAACCACTATAGTCCACTTCTAAAGCATGACTGAACTTGGATTTCCAAGCTAAAACGTTTTCTCTCCCAGCTACTTATTAACCTCTGGAAACAGCAGCTTTTGTGGACCTGCTGGCCAATTAAATCTAAACTTGATTCTTGTTGAATCAAAAACAAATCCAGAGCATTTCACTTTAGTAATGTTTTTCCCAGGGAATCATCCTAATTTTCACAAACCATTTCTAAACGTTAGCCTAAATTTTGAAATCAGCCTCCTTTGAATTGTGTGATTACTTTAATTCTCCAGACACTGTAGGAAAATTAGCTCTGCTAACATACCAAGGACTGTGAGGCCATAGTGAATTTGATGGTGATCCCCAGCTCCTCTTCTCTGTCACCCAGCAGCTGCTTAGGCACAGATAGATGTTTCTGGTAGTGGCTGGGCTCTGTATTGAAGGTGTAAGCAAGCTGCTGAGAGGCACATGGTGGAGCAGGACACAGGATGCTGGCAGAGGTGAGGCCCAAGATGCTCCATTTGAGCTAGCAGGAGGGTCTGACTCACCTGTGCATGCAGGTGGCCAGAGCATTGCAGAGGTGTCCAATCTGCATGAACTTTAGCAATTCTATTAAGGCCTTTCTCAGTGGTTAAGCGTCAAAACATCAGGAAAACGGGGAAAAAATGTTACTGCTATACTGAAGCCACTGTGATTTTTCCTTCCTCCAGGCACTGAGCCTGTTCTGTAACTCAGGAACAGTGATTGTGAGAACTGTCCCTGGAAAACTGTGAGAGTTTAATAAAGAATGGCATGCTTTCACACATGAGTGTGAAAACTTGTTCATGGGGGAAAATCACAAGGTCATGAGCAAGGTAATGGGAATTTTTCATATTTTTCAATGTAATGAACATTCTTATCTCAGTATCTTGATAAGAAAACGCTACATGGTCCTTCTGTCAAATATTAAAATGCCATTGCATTATGCCTGTGCACACATCCAACTCTACTTCAGTGTTTTCTGCTGGGATCTCGCCAGGTAAAAAATAATGGAGACAACAGTGCAGTCAACAGCACACGCACGCACACAGTGTGCCTGAAACCTTTTCAAGTGCCCAGAAACTGGGACAGCAGCCAGAGGATAGGACAGAAAAACATGGGACAGCATGTGGAGAGAACAGCCTTTCCTTCCCCCTGAGATGGGGGTGTTACACTGCAAAATGCAGCCTTAGGCACCTCCAGGTTAAGGAAAAGAGGAGTACAGGGGCTTCCATCCGCTAAAGCAGACGAGTGGTAACACTCCTTTTTACTGTACAGATATTCAGTTATCCTAGAATGTGAGCCTTAAAAAAAAAGTAGAATATCAAACACTTTTGAATAGGAACAAAAATCTTGAGTTTCTGAGGACATGCTGATTAGATGTGGACATTTGAGAAAAATAACTGCATGTTCTGCATGTTGTTGTCAAAATGTGATTACGTGGAGTGCCCCAGGTATAACAGAAACTCCTTGACAAAGAAGATCAGATTGAAACCAATCAACCTCAGGTCCCTTTTTCTTTGAACACCAGATAGAATTTTAAAGTAAATAATTATCAGAAAACTCACCATTATTTGTTAATTCCTTCTCAGGCACCTAACAGTCATAGCAAAGACAAACTCTCCATCTCCGCTCTGTTGCAGTCAGTGCGTCGCATTTTAATTCTGATGGATGCTCTTTCCTTTTTCTCTTTGTCACCCTTAAGATTAGTTTTGCCCTGCTCCCATGTTTGCATTCCTTTGACAATGAGCAATTGGGCAATGGGGACCAGTTTTTGCACTCTCCTGTGTGCTCCCTTCTAAGGCCTGTTACTCCATTTATATATTCCCCCACACCACATCTTTGAGCTAATGCTGTAAATAGTTCATTGCAGTCAGCATAAACACTTGTTACTAGAATCTGTCTAAAAACTGGTGTTAGTGTACAATCATGTAAAGTTAAGCAAAAAAACCTACAACAGATTGTGCAGCGGACAACTGGTGATTAGAAAAATGCTGTTACATCTTGAACTATCACCAGATCTCAACCAGTACAGGTACAGCATTACAAGTCATGAAACCTCGTTATCTTGATACCAAGTATGTCTCCTGTAACTTGTGAAAAAATCACTGTGTTTCTGGGCTACAAAGACAAATATTTATGCGTCATATCAGCTACAATGACTTCTGCTGGTGCAAAAATCAGAATGACAGCAACAGAAACAGATGGAGTTAACTTGACAAAGGAATATTTAATTTATAGCTACACCAAGCGCTGCTTCTGTTGTCCATAAATTCATTACCTGGTGTGCAATGAGCCTGGTGTGCAGTTCCCACATGCTCAGGAGAGATACTGCTTTTTGTTCAGACCTGGGTGCCAGTGAAAGTTTCCACAAGTCAAGCACACCAGTGCAAGTTTTTCACTATATTTACAGAGCCTATATAATGTATGTAGTCTGCCTATCTAGTGCGGAACAAACACCTACTACCTACATATCCATAAGGTCAAACAACATGATATTCCATCCACTTCTGGCTACTTGCAAGGGGTTGCTTGGGGTGGAGTGTACAAGTATGTACACCAAGAGTACCACAACTCTTGGTGGTTGCTTTAAGTGGAGTATGTTTTTTATCTATATGTGATCTCATGTCACCTAAGGACAAGCTGGACTGTATTCCTCTTGTCAACTTTTCTCTAACCTTTGTGAGGAGAACAATTGTCCTTGATTAATCAGGTAATATAAATTGTCAATATATCCATGTTTTAGTATCATCAGCACTCAGTCAAAGGGTTCTACATTCATGTTGATTAAACACAGACAGTACCCCTTCTTATCAAAGGGAAGATCATTATAAACATTTTGACTGTCTCCATTACATGCATCTCCTCCCTTTGAAAGTTTCAAGTATCTTATTTAATACATACATTCTCTCCCATACCTGCTATCACTTCCATCTTGGTGCCTTCACATCTTCATTCCATCAATGGAACAATATTGCCATCTCTAATGGTTCTTTTTATGTCTGTATCCTAAAGAATCTGGAACATTCAAAGTTCTGTAACTCAAGAAAGTAACATTAGTTCCCGAAATTATTTTGTTACGTATTTGCAATTCTGAAAAATTCCTAGAAAAACAATAAAAGGTTCTGGAAGCTAGTTCCAGGACAGATCCCTGGGGTACACCACTCGTGATCAGCTTCCACCTGGACAGAGCTGTTGACAACCGCCCTCTGGCAGGGTGGTGCAGGACTGTATCAGAGGCCTTGCACAAGTCCAGGTAGATGACATCAGTTTGCCCTTTCTTTGTCCACTGAAGCTATCACTCCATCACAGAAGGCCACCAGATTGGTCAGACATGATCTGCCCTTGCTGAAGCATGCTGTCTGTCTCATATCACCTCCTCATCTTGCTTGTGCCTTAACATCTTTCCAGGAGGATCTGGGCCTGTTCTCCAGGTCTTCCTTTCTCCCTTCCTTGAAAATGGAAGTGATATTTCCCTTTCTCCAGTCCTTGGGGACTTAGTCTGACAGCTGTAACTTCTTAAATACGCTGGAAGACTTCAAGCTCCTCACATCACTCAAGATTCTGCTTTCTCTGTCTCAAAATTGGGCCTTTCTAGATAAATATAATGAAATCCTTCCCCTTGCAACTCCCATATGATCTTCAGTTTTATAAGCCATCAGGTAGCCATTCATTCTTACCTCAACTCAAGCTGGTGGTACACTAAACACCCCCATCTATAAGTATCCCCTCCCTCCATTCCACCTTCCATGTTTTTTTCTCCCTGTGGACAAGCTGCAAAGTGTCCTAAACTTGTTACAGCTCTCTGAGCAACTGCTGACATCTTTCCCACAATAATTGCCACAGTGCAACATCTCATTTCTCTCCTTTTGGACAACATAGGGCATTATTCCTTGCCCACACACAAATCAGCCTGGTAGAGCAACGAAAAGCCACTAGTTCATCCCAGTCCAAGAGGTGACACCATTAACATGACACACTTCTTACTAACTAGAGACATAGTCCAGCTCACAGTACTTCATCCACAGCCTTTTCACCTGACAGCAAAGTTACATTCTCCACCAAGTTACAAAAGCAAGATCATGAAAAACAGTACTACTGAGGAATGAAAGGACCATGGTTAGTTGAACAGCTTCAGTTTCCTTGAGGGTCATAACTATGCTGGCACAATCTCTTTGTCCATGGTGCATGGTTTTAGTCAGTAAAGCTGTGTCACTAGAAATAATGAAATAAAAGCACCCTTGTTCTTTTATTTGAACAACACATTTTAGACAAGGCTGCTCTTTCCTGGACACCAGCTTGTACACAAGATTTCACTCAAACTGAAGAATTTAATCCTTAGCCCCAGAGCAGTCAGAAACAATATTCAGTAAGAAATAACTAGATATGTTATCCAAGAAGTCTTTTATGACATACCTTGAATCATCTAAAACAATATGCCACCACGATATGGTGTGACATGGAGCTATGTGGAAGGAAAAGGATGTTGCTCATAATTTTTATTGAAAATAAAGATATCTTCAAATCATGTTACTGACAAAATTCTATTGCTCATGCAGAAATGTTTCATTACTATGATTTTTCATATTCCAGTATTTCTTTAATTTCATTCCTGTATTTTCCTTATTAATTCACACATCAATAATTCACTCTCAAATGCACAGAATCATGGATCAGTAAGGTTGGAAAAGACCGCTAAGATCATCCAGTCTGTCTACCTACTACCAGTGTTGCCCACTAACCCACGCCTCTCAGTGCCACATCTACGTGTTCCTTGAACACCTTCAGAGACAGTGACTCCACCACTTCCCATGGGAACAAGCAGCATGTTCCAATGCACCACTACTCCTTCAGAGAATTTTCCTAATATCCTGTCTTGATCATGCTTACTGACGTGAATAATAATTTTAAAAGTAAAAGGCATTTTCTCTAAGCAAAAAAAAAAGTCAGAAGATACAAAAGTATGAAACAGATAGAATCCCATGATCACATACATTTTTTTTACTCTGCCTTTTTGCTTGAGGATGTCTGACTTCTGAATAAAGGTGTCTCCTTTTAGACAACTTCAGGACCTGCAAGTTCGTGCACCAAGACCTACTTTCTGACAGAAGATCTGAAGTTGGAAGATGAAGGAAGTGTGCCTGGTGGGTGGCTCAAACTCATTCAGACACAGTTCTTGTGTCACACTGGGAGCTGTATTGCATAACAGATGCAAAATGGCTGTGAAAAACTGACAAGGACAGTAAAACTTTACCAAACACAGATGCATATATATTCTGCACAGATACAGCAAACAGCTTTGAACTGTGCATTACATTGGTACTTCGTACATGTTGAACAAGACATGGATGAAATGATTCTCTTTTCAGTGGGGAAAGAGGCATTCTGAATAAACTTTCAGTCACAGTCAGGGAGCTACCCTTTGCTATAATTTGTGGTGCCCTGCCACCACCACCAGTGTGCTAACTTCTCCACTCAGATGTATTTATATGGTTCTTATGCTATTCATGCTAGGTTTCCGTATTTAGCCTCATGATGAGGTCACAGTTGCAAAACTGGTGTGTGAAATTCAAGAGCTCCATCCCACAGCAAAAGCTAGGTGTAACACTGGCAAAGCAACAGTCTGGAAGCTCACAGTGTAGAAGTGTAAATAGTAAGCCAACACGAGCTTCTGAAATATTAAGCAAGATTTTAGTGATGCTTACAATAGAAGTATATGCTACTTTCTTCCTCTTTCATTCATAAATGCAGAAGTAATTACTGTCAGTATAAATCACTGTAGTCCTACTATCACCACAACAGAAATCCAGTCAGTAACACTGACTGAAAACGTATCACAAGGAAAATGGGTGAATACAGTAAGGAAGAGAATGTTGTCTGAGTCCTCTCATTTACTTTTTAAGGCTGAGGTTTAATAATGTTCTCACTGGTCAGCAAGGCTTCTGCCTGCACCCATAAAGTCACCACTCCTGGCACTGGAGGACCTCTCAGCAGGTGAAGGCAGCTGGAGGGAACATTTGCTATGATGACACCATGACTGTGCTCTCAGCTCAGAAGATTCCTCAATGGAGTAAATTTTGGGGAACTCTTCGGCATCTCCAAGCTGAGGCTGAATTCATATTAATATTATTAACATTAACACCACATCCACAACCCACAATCCAAACAAACAGGATAAATATGTAGGCCACTTGGAAAGTACTGCCCTCTATTATTTCCAAGGAATCATCAGTGACTACAAAGAACACTATTTAATAGAGAAAATTCTCAACTACAGAACACTGTTTTTGATATAGTCACCACCATTAGCTGTGCATTTTCACCAGTGATGAGCAAGAGCCTGCAAGTCATATTTGCAAACATCTGCACCAGCAGAAGTGACCCAGTATCATGGTCACCACTGCTGAAATGCAGCACCCACTGCCTCACTGTGCTCACATCCACTGTTGGGTCTCCATAAACATTCAGCAAGCACTGATGAATATCAATGGATATTTTCACATGGAAGAATTCAGTGGTACATCTTTGCTTCATACGCACTTCCATGTCAGATGCCATTTTGTCAGACTTCCCCTCTGCTGCTATCTGTCACACAGCAACAACATCTAGTGGAATATTGGTGGGAAAGTTCAGCCATACCACCAACATCCATCTCAGACACTGTGGGCCAAAATAGTAAAATAGGAGGCATTATTTTCAGAGCAGCCCCCATAAAAGCTATTCTGCAAGTTTAAGCTCAACTCTTGTGAGTTCTTGCTTTTGAGTTATCAACTTGTGCATCACTTCTATTTATACTCAGTCAGGTCTCAGTCAGGATGTAGAAACACAGTGCACTCATTTACACCTCTATTCTTTACATAGCAGGCAGCACCTGTTAGTGGCACTGATTCCTGGTGCTATGATTTGTCAGTTAGAGCAGTTTACTTGTAAGCAAAAGGCAATAGATAACCATAGCTAACCGCTTCCTGCAATTCAGCACAAAGAGAAAGGCCCACCACAGTACAAAGCTAGCAAATGGTTTTGCACCGGTTTCATTTTCTACTCACACATATAAACCCCATGTATGCCACAACTGGAAAACTACAGTCTCCTGAGCATTGCTGTACATTTTTATTCCATTCATAAAACCTTATTCCGGCTATTAAGAAACAAGCCACAAGACAGTGGGATTAGATACTGAGAATTGTACAGACCTTGTCTATTTTTGCATTCTTACATTGTGCTGACTAGCGACATTAAAAGAAGCAGAAGCACCAGGCACAATCCTGGGTTCTGTACCTAAAAATGGGACAGACTATGAAGGAAGATCATTTTTTGTTAAGCTGCATAATTTTATTAATAGTTGCTTCAAGCTACAGTGAAAAATAATAAAGCGGGATGTTCATTGCACAACCTTTTCTTGTAGCACATGGCAGTGGACAAAATGAAGCCCTTCTGAGCCAGAGAAAGAAGCTGGGAATCCACTCTGATATTACAGTGAACACAATACATTAGGACATGGACTCTCAGTGCTAATTCACATTAGTGTGCTCATATGATGAAGTTCAGGCAATCAATAAAACTCAGTTCTTCTCTGCATTCTCAGGCATCAATTCAGGGTGACACAAACTACGGAACACAATGGAAAAATTAGTCCCTGTCTTTTAACAGTGACTACTGTACATAAAAACTCTTAGAAAGCAATGAACAGACTTGAAATAAAAGGATAAATTAAAATATTCAATTCATTTTGCAAAACTAATTTCAGGAAAGGAAAATAATTTTATTTTGGTGGGCAAATAAAACTGCTTCAACTTCACCCACTACTCTCATTGTGCTCATAACAAATGCCACTTAATTCCACTTAGTTAAGGTCTAGCTAGCAAATTAGACTTGCTTTGCAACTGGAAGATTATCCCACTGCCACATGGGAAGCAGAAGAACATCTAAAAATAATTTATATAAACCAGTAACTTAAGAATAGGAAGAAAATATGCTTTCAATTATTTTTAGGCAAAAGTAGCATAGTATGTAGTGTGGCTTTGCACAGGATAAAACTAGGCAGCAGACAAGGCAGTGTCAGGAAGTCTGTTGGGGGTTCTAAGTCATAAGATCAGACTTTTCTAAAGGAAAACGGAGAAGTAACTTTTTCTCTAAAGGAGAAGTAGCTTTTTCTCATTTTGTTCTTTTGTGGTTTGTTTTTGGCAAGCTACATTTAGTTAAATTTCTCATTTGTTCACATCCCCATCCTCACTCCTCCAAAGAGGAAGTCAATTGAAATAGATTCTTCTCGTGGCAGTTTCATTACTGTGCAACTCTATATAATTAATGTGGAGCCAGCTAAATAGCAGAAATCAGTCTGCTAGTGCGATTGATACCTGTGCAATTTATCACTATTATATTACATGTGTGGGCTAATGGGATTTTGAAGAGGGAAACAAGGACAAGCCAGGCTGGAAATCTCAGAAGGTCAAGTTTAACCTGAGCTGAAGACATGTTCTTGTAATGAATCGGAGATGAGAGACAAGCACAGAAACTCCTGATGGATGCTCTCCTTGGAGAGGCAGCAAAGCTGACAGGCCTGTTTCTCTTTCACATTCACATCTTGTATTGCAGACTAAGTCAGCCAACAGAAAACTTACCAGCTCTGCAATCCCTGGTGAACTTGTTGAAAATTTCATTTATGCCAGTTTTAATTAGAGAACAGAACAGTTTTTTTGCAATGACTTCCAAGTTTGTCATCTTAGACAGCCTCCAAATTAAGAACAAAGAGCAGAATAAAGAAATGATAAGTTGACAAGATTTCAGTTGATCAATACCTAGGTCTTCAGATTTTTCTTAAGCACTCTTCCTTGTTGCTCTGCAATGCTCTTAATAAATCTTCACTGCTCCAATTACTCCCCTTCCCCCCCCTTACTTCTAATATCTATGATACGACCTCATTTGAAAGCCTTGGCACTACTCAAACTATTCAATCATCTTTAAATTTTTACTTGCACAGTTCCTGGCAGTAACCTAGTATGTCCTTTTCCCATAAACATTTCCTTCATAAGCACCCTGAGCAGCATTCCCTTGCTTGTGTTTTGTGAGATTTGCAAACCACCCAGCATACCTATGTTTACCTCCAAATGTTTCAGAGCTGCTACCTCTTGTCATCTGCAAACATTTGAGGAACAGGATAAGACAATCTCCTTCATAAAAGAACCATTGACACATACTGTGCTTATACTTGCAAAACTAGGAAACCTCTAGATCTCCACTGCCAACCCTCAAATGAGGTTTGGGGAGGCTGGATCCTGGCTCTACCCCTTCCAGTCATTCAGGTGCACTGCATGCATCTAAGCTCCCTTGGGTTGGCTCTGCCTTCCCACCAGGTGCTCTGTCACTGGTTCAAGCCACATCTTAGCATTTCCATTACAGAGTGGTTCTACACATCTACCCACAGTACAAATGTTGAAGTAAAATCTGCAATGCAGACCACTCCTGAGATGACAGCTGTCACACCATGTAATTTCAGAATATACTGCCTTTTGCTAGAGTAGTTCAGAGCACAAATTTGGTGAGGAGGATTGCAGGCCTGCTCAAGTGCCCTTTAGCTGGCATGACTTAGAGCCTGGAGTGGTCAGGTAGGAAAATAACATTCTTGTGAAACATCTGTGTATAGATAATACAAGAATGTGATAGACTTTGAGGCACCCTGTCGGGCATACTTGAGCTCCCTGCCTTGAAATGAAGAAGATCAAAGCACAGTGAAGATTAAAGCACAGTAGTAAACTATGCCTGAGCAAACCCTTGAAAAACAGAAGTAAACATCAGGGGCAGAGATCCCTCTGCACGGACCAAGCTCAGCAGTGCCTGTGTCTCCGCTTGTGTCTCTCTGCTGGGATGCTGCTTCAGAGATTCCTACACCTGCAGACATAACCAGTGTGAATCTACCTTTCACATTTCACACATGGTTCTGTGCTTTTCCGTGTCCTGCCTGTGCTGATTCACATAGCTAGATACAAAACTATCAGCTGATGGTTGCTTATGGAAATTGGGGATCACGTTGCACATTCCTAGAGAAAGAACTGAATGTTTGTGAATGAATCCAACACAGGCATTCAAAGGAAGCAGAACATTTTAGTGTGAGAGTGTTGAAGACTGTCAGAGAGTCAGACAGGCACCTTAGGTTCTTCCTTTATTCAAATAATCATCGGTATATATGTTGGGCTACAGGTAGAGTCACAAACTCAGGTTTTCTACACATACATATCTTGTTAACACATAGCTGTTATCTCATAACAGGTGACCTTATCCTTTGCTCCCCTGGGAAAGACAGCCCAGAGTCTGTTTTCTTGAAGATTCTCCCCATGAGTCAAAAGTCATGACCTTATCAGTTTTAATTCCCTGTTTTTTTCTGTGGTGCTCTTATCATTTTGATGCTCTGTTCATTCTCTGTTGTCAGTAGATTTTTCAAGAGTTACCTAATGACCACATCTTCTTTTCTTCTATTCTAGCTGATGGTTGGACTTTTGCCCAGCCTTTGCCTGGGGTTATCTAGGGGAGGATGCCCATAGTGTCGGGACTACACAGCCTTGTGAGCTGCTTGTGTTGTGAATTCTGTACTGGGACACTGTACCTTGTTCCTGTTCTCTTTCAGAATTCTAACTAATCTCTTACAAAGTCTCCCATAAATCCAGTGATTATGATTATCTGATCCTCAGTAATACTAAGCCAATCTTGTGCCAATATAACTAGTAAGTCTTTTGTCCTCTAGAAGCCTCTTGTCAGCATCTTCCATCTTCTTAAGGGCTAACTCCATCTTCAATAAGCAGCTGAGGATCTTTGTTATGCAAATAGCCGGTAACAGTGCTACCAGAAAGTAGTCAGAGTCCTCAGGGGCAGCCATTAGTCTTTCAAAACAATCTCCAAACTAATCAGAGAAAATATTCACAACGTAATCTGTCTTCCACATTATGTTCCACCCCAAATGAGATCATACTTTCCTTCTCCATCTTTCCTCTTCCAGCAAGCTAATGACATTGCCATACGTTCACTGGAAAGGCTCTGCCTATGTTATGTCTTTACATAAAACAATTTCTGAAATTGCTGGAGAGAAATAAAGAAGATGAAACCAGCACTGCTTGTGGCCCCCTACACAAACACCACCTCGGTTTCAGCTCCAAAAGGGTGGCCATATCACCATTACCTGGCTGTTACCTGCAATGTGGGCCTACCATCGCTCCAACTGGGATATCAGCTGGTTAATATCCTCCAGTCACCCTTTGAAAGAATGAAAGCAGGACACCAGGTATGATTTCTCACTGATGTGCACCAAGTCCAGTATCAAGTGACAACAAAATCCACAAAAGAGACATGACCTATATTGGCTGGCAGCATGAGATGCTGTGGCCACAGAAAAACACTACAGTTGTTATCGTGGAGAGAGGACATTATTCATACAAGTTAATGAGCCAGACAGCAGGAACAGTTCGATACTGCTGGGCAAAGAAACATCCCAGTGTTTGAGATAAGGCACATGTCACACTGTTTAACTATCAGTAGGGCAAATCAGGGCAAGCCAATCTAACAGCACATTCAGCAGCAGATGTTCAAGAATTAATTGATTAATTATGACACGCATCACTGCCTTGCTCTTAACTCATTGAAGCACCCAGGAACTGAGATGATTTAGCTATTTTTCAAATACATAATCTAAGTAATGCAAGGTATTAGTACAGGAAATAACTAAACTTTCCGTGAATGTTGTGAAAGGGAAAGGTTATTTTTTTAACAGGTTGTTTCACTCACGCTCACTCTCTTCTATTTCAGGCACCAGAGATGTGCACATCAAAGCAGATTGACCAGAATCACCTGAGTGTAACACAGAGAATGCAAAAAAATTACTGAGTTATCTGCTTCCTTTGTTTGGCTATGCCAGGAGTTTTACTTGGGCTTAGTTTTTGGACAGGTCCAGTAGGAGTCAGCATTAATACTAGCATGAAGCTTGCTCACTGCAGCAAATCCTTAAGTCTTCAGACTTGTTACCTATCACCTATGTTTTCCTACTTGAGATCTCTGTAGGGTTGTAGTCTGTCTCCCTGCTGATTTAAAAGCAAGAAAAAGCATGTGCATGCTGAAATCTCATTACCATACTCCTGCTGCCAGACCATGTCACATGGCAGGAAAAGCAAGGCTACTCCCCAGTGGAAAAGGGCTTAGGAGCCAAGTAAGGAACAGGACAGCAGTACCTGAGCAGTGTAAGCAGGTCAGTACTGGAGATGGCAGTCAAGCCCACACAAGAATCCAAAGCATGAGACAATGCCATAGCAATGCTGCAGATTCAGGACTAAGCTAGTCCACATGTACAAGGCAAGATCGAGAGTCTCCATGGATGTGCACAGCTGTAGCTGAGCTAAAGACCAGCACACTGCCAACACAGCTCAGACAGAAAGCGAATGCTTGGGACTTGGCTTAAATAAAGCTCAAGAGCCTCTGCTGTTGTTGTTTGAAAGGTCCCTGATAAGGTTGGCCACATCCTTAAAGGCTTACTAGTGTCCTCAGGACCCTGACACTGCAGATCTGCCTATAAGTCTGCTCTGCTGTAGCCATGATGGAGTGCAGTTCTTCTGGCCTGATAACCAGCTGCAGTAGTTTGCTGCTGCTGTTAGTCATCTCCTTGGTTAGAGATCAAAACAAGGCATTCTTTCAGCCCTTCCTCTATCATTTCTCTTGCTGCTTTCACCTGCAAACATTACTATTCCTAATTCATTAACAGAATTCTTAATAATTCTTTTACAAACTCTACATTCAGGCAAAGAGAAAAACTTATATGAGGGCTGCTCCAAAAGCAATGCCTCCTATTTTACTATGCTGGCCCACAACATCAGAAGCAGACACTGGTTGTATGGTGGTAGAGGCTGAACCTTTTGTCAATGTTGTGTCACATGTTGTTGCTGTGTGACAGATGGCAGCAGAGGGGAAAGTCTGACAAAATGGTGTCTGACATGGAAGTGTGTATGAAGCAAAGGTGTGTCACTGAATTCCTCCATTCGGAAAAAATGGCACACATTGATATTCATCAGTGCTTGCTGAATGTTTATGGATACCCAACAACGGATGTGAGCACAGTGAGGCAGTGAATGCTGCATTTCAGCAGTGGTGACAAGCCACATTCTGGACGGCCATGCACAGCTGTCACACCTTGAAATGAAATGCGTCTCAATCAGCTCATCTGCATAAATTGGATAATGGTGAATGACTCTTCTGAAAAATGATGTTTTGTAGCTGAGAATTTGCTCTATCAAATAGCACTACTGTACTCTTCGTAGCTGTTGTAGTTTCCATGGAAATAAACAGGTGGCATTACTTTCTGAGCAATCTACATTTATATGCTGAGCTTCCCCAGATAAATGTAAAATGGAATCTCTACCAAAATTCATATGCCCTGCCACTGTCCCAGTGGCAAATATTTATTACTTTAGTAGACTAACGCTATGTCCAAATCATTTTTATTGCAATAAGGTAGCAGCTATTTTTGAAAGGATTTAACATTTTTAGGCAGCCTTCTTTCACTCTGTGTAGTATAGGAAATTTTCTGGAGATTACAAGGAACTGTTATCAGCTTTTTTCTTTTTTTTTCTGGTTTTCTTTTTCCTTTTTTTTTCCCTTTTATTCTTTTTTTTTCTTATTTTTTTTTCCTTTTCTCTTTTTTCCTTGTTCTTTTTTTTTTTTTCTTCTATTTCCTCTTTCCTTTTCTTCAAAACAGACTTATTGCAACTCTGAAATCACTTCCTAGCTGAGCAATGCCTTTCTCAAAACACAGATCGTTAGTGTGGATGCAGTGTAATAAGGACCAGAATGCAAGACAGAAGAGTTGGTAGAGCTAAGAAGATATTAGATGTTGATTATAGCAATTGTAGATTCCGAGGAAGTGATTAGATATGGAGTGACCTGCTGGCATTTTATATTACAAATTGTGATGAAGTATGCATGGAAAGTATTATAAATTTTGTTTTCAAAATAAAATTATTCAGCAAGACAACCTAAACTCAAATTACATAATTAAACAGACTGCATCTCTCTGATGAATTCAGGCTGGTTTTGTAAGGGATTGCCAAAGGACTTCCATGGAAAAGTAGAAATCCCTTAGTATGTGCCATGGGTTAAAAGGCATTGTAAGAAAGTTACTGTAATGTATCAATAATGAGTGGTCAGAAAATCTGTTGAATAATAAAAACAAAGTGAGTAACTCTGAAGGTCTCAGGCAGAATACAGTAGATGAATAAAATGTAATGTGCAGCATAATAAACGTCTGCCAGTTATAAACAAATCATCAGCTGATACTTACTTCAAGATGTCTAAAAGCATTTACATTCCTTCAAGACCGTTTAGCCAGATGTGTTTATCTGTATATCTTATTCTAAGACAGGAAAAATGTCATCCTTTGCAAAAAAGTATTCAAGGTATGCTGCATGTGTGATACCATAACTATGCGTGAAAACTAGAGTCTTCCACACAGAGATGCCTGTACTGGTCTGTCTTGGTGTCTATGACTCTAAAGCACTGCAGATGTGCTGGGTAGATGCATCAAACCTCTTATCACACCTCTCTTGCTTAACAGACTACTGCTCATACATACAGGCACAAAGTAAGCACGTGATCTGTGGTAGATTTTTCCCTCTTGTGAAACAGTGCTGTGTGGATGAAGGCAGATATGGTAAATTGCAGGAGGCTGTCAAAATTTTACTTAGCATGTTGAAACCACAACATGCTGAAAGATACTGCTCATCTGTCACCTCTAAGCATTTCTAAATTCAAACAGGCTTTTTTTTTTTATGCCTAGGGCAGAGTCTCCCCTCTTTACTGCTGCTGCTTAGGTCTTTGAAAATTTGTGAAGTAGACAAGAGTGATAATATATCATAGAATCATAGAATCATGGAATCATGGAATCACAGAATCATAGAATCATCAAATGGCCTGGGTTGAAAAGGACCACAACGATCATCCAGTTTCAACCCCCTGCTATGTGCAGGGTCACCAACCACCAGACCAGGCTGCCCAGAGCCACATCCAGCCTGGCCTTGAATGCCTCCAGGGATGGGGCATCCACAGCCTCCTTGGGCAACCTGTTCCAATGTGTCACCACCACACTGTATGTTCCGAGAAAGGACAAAACAAAAGAAACTTTGAATTCTTTACTAAGGTACACATGATTCTGCTAGAATTGTTCTTGGAGATGACTTTTTTTGGGAACATCTCCTGCTATCTTCAACATAGTATGTACTTTCAAAATGATTGGAAATTAATTAGATCCTTACTGAGAGAATTCCATCATCTCCTTTGCCAAGAGAACCAAGCCAAGATGCTGTGTCAAGAAGTGAAAATAGACTCTTGTCAAACAAAACACAAGAGAAACTATAAAGTTGTTTTACTGATATTTAAAGTCATCTGTCAACCTCCTTTTGTGTACAGTTCAGTGGCTTCTGGGCTCCCTAAACACGGCTCTGAAGTGCAACTAAAGTGAGATTTATGATCACCTTGGTCAGCGTTGGCCCATCTGGGGTTAAAACCTGAAAGGAATCAAATAAACTTAATGATTGATGCAACAATAACAATCACAGAATCACAGAATCACAGAATGGCCTGTGTTGGAAGGGACCTCAAGGATCATGAATCTCCAACCCCCCTGCCACAGGCAGGGCCACCAACCTCCCCATTTCATACCAGACCAGGCTGCCCAGGGCCCCATCCAACCTGGCCTTGAACACCTCCAGGGACGGGGCATCCACAGCCTCTCTGGGCAGCCTGTTCCAGCACCTCACCACTCTCTCTGTAAAGAACTTCCCCCTGACATCCAACCTAAATCTCCCCTCCCTCAACTTAAAACCATTTCCCTTCGTCCTGCAGTTATCAACCCCTTCAAAGAGTTGATTCCCCTCCTGTTTGTAGGCTCCCTTCAGGTACTGAAAGGCTGCAATGAGGTCACCCCACAGCCTTCTTTTCTCCAGGCTGAACAAGCCCAGCTCCCTCAGCCTGCCTTCATAGGAGAGGCACTCCAGTCCCCTGATCATAACAATATCTTAATTGGAATTACAGTAATATCAAACATAGTGCAAAAGGCTCTCATATATATATTCTCTTAATGAACAACTGTTTTATAGATAAAACTTCTATTGATCCTTGGACAGGACTGTATGAGTGACATTTTCACTGACCCTAGAACAAAAACGTATGCTATGTATCAGAAGCATGTGCAATAGTTGTCAAGATGTCACATCTAGAAAACAGTGTTTATGTTATCAGCAAAGTGTATCTTGAAGGATGTTGAAGAAAAAAAGGAACTGCCCTTTGGAAAATCAGCCAGCCATGCACAAAATCACATCACAGGTAATTGTATTTAAACTTATTGAAACAGAACGTTTTTTACATTGTTTGCAGGGCTGCAACAAAATCAGCTATATGTGGGTACCATTGTTTTGGAACCAGCTATGCAGAAAGAATCTCTCTGGCGTTCCTTAGTGCCTCATTAGCAAGTATTACCCCACAGTTATTAAAGAAACAAATCACTTGTTTGGGAACTAGCATTCTGCTCTTGATTTCTGCTGCAAATAGGACGCAGAACTGGATTATAATACTTTGGGACTATTATCTAGCTTCACAGTGGATCAAAATGTTCTCTTACATGGAGGATAAAAAGTCCATTCACAAACTACGAGATGGGAGTAGCAGAAGAACAGCACTGAAGACCCCAGTATGTCAGTGCCAGCTGCTGTAGAAACAAATATTCTTCTTCAGAGCACTTCAACATGCCAATACAGGGCACCTTGGGAGACAGTGTACAATAATATTGACCCTAGTGACAGTACTGGGGGTTTTGCATATCATAACACGTTAGGAAAACCTGAAAAATTATTTGTCATAACTATGTGCTCAAAATTAAAACTGAAACTGCCAGAATGGATCACTAGAGATGCTTTTGCTCCTCAACAGAGGCTGGCTTTTTTAAAATTAGCATTCCAGCATGAGTTCAGGGAACATGTTCCTTGCTAGCTTAATTTTATGTCTGAGAAATACTGAGAAATAACAAGATCTGCTTGTTGCTAGTAAATTTATATATATATAGTTTATTATAGTTAATTTTATATATAATAGTTACAACAATCTTCCTTGAAAAGCACAGCTAGAAGTGGCAGTGAATAGCTGATGCAGCAGTTTCTGTACTTTCACTTTTAGAAAATCTGGGAAATTCTGGGATCATTGCTAAAGGACCTCTGGGAACATCTGGGGAAGTCTTTGAGGCACTTGAAGGTTCCTGCTGCCCTGGATGCAGGTACAGGAAGCCTTGATTTCTTTTAAGATGTAGCAGGCCTAAAGAACTCTGTCAGCCCTAGTTGATTAAGGGACCCATGCAGCTTTTGTTTCAGCTGATGCTGATCAAGAAGGGTCTGTTCCAGGGTTACTAAGCAGGCAGGACAATTGTGAGGGTGGTTGGTATGCTATCTACTAATAATGTGGCTGTACCAATGGTGGGTATGTTTTACAGTGTAAAAAGCTTAGTAGCTGCTGTAATGTTGGAGATCTCAACTCAGGTAGAACTTCAGTAGGAGGATGTTGGTTTGGGACAGTAACACCTATCTCATCTGGGCAGTGAGAAATCCTTCTAATTGAAGGAGGTGAGGTATGTAGTTGTTGAGGAGCTATGTTTTGCTGCAAAGGAGTTGCAGCATAATCAGAGATAGAAGATGTTGAGTGGATCTTTTCTAAGACCCTATAGTTTCAACAGCTTGTGGAAGTACGTACTAAAAGAGGGATAGGCTGAATTCCCATATTAAGGTGGAAAGTATAGGCTTTTAGGATGGAAGGATGAAAGCTGCTGACTCCTTCCACTAGGAGGAAAGCTTGTGCTCTGCCTTAAGTCTTACAAATACAGAATAACTACAGTGCCTTGGGTGAAGTACAATGTCTCCTATGTCAAACGAAACTTCCAAAATGACTATGCTTAAGATTTATAGGAGCATCAGAAGGAAACACCAAGTTAGTGGAGGCTGACCCTTCTGTTGTATGGAACAGATTTGTCTACTGGTCTCTATCTCTGATGTTTGACAGGGGTGTTAGCTTACAATGCTATGAAGAACCTTGGGAGTCTTCTCAGGCTCTCCGGTTATTGCTCCTCTGTTGATTTTTTTTCATGGGATAAGCCTATGATATTGTCAGAGAAAACCTGGAATGTCTCAAATACAATGTATGTAGCTCTAGGCTGATGGTAAAAGATATAAAGGCCTGCATAGTATCTTGTTAGTCCTGCTAGTTGTCAATAACAATAGGGTCTTGGTTTCTGCATTCATGATATGTACTTCAAGCACTGAAAACTTCTTGAAAGAGAAAGGATCAACTGCTCCAGTTCTAGAGTGGTGAATGGTAGAAGCCAGCAGAATGGCCAATCTGGTAAGAACTTCTCCCTAATAATGATAGGGAAAATAGTAATTCAATCAAGTGAGAAAGTTGTGGATGAGGTTAGCAAACAAAAGGTGTGGCTTCACAGGAGCAGAATGGATCCAATAATCAACAAAACAGACTCAAATGGGATCACACCATACAGTACTGTCCTGGAGATCCTTCTTTGTAGGGGAAGCTCTCAGATTCTTTCTAGGAAATCAATATGCCATGGTGTTTCTCTAAACTATACACTAGTGCATGCATCATAAGGAACAAACAGGAACAATAAGAGGTCTGTGCCCTCTACAGTAGGGCTATAGTATCACTACAGTAATGGAGACAATGTTGGGTAGTTCCACTACCTAGAGTACTAAAGTTGATAAATGCTGTCTAGGAAGATGGGGAGGGTAAGTTACTGCTTATATAAGAAAGTAGAGGGACTGTATGGAGCCCTGCCTAGGGCCAGATTCTGAGCTAGGTAAGAGTTTGTGATGAGTAGATCAACATGGGTAACAGTGTACATGTCTGCTATAGTGTCTTGCTCCAATTTATAGGAGGGAGATGAGGTTCTTTAATATCTGTATACCCGGTGTGAGATTAAGAAACAATGGTTCGTATGTTGTTGCATCCAGTTTATTACCAAACCTAATCAGGGAGACGGGGAAGGGAAGGAGGGCGATAGAAAAGATGGAAAAGAAGCAGGAGTTGCGTAAAGCGGGGATAGTCACCAGCAGGATCCAGCAGCGGTCCCGTTGCATGGTGTTTGAAGGTCCCGGGCAGAACGCAGCAGAAGACAAGGAGCAGCAGTGTGGCCGGCCTTGGGCAGCAGGCAGGTAGACGAGGAAGTCGAGGAGCCAGTTCTTGAAGCAGCAACAGCGGTCAGGCAGCAGGCTCAGGAGAGTTCAACAGTATGCAGGAATCACCTCAATCTTCAGGAATCCCTCTTCTTCTTCATGAGGGATTCCTCATCTGTTGTCAGAAAACCTCCGTTCTTCATGAGGAATCTGAATTGTCAGAAACCCATCCTCATGGTTTTCAGTTCCTCTTTTATCCTCCTTGTTCTCCTGCCTACGTGACAAGGATGGGCCTTGAGCAAGAGTCATTGAGTACCCCCTGAGATGGCCATCATCCGGAGATAGGTCCACACAAAGGAGCACTTCACAGCTATTTAGCTGCAGCTCATCTCGCTCTCTCTCGTTGCCCCTGGCCTTGTGCATCTGCGTCCTCCAGACAAAGGATCTCACAACCTTTGCCCAGGACTTGCCTGGACTTGTTCATCTGTGTCCTTCAGACAAAGGATTTCACAATCCTTGCTGGAGACTTGAACAAGTCCATCTGTGTCCCCAGCAAGCTTTGAGACACAGAAGTTAACAGAATAATCTCTTACATATAGACTATGTTATCAAGATATAGTTCTAGATAAGGTTTTCAGTCAACTAGAAGTATTGTGTTTGCAGGCCCTATCTCAGTGTATGACTTTAGTTACCCCAATGTTCCCTATAGGGCACAAGAATCCAGACAACTTCTGTAGAGCCTTAACGAGCTCTTAACGGAGAAGACTGAGGAGCTGACCCCTGCTAGCAAAGCAGAACTGGTTAGGGATCTGCAGGTCATGGTAGCCTTGACAGTAATCAGAGTTCAGGATTATGAAAGGAGGAAACAAGGCAAAAAGGAGTCCTGAACTTCAACTGATCAGGCTTTGGCCTGCTCAAGTGTATACTTGGATGAATCCCATATGATAGTCTCCCTCCTGAAAGGAAGAAGGATACAAGAAAGCAACATGAGGGGAGCTCTGCAGAGAGGGACCTGGGTGTCCTGGTGGACGACAGGTTGGCCGTGAGCCAGCAGTGTGCCCTTGTGGCCAAGAGGGCCAATGGCTTACTGGGTGCATTAAAAAGAGCGTGGCCAGCAGGTCGAGGGAGGTGATCCTCCCCCTCTACTCTGCCCTGGTAAGACCTCATCTGGAGTACTGTGTCCAGTTCTGGGCTCTCCAGTACAAAAAAGACAGGGATCTCTTGGAAAGAGTCCAGCGGAGGGCCACGAAGATGGTGAAGGGCCTGGAGCATCTCTCCTATGAAGAAAGGCTGAGTGAACTGGGTCAGTTCAGCCTTGAGAAAAGGAGACTGAGAGGGGACCTGATCCAGGTCTATAAATATATAAGGTGTGGGGGGCAGAATGGCGAGGATGGACTCTTTTCAGTGGTGAGTGGAGACAGGACAAGGGGAAACGGCCAGAAACTGGAGCATAGGAAGTTCCGCACAAACATGCGCAAGAACTTCTTTACAGTGAGGTGACGGAGCACTGGAACAGGCTGCCCAGGGAGGTGGTGGAGTCTCCTTCTCTGGAGATGTTCAAGACCTGCCTGGATGCCTACCTGTGAGACCTGCTGTAGGGAACCTGCTTTGGCAGGGGGGTTGGACTCGATGATCTCTGGAGGTCCCTTCCAACCCCTACAATTCTGTGATTCTGTATGGCATCTCCAGCCTCCCACAGACAACCCCCCCTCCAATAGCAAGAAATGTCTGACTTAACAAGCAGTGAATTCCACAAAAGCAGCAGAATAGATGAAAAAAGTTGCTTCTGACTAAACTCAAATATGAAAGAAAGCGTATAAAGGTGGTGTAGTGGAAATGCTACGTCATTGCTCGAATGAGTGTTTGAGCACCTGGCAGGAAGGCAAGGACAACCCAGGGCAGCTCAGGTGCATGCAATGCCACCTGACCACCTAGAAGGGGCGGAGCCAGGATTCACCCCTCCCCAGACCTCATGTAAGGGTTGGCAGTGGAGGTAAGGGAATCTTATTGGAGGTCCTTTTGTTCCTGAGGCCTTCCAAAGGTAAGTAGTGTCTTTCCCTTATTTCTGCTGTTGTTGTGTTTGAGCAAATCCTTGTCATTGCAGCCTGGGATTCTCTTGCTCTGCTGTCACTTTTTCACTTTCCATTGCATGGAAACAAGAATAGAATACCAAAAAGGAACAGAACTGCCGTTCCAGTATGAGGGGATGAATCTGGTAAAGCTAAAATTCCTCCACAGCTGAGTCTGGTAAGGGGTGTGGAGGGCAGTGGAAATCCTTCTACAGGTATACCAGCAAATAAGAGGAAAACTACAGGAAATATGAGCTTACTTCTGAATGGGGCTGAGAACCCAATGGGGGAAAAGATACTGTAGGTCATCACAGAAGGCAGTGAAAAGAAAGTGGCTTCAAGGAAAATCGAGGCAGAGTTTAACTGCAGGTTTTGGCATGATTCCCGCATTTGTTAGCATGAATAGATGCTAAATAATCTGAGCACGTACTGTGACTGCAGCACATGCTATACTTAATAATGCAACCAGTAATTTGTAAGAGCTTGCTCCCATGGGAATGTGTGAAAGCATAACACTTGACAAACTTTACTGTACCCTCATTCAATACTGTGTAAGTAAAAGATTCATAGCTTTCTTTATCCTGAGGGATACTATAAATATGTGAAGAGCAATGAGGCTGTTGAACCTTATTACAAACTGCAGTTCTGCATAGCATGCTGTAGTTCTACCAGAGAGGGCCATTCAATGCAAATCTTTCGATGGTAACCAGCATAGGCAGGGATAAGTAAGAAGGCAGGGATAAGTAAGACTCCTCACAGGTTTTCTCTCTTAGGCGTACCATGACTTCTTCCTTGATGTTCAAAAGAACCAGCACCTCACACTCCAAGATAGATGCAGAAGACTCTGAAATCCTCAGTATCTTTTTCACCTTGGCAAGATTTGTAGTCAGGAATCCAATGTCCCTGAAACCAAGGGAAGTGGCTGGAGCAAGGAAGACTTACTGTTACAGAGCAGGTCAAGGTAAGGGAGTAGCTAAACTGGACACAAGTCCGTGTGACCTGATCACACAATCATTAAGGCTGGAAAAGGCCCTAAGATTATCTAGTCCAATCTGATGTTGGGCTGATAGAATGTAGTCATGAAAGAACTGACTGATGTCATTATGAGGCTGTTTTTGATTACCTTTAAAGTTATCTGGTGTTTGGCTAAAAGTTCCTGTGAACTGGGGAAAAAAGCATATATCATCCCTGTTTTCAAGCAGATCAAAAAACATGAGTAAAGAAAACTACAGGCTGGTCAGTCTCCATCTATCCCTTGGAAGATAATAGTGGAAATTGTTCTGGAAACCATCATCAAACACATGAAATACAAGGTGATTACAAGTAGTCACCATGCATTTGTCAAGGGAAAGTTGTGCTTTGCTAACTATTCACGCTTTCTATTGTGAGATGACTGAATCAGTAAATAAGGACAGAGCAGTGGGGATGTCTATTTTTAACAAATATTTTTAACGATCTCCCATAACATCAATTGTTTATGAATTGGGGGCTGGATAATTGAGGGAAATACACTAGAAGAGTCAATTGCCAGGTTCAAAGAGTGGTATTCAGCTGTGCAAATACAAGCTGCAGGCCAACCACTTATAGCAGAGTAATAGCAGAGTCATAGTCAAATATATCTGATTTAAAAAATATATTAAAAAGTGTCGGCAATGGAGCTATGTGCATGCTCACAAGCTTAGAGAAGATCCAAAATGGGGAACAGTGGTTGATATATGAAACAATGTCTCTGAATAGAAACAACTGACAGGCTAGAGGAATAGGTAAAGAGCGCCCTCATTACATCTACAAAAGGAATTCCTTCCTAGTGTATCTGAGGAGGAAAATCCTTGTGTACCCATTACAAGCTGGGACCTGACTTAACAAAAGCAGGCTAGTAGCTCTTAAGCACTAACTGAATCATTTTACAGTCTGAGAAACTACTGATGATCACATTAGATGATACATGGTGTTTTGAAATCCATTCTGCAGCTACCTGTTGTTGAATCTGCCTAAGAACAGTGTATTTAACTGTTCTCTGAGGTGTTCTGGTGGCATTTTGTTTGGAATACAGCACTGGTGTATGAAGTTTGAAATCTGATCCTGCAAATTAACTTCAGACTTATTTGGAACTTGCACAGAATCTTGCAACATAAATACTCGGGTTGTTCTGAATGAAATGGGAATAGAAGTGTGTGTGTGTGGGCATATGGAAATGTGAGTTCGTCATTCAGACAAACTCCAGTCTGAATGAAACTCCTTAAGACCAATGTGGTATTAAGAAGCAGGCATTCTTTATTACAGCACAGGATGCGCTGGGGATCCTTCTTCCACATAAAGCACATACATCGCAAAGATGATCTTCAGCTTAAATACATTACTTGTGTTACATATTGATGCAAGTTGTAACAACATCGTGAAGCTTGTTAGTGTTTGTTGAAGGATACCCCTGCCTTGCAGTTTATGTAGATAACAAAGGGTTGTGTTTCTGAACCAGGGAGGTAAGGAAGATTGGCTGAATTCTTGTGTCAAGGAAATAGGAGATGCTGTTTCAAATCGATCACTGCATGTGAAACATACCTCTGGGAAACTTTCTGCATGTGTAACACAAGTAATGTATATAAGCTGAAGATCTTTTATGTAAGCTATGCATGATAGGAAGATAATCTCTGTGCATCCAGTGCTGGTTGAAGCATGTCTGCTTTCTAACACTCCAACTTGAGTCTTAGAGAGTTTCCTGATTGACCAAAGGTTTTCCAGGCAGTACATATGTATTCAATACTTACTGCAAAATTGTTACCATTGGATTGTGCCTCTTTGCATATACTCAGTCTTTTTGTGGTAGTGGTCTTCCTCACTGTGTCTGCTGGTTGAACCTGGCTTTCATGTATGCTCAGTTAGCTTCTTGCCATGACTGCGTGATACCTGCATACACAAGACTAGCTGATTCAAAGTAGAACTTCCCTTATCTGCTTGGTACAAGGAGTTAAGTACACCAACGTTATCTACTTGGTACAAAAATACGTCTTTCTGTTGTCTAAAACTACAGTTCTATCCATCAGCAGGACTTAGTAAGCTTAACAATATCATTACAACTTGTGTCAGTGCAAGGTAAAAGTGAGGACCCCTCTGTCTTTTTATGGAAGACGGTGTGAAAGAGCAAGGAAGTAGACTAATTTGGATCCTGAGGATCGGGCCATGGAAAAGTGCACTGTTTGCCCCCACCAGCAAAAGGTGCAAAAGACCTTGTCCATGGGGCTGATAACAAGGTTTCACCAGAGACTGTTAACAACCACCATTCAGACAGTGTGTTCAGAGTCCTGATAACAGGCAGCTAGTTCAATAGATCCAGTTCTAAGTTATAGGATTGAGTCAACCGCTTTACCTCTTAAATAGCAGGCAGTTGAAAAAGCCCTGCAGAGAGTTCTTGAAAGCAGCTGGTGGCACAGCAGGATCTCCACTGAAGTAGGGACACCTCTTGAAGTCACTTAATGTCTGCGTGGAGATTCAGCCAAGACGTGCTGATGCCTTGCCGACAGATTCCTGGTAAGTGATTTATTGCTTTTAGGCTATTCTAGCTTCTCTAAGATTTGGCCTTAGATTCATTATGCAACCTCTGCTCTCCATGTAGCAAATAGTTTAAGATATCTAGCCATTTTAAATCACTGTCATCATTCAAATTACCGTATCTCTATTTATATAAATCTTTCTACCTTCTTGTGAGAGATTTGTGTGGTGCTTTAGTCTCCGTCTGTGACAGGACAAGTGTCTTTTACTACTTTGTTCATGGAGCAGTCAGCTACAGACATGGAAAAAAACTGCAAAAAATAGATGGCATTTCTGGAATGTCAATATATCTGTTAATATAGCTGTCTATAGTGACTGTTATCTCTGGGAAAGGATTTATTGAATAAATTGAGAGCATGGGTAACTCTTGATCAGCACAAAGTTTGAGTACATATGCTGCAAAAAAGTGCCTGGGAGGAAAAAGTATGTATGTCTTCAAATCAGTTACAGGAATTATTGGAAAAAGAGATGCTGGAAATAAGGGAAAGCTAACTGAAGCCCTCTCTGAAATCATGAATGTGGTGATGCCTTTTGTCTGAGCAATTGAGAAAGCTGGAAGAGCCAAATCAGCAGAACGGGTATGAGTAGAATTGAAGCCAGGATCAAAACTAATATACCATGAAATTGGAGGCTTGTGTTGGACTAGTGCCTTAATTAATAACTTTCTGAAATATAGACTGTTGTGGGGTATTCAGACTGACATTCTCAATTTTGCCTATTATAAACTGGAACAGGTTGCCCAAGGAGGTTGTGGATGCCCCATCCCTGAAGGCATTCAAAGCAAGGCTGGATGTGGCTCTGGGCAGCCTGGTCTGGTGGTTGGCGACCCTGCACACAGCAGGGGGGTTGAAGCTGGATGATCACTGTGGTCCTTTTCAACCCAGGCCATTCTATAATTCTGTGATAATTCCACATTAACAGGAATACTACTTAGTATAAGATCAGTTACTGATATACAACCAATTGTACAAAATCCTACACAATGGCAATTGATTTGAAAGGCAGGTCGTGCTTGACCAATCTCATCTCTTTCTACGACTGGGTGACTAGTCTGATAGATGAGGGAAGGGCTGTCGATGTAGTCTTCCTAGACTTCAGCAAAGCCTTTGACACGGTCCCTCACAGGCTTCTTCTGGGGAAACTGGCTGCTCGTGGTCTGAACAGATATACACTTCTTTGGGTAAGGAACTGGCTACGAGGCCGTGCCCACCGGGTCGTGGTGAATGCAGTGAAGTCCAGCTGGCGACCCGTTTCAAGTGGTGTACCCCAGGGGTCGGTACTGGGGCCCATGTTGTTTAATATCCTTATTGATGATCTGGATGAGGGGATTGAGTACACCCTCAACAAGTTTGCAGATGACACCAAGCTGGGAGGTGGTGTTGATTTGCCTGAGTGTAGGGCGGCCCTTCAGAGGGATTTAGACAGGCTGAACGGCTGGGCTGAGGTGAATGGGATGAGGTTCAACAAGGCCAAGTGCCGAATTCTGCACTTTGGCCACAACAACCCCATGCAGCGTTACAGGCTTGGGGATGAGTGGCTGGATGAGTGTGAAGAAGAGAAGGACCTGGGGGTGTTGGTTGATGCTCAGCTGAACATGAGCCGACAGTGTGTTCAGGTGGCCAAGAGGGCCAACAGCATCCTGGCCTGCATTAGAAATAGTGTGGCCAGCAGGAGCAGGGAGGGGATCATCCCCCTCTACTCAGCACTGGTGAGGCCGCACCTCGAGTACTGTGTTCAGTTTCGGGCTCCTCACTTACAGGAAAGATGTTGAAGTCCTGGAGCTTGTCCAGAGAAGGGCAACAAAACTGGTGAGGGGTCTGGAGCACAAGGCTTATGAGGAGTGGCTGAGGGAGCTGGGATTGTTGAGTCTGGAGAAGAGGAGGCTCAGGGGAGACCTCATTGCACTCTACAACTTCCTGAAGGGAGGTTGTGGCGAAGAGGGATTTGGCCTCTTCTCCCAGGCAACGAGCAGGACACGGGGCAATGGCCGCAAGTTGTATCAGAGGAGGTTTAGGTTGGACATAAGGAAGAACTTCCTCCCTCAGAGAGTGGTCAGGCACTGGAATGGCTGCCCAGGGAGGTGGTGGAGTCGCCGTCCCTGGCAGTGTTCAAGAGGCGTCTGGATGACATGCTGCATGATATGGTGTAGTGCTTGTGGTGGCAATGATGATGAGGAGACGATTGGACTGGATGATCTTATAGGTCACTTCCAACCTTGTGATTCTATGATTCTATGATTTGAAGTTTACTTCACAATATTGGATTTAAAGGATGTCTTCTTTTGCACTCCACTGAAAAAACAAAGTCTAAAGCTGTTTACTACTGAAAAGTCTAAAGCTGTTTACCACTGCCCTACAGCAGGACTGAAAATACAGTTGTGCTGGACAGTGTTTCCTCAGGGATTCAAGAATAGTCTTAAAAACTAACAGCCAAAGCTCTTAAAGGACAAGGAGAGTAACTAGAAGGCACTTAAGAATGCTGAGAAGGACTTGATGAAATAAAAATCACTCACATGTTCTCCTGCCTTCTCCTGAATTTAACAAATTCTTTTGAATTTTGTTTACATGAAAGAGGATGTCGGGCTTTGGGGGTGCTTGCACAAACTTTTGGAGACTGGAAAAGATCAGTAGCTTACTTCTCAAAATTGTGTAAGATAAGCTCTGGATGTCTGAGGGCAGTGGCAGCTGCTGTGTTGCTAAGATGGACAAAAATTAGCCTTGGGAGAGAAAATTACTGGTTGTGTATCATATATTGTCACAGCACTGCTAGAGCAGAAAGGATAGCATTGGTTATCCCAAACGGAATGATGCAATACCAAGCTGTACTGCTCAACAAGTGAGCAGAAACAAATTGACTTGATGGATGGACCACTTGTTGGATAAGGAATTGGCTGGATGGTAACACTCAGAGTTGCAGTTAATGATTCAGTGTCCAAGTGGAGATTGGTGATAAGTGACTTTCCTCAGAGATCAGTGCTGGGACTGGTGTTATTTAACATCTTTGTAGGGAACATGCACAGTGGGGTTGAGAGCACCCTCAGCAGTTTGCAGTTGACACCAAGTTGAGTGGTGCAGTTGACACGCAAGACAGAAGGGATGCCAGAGGGACCTGGATAGGCTTGAGAATTGGGCCCGTGCCAACCTCGTGAAGTTCAACAGGGCCAAGTGTAAAAAAAATTTATTTTTAACAGATGGTTTATTCCTTGGCTAGGAATAAGTGATCTAGAGAAGGCCATTGCTTTATTTCTGTGCAGGGCATAAGGTGAGTAATCTCCATAAAATCAAGCATAGTGAGTCTTCACATCTTCTTCCACTTATATTCAATTATTTCTAATATATGCGTATTTAATACTTAAGTCATACATACCTACTACATATTCACAGGACTACACCGCTGTAAGGTTGCACAAACATAATTGAGGCCTCTGTGCCTGTGGGGGGGTCTTTGGTGGTCTTCTGGGGAGGCGTCCCCCTACTCACTGCATCCATGTTTGGGCACAGGCTTTTCCAACACAGCTGGTCTCTAATGATTGGTCTCTATTTTGGACTTGTGCCCATAGTTCAAGGATGTTGCTCCTCTTATAGAAGTCTTGTGGTAAAGAAGGATGTTTACTATAGATAAACAGTACATCTGGAAGTTATAAGCAGAACTAGAACTTTGAGTAAGCACCTTATTAGGCAAAGGGGGGGGGGGGGGGGGGGGGGGAAGGCAAATAATCGTGAGAAATGCCTCAAATGATTTCTTTGGAGACTCGAACTCTTGTGGAAAAAAAATCATGATTACAGTGGAGGATGTCCTGCAAGCAGTAGTGCCTGCTGTTAGAAAAATGAGCCCTTATATCTCCTAGTTCCAGTGCTGAGTCCCTCCCCTGCTGCCAGGTTTACATTCTTCACTGCACATCCCCTGAGTGGTTAACAAAGTCTTTGTTTCTCTAAGCAAGCAGAATCCACAAAACAGTCCCTAAGCCTTTATCTCCTGCTGTGTGTCTTCCCAGATCCGTTTGTTTCTTCTTATGCAGTTCTAGGTGCAGATGTATGTCTTACAGCCTTTACCTTTGGTAGCACACCCTTCCCCCAGCTATCCAAGGGAGGAGAGTACACAAATTAACATGCCAGCTGGTCTCCTCTTATCTCTCAAGAATGCAGGTACTGCATCCTTTAACCACAGACAGGAACTTATCTAGTATCAAGCCTGAGGTGCATCCCTTTGGTACAGCATTCTATTACTAATGCAAAAACAGTGTCATCTCGCACAGGGTTCTGAAACACCAACTTGAATGTAATCTGGAAGCAAACTAGAATATTGCGGAGGTGCTGGAAGATGGTACTGATTTGCAGAAACAAACTCTCTAACCCACATAAAGTTATTAGAGCAGGTGCGTTTTTATTTCAGCGCTGCGCCACACGCCAGGTGCGAGGGGGATCATTCCTCCTAGCATGCGCACCAGAGAGTGGGATCTCGATACATTTATAATCCAAGCCATACATATTCAGCAGTTTTACCCAAGACCCATTGACATATTCATTACTTTTCTGGGAATTCATTTACATACCGTCCCCTTCTCCAGTGCATGTGCAGTAGCTTCCATTGGATGAAGGCTCGATGTCTTCCTCTGCATCTGGTAGTTGCTCCAGGATGAAGTGAGACATCTTCCTCGCCGTTCCTTCCGACCAGTTCTGAGCTCTTCTCCCGCCCTGCATGCCTCAGCAATTTCTTATCCTGTTTATCTTCTCTTTCCATTGTTTTCTTAGGGGCCCCTTTCTCCTGACTTGAGAAAGCTCCCTTTTGAGAATGTGCTTGGGCCAGCAAAAGGTTAAACTAAGCAGTAAATTCCTCTTGGGTTAGCAAGAGGTTAAACTAAGCAACAAATTCCTCAAAGCAATAAATTCCTCTTGAGTTAGCAAGAGGTTAAATTAAGTGATGCTATTTGTGTTATTTGTGCCTTTTGAGTTAGCAAAACCAAGCGGTTCCTTTTGAGTTAGCAAACCAAGTTATGGACCCTTTACGTCTTGTGCTCTTCAGCTTACTATCTCAGGACCTCTCTTGGGTTTGAGAGGACATGCAAACGGCTGACTTACTGGTTCCCTCACTAGAGTGTATGAGTTAAGAAAATGCTGATGCAGCTGACAGTCATCATATCAGCCTTTCTACACACACGTGTTTTTTTCAATTTCCCAGTGTACTTATAAACTCGTAGGGACTTTCAAAATTAGAAGGAGGAATCGGGGAAGATTAAAAAACTTAGCTAATGCTGTATTAGGTCAGGGAATTCTTAACCTACCTGAGCTCCCACACGCTTCACCTAGAGAAGATACTCTGCTAAATGTTTAATGCGGGGAGAAAGGGAAGGCAGTCGCTGTCTGTGCGAGATCGGGGTTCTCACGCTCTTTCAGGCACGGCCGCGGCTCTCTGAGGCGGAGCAGCCCGGGATGTGGCGGGACTACACCTCCCATCATGCCCGGCCGCGGGGAGCCGCCGCCATTTTGCCGTTCTCCCTAACCGTTGAGCTCGGTCGGCTCCCCGTGCCCCGCCGTCGCTATGAGCCGCCTCAGCGGCGGTTGGGATGGCGGCAGCGGGCAAGCTCAGCTTCTGCTGGACCTGTGAGTGCCGCCCCTACGCCTCCCCCCCGCAGTCCCCCGGCCCCTCTCCGCGGTGCGGGGGGCGCCGGCGCTGAGCTGCCATGAGGACGGGCCGGCTGCCCTCCGCTGGGGGAGCGGGACTGGCAGGGGCCGGCAGGCTTCGGGTCTGGGTCGCGGCGTGTGTCAGCTGGCAGTTGGACACGGCAGGCGGTTGGGTTCGGTTGAGCTCAACGGCAGCAAGATGGGTGACGGGTGTGACGGGTGGCAGGGTGGGTGGCAGGGCTTGTCGAGGGCCGTCTGGCTGGAGTGACAGACGGCTGACCTGGTTTGGCAGGTGGGGAGCTGCACGGCCTTCGACAGGTCTGCAGGCGGAGGGGTGGTGAAGCTTCCCTGGTTGCTGCTGGACCCAGTGAGTCTGCTGGAGGGTGTTTTGCTCTGGCTCTGTTGTGCTGTCAGGGCCTTTGCGCTTGAGGGAGGTGGAGGCGGTAAGGATAAACCGTTGGTTTGACAGCTGAAAAAAAAAGAGCTGTCAAACAGTGCAGTTTGTTTTAGACTTATTCTTTTAAAGCGGGTAAGATTGTAATTGCCAGGTGTTGGGAAAATTTCTGCTCCACTTGGCTGGCTCAGTTATCTTTATCCCAAAAAGAGGAGTTTTTATCTTGCTTTATTAGAATAAATGGGGAGACCACTGGGAGCATTTCCTGGTAGGATCTCTCAATTCATCAGAGTTCACAGACCCTTTTTTTACCCCTGTCCCTGGACTCTGTGGTGAGCCCTCCTCTCCCTCTTTTCCCACTGGCTAAGCTATTTGGGGTTTGCACTCTCAGTTTGCCTAGCACATGCTCATCCCCCCCAGTAGGTACCATCCTTTGTTTCTTTTGTTTATGCATACTTTGTAATCTAGAGTCGAGTTTGTTGTTTTGCTCAACTAGAGCTATCTTTGTATGCTGCTTGACAAAGTCCATCCGTCTTTGTCCTGTCAAGCAAACAAGATTTACAAGCTGGTGCTAAGCTAGCATCTCCTGCTGTATATCTGCAAGATAAGTTTGTTTGTCAAGTTCTTCTTCACAGCCTTTATTCATCAGCCTTACCTTATTTTGCAAGGACATCTTACCATTTCTTCTTTCATCTCATATGGTATACCTGGTAAATATATATTTTTTTCATATAAGATGCGAGAATAGTGAAAACATAAATGATTAATTATCAAAGCATCAAATCATAGATGTCCTCTGAAAACAGGTTTTGAAAATAGTGCAATTCTTCTTAAGGTCAAGCTGGACAGGGCTCTGAGCAACCAGATCTATCTGTGGGTGTCCGTGTTCCTTGCAGCAGGACTTGGACTGGATGACCTCTAAGGGTCCCTTTTCAACCCAAGCAATTCAGTGTTTCTTCCATTTTTTTCTCCCAAGACAAATTTTAAAACTCAGCAGCAAGAAACAGTTAGAAGTAACTAAGAGACTCAGCATAACTCATGTTGATTTCTGAGGAAGACTGTTAAGCAAAGCAGACCTGGCTGGCCTGAAAGGGTCAAACAGGGAACATGCGGCCCCTCCTGAAAGGGAAGGACTGTCATGTGAGACTGGCAAGCGTAAGTTACAGCTTCTTTGTTCCGTGACCAAGAGCAGAACATGTTCTGTGAATAGAACGCCTTTTGATCACTGTACTGATCATAAACCATAAAAGAGTTAATTAAACAATGATGTATTACTGCCAGCTGCATGAATGTTATCTGATTTAGGTATTGTATACTCACATAGCAAAAAGATATAAAAAGCTTGTAACAACAATAAAGATTGCTTTTGCGCCACCAGAAAGTCTGTCCCAGGCGTCTTGAGCTGGTCTCCATCATTTGGTGCCGAAACCCGGGAACGAACCAGGGACCTTTAGATTTCCATTTCTCTACGCTGTTGTTGAAGTGTTCTCTGCATATTGAACTAACTAGTTGGTCTCAAATGGCAGGTACCTATTCACACATGGCTGGGGTAGTCCCCTTATAGTCAAAAAAAAACCAATCCACCCTACAGCAAAGTTTGTATTTTGATTTTAGATACAGTTTTTTCTATGTACTACAGTATATGATGACAGTTTGCCTCTATCAGGATGAGTCTAGCTTGATTTGCGGAATCAGAGTCTATAACCCAGAGTTAGGTTATAAAGCAGGCATGTTTATTCAATGAGCTGGCACATGGGGGATAATTCCTCCTTATGCACACCAACAAGCAAGTGCAGTACAGATTTGTAAAGCAACCTTATGCATATTCAAAACGTGATGTGGAATTTAGTTACATATTCATTAATTTTCCGGAAACTCATTTGCATGCTGCTTCTCCCCTTGACGCATGCGTGGTTCATAACAGGGGTCTTCCTTTGGTGGTCATGGGGATGAAGTTAGTCTCTTTGAGTCTTCACCTTTAGCCTAGTTTTGTGTTCAGCTATCAGAAGTAAACTGGTTCTTGCTGACAATGCCTCAGCACTTCCTCCTGATGTTTACATTCTGTCCATTCAGTTTACCACAGCACTCCATCCCTTATCCTGTTTTCTTCAGATTCCTGCTTAGCTTGCACCGTAATACAATAGCTAATCAACAACCTGTCTTTCCTTAATTCAAGCTTGCCAGGAACGTTCCTTTACTGTGGCCAAAATGTAGGTGTCATGTCAAATAAGTACAGGTCTTATGGGCGGCAGCTGAAAGAACTGGGGTTATTTAGCCTGGAAAAGAGAAGGCTCATCATTCCCTACAACGACCTGAAAAGAGATTGTGGAGACGTGGGGGTTAGGCTTTTTTCCCAGGTAAAGGCAACAAGATGAGAGATAATGGCCTTAAGTTGCCCCAGGGGACGTTCAAGTTGGATGTTAGGAAACACTTCTTCTCGGAAGGAGTGGTGATGCCCAGGGAAGTGGTGGAGTCACTGTCCTTGGAGGTGTTCAGGAGCTATGTGGATGTGGCACTGAGGGATGTGGTTAGCAGGCATGGTACGAATGGGTTGCTGGTTGGACTACGTGATCCTGGAGGTCTTCTCCAGCCTCAATGATTCTATTATTATATAATTCTAAGTGCTTAGCCCCTAACAGAAGTGCGTGCACTTTCGTGACAAAGGAAGGCTCACCCATTCTTTTGTGTATCTCGGTAGAATGCCATCCAAAGAGAAGGGGCGATCATACTGTAGTACATACACAGGCTAGTACAAAGGTGCAGAAAGTCTGTCTGGCTTATCCTAGCCCAGGATAGGATGCCCCTTCACATTAATCAGCATGCTGCACAGATCTATCAGCGATAAGGGTCACCAATGTGGTTTTTAGTGCTTTGATAGGATTATCTGGGAAGTAAACAACCTTTTATGATACCTGCTGACAGGTAAAGAATTATCACATTTAGAAAAAGGAAGGGTTGTAGATGGTGTAACCTGCATGTGCTGAGTGGGAGAGCTCTCATTATTATTCATCAGCAAGTTCATCCAACAGACTGTGACATGTCCATAGGGATCAGCTAAAGGCAGTCCACATGAGTGCTCAGGCAGTGGCAGTGCATACTGGCTGATGGATCTTTACAGCTGCAGCATGTGGTTAAACTCTGGATTCTGCTTGAAATCACCGCCTCCTCGTTACAGTGTCTTCTGAAGTGACTCACTACAAGTGTTCTTACTCCATTGTAATCTTGGTTTGCATGATTAATCTGTTAAATTTATGGATCACACTGCCTGCTTGCGTTCTCCTAGTTAGTTGTATATCAGGCCTAGTAATTTTTCTCCACACGTATTGTGGAGCTTGATACTCTTAACAAGTTTTACTTCCAGTTGGATATTAATGCTATTTTATTAGCAACACTGCAGCAATCTTCTCCATTGTACCAGTAGGATTACTACTTGACACTCGCAATTACATTTTAAAACCCTCAGATGTGTATTATTTTAGTGTACTGCGTTGTATCTCACTCTAATCAGGTGATGGCCATCCGTGCTTTAAGCTTGTTACTTAGGCCCTTGGGTCCGGTGTTGAACTAGCAGAACTTGCAGCAGAAACTGAAAGTTGAAACAAATCTGTGTATGTGCAGCACTCCTTTAATAAGGGCATTGTTTGTAAGATCTTCAAACTTAACGTGCATTTATACAGGTGTTTCTGCTGCTGCTTACTGCTTTTGCCCTTTTTGCCCTTTGCTCCCACCCCAAAAGAGCATTGGAGCACTCTGGAGTTCACTCCTCTTTAGCATGAGAGCATCATATAAAAAATATTTAGAAACTTTTTTTTTTTTCAAGTTACATTTTACATCCTGTATTAGTTTCTGTTTTCTGAAGTTTACTATTCCCAAGGTGAGAAATGACCAACTTAGACAGCTGATGCACTTCAAAGGCTGGCACATTAAGGTAAGCCTGTGGTTGGTTTACATACTGTGTTTGGTTGCAGGCTGACTGCATAGGAGTCCTAGGGCCTGCCAAGGAGGCATTTGGCAGGGAGGTGGAGGCAGTTGGGGCAGGTAACAGCTGTAGTTGTGCCGAGGCTCTCAGAGGTCTGGCAGGTGTTTTAAGATCATTTGTTCATGCCCAGACATGCTCAGAACCAAGCCAGTTTCTACAGTCAAAAATGAGGCTCTTAGAGCAACAAAAGCCAAATAGCATGTTTTAAGGTGTTTTAATTAAGATTGTCACCACACTGTAAAGAACTGTTCTGCTCGTGCAGTTAGGAATTGCTTAGATTTGATCATTCCCTGAGTTGTTCATAGACAGCATTAACAGATCGCCAGCCCATTGCAGGTCAGCACTTCCCCCAGACTGTCAGTGTGTTTGAAAGCTGAGACCTTAAGGAAGGTATCAGAACGTTTGCAGATGGCTGCATCTGCATGTAGAAAAACGGAGTGCTGAAAGAGCTTCAGTTTCAAAACAGAGCTCCCTTGTGTGGTCTTGCTGTGAATATAAGTTACCTAATCTTAAAGAATGTGGGAAGATGTATCTAATTTAGTTGCTTGTCTGTTTTAGCTTCCTTTCTTCTGGTTCTTTTCTTCTGATGTGCCCAAGCTCTAACATCTGTTCTGCTTTTCTTTTACATGTGATGTAACTTGATGTAAGCTGGATTGCTTGTAAAATAATTAGTTATCAAGATCTATGAAGATAGGGAATCTAGTTCAGGTAGCTATGGTCAGCAGATGATAGAACTTTCAGTTTAGGGCACTCCACTGATTACATATGCTCATATTAAGTAACAGGGCGTGGTGGGGAGATATCCTTCCCTAGTTTTGGTTTTGCTCTACTGTAATGCTTTTTAAAGTCCTGTAATTTCCTGGAAGACAAAGTGTTACCTTTTGTCTCTGGATATGGGTTGGATTCATGCTAACTAATTGTCTTGTTTTACCGAGGGACTTAATTTTTCATCATAATCTTTCCCTTCAGAGACAAAGAAAGTTTCTTCTTTAGGGACTAGCTGTCTCTATGTGTGCCAGTGAGTGCTGATGATCTGAAGGTCAGTCTGCTCAAGGTGCTTAGAAGGCATTCCCAAAAATTGCTTCTGTTGTTTCAGTGAGCCTGTGATTTTAACAACCCGAAGCTGCAAAAGTGAAGATTCTTCCTGGTTCACACGGATACTTGAGCCCTGTGTTTCTCTGAGATTAACATACAGTGTTTTAGCAAAGCACTACCTCCTGATAGAAGCCTTATGTAAGTTGAGTTTGATTAGCTGGCAAGGGGGAGAGGTTGTTCAGAACAAAGAAACAGTTTTGGACCTCTGATACAAAAGGTACACAGAGGGCAGAATCATGGCACCCACATACAGAAAATGTGGGTGAAACGGTACATGTTGGTGTTACTGTTAGTTCAGAATCTCTAGCCTGCTGTGTAGGAGCATCAGGCTGTTTTCTTCATGTTGATGAATGTTTTGAAGAATGAGAGCGAAGGAGAAGGAGGCCTAGCTATTGCTAAGAAAAGAATGTCTATTTTGATTCAAACCAACTGGTGGTTCTGATTGCAATAGGACTTCAGCCAGTTGTTCCTGTGAGAGCCTTACTTCTCAGCCCAGGGCATCTGAGTTTCCAAGATAACTGTTGCTGATGAGACTATTTGAATACCTTGTGGCTGTATGGAACAGCTGGACCCAATGAGGTCCAGCTTTTGGGTTAATTGTTTTGTTTCTAATATGTGATGCCTTTTTTGACTGTGTAACTTTCCTATATTTCAGGTGCGTTAAGTATTTGATAAAGAACTTTTCCAGATACACTGGAGATATCAAGACATTGCCACCTAACATTAAGGATAAACTAATTAAATTAATGAGTAGACAAGGGCAAATAACAGATTCAAACATCAGTGAGGTAAGAACCCACTAAGAACTGTTAGAACTGTTCCATCTGTGGTAGTTAATCCATAAGGATGAACTAAACTGTAACTCCTTATGTGTGACAACAGATGAATTCAGGGCTGTCTCTATCTTCACTTTTTTCTTGTTCTTTTCCCTACACTTTGTAATGCTAACAGTCATGTATTAAAAATAATAAAGCTTATACAAAATACATTTGTATGGGTAAGTAAATGAAAAACACTTTCCAGTCAGTGACAATTTACTTTTCTTTAATAAGCTGACAAACATAATCTCTTCTCAGTACTGCAGAGTAGGCTGTTTTAAACTGGTTATGCTAGAGACTGTAGTGTGTTTCAAGAAGCCAGTGCAAAATTTGGTAAAAGATTTCAGGAACTTGCTAAGTTTCTGTCACACTCTTGACATTAAGATTCATTGTCATTCTTTGAAATATGATTGTGCTAGAGCTCAAAATTGATGGTTCAACTTCTCTAACCACTTTTGCTCGTCAGCAAATGACTTTTCTTTGGCTGTAAATTAAGAGGCACATCTGTTTCGGTATCCATCCACTGTTATCTTGTTTGGCTTTGAAGGGAAGTGTGAGAATTGAGGAGAGCTAAAGGCTGACCTTGGTGAGCAGGAGATGAATGACTCCCTATTCGTAGCTTTTTTGAGCTGCAGTTCCCAAGAGACACAGTATCAGTTCCACAGAGCCAGAACAGTGAAAATAAAGTGTGGAGGAGAATTAAAAGGACTGTGGGAAAACCTTCAAACAAACCTTTTTATCTTCTGTATGCATCATTTTTCATTGTAAAAAATAATAAATTCTCTAGTGTTCTTTATGTCATTTTGGTGAGTTGGTGTTGACGCAATTTGATTTTGGCTGTTTTCACTATGTAATCCTTTCTAAGCATCATGAGAGATGCATATAATTATAACTGTATGACTGTATGTATAAATATTCAAAGACATTAAGATATCTTTAATCTGAGAAGAAACTGGGGAGTTGAATTATAATTTTTCCTCTGGCTCCTTGTAAAATCTCATCTGTCTTTGCTCAGCAGTTGGTCACTGCCTTTTCTTGGAGCTGTTTTTTCACTTGAATATTTCATTTTGGTTATTTTTCTCGTGTGTTTCCTTTCTCTGTTCCTGCAGTTTCCTATAATCACTTTCCTCGAGCGTGGTTTATCTTAGCTTTCTTTCCTAACAGTTTCCAGGTTTACTTTTATTTCATTTGTGCTTTTCTTTAAATGCTAACCACCTTTATGATTCTGATATTATACTGTTTCTCCATGCTATTCAGCACTCATGTTCTTTCATCTTGCAGGTATGCTTTCTGTTCAGCACAGCAAAACCACCTTAAGTAGTTTAGCTCTTACTGTTCCTTGCTTGCATAACCAAATATTTTATGCTCTGCACATTTGCAAAATCTCAATTCTTCTATATGGATAAGGAATTTTCCATCTTTGCTACTGCTTCCCTCTTGCTCTTTTCTTTTATACTCTCAACAGATCTGTTCTCTTGGATTTTTCCAGGCTGTGATGATTGATTGGCTTTTGTGCCTGTTTATTCCTTGCTGTTGTCCAGCATTTTGTTTACAGTTTTAACTTCTTGTAGTTGAAATTCTGTTTGCTTGCATTTATCCATTAGCTTTTATTCACCTCATCCTGCTCTTGCCCAGACTTGTTCTACCATCCTTTTTTTCCTTACTCTGCTTTTTGCTTGGAGCAGCTTTACATGAGATGTAAACTCCTTACTGCAGCTCAATTTTACCATAAAGATACATAAAGCACTTCAGCATTTGTCCACAGGATATAAGGCTGTACTTTAATCTCCTGTATTGTGCATCCAAACAGTCTTTATCTTAATTCCACCTCTTTGAGACAAATTAGATTTTAGTATCTGTATTCAATGAAAATGAATCTGTGAATAGTAACAGAAAGCAAACCTTTAAGTAATAACTAAATGTGTGAAAAATAGTCAGCTAGGGGAACTTCATACTCCAGCTACTTTAAATAATGCTATTTAAAGTGTATAGTGTATAGTAAAGTGTATAGTAATGTGGCTTCTTGTTTAGAACTCTCTACATCTAATAGTTCTTTTTCGTGTTTTACGGTTCTGATGTCTGATGAGGTTTTTCACGTGGCTTCAAAACCAGCAGTTTGCTCTCTTTTGTGGTGATCTGGGCAAGTTGAAGTTGTGGAAGAAACTTGATAGCCAGGGAAAGCATCTTCAATAAGCATTGATGATCACTTTGTGATCACTTTGACTTCAAGCATGTCAACTCTGGGTTTGGTATTAGCTCATGAGATACAAATTCAGAAATACAACTGAAATAGAAATTGAATGTGACTCTTGTGAAAACTACTTACAAGCGTGTTGGAGGTTTTATGGCATAAACAGATGTGTTTGAGGCTTCTAGTATTTAGAAAATACAATCGAAGCTGCCTTCTGTTTGCCACATTGGAAGAAGGTTGCAATTACAGTCTGCTAGAATTCTTCCTTCTTGTCAGAAGGCTTGTTTGGCTTCACTAGTAAAGATGTCAGCATCATATGTATTTGAACAACATAAGAACAGTGTTCCTTGTTCTTTGTGAGTTAAAAGAGGGAGTGAGAAGCTGAAGGGGGTAGTATAAGGTAATGATCTAACATTTGCCTATTGATCAGAACACACAGTGACACAAGGTCTGGGAAGAGGAGGACTGCAAATAATATTTAGTAAAAAGTGATGAGAGTCACTGAAAGTGAAATGAAAGGTAAGATATGTGGTTATTACCACAATCTGAGGCCTTCCATCACTTTGGGTCTAAGTTTAATAAATGCACTTTGGGGGAAAGGAAGACCTGTGGTCTTGTGGGATTTAAAGAGACTCTTTAATGAGGATTTGGTACCTCTGCGTGTGTGGGGGTGAGAAAAATACTCTGGGGCAAAATATTTTTTAAGTCTCAGCTTAAATCTGCTTAAGACATTACATTTGTTTGTAATCAGTGTTTACACTTCAGCTTTCTGCCATCCAATTTCTGGTCAATCTGAGAATACTATCCCTGGTAAACATAACTGACATACTGGTGTTAGCAACTGTGGAATCCGCTGTTGAAACAGTAGTGTTAATGTGCTCCTACTCTAGATTTATCACAGAAATGCAACGTTTGTACTGTGGCAGGTGAACTGTTGTGGCAAATCTAACATGTTCTCTTTATGGATTTTAATTGTCAGGATTGACAACGCCATCCTCTAGTGGGTATTTTAAAAAGTTCTTTGTGATGTCTAACATTACCAGTATTTTGGATTAAAATCTGCAGTTCTGTGACATAGCAGGTTTTTGTTACAGGTATTGCACCCTGCTGTAGAGTCGTTAGACCTCCAAGCATGTGATGTTTCAGATAATGCATTATTGCAGCTTTATAACTGCAAGCAATTGAAAAAAATCAACTTAAACTCCTTCAAAGAAGACAGATTGGGAATCACTTCAGAAGGTATGTTTGTTATCTGTGTGTAGATTATTGGGATCTTGTTTCTGTTTTATTTTTCTTTTAGATTGGAGTAAATTGCAAAAATACATAGTGTAACTCTTGCTTTAAAAGGTCCCCAGTGCCACACCAATACTAATTAAAAGTAACTTCAGTGGTGTAAACTGTAGGCCTAGAACGATGATTGTCTTATGAAAGAGAGCTATCAGGTTACTGATAAAGCTGGTGTTCATTTAATGGTATTTTTCACTTCATTTTGTTCTTCAGTAAATGAGTTTGTAGCATTTCCTCTTACTTGAAAGATTTAGCTTACTTTAGGATTTGGTATTTCAAGTATTATTTTTAACCTGCAGTCTTAAGTTGTGTCAAGAGCTATTGGCTTGTAAGAATTAAGTTTGCTAACTTTTTATTTCCCACAACCTTTGTTCTGTCTTTTCATTATGCTTGTTTCTTTGCTCCATCATTAGCTCATCCATACTGGAAAACTGAGGCTAAATATTCATTTAGAGTTACTATATACCTTACTTCAGATCAGCCTTGTCTGTATTTTCTTAGCACTGCATATTGATGTGCTTATCTTTCAGTGACATGTTTTTAGTTGATTTTATTTACTTGTTTTCAATGTTCCTGCACTGTTGTGCTTCTTGATCACTGAGACAGTTTAGGGGTCTCCCCTAAGGCATGAAGGGTCTCCCTTGCCTTCTCCCTTCATGAAGGGAGACCCTTCATGCCTCCCCTTCATGCATTCATCAGTCCATTGACATCTACTACATTTCTTAAGATAGCAGCTGAACCCAGAGGTCTTTGTGTCGATTTTTTTTCTCTATTTGGGTAGAGATTTCTGATTACTTTGCTGTTAATAAGTTAACAACGATGTGTTCCTACTCCATTCAACTTTGCTAACTTTCCTACTCACAAGCAGAGCCCTTAATATACTGAAAATCAGAGTTGCCACACTTTTAAGTTAAAATAGTTCTTATTCACTCATTTCTATTGTGTACACACACACAAGCAGTTTAAAGAAACGTTGCCTTTTACTATCTCACTGATGGGTTTTTGGTTTTTTTTCTGAAGAAACCTGTAAATTTGCATTCCATTACCATATTTTCTACTGTAAACCAATTCTGAATCAAACAAATACTCTTTTATCCATGTTGCTTTGAAGTTCTCACATAGTAACATACACTGATAGCATTCAACTTTTTATTTCTTTGTATCTAGAAATTATGTAATTTTCTGTACAACTGGAATCACCATGTTGCCATAATCTCTGAAATAATTTCCTTTCTTGAACTGCATCTGTAGTTCATGTACTTTTGTTATTTCTGGGGTGGTGAAGGCCTGGCACAGGTGCCCAGTGAAGCTGTGGACGCCCCATCCCTGGAGGCACTCAGGGCCACGTTGGTTGGGACCCTGGGCAGCCTGAGGGCTGGGTGGCAGCTCTGCACACAGAACTGATTGGGCTTTAAGGTCCCTTCCAATCCAAGCCATTCTACGATACGATTCTATGATTTTATTGGCTACTTGCTGACACCTCTGTGCAAATGTTTTGGTTGTTGGCAACCCGCAGGGCACTGAGGGCACCAGCAGCCCTTAATGACCAGTGTCATGACCACCCTTATCACACCAGGTGCCCATGGGCCTTCGGGCCTGACGTGAACTGTCACGGTTCCTGTCCTCCTTCTGAACTATTATTTTGATTCTGGTTTTTTGAGTTGCCTTGGATGTGACCCATTGCCTCATTGCCTGGTATTCACTGGACCATCAGCAGGGCCTGGTACTGTCATCTCTGCTGTGCTCACACAGCTCAGTGCCATGGGGCTGCGGCCTGTTGCTGAGGGCACTGCGCTGCCTGTGTTGTATCTAACCTATGCTCATGGCTTGCATTCACTTAGAGAGCAGCCCTGATCTTGCTGCTCCTTGACTTAAACACTTTAATCCTCTGCTACTAAGCACTGTCTTCTTGCTAATTGTAGTGCCACACCAAGTATTGTTCTTAATTGGACTTAACTCTTTTTTTGTCTTCCTGTCCACTAATAATCCTGTAGGCAGTACTAAATCTTTCTGTATCTGAACTTAACAAGTGTGTATATGAAGGCCTGGTGTGAAAGTGGAGAGGACTGGAGTAAATTACTGCAATCATTCTGCAGTTCAAAGGGGTTTTAGTGCTTGGTTTTGGTCATTCCTCCTCCCTCATCACTTGGGCAGACTGTTTAAGTAAGACCACTTTCCTGATGAATGTTCCCCGGTGTTCAAACATTCCAGCATGTGTCTTCCTTCAGGAGCCAGCAAGCTATTGCTGCAGTTTCCCCGAGTTAGTGCTTCTTTCTGCCTGCCACCAGCATAGTATAGTTGGCTGTGATTTCTCCCAGTCAAGGTTTTGTAGTTTTGTTTATCTCAGCTTGACCCTCCTATCCATTGGAGTTGTTTTCTTCCTAGATCTGCATTTAAAGCCCTAACTTATCATGCTATTTTCTCTGGATTTGCTCTGGTTGTCAGTACTTCTTAGCAAGGATTTCCAATGCATATAGACCAGCAAAAATATTTCACAAAGTATCCAAAAATATCTAAATATCTATCCTTATCATTCTGCATTATCTTTAAAATTACGCTTCTTCCTCAGTTTCTCTAATGTCAGCCTATCACCTATCCTATTTCCTTTCTCCTCTAGAGCAGCTCTCTCCACCACCATCCTGTTGGAGGATGCTGCTCCATCTTCTGTTTCTGCAAGTTTCACATGCCTGTTTTCCAGCACAGCATAATGTTCATTAACTTGACTTCTTCTCATCCCCTGTCTTTTCTCTCACTTGACTGCATGATGGCATTTTCCACTGATCACATTGGACCTACTGTCCGTGTAACCGTGTTGACCAAATGGCTGAAATACTTCAGTTTTTATGAACAGACATTGTTACACCAAAACTAGGATGCAACTACAACCATACCATTTCCAGAGGTATCTCAAGCCATTGTTTATTGGTTTTGTTTTTTTTTCTCCCACTCATTCACTGAGTTGATATCTTTATGTAGATAACATCCCTCAGGTATCTTGTTTACATTATGGAATTCAGCTTTAGAAATCTTTATCAGCACTGGCATTCTTCAGCAGTACCGTTCATCAGGTCTCTGCCCTTGTTAGGTGATGTCAATTTATTTTTTCTTATCCTTCAATTAGCAAAACAAAAAAGTGACCACAAAATGATTTTCATGTGCAGGATCTTGCTGACGTGGCATGGAATGAAAGTTGAGCGGTCAGTGACCACCAGAGGACAGCACAGAGATTTCAGTGGGGTGATTATGTTACAGTGACTGATTATTTTTTTTTAATTATTCTGTTTCTTTGACAGGTGTCACTGCCTTGGCCTTATCCTGCCCTTATTTGCGTGAAGCATCTTTTACAAGGTGCTGCAATATAAGTGACAGTGGACTTCTTGCTCTTGCACTCAATTGCCAGTTCTTACAAATACTGAACCTGGGCAGCTGCTCAGGCATCATGGATGCATCTCTGCAGGCGCTAGGAGAAAACTGTAAATTTCTTCACAGTGTGGACATTTCATCTACTCAGGTAACTCTGATGGCAATAGCTTATCACTGACTTTGGTTTATTTAGTTATTTATTTAAGATTGGCGTGATTATCTTTATTAAACGTGATAAACAATATCTTTTTAGATCAGTTCCTAATAAGGCTTAGGACCACGGTTCGTTTCCACTTTTCTCTTCTTAAGGAGGAGGACTCACACTGAACATAATCACTCACTGCTACAGTCAGCTGAATGCTATATCTCATTATCTCCAAAATTCCTTCTTAAGGAAAAGAAATACATGTTTCTGCATTCTGGCAATCAGAAAAATACACATTTTGGTATTATAGCATGCATTGAGGACTAAAGATGCATTTATTAAAATCCACATGCTGTTGGAGACTTCAGTGTCTTTATTTAGTATAATCATTTCCTTCAACTTATAAAATACTTCGTAAGAAGAGGGTACAACATTGGACACCTTAGTATGTTCTTTCAGGTAAGACAAACAAAACCTGAATAGTAATAATATATATTGTTCAACTATACATACCCATACTGTCAGCAAAGAGTCCATAATTAGTTCTACTTCAAGAGTGATTGTGTTTTCTGAATGGATTTATCAGAGTTATGTTACGGAGTCAACAGGGGAAAAATGACATGAAAAATGTAGGAAAGAGCAGATAAGAGGATTTAGCAGCAGTTGCTATTTAGCATAAGGAGGAGAGATTGGGATACAACAGCACTACTAGAACAGGCTTTATAATTATGGTTAGATAATGAAGTGGATGAAAGGAATTTCTGAGATAATGAAGTGTAGCATTCGGTTGACTGTAGTGGTGAGTGATTACTTTATGCTCAGCATGAGTCCTACATGGAGCATTCATAATGAAGCATCAGATATGGAAAACATGGGACAGGTTTGTATTTTAGGTGCTGTTGTTCTCCTTGAAGCTTTTCCTGAAGTAGGGCATCAAAAGTCATTTTTTTCTGTGGTAATTTTTATTACTATCATTGAAGTCTGTTTCTTCAAGCTTATTTCTTGATTTTCAGTTCCCTTTCCTATTTCCTCTCTTCCTGTCCATGAAATAGGTAACGTGAGAAACACACTTAAAATTAAAGATTTCTAGTCTGGCAAGTATTTTAGTGATAGCAGCAAAGTTTATTCATTGTTGCAGTAGTGGTTGCACACCTCCATACTGGCAAGGGAGAAATTGCATGCCTAGTTAATAAAATTGATTCTGTTATATACCCTGGACCTGACACAGGTAATATCTCTCCTGGTGCCCATTGGTTGAGTGTCTCAGGCTCACAGTCTTCCCAATGCTGTTGCTATGGTACATCTCCACATAAGGACTGTTACCAAATTGTTGTCTTTAGGTATGCTTTGTATGTTTTGAAATATTGGAGATATTTCAAAGTTAGCACATCCGTTCTGCTTTGTACTGTGATAGGAGGGCAGTATTTCAAAGTTAGTGCATTCGTCCTGTCCTGTGCTGGGCTCTCCCCATCCTGCTTGCTTTCATTATCTTATGCTATCTCAATCCTACCCGAGTCATTATTCCCCATTCTCTATTCTCACTCTATTCATCAGCTTTCTTTATGTATCAGTAACATATACAACTGTTTCACAGGAAGGTTTGTAAGTTCAGTAAAGGCCTACATTGCATACAGAAAATACTGGAAACTTCTGCTGCAAAAACACAATCTACCTCTTACAACAAGTTTCCTGGTATGTGTTTTAATTGGGATGAACTCCTCTTGAATAAGTAAATGTTTGAACACCTTTTGTTCTTTCCTATTGGTCATACGGTGATAAAACACTAGAATTCTGAATTTAGTTTGACTAAATGAAACATAGTAAGTATCAATTAAACAGTCTTAACATCTTCTGTGACATTGCCAGTTACAGATAAGCAGACTAAAGGAGAGAGATTTAGTGGGTCATGCCTATAGAGACTGCAAGACATAACCACATCCTTGTGTTTGTGTGCCAGAATGAATAATAAGAATGAAGTGAAAGTGGCAAATGTGCATGAAAGAGTAAAACAGTGAGAAATCTGGAAATAGATGAGCCAGCAAAGAAGGGCCCACAGCCTGCTGCAGGAACAAGGAGACAGATGTAGGATAGGCTGCAAAGGGGCAAATGGCTCAGAGTGGTGTCAGCACTTTTAGAAATAATCTCATGTGGTGACTGTGGAGAGATGGAATACAGGAAGTGGAAGATTGACACAAATAAGAACAAATGGGGTGGGCAAAACAAGGGAAGTAATGAGTAAGAAGAAGGTGTAGCTCTGCACTCCTGCATACAGAGAGTGTATAAATAAAAACTTGGTCTGAAAAAGCTCTGCTATGCTGGTACAGAGCTGTGTAAGAAAGCTACTTATGCTTAGGTGTCAGTATGTTTACATTATCATTCTAAGGAGTTAGGTTTTATACTGAAATTCTGTGCCTACTGCACTACTTCTAGTCTGTCCTGTATCCCAGTAGTGTCAACAGGTAGGAACACGGGCTCTAGAGTCCCAGTCCCTACACAAATTAAATAGTACATTTCCTCTGTAATCTTCAGTGATTCAGTATATGGCAAATACCTGTAGGAAGAATCTTTCTGAAATGGTTGTGCACACTTCTGTGCAGGGCAGTGTAGTTTTCTGCAAAATGTGTTGGCAAGAGCAGGGGTGTTGCTGGTTAGGTGTTCTGTCTGTGCAGGCACTTCTCACGTAGAATAGGGGTGGGTTGTTTCTGTGTTTGACTGCTGATACCTGAGTAACCTAAGCCTTTGCTACGTGTACAGGAGTTTGGTGACTGATCTACACCAAGAGCCCGATGTATTTGTGGCTTGATATTAACCATAGATGGCTAATCTTTAATACGAGAGCATATGTAGTATTACAAATAGTGCAAATGGATACTCAATAGAGTATGAAACAGTACTGCAACGCTGCTAAGTATAGCAGTACTTAAGGCAAGGAAGGGAGGAGGCTTTTGTTTTAATAAAAGCTGGTTTAGTGCTTAATATATTCACAATCATAAAGACAGAGTTCAGATGGTTTGTGGGGTTGTTAAGGCACCAGCTAGAAGGTCTGGTCCAGGTTTCTTTTGATGACATGGAGGAGAAGAGGCACAGCTGTCAAATCTTAACTTGGTTTGTTCTTAGGTTGGTGACTGTGTACTGGTTTTAGATGTACCATCTTAGGCCCTTTAGGAAATTACAGTGATTAATCTCTCTGCTTTTGTCCCACATAAGGAATTTATTAGAATGTATTTGTTTACTGTCCTTTGTCTCCTGCTGTGGCTGTCTTGAGAAACTAAACGTGCTGAGCTAGGCACTGCCATTCGTATTGCCCTTTCTGTACTTTCACACCGAGTCATTAATTCTTCATTTGCACTGGTTTGATCCTTTCTGTACAGCCAATTTGCAATAGGTGGCCAGTAGCCAAGAAGACAATTTGTGCAATGGAAATAGTCAAATCTTTAAACAGAAATGGAGCTTGTGGTATCCGAATTCTAGCTGTCAGATTGGGCTGAATCTCACTATGTGTGTTTGGTGACTGCAGTAATACAAGGCCAATTGGAAATGAGGAGGAATTTTAATGAATTTAGTTCCCAGAAGTGAACATTTAAATTGTTCTTACTTGCCTTTCTGAGGAAAGCCCTCTGTGCCTCTCTTTTTCTCTTGCAGATAATCATTGCTTTGTGGTTTTCAATAGCCAATCTGATAAAACCTTTTAGTGCAAGTGTATGATGAGTGCTGAAAGACTGTTCGTTTGAGGGAATTTTGTGCTAATTAGCTGGTTTGCTTCCACGTGAGTGAAAGTAGGACTACAGATAAAAGGCTGCTGTGATTACTCTTTTTTTCTTTCTTTTCTTTTTTTTTTCCTACCCAAGATGCTTCCTTCATGAATGTTTCCAGCAGGGAACATTTTCAGCAGTCGTGAAAACAGCAGGAAAATTAGTTCACATAGAGCAGAAGTGCTTTAGGGCTTATAAATTAAAAATGCCATACACCCACTGTTAAATGAGCCCACAAAGCCACAGATACAGCAGTTCCACAGCTGGGCTGAATCACGTATGTAGTATGATGCAAGTATTTAATAGATGGGGAAAAAATATACTTGGATAGTTTTCTCTGCAAACCTAGTTTGGAAGAAAATACATTCCTGTTAGATGTATTAAGTGACTGTAGGGAGAGTATAAATTAATATAAGAAGTCTTTCCCAAATAGTTATGTTTGAAAAATGGAGCTTTAATCCAATGTGTTAATAAGTGTTGGTTTTTTTTCTAGGTAACAGATGATGGTGTTATAGCACTAGTGAACGGAATGTGTTCAAAGAATTTAAAGGTAAACTATCAAATCTACCAACAAATGAATTACAGAAGGAAATAGACTGAGTAGTAGTGTGGATTTTGTTTCTTTGCTGTGCTGTGCTTAATAACATGTTCCTGTGCTTTTGGTCTTTTTAAAAACCATACATTCAGATGCTTTTGTATTTAGGTGGGTTTTTGTTGACAGTTCTACTAAAGCAAGCTTTTATATCATTACGTGGAATGACATAATTTAAAAACAAAACTTGTGTTCTATCAGTATACAGAACTAGAGAAGTTTAGGTCTGTACAAGCAGGGGCAAAAAGAAAGGAAAATGCAGCGCTATTTGTTAGTCTCTTCTTCAGTCTCTCTTCCTTATCTATGTCCTGATCCTTATACATCTGCTTCACGTCATGAAAGTAATGTGCAAAATGTATAGGCAGTGGTCCAGTGTCAGGCACGGGTGAAATAAGTAGTGTCTTCAAGTAATCAAGCTAGCAAGTAGTGAGATTGTGAAATCTTTGTACTTCAGGAGGCGTTCAGATTCCGCACTTCACTTACTGCTTGTAATGAACTAAGAACAAACACACAAACACCAGCTTCTGTATTTCTTGTTTCAGTGAATACAGTTCTCACTTTCTGTGTCGTCATTCTGTTCAAGGTTACATTTATTGCAAAAGCTCCCTTTCATTTACTTGCCCTTTCAAGATCCTTGGAGCTCATGGTTTGGAAAGAGACTTCACAATTAAACAGTGCTTTGTTGGGGTGCCTGAAGAATATATTCCCAGATACTATTTTCATTAGCTCTGATGTTTTATTCTCAGCGTTTCTTCTTATATGTTGTGTTTATTGGTGTAAAAAGTAGGCTGGAGAACACTAATTTTTAACAGGAACAACAGACATTTGATAGTAACCTGTCAAAGCCAAATGGAAGAAAACTGCCAGGAAGAAAGTCATTCTGTCCTGCATGAAAACAAACTGGTAGGAGAATGTGTGATAGGAAAACTGTTGGGACTCAAACTCTGTGGAATCTCACAGAAAAGTTTTTTCAGGTCTCTTGAATAATGCATGCATTTGGAGAAAAGTTAAATTTATGGGTTTAGATTTTTGTGGTGTCAAAACTAAAAAAGCTGTCTTGATTTTTTTTTTTTTCTTTTTTTTCTTTTTTTTTTTTCCTGAGAGTGTTTTGCTGGTCTGTACACAACCACATAAGGGATCAATGCAGTGAGGAACAGTAGGTCATAACTTCTTCTGGGTGAGGAATCTCTGAAAGCACTGGGGAAATGGAAGCTTTACCTCCAAAACTGAGAGTGCTCTGGTAGGCAGTTTTTAATATTATTATTATTACTGTCTTCTTAACACAGGAAATCAATATGGAATGCTGTGTTAATCTGACAGATGTTGCTGTGGAAGCAGTGCTCACTTGTTGTCCAAAGATACGCACTCTTCTGTTCCATGGATGCCCGTTGATAACAGGTGGGTCAAGTCAGGCTATCTCTTGATTTTCTAAACACGTTACAAATTTTCCCATTGCTTGTCTGACATCAGACTTTGTAGATTAATAAATATTCTATATGAAACTAGATATTTTTTTTTACTTTCTTATGAAAGCAATCTAGAACAAAGTCCTACAAAGTCAGAAAAATATGAGGTGTGAGTCAGAAAAATATGATCAGTGTTTCACAGTGATAAATATGCTTAAGAGAGTTGAATTACATCTGCTGTAGGAATCCTAACTTTGCTTTTACTGAGTCTGACGTGGTTGAAATGATTGTTTTTAAACTTTGTATTAATGCAACAGGTACATATTTATTGAAACTGATACTAAGAGTAAGACACTTAATCACAGATTGTATGATTCTATGAACCAGTTATGAATAACCAAGATGGAATGGTATCGGTGTGGCCCCAGTTTCAGTCTTCTGTGGAGGGTAATGGGGTAAAATTTTTTTGAAGGAAATGAACTATTGTCTTTGGATTCAGAAAAATTTGCTCATGCAAAAGAACATGAAGTGCCTAACAGCATGAGAAGTGCTTTGTTAAGGACAAAAGTGGCCTTCATTGTTGCATCTTGCGTTTTATTTCCCTCTATGACTGAGTTTCTCTTTTAAAAAAATTAACTATGAAGTTGTCATGAAGTTATTTTTAAAACAGAAATTTAGTCTTACAGGGAGAGTAAAGTACTTTTTTGTGAGTACAGGACAAGATGTTAGAACAGTGATGATCTGTGTCCTTCCTGTGTTCGTTTTCTATGTGCATTAAAAAGTGGAGCATAAATGCAGATAAAATTAGTTTATTTTGTTAACCCGATTCTAAACAGCACCTGTATGTTATTCTGAAGGAATAACAATATCTTTTTCTCTTTTGTAGGCCGTTCACACGATGTTTTAAGGCAGCTCATGATCTCAAACAAAATCAAGCAAGTGACGTGGACCGTTTACTGACTGTTTTTTGCCTGCTTATGTATGAGTGTAAAGTTTACAGTTAGGAGAGCTGTTTCAGGAAACAAGCACCTCTAATAAACAGCTGGTGACTTCTGTACCTGCAGATTGCTTCTCTGCTTCTTCCCACCAGAGGTCTCCATTGCCATTCCGGTCTTTGAGTGCGAGTCTGAGCTTTCCTAGCGACTGCTTAAGAGCCCTGTCTGTCTTTGCAGCACCGATCATGATTCGTTAAAAGGAAAGTTAAATTACAGTCAGCGTTACACTGTCATCTCTCAGCCTCCTTGAGCAATCAGATTTGGCTGTTATTAAGCATGTTGTAGCATCTGAGCTACCTACACAGACCTGGTCTTACTAAGTCCCTGCTCTGAGTTTTTATGCTGAGAGGATAATTATAGCTTGTTTGTCTGGAGGAAAAAACTGTACATACCTTTCTTTTGATGTTATTGATATTACAGGTTTCTGTCTTTATTTACCATTGGTATTTACAGAACTCTTACACATCTAAAACTATGGTCTGAAACATGCAAACACAGAAGATCTTTGGAATTATTGTAGTGTTTAACAAATCTCAGAATAGTGCTGATGGCTGATAAAATAATCTTATATGATACTCATTTGCTCTGGCTTTCTCCTATTGCAAAATCATTGGAGGGAACAAAGCATTGGTCTCTGTAAGCATGGCTAGGAGTGAAGTCAGACCACGTTTAGCATTGGAGTACATGAATCTTGAGACAGAAGAGTTCAGCGAAGTTTGTGTTCTGGTTTATACAGTTTATCACATCTCCAGTGGCCTCTAGAAGATGAAAATGTCTGTTTATGTATTGTTTGACTGTAGTCATTTAAAAAAAATTGTAAGCATAGAATTGATTGTGACAGAACTGTGATTTCATCATAATTACAAGTCATGCTCACTGGCTTTGTTGAAGCAGTAGAACTTACAGTGAGACCTATATGATTTCTGCATTAAACTTCTAAAAATGTAACTTCAGCAGTGCAGAGAGCAGACAGCACACTGTGTTGATATTCCACGTTTGGAAATAGCAGGATTTAGCTGGGCAGGTCTTACTCAGATCTGATGACTTTCAAAAATGACTGAGTTTAGACAACAGTAAAGAGTGTTTATTTTAGAATTTAGTGCTTGTTTTAGCTCATGCTGATTTTAAATGTTGCAGAAATAAAAGTGTCTTCTACTAACCTATTTAAAGTACAGTACAAAAGGCATGGAAGATAATGCATCCAGTATTGTTAAAGGATATTACAGTATCTGATAAGGATCTCTGCTTCTCTCTTGATTATATGGCTTATGGAAGAGCAAGTCCATTTAGAAAACTTGTTCATGTGTAACTGAAAGCATAATTCCAAAACTCGGGAACATAAATCTCTAACTCTTTTTGCATGAAGTAATTGATCTGTTGTGTCTGATTTCAGGAAGGGTGCCACAAAAAGAGGTGGCATCATGAGCTACCAGAAGTGAGAAGAGGCTCCAGGAGCCTCCTGCCCAAATCAAGGCCAGCTCTGAGCTCAGCCAGTTAACTCAGGGCTTTCTCTGACTAAATCTCTCAAGTGCTACAGTCAAAAAGAAAATTATAAATGGAAATATATAAAGCAGCTTAAGGTGGAAGACCACTGAGGCCTGTAACAGCAAAGGACACTTACAGTGCTAGCCCTTTGCTAATGTAACTCTGGATTTGTCACATTAAAGGCAAATGCAGCTTACACTGTCCTTAAATGTGCATGCAGATTCAATGTTCTGCAGTCTTTTCTGAATGTGTAACTTAGTGCTGTACCTCACTTTGTGCTTTAAAAAAAAAACCAGTACATCAGTGTGATGAGTAATACTGCATTCTTAGGCTTCAAATTTTGAGTCTCAGTCAGTCCTTCACTTCCAGAGCTCAAGACTGCTGTTTGAGAGGTTTGTTACTAGCATCCTTCTACTGGAATCATTTTTGATTCAGGTTGAGACACAGTCATTTTTAATAGATGTTTAAGAGTGGAGGAGTGAAGCTGGAGATGAACATTGTGTATGTGCTTACCAGTTCATATTTGATATTGTGCTTTTGTGTTACTGTTGTAGATTCTTGAGTGAGCACTGTCAAATATTTGTATATTGCTTTGAATATTAAAGCCAGTAAGTCTTCTGTTTGGATATTTCTGAAAACGTGTTAAGATGCATTTTATGATGTCTGAATGTCATATTTGTGTGAGTGTTCACTTCCTATTTTGTAAGCAGTCTCTCTTTCTGAGTGCCACCCACTTTTTCATAGTTACAAGCTTCTACCACATCATCATGTGGGGTTTGGATAGTTGTGGGCGCATCGTGTTCCCTTCTTTGGTGTTTAGCTCCCTACCGCTGCTTATTGTGTAGCTAACTGCAAAACGTGATGGTTGTTTGCTTTGAAGTTTCATCTCAACATCAGGACACACTTCTTTACTGTACAGGTAACAGAGAGCTGGCACAAGGTTGCCAGAGAGGTTGTGGAATCTCCTGCCTGGAGATCTCTAGAAGCTGTGTGGAGAGTCCTCTGAGCGTACTGCTTTGGGTGTCCCTATTGAGCAGGAGGTTTGACCTGACGACCTCCAGAGGTCCCTTCCAGCCTCAGCCTGTCTGTTTTCCATCACAAATCAACTATCTTTTTTTTTATGCTTGCAGTGTTGGAGAACATAGACGTGCTTAAATGTTCTCTTTGAAGGATTGTTACTCTACGGCTGTCTAGTCATTAAATACTTTGGCTACAGCACAAGCAGCATGTTTTAGATTCAGTTGCAACTTCCTAAATAATCGTTCTTGACAGCTTCAAGGTAGAGCAGCATTTATTTTTTTTATTATTTTAGAAGGAAGGGGGAGCCTCAAATTAGTTACTTGGACATTCAGAAGAGATTAACCAAAAAAAATAAAAATAAAAATAAAAGTAAGGCACTTGGAATTAAATATATAACACAATAACCTACATCTTTACATTTTTCATTGTCACACCTTTCTGTAAATAAGCTGTGGAACTGTGTGAAAGCAGCACAGTCATCTCTCAACAACCGTCTTCTCTCTTCACGGGGTGTACTGGATATCTAAAATGTTCCACAATGGTGTCAAAGAGTGAGATTAACACAGATTAAAACATCAAGCAAGCAAACTCCAAAGTGTAATTATCTTTGGATTTGCACTTCAGCACGCCTTGCTGAATAAAGTTTGCGTGTAGTTTTACCTCGAACAGAGCCAAAGCCTCAATGAACATGGCTGGAATAAGCACGGTGAAGGAACATCCTGCCTTGTGTCAACAGACGTGTTCCACGTTCAATTCCCATTTTATATACTCAGGAAACAGCCACGTGAGACAAAGTTCATTAGAGTGCCACTTTTAACAGCTTTCTAGGCTATTTGAGGGCTGATAACTCCAGACAATACTTGATGTTAATCCATTGTTTTCTTGTCTAGTATACTCGGGAAGGGAATACTCTATAACTTTACGCAACTGATTGTGAATGCTGTGGCTTAAAAACTGATGCCTGCCAGGGTCACCGATCAGCACTTCAGTTTCATGTATCCTGATGCATTTCCTCAGCCAGTGATGAAGATCATCAGCAAGTTGCTCATCGTAGAACATATCTCCTAGAACAATGAGGTCCCACTTGCCAGCTTCTGAGTTAATGATGTTCTTAATGGTGATGGGAAAGGGAGTAACGTGGTTCAGTTCACAGTTCAAACTCATTGCCATTCCTGCAACTGAAAAACAGTCACAAAGTAAAATTGAAGCTGTTTTAGGATTCTACTGTACAGCCCCCTGCAAATTTGACAAAAGTTCCATCTTTCATCACGAGTATTTTTGCTTATCTAATGTAGAGACTCCCACAACTTTCATTATGTGTTAAACCTCACATCTCAATCTATTGTTATACTTCCTCCTTAATCACTGAATAATCAAATTATGAATAAACTACTTTCACAAGTCATATAAGGGAAAAAATCCCAGAATCAAATAGAATCATGGAATGGCTTAGGTTGGACAGGATCTTCTGGTTCCAACTTCCCTGCCATGGGCAGGGCTGCCACCCAGCAGACCAGGCTCCTGAGGATCCCATCCAAGCTGGTCCTGAGTGCCCCAGAGATGGAACACCCACAGCTTCTCTGGGCAACCTGTTGCAGAACAAATCCTGGGGAAAAAAAGAAGGGTAAAATCTAGGCCCTAACATATGAAACTCAGGAAAATTCTTTGGGTTACAGAAACCAACTTGCCAGCTGTGGTGTCTCAGAACTAATTATTTGCCATTTTTGCCTAATTAAGTTCTAGTTCTGCTTGTAACTTCCAGATGTACTGCTTATCTATGAGAAACATCCTTCCTGCCCACAAGACTTCTATAAAAAGAGCAACATCCTTGTTTTGGACTTGTGGCCGTAGTTCAGGGACCAATCATTAGAGACCAGGTGTGTTGGGAAAGCCTGTGCCCAAACATGGATGCAGTGAGTAGGGGGACACCTCCCCAAATGATCACCAAAGACCCCCACACAGACACAGAGGCCTCAGTTACGTTTGTGTGACCTTGTACTGGTATAATCCTATGAATATGTAGTAGGTATGTGCGACTTACGTACTAGATAGGCATATATTAAAAATAATTGAATATAAGTGGAAGAAGATGTGAAGACTCAGTGTCTTAATTTTGTGGAGATTACTCACCTTATGCCCTGCACAGAAATGAAGCGATGTCTCCTCTCTAAACACTTGATTTTAAAATCTCCCAAAATACAGTTAAAAGACAACAGCTTCACTTGTAATTCTCTTCCAAAGCAGACGCATAAGAAACATTTGATAGAAACTTAGTTGTGCATTCATTCTAAGGAGCTATGGAGATGCATTTGGTGCAAGAAAGGGTGGTACAACCCAGCTTCTAGTACTGCCAAAAGCCTTTTTAGTGCTCTTTTTAGCATTCTTAAAACTCTGTCTGGAAACAGATTCTGCCAAGTGAATGAGGGAAAAGTTTTAAATATACTGTAAAAATAATAAAGATCTTTGCACAGGGGTAGGAAAAGAAGGGCTTACTGGGGTCAATGTCATTAGCAAGGACTTGAGATGCACCACTCATCACAGCAGCTATTGCTGTTGCTCCGCATCCACTTCCAAGATCCAGAACAGATCGCCCTTTGACAACACATGGATTATCCAGAATGTACCTGCGTTTAAAAGAAAAAAACTGTCAGAGCAATAAACCAGATATGCAAGTTTCTTGCTTATATGTTGTGCTGCAGAAAAAGTTCTCATCATACATGTAGCAAAACATGGTGTCTTAAAGGACACTTATTCCAAATATGCAGCTTCTGTATAGATCCTTATTTGTTTCCGCTGATACAAAAAAATCAAGAACTTGGATCCCAACACATCTGTGTGCAGACACCCAGGAACCCGGGCTGGGAGAACAAGACACCCTACCTGCAAACTGAAACAGTTGCAGATATTGTGAGATGGCAGCAAGGAGGCCGGGACCAGGAGTGAAGACACAGAATATCCTGATGAGGACCTTGGGACACATAGAGGAGCTGACATCCCTTGCCCCTCATCCTGCACTTCATCACAAGGAGTTCTACCAGACAGCTTTGACACCCACAGCTTGGTGCTCGATTATGCAGATACAAGACCAGTGAGTGAAACTGGCTTAGTTTTAATGAAAATAACCTTCTCCTGCGAGGTCTGAAATCCAGCTTTGTTCCCGCTCTGCAGCCTTCACTCCCCCAGGAGAGCCAATTTACTACCAGGGCAAAGGATGGGTGGGACCACCAGAGAAAGCACTCCGCTTCCTCCTTCTGCGGCTGTGCTTGCACTTGCAGTGATGCTCCTGCAGTAACAAGGAGAGCACAGCCTGGCCCAAGTGCTGTGTTTCCAGCGGAATGCTTCTCTAATTACCCCTCATGACTGTGCTCATTTAGGACAGTCGAACCAACGTAGCCTCTGGCACAGACACTGTGCTGGTGTTGGAGCCTGCTGTCTGCCATGCTGGGTTAACAAGCTGTCTTACATTGCAAGATGCATGAAATCTGGAATGGTGGAAATGCCAGCTGTGAAACAAGGATGGTTAAAGAAGCAGTGTGTTCTCATGTTCCCGTGTTCCTTTTTCAGATTGTGCAGCTAATTTCTGACACTTCCAATGCCTCTAAATGAGTGCATAGATAATAGGACAATCAAGTGGTGAGATGCTAGTTAGTGGACTGAACTTACTGGCTTCAGTGATTCGTACCTGGACAGGGCCTGGCCTCCTGGCCAGTAAATTGCCCAGAACGGGTCCCCATATGGCCACAGGTCGGGCTTTTCCCTCCAGAACCTGCAGCGAGGGGTGAGGAGGCGCAGCCGGATCTCTGGTGTCAGGTGCCCACTGCTGGTCACCTCTGTGTTCTCTTCCAAAAATGCTCTCACCTCAGGGTCCAGCGACTTGCCAGCACTCCAGTGGCAGCAGCGCTTCCAGCACAGAGCAGGGCCTCCCCTCCTGCAGGCCTTGCCCAACAGCAGCAGCCGCTTCCAGCTGCTGAAGGCCATGGCCCCAAAGGCAAGCTCAGAGCACAGCTGGTCAGGGACAGCTGATGAGGCAGAAGGCTTGAAGCAAGTTCACAGCATGCTGTTTTTCATAGTGATGGATGACGATTCCTGAAAGGAAAACATGACATAAATGATGTTTCTGTGGCTTCAGAACCATGTACTGGTAAGGCTTTGGGAAGGTACAGCTGCTGCTGTGCCATCAAGAACTGGCGTTTTGCCCTGGGGAGCCTGCAAGGCCAGCAGGAAACATGGTAACAGAGAAGCTATCCATCTGGGACAGTGCTACAAATATACCCAGAGAGAAACAGTCAGCAACAAAGCTAAAAGCTAGATGATGTGGCTTTATATCATCTTCGTCTGCCTGGAGGGCACAGGCAGAGAAAGCTGCTCCCATTTAAGGTTCTACCACAGAATCATTAGTTTTGGTAGCAGGGCTCTGGAATTACAAACCTATGGACACAGCAAAGATTATCAGTATGGGTTTTGGGAGATGCCACTAATTTTTAGCTTTCTCACAGAGATGACCTTATATGAAAATTATGTTTTTACATCAAAGGCAAGGATCTCCTCAGTGGACCTTCCTCTTTCTCCCTCAGAAGTCAGGCTTCCAGCTTCAAAATCTAAAACCAGCTCAAGAACCAACCGTAATTGACTTTTTGCACCTCAGGCTGTATTTTAAAGATGGTCTTACAGTGCAGAAGTCTCACGTGGATGCTCTCAGGTGCAGAAGAAAGCAAACCTCCACTGTGGTAGCCCATTTCCTGTGAGAAACCACAGTGACACACTCCAAGCTAACACAAGGGAAAGCAAACTGAGTGCATTCCAAGCTGCCTTTGGAAACCAAGATATCCAGACTGGGCACAGTGGCCCTCAGGGACCTGCTGACACCACCACTCAGGGCTGGTTTCCATGTCACAGGCAGTGAAGGCAAGGAGAGTGGGAGCATGGTATGTCAGTGTGCTTCATGTGGCATTCTGTGCGTGTGTTGGCCTATGCTCTAGTTCACAGAATCATAGAATGGGTTGGGTTGGAAAGGATCTTAAAGTTCACCCAGCCCCAACCCTGTGCTGTGTGCAGGGCTGCCACCCAGCAGTTCGGCTGCCCAGGGCCCCATCCATCCTGGCTCTGAGTGACTCTAGGGATGGGGCACCACAGCTTCTCTGGGCAGTCTAATTATTGCTTGATGGCTTCCTAAAGCAATTAAGAACTGAACTCCCATAGTGCTTGCTGTTTAGGTCGATTTAGTTAAATCTTTAAATCATTGGCTGAAGGCTTTGTATTTTTATTGCTAATAAACACCCGTCACAATGTTTCTCATTGCTCCACGCTTCAGAATGCTATTCAGCAGAGCCCACGTAATTAACGAATGTAATCAATGAACGCCTTCCTTCTGGAAGGCAAAGCTACCCAGGCCCCATCTGCCTGAGGGAAGCACCAGATTAACCAGAATCAATGACACGCATAAATCTGGCCAGACAACGCTGCGCGCTGGCTTTCCCCATGAATTGCTACAAATCGGCAGGGCTGATGAGGCAGCTTAAATTTCGCACCGCCCGTCACGACGCTGAGCGGCGCCGCATTCATTTCCAGCAGTTACCAGCACCGGGCAGCGCACCCCGCGGGCCGCTCCGCCGGGTCCGGCCTCACCGCGCAGCGCCTCAGGGCCAGGCAGCGCCGGGCCCGCACCTACCTGCTGCTGCCGGCGCCGCTCCGCTCCGCCCGCCGCGCTGCGCCACGCCGCGCCCGCCCCCACCCCGCCCCCTTAAAGCGGCAGCTCAGCCGCGCGCCTCCTGGAGAGCTGAATTCTGTCACGTCTGGCACGGGCTGCCCAGAGAAGCTGCGGTGCCCCATCGCTGGAGGCGCTCAGGGCCAGGCTGGATGAGGCCCTGGGCAGCTGAGCTGCTGGGTGGCAGCCCTGCCCATGGCAGGGCGTTGGGATTGGGTGGGCTTTGAGATCCCTTTCAACCCAAACTGTTCTACGGCTCTCTGGTTCTATGAAATTCCACGCTTCAAAAAGGATCTCCAACGGTGACTAGTTTTTAAGCGCAGATAGCATGGCCTCAGCTGGATCTGCCCTCATCTCCTAAGTTATGAGGCCATCTAGTGACCTGCTGCCTTAGCACACTTAAAATGTGTTTGCCGATGTGAAAGCATCTTACAAAGCAGAACCTTTCATCGAACGTGGCTTCCTGTACCGCGTGTCAGAGAAAGCTGGCCCTGAAAGGCCAGGGCCCAGTGCAGCCAGTGTCTGCTATCACAGGACGGAGCCTAGCATCCACCCACACCTCCAGCTCCAAGAAGGGAAACACTGAAAGCACTCATAATACCCCCAAGTGTACATTCAATATGCGATTGAGGGGTCCCTGTGCCCTCTAGGTGCTCACCAATATGCTAAGAATGAAGAGCTCAGTAACACAACAAGGAAGCATTATCAACATCAGTGTGAGGTGCCTGGCTGTGGTGCAATAATGGCTTTATCACACAACACGCTGCCTAGAGTGACATTAAAAGGCTCTGACAGCAGTGGTGGCTGCCAGTCTTCTCACAGAGTCAGGGTAAACCATTTCGACTCTCAAGACATGCCTGTGCTGATGTCCTCAGGAAGTATCAAAGCCTGTCCACCTCAAGAAAAAACTCTTTCCTTTTCAAAGGCTTTTTGCTTTAGTATAGGTAGTGACATCTTGAGAATTTCTGCTGATCAAATGCATGATGTAAGCTGCAAACAATTAACTATGCTGGAATTTGCTCTGAGAACAAGGACAACTTTGATCACAGCATGACATCAATCTGGTAGGTGGTGAAGAAATACAACTCTTTCAAAAGGCAGTTGTAGAGTTGTACTTCAGGGACTCCTGTGTGTTTGAGGGAATTAGTGGATTACTGGTTGACGCTACAACTGCCCATGTCCATGGGGAAATCTTGTTTGAACCAATTAACAGCAAGGAAATGGAACTGCACAGGGACAGAAAGCAGGAGTGAGTAGCCACCGTTTCATCAAGGAGCTGATGACTCAGTTAAACTCAAGGCAAGAAAGACCTGCAGTGCAGCAGCCAGGTGATAACCCCAGCTTGTTCCTTCTCTCCTGATTTGTAGATCTGAAACTCCAGTCCCATTTTCCAGATCTTTTTTTGGAATGCCAACTGCCACAGCTCATGGCAGTGGAAGAGCCTGAGTGGAAATTCACAGAAGGGCATATGAATGAACTCGGACTGCTATTGATTTGTAAAAAGCCTCTTCCTAACAACTCAGTATCAGCAGCCAAGGTTTGGCATGCGAAGATCAATTTGTGGTTAGCTGGAGGTGCAGAAACAAGTCATTACCAAAATGCAGCTGGCACATCAGCTAGTAGCTAAGGCAAAGTTGAAAATGAGAGTTCTGCACAGGTAGGGGAGAGGAAATTGAATGATTCTGTTGTGCCTTCAGGTACAGCCCACACATGTTCATTTCAGAATCACTGCATCTTTTGCATTTGAGCAATAGATAACCTGACAAAACAAATCACACATTACATATAGAATGTCTGAAAGCACTAGGTGAGTTCTTCATAGGTTTACTTGTCCCACTGCTGCACTGGGTTAGGAGTAGGAATGAGCAGTAGCTGGCAAACACAAAGGCATCAGATGCATCCTGGCAGGGGAGCACAAGGTGCAGCATTTTATGAGGTGAAAAAAGCTGAAGCTGAGTTAATCTATTCCTTGTACCAATGCGTACTTAGTCTTCCTGAGATTAGGGGTCCCAGAGGTAAGACCAAAAAGATGGAAGTTCTCATTTGTCTGCATATGTAGTTAGGGCACACTTGGCTGCTCATATTGATGCACAGTCAGACAGAAGAATGTTTGTGTTGCATGGACAGTGCCTCAAAAGACACATGGAGTCAGATTGTTTGTGCTTTGTGCTCTTAAAAGAAAGATGTACCTTGTAATGCAGCTATGTGCTGCTCTGGATTTGGTTGCCTGCTCCTGCAAGGATACTTGTTTGGATATTTGTTTTGATACTAAAACTAGAGAGTACATTTTTCAAGTATGCATAAGTCCTGGTTTTGTTTTGTTTTAACAGGTAAAGTCTCCTTGAAAAACTGGACCTTAATTCCTATAGATCTCTTAAAATAATGATGCTTGGTTGCAACTCCCAGCAGTGTATTGCAACAATCAGCTAGCATGAGTGAAACCTCACTATGGAGGAAAATTAAACAGAAACCAGCCCAGACTGGTGGGAATATCTTCCTATCGATGGAACCACATCCTGTACAAACAGGTATGCTGATGGCTTTTGTTTCCAACATCCTATCTTGGATGGCCAGGCCCTGGATTTCAGTGGTCTGTGGGAAGCTCTTGGGTATCTCCAGCTCTGCAGCTGGCCCAAGGTGGGACAGAGCTGCTCAGGGTAGGAGGAAGACCTATAAATAGAGCTGAGGAATGGCTGTGATTGCTATCTCAGCATTTAACTGTGGTTGCTCCTGTTCTGTCATGTTCAAACTGTGCTTCCCTGCAAAGCCCTGAGAGGAAGATGATAGAACCTGCATGCAGAGGAGCTGCTCATACAAGAGGAATTCCTTCCGGGCAGTCTGTAGCTGTCTAAGTCCTCTTGGATGAAATGAAGACATTCACCATGTACCTATCCTTCCTGGCTTCCTATGATAGGAAAATCCACCCTACCTTCCTTCTCCTCGGGGTTATGTTACGGCCCCTCCATTTGTGATGTTCCAGAGGTGATCTGCCAGTGTCATGGCTTCAATATATTTATTAGACCTTAGTGTTTCCCAGTCAGGACAAACAAAGCCAAACAGGGCCAAGTCAGCGTTCGGTCTGGAACAAGAGAACAGAACAGCAGCTTGGGGTCCTAAAGTAACCAATGGTTCCCAGGCTCAGCCCTGCTTGTTGCCAGGCAGGCTGCATTCACTAGTGTGTTCAAACCTGTGACTAATTCCTTCTCTCTTCTCCAGGCAGCGCTCCAGCTTCCTCCAGAAATAAACCCTGACGCTGTAGTACATTTTGTTGTCTGTTTTTTGAGGGCAATGCTAACACACTGGTGGCAGGGATAAGATAAGCAAATAAAGTTTTCAAGGATCTGCATCAGTTCACTGGAGGCAGTGAACTGCATTTATTCTGCATTTCCCCAGGGCCAAAGAACTGCACAGAATGTTTCAGTTTCCTGCTAGATCTCAGAGCCTGGCATCAGCTGAATTCCTCCTTTCACCTTCTGTGTGGTGGTCTGACAAACATTTAGGCCCTTGTGAGGATCTGGGGGCAGAAGAATTGATGGAGACCTGAGGCAGATGCAAGACGCATGATGCTTACAGGAGAGTTCCTAGGGGAAATTTTGAATACAGTGTGTCTCCTCTTCTGGGTGACGTTTGCTATTAAGAGGGCTGTTCCAAAAATAATGCCTCCTGTTTTATTATATTTACAGATGTTGGTGGTATAGCAGTAGAAGTTAAGCCTTCCCACCAATATTCCATTATATGTTGTTGCCATATGACAGATGGCAACAGAGGGGCAGTCTGACAAAATGGCGTCTGACTTGGAAGTAGGTATGAAGCAAAAGCATGCCACTGAATTCCTCCTTGAGGAGAATATGGCACCCAGTGACATTCATTAGCACTTGTTGAACATTTATGGAGACCAAACAGTGAACGTGAGCAAACGGAAGCAATGGATAGTGCATTTCAACAGTGATGCAGCGGGGCAGCTCCACTGTTGTTGATTTTTACAAGTGTGGCATGCAGGCTTTTATCTATCAGTGGTGAAAATGCATAGCTAGTGGTGGTGATTATGTTGAAAAATAGTGTTTTGTAGCTGAGACTTTGCTCTATCAGTGTTGTTGTGTTCTTTGTATCTGTTGTCATTTCCATAGAAATAAATAGGATACATTATTTTTGGAGCAACCTATGTACATTTTGGGGTATTTCAGGTTCCTCAAGAAATTTAATTGTATGGCAGGGTCCTGCTCTATCAGGGCAGCTTTGCTCTTTGCTATTTTGCACTTGTATCCAAAGGACATGGAAAGAGGTTACACCACTGCCCAGAGGAGTGGAAATACAGCTCTCTGCAACCCCAGCTGGCTCACTCATCAATGTGTTGGGAGTTTGAGTTCAACATCATCAAGCACATAAGAGCTACTATTTATGCACATGAGGGTACAGAATGGTCACAAGGCACTGGAGAAGGTCCCGGTATTCAGGCTTGTCATCAGTGTTTGGTGATATCTACTGTGTTGGTTTCACTGGCCTTCCTGACTGTGCTTAGCCATGCAGGTGTACCCTCCAGCTGTTTGGCAACTCTATTCTTAGGATAAAGGCAACTCTGCCATTTTTGTATTGGCAGGTTTCAAATGCATGCTTGGCCGGATCCATGGGGTTTGCTTACAGAACAGCTTGAACTGAAGATGGTCTTTGTGTGCTTCAGGCCTCTCCAAACTGACTGGGTACCTCAGCAGCGCACAGTGGTTTCTATCCTGGCAGCAGATGATGTGATGCAGTGTGCTCCTCATAGCACACTCAGTCCAGAGGACCCCCAGTGTGGCAATAGGTGACCTCACAGCTCTGTTTCTATCAGCCGAGGGGTCGAATCTCCTGCAGTCAGCTGCACTCAGCCCTAGTAGAAAGTGACAGTGCTGTTGTGACCAGGCAGCACAGCCATTGTGTTTGGCTGCAAAGACTGCAGCTGCTCTCTCGCCTTCAGTGCTGAGCACTGGGAGACGGGACAGTTCTGGTTTGTCCTGAGGAAAACTCCTGGGATTGCCCCTAACAGTGGTGTTTTGGCTTGGAGGGAGGCATTGAGCCCATTGCCACATCAGAGGGTGTTAAATGCTCCCACCCCCAAAGGATGTGCCTGACAGGAATCACTGGAATTGCTCAGCATGGATCCGGGTTTAAATAAGTTGTGGCTGTTGGGTTGCAAGGAAGTCACTAAGAAACATGATCCTCAAGGAGAAGCAAGCTGCTTTGATCTCTGTTCTGTTGTTAGATGTGAGCTCAGAGCAGAACTCCAGTACTTCTAAGCAAAAGTATGAGTGCAGGAAAGCTGTCATCAGTAGAAAGAATCCTAAGCAGCAAAGTACTTCAAGGCAAAATTTTGTTATCTGGCATGGGGAATGAGTGGCAGAGAGATATGACTGAACCTATGAATATAAATGTTTAGACGTCTGCTAAAAAGCACATGCTGCAATAGGGAAAATGAAGCAGACCCTTTAGTGCTTTTAATTTGTAAGAAGTGCTTTTAGATTTGTAACACCACTGTGACGATCTCAGCATGTATTATAACAGCACAAAGCAAAGTAGCAGTCCTTGCTAAACAGGGAAATAATTCGCAATGCATATTCATTTCAGGAAATACTTTTCATCTGTCCTTGGTCTCGTGTTATATATTGGCTATGGATTTGGTGCATTTGGATTTTTCTAGCACGCCCTTGGGCTTTCAAGTGTGTGAGGATGCATTGTAATGTAGATGTGGGGTGTCTGGCACTTCTTAGTGAATAGAGCTTCAAAGGGAAGTTGGGAAATTGAAATCAGGGAAGTCGAAATCAGACTCTAATTACATTTGTACGGGGGCCAAAGGCATTTTGACAAAGAGCTTATGTGCAGTTTAGGAACAGATTTTGTCCAGAATGCATGAAAATATAGCTTTGGTTAGCACTCCCACTGGTATCGGCAGACATGGGACTGGCCTGATTTTTATGAAACAAAGATAAAGGAAAATTTTGTTAGTGAGGTGTACATGGAAGCCCTCCCAGTGCCAGAGATGGTCTAACTGGGAGAACCGACCACTGGCACAGCTGTGCCTCAGCCATCGCAGCCAGCATCGCTGCAGACATGTGGTCAAGCAGCTATCCAGCTCCTCCTGCCTTTCCCCTCGCCGCAACGTGTACCTCCTTTATTTCCTTGGATCTCTCCCAGGCAAACACACAGTAAGCTGCTGGATGCTGGAGCACTGGTATCAGAGGGGTAAGAGCTTAGAGGCAGGTGCACCTGCCCACGCCAGCGGGGCCGCCTGCCAAACAATAGAGCTTTGTCCTGGCAGATGTCGGGGCAGCGGAGCAGCAGCATTGGCTCCGTTCTCCTGAGTGCAGCTGAGGAGCGCGCTGACCTGATTCCAGCAGGCTGCCGCTTTGGTGCGGCTAGGGGGGATTTGGCCAAGGTCATGCAGCGAGGGAGTGATGCTGTCAGAGATGGATGGAAATCGGTGTGGTGCTTTAGCTTGATGCTCGCAGCACAACACTTCCATTAATGCATGACAAGCCGGTGATTTATCCAAGCAGCGTACTTTGCTGATTAGGTTTTATCGCAGCCTGTGCGTCTTCTGTGACCAGAGAGCAGAGGGCAAACCTCACAGAGCAAAATACAGGCTCTCACCTCTGGGTCGTGGCGCTGAATCATCTGAAATGTAATGGCTGTGTATGATCCTGCTCCTTGCTTGACGAGGATGACAGCGCACCTAGTCAGTCTCTTGGTAGAGCAGGTGTGTCTTGCACACTCAGTGTAAAATCAAAGGCAGAGTTGGAGCAAAGTGGCAGGCAGGAGCCCTGGGCTTTCATCATTCTGACACTGAACATGGATTTGTTTACCGAGGGTGAACTGGGTGCTCTGGCCAAGACAGTGGACAAGGCTGCAGTTTTTTGAGAACGTAGGAGTAGTGGGAAAGAAGGTGCAGGTTGCTGTTCAATCATTTCAGTCACCTTGCGAAACCTCTCTGTCAAGGATCCTCTCCAAAAGCAGATAAGAGTGTCTATATGTGATTGCAGTGTAAGGGCATGTGTGTGATGGACGTACATAACGTGAATAAAATGCAATGAGCTACAATAGGGAATTACAGATTTTAAAGATTTAAATTTCAAATCACAGAAGCTTCAGAGATCCTGTGGCAGAAATGCAGGAAAGTCGTCTTTTGCTTCGTTATCTGTAATTCTGCTGTATGAATAATAATTATACTGTGTGACAGAGGAGAGCAGTGTGCTTTTATTCAAGCTTAGTCTTTATAGATATGAGGCCAGTATAGAAGACGAGCTACTTGCTTTAATGGTATTATAATTTGATCTAATATTAGAATATGTGCCTGCAGTATCTGCTTTCCAAGTAACAAGGAATTGTGCTGGAGGAAATGTTCTTTGCTTTTCTTATGGCTACTGATCTGGTTTGCTTACTTTTAAAGCCTGAGGCAGCAAATACCTTTCCAATGTTTTAAGCAGTCTTCTTGCATAAGCTTGGAGAATAAAATTTGCTTTATTTATGAACCCTGCTGTAAGATTCACTGCTGCTTTTGTTTTTCTCTCTGTTTCTGCTGTGTGCTCTCCTTTGCTCTGAGCCTAGGATGGCTTCAGTGTCAGTCAAAAAGTCCATCTTTATGAGCAGCCTGTTTCTTCCAGCTATTTGTGCTCTGCATCTTGTGAAGTAGCTCACAGCACTGCAAACAGCCCAAAGGAAAGTCATCCAAAAGCAAAGAACTGTCCTTCTGAGCACAGCAGACATTCATTTTCATCTTATTTGTTTTCCCTCTCTTCTACCTGACCAGATCTTGTGAATCTTGTGAGTATATAGGTATTAGAGCAAAAGAAGAGAGGCTTTCAATAGAAAATCAATGTGGCTTGGCAGCTGGTGAAAGATTGTATGCAGGAAGCTATAGAGTTATGTTAAGGAGTTGAGCAATCCATCACCAGCAGTATGATTTCCAATTCATTGAAGAACGCTGAATTAAATACAATGTGAAGCAACAGAATCCCAGCAAGGGTAAGTGAGATACCCTTCAAATAGCAGGGTTTTCCACCTCTCTGAAATATCGGGCATTGACTCCTTGCAGAAGTAGGACAAAGAGCTTGACAGACCTGTAGTCTGATCTCTTATGGCAGATCCTAAGGATACTAAGGCTTGTTAGCATTTGACCCAATTTAAACTAACAGATTCTGAAAAAAAGAAGACTGGCTGAGAGATTAAGGAGAGGGAAAGCTGAAAAAACTTGACACTGGGAGAAAGATTCCCTGCAGCTGAAGACACGGGTGCCTAAGGAAGAACAAACCTGCTAAGCCCAAAATCTTTCCTTGCTGTCACACTACTGGAAAACTGGCAGGTGATGGGACAAAGCCGTGGCCACAGGAAACTCAGAAAGGTCATGGGTGATCTGGTCTATGCTGTAAAGTTTCTGCAGTTCAGTCCTACCATATCCTCATTCCTTGGAGGAAAATGTTTGAAGCTCCTTCTGCTCTGGCACTGCTCTGTATTCTGCTGTCCTGGGGCCAAGCCTCATTTCCTCAGGATTATTCTTATCTCTGTCATCAGAGTGGTTCCAAAGAATGTTTATCAGTATGGTGATAGGCACTTCATGTATATAAATGCATTTTGGATGTGGGACATCCAGCCTATCCATCATGCCTTGTGGAGCTCTGAAACCCTTGGCTGGTGAAAGAAAAAAATCATCATATCTCCCACTAACTTTGATCATCCAAAATGCACCCCACACCTCAACCCTTTTGGTCACCACCTCTTCTCTGGCTGCAGAAAAGGTGTGAAGAAATTATGGCACAGCAGAGCATAGGGTGAGACAGAGCTCTACTGGGTGATGCGAAACAGCAAAACAACTGGACCCTGCCCTGCTGAGCTGTCTTGAGGCAAAGACCCTATGGTCTTTCCCCACGAGCAGCTGCTTGTACTTGGGCAGAAGAAAGAAGGGGCTAGGCTTGGTTTTCTGTGAAAGAAAATAAACAAAAAAGTAGCTGTAAGCAGGTATCCACACACAGATTTGTCCAATTGTTTGAGTTGGAAGGAACTTTTAATGCAGCCCAGGATACGGTTGACTTTCTGGGCTGCAGGGGCATATTGCTGGCTTACACCCAGCTTGCATCCATCAGCGCTTCCAGGTCCTTTTTGGCAGTGCTGTGCTCCATCCTTACATCCCCCAGCCTGTACAGAAAGTGGGGATTGCCATGACCCAGGTGCAGATCTTGCAGTTGGTTTTGTTGAACCTCATGAGCTTCTCCTGGGCCCGCTGCTCAAGCCTGCCTAGGTCCCTCAGGGTGGCATCTCATTCCTCAGGTGTGTCAGTTACACCACACAGCTTGATGTCATCCACAAACTTGTTGAGGGTCCACTCAGTCCCACTGACAACATCACTGATGAAGATATTGAAGAGCAGCCCCATACCAGAGCAGAGGAAATTGTAACCCCTGGCCAGGAAGAAAATGGTCCTGATGTAACTGAGGTCCTCCAGAAGGGAGACCTACAAGGTGATGGTGCTCCACAGTGAGAGCAATTAGTTGAATGAGTGTCAGACTGGCTTAACTCTTACCCTCTGACCTAGAGCCCAATGAGTAGACAGGTACAAGTTAATAAACAAACCAAACTAAATAAAATAGCCTGGCTCTCAGTGCAAAGTCGAGGACATATCTGGGCTCCCAGAACACTCCTACTTAGATCTGGAACAGTCTGGCTTGCCACACTGAGCACTGCAGCCACCAGAATCTGTGATACGATAGAGGACTGAGGTCTTCTTTTTCCAATATGTGGAAATTGTTTCAGCTCTTGTCTATTTTCAGTAGAACACTAGAGAAAGATGAGACGTAAAAGGGGCCTATAATTTGCGAATCCAAGGCAAGGAGAGAGCAAAGATGCCATTGTGTTGCCAGCAGGTGGGAAGCAGCAGTTCTTCTCCATGCCTCCATCTAATGGCCTATGCTGCAGGTGAAATGCCAAATTCTTTGGAGGCATTTCCTTTTCCCAGCGTTTTGTTGTATAAGGACAAATACCAATCATATAAGAATATAATGTAATGTAAGCATGGCTCGTTGGATGGAGAGAGACTAACATCGTCAGGGAAGGATGAAATAGCACACTACATTCTGCAAACAACCTGTTTAAAGTGTACAGACAGCAGAATTACTGAACATGAGCAGGGAGCTCATCAGATTGGAAAAAACAGTCTCAGAACTTCAGAATCGTCTAAGTCCTTTTAGAAGGAGATGCTGCCCCCAAATTTGTCTGCCGGGGCTTTGACACAGAGTGACCGTAACAGCAGGGCTGTACAAATGCAGATAGGATAACGCTGATTTCTTCCCGGACACGGTGCAATGTTATTAAATCTCAGGCAATCCGAGAATGAAGAAGTGCTTTAGATTTTGCCTTGTGTATGCAACAAGGAGACAGCTGTCTGTATGATAAGCACGATGTGATGAAACCCGTTTATGGTACACGAGCGGTGACCTTCTCTGCCCCACGCACATCCATCACCCGCCCTCCACAGCTCACTTCTGTCGTTCGGACCTTCCGCCTAACAAAAACCCACCGTCCTCAGCGCCATTCCCACAGGAAGACGTTGCTGACAGCCGGAGCGCCGCTTCCCGCCCGCCGCTTTTTGTCTGGAAGCCGCCCCCCCCCCCAGTCACGCCGCCCCCATAACCCAGCACGGGGTTGGGAGCGCCCAGGCGGGAGGTGCCGCTACCGCGCAGGGTTTAAAAGCCCCGCGGGGGCGGACCGGCAGCGCAGCACCGCCTGCCGCCCGCCCCTCTCAGCTGACAGTGGGGTCGGAGCCACCGCTCGGTGCCCGCCGGAGCCGCCCAGCGCCCGCCGCCAGCGCTCGGTGCCCTCCGCCGGGGATGGGGGGTGGCGCGCCGTGAGCCCGCCGCGCTGCCGCAGGGAGCCGGAGCCGCCGCCGCCGGGATGAGCGGGAGCGGCGCCCCCGGGCCCGGCGCGGCCCCGTGCCGCTTCGCCCACTACTTCGTGCTCTGCGGCATCGACGCGGAGAGCGGGCTGGAGCCCGACGAGCTGGCAGGTGAGCGGCCGGTAGCGGCGCGGGGCAGGAGAGCGGCTGCCGCAAAATGTCCGCGCCTCCCCCCCACCCTGCGGAGGGGCCGCCGGTCCTCCGGGGAACGCGGGCGGGGGGCCGGGCTCCGGTCCGGTCGAGCGGCGGAGCCGGCACGGGCGGCGGCTTCGGCCCCGCTACTGGGCTGCTGCGGAACCCTGCGGAACCCCGCGGCCGAGCTTGGTGCCGAGAGAATGCGTGTTCTTCCCCGTTGTGTGCTGCAAACCGGAGGGAGGGATGTGGGAAGAACCGAATAAATGAATGCGATTGCATCGCCGGTTGCCTTTCTTTCACGTCTTCTGTCTGTTTGGAAATAGTCTTCCCGCATCCTTCGCTCTCCACCCCCAAAAAAATGTCACAGATCCAAGAATGAGACTGTTACTGTGGGGCTGTGGAGATGCTCACGCGTTTTCTAAAATGTTTATTGTTGGAGAGCTTATGCCTGTATTTGAGCACATCATGTTGGGGAAGGCTGTATTCTCTCCTAAATGTCACTGTGCTCATCTAAAAGGAAACATTTAAGACAGTTTTTAGGTGTAAAGCAGGGCTGACTGTAAGCTTAGTGATGGGGCATAATTGCATAGAAGCAGAATGTTTCTTCTCTGAGTTAGGAGCCTGTGGGCACTGAGGTCCATAGGTCCCACTGGCCATATGTGCTCCTACTGTAGGCAAGGGACCTGCACGGGACAGGTGCAGGTGATGAGGCCTGTGAGGTCTCTGGTGCTGCAGCGGGAAGGACGTGGCCTTGTGTTGTATAAGAGGGAGGCCGTGTGATCTGCGTAGCTGACCCATGCACCCTGGTTGAAGTTCACGTTTATGCTGGCTGTAGAAGGGCAGTATGAGCACCTGAAGTGCCACAGAGCCTCTCCTTCGCTTAGGTGTCTGTGTCTTTTCCCATTGTCTTTGCATTGAGAGCACAGTTGAGGCAGCCCTGGGGGCTCAGGGCTGAAGCATTAGCCAAGCAGTCTGCCAGCTGTTTGTTTTCTAACACGTGTGGGTGACCGCAGTTGCGTGTTTTGGTTTTATTGCTTTTAATAGCGATGGCCTGGCTTGTGAGCCTTCGCACAGCTGATGGCACGCAGGGTTTGATTTGCATAATGTGGCTTATTGGGGTGTGGGCAACTCTGAGTCGCCTCAAATTCTGCTTTCTGAAAACAGCACGCTTTTAAGGCAGCATTGGCCAGCAGTGTGTGCCTTCCCCAGTGACAACGTGGGCTTCATGATGTGCCTTTTGCTGCTTTCTGCTCAGTTTTCCAGCAAGATGTACAGGTGGGCTCTTGGGAAGCACTGCAGGTTTGCACAGTGCCCTGGCTCTGTCTCTTCTGTGGCAACTTAGGAGATTCCAGCAAGACCAATTGGATTTTAAAGCTTATTGGGTAATAAAAGCATTCAGGAATTTTTGGTGGTAGCAATGTGAGACTGCATCATCAATGCCTAGGAGGGCTGGGATAGCAAATGAAGAATTAGAGTAACAGAACTATGATGGGACTGCTATTAGCCATGGTATATTTTTAGGGACTCGTGACAAGAGCTTTATGCTATCAGCTGGGAGCTGAGCAGTTGGAAGTGCTGGAGAGGAACAGGCAGTGCTGTGAGGCAGCATGTAATGCAGCCCTGCAAAAATTAACTCTGGCTTTAGACGTAGCTGAGAAAATGTTTCTGTTAAAGCTTGGGGAGTGCTAATGCCACCATAGGCAGGCACCAGGGAGGTATCATAAAACACTGTTACAGGTGCCAAAAATGAGGCTACAAGAATTCAGTTCTTAACAGGAATATACAGGCAGAAAGATGTTTATAGGAGCAGATGGACCATTCTGTAAGGGACACCCACAAATGAGGGTATTTCTTTCTACAAATGCTTTCACAGTGTTTTCTGGAATGAAACGATCCCTGTTATTTTGGTATTGAATTGTATCCGTGATGGCTTTCCATGCCACCAGCCTTGTGCTTAAAGAAGCTGCTGAGGTAAGTCCTGCTTCCCTGAGGAGTGCTGTCACTTCAGCTGCTGTGCAGATCATCTCTAATTTAGAAAGAAAGAAAGAAAGAAAAAAAGGTAATTAAGAACCTGCTTATCTGCAAACACTGGAGTCCCTCAACAGCTCTAACATACAAAGCTCAAGCTCTCACCAGGCCCAGGTGCTGGGTGGAGGAGCGGGGCAGGAGGTGAGCTGCAGGCCCAGGGCCTCTCCTTGAGCAGGGAAGCAGAAGTTATAGATCCTCAGAGGGCTTTCAGCTCCTGGAGGGCTGGGCTAGAGCTGCCTGCAAAGCTGCTCCACAGCTGGCTGCAAGAGAATTCGTGTAGTTGTCTAAGACAGTTCACTTTCATAGAACATAACAGAATCACAGAATCTTCTGAGTTGGAAAGGACCCCTGAAGGTCATCAAGTCCAACTCCCCCAAAATTTTCAAAGTTATTGCTAACTTGGTAGTCCTTCCAGGCATGCAACAAAGCAACATATGGATGATAATGCCATCAAAGCACTTGTGGCACTATCACAAAGCTCTCAGCCAAGGATGGAAGAAGAGTCTGGTGACTTGAGGGAGGAAGGGAAGCTGTAAGGATATCTTGGCATTGAGCAGTTGGAGTGGTCAGAAAAGGAAAGCAGTATATTTGACATGAAATATCTTGAAAAGCATGACATTTTCAATGTTGGTTTCTCCGTGCTGCTGAACTCCACTAAAAAGGATGAAGAATGATTTTTCTCTCATGTTCAGGGCTGATAGAAAATGTATTTCAGTTTGCTTTTGTCTTCATGTCCACTTCTTTCAGGTATACTCATCTTGAGACCAACAGCCTTCAAAATGCACATGCTTGAATGAACGCATTAAATACTTAACATTGCCTTAAAGAAAAATACCTAATAGTTCGTTAAACTGTTTCTATTTAATGTGATTTTTCATACTTCCAGTGTGTGTGCAAGGCACAAGGCTTTTCATGGCTGTAGCTGCCATCACATTTTGCTTTGATAATGTATTAAACTTTGTAGAAGAGTTGTGCATAAATTCTAAATCCTACAATTTAGAAACAAAAAAATCTAGAATACATGAGAGTCAGTCAAAGAGAAAGCAATGCCTTGTAGTGAGGGAGGGAACGTGGGGTTCAGAGGAAATTTTGTTCCCAAATGGAAGAATGGGTCTGAGCTCTGTAGAGGTCACTGTCAGTGGAGGGGTTTTGAGGGTGCAGCTTGGGGGCCTGAGTGGCTCTGTGGGATGATGCCCGCTGTGCTGAGGAAGGTGAATATTGCTGGAGTCTTGCTATGTAAAATAAAACACTGTAGCTTTTCCTATGTGTAAACCTTCCAAATTACCTCAGCACTGTGCTTACAGTTAGGAGAATTTCCAGTTATTTTATCTTGTCCAGGAAAATATTTCACAGTGTCTGGTTTTGACGAGTGTGTGAAGATTCAGTATCTTATTGTTGTGATTCAGTTTATACTGTAAAGCTATAGAGAGCTTCACCACTTCTAAGATCAGCTATTTATTTCCTCACTGTGCCCAGCCCAGCAGCTGCTGGGAGAGCTTATGGTCCTGCTAACTGGGCTTGTCAAGCATCGTGGGGAAACTAATCAGTGCTTCTACCTCTTGCTATAAATAGTCAGACATTGAGAATTAATTTCCTTCAACAATGAAACGCTATCCGAGTTCATAATGCTGAAAAACAAACTGTGTGTGTTGCAGTCTGGCTAACTGTGCTTCTTGTCTACAGGCTTTTTATTTTTAGAAAGCCAAAAGCTTGTATTCTCTTGTGTGTGCCTGGCACCTGCGTGCTCTTGCATTTGCACAGCCTGGCTGCGGCAAGCCTGGCTCTTCACCTGGCTTCCTCCACACCAGGTCACGCTGGAGGGCCAGGCTCCAACAAGAAAAATGTGGTGGCATTACTACACTGATGCAACATCATGTGTGCGTGACCCTCTTCAAAATAAGGGATTGGGTTTTTTTTCCTGGGTTACTGAAAATATATTAATGAATTTCCCTTGACCAAGGAATTTCTAAACAGTTGCAGTTCCTGTTCACCGCTTACTCAATTGTGACAAATGAAAAACAAGCTATGGGAGTTTTGCTTTTTATTTTTAAAATGCAGTCTAGAGCACTGCAAAGCATGCATGGGGGGGGGGTGTCCAGGTTAAGTGACATGCATGTGGTTGAGACTTGTACCAGCAGGGCAGAAGATGGCTCATGTACAATTTAACAGATGTTAATGTGCACCTCAGAAGGATTTATAGTAGAATAATAGAACCGTTTCAGATGGAAGGGACCCATAAAGGCCATCTGGTTCAACCTACCTGAAGTGAACAGGGACACCCACAGGTAGATCAGGTTGTTCAGAGCCCCATCCAGCCTGACCTTGGGTGTCTGCAAGGGCATTCACCACCTCTCTGGGCAACCTGCCCCAATGCTTCACCACCCTGATTGTAAAAAAATAAATAAATAATAATGATGATGATAATAATAATAATAAATTCTTCCTTACATCCAGTCTAAATCTCCTCTCTTTTAGTTTGAAATAATTTCCCCTTGCCCTGTCACAGCAAACCCTGCTGAAGAGACTGTCCCTTTTTGTTTTATAGCCCCCCTTTAGATACTGAAAGGCTGTAGGCTGCTTAGGATTTCTGACCATTACAGAAGGATTGGGACTAACATTCCCTCCTTTCATTAAGACATGATGCTCAAATGCAGCACTAAATCTTCTGGGTTTGCTGTGGAATAAGCAAGTTTCATGGATGAGGAATAGAATGGAATTGCTGGCAAATAACTTTTTCTTTTTTTTTCCTTTGGCCAACTTACCATAATAAGATGGAAACAGGATATATTAATGTAGGAAACCCTTTTGATAGAAATCTAAGATGGGTTAAGATTTTATAATATAAAGCCAAAGCTTTTGACTTTGCTCTGTTTAAGCAAACTGTAATTTATTTTAGTTGAAGAGCATGGAGATAATCCCTGCTGCCACGCAGTCTTGGCTCAGTTCTGAAGTGAAAGCAGTGGGTTTGCTCTCTTCTGTTTCTTCAAAAGTGGCAGCATGGACAACTGCTATAATGGCCTGTTCTTAAATTGAGTTTTTTTGCTAACTGAGGAAAAACAAAATTCCACTGTAAGACAACACGTTGTTTCTTAAGAATGTCTGAACTATTCACTGAAGACTTAGCTTCTATAAGAAATTCTGCAGCTGAAGGAAACAGAGCTACTTATAAAGGGCTGTCAATGTTATTGACAAGCCTGATAGCCAGCTATGGTAACCTTCAACAAGGAGTGATTCTCTTGGATAACAGACCATCTGTGGAATTGGTAATGGCTGTGATGTGTTACTGGTGTGATGCTTTAGTAGTATGGGTTTCATTCTCTATCCCTCATACATGCCAGAGAGATTGGAATGCTCCTCTCCCCTGGTGTAATGCTAGCTATAAAAACTCAAAGGAAAGCAAATGCATACTGTATTCCTTTGAAAGTAAGGAACCAACCAATTGACTGGGCTGGAAGATCTCTTCTTGTATTGGTAGCCCTGACTTGCTAATGCTAAACCAAGAAACTGTTGGTAGAGGTGTGAGGTGAGATGGTGTCTTTGGGGCCTACTGGAGCAGAGACCTGACATACACCAGCACCATTAAGGGCAGCATGAGACCGGCATTGATTTCTGTGCTCAGCTGCTTGCCTGAGAAGTCTCTGTGTCCTCACCAGTGACATGCCAGTGCTGCAGGAGCTGTGCCAGCACCCTGGTGCTGCCCCTGAGGCCTTGGGGCCAGGCATGGAGCTCACCACTGAAACGTCTGCAGAACAAACAGCACGAGGAAACGTGGCAGTGCGAGGCAGCGATGTGAGGATGTTGCGGCTCTCTGGCCTGCTGAGAGCTGTAGCAGTCAAAACACATGAAGCTTGTGGGTGTCAGTAAAATTCAGTTTTTATTTTCCTTATCTATCTCTGCTTCTGGTAGGAAATGTTACGCTGAGGAAAAACAAATCGCGTCAGCAAACAGTGGGCCCTCGTAGTCTCATGAGCTATATAGATAATCTCAGAACTAATTAGGGAAGAAACAGTGATGGGTCATCGCAGTAAGAGATACTTAGGAGATGACTAATGTGTCAGGCTGCTGAGGTGTCAGATATTGGGATGCCTGAAGAAGCCTCTGTTACATTATCAGTATGGACAATGTAAACGACATAATTTGTGCTCCTTGCTTGGAGTCAAACACAGTTTCACTGAGCGGTCTGATCACCATATCTAAATGGAGAGCTTTCTGATTGGGTGTGCTAGGCAAAAAGAAAGTGCCTGTCTGGGAATGTGAAGCCATATTCCTTCAAGGTGTGGGGTCTTGCTTCTTCCTCATTCTTCTGCACATCAACCAAATCCACTAACAATAACTTCAAAACATCAACACAGATGCTCAAAAGAGTGAAGTGGAAGGAGTATTCCATTGCTAAAACGTACACTTTGTAGAGTAGGCTGAAGGGCTTTGCTAGATCTCAGTGACCTGCTTTGAGTGACAGTGAAAAAAATAACTCTTGGCAGAGTACAGTATTAGGGGGAAGTGGTTTTAGTGAATCTGCATAGAAAACCTCTGACTGGAGAACAAACTTCAATGTTCTGTACAAAAAATGCCACCAGTTCTTGTTTTGTGTTCAGGGGTGGTGCCACTCTTGTAAAGCAAGCTTTTCTCTCCTCTTAGAGCATGAACTTAGCTTTGCTTTGCAGCCATATTGTTCATCAAATTGCAATGATTCTGGGAGCTGGTATTGATTTTTATTTATTTTTGTTGTTGCTGCTGTTTAAACAAACTGTTTATCCAATGGAGTCAAACTGGGCTTTGAAATTGTGTGAGTAGTGGGTTGTATAGCACAAAGGGTAGAATCTCCCTCTATCCTCTCTTTGGTGTTCTCTTGTCATGTTAAGGCTAACATGTGGAAAGGGGGGGGGGGGGGGGGGGGGGCTTAAGCTGAAATACCATTTTGTGTAAACAATGATAGGATTAAAAAAAAAAAAAGAGAAATGAAAAAAAAACCAAACCTCAACTGCCGTGGGTGTGTAGTGGCTGCTGCTTTTCATGGATGGTTGAAATTATCTGTATAAATTTGCATTTTTTTCTTTAGCGGCTATATACATAAGCTCATTTCCATGCATAGCTATTTTCATGCATAAAGCGATTGGCATGCGATGGTATGTGATGCAATGTTGCCAGTGTTAGCAGTAGCTGTGGATGGCAAGGAAAAAGTGAATGTGACTGAATGCTTTTTACATTGGGCTGCCCAGGTGAATAATGTGCTTCTGGTGTCTCGTGACTGGAAAAACAAGAGGACGCAGCTGTCTGTGATGAAATGGTGAAACCAAGCACGTACCCAACTGCTGATTTCCCAGTGAAACATTGATCCGATGAGCCGAGCAGCCTGCTTTTGACTGATCAATGTTCTGGTATGACTGGAGCCTGCTGGGACAGGAGGATGCTGCAACGGTCCACATGTGCATTGCTATTGCTGGTGGGAGATGGCAGGCGGGATCCAGAGCCCAGATTCTCAGCTGTGTGAGCAGCTCAGATGGGTCCAGGGTGATGTGGAAACACCTTCTGCTGCACCCTCTGCATTCCCACAAGATGCTCTGGAAAGAGAAAAGAGAGAGCTTTGTTTATTTATTTTTAAATTCAACCTATGAAGTATTTGAGTGAAGAATGCAATCTATAACTGAGGAAATATTTGGCTTTTCATTGAGGGAAGGGAGGATTTGCTGATTAGTTGGTTATTCATGCAGTACTGTCGTGTTTATTTGTGGGGTTTTTTTTCCATTGGTATTCCTACTTGGTATTTTTGTTTGCTTTATGCTCAGCAATACTTTGACGTCAATTTAAAATTCAGAGTAATTTTATGCTGGAAAGCAAAACAATAGCAATGTTAACACAGACTGTCACAGCTGTGATGCTGGCTGGAAAAGGAGAGATGAATAGTAGTGCTACATTTTTTAGGATGGGATGTTTTGTTTCATGGATGTTGCGCTTTTTTTACTTATCCAATATTAGAATGTGTAAGTACACTGTACCAAGTATTTGGGGGCAGAATCTTATTATTTTTTTTCTTTAAAACAGAAAGAAACCCATCTTTGTGTAGTACATGGAGATGAGATGCCAGGTCATGACTTGCAATGCTTAAAAACTGTCAGGTGCTTTGTAAAAAGTACTGATTGTGGATGTATGCCCTGACACAGAGCTTTGAGTGGTGCGTTCTCCTGTATGTTTTGCCTTGTAAACGCTTCAGCAATGTCAAGGGTTTGGAAGAATGGTATTAAGGTGTCTTCAATGCACTCCTTTGCAGGTTGTCAGCCTCTGTCTTTAATGACTGCCATTATGAATCTACTAAAGGGAGAATATTTATCTCTGGAAATCAGCATAGCAGCTCATCAACACAGATGGATCACATGTTTAGCCTTTTTCCCAAGATGATGCTACTTGGGATAGGCTTGTCTTACTAGCATTTGCAAATATGTTGGCTCTCTCTGGCTTTAGCAAGTGTGATAACAGATGTTGTTTGACTCTCTTAATTCAAACAGGGATATGCGGTCTAATGTTTCTATCTTAAATTGAGGAATGACTAAGAACTAAAGAATCCCGGTGTAAGGAATGCTATTAAGCAAGCATTTTTCTTGTATGAATATGAACATCTGCATAGGGTGAGGCAGCTGTAGCTATTGTCTTATGTCATACTTAGAGGAAGGGGAATGGTGCTGGGAGATGTTAACTCTAACGTTAGCTGTTCTAGTTAATAACTTCTGTAGTTTCTATGCCTACGCCTTTGTTCTCTTTCTTCTTGGAGCTGCCCGCAGGGTTGTGAGTTGGGAGGGGAATGAAAGAGCTCAGTCTAACACGCTGATTTAAATTAAAAAAAAAAACAACCCCACAACCAAAAACTCTCTAGTGTAACGCAGGCTGAACTACCCATAAAAGCCGGGCCTTAATGAGCGCTGACCCCTTGGCCGTGCTTTGTTCCAGCCAGCAGGTGAGGAAGAGCAGAGGTCCCTGCAGTGCCTGCCCTGGCTCTGACCCGGGGGCTCAGGGCAGTTAGTTCAGCTCTTGGGTTTTCAGCAGCAATGAGAATGAGCAAAGGTGATGTCTTGTGGCTGGGATGCGTTTGTGCTCCTTGCCTGCAGGTCTGTGCTAGCAGTGGAGAGGAAAGGTGCTGATTTGGGTTGCGCCTAGAGCTAGGAATGAATTGCTCACAGCAAGTGCTGCAGCAGAGTGCCCAGCATCTATTGTATTTGATAATTAAGATCTGTTAAGATCTGAAAACTACTTGCAATTCAAAATCTGTCTCCGGTTTCAGTCATCAGCTAATATTTTGTCAGTGCTTCACGTTGATGACTTCTGACTCTATCCTCACACTCGCCTGCAGTGTACTGAATAGCTAAAAAGGGAAGCTCACACTAAGCAGCAGACCATCTGTGTTGATGATGTTGTAGTATTATCACACCCAAAACTGAGGCTTGTGATTGATAATGTGATCACACCAGATCCATTTCCTTTTTTTTTTTTTAAAAAAAAAAAAAAAATGAAAAAAAAAAAAAAAAAGCTGAAGTAATTGATATTCTTATCTCCTGAATCCATTGGTCAATTTAAAATCATAGGATCAATAGGACCACGGAATCACCAAGGTTAGAAAAGACCTCCAAGATCATTCAGTCCAAGCGTTGACTTACCACCAGTATTTCCTCACGTAGAGTCACCAAGGTTTAATTTTGTCAGAGGTAAAATAGAAAAGATAGGAGGATTTAGAATTTTCTTGTTAAGTTCTTGCAGCTGGAGCAGAGAACCTAATTAAACTCCCAGTAAACAAAGGCTGCAGAAAAAGCAGCAGCACTTCATCAGGCAGCACACCTTGTGTCTGTGGGTGCCCTGGTGGCTACTGGCAGCTGTGTGGCTGGACCTGCATACAGCATGTTCTGTCTCCTGGGCCGGGGGCTGTATGGTGACTCGAGGTAGGAAGGGAGAAGCAGGAGAGATTGGACCTAACAGGTTTATGTGAACAAATGAGCTCATGGCAAGAGGATCTGAATTTCTGTCCCAGTGTATGGCTCCTAGCACTCTTCACCAGGATCTGTGAAACCATTATGCTGTGCTTAATGCCATTTCCTCTGGGTTGCAAATGAAGGGTATTTATTAGGGGAACAATTCTGCTAGGGCATCTACAGTGTGATAATGGGAGGTAGGAGCAAAACTAGGTTTGCCAAAAAAAAATAAGGTTGTGCAAGAACGGTTGTCCACTGGACTGTGCTTTTTTGTTGGTTTTTTTTTTTCCCGTTTGTTTGGTTTTTTTCCCCCTAAAACTCTGTAAAAGAGAGATATATATAGGAGCAGAAAGCACAGGGAAAGGGGGCTCTGCACTTTCTCTTCTGTTCCTAGTCTTCCACCTTCCCAGGTTTAAAAACAAACCATTTCTTCTTTAAGATTGTTGTGGTTTCAAAAAGCAGTTGTAACCATTCTGATAATATTGTTAAGGACCAGTACCTGAATTCTGGTGTATTAAAGTGCTAACAATGTGTAAAGAGTTATAAAGGTGTGTTAAGTGCACTAAGTTTTGAGTGAGTAACTCCATCAAAAGGCACTGCAAGATATGTGGTAATCATGCTGTGTTTATGAGCTGTTTTTAAAGTAAATGGCCATATTCAGCTGGATCTGTGCACCAAAGTGGCCTGAAAGGATGCAGTGTTGCACTGCAGCACAGTGGCAGGCTGGCAGCCCTTGCTCACTTCATCTGATCATACTGAAGAGGCGCAGCTCTGTTTGCAGCAGGCTTTTAATAGATGAGTGCACTGGTGAGTTCCTGTGCAGTTATGCTGTACTGGAGGGGCCAGATTTAAGAAATGTCCATGTGTGGCAAGAAGCGCAGCAGGCCTGCTGTGAGCTGCCACCACTGACACAGGCATTTGGTTTGCAAAACAGAGCTTGGCACTGCTACTCATCTCCTGAACATGTCACCAAGAATACCATTAGCAGGCCAGCACATACTTTTGGTGAGGAAAAGCTGTGTGGGCCCTGAGGGAGCAAACCAAGGTCACAGCCTCCTGCCTCGCCTTTCAGCCCTAAGCTTCTAGCCTCAGTGCAGGGAGGATGAACGTGGCTGACTCCGTTTCTTTCTTAGATCCTTCTGGTTACTCTCTGCTAGACTTCCCTGTGTCTTCTCTCATTATGGAGATGGTGTGGCCAAGCCTTCCAGCATGGCCAGACGAGATCTGCAGGGCACTGGCTCTTTGGTGGATTCAGCTAAACATGTGGTCAAGTGTGCAGAAGTCCCTGAGGGCTGGCAATAATCTGTGGATATCTGACAATAAGCTTAACAATTATCCAGGCCTTCAGAAAAATTATTATTCTAAGGCTGCTTCTTAGATTTTGCAGCGTTGTTTGTTTTCTATTTTCCTTTTTTTTGAATAATGTGTTTTTTGAATTTTGTGCTCAATAAAAATGAGATTCCAGCTGAATTCAAGCAAGCTCCTGCAGTCAAGACTTTAAATTTGTTTTCCTTTATTGTTGTGGCTTACTGATGATTGCCGTTAGTGATGCATTTGGATTCTACTCCTTAAAAATGTATTATCTCGTTTATTTTGGGTGAGGTCATGGGTTTCACAATATTGTATAAAACCGAAACCAGATCCTCCTGTCTGCAGCTGCAGTGTTAAATAGAGCATCATTGTCATGGGGTGAGCATGGCTGTCAAAACACTTCGGGCAAAGTGGGTAACATGAACAGTTCTTGTATGTTAAATATTTATGGAAGAAAATGCAAACTCAGAACGCTGCCAGCAGACAGACTACTCAGGCTCATTGTTGTGTCGGTCAGGGCACACATCTTCACACTGTAACTTTAGAAAGGACTCAGGGTTATTTCTGTTCTGCTGAAGCTCAGTGCTGCACTTTTTCTGCACGTAAACTTTGAAGTTTAAAGCCTCAGGAGGAAAACAGGAGCTTTACATAAATAATCTGGTGTCCTGCTAGGGCAGACACAGCACAGGCACTTGTGTATCCAGCCTCTGATCCAAGGCCAGCACATCCTCATTCCAGGTCCTCTGGTGCAAAACAGGTGGTAAACCACAAGCAGAAAGACACTGAGGAGAAAGCTGTGTCATTAACTCTGGCACTGCAGGATAATAAATCTCCATGGCATTCTTCGGCTTTCTAGACGTTTTCCAAGCAATATGCAATGGCTGTGATGACTGTTGCACTGTCTTAAATAATACGTTTGAGCTTTCAGATAGGCAGTGCAATGGAGCCACAATGAGCACCAGCTTCACGTGTTTGATCTCAGCACTTTGAATTTCAGCGTCATTATTGCCATGTCCTTGAGAGACTGTTTTATGCCCAGGAAAACTGGTAAAGGGAGATGGGGGAGCAATTCCTACGAATGTGTGAAAAATCTAACCAATATGTTGATATGTTGCCCTGAGGATGCTGCCTTTTTTTTTTTCTTTTTTTTTTTTTTTTTTCTGTATCTCATTTCTAAATGTGCAAGATGAAAGCAGCTGCATCATTCGTAATCTGCACACAGTGTTTTTTCAGAGAGACTTTTCTGTTTGGCAAACACTTCAGGAGGTATCTGCCTGTGGTGCTAGCAGTGGGTATTTCCCTGTGTGCATCAAGCTGTACCAAGTATGCACAGCAAGGAAAGGGCTCTTCTCTCCTTTCCCCACCTGTCTACCAGCTCAGCAGGCTCCTGCCTTGTTTCCTTTCCACTGAAGGCAGCAGCTCTTTGATGGAAGTTTCTATCGCTTTCCTGTTTTACTTTCCATTGCTTGGGCTCAGCTGACTGGGAAAAGCAGGACAGCAACCGTTGTATTCTACTGCCTGCAGCTACCTGGCAGCGCAGGAGCAGGAGGGCTGAGAAACTACAAAGCACATCAGACCTAATTATTCACCTGATGTAAAAGCCTTTCTAGATCTGGATATCCGCTCTTGACTGCATGGGTAGTTGGGCTGATGGAGGCCGCAGACTTCAAAGCTATTGGACAGAGCAGCATAAATGTTTCACACAGAATCACAGAATCACCCGGGTTGGAAGGGACCCCAAGGATCATGTAGTTCCAACCCCCCTGCCTAGCAGGGCCACCAACATACATATTCAGATCAGGTTGCCCAGGACCCCGTCCAACCTGGCCTTAAACACGTCCAAGGACAGGGCATCCACAACCTCCCTGGGCAGCCCGTTCCAGGGCCTAACCACTCTCCTAGTAAAGAACTTCCCCCTAACATCTAACCTAAATCTTCCCTCCTTCAACTTAAAACCATTTCCCCTAGTCCTGCTGTTGTCAGCCCTTTTGAAGAGTTTACTCCCCTCCTGGGTGTAGGTTCCCTTCAGGTATTGATAGGCTGCAATGAGGTCACCCCGCAGCCTTCTCTTCTCCAGGCTGAACAAGCCCAACTCCCTCAGCCTGTCCTCATAGGGGAGGTGCTCCAGCCCCCTGATCATCTTAGTCGCCCTCCTCTGGACCCTTTCCAAAATCTCAGTGTCTTTCTTGTACTGAGGGCTCCACACCTGGACACAGTACTCCAGATGGGGCCTCACAAGAGCCGAGTAGAGAGGGACAATCACCTCCCTGTCCCTGCTGGCCACCCCTCTCCTGATGGAGCCCAGGATCCCATTTGCCTTTCGAGCTGCCAGAGCGCACTGCTGGCTCATATTCAGTCTCTCGTCCATCAGGACCCCCAGGTCCTTCTCTGCCGAGCTGCTCTCAAGGACCGCTCCTCCCAGCCTGTACAGGTGCCTGGGGTTCTTCCGGCCCAAATGCAAAACCTTGCACTTTGCCGTGTTGAACCTCATCAGGTTCACCCGAGCCCAGCCGTCCAGCCTGTCGAGGTCCCTCTGAATGGCATCCCTTCCTTCCACCGTATCAACCGCACCACTCAGCTTGGTGTCGTCAGCAAACTTGCTGAGGGTGCACTCAATTCCCTCATCGATGGTTTCAATCCCAAATCCATCCTCCTCAGCGGGCCTGGCCTGGTGGGCAGCTCTGGCTGCAGGTTGGGGCCCTGCCCCTCTGAGTGGGGTCGGCAGGGGCTGTCCCCCTCAGCATCACTTTTGTAGTGAGGGGGGGAAAGGGATTTAAAATCCCTCACCCTTTCCTATTGAGTCTGACTCATTTTTGTCTGGTTTAGCACTACAGTAGAAAGAAACATAATGGATTTGTTAGGGTCAGTGCTTCACAATGTGATGATTGACTTTGGGCAATAGGGCCTAGTTTGCCACTCCAGACAAAGGATTTGTAGGTCTTGCAGGCTGCCATCTGTTTCTAAAAGCAAGTTTTTGTGGAGAAGTGATGCAGCTTGCATGCTGAAAAAGCGTAAAAGCGTGGGGCTTTTTTTTTTTTTTTTTTTTTTTTTTGAGAACTGCTGCTGCTGAGCCTTTGTGTTTCAGCTTTTAATTTCAAAACTAAGCAGAGCTTATTAATAGCAGGACTCCCCCTGCCTTGGGCAAATTTTACTTCCCAATCTTGTTAGTGATGGGTTGATGTCTTCTGAAATACTTCTGTTTTAGAATATACACATCCATTCCTGAATTGTTCTCTTCTTCCAGCTGCCCCCCACCCAAACTATCTAAAATGCCAAGTCTAATTGCATTCAAGTTGCTTGCATTTATTATAATATGTGATCATGTAAGGGACAGATTGGAAAAGTAACGCTCAGCAGTCACATGACTTTTTCATCTCTGCTGATCTTTTTAAGAGAGCACAAGATCAAACAATCCAAAATTAAAAAGCCTCACTTTTCTACAGTGGAATTACCACAGAGTCACCCAAATAAAAGGGCCAGCCTACCTGTAGGGCTTAAGCATGCTGATAAGTACAATCTATTTATGGACCATGTGTTGCCCTGGCTGCTAGCTGATTGTTTCTATGTATAGCTACTGGAGCAGGCACAGAGCTGTGCAATCCAGGTCTGGAGGGCAGGAAAAATTCTGCTGCAGGTCTTAGCAGAAATAATGAACAAAGCCTCTGCAGTTTTTTGTCTTTCCAGCTGCACACAAACAAGACTGACAGTGCTGATGAAGAGGTCCTGGCTCACAAGCTGCTCAGCTCATTTGTTTAGCTGCTTGCTGTTCTGATGCAACAGCATGGCCAAGGCTGGTTTCTGTGCCAGTTCCTCTGCAGTACTGCCAGGTCACTCTGGGATAGGGAGAAACTCAGCTGCAGCAGCACACAGTGTATCTGCAGCTTAACCTGAGTTCAGCTGTCTTGGAGAAGGAGGGCAGGGTGGCTTTTCCTGCCCCTGGGCTAACAGCCGAAGAAAGGTCTCCTGTTCCTTCCTTTGAATTAGATGAATAGCGATTTCCCTTTCTGTATCTTGGCTGATGCTCAGACATCAGTATGGTTTTTCATCCTGAAGTGCCAGCTCCGCATGCTGCTCCTCCACATAACTTCAAATGCCACTGAGCTGTACAAGACCGTACCCTGTGCAGGAGAAGGCAGCCGCTGGGCTGCAGAGTGCCCTTGCTGTGCTGTGCAAGGGGAGCGCCGCCTGGGAAAATGCCACGGGTAAATATGGGGACTAATCTCCTGTGGGCTGACCTGGGTGAGTGAGGTACAGGATTGCTGGCCAGGGGACAGAACTGCTGTCAGTTGGCGAGCAGCGTGATGAGCTCTGATTCCCTGCCCTGGCTCTCCTCAGAGCTCTGCGTGGAGCCTCCAGTGCTGCTTACGCAAGGAGGGCTTTGCTATTGTGCAGGCTGTTGATGAACAGAAGGAGATTTGTTTGTTTATTTATTTATTTTGAGGGAATTATATGAATAAAATCACTGCCTTTGATGTAGTGGCCTGGTTCTTTCTGCCAAGCTTCTTCCTGATGGCTTTTGCAGGGTAGTCCCTGACTGCTCGAGGAAATTGGGCCCATTCTTTTGTGTCTTCCTAGTCCCCATCTAAATTTCCCTCCTCACATCAGTAGTCCTTGGAGGTACTGCCAGCCAAAGCATGTAGAAATTTTTTTAGGGGGTGAGTCTAGAGCCAGCGTGCAGCATCTGTGCTGGGGGAGGGCGTAGCAGTCTGCATCTCTCCTCTGAGGATGTGGGCTCTTCATAACCCAAAGAGTACGATGAGCCTAAAGCCACACCAGGGAAATACCCAAGAAAACAGCATTCCTGGTCACCGGTGTTAACTGAAATGAGAGAGTACCCGGCTCTCACTTAATGACTGGAGCGTGTGTGTTGTGCACAGTCGGATCGCAGGCTACTCCTACTAGTGTGGGCTCTGATCTGCTTTACGTTGGCACTTTGTGAAGCTGAATCTAGCCAGGGAAAGGCTTCTAAGGTGCTACTGTGCGATGTGGCCCTCCCAGGATAAACGATACTGGCAATTTGCTTTGCAGACCTGTGTTGGCTGAGCCATCAGGTGCATACCTCAGAAATCAGCCCACACCACTCTCCGTGACTCCTTTTAAAGCAGCTGAAAAATTTCCTGTCTCCTTTCAGGTGCAAGAGTGCCATGGTGTCACATCCTAACACCTACATGGCACCCTTGGAAGTACACTTGAGGATGCCCGCTGCTCTCGTGCTGTTTACTTTGAAGTGCCAAAGCTGAGAATCTCTTTGTTCTCTTCCAGTAAAATGTGTGGAGGCACAAGCTCCACAGAAATGCTAGCTTAACAAGAGCAGAAGAAAATTCAAAGGGCTTCCTTTAAGGAGGAAAAAAAAAAATCAGAATGGGATGCAGTAGTCAATAATTCTGCATCAAGTACTTCCTGGTGGTTGTTTTACCACTGTTCTTAAAATGAGCATTTAGTTTAAGAAGACAGCGTGCTGCTTATCATCCATTTGTGGTCTCCTGGCTTTTGGCAGAGTTTGTGTGCTGCTGCTTCAGAGCCATCAAACTTGCTACAGTCATGCAGATCCTCTGCATGTTTTCTTTTTGTGTGGCCTTTTTGCCTTTTATGCTTTATATTAAAAAAAAATAATAATCAGTAAGTACCAGAAATTTTATTAGAACATTTGGTCGGTTCAGGCAATAAAGCTTTGCCACTGTCAGAGAACTTTTCTTCTTTACTCAGTTGAATTTGCCAAACTGGAACAAGTCCTGACATAGCAGTTTCAACCCCTGCCTCTGCTACTCAGCAGCATGCAGAGGTGAAGAGAAATGCTGAGCAAATGCTGTGTGAACTGGAGAGTCAGCACTGGAATGCCTCCTTGACCCGGCAGTGACAATGGGTCGCTTCCTTCCCCTGAGTCAGTTTGGGACACTTGGGCAGTGTCCAGTGCACAAACACCAAGCTGTGCAGGCAACACAGGGCTGTTGCCCTTGCAGAAGTTGTTGCTTGCGCTCAATGCCACTCAGCCAGGTGCCCATGCCAGCTGCACTCTGACGAGCGTGTCCTGTCTGATGCAAGCCTTCGTGGAGCAGGAAAACTGAGATTACTAGGAGCTGCCAGAGGAAACAAGAGTGTTCACAGCCAGTTTCATAGGAGAGTTATTTGTGTCAGGAAGAATAAGCGTATGGTAGGGGAGTCTGAATGCTGAACTTTAATCCTGATGTGCCATTGACTGGGTCTGGAGGAGCTTTATGTTCTGTTTCTCTTGCAGTCTGCTGGAAAAAAATGTGTTGTTTGTACAGGGCATTGAAGGCGTTCACTGTGAAAGCTGCAGTTATGTGCACACAGCTTCTGAGCTATTTCAGTGCTGAGAGGTTCCAGCTATCCTAGTGGGATGGCATGGCAGGGGACTAACATCCTACCAAATTGGTTATTGTTTTAATTGGGAAGGGGAGGAGTGGCGTGCAAATGAATGCCTTCCATTTGAGCTCACTTGGAGCAGTGGATGCTGTTTTTGCTTGATAAACTTGATAAACCTAATCTGCTGTAACCGTGATTTCAATTGAAGGAAGATAAATTGAGGTGGAGAAGGAAATGTGAGGGCATAGACTCAAGCCTGAGCAGGAAGGCTGTTTTAATAGCCTTGTAAAATGCATTTTGCTTTTGTTTGGGATTAATGCCAGCTCTTCAAAGTTTCCAAGGTGAAAAGACAGAGATCTCAAGTTGTATAGGTATATTTGAATATGATATTTAATATTTTTGAGGTCTGAGGAGTAAGCCAATTTTGAATAGACGGACCAAGACAGAAGGCTCTGTAACTTCCTTGTGGAAACAGGCAAGCTCTTTGCTTAGGTTAGCCTTTATGTTCTCAGTCCTACAGTTAAAGCTTTCTCGATGCGGTATCCAAATTACCAATTAGTCAGATGCGCTGACACAAAGGAGGAATTTGATATAGGCATGGGAAGAGTGATGGCATCTGGCATATCTTTGAGCATAGGTGTGCCAGTGTGGGTGTCAGATTCCTGCCATAGATTAAAGGTGGTCGCATGTGCTTCCATGGGATACAGAGGAAATGACTGTAACTGGAGGATGAAGAATAAGAGGCACTGTGCATAGCTGTCCTTTTAAATAAGGTTATCACTGGGACTTGGCTTTTGTTTGATGCATTACATTAAAATAGCCAAGATGTATGGCTTGAAGTAAAAAAGCACACTAGAACTGGAGTACAGACTGCTGTACGCAAAAGCAGATTTGCAGAACTGTAGAATGGTTTGGGTTGGAAGGGACCTCAAAGATCACCTGATTCCAATGAAACAGGCAAAGTGAACAAAATAGACCGGAGAGTTTCGCCAGGTTATAAGGGAAAAGTTTATGAAACAGAAGGGATGAAATGTGCTTGGTGGTACTGAGAGTCAAATAATGTTGCAGCACTATTAAAAATCCTTGAGCAAAGATCCCTGATGTCTGTGAGGCTGTCACAGAGGGTGGCAATAACAGTCCTTTGCCCAAATCAGCAGGGAAAATGGAGGCGTTTGTGCATTTGTGTGCAGGTTGAGTTCCCATACCCCGTCACTCACAGCAAATTCAGTTTTCTGATAGTCTTAACTTTAAAACAGGTGACCTCAATGGACAACAGGCACAGCTTCAGGAAGAACCATAGAAGCATAATGGCTGCTTGCATGTGGTTTTCCTGCACTGGATCTGGGAATTAAGTAGCAACCTTCATCTCTTGCATGGGTGTCTAGTCAGTAATTACTGAGGAAAGAAGCCTTCCATATTTGCTGCTAGGGCCCTTGCAGATTAAAAACAGCACAGTGACATTTTATGACAGTTGACAACGGGTCCTAATGCTCCACTCAGAGCCTCTTAAGCATATAATTCTACCAGAGTTGGTGCTCTAGATATCTCCAAACTTTTCTCTTACACTGAAGGTAAAAACTTTTGGTTAGTTTCCTTGCTCTGTCCTTCAGCTCCGTAAGAAGGAGAACAGAGGTTCTAGAGACAAAATCAAGTGTGTTAGCTTGGTTTGATTTGTGTGTGCGTGTACACTCATGGTAAGTCAAGATGATGTTATGAGTTTCCTTGAATCTCTGAATATAAAACCCATATTTTGAAATCTACGAGGTAGATAAATAAAACGACATATATGCTCCTGATAAAACGTATGTAAGAGGATTTGTTGAGACAGCTATAGGGATTAGTCCATGTATGTGTTCTAAAAGGCAAACTAATGTTAAACCTCTGACAGACCCAATCACAGTATTTCTGAAATAGATACAGCGTTCACATTTTCTTGAGGTGTGGCTCTGAAGCAGAGTCATTTGCCATGAACTAATCCAGAAGACTTGTTTTTTGCTGTCGATGCACAAGGTCAATTACATCTGCGTCCGCCAAGATATTCAGTGGTCTTAGAGGCAATTCCTGGCTGACAGCTGTCAGGCACCATGCCAGCTGTGAGAGTGCTGTTTGCAGGGCTACAGGACCATTGTCCATGCGGTGCAGGTACCACATTGTTCTACGAAGCGTTGAGTGGCTGCTGAAATTATCCAACTGTTCTAACAGTGACCATGGACCAAGTCAGCTGTTCTGGGACAGTGGTGATGGTTACTGCAGCACTAGCAAAGCAGCAGTAAGGTGAAGAAGAATGTTACAACCATTCTTGACCAATTTTCAGGAGAATTGTGGCTTAACACAGACTGGTCCATCCAGTGGTACTTAAATATGCAGAAAGACTGTTGAATAATCAAGACAAATCTTGTTGGTTGAAGTGTGGAATAGATTTCAATAGTTTTCAAAGAATTAAATGCATTACTAGCACCTGAATTTCTTTCCTTAAAAAAAGAAACGTTTAAAAGTTTTGTATTCCTCAACTTTTTCCAATTGTGTTGGAGTATTAACAGTATTAGCAAAAAGAAGTGGGTTATTTGAGGGCTTGTATCACTTTAGTTTCTCCTCTCCCCTCAATGGGAATCAGAGTGAAAAATTCTCAGAGATTTTGCTCCAATGGCAATAGATGTCCTTCAGAAGCATCCTTTTTTTTTTTTGCAGCCTCCTTCTCAACAGTACTTAGCATCTATTTACTAGGCAGAAGCTCTCTGAGTACTCTGCTTTCCATCTTCCCTCACAGTACCTGAAAAACAGTTTCCTTTTTGAAACATAGCTATGTTGCTTGAGAAGGTCAGTAGTAATTGTTACCATATGTTGTATGAGTAGGTTAATTTATTTGGAATTTATTTATTGAATTAAAAACTAGGTTGTCTCGTTTAGGCAATCCCACATGAAGATGCTGTTTCATGCTGTGCATCATTGTCTGCCTTGATTGCTGAAGAGTCATTCTAAAGCCAGAAGATTCAAAGTCCATCCTATTAACCATCAATGGGGGATGACTCATACATGACTATTCCTGTTCTAGTCAGATATGCTGTGCATCTTACCTAATAGCTGGTTGTAACACAGTGGAAAGAGAAGATACTACGCTGCTGCAAGTGAGGATTTGCTCAGACACAACAGCAGCAGGTGCAGAAATAAGGGAAAGAAGCCACTTACTCTTGGAAGGCCTGTAAGATCCTCAGGTAGGCAGAGATCTCCAGCAATATACCCTTGGCTCCTCTGCCAACCCTTACATGAGGTCCGAGAAGGGATGCATCCTGGCTCTACCCTTTCTGGTCACTCAGGTGCACTGCATACACCTGAGCTCCCATGGATTGGCCCTGCCTTCCCACCAGGTGTTCAATCACTGGTTCAGGCCATAACTTTGCATTTCCACTACACTTGTATATGCTGTTGCTGTGAAATATGATTCATAGATTGTAACTGTCCTTAAGGGACACATCTTTATGGTTATCAATTGGAGAGGTTGATTTATGCACTGAAATACTGGGGAGCTTATGTGTGTGCACGTGTATCTTCCTGCTGAGCTCGGTTGCTAGGGTGGGCTGACATGGGTAATGGTCAGTCAGCTTTTCATCCTCTTCCAATATCAAAAGGGAATTTCATCTTGCTGTCTCCTACGTAACCAGAATTCTTTTCTCTGTGAGCATTCCAGTCGGTGAAACAAGTCAGGTGATGCTTGTTTCACTTTGTTCTGTGATGGCTGAATGGAATTTATCCCCATTACTATATTGCATTTCTATTGCAACTTTTAGCCTAATTTTGGATGTTTTTTAATTTGAGGTAAGGACGTGAGGATTTCAAAGCTTCTTGAGACATGATATTTTTGGAAGTAATTGAGAGGTTCATGGAGGCTTTGACTTTTGAAGACTGTATTAATGAAAGTAGTATTGGTGTTTTTGAAGGATATTTACACATTAGGAAACTCTTCCAGGTCAGGAAGGTGCTGGGTCCCCCCAGTTGCCTAAGATACTTGAGCAGCAGTGTGTGCATTGTGTCTCAAAGGGAGCCAGTGCGCTCTGCTGTTTTGGAAACCTATTTCAAATGGTGAACTAGCCTCTAAGGGCACAGTTACTCGTACTCAACAAGGCATAGCCCTTCAGAGGGAAAAATAGCAAGAACAAAATATTAAGCAGGTTGAGCTGCAGTGTAATCACCATCTTAATCAAAACTGCCCTACTATTTAGCGAAGAAACAGCTGACACAAAGTAATAGATTCAGTGACATGGATTTCCTTTATTTGCAAATGATTCCATCAGCGCTTTGTTCTTTGTATCTGTTTTATGCAGTTCATCTGCTGTGTAGCTGCTATTTCTTACCAGACAGCCTCAGCCTTCCATAGGAGTCAACTCACTAGGGCAGTGTTTAGTTTGTCATCATGTTTGTTTAGTACAGGTTTTGCAATCAAGTTTGTAGATAGTTGTCAATAGGCCTTAAGTTCAAACCAAATTCCTGGGAAAGCTTCAGAAGCTCTCTAGTGACAACAAAAGGGAGTTTCTAGGTCCCATTTTAATATGAGTTTTTATGTTCTGGCTGGCTGAGGATTCAGGAGATGTGAACCTTTGAGTCATCTGGGTACCAATGCCAGGCTGCAAGAGGAGTGCTCTCTTCTGATGGGAATTGGTGCACAGCACCTGTGGTGTTCAGGAAGGAGAAGGTTACCTTCCTAAAACTCTTCTCATGGAGACGATTAGTACTTCGTCTGTTCAAAGAAAGCTTGAAGGTCACACTTTTTATCATGGTTCCCTGTGTGAATCTGTTCTGTAAGAAAAGTGGGAAAAACCCACCTCAGAAAGTTATGTGAACATGTGATATGGGTAGAACTGGATGCTGAGTGGTTTCCAAACAGCTGCTCCTGGACAAATCATTGGTGAAAAGATGACATTTCTTTATGGTATAACGCAGTAGATCTTTGCATGCGATCTTGTGGTTTGTACTCCAAGGTCATATCAGTGCTTTTGTCTTTCAAAACCTTTTGGTTGTGTTGTAATGATAGAAGTAGCTCTACCAGGCTGTTGGAAGGAGTGCATTTTCCTAGAACAGGCTACAAATCACTATCTTGTATGAAGAACCTGGCTGAATAGAAAGCTTTTGCAAGTTACATAAACTATTTGGTACACAGTGACACTGGTTAATGCAGCGCATTATGAAATATTAATATGGAACTTAAAATCTTGCTGTAAAAATGCTGGTTAAACTTTCATTAAAACAAGCATGGTTTAGGCACCTCATTAAAATATTAGAACTTGATGTGTGAGCTCAAGCAGGAGAAGGTTATTCTGAAATATGCATGCAAACAGGGTTTCCCCTGCCCTTTTTCTCTTTCAGAACAGGAGGGAGAAATCACCAGAAGATAACATATGACATTAACAGCACCAGTTACAGGAATCTGCCCAGCTTTAAGTCACTAGGTTCATATCATAAAAAGACTTGTCCTGGGATGTAAAGAGCAATTGTTCATCCACTTCTGCTTAATGGGTCCTATAAACCTCACTGACCCAGTGGAAACTGCAGAACAGAAGAGAAGTTCCAGTTCTGTAATGCAGCTACATGCTGAGGCTCAATGTGAGAGTGAGGACATTCCTGTCCCTTCCCAAGATTTGTCACTGGCTATTATCCTGATGCAGACAGTCCAAGCATCTCATTTTGCAGCACTGAGCTCATTCCTGCTAGGTAGGTGCTCTCACCAGGGAAATACAGAATTTCGCTCCCCTTATGAGGTGTGTTGTGGCCATTTCACGTATGTCTTGGCTTAGCCTGGCATTCTGGTTCTCCTTCATCAAAGTGCTCTCAGTGACGTGGAAACTGAAGCAATCAGTGCAGGCTCTGAAGGGTGTGTGAAGTGCCTGACTTCACAGTACTGTGGAGCACCCTGTGTGCAGCCTGGGGGTCTGTGCTTGTGGTCTGGGTTTCACTAACATGCTGTTGCATGCATCTACGAGGGTGCTTGGACTTGCTCGTGGTTAGTTGGACTAATTCCTCAACAACACAGGCAGCAGCAGTTGTTGGTGCTGTAGAACTGGTAGTCTTCTACACTTGATTCTCCAAGCTCATAATTAAAAATAAAAATAAACACTGACAAAAATCACTAGCTTATTGCAGGGATGACTGTTCCAAAGCAATGAAGAGCCTCAGGCTGTTCAGGTGTAGGCTTCTCCTTGCAGTAGTTGCCTTGGTGTGAATTATTAATGCAGTAATGTCAAATAGCAGTGTATTATTGCGCTGCCTCACAGTAACTTGTGTGTACAGACATGAGCTGTATCCTAGGAGGAACTTGCTGGCTAAACATCTGGAAAAACTTGCGATTACCTCTTTGTAAGTCATTTTATGATAGGGCAACTATGGGAACTATCTTTCAAAAAGAGCTTACTAAACATTTCTCATCGTCCTATGTTTGAGGGTAGTTTTCACATGTTTCAGTCTTCCATTCTTCTATGTGCCTTCGCATTTATTTTGGAAGGCTGGAGTCTCAAATGCTACAGACTGTCTTTTTTCCCTCTTTTTTTCTTCTTCTGAAGCAGTAAACCTTAAAGTTTTTTTGCCCAAGATGGGACATTATTGTTTAAAAGAAATTTAAAACCTTTTTTGCCTATGAGACCAAAGGCAGTTTCTCTGAACTACTTAAAGCTGGCTGCTTCTTCTTCCCCTGTATCCTCCCCATCCTCCAGGTGTTATTTTAACAGAAGAGACCGAAACCACCTCTGCAGCATCGCTGGCGTACCATGCAATGCTGTGGTACTTGTGGAGACTTGAACATTGTAATTAGCTTGCAGATGTATAACATGAAAAATTTATACGTGGGTCTGAATGAAGAATCATTTACCATCTGTAGATAAAATAAGGACGGGGCTTTACAATGATAGTAGGACTCATCAGTCAAAATAAGTGTGAAAATCTCAAGCGGAGAAGTAAGAGATCTCTTTATGAAGCTATTAGCGAAGTAAATCTGCTCAGATGTGCAGGTGCTTAAGGCAGATACAGGAAATATAAATCTGAGGTTTCTCTCTTAAAACAAAGCTGAAACTGCTTCCAAACACAGCTAGAGGCTGCCTATTTCTAGCTGGAATAAACCGTGCTGGCAGACCACCCGTAGGCAGCTGCTGACAACAGCGTCACATTAAGTGCTGCTGGCTCAGGATGGGATGTGAAGCATCAAAGTGACACAAGCCTAGGTTGTCTTGGGTTTTCTCAGTTCCAAAGACTGCAATTCTGAAGCTCTGATAGCAACTCCAGGGCAATTAGGAGAAAGTTTTTCACACGGAGGGTGGTGATACACTGGAACAGGTTGCCCAGGGAGGTTGTGGATGCCCCATCCCTGGAGGCATTCAAGGCCAGGCTGGATATGGCACTGGGCACATAGCAGGGGGGTTGAAATTAGATGATCTTTGAGATTCTTTTCAACCCAGGCCATTTTATGATTCTATGATTCAATTCAAGGTGATGGACATTACCCAAAACAGAAAATAGCTTGGGTTTTTCCATGCTGCTTACCATATCAGCTGTACTTTCAGGGAGAACTTTGGAGTCCTGAGCACCCCTGGAAATCTGATCACTACAAGTGAGGAAGCATTAGCTTAAAGTGAATATGAATAAGATGGATGGACCAGACAGTGTTTGAGCAGGAGGAACAGACAGAAAATTATACATTGACAAGAGAAATAGTAACATTTAAATTCCTTGGAAAAAGACAATGAATATGTCTGATCCTTGCTGTATACTTGACAAGTGGTCCTAATGCAGTTGGGAAAACAGCATGTTCATCTCCTTCTTCCTGCATCCCAGCCAGGGCCTGTAGAGCAGTGGGTGAGACGCTAACAGAGGATTGCAGCCACACTGAGGACAGCAAATCTGGTTCCCTAAAACAAACATATTTTGATGGTTTCTGAAGCTTCATTACATATCCTGCTTGATCTCTGATGTTGCCTCACAGAGATCCTGTAATTTTTGTCAATGCTTCACGTATTTCAACAGTCCTTCTGATTCATCAGTAAACTGTACAGATAACTGCCAAAAGATCTACTTTTTCTTTAGATTGTGTACATATCAAATCAGAAACATTGCTTAGAAGTTAGCATGTTTGCTAATTTATTAAAAAATAATAACGATGGGGAGGGCGAGGCACTATGTTTTCCTATTATACACGGGGCTGTTCTTTGTGACTAATGTAACATGGATATGTTGCTCTCTTTCACCTCCACTTGTTTGATGTAGAACAGTGGTTTTAAAAACTGTTACAGAATGATTGAACATGTCTCCAAAAAGGGTTGCTGATGACTCTTGTTGCTGCGTGAAAAGTAACAGATGCTTTGGAGGAGCTGCTATCTTAATGTCATTTAGAAGAAATGTGTAATTCCATCAGTACATCATGCCTAGGTATGCATTTTCAATCCATAATTTTTCATTCCACTTACTCTTAAGTGCTCCTTTTAACACTAATAGTCTGCTTGAGCTATGCGTTTGGTTGGTTAACTCTATTCCTCTAACTGGATTTCTTTCAAGATAGATGACTTGGTTTTGTTCCTGTTTCTTTAAGGGAGGATGATGATCTAAAATTGAATAATTTTGTACTTTGATGGATTAAGCAAAACACGGGTTATTAAATTTACTGCTTGGGTGGATGTGGCAGTGAAGTTGTCATACTACTGAGGACCTTCGCTGTTCAGTCTCTCTGTTGTGCTTCGTTAAACAAAACGACAGCTACCAGAAACATATGGTCTCAGTTTTTAGTGGCCCAGTATGTTAGGCAATTCATGATTTGTGTTCTTAACCTGTTTATTGAGCCCGGCTTTAGCAGGCTCTATCAATAGGGCTTGTTTGTTCTTGGGTGCCTCGTGTCAGGCTTCCCCTTGCCAATTTACTTGCTGGGCACTGTGTCTGTTTACTCCACTCCTGTCTCCTACAATACGGTCCTACAGTTCCTATTCAGATTGAGCTTTTTTTAGAGCCATTTGAATGTTTTTAATATTCAAGCCCACTGCGTTCTCATAGCTTAACCTACCAGCTGAAGTGAAGGCTTTTATGAGACTCTTCACTGCTGTTTCCATGGTTACACTGGAATAGACACCTGCTCAATACAAGCCAGAAGAGCACAGAAAATCTTCTAGTAGCAGTGGCTGTCATTATTACAACTTTGCAATTTCCAATTTATTCTTTCATTTCCTTTGCAATTGTTTTTCTTTAAGTGGAAGCATGTATTTCTGAGGATTAGTGGCTGCTGTTATTAGAAATCAGTAGTTAGAAAAAGATGAGGGAGACAAACCCCCTGGGAACAGGTTTTTGTTTTGCTTGCAAATGGATTATTTTATTTTATTTTATTTCTGAGGGGAGTACACTTTAATTGCAAAGCACTCTTTACATAAGAGATGGTTCGTATTTCTGGGTTGGCTGTAGGTGACTTGCACTCAGACTGCAACCCAGCCTCAAAGTACACATTCCTATTGGATGGTAGGAGTAATGAGTGGGATGTTAACTGCTATTGTAGGGAAATAATACATATTTAAAGCAAACAACCAGCAGTTGCTCAAGCACTGGAACTAATGAAGCCTGGGTCTCCTGTGGCTTTGCCTTATGCATGATTGATTTTTGCCATTGGAGAATGAGTACAAGACATTTCTTGCAGCTGGGGCATTTTGTGGTGTTCCCCTCACATCATGCCCCTGGGGCAGGCTCACGCGGCAGTGCTGCTGAAAGCAGTGCACTCCTTCTCTCTGCCTGGTCCTCACCTCACACCCTCTGGAAAGGATAGGGCAGCTTGCCATTTGCCCAGCGTGGCTATCTACTTCGGCCAGCACAATCATGCATCAGGTCACCACTACTGCTCGTTCCTCCCACACACTGAAGAGGTGGATTGAGGGGTCAGGGCATGGGGTGCCCTTGCTGGAGGTGTTAAGGATATCGCTAGCCCTTGGCAGTGAGCAATGAGACTGCCTGATGGGATGCTCAGGGTAATTAATTAGACATTTATATAAATAACACTTCAGGACCATTAAAACAGAAAAAATATATATATTTCAGTTGCTGTCTGGATATTTGAAATTGACATGCTTTTTGGGTTATTGTACAGGATAGATAAAAGGATTGTCACAAAAGATGAGCAATGAAAAATCAGATTATAGTCACATAGTCCAAGCTTTCATAGAGTGATTTGAGTTGGAAGGGACCTTTAAGATCATCCAGTTCCACCCCCCTGCTATAGGCAGGGACACCTCCCTCTAGACCAGGTTGCTCAAAGCTCCATCCAGCCTGGCCTTGAATGTTTCCAGGGAGGAGACATTCACAGTCTTGCTGGGCAACTTTTTCCAGTGTCTCACCACCATCATAGTAAAGAATTTCTTCCTAATATCTAGTCTGAATTTACTCTATTCCAGTTAAAAGCCATTTGCCCATGTCCTGTCACTATCTGCCCTTATAAAAATTTCCTGTAGGCCCCTTCAGGTATTGGAAGGCCACTATAAGGTGTCCCTGGAGCCTTCTCTTCTCCAGGCTGAAGAGCCCAGCTCTCTCAGCCTGTTCCCATAGAGGAGATGCTCCAGCCCTCCGATTGTCTTCATGATCCCCCTCTGGACTCGCTCCAACAGTGCCATGTCCTTCTTGTGTTGGAGACTCCAAAACTGGTGAGTATTCTAGATAGGGTCTCATGAGAGCAGAGTAGAGGGACTACTAGTAGAGGGAATCAACTCTCTCAACGCACTGGCCACAATTCTCTTGCTACAACCTGGGATACAATTGGCCTTCTGAGCTGCAAGCGTGCATTGCGGGCTCGTTTTGAATTTGTCATCAACCAACACTCCCAAATCCTTTTCCTTAGAACTGCTCTCATGTCATTTTCCACCCAACCTGTATCTGTGTTTGGGATTGCCCTGACCCAGATGCAGGACCTTGCACTTGGCCTTGTTGAACTTCAGGAGTTTGGCATGGACACACCTCTCAAGCCTGTCCAGGTCCCTCTCAATAGCATCCCTTCCCTTTAGCATGTCAGCTGCACTGCTCTGCTTGATGTTATCTGCAAACTTACTGTGGGTGCACTCCATCCCGCTGTCCTTGTTGCCTACAAAGATGCTAAAGAACACCGGACATAGCACTGATCCCTGAGGAACGCCATTCATCACTGGTCTCCATTTGGATATTAAGCTGTTGACTGCAACTCTCTGAGCGTGACTATCCAGCCAACTCCTTATCCAGTGAGCGGTACATCCATCAAATCTATTTTTCTCCAATTTGGCGATCAGGATGTCATGTGGAACAGTGTCAAACTCTTTTGCACAAGTCCAGATAGATGACATCAGTTGCTCTTTCTTCATCCATTGATGCTGTAACTCCATCACAAAAGGCCACCAAATTTGTCAGACATGACTTGTCCTTGGAGAAGCAGCATTTGTTACTGCCAATCACCTCCTCTTTATTTTCCAGGTACTTTACTGGGGCCTTCAAGATGATCTCGCCATGATCTTGCCAGGCACAGAAGTGAGATTGACTGGCCTGTAGTTCCCTTTGTGCTTCCTCTTTTCAATCAGTGGGAACTTTATCAGACTGCCATAACCTTTCAAATATGATGGATATTGGCTTGGCAACTTCATCCGCCAGTTCCCTCAGAACCCTTGCGTGGATCTCATCAGGTTCCATAGAGTTGTGCACCTTCAGGTTCTTAGGTGGTCTCAGACCTGATCTTCACTTACAGCAGGCAGATCTTCCTTCTCCAAGTTCTTATTGTTGCTTTCTGCAACTTAGCAGAGTAGCTAGAGCCCTTGCCAGTGAAGACTAAGGCAAAGTCATTGAGCACCTCAGCTTTCTCCCTCATGACCAGGCCTCCAGTTTCCTTCAGAGAGGGCCCACGTCTTTCCTGCCCTTCCTTTTATCACTGATATACCTGTAGAATTTCTTCTTGTTCCCTTTTATATCCCTGGCTAGGTTTACTTCTTTCTGGGTTTTGGCTTTTTTAACCTGATTCCTGGCTGCTTGAACAACTTTCTTGTAGTCCTTCCAGGTAACCTGTTCCAGTTTCCACTTCCTTTGGACTTACTTTTTAAGTCTAAGTAAGTCCAGAATCTCCTTGGTGATCCATGGAGGCCTCCTGGCATTCTTACCTGCCTTTTTTCTTGGAATGCACGCTTCTGGGCTTGGAAGAGATGGTCCTTGAATACTGACCAGCTTTCTTGGGCCCCTCTTCCCTCCAGGGCTTGTAACCCTGCCAAGCAGTTCCCTGAAGATTTCGAAGTCTGCTCTCCTGAAGTCCAGAGTCGCAAGCTTGCTACACCCTCTTTGACACCCTAAGGATTTTGAACTCCACCATTTTCAAGCTGTCCTTGAGCTTCACATTACTCATCAGCCCCTCGTCATTGGTGAGGACAAGGTCCAGCATAGCACCTTTTCTTACGGGTTCCTGTACTACATGGAAGAGAAAGTTATCATCAACACATTACAGGATCCTCTTTGATTTCTGGTGCACTGCTATGTTGTCCCTCCAACAGATATTGCGGTGGTTAAAGCCCCCCATAAGGACTATGTTTTGTGAATGTGAAGCTGCTCCTATCTATTCATAGAGCATCTCATCCTCTTGGTCTTCTTGATCAGGCAGCCTGTAGCAGATCCCCCCTACAATCCATCCTTTCCCTGTCTTCCCTTTAACCCTAGCCCATAAGCTCTCTGTCAGTTCCTCATCCATCTCCAGGTGGAGCTCCATGGACTTCAGGTGGTCATTGATGTAGAGGGCAACACCCCCTCCCCTTCTCCTCTGCCTGTCTTTGCCAAAGAATTTATACCCATCTACTCCTACATTCCAGTCACGAGAGTCATCCCACCGCGTATCAGCAATGCCAATGATGTCACAGCCCTGTACGTGCACACATGCCTGCAACTCCTCCTGCTTTTTCCCCATGCTCCACCCATTGGTGTGCAGGCACTTGAGTTGGGCTCTCATTGAGGCTGATTTACCAATTGGAGTTCTCTTATCTTGTACCTTAGGTGCTCTCTTACTGGCCTGTGATCCTACTCCAGGCCCAGGGCATCCATTACCATTGTCGGCCTCAAAGTGGAATGATTTGAGGATCCCCACCCCCTGGTAACTCTAGCTTAAAGCCCTCCTGATCATATTGGAAATCTTGCTGCCAGAGATGGTCTTCTCCTTGTCTGACAGATGATCTCCATCTTCCCCCAGAAGACCAGATTGTAAATAATTTTTTGTAAATAATTAGTTCCATGACATAAATAGCCAAAGCCCTGTTCGTAACACCAGTCCCTTAATCATTTATTGATTTTTTTAAATTTCTGTCAGTCCTTTCCCTCCCCATTCCCCTTACCTGGAGGACTGATGAGAAGACTATCAGTGCTCTCAAGTTCTTTACTGCCTCTCACAGCTCTTTGTAGTCCCTCTTGATATTCAGGTTGCTGACAGCAGTGTCACCGGTGCCTGTATGAAACAGCCGCAAGGGTAGTAGTCTGTGGGATGTACAAGGTCTGGCAGTTTCTCAGTCACATCTTTGATGGAAGCCCATGGCAAGCAGCAGACCTCTCTAGATAGGAGATCAGGGTGACAAATGGGTGCCCCTCTACCCCTCAGGAGAGAATCGCCAACCACTATCACCCATCACTTTTTCCTTAATTGCAGTAGTAGTTATGCAATAGGGAGCAGGTCTGGCTGCCTTACTCAGTTCAGACAATTTCCTTGTTATAGTTTCTTTTTCCTTCCCAGTATGAAGAACCATGAAGCGGTTCTGCAGAGGATCCTCAGGCTTTGAGGCAGGCTTTTCCCTCTTGTTAATCTTTCTCATTGCAGTTCATCACTTCTCATCTCTGTTTGTTTCCCCTCCAACTGGATATTCCAGTGGGGGCATTCAGGACTGCTGCCCCCCCGCTCCCTGTGAGGAGTTGCAGCCGCCATCAGGCCTCCCCTCAGCTTCCCTGCCATGGAAAGTGGTTGGTCACTCAGGGTGGTGATGAGTTTTAAGGTAACTTATGCAAGTCTATCATAGGCAGTTGTGTTGCAAGTTGATTACCAGAAGTTCATTTCATCCTCTGTTTCACCCATCCAACAAACGTTCTTCTTGTCCTGTGCTGGATCAGAGATTTCTGCAAAGCCTCATCCGTAATAATGTTTTAGCAGAGGTGACTTTCAGCTGCTGATGCAGTAAATAACTCTGCTGTGGTAAATCTACCAATTGTTGAGGGTGATGGACTGCTAAAAGGTTGGCCTTTCTGCCCACTCTGCTGCTACCAGGGAAGTGAAGTTATTGTTCCAGAAGCTAGTGTTTTATTGATGTTAATTTTGAGAAGCCTGAGATCTTCTCCAGTTCTTGGTATGGTTGCATTTAAATGAACATATGAAGTCTTGGAGGTAAAGTGGGGAACTGTTTTTATTAATGAGCAAGACTTATGTCTGAGATGAGCCAGAAAAGGCTTTAGCTAAATTCCTTCTCTTGGCAGTATTTCAATGTGAGTTGGTTACTGGGATGATTAAACTAGCAGTCAGTATCTCTGGGAACCTTGTCATGATATTGAGAACCCTGCTTTGTCCTGTAAGGGTACCTGTAGGTACCTACATGAAAGGAAGATGCTTTAAGATAGCTGCCAAAATCCTTCAGATGTGTTATATTTGTTCTTAATAAAGTAAAAGAAAGCACTGCCTCTTTAGTCAAGGTGCTGCAGTTGCCCTAAAATTCTGGCACTATATCTGTGTGGAATGAAGGAGCATCTTTTTAAAATGAGTAAGAAAATAGATTAAGCTTCATGTTTGATTCATTTGTGGTTGGTTAGTGTGAAACAAAAGACCCGTAACTATCACTAGGAAAGGTTAGTTGTGGCATTTTCTTTTCGGTCTTTTCAGGCATCTTCTTTTCAGATACAATTTTATTTCCTCTATCTCAGCCCTCCTTCCAGTGGTCTTGAGCAAAATGAGCTGAAAAGATGAATCTTTGTTTTTCTTACTCTTCCTGCTGTTTAAGAACCTATGGGACCTGAATCCTGTTAACAGGGAAAAAATCTATTTTTAAAAGGACATCATAATTACAATAGCAGATTACTTTGTTGGAATATTGCAGGTGACATAAAGTAAGCCTAAATAAGTAATATCCTTCCCTTGTTGCCCTTGGTTGCTGGGGTCTCCTTGCTTTATGTTGGCTAGACATATCACTTGGGAGATACCATGCAGAGCCTGCTCCACAGCTATATGTGTGCCAGTCCTTTCTCTCAAGCTGCTACTTAAGCCTGAGGCCAAAGGACGAGTTCCTTAACAAATCCATAAACCCTCAATCAGTAACCTGCCAATTCTGGAAGTGCTAAAGCCAGGCTTTTCATATACACAGAAGAAAACATTTATGGTGCTGAATCCACTCTGGGAAATGGGTTTGAAGTTTTTCAAGGCCAGAGAGCTCAGCACTCTTACTTTTCCATTAAGTTCATTTTTCTAAGAGCCTGAGGAATACCAACTGTGCTGAAAATAAGGCTGTGAACACAGCTTATGTGCAAGTGTTGACTCCGTGCGTGTGCTGCCTCTGGGCAGATGATGTGATTCATGTCAAGAGGTTTGTGCTTCGTTCTGCAATCTGAGGCAATGCTTCAGACCAAATCAATAGATTGCTCACGTGCAGTAAATCTTCCAAACAGGATATCTTCTGCATCTTAAAAGCAAGCATTATAGCTTGCAGATACTTACTGATAACCTACTGACAAGGGCATCTTATTTCAGGAGCTTTGGTAGCTTTGTAAGATTTGTTTAGAGCGTCTTAGAAATTGCTGAGTGTCTTCTGCATGTGAAGAGTAAGGCCGTAGTAGCCCAAGGCTCTCTCCAAGGAGAGGAACAGATATATGTCTGCCTAAGTGATGACAGAAACTTATTTTCAGACTTCTGTTGTACAAACAACAGGCATACCCTTAACCTCTTGCTATCCAGACAAGCATGACACAGTTTTAGCCAAACCTGACAAGAAATAAGCACCTGTATAAATAAATAAATAAATAAATAAAGACTTGAATTCTTCTCTTCAGAAATCTTTCTCAACTCTTCTTCCTTTTCCTATTTCCAAACAAAGAGTAGCAATCATTTATATGAGTCTTTGCTTGCACTGCTTCTCTCAGTATTGATGCATTCTAATTTTAGTGATATTCTGTGATCTGAACAGTAGATTGCCATTCTGAGTAGTTTTGCACCTCAGGATGATCCATCCTTAAATATGTACCAGGATGACTTCAGAAAGCGTGTTGAGCTTCTCATTGGAAACTATCTGCAGATGTTTGTGTACTTCATAAACTGTGTATTGCTGTCCAATATAATATAGGCATCTTAAGTTGTCTGGATACAGATTGATTCCAATCTTTCAGCACAGAATAGGAGGAAAAAGAAGTAGTGAGAGCATGGCCTTAAGGAAACTGTGGGACTTGTAGAGGTTGGAGGCTTCTCTCTTTCTAGAGCTGGGTCATTTATTAACAATAATAATAATTACTAAATGCTCCGGATAAAGTGGGTACTCTGTCACTCAGTCTCTGGAAACGGAGGGCATTCTGCTTGTAATTTTTTTCCTCAAGTCATCTTTTTTTTAAACCCCTAACTTTACCCAGGCTGGGGATATGCTTTACATGAAGACCAGGGGCCTTACAGTTGCATCTCACACCTTCATAACAGGTTGGCATCGCTGGCTCCTAGGATTTGCTCTGTCCTTCTGTCTCATGCTGGGCTAATTTAGCCTCATCTTGGTAAACAAGAAAACGGTTCTTATTCAACAGATTTGGGTTGGAGTGACTGCAGCTGTCGTCTGGCCTGTGCGCAAACCAATTTTGTTCATTCCCTTGCCTGGCAGGAAGCCTGCACCAGAATTGTGTCGGGACTAATCAGCATTAAACCGATATCAGGAAGGCTGCCCTGTAGCAAGGCAGGAGCAACGGGGCTGTTCAGGAAGGATTAGCCTAAGTCCTGCCTGGGATGCAGCTGGGCAAAGAAGGGCACAGAGGCTGTACGCAGTGTTTGGCTTGGGTCTTGTTGTTGTGAGAGTCCCTAACCAACTGCCACGGCAGCGGGCGTTGCACTGAGGAGTCGGTGTGATTTGCTCCACACAACCACAAATATGAATACGAGGGACTGCGCAGTGTTTGTGAAATGGCATGCCCAAGAAGTAGTGGTCGTACCTCTGAGCATGCTGGATTTCCTTCCCCTGGAGAGGCAAGGCAGGGAAATGACAAAGCTCACTGTGTGGTCTCCAGCTGAAAAGTGATGTGGTGATGCTACTGTTTGTCAAACATGTTAGTGCTAAGTAGCATGAGACTGGGAGATGGGAGTATTTCCGATACAAGACTTGAGCCTGGACAAGGGGAGATTCATAGCTCTGATTCTTCTAAGTCTTTGTTTACCTGCCTGCTGTTTACACTGCGAGTTTGTGAGTGCCTCCTGGTTTGTGCTGACAGCATTGTCAGAGAGATCCGAACTTGTGTTTCTTGCTCCAGAGATGCTGAAATGTTGGAGTCTTGCTTTGCTCTTCCCTCCGCACAGCTCTTGAATTGTCCTGGCAGTTTTTCATCTCAGAAATGTTTTCTGTCTGACTCCTGAGTGACAGGATTTAGCTCTGAAGCCAAGCCTGCTTTGAACAGGAGTTTGGACCAGGGACCTCCAGGGGTGCTTTCCAGACTGGTTCATTTGATACCCTCTGTTCTTGTCCCCTGCAATCACAGGTCCATGTTTTGGATAATATTGTGCCTAAAATCCTCCAGCTTTCTTTCAGAGTCTATTAGGGGTCTGCCTGTCAGTCAGTCAGCTCTGCATTTGCCATCCCTCTTCTATTAATTGTTCAACCACATAAAATTGATCTGCTGTTTTATTATCCAGAGCAGGCACAGACATCCTATAAATGCCTTTTAGTCCTCCTAGACTCCTAGGTAAATCTGCATCTGCCTAAATTCGCACATCAGAACTGTTTTCTAGTACAGAGCTAAGCCCAAATGAACTTTTGAACTTTGTCCCTGACACATTAAGTGCGTTGTTGCTATTTAGGAAGCTGACTTAGACAGAGCAGGCAGACCTTCTGGCCTAAGATGCTCCAATTAATTATAAGCTACGCAACATAAGAAATCCTGCTCCTTAGAGAAAAATCACTACTGACAAACTCGCCTTGGATGAGCAGAGACAGAGGAAGAGAACAGCTTTCAGAGCGCTGTCATTGCTAGAAAAATCCTTCAGGCTATAGTGAAGAAGGGGCCGGTGTACCCAGCCTTGTGCTTACACGAGATGGTAGCTTTGTGGTCATAGTGAGAACGTGTTTGTCCTGGGTGTGAGGGTGTGTGCAAGATGCAGTGCTTTGTTAGCAAAGCTCACGTAGTCTATCTGCTCTGCTGTGATCTCCTTGGATGTGGGTTATTAGCTGGACAGATGGTGCTCTTGTACTTTGCCAGAGGTGAGCAAGAGAGAACCTGGCTGGTGTGGGAGCTCTGTGGAACTGAGGCAGAAGCTGGGGCTGGGCTGGACCTGGTCCCTCCTCACTCCTATCTCCCATGCAGCAGAGCAAAACCACTGTGCTGTGCAGAATATGCCTCCTCACTCTTGATCCTTTCCTTCCCTTCCCCTTCCCCTTCCCCTTCCCCTTCCCCTTCCCCTTCCCCTTCCCCTTCCCCCTTTAACACCTTATAGTGACATCTTACCTGCTTTGCTCATGCTAATCCTGTTTTACTTTTTTCCCTGACAAATGTGGAGAACTGCTATTTAAAAAAAGGTGGGCCAGTAGAGAAATTCCATTTTTTTTCTTCTATCCAGTCTCCAGGACTGGCGTTTTTTCTAAACAAATAGCCACTTTTTCACAGTCTCTGTATCAGTCTCTGGACCTTCAGAAATGACTTTCCCAAATGCGATGTTACAGTGGATTCTGGAGCCTGTTTCTCATGTTTAACCACATGCCATATGCTGTGCTGGCAGCCGGGAATGTCAGGCTGCTGCCCTGAAATCACCACCTCTTGCCATTTCTGATGCAGGCCTGCCCCTGCGCTTTTTAATTCAAGCCGTTTGACAAGTCTGAGCCCCCTTCCTGCGGGAGCGCAGATGGCAGCTAAAGGGATGCTGGAACTAACTCTCCCCTACCTCGCTGGTGACAAACTCAGTTGCTGGGGAGAGCAGCAAGGCTCTCTGAGAGCTGTTTGAGCAGATCCCTGTGGTGGTAAGTGCTGGGGCCTGCGGTTCTGCCTGCCAGCCCAGGCTGTCCTGCTTGAGCATTATGTCCATGGCTCCCATCTTGTCCAGACCTCAGTTTCCCAATTACTAACACTCTTATGGAGCTTGCACGTGTGCATAAATCCCTTTTTGGTTTTGTGAGTTGTTGTTTTTTCTCTCTTTTTTTTTCCCCCTTGTACATAACTCTAAATGTCATTGTTGTTTTCTAAAGTGGGATTTTCTACTTGGTTACCTTTTTTCATTTATTGAGGTTATACATTTCTGTTGGAATATGTTCCCTTGTTCTGGGTGGTAGTGCAAGTGTGTGCAGCCCCTTCCTCCTGCTGTCCTTCACCACTTACTTCCCACCCTCCTGCAGCTTTTGTCCAGGCATGATGAAATGGATGAAAAGAACAAATCCAGGTCAAGGTGGGAAGCTTCACTCCATCCCTCTGTTCATTCCCTGGGTATCCTGCAGCTGGATCAGCTCACCAGTGCCCTTCCCTATTGGAGATGCCTGAGCTGGTGAAACAAAAGCTTTGCAGGACTGAGAGTATTGGTTAAAGCTGGAGAGGAATTTGGGCAATTTTCTCCCCATTTTTTCTGCTAAAAAGATTGTTCTCAGAAGACTTTGTAGAAATGATCTTTTGGGTGTTTTTGCAGAGCTCTCCTTTGCTCTCCTTGTACTCTACAACTTCCTGAAGGGAGGTTGTGGTGAAGAGGGCTTTGGCCTCTTCTCCCAGGCAACAAACAGAACCTGGGGAAATGGCTGCAGGTTGTACCAGAGGAGCTTTAAGTTAGACATGAGGAAGAACGTTTTCCCTCAGAGAGTGGTCATGCATTGGAATGGCTGCCCAGGGAAGTGGTGGAGTTGCTGTCCCTGGCAGTGTTCAAGAGGCGTCTGGATGAGGAGCTGCGAGAGATGTTTTAGTGCTTGTGGTAGCAGTGGTAATGAGAAGACGGTTGGACTAGATGATCTTACAGGTCATTTCCAACTTTGTGATTCTATGATTCTGTGATTCTTTTGCGATTGCTGTACACTTCTTCTGTAAATTGCTTACTTGACCACACGGGATGCAGTGTTTTTGAAAAGAGCCTGATTTCTGAAATACTGAGTAGAAGAAGGGTATGGGAAAGGGGAAAACTGACCTTCTGTCAGGACAGAACATATCTTAAAATAAGTCCTTTTTGCTTCTGCAGGTTCACACAAGGTTGTGATTAAATGCATTTTAAAAAGGCTTAGGAAACGTACACTGTTGTTGATAACGGTGGTGGTGGTGTTGCTCCTTCAGCCCTGACAGTTCAGGTAGATGAAGCACTTGTGTTATTTGCCTACGTGCTAGCCTTTATAACACTGTCAGCTGGGTGACATTGCAGAGCCATGTGAGTCTGGCTTTTTATCATCTGGGTAGGGCAACTGCCCCTTGTGCCAGACTGGAGGAGAAGCTGGACTTGTATAGGGCTCAGGTTTTGCTGTCATAAAGTCCACTGCCCTATGGACTGCATCAGAAGTCATTGTCTCTTTAAAGGAAGCGGTGGGTGAGCAGATGATGTGGGATGGTGCCATCACACAGTTCTCACAGGCTCATCTTGCACCCTTTCTGTCAGGGGATGCATTCCTGCCACTATGGAAGCTGGGCTGAGTGCTAGCTTGCAGCTGGACCCAGCATGGTGTGGGATCTCCACCATGGGCAGGGACCACAGGGCCTGTCACACTGCCTGGGCACACACACCAGAGAGCATAGATTGCTGGGGCAGGTGGCCAAATGATGTGTCCTAGCCTTTGGAGAATGGTTAGTTTGGGAAGGGGTTAACCAGAAGTCCCACCAGAACTAATTCTATTGCTGGCTTAAAAATACCTGGCTCCTCAGGCTGTTTATAAATAGATGCTGTGATGCTACAGAATACAGATTCAGGTTGAAGCTTCACATTTCTGTATTAAAATGTCATATTCAGGCTGTCGTGCCAGTATAATCACAGAATAAACCTTGCTGAATTCAAAGCTCAGGATGGAGTCTTACTTTAAGAAGCAGCAAGTGGCTTTTTATAGGCAAAAAAAAAAAAAAAAAAAAGATGTGTTTTTGAAGCTTTGTTGTTTTGGTTTATAAATAAATAGAAATCTGGGTATTTTGCAATCCTTTGACCCTTGAGTTGTTGGCTGTAAAATGAATGTAAGTGGTCAGATTAATCCTGCATACTCCTTTTGGTTTCAGAGGGAGGTTCTGTTCCCCTCATGCACTGCCTGTTTTTATGACTACTTGGAGAGCAGCCCCACTGGGCTGACTCCCTGTATACGTGTGAAGCGCTTGAAATATTAATTGCAGCTTGTGGTAACCTAATATTAGTCAGTCATCTTACAGTCCTTTTTGAGAAGGTGTATTTTCAGTCTGATAACAACAGTGCAAGCTCTGTGTAATTACTTTATCCAGTAATACTTGTGCCCAGCTACCCTCACAGCTGCATAATTGCTGAGATCTGAGTCACTTGCTGTCACAAATATTTACAGTTTGGGTCTTTTCCCTTGTGTGTGCTTCCTATGTAAGTATCCCCCACAAAGAAAGAACTGTTTCCTTAATGTAAATATTTAATGCGGTGCACACTTGCTTGTTAAGCTTTGCATAGAGGAGCTATCCATCAGGTATGGTCTTGGTGTATCTGCGTCTTACAGAATTAATCACCAGAAACTTGTTGGACCCTGGAGAGAGATGCAGATGCCTTTGCCTCTTTCAGCTGTCATGTGTGCATCCTGTTTGATTTGAAATGGGAACTCTAGTCTCTTGGGAGCAATGCAGACACTGACGTGCTACCACAGAGCTGTGAGGAATAAGAAACAGCTGAGTCCAGGTTTTAGGACCAGTGTCTCTGTTGTTGTGTAGGCTGCTTAGTGAAGATGGGAAGAGACCATGGATGCATGCAACAGCATTTGAATGCATAAAAAAGCGTTCCTGCCAGCCTCCTCTCAGGGAGAGAGAAAGCATGCACAAAAATCTGGCTGTGAATACATCACACCTGTGCTCTCTCTTACATGGTGCAATGCTCCTCAGTTGGTAGGCTTATGTAATAAATAACCCTCTTCTGTTTTAATCAAAGGAATAACAACTTCTCCCATCATGCAAAAGGATGATGCTCTTATTTTCCGTAACTGGATGCTCAGTTTCAGCTGTCGCATGCTGTCCCACCAAGAACTACCACCTTTCTTTTCAGTTACATTGCTATCCCCATACATTTTTATTAATTCTCTTGTCTTTTGTATGCACTTCCCTGCATTTATTGAATGTCTCCAAGAGACGCACTTATAGTCTCACAGAGACCATAAGTGTGAAGTGTGTTCAATTCTGATGCAATCCATGCCTGATCCAGTCTTGATCTGCTTAATATAAATTGGTTTTATATGCTTTTATATATATATATATATATATATATATATATATATACACACACATATATATACTGAAACAGTTACAGAGCACTCCAAACAGCAGCATGGCACAGCTTGCTCCATTGCACAAAACATTGTTTGATGCCACAAAATTCCCTTTCATGTAAGAAGGAAGGGTAAAATACTATAGCATGACTCCTATCTGTTTTGCATTCAGATGTGTGCGGTGTCCAGGACAGCTCTCACGTCTGCCTACAGTGGCTCTACATGCTTTGTTTTTGAATTAACCTCTCTGTAGCTGCTAACAGCTCATGCTTCCTTAAAAACAGGAACAGCAAATTGCATGCCTTCTACCTGTGTGTTTTCATTGTGCCAATAACCCGAGTCCCAGGCACTAAGAGATTATTGGTAAAGAGAAAGTATTTGCTATATTTGCTTAATGCCAGCCAATTTTAGAGTTATTCAGATCTCTGTTCACTGCTGCTTCTATCTCTACTGGGTGGACAATTAGCAAGCAGATTTTAAATGAGTTTTGCATTTGGACTTCCCTTTCTTACACTCCTTTTTTGTGCATCTATCCAGCTCCTCCTTCAGGGCTCCACTGGCTCTTTTCAACCATTTTTTAGGCCAGGAAATGATCCTTGTTTCCTTTTGCAACCCTGCATGGTCTTTTTACATTCAGAAAGATAAAAAATAAAGACTTTCCAGAAACTTGTACTGTTTTTCCATGAGTGTCTGCATTTACTTTGGAGCAGAAGAAATTCAGGAGGAGAGGGAGCAAGACTCTGTTTTGTATCATTGGGTTTTGGCAAAAGAGACTCAAGATGTAGTGCTCTTTTCACGTACTCCTTTGCCTGTCTATTGACTCTACCTTCATTCCTTAAGAGACTTTCCTGATGACAGTAGAAGGTTTATCCCAAAGTTTATGGCTGGGTTTTTGGAAAGCAAAAGCCTCAAAAATGTATAGAGCTCTGCTGCATTGCAGGGGTGGAGAAGGAATCTCCATTTAACTAGTCATGGTTTACTTAAGGCATACAGAACGTTTTTCATGTGGCTTGGATGTGTGATTACTGTACACTGATAACTTTTGAACTATTCCTTTTGTGTAAACTCACTGACAGCAGCATGATCTTCAAACAGTTTCTAAGCACAGGTGGTTTTGACCAAGACCTGTAGGTTCTTGCAAAGATGTTTGTGGCAGAAGAGGCATTTAAATTGAAGACTTACAAGGACTTCTTTCTTCCAGTCTGATGATGATATTTGTTCTTCTTTACAATGTTCCAACATTTTTAGTTGACCAAACTATTGGGGTTTTCTTTTCAGGAGCCAGTAAGAACTGTGTCACCCAGCACCTTGTTATAAACATTTTGTTCCTTTCATGTCAGTTTTGCCTTCAGTAGAAGCATTTGCAGCAATACAGGGATCTCCAATTACTGTAATATGGATGAGAGCATTCTCCAAATTGTAGTGGTTTCTTGGGCAGCTCTTAAATAGAAGCATCAGCTTCAAAGGAGCCATATGGCTGTTTGGGCAGTGGGTCCTTATCTGCCCATGCCTTCATCCTTCTCTTATCACTTCTCTATCCAGAACTTCTGATACCTTCACCTTGCCTGCGGGTACTTGTGATTTTTCAGGATATAGAAAGACTTTTGTCTCTTTCTTAAAAGATTCAGTTGTTGAGAACTGGTGGAAAACTGGCCCTCGGAGGCTGTTATAAGGACGATTATCTGTTGGCAGCAGCTTAAACAGCAGTTTCTTGAACAAGGTCAGTTTGTGCTACACAAAAGAATGTTTCTATTCAGTGTCAATGAAAGAGCTTTCCTGATTACAAGAAGCAAAGATATTTCTCTGCTGGAACCTCTTCCCATCAATAACACATGTAACTAAATTTTCCTAAAGCTTAGGAGTTGCAGCCCTTCAGAAGCAAGCATTGCCTCCGTGTAACCCTTTCCTTGTGAAGGCCACAGATAAAAGTAACTCAGCACAGTGAGCTTACTCTGTGTCCTCTTTGCACCCTCCTCTTGCCCCACCAGTTGAAAGCAGAAATGCCTGTTGCCCAGTGTATGTGCTACATCCTGAAGGCCAAAGCCTCAAGTTTGTGTGAGATCAGTAAAAAGGAAGATGCTATAAAGCATAAGCCTAAACAGTGCATAGCTGGATGTCAGAGCTTCTGGACAGGCGTCTTCCTTCTCTGTTTCTGACAGTGTTGATTAGTGCTGAGAATGGTGCAGGGCAAATTAAGCTTCTTTCTTTTTTTGTACTGATTTGCAAGCTGAGCTTAATTACTCTGACAGAAGGTGTTATTGTGAAGTTATTCACACTCTGGTGCTGGGTAGGTGCAGCTTTGTGAAATTGCTTCTGACTTCAGATAAGGAAGCACCTGAAATTTGCCAACCTGAAGGATAAAGGGAGACTAATACTGATATGTGATGCTCTGAAACTAACCAAAAATCCAGCAGAATTTTTGCTGAGGTTGTTTTCTCCATTAATACAGATGCTCACTCACTCCACATCAAGTAAACAAAATGAACGGGAGATATGAGTATATAAAAATGCAAGGCCTGAAAGGTAACTAACCCCCTGTATTTAGAAGTGTAGGTCCAATTTTACACCCCATCCACTGTTTCCTGTTAATCGGCTCCAGCCATTGGGAGCAGATGCCAGTTGTGTAGTCACACTGTGCCTCCATGTGCATTTATTAAATTCCCCTCAACACACTGCAAAAAGTTCCCCCCAGATGGCATAATCTAAGCCATGATTCTTTGAATTGGATGGATTATGATGCAATTTTATGCAAACCATAATTCAAGCAAAATGTGTAACATACTAGTTTTCTGGTGTAGTGGGATGTGTCTGGCCTGCTGGCAGCTGGGACTGGCTATATTAAGAAGTTGGCAGAGCTGGTGCTGTATAATGTTGCTCTGTAGGCAGATAGTTAAGTATCTTAATCAAGGCCAGAAGAGAAGGGGTGGCAGCAAACTAAACTGCTAGATTTAAGCCTTTGTCTCATTGATTTGACTTGCACTATAGCTTTATATGAACAAATCTCCGTTTTTAAAGGATCATTGACAAACTGAGCCTATTCAAGGTGTAATTATTTTATGGCAGTAGCCACATTCCATTTGCCTTGTGTTTGTATAAAGAATTTGCACTGTTGTGTTTGTGGCTGAGTGCTTGCATCACTGTTGTCAACTTTCTTCTGCAGTTCTTGTGCAGGAGCTGGCATACCTGTTATGATGGGTTTCTTGTATGGCTGGAAGGAATGGTCAACGAGGGCAGAGAGCAGAACCTGCCCTGCACATCGGGCTGTGTACCTCTTTATGAGTTACATTTTTCCTTTTCGCTCTTCCTATTGCAAAGGTTCTGCTCAAGTCTATGGAAGCTCAGGCCAAATTGGTGAATGACAGTTCTGGAAAAGGCTTTTAGGGAGAGCTGTGAAGGCAGCATGTCAGAATGGCTGTAGAAACATTGTGGGTATGGGGCAGACAGAAAAGGAAGCTGCCAGCTTTGCCTTGTAGCTGTTGACCAGGAGAGTTTGGACTCCTGGTCATGGCAGAAACCATTAATGCATCCCTGTGTCAAAAATCTGCTGTGCTTTTTGTGCTATTCTGTACCAGGATCCTAAATACATGATCTGACTCTGTGTTTCCAAAAAAGCAGTAGGCAATTTCTTGTTTTGTTTCCTTTAATTTAAATATCTGTGCAATTATTCCAGTTCAGAGAGTTAAAAAATAGAACAGAAAAGTTTAAGGCACCTGGATGGAAGAAATCATCCTGCAGATACGAATATGGGTTATCTTTATGTATTTCCTGAAGGAAAAAAAACAAACAAGAATTCCTAAAACACAAATCCTCATCTATTTATTGGATTTATTTTTGTGCCCTCTGTAGAGGCTGCTTTCCAGAAAATTAAGACATGACAGAATGATGTGGGTCCTTTGAACTGGTGCCTGGGTTAACAGCTCAAGCGGAAGGGCAACAGTGGAAATCATTCTGAATTTACACCTAGAAATGGAATGAACAGAGAGATCAATGGTGTTTCAGCTTAAATTAATTTTTATATATTAAAGCATATATTAAAGTTGAGGGGGATTACAAATTGCCTTTGAGCAGTTTAAGAATGAGACTTTGCTTGATGAAAGAGCGCCACGGTGGCTGTGAAAGCATTCTTGATTTGCTGCAGGAGAGGAGCGAGACAGTTGGGAAAAACCTCGGTTAGATGTGCTAGAACACCCTTTTTGTTTATCATTACAGGTGCCTGGTGGGGTAAATGTAACCGAAAGAGATTAAAACTGCTCATCCAAGTTATATAGAGCTCGTGTGTTCAAAACTTCATCTAAAAGCACCCTAATAATTCTATTCAGAATTTCCATTGTGCAGTTGATAACTTCTAAAAAGTCCTGAAGATGTCATCCAGTACTGTATTGATGATGTAACTACACAGTTAACAGTATTATACTGAAAAAAACCTCTTGGCCTCAGTTCAACACCAGTTAAAATAACTTTTTTTTTCTCCCCAGGTTCTGGAATACCTTAATGTAGGAGCAAAGCAGCCTTTCATAATAGGGAAACTATATGACAGCATGCTGTTTGAAGTACTTAGAATTTAATCTTGTTACTAATTTTGACAGACATTTCTACAATTACTTTCAATGCGTTCAACAGCCTTGTGGTGAAACAATCACTGAGTTTTGTTTGTCACATGTATTTACCCTTTGTCGCTAGTGGGGGGAAGAGAGGTTGTGAAGGGGACAGTTTGCCTGTTTTACCTATTTGTGTTCATTTTTTCCTCCAGTACACTTGTATGTCTTTCATGTTGCTCATACTTGCTTTTTTATCTCTCTTTGTTGTGTTGTGTAGTCTTGTACAAATGGCTAGAAGCAGATCTCCATGGCAAGAGCTCAGATACTGCAAACAAAGCCTCAGGTAAACAGGGGTGAAGGACAAAGCGATCGACAGGCCCTCCATGTTTCTTTACTTTCCGTCCTCCACCTTTGAATCAAACTAAGGATCAGAGCTTAAAAACAAAAATGCTGGCCTTTTTCATCCTTTTACCTAACTTAAATCAACATCTGGTAAATTTTATTCTTTTCCTTGAAGCTCTCTTGGCAGATGTGCTTCTCCTCTCCCAAGAAATGCCACTAGTGGTGTGAGGAACACACACGATACACAACCCGCTATGTCTTCCAGCTTAAATACAACCCATCATTGAAATACTGAAAAATCCATCAGGAGTTTTACTAGGTAGGGTAGACCCTGCTCGTGCTCTGAATAAACTCAGATTCAAAAATTTTGAAACAAAAACTGTTTAGATTGCCTTGTCCCAGTCCTGTTCATATCATCTCCCTCCTCCACCGCAAGATTAAGAGAATACATGGTAGGAGTGGTGGGAGACAGTGCCTTTGATTTCATGTCCTTGAGTACTGAGTAGCTAACCACTGCTGCCCTGGTGTAATGGGGGAAGCACAAAAGAAGAGCAGCAGAGCTTGAAATAACTGATTCCTGAACCTGACAATTAGCACTGTTATTCCTGTCCTCACGTTGTCCCCACCTGCATGCTGTATATTGCTTGCTTCTCATGCAGGATCACACGGTTATCCAATAAGTTCAGCCTGCAGGGAAAACATAGCTGGATTAATTAGAAATAGCTATCAAAGAGGTTGTCGCCATGTGGTACAGAACTGTGCACATTTGTGTTCTCAGTACATTCCTCTAAAGGAATAAAAGATATTTTTATTTCGGTGGTCATAAGCATTCCTGTCCACGTTCCAGAGCCTGTAAGGACCAGCAGATAGTACACATTCCCTGGACCAGAGGGTGTGGTTGGAGGATGCCTTTGCATTTGTAGTATGTATTTTTGTATCTGTAGTGGATTTAAAACATCACTGAATTTTTAAATATGATCACTCATGTGAAAGCCATCATGACTGACAACCTCACAACTGTAGCTTAGTTTTCCTAGTAATTTTATTGTTCATCCAGAACATAGAGATGTTTAGTTCTCTACTTTTGAGAATTTATCTTGCTTTGAAAGGAAATTAGCATGTTTTTTTCTTGATCTAGCATCCATCATTTCAGCATTTGCTTTTAATTTGGAATTAAATGCCCTTTAAAAATGATTGCCTTCAAGGGAAGGAACCACATTACATAACACACAGTATCCAATTGAAACTGAACTGAAATGTGTGAATCTGGCACATTTCACAGGATTTTGAGAAATACTTTAATTGATTTTTGAAAGCGTCCTGAAGGTGAAAGGATTCTATTCAAAACTGGCTTCTTAACTTGCCTCTGGAAGGCAGCTTACCCTACCAGGTTGTGCTCTTGCATGAATGGGTAGCACACATTCAAACAGCGTTACTGTCTGTATTCGCAGTACCGTTATCTGGCCATTAATATTTTAGAATATGGATTCAATTCGCATTTGATACTTGCTTCATTCTTAATGTGCCCTGCTAAATCCTCTTTTGGGAGCTAGCAAGCAAGCACTTAAAAAAAACATGGTAGATTTAATGACAGTTCACTGTTATCCTTCAGCTTCTCAGAGCTGAAGGAATTTTTCTTGCCACGTGACTCCTCGGCTCAAGCCTGAGGGAGATGAAAATGCATCACATAACATACCCTTCAGTCCAGGCTCCTTCTCGTGTTTGCCAAGAAGGTTTTGCTCTCTGTGGCTCTCCCATAGCCCCTTCTCAGTATGTCTGTGCCTCTTACCTTGTGTCAATGAGAGTGGCTTGGCCAAATGAAAACACTTCACCTTGATGTGTGGGCTGCTTTATGTCACACCCCTGTGCTGTTTCTGTCCTAAATTATTTTTCTTCTGTGAAAGTTTATCCTGCCTGGCTTTCCACGGGCAGCTTTGTTTGGAGGGTTGCAGTGCTGTGTCTCCTCTAAGTAAGGACCAATTGATTCCCTCTGGTGTGGCTTCGTGGCTCTTCTCTTGTACTGATCACTGATAGAGAAAATTGTGATTTGTGTGTGTTTAATCATTGGTTTAATTTAAATATGTATAGATCTATCTGTAGTAGTAAAATGCAAACCCTGCAGAGACCCTACAAAGGTAAGTTATTTGTGTCTTTTAATTTCCTGGATAAAACGAATCCATGTTGTCAGCCTACTAGAAGATTGTCACTGGAGTTTTTGGAAAACTGGATTCCAGAAAGTAATGCTTGTGCTTCCCAAACAGAATGTTTTAGACCCCTATGACATCTAAAGAACAATGCAAGTGTTTGCAGCAGCACACAAATTGTTGGTCATCTCCAAAAGCTGGTTAAAAACCTCAGGTTTTTCTCAATTACTGTGGCTTACTGGCAAGTATGCCTTGCTCCTGTCCAGATGTTTCACATAGGCAGAGAGGTTTGTGGGGAAATTTGGTCTAATTTGGAAATAGGTACAGCTTTATCTGATGTGGTTAGTACTTGAGCCACCAAAACAGGAGAAGAGGGCATTTTTTCTCTGCAGGAGCCTTCAGGATTGCTTCCCAAAGCTTTTTGAGCGAGCTGTTGTTCTTCAACCAGTGTCCAATTAGCATTGGACAGATTCACTAATATTTGTTGTAGTCATGAAAAAGGGAACCTTTAAAGAAATGTGGCCTCCAGCGATCTCCACCAGCAGCAGAAAATTTAATGAAGTCATCCAGATGCTCTTCAAAATTTCAGCAGAAGCAAGCAAGCACATTTAGCATAAGATATCTGCCTTTCTGCCCATTCACAGCTGTAAAGTAAACAATGTCAAGCACATGAGGAAGACTGAGGGCCTAATTAGAAAATAACTTAATGTGTGTTTATTTAGCATGCACATTAATTATGTTTTTTACTAAGAATTAAAAATGTTTCTAAGTATTTTTAAGTTCATAAAACTGGACAAAGAATTTTTACTGGGATTTTTATCTGTGAAACTTCAGGAATCAGCAGGTAACACTGTGTCTTTTACTCCAGTGCTTCAGCAAAGAACTTCTGGATCAAAGTGAGAGGTTGTTCTACTGACATGTTGCCTAATAGAGTGGTAGTCTCTGGTTTTTCCTACTTCAGTCACAGTGTCGTAACAGCATGCAGAACAGCTTTGCAAGTTTTATGCTTCAAGCTGCTACAGAAGTTTGTCCAACTTGAAAAATGTGGTGAGCTAATCAGCTAAATGCTGTCGTGTTTTAATTTGATAGAGGTTAGCTGATACGTCTGGTTTTCTTCGCTTCTATGATGCATAAATTTTTAGTGGATTTAAGGATTACCTTAAGCAATTCGAGAAGCAGACCGGATTCCCATGCCATTGCTCCTCACACCTTAACCATTCGCAGCTATTCCCATCCCAGGATGCATGCAGCACTGACTCATCTTGGAGCATTTCTCCTCTCAGGCACAAAGTATTGTTGTTAGAAGCTTATTTTTCCCCCTATGTTTATCCACAAAAATAAAGAGAAACTTGCACTGCTAGAAAAAAAATAATTCAGAAACTTGCCTCAGTTGTATTAAAAATGAGCACTGGATGGAGATACCCATATCCTTAAGACCACACAAACATCTTTGAGAAGAAAAGTTTTTAAACTCATTCCTTGAATGCAGTGGAACAGAGCAGTGGGAAGAGCTGGCTGCCTCTGGAGCTTGCCTGGCATGGCAGCTTTTAGTGGGGCACAGCTGGGTCTTATGTCTCCAGGAATCTGCCCAGAGAGGTGGTGGATGCCCCCTTCCTGCAGACACCCAAGGTCAGGCTGGACGGGGCTCTGAGCAACCTGATCTACCTGTGGATGTTCCTGTTCACTTCAGGGCATGGACCTGATGGCCTTTGAGGGTCTCTTCCTTCTAAAAAGATTCTATGATTCTATGAATTTCAGCCTGCCCAAAATTGGTGTGAGAAATGCCTGACCTTTGCCTCCTTTTCCTTTGCCTGTCAGTGTGCAGGTAAAGATGCTACAGTTTGGGCACCATGAGAGGAGCAGCAAAGGGAATTCACCAGTGGAGTTGGGCTCTGCCCTCTGCATGCATGGTGTGTTCAGGGTTTCTGTGCATTCATTAATCTCATTAACTGTTTCTATTTCCCACCCCAATCTGGAGAAAAAAATAAATCCAAGTTGTGAGGACTTTAAAAACTCTATTTTATATGACAAATGGTTTACAACACTCCTAAAACTTTGCAACTTTGCCAGGATAATTGGTGTCTTGTGAATTACAGTGGTGTATTTCTCCACTGTGTGTCCCTCAATTATGAGCAGATCCTAAGCTCTGCAAAAGAAAGACTGAGAAGCTGTTCTTGCAAGTATCTGTTTGAATGAATACTGATTCATAGCTTTCTTACATTATAATTGTAATACATAATTATTATATAAAGTGGTCCATTGAGAGCCAAATGGTTGTGTAGCCTGTGCGTTGCAAGGCATGTGCCAAATGGCTGAGGCTGAGGCCCCAGTAACTTTAGACTAACTGCAGAACTATGAATTGTGCAACATGACTTAGAAATTGTTAGCTGTGGAAATGCTGGATTGTCAAATGGAGCTAAGCAGGCAAAAATTATACTCCCACAGTCCAGTTTGCCTTTAGGGAAGAGTTAGTGACTCGTTTCTGCAGTAATGAGGAGTTGCTTTTAGAACCTGCCAAGTAATTGAATATTTTTTTCATCCAAAATAACCTCCAATTAAAAGCAAAACAAGCAAGCAAAAAGTCTGTTTTTTAAGTAGAAGGAGAAAATAAAATATTTCTATTTTTAGGGAAAATAAATTCTGTTTCACTAACAGATTATATTTTGAAAAGTATCTAGGTAACACTGAGAAGTCTCCAAAGGGACCTCTGAGTGTGAAGTCAGCTTTGGGAAAACATTTAACATTTTGAACTTAAGGTTTTCAGCTCATTCTCCTCTCTCAGGTGAGAAAGGAACCAAAGAGGGAAGACCTACCTGTAGTCTTTAAAGCAAGAAGCCCTAAATTAGTAACCCAGTATCTAAAAAAGTACCATACGTGGTAGTAGAATTCACAGATTAGTTCTTATTTTAACTACTGTGTAGCATAGTGTAGACTTTCTAGTAGTGGAAACTCCACTGGCAGTATCATCTTGACATAAACCCAGTATGCTGACAACTGGATGTGTATCTACTTGAAGTTTAATTTCAGTCTTCCTCTTTGCACTTTCTGGAGTCCATCTGTGGAAAAGGTCTGTCCTTGCAACTCGACATAGAAAAAATAAATGTTTAATCTTCGTGCAGGACTTGTGTTCTAAATGATAATCCATATTGAAGCCTTAAATAATTTGTAATAGATGAAAGGTGCTCACGCATTTCATTGATTCTAAGGTGGTTTCTTACACACTAGAGAGAAAATGCTCTTTCAGCATCTAAGTAAAGCTATCTCTTGCTACTAAATCCACAGAGAAAGATGGAGATTTGGTCAATAGCAGGGTCTTTTTCCATAAAACTCCAGCAATGATTTTACTCCTAGCAATACACTGTTATGCAGTAAATACTGAACTGGAAGCTGTGTTGAAACTATACTAAGATTTTGTGGGAAAGGAGGGTGAGGTTACACTGAATGTGAATCTTTGTTTCTCCTTCAGAATTGCACATCTTTTGGGAAGATGCACGTTCACCAAAAAAAATGAAGTGAATGAAAGCTACCTGGGCCAGCTCTCTCTGAAGCCTCGCTGTTGTTTCAAGTCATTATTTCTTCATTTTTTGTAGGAGAGAATTTCGATCAGAGTCCTTTAAGAAGAACCTTCAAGTCCAAGGTTTTGGCACATTATCCTCAGAACATTGAGTGGAACCCCTTTGACCAGGATGCTGTCAACATGGTAGGTAAAGAAATTCTCTTCTCAGGCTGTTTCCTGACAGCTTCAACTCTAAAATGGTTCCTGGGTTGTTTACAACAGAACGTTCGTATTGTGGCCAGTAGGGATCTTCTGCTGGGACTAAGTGCACCCATTGGGCATTCTGCTTTAATTGCTTTAGAGGGAAAGATATTGTGAAAATACACAGTGCTTTCAAGCAAAATGAAAGGAAATTTTGTATTTCTCTCCTGAGTTCTAAGTAAATCTACAGTGTGATGAAACAGATCTAACCTCCATCTCAGTAACTGACTGAGAAAGGTGTAGTCATCCATGACACACATAAAATCAAACAATCATTAAGATTGGAAAAGACCTCCAAAATCATCCAGTCCGACTGTCTGCCTGTTACCAATATTGCTCACTAAGCCACGTCCCTAAGTAGCACATCTCCATGTTTCTTGAACACCTCTGGGGACAGTGAGTCCACCACCTCCCTGGGCAGCCTGTGCCAGTGCCTGACTACTCTTTCTGAGAAAAATTTTAGGAGTATCCTAATGCCCAACATCAGATGGGGAGGAGATAAACCAAGGAGTTCTTAAGATACTAATGTTCATGTGAAATTTTTCAGTTCAAAAAAATCTTGTTGCTCTGTATAACAAGGAAGAGAGGAATCTTTTGTTGGGTGATAACTTTTTATGGTATCTCTGCACTAGTGCATCCTTTCTACATCTTTCCGCATAGAATTTGTGAGTTTGTCAGTCTGGCTAAGTCTCAAGAAGAGACTTAGTGACAGAAGAGGAAACAATTTCTGAGGTTTTGTACAGGGGCAGTAAGAATTAAAAAACCACTGGAAATTTTCTGAGAGAGTTTATATTCAAAGGATGTTTCCAAAATCATCAAAGCACATGTTAAGACTGTCTCCTGACAAAGGCAACACATTACTGTTGTTTCACAGAATCATAAAATGTCTGGAGTTGAAAGAGATCTCCGGGATCATCTTGTTCCAATTCCCCTACCAGAGACAGGGTTGCCAACTGCTAGATCAAGCACTAGATCAGATTGCCCAGGGCCCCATACGACCTGGCCTTGAACATCTCCAGGATGGGGCATCCACAGCCTCTCTGGGCAGCCTTTTCCAGCACCTCACCACTGTCTCAGCAAAAAAACTTCCCCCTGACATCTAATCTAAATCTCCCTTCCTTTAGTAAGTTAAGCTTCCCAGGACAGAGAATAACTTGTTTTATAACTTCAAAGTGAACAGTTGTAATAGTATCATTAAAGCCAAGTCCATCCAAGTCCATTTGTTTTAAAAACTTTTTGTTTGGCCTTACTAAAATAGGGAAATTGGGAGCCCCTTCCCACCCCAGTCAAGTTCAAATGTGCTGCAGACTTGGGGATGGTAGGTCTACATACTGGCTACTTCAAATTAGAATCAACTTCAGCTTCTGGTGCAGAGATGAGATCAGGAGCATCTCCTGGCCTAACAGAGACCTGGTGAACACAAAAAAACCAAATGGATTTTGGAAATGTATTCTGAATGGCATTTAGTTCACATTTTGAATCTTCTCTGCAATAATGAAGGTCTGGAAGTCTCCAAAGATCATTTTACTTTGTATGGAATTGATGTTGTTTTAAATTGTGCCAAGTATTTCACATGAAAACACGAGAGCAATAGGTAGCAATGACACTGAGAGCTGGCACAGTGGCACTGCAGTCATGTGTAGAAAGGCAGAGAAGAGCCTGAGGCCAGTATCAATCACTGTGCTCACTGACAGCTGGGAATTTCTGTCCTCTGCTTCCAAATGTGCTCTGATGGAGATGGTGTGATGTTTGGGTTGGTCTCTGTACTACTTTGCATACACAGAAGGCACAGAGCAATCAGAATGATGTTCGATAGGCAGTTAGGATGATAATAACTGCTGAGGCTATTTCTGCCTTTTAGTTCTGCCTCTGAATTAGGGCTGATCAGAGGAGGAGTGATGGGGTTGGGCAGCAGGAATATGACAGCAAGAGGCGATAGCTGGAATGGCTGCATTATTTGTCTCTCGCATTGAAAATGTCTTGTATTCATAAAGTATGATCACATTGTCAGACAAAAATGGAATACTAAAAGCAGGGAGAGAACTATTAAAATAAAATAATTGAACAAGCTGCATTCATCTGAAATCAAATAGCTGAAGAACACAGCTTTCATGTACAGTGTCTTCGGAGGGGAAGAAAAAAGCGTTTACTAACAGCAGCAATATTTAATGGTCTTTTAAATCATCTTTTGGAAAACTTCTTTATTGTTTTGATCTGAAACATCATTTAAAGTAATATCCACGTCCACAGAATCCCTTGAGGCAATTATTGGCCTTTCTGATCTTGCCTTGCTGTATTAGTTCTGCCTGTGTGTTTGCTTTGTGTGAGTTTCCAGAAGCAATTTTCCTCAGAGAAGAAAATGCATAAATCCTTGAAGGTTAACTTGAGAGAACTCAGCGCTGCTGGATGCCTTGGGAATTTCAATTGCCTTTTGAAACCATCCTGTCACTTTAAAAATAACCCCCTGAAGTCCTGAGAAATCACTCTGCCTGCGAGTCATTTTTTTCTCTCTTTTAAAGTATTCAGAGTTCTATTTAATAGGGAAATATTTCTTTCCCCCCACACTGCTTTCAGTGATTATCCCTGCCTACTGTCACATGCTATCTTCTGTGACCATTCTGTGAGTTATCTCTCAAACCAAACTGAAGGTCTCGGTACAGAGCAACTGTGAAATTGTTAGGAACTAATACTCCTACTTCAGTCCTTTTAGGTATGTAAATAACCACATATATTCCTGGAGTCCAAGAAAGTGTTGTCTGTTTAAAATTTCATCTACTGAAATAAAATAATTACAGGTTACTTTGAAAGAACGAGCCTTAATTCAATGAAAAGCCTCCTTCCCTCCCTCCCTCCCTCTCTCCTTTCCTCCCTCCTTCCACTCCCTCACCCACAGCTCAGGCTGGATGTGTGCAGCACGTTGGGAGCATGAAAAATATACAGGTGCTTAAAAAGTGAAGCAGAGGAACTAATGGAGAAGAGGTGAATCACGCTGATGGGCAGTGGTCCAGGGGGAGCCTTTGGTTTAGAAACATCTGAAAGTGGTGATTGCTGGCAGAGGGCAGAGATTACAGCCTACACGTCCTGCCTGCATGCTTCAGTGTTTAAGGGGAAAAAAAAGCATCTCCTGCTCATCGATTCTAGAGAGGAGGTATTGATTAATTGATTATTTTTCTGTCCTGTTTTGTTACAGCTTCCTTTTGCTTTTTCAGGCAGCGCTGATTATGAGCCTCATGCAAGCATGATTTAATTCCCTATTTTCCCTCTGATAAATATGTTTAAATATTCTTGTAAATAGTGAAATACTCTGGAAATGAAAATCCAATCCTTCGATCAGCAATCTTGTTGTACACAGAAAACATATCCAAAATGCTTTTTGCCATTCTGTGTTGTACACAGAAAACATCCAAAATGCTTTTTGCCAACTCTTTTCTCTGGCATAAATAAAAACACAGCTATGAGGGAGTGATTGATGTCCAAGGCACTAAGATGAAAGTTTTCACGCTTTAGCTGCAAATGTGAAGCTCTCTGCATTGCTTGGAAATGAGTGCTGGTCATTCCTTTTGATCTCAGTAGCTTAAGTGGCTCTTGGTCATTCCCTTGCCTCAGTGCTCTCCCGTATTCTCTTGCTTTTCCCATGCCTTGTTTGAGGTCAAACCCAGCAGTCTCCTTGTCAGGGTTTGCAGCTAGAGACTTAAAATATTGATATTCTGCACATGCTGAGGTATGGCAGAAACTTAATGGGTGAGAGTTCCTTTGTGTGTGCGCAATGAGTGTATCAGAGAGGAGAGAATAACATTTGAGACTTGTAGGAAATAAATTTAGCAACTGTTTCAGGTGATCTGAACTTCCCTGGTGTTTATCCTTTCTTGTTTGCACCAGTATATATTATTATTTGCATATCCATGTTTGTTTTTGTTTTTGTTTTTTTTTAAAGCAAAGAAAATATGATCTGTGACTGATAGTGCAGGGATTATAACCTATGATTTCAGACTGGTCAGATTTGATAAGGCTATAGCCACTGTTGGACTGGTCAGGATGAGATGTTAGGGGAAGTGCTCAGCTGAATGGAGGCTCACAGCATTTTTGACAGCTGTCTTCTAGTGTTACCTTTTGGAACAGTGGGAGTGCTTTGAAGGGTCTCCCTCTCATCTCTCCTTTTCTTCAGATAGAAGACATGAAGGAAGCTTTGTTTATAAGCACGCTGATTTGTTCAGAACATAAGAAGTTTTGTGTTGATGCACATTCCAACATGTTTTGCTGGATACTTGTTATTGTGTATTAGATAGCTGATAGAATTGCTGAGGAATGCCTGGAAAAATGCCTCAAGTTATCATCAGGGCTGTGTCTCAAAGAAACGCTCAGCACAGTGTAATCACTGCGATACATTTAGCTGTATGCTTGATCAAAACTGAGGTTTTCGTAGATTACTTTTTTCCCACTTCTTCCTTCTGCCAATCTAAGCTGTTCTGTAGTACTTACAGAGAAAAGTAAATGTGTTAGCTGTCCATCAGCTGCTTTGTTTTCTTTAAGAAAATTAGGGAGGATCAATGAATTACAAGAATTCTGCATAACTCGCTTTTAAAGTACTGTGAGCACAGTGTATGCAAGTGAGAACAAATCTGAATGTCTTCATATGCTGCTTAAACAAAAGAGACAAATGCTACACAGTAGTAATGAAGATAGGTCATAATGACTTAATAGATGAGTAATTTTGAGGCTTTCATCAGTAATGACTCTCTCTTCTTTTAAGTAGCACCTGTTTTAGGCTGTTTGTTTTTGGGTTACCTTTCAGAAGGACTATGTTTAATAACAACAGTTTGTTATGATGCAGTGGAAGAAAGAAAAGTGCCCATAAGGCGAAGGTAACAAAATAAAATTGTAACTTAAATCACTGTTTCTTTTCTCTCTTCCTCAGCTATGTATGCCCAAAGGGCTGTCTTTCAGGACGCAGGCTGACAACAGAGATCCACAGCTGCACTCATTCATAATCACCAGAGAAGATGGCTCTCGTACCTACGGGTTTGTGCTCACCTTCTATGAGGAGGTCACGAGCAAGCAGATCTGCACGGCCATGCAGACTCTGTACCAGATGCACAATGCTGAGCAGTACAGCAGCGTCTGCGCCTCGTCCTCATGCAGCATGGACTCCCTGGCCAGCAGCATTGATGAAGGCGATGCCACCTCCCTTGCCAAGCTCCAGCGGTACAACTCCTACGACATCAGCAGGGACACGCTGTACGTCTCCAAGTGCATATGTCTCATCACCCCTCTGCCCTTCATGCAAGCCTGCAAGAAGTTCCTGGTCCAGCTCTACAAGGCGGTTACCTCCCAGCAGCCGCCACCGCTGCCCCTGGAGAGCTACATCCACAACATACTCTATGAGGTGCCCTTGCCGCCCCCGGGCCGGTCGCTGAAGTTTTATGGGGTTTATGAGCCCATCATCTGCCAGCGACCGGGACCCAATGAGCTGCCACTCTCTGACTACCCGCTGCGGGAAGTCTTCGAGCTGCTGGGGCTGGAGAACCTGGTCCAGGTTTTCACCTGCGTTCTGCTGGAAATGCAGATCCTCCTATACTCGCAAGGTGAGAACTCCTCCAGTGACACACGTGGGTCTGCTCCCACTAGGCAGTTCCTGGGCAGCTGCAGTTGTGGGAGCTGATAATAAGCCGCTGGTTTTCAGCAGATTTGTTAAACACAAGTACATAATGAAAAAATGCGAGAGAAATGAGGCTGTCCTAATGAAAGCACTAAATAATTGTTTCCTCCAGGCAGTCTAGGTGCCGCTTGTTTAATTATGCATTGTATTTATCACTTGTGACAGCTAGCAATAGAATTCACCTAATTATCATCCTTACACTGCCCTTGATCGTGCTGCAAGACAGCATGAAACTAATCCTATCTTCTGCAGAAATACCAGAAATACAAGAAATATATCTTGCAGAAAACACTTCTGCTGCTTTCATTTTGAACTTTCAGCAGCATATTGAAATTCACTGAGACTTCTTTTGTCCTGTATGATGGGATACGTTCTAGTTAAAGCATGGATAGTTTTTAGCACTCAGAGGCTAAAGGTTTAATGCTGCATTGGGTTTGAGCAGAGACAGAGGCGTCCCCTCACAGTCCTGATTGAAGTATTTTATGACAAGATTGCTGGTGCTTATTTTTGAGGCATTTATGACTGCAGTTGGCAAAGGCTAGCTGTGCTGGCTGTGGTTGTTTGCACAGAGCCTGTACACACTGCAGTGTGCCAGCAAGTTTTTGAAAATCTGGCTCCTACCTTTTCTCTTCTGGTTTTCTTTCTGTAATGCTCTTCTGTAAGTTTTGGGAATCTTTAGTTGGTTCTAGGCAAGCTCTGAGGTTTCAGTCTCCATTGCTCTTTTCTGTGTGTTGGTGGTTGAGCCTGACATTAGAGCTAAAAACTGTGTGTGTGACTGCTGAGCCAGCATGCATGGCAACAAAGAAACAAATCAACTTCTAGCTTCCTGATGGCTTTCAAGGGGATGTCCAAGAGGTTCCATGAAGTTTCACTGGATGCCTGACCAAATTATTTTGGTTCCCAAGCTGTTTCTGTAATCCTGAACTATTCAAATGTGCTTTGGAGAAGAAGTTAGGGGGAAGAACTTCGGTCAGACTACTATGAACAACATGAAGCTTAAAGGTATGAGTAAATTCTAACAAAAATGAGCAAAGATATTCACACCTAGTCTTCTCAGGAGATGTGGTTCAAGCAACATCTCAAAAACCAGAGAGCTTGAAATTGAAAACAGTGTATGATGGGTGGTTTGAGATAATGAACTTCAGGCTCCAAAATTGAATACTTGGTTTTATCATATAAAAGAAAAGGTCAGGAAGCATGTAAAAGTAATACTAATGAATAAAGGACTCCGAATGGAAAAATGCTGGGGGAAGTGGAAGGAGGATAGTTCTGAAAATGACTGAATTCAAAGGGTTGTCTGTTCTTTGTGTAGCACTTCTCCACACAAACTCCAGGGGTTTGCTTTCAAGAACCAGAAATGAAGGGCTTTAGCTGCTCTCAGTTTGAAGTGTGAGCAGAAATCCTGCTGTTAGTTTTGATTAGGCTGCTTCTCTCCTCCCTTCTGCTTCCATGTGTGGATGCTTACCTCTTTCTTCCTCTGTTTGATTTGTGCGGCCTGTGCCACCTGACAATGGAGTTCAGTACTAAGCAGCTAACACTTCTGAAATGCCTCCCCTCCCCTGCTCATCATTCTCACCTTGGTCCTTGCTTGTGAACTCACATAAAAGCTGGAAGTTTTTAGTGTAAGCTAGTAGCATTACCAAAAAAAACCAACCCCACCAAAGAAAAAGCCCTGCTTGTCAAACTGCATTTTAGTAGTGTTCTGTGCAGATATACAGCACCTGGGTGTTCATTACTTTTGTGAAAGTCCTTGAGATGGATGCAAAATATCCATTAAATATTTTTGACTCAACTTTCAAAGTGCTTCCATCAGAAATTCAGTAATAGGTGTTGTTGTCTTCCAATTATTGGCCATAATGCAAGAGTTTGCTTGTTTCTGTTTTCACCGTGGGTTGTTCTTTGGTCTGGGTTTTTTTGTTTGTTTGATTGTTTGTTTTAAGGGAAAGATAGTGAGAATTAATCATCCTCCAAAATTCAGATCTTTTTCCTTTCCCTCTACTAGCAAATCTGGAGATATCTTCGAGATGACCTTTATCTCCTTATTCAATATAGACACATCCTAATGGGGCATAGAGAAAAGCCCTTGGGTAGTTGGGTTAGGAAAGCTGTAGGATTATGTAAATGGCATCGTAATGCTGGTTCCCAAAGGTGAGAAATGCGGAGTGAAGTGCAAAGCCATGGTTTTGGCACAGCCTGATAGCTGAGCGCTTGGCTCCTGTGCTGCAACTGTTTCTAAATGTCATTCTTGCCATTGCGGAAAGAGAAAACAAAGCAGCATTCCTCTTTTTGAGATATAACTGGCCTAGGTATTACTGAAATCGCTTCTCTAAGCTTTGAGATCCATCAGGGAGAAACACTTTCTTAGCCCCAGGTTCTTTCAAAGGCAGAAGATGAAAGGAAGTAATGTTTGAAACAAAATTGCAGATTTACCCTTCCTTCCCTTTCTGCTTTAAAGACAGTGGATTCTCTGGACTATTTCCAGTGGTCTGGGCATTACTGAAGCCTTCCCAAATTCAACAGAAGATTAGGAGGAGATGGTCTTTTGTCCACAGGGTGTGATTTCAAGCAATAAGGCATTATTAACTCAAAGTCAGAGATCACTGTAATGCTGCCGTGCAGCACACCAGACATCAGAGCCCTGAGCCAAAACCTGCTTCAGCTCACCAAGCTGTTTCAGTGAGTGAGCCGCTAACAACACATGTGGAAAAAGTAAGCTGACTTTTTAATGTTTCCCCAGCCATGTTGGAAGGAAACTTTTCATTAAGGCTTGCCAAGAAGTGTGTTCATTCTTTAAAGAATAAGGACTATTTTTTGACAGTTGAGTAAAAACATAAATTGTTGTACAACCCTGACCATGGAATAAGTCTGCTGGCTGTCTGCTGGGAACCTGAAACTTCTCACAAAACATCTGCCTTCTAAAGGGAGATTACATTTTGAGGAAAGAGAGAGCTTTGAATACCTCAAATACTGGAAACAACTGCCAGAGCTCCAAGCTCTACTGGCTTCAAACCTTAGCTTTATGAGCAACCTCGGGTAGTGGGCTGCTAGGGCAAAGGGCGGTATTCAGGTGAAGGGGCACTCTATTCACTGACTGAGTTGGGTATTAAGCAGCAAAGGACAGACAGAAGAGTTACACAAAGATGGTACTAGCTTTTCTGAAGTGTTCTTCTCCCTAGTGAATAAGAAGTTAAGGATGAAACAGTTTATTTCTAGAACAGTGTTTCCTAAACACAGGCATGCAAGAAAGAGGAGGTGAGGGTGTTGGATGACGTTGTCCAGCTTGCCCTGAAAGTGTTCCCAGCATGATACAAGGCTGTAAGGGCCAATTGGTAGGTGTTTGTGCTGTGGCTGCTGCAGTCAACTTGGTATCTAGCTACTCTGCAGTGTTTTATGGATTTTATTTATCGCATCTGTTGTTCAAAAGAAGGGACTGCAGTAGGCTGTAACTTCATTTTGCATCAATGGCAATTGAACTACGGGGTGGGGAGACTGCTGTAGGAAAATGATAAGCTCATTCTTTTAAGCTCCTTGGTTCCCAAACTTTTTGGGTTGCAGGCAACTATCTTAATCTTCAATTTGTCACTGACTTGTAGTTTAAGCTTTAAAGCAGTCTAGTGCTGCAGAACTGTCACTGTGGCTTTATGAACCACAACTTGGGAACTGGTGTGGAGGATTGTGTACTTTCAGAGCAAAAGCCACTGTGACCAAAGTATTTCAATCTGAAAACACAAAGCATCTGATCCGACTGTGCTGTGGTGGTGTTAGGGCAAAACCTGAACAAAGACAAGACAGGTAAGAGCTAGCAGGGACCTGTGCTTGCGCTCTCAGTGGCAGGACAAAAAAGACAAGTTCTTAACTCTATTGGAGAAAACACAGAGTTCCATGGGCTTACTCTAGTTGTTTTCAGTAGGTAGATGCAACAGACTGCTGGAAGTGCCAGATTTGGCTTGCAAAGTTGGAAGCTGTACCTGGAGGCTCTGGAAGCAGAACTCGTGTGGCCTCAGGCTACAGCATTCTGGATATGGAGAATATTTTAAATAGTGCCAGATTTTAACACTGGACATTTTAAAACCAAAGGGAAGGTTTAGGTATTTTTTCTCTGCAAGTCTACAGGGTGAAATTTCAGTGTTGCAGCCTTTTAAACTTCATCCTCTAAAAATTATAGCTTGGATTATGATGTATTCCTATGACTTTCAAGAGACCTCAAGACTCCAAATGAATTCAAAAAAGCTGATACAAATAGTCATGCTTATTACTAAGCAAGGCACGTGGTGTAGCACACAGCTAATGTTGTATAAGCTTGGGGCTTACAGACCTTCCTTTAAGAAACAGATTTGCTGTTGTACGTAGTTTTATTGTAGTTTATTCAATCTTAAAAAATTAATACTCTTGCAAGTGCCCTTTATTTCATTCAGAGCACAGCTTTCCCATGTGACTCTGGCAATGTAATGGTATTGTGAGTGTCCAGGCTTCCAGCAGTGTCCAAGTTAATAACACTCTGCGATAGCTGCCACAATTTCCCAAGGATCAGTAACAGAATGCTACTGGCGTGAGATGTCTGTTGGAGAGAGATGAATTAAATCCCAGGCTCTGCAGAAACCTCAGCAATCCGTCTGTATGCCTGCCTTTCTAGGGATTTAAACTTGAGAGGGAATGTGGAAGAGACAAAGATAAACTTCTTACAGCTTTGGCTATTTCTATTCATTATAATTTTAAGCATTTCCCAAGTTGTTTTTCAAAGGGCTTGAGTAATTGCTCCTCAAAGACTGAAGCATTCTTTGCATTATTTTTTTAAAACCATAGGACTTATAGTTGAAAAGGCTGTGCTTATGTATAGGTGTGTCCTAGAAAAAGGATGTCTGGAAGATCTTTCATATGAAGACGTGAGATTGTTTGAGCCAAATACATGAATGATGTGTTTGCCTGTTAGAGCATTTTAACACCAAATACTTATGCAGAAAATCTGTGTTCTCCACTATTCCTCATTTAAGTTGTCACACTCCACGCTAGTATTCATCAAAATGTATAGGAAACAATTCAGAGCTAGTACTAAACAATTCACATGGGGACAAAACATGTCTACGCTGTGATTGAGATCCACATGTGGGGCTTCAGCAGCACTATGGTCAAGGGAGACCCCAGTGCTTATTCCCCAGGCAAAGAGATGAGTAATGGGACCCAAAGAATCAATTATCCTCTTGACTTTCACCTTCAGAGGAAAATCAAAACTATTTTTCAACTTCAAGTTACTCGGTTTTGTTAGAGAAGTCATTCAGCCTGAAAAGTCAAACAATTTTTAAACATCTGCAAACAAGGTGAACTGCTAGTACAGGCCTGTTCTACAGCCTCACTTTTGTTAGTAATGAAGTGTAGGGGAAGATTGGCACTGTCCTTATTGCTGCACACACACAGTCCATCACCAGCTGGGGCCACTGCCAGCTGGGCCATGCCAGGGGCTCCCCATGTCGCTGGGTACGTCATCACACATCGTGCTGCTGTATTCTCACCTTGGCACAGGCTTGTGCCACACTTTTGGAGGCTTAACTGTGCTAGTAGCAGAGCTGATTCAAGTTTCCCTTTGAATTAATTCTTAAGGTGCCTCTTAATCATAAACTAATTTATGCTGACCTGCTGTCTGTGACACAGATAAATGGTATAAATGGAAATGTATTGAAGTGGAAGTGATTTTTTCCATTAAGCTCTTGCTAGTGAGGGAAAAATTGGAGAAATTCAGTGAATATTGAGCTCGGGTTGTTTTCCCTTAGGCAGAGCTGACCCACAGTCTAAGGAGCTAATTCTTATTTCATGCAATTAGATTGCAGACCTGACTCAATCATCCTGTTTAAGAAAACATGTACTTTCAGATCTGCATAAATTGCTGCTCTTCTTTGATCACATAACTTGTATACTGTGCCACCCCTCCCTGCCTGAGATGGAAGACAGTGATGCCCTGCAACTCTGCAGGCTACATGCTTGTGTCTCCAAGCTGCTCGTGTGCCCTGAAGGCAGTACAGCGATTCCTATGGCAAATAAATGTTACCTGAAGTGAACATACATTTCATGTGAACATCTCCTGAAAGTCACCTGACATTACTTGTCGGCAATCACTGCTTCAATGTACAAGTCAGACACAAGAGCTTATGAATGGAAGTAAGACTGACTTTTCTACATGGGCAGGGACAAGGGAGAATGAGTGATAGGATAGGGGGGAACAGTTTTAAACTAAAAGGAGAGATTTGGATTAGATATTAGAAGGGCATTTTTCTCTCAGAATGTGGTGAGGCCCTGGCACAGGCTGCCCAGAGAAGCTTTGGTGCTCCATCCCTGGAGTGTTCATTGGATGGGCTCTGGGCAGCCTGAGCTGCTGGATGGCAGCCCTGTCCAGGGGGTTGTGGCTGGGTGGGCTTTAAGGGCCCTTCCATCCTAAGCCATTCTATGAATCTATGATTCTGTGATTTATGATATGGAAGCTTTCAGTGCACTTTGAGATCTGAGAGAGTTGTATGCATTGCTTCCAAGAATCTTTTCAGCTCTCATTTGAAAACCTTTGCTTTCATAAACAATTTTTCTCTTGGATGTGAATTCCAGATTTCCTTCTTCATCTGCAAAGTGCTATATATAAAACAGCACAGATCTGAGGGGAGCAAGTCACCAGACAGGTCTCATGGTTTTTGGTGACTCACACACAGAGCTCAAAGCAAAACTGTAACCTTTATTTTCCAGTTTCTTCAATATACCTGACTCAGCTAATCCATACTTCATTACGAAAGTAGATGTTGAGCAGCAATTGCTTGTAATACTTTGACTGAAAAGGTAGCATGTGAAAAAGCTATTAGTCACAAGGATGTTTTAAAGCTGGATCAGGCATTTCCCATTGAAGAATTAGCTCTTATTCAGTAAGATTCATTGATTTGACATTGTTCTGCATGACATCGTGGTTTCCAAATCGGAGAAAAATAGATTTGATGGATGTACCACTCACTGGATAAGGAATTGGCTGGGTGGTCACACTCAGAGAGGGAGTTACAGTCAATGGCTTGGTGTCCAAGTGGAGATCAGTGATGAGAGGCGTTCCTCAGGGATCAGTGCTGTGTCCGGTGTTTTTTAGCATCTTTCTAGGCAACATGGACAGTGGGATTGAGTGCACCCTCAGCAAGTTTGCAGATAACACCAAGCTGAGTAGTGCAGTTAACATGCTAAAGGGAAGGGATGCTAACAAGAGGAACCTGAGGTGTGCCCATGCCAAATTCATGAAGTTCAACAAGGCCAAGTGCAAGGTCCTACATCTGGGTCAGGGCAATCCCAAGCACAGATACAGGCTGGGTAGAAAATGACATGAGAACAGTCCTAAGGAAGAGGATTTAGGAGTGTTGGTTGATGACAAATTCAAAATGAGCCCACAGTGCACATTTGCAGCTCAGAAGGCCAATTGTATCCTGGGTTGTAGCAAGAGAATTGTGGCCAGCGGGTTGAGGGAGGTGATTCTGTCTCTCTCCTGTGGTCTCATGAGACCCCATCTAGAATACTACACCCAATTCTGGGACCCCCAACACAAGAAGGACATCATGTTCTTGGATTGTGTCCAGAGGAGGGTCATGAAAATTATCAGAGGACTGAAACACCTCCCCTACGAGGACAGGCTGAGAGAGCTGGGCTCTTCAGCCTGGAGAAGAGAAGGCTCCAGGGACACCTTATAGTGGTCTTCCAGTACCTGAAGGGGCCTACGGGAAACCTGGGGAGGGACTTCTTATAAGAGCAGGTAGCAACAGGACAAGGGGAGGTAGTTTTAAACTGGAAGAGGGTAGATTTAGACTAGATATTAGGAAGAAATTCTTTACAGTGAGGGTGGTGAGACAGGTTTCCCAGAGAGGTTGTGGATGCCCTCCACCAGAAGCATTCACGGCCAGGCTGGATGGGGCTTTGAGCAACCTGGTCTAGAGGGAGGTGTCCCTGCCTATAGCAGGGGGGTTGGAACTGGATGATCTTCAAGGTCCCTTCCAACCCAAACCATTCTATGATTCTATTATTTTTCCTCTTCTGCTCTTATTTACTGTTATTTTTTAAAACTTAGTTTTAAACAGTTGCTTCATTGTAATTTGTTCCTTTCCATAAGGCACTCTTTGGGGATGTGTTTAATTGTCTTCCAGGATACACACAAACACAGGGGTTTGCAAAGTTGCAGTTATACTTGTGTGTTCAAAAAGCCGTAGAGCAAGGGAAGTGGCATCCAGCTAGCCCAGCTTTTCAAATACTTCCAAGTACTTGCAAATTGGATATAAAACAGAATGGTGAAAGGAGAAAAAAAGAGGAGGCATGGCCTATTTTTCAAGCACTGTAGTGGATTTAGAAGATCCAGGCTGAGACTTCAGCTCTGCTGTAGGCTTTGTGCTGTTTCTGGCAGGTTGCTGTAACGTGGTTGGAGAACGGCTGTGTTGTTGTTTTGTCAGGAAGACAGATGTAACAGAGCTAAAATACCATTGTACTGATGACAGCAAGAATGCAGTTTCTGATTTGAATGGATGTGTGCATATGCTCTTGCATGTATTTTAGTATCAAAAATTCTATGGTCAAGTGTTAGTTGAGAAAGTCCCCAGTGGAATTCTCTTCTGTTTGATTATGACTTAAGATTTTAACTAGTTTCGAAGGAATCACCTGAACAAGGGAAGACTCAGCTGTTTTGAGCAGGGTAACGCTGATGTCTCTTTCCCTTCTCAAAGGGTATTTGTTGTGCTTTGCTGCAGCATGGGAAGGATTTTTAGATGTCAGACTTTCTTATGCAGCAGGAGAAGCAATTTTTATGTTGAGCTTTTGAATTGCTGAGCATTGCAGAGTTTCCCCAATCTGTAAAATGAAAGGAGTGGAATCTCTTCTGGTTTGTTTTTTCAACCACTGCCTGTGTTTGAACTGTAAGTTCTTTGGGACAGATATTTCTGCACGCACAGTGTCTGTTGTAATATCGTTCTGCTTGGATGTTGGCCCTTATTATTATGAAGAATCAGCAAGTCCAAGTATTTACCTAACCCTAACCCTCTATCAGAAACAAACATTATAGTCAGTTTTTGTTCAAATTCTGAAATCATTTCCAAACAAAACAGTGACCCATAATTACCTAGGAATCTTTCTGGGCTTGAAGCTGAAGCACTACACTGTGACTTGTGATCCCCATGAGTATTTCCACAACTTTACAATGCTGAAATATGGCACACACGCAGCAGATCTGCTGAGCCGTGCTGGAGTGTGTCTGCACTGCAGTTTTTTCCCTTCAGGGAAGTGAGATGCAGAGTTGGCCGAGAGCCCCCACTAGATGCTGCCAGAAGAAGGCATTGGATCCGGCTCTTTGAACTCAGCTCCGCTGCCCTCTTCTTCACACAGGAGGAAGGTTAAGTGTGAGAGACAGACCTGTGCCAAATCCTGCTAAGCGGCTGCTGAGAGGCAGTGGTTGTAATAGAACCCACAGGGGCCACTTGCTCTGGGATTATCCTCCTTGAGCAGTTTCTTTTGGAAGATATCCTCTTGTATAAATGAGAGATTTAGCTCTGAACGTGAAGAACTCGTAAGCACTGCACTTGCCAGTGTTGCATGTGTTGAATAAAGTGTCCCAGGAGGGCAGGGTGAGGGAAGCAGGTATAATCGGCGAAGGGAGAGAGAAAAACAGCCATGGAAGTAAGAGAAGAAGAAGGAATTGGTTTTACACACCTGAGGAAATGCATCCATCAGAAGGCAAAGCCTGGCTTGCATTGGAGATTGCTATCGGCATCTGATAGTGGCGGTGGCATAGGATCAGGAGACCCTCCCACCTTGATACAAACGCACACCATCTGATTTTTTTTCCCACTTTCATTCTTCCCCTCCTTCCTTTTTTCTGCTACCCTTTTTCTGTCTTTGGTTTGGGAAAATGGGTTAATCCCTCTGTTTCCAGGTTGCCTTCAGTACCTACACAAGCTTTCCTCGAATGCCTGTAGTTACAAGAATCTCAGTCAAAAAGGCAGGAAATCTTAAGTGTGTCTAATGTTTTCTGACTTGAACTTCCTTCTCTTCAGTAGAAATTGCTGGATACCTAATTGCTTTTAATTGACAAGTTCTGCTACATGGTAACAATTAGCTTAATAATTTGGTCATCACCCACATCCCTCATAGCAAACTGTTAAAAAAAAAAACAAAATTTGTGCTTCTAAACTTAAGTACCATCAAAAAATAAAAATAAAAAAATCATGAATTTCCAGAGCTGAATGCCCTTATTCAAAAAAATGCTTGCAACCCTGCTGTGAAGTCTGTCTTTTCTGACCACGTAGGTCTGAGCAGACCTTAAAATCACCTTGTGCCTATTAAGGCATGCTATTTTCTGTATTAATTTTGTTTTAACAACTTTCAGTTATGGAATGTGTACAAAATATCATCAATCCTGAGACATCAGCAGGTGTAAGTTAATTTAGTACAAATGCTCCACAACAAGACCGCCAATAGAGGTATATAATTACATACCATTTCAAAGGGAGAGATTCCTAAATTGCCATTCTGCAGCTGGGAGTGGTTTTGAGGTGTAACCTTGAGACTGACTTGTATGTATGAAAATGGTTTTGAAGGCTGAATGATTGGCTATTAGCAGGACAAGACGAAAAATGTTTTTGCCCTGCCAGCTGACCTGCAGATAGAGGCCGGTTTTCCGCAGAGAGGTGCTAGCAGGAAGGAGAAAGGATTATGCAATTTGTTGTTTTAATTTACATATTTATTCAAGTGCATCTTGCCAGCGACCTCCTAAAAGCAGAGCAGGGTCAGATAACAGCACTTCGGCTGACACTGATGGCTGCCAGGAAGTCAGGCTGGGTTGTTCAGGAATGGCAAGGCTGGGATCCTAACCACACAACAGCAGGCAGTGGGGCTGTAGGAAAATAGGAACAACCATCTTTTTGTGATAGCACAGAGCAGTGTTCCTGCTTTTAGCCAGTGGTGATAAATGAGACGTGCTGCTTCTTTGTGATTATTTAATGCTTCTAAGGACGTAGGTGTACTTTTATGCTCTTAAAAATTTAGGGGGAGTTGTTAATGCAGAAGATACTGTAACATAGAGCAGAAGGAATCAGTTGGTTTCACAGTCTTTAACAGCTTAATGGACCCAAGTGTCTTTACCTATTTCTGGATGGCTCATTTGCAGTCTGAGTTTTGCCATAAGGATGGCCATCTCTTTAATACAGATGTGTGATTTATTCACTTATTTGTTTGTTTGTTTATTTAATTCACTATGTTCTCAATTCAGTTCTCTCATTTGTATTAATAAGTAGATAGTGGAATTACATCTTGCCAGCTGAATATTTGAAAAATAATCTGCTCTTATCCAAAAGCTGAAATATAAAATATTCTTGTGGCTTAGTTGGACCTAGTTAGATTTCAATTTGAAAGATAGCACACAGTGGGTTTACTTGCACCATGACACTACAAAGCAGTAACTACTAAATACAAATTTGGGAAAACAATACAATACAAAGTGCTAGCTATATGGAATATGTTAAGAACTGAATTTCCCTTCATCTTCTCTTTGGATTTATTTTTAAAACAGTCCTTTTGTATACCTGGGGACCATCAGCTTCTGCTAGAATGTAAGCAGGGTGAGCCTCTCAGAAGATGCACTCAGCCTTGGAAATAGCAGCGAGTGTAGCAGAAACAGGCTGTCAAGAGCAAGTGAGAAAACCTCACTGCAGTGTTTCCTTGAAGTTCTCTTCCTTTCTTCTCTTTTTTCCTTGTAAAATCTACTACTTTTATAGAATCAGAATATTATTAACCTGCGCTTTAGAGAGATTTTTTTGTATCTTTTTAAGAAATGAATTTAATGATGGAATAGATCTAGATAAGATATGAATATTTATGTTCAGCAGTTTCTTCCCAAGGGTAATGAGTTTTGATGAATTAAGTAATGCTTTAGGCTTTTAAGTACTTCAGTACCGTCTTATTTTCAAAAGATCATCTTACCATATATAAATACAGTTTCTGTGTCGTCACTGCTGTCCTTGTAAACCAGATTCCAGAAGTAGAAGGCAGGAAGGTAATCCAATGTCTCTCTCTTTCCCCCCACCCAGATTACCAGCGCCTGATGACAGTTGCAGAGGGGATCACGACGCTGCTGTTCCCATTTCAGTGGCAGCACGTGTATGTTCCCATCCTTCCTGCCTCCCTCCTGCATTTTCTGGACGCTCCAGTTCCCTACCTGATGGGGCTGCAATCCAAGGAGGGAACCGACCGCTCCAAGCTGGAGCTGCCACAGGAGGTAGGTCTTTGCACTTGGGGTGCTGCTCAAGTACGTAACTGGTGTTTGTGTGAATCCCTGCTGGAAAATACCAGGCCCTGTGTTAAGAAGTGTCTCTGGTACTGTGAAGACTGTTTCCATAGAAGCTCTGGTTTCCAACAGGAGAGAAATGGAGGGGAGAAATTCTCTGTAGATCTTCATAGAATCATAGAATTTCCCAAGTTGGAAGAGATCCACAAGAACCACCATGTCCAGATCCATATGGGACTAATCAAAATCAAGCCCTAAGTCTGACAGCAGTGTCCAAATGTTTCTTGAACTGCAGCAGCTTGAGGCCATGCCCACTGCCCCCACATGCCCACAGGGCAGCCTGTTCCATGCTCACCAACCTCTGGTGCAGAAACTTTTCCTAACACCCAGCTGCCCCATTCCTAACACAGCTCCATGCTGTTCCCTTGTGTGCTTCTGAATTTAGCAGGTGCAGCTAATTATGGCTTCTAAATTCTTCTATTTCTTTCTGTGACAAGTTTCTCTACTTTCCCTACATCACTCACTTGACCATGTTTTGTTATTCTTTCTTTGTGTCACAGACCTATTGGCCCAGAGCTAAGGAACATTTCATTTGGGATGGTCTTTATGAAAGTGATTCTCAGGTGCAATAGCTAGAAGCAATGAAGTTTTCCCTGTCAGCCTTTAAAAAACATGTCCTGTTTTATACCCGCAATTATACCGCCTTGTCCCACCCACATGTGAACCCACGCATTCCAGACTGGGTCAAGGTCTACTACCAGAGCAGTTTTCTGGCCTTAAGGAAACCAAAATTGCAATAGTATTGTGCCTGCGACCCACATAGAAGCTCACTCCAACAATGGCTTTTTGGAATAAGATCTCTACCACTCTTTCCCCAGAGGAAGAAAAAAAAGGCAAGGAGAGGTTGTCCTCTGACTGTCTGTGTTGAGGTCACTGGTGGTAAAGTGAAATGGAGATTTTCCTACATGGAATTTGACCACAATGTTCAAAACTGCTTCTTGTTTTAACTTGGCCGCTGATGATTCTCCACATTGCAAAATCTTTGGGATATTGCTAGCCTGTTCCATCTTCCAGATGGTGACTGCTTTAGGGGCCATCTCTTGAGCAAGCTGTATCTTTTAAATTGGGTTTCTTCTTAAAATGAGTGAGAACACTAAGAGTAACATTTTGCATGGCTGCAACGTCTCACATCTTCAGCACTGCAGCACCCAGACCTCTCCTGGAAGCAGGAGCTTGCAGTGGGCACTCCTACTGAGCAGGCAGTGGGAGCATCAGCAAAGGAGTGTGTGCAAGAGGGTGAGCTTATGTGTGGAAGTTGATGGATTAACACAGGGCAAAGGTAATGTGGTTTTTAATTAAGGTTTATTTCAGGTGTTGGGTGGAGTTGACAGATTCTTATCTTAGGTGGCATGTAACAATACAAATCAGATCTTACCTCTTCGATGCAGTGGCCCGATTTATGAAATTCATACAGCCTTGGAAATGAAGCTGGTATCTAGCTATGCTTTTTAGTAAAACCATGTTAATGTTACGTAATTACTGTATTAAGTTATTAGTCATATGCTTTTAGTTAGCAGATTAAGCTGTCATTTTCCTTAAATTAAAATTTTAATGTGATAGGCTTGCAGTATCACCAGAATAACAAATTGAATATTTCCAGTGAGAGAACAGTAAGTGCAGGGTGTGAAGAAGCACCCTGTGACAATGTTTAATAATTGGGTAAAAAAGAACAGTCCAGCATTTATGGAAATCATAGATCCAGTAAATGTGGGAGAAGAAAAGGAGACATATTGATTGGGGAAATCAAGGAATCTCAAATTCCTCTAGACAATTAAAAAATAATCCTTCAACATACAAGCCATGATGAAGCACTGTTTGCTTTAGCATTCCTTTATTCTTCAGGCCGGAGGCTGGCTTGTCAAGCTCTTGGTCTAAATATAAAACATTTGTATGTCAGAGATAAAAATTCTAACAACTGGCCATCGTGCTGTCTTAAGGTTACTAATCTCTCTGCATTAACTTTAATCATCAGATGTTTTTGAAGACAGAAGTGACACCAATTCCCCAAGGGTTTTCTGAATCCATGTCTCATTTTTCAAATTTTGTAAATGATATGCAGAGCTGAAATTAAAAAGCCTTTGAAATGAAATATTGATGTAGATAAGAAGGCAGTCCCTGAGCTGAGGAGCAGTAGCGACACATCCGCAACTCTTTAATGGCTGTGCAGTTAAGTAAAGCAAATTGTTTTGTATGAAGGAATGCTGTTCTTTGTACAGTCCTAATTTTGTATGAAAAACTAAGCTGAGGGGACACTTATGCCAGATGAATCCTAATACCCCTTAAGTATTAATGCAAAGTGCCATGAATGTCACACGCGTCCCTGAAATATGCAGAACATTATAACCGTGTTTGCCGTGGAGTATATTGCCCTATTGAAAATTTTTTTAGAAAAGGAGGAAAACAAATCCTTTCCATTCACAAAATCTGCAGGTAATCCTGCAGGGTTCTGTGAGAAGCAGAGAGCAGGCAGCGTGCCTTACAGAACCCAGAGGAGCCGGGGCAGCGGCTGAGTCACACTAACACAGACCTGTTCCTGCTGCCCCGCCAGTGCCTGCAGCTGGGGTGAAGCCCGTCAGAGATCAGTTCCCTGGGAATCTGAGTCGCTTTAACATTTTACTCAGCATGGTGCACTCAGTGAATTTCGGATGTAAGCCACAGTTCAGAAGATCAGTTTCAGATTTTCCTCCCGCTATTATTCCTAAGGGTGCTCTTGCAATGTAATTAATTTTTATGTAGGGTGCTTCCCTCCCCCCGACTGCTTGAATCTGCTCTGCTAAATTCATGTCTCCACTTAGCTTTAATCTTATGGGCTGAGATCCATCTCCATGCACAGAAAAGCTGTCTGAGAGCATTCTGTTTATATCTCAGGCTGAGCAGTTTCCAAGATTAAAAGCTAGAAGCAGAGGGATGGGGGGAGTGGGGAAATAGGGTTTGGTCCCACTTGAACGGGGTGTAGTCAGGCATGATCTTTACCATGACTTTTTCACTCAGAGGGTGGTGACACACTGGAACAGGTTGCCCAAGGAGGTTGTGGATGCCCCATCCCTGGAGGCATTCAAGGCCAGGCTGGATGTGGCTCTGGGCAGCCTGGTCTGGTGGTTGGTGACCCTGCACATAGCAGGGGGGGTTGAAACTAGATGATCTTTGAGATTCTTTTCAACTCAGGCCATTCTACGATGCTATGATTCTGTGATCCCAAAGGATCCCAAAGGATACTGTAGGGAACCTGCTTTGGCAGGGGGGTTGGACTCGATGATCTCTGGAAGTCCCTTCCAACCCCTACAATTCTGTGATTCTGTGATTCTGTGATTTAAGGATTTGCATGGGACCCTCTTGTGTATCGTCACTCCATCATCATCTTTCTCAGTTAAATCCTTGCTCCTCAGTAACTGCAGAGGTTCCTACAGAAGCTCTGGATAAAATGAACGCAGCCTCGGGATGCCATGATTCACACAGCTTGTGGTTATACAAGCTGGGAAGTGGTGCTGCGCATCCCAACTGCTGCTACACCCCTCGCTGCGCTGGGAGGGGATGTGGAGGTTTTGCAATAGGAAGCTTAGGATCTGTGAATCCTGGGGGAATGAACCAAGGAGGCTTTACTCAAATATTAAATCACTCTCATCCACTTGGTCCTCAACCTTACTGAAGTCACTCTTAGTGATTTCAGACACACTAGGTCTCTTGCAAATATGTGCTGTTATCCTTTTGTCTGGACACATTCTGGGGAAACAGGGCTACTTAGAGAACCAAATTCAGTGCTGAATGTCTGTTTTGAAACCCTTCTTCATATTTCAGGCAAACTTGTGCTTCGTGGACATCGATAACCATTTCATCGAGCTGCCAGAGGAATTCCCCCAGTTTCCCAACAAGCTGGAGTTTATCCAGGAAATCTCCGAGGTCCTCCTTCAGTTTGGAATCCCTCCGGAGGGCAACCTGCACTGCAGTGACAGTGCCACCAAACTCAAGAACCTGGTCCTTAGTGACTTGGTGAACGACAAAAAGAATGGGAACATCCCTGGCAATGCCCTCAACATGTATGAGCTGCTGAAAGGCAACGAAACCATCGCCCGCCTGCAAGCTCTCGCCAAGAGGACAGGCGTGACGATGGAGAAGATGACCATCACAGCTCCCCTCACAGAAAAAGAGAAGGATGTAAAGTTGCAGTGTGAGGAAGTGGAGCTCAGGGACTACAAACTGAACGTGCAGCTCCGTGAGGTGTTTGCCAACCGCTTCACACAACTATTTGCAGACTACGAGGCATTCGTCATCCAGGCTGCCCCCGATCTGGAGTCGTGGCTGACCAACAGGGAACAAATGCAGAACTTCGACAAAGTAAAAATTGCTCTGTGTTTATTTTGATACCTGAAAGTGCTTTTGGGAGGTGTGGGACAATAGCCATATTATGTATATGTAGCCTAGATACTCTTTAATCCTCCCTTCTTTGTCTGCCTCTTTGAGAGATTCATTTGCTTTGATTACACGGTACCAGGGCTGTCTGCCAAAGTAAATTGGTGTGGGTCCACTGAGCCACTCAGAGCTGTCCTGGTGGGTTGCAGCCTTGCTGCTGCCTGGCTGATGGGGCTGTCCTGTGGGTTTTCTGAACAGCAGCAATGGAAAAGCAATTTTTTTTTTCCTTTTCCTTTGTTGATTGGAGAGGTACACACACAAGACAAATAGGGAGTCCACTTTTCTATGTTTCTTGTTTCCTAAACAATAGGGCTTTTGGTTAACATGTAGTCCAGTTCTGCAGAAGGTTATCGTATTATTATGTCAGTAGAGTACTGTTGTGGCTCCACTATAGTGTGTACATAAGAGTGAAAAAATAGGTGAGTTCAGAAATGGGGAAATAAGTAGACTGTGGGTTAGCAAGAGGAATGAGAATTTTTTGTGAGCTTGCACAATTATTATTTCTGAATGATTTTTCAAAGTAAATAATGCTTTTAGCTATCAGCTTTTATAGATACAAGTCCTACTCTGAGGAGAACGTCAGAGGGATAAATGGTGAGGAATAGACTAAATATTGATTTCAGTCAACTTTTGGCCACTTAAAAAAGAAAAAGAAAAGCTGCCGTATCTTTTCTTGGTGTTGTTTGTACTTGGGTGTTGAGCAGAGTGGCATTCAGAAGCAGTTTGTTTATACAGGCTGTGCTAGTACTTGTACAATACAATGGGCTTTTAAGGCGAGAGTTTTCAAAACTCAGAGATTTAGGCAGATGCTCAATTTTAATTGGAATTTCAAGAGTAATTCTCCCATTTAATTTCACAAAAGAACATGAGCTGAATTGCACTGAGCACCTCTACATACACATGGCACCTCTGTGAGCAAGCAGGTATGTGCAGACCAGAGGCACACACAGGTTGCGTATGGCTCATACCTGTAGGCAGTAGCCATCAGACTTCTTTGAAAAAGCTGGCAGCACAGGTATTCCTTCAGCAGCTCCATATTCCAATCGCTTGAGCTGTCCCAAAACTCCTTCTTCCTCACAGTAGTGACCAAAGGGGTGATGCATGAGACAGACACCTCTGTAGCTGGATTCCATCCTCTCTGAGGGGTGTTTCTGTGTTGGGAAGCCTTGCTCAAGCCTCCCTGATGGCTGCTGCACCAGTTCACTGTAGGATAGCTCATCATGTCAAGGCATGGCATGAGCGTGGCACTGATGCTCTGCTCTGTATTTCAGGCTTCCTTCCTCTCGGACCAACCTGAGCCTTACCTCCCATTCCTATCGCACTTCATTGAGACGCAGATGTTTGCAACCTTCATAGACAACAAGATAATCTCCCAGTGGGAAGAAAAGGACCCTTTTCTGCGAGTTTTTGACTCTCGAATTGAGAAAATAAGGCTATATAATGTAAGGGCTCCTGCATTGCGGACATCCAATTATCAGAAGTGCAGCACTCTGAAGGAAGCAGGTATGTTCAGATGGTGAATAAAATATTCAGAAGTACAGTGTCAGCCACAAGCACATACAGGTCCTCAGTCATCTGAGTGCTCAAACTACCTGAGCAGCACTCCTCAATGTCATTATTTCCTTAGGCAAAATCTTCAGTGGGCTTTTACACACTAAAGACAGCAGAAGCCCCCATCTTTCCTTCAAGCCCCCTTGTGCATCTAATAATCCCAGCCAAGCCCCAGGAGGAAGCTTACTTCATCCCCTTCCAGGCAGCTCACGTCTGTCCATGGCAGGGCTTCCCTTTACTGCACAAGTGGGACCAGCGCCAGCCACACCAAGCCTTGGCACTTGAGACGTTCACCTCATCTCCCCCTTTCCATAAAAAGGACAATTTTTGGCTTAGGCCGTTTGACTAGAGCAGCAGGAGGTGTTGGGGACATAATTGTACATGGCACATTTGGTGGCTCCTGCAGTAGGGGTGCTGCTATACTCGCAGGACACATTTTTCAAATTATACTCCAGTTTCGTACTGTGTGAGCATTTAATTTCCAAGTAATGCAGAAAAATTTTACTCTACAGTTCATTGGGGCACAAATTAATGAACCGAGTCAAGCGCATTTCTTTTGGGTTTTTTTGTTCATTTTCTGATTTATTAAGAACATCTTACCTGTTACAAATGTGACAGAAATAAATCCTATCTCTGATTAACCCTTTCTCTTTAAAAACAATTCTAATTTGCAGGTTGCCTGTCTATTCGGCGTCTAGTTTTGGTAGATATTGTGGCACCGGAGCCTCATTTTCTGTCTCTTGAAATGCAGCAAGCTGATAGTAATGCCAGCTTTATTTCATATTTACCACTCAGGCACACATGAGCCCAGCATCAGCACTCGTTTGTTTAACCCACTGTTTTTGAAACCCCCCAAACCCTCTGTCCCTCACTACCCAGTCCTTATCTCCAAAAGAAAACCATGCAGAGAGACTTTTCTTAGGAGGAGAAAAGCTCCTGAGTTTCTGATGATAATGTGTGTAAATCTTATGACAGTTTCTTCTCAGTCACAGTTGTATAAAATAGGAAATGAATTCTTTGTTGTTCTGGACAAATGGAAAATGGATTTAGCTTCCCCATCCTGCATTTATATTCACAGTCATGACATGCTGAAAGAATGGCTCTGCCCATTAATGGATGGGCTGAGAGAGCTGAATACTGAAGTTGTTAATTCACTGCTCTGATCTCCCCCACTCACCCCCTCTCCCCACTCTGTTAGAAGCTCATCTGACACAATGTTGAGAGGCTGATGGGCTGGATTTGCATTCTGCCAGAGAGCTGAGGTGAAACCCTCAGGCCACATCATGACCAAACTCTGCTGGCCTCAGAGGGGTTTCCATGGAGCCCTCTCTGCCCTTGTCAAAGCCTCTGGCCTGTCCAAATGTCTGCTCACCTCCCTTGCCCTGCTCACCCCTCAGGCCTTGCTAACTGTCCTGCTTTCTGAAGGCTTGTCATCAGTGCTGGCACCTCCTCTCTCAGGAGAAGGGTAGTTTCAGTGCCAGACCTTTGTTGAATTCCAGTATTGCCCCAGCATGTCTGTCCGAGGAAGCATTCCTCTGGCCAAGTGAAGTGCCCAGCCCTCACAGGGAGCTGCTCCTGTCCCATCGGGTCCCAGCTGTCCACACAAAGAGGCAGTGTGGCCAAACACCAAGCTACAAGGAAGCTTGCACTGCCCTTGTCAGCAAATAATACATCCCATTCCCCAGCTCTACCAGCTAACTTGTTTGTCTCAGCACCACTGGTATGCAGTATGAAAACTAAAATCCAAATAACACAGTAACACTTTTGTAAGCGACAGATTTCAAGGACTAAAACGAGTGTTTAACTTCTTAGAGACTTACTCGAGATAAGAGCATGACTACTTCTGTTGTAGTAGCTGGATAACATGATTGTTGACATATGGGTGTAACTTGCAGCCCAGTCCATTGAGCAGCGGCTGATGAAGATCGATCACACCGCCATCCACCCGCATTTACTTGATATGAAGATTGGCCAAGGGAAATATGAACAAGGATTTTTCCCAAAGTTGCAATCAGATGTCTTAGCAACGGGACCTACCAATAACAAGTAAGCAGGCTTCTTATTTTCTGAATTTGAAAGCGGGTTTCTGTTCTGAAAGATCCACACCAATAGACAGCAGTCTGAACTCTGGTTGGTCTCTCAGTACTATTTTCTGTTTTAGTAGTAGACACCATGTCTTCTCATACATATTCTTAGTTCTATCATTGTCATAATAAATTTGTAATTAGTTTTCTGTTTTGCACTGAATAGGATAATTTGGAAACCCAATAAATAATCCAGTTTATGAAAGAAATTTTGACATGCAGAATGAAAGTAGCGTCCACTCTGTTCCTTTCTTTTCCTTTATCTGTTATTATATGCCCCAAAGATTTTTACAGCTCTTTCAGTTTCCAGACTGGAATAACCTGGAAAAAATAACTCCGTGAGGATGGAGAATATGAGGTTCTGCATCTGGGTTACTCTTCTGAATCCAGTGAGGTTCTGTACTGTGCTTTGATCAGAAGGTAGGGGATACCTATAGCTGTAGAATCAATCATATCATTATGTAGTTAATTTGACTAATGTAAAGTGAGAACCTGTAGCAACTAATGAACATGACTTTAATATAGATATAATGGAGAGTAAGTGCTTTATGTTACTTTCTTTTCCTTCCTCCAAAACCCAGGAGGGAGATTATTTCCCCTCATACTTCAAAACTTGAATATTTGTGCATCAGTGATTACTACTTACAAAATGACAAGCTCAGGCCCTAGCTTCCAGTTTTGTTGATACATCAAGATGGAGCACAGATAAATCCAAGAGCTCCTAAAATTATGATTGTTCAAATTTTGAAAGCTGTCTCATTCCAGAAAAGCATGCATATGCTGCTCTAAGCTCCTCTGTGAGGTGCCCACTTAGCTCTATTTATATACCTTTTGTGCCCCCCAGTGCTAGCTAATCCTATTTTAATAGCCTGTTATGCAAAAGACTTGCAAATGATAAATTAAGATATCCATGAGCACTGAATGTTTAAAGAATTGCAATTAGTTTTCGAGTTAACACCCACAAAAATTAAAGGATTCTTTGTAACCTAATTGCAAACCAAGAAAGAAGTTTACAGGTAACGTTCTTTAGAGAAATCAAAGATATCTTCAGCTTCTGGGAGATGCTGTGTTTAGCAGTCTGTCTTTTATCCGTATGCTAAGTTTCAGTTTTAGAGTATCAGCGATAGCATGAGCATTCCCAGCCTTCTCAAAGTCGTTTATATGTTCAGGCCCTGTCACAGTATCTCAGTGAATTTCTCATTGAATAATCATTAAACTAAAAACAGCTTTCTCGCACTTTCTGAGATGCTTCTGTTAGATTTGTGCCTACTCTAAAATGGGAATTTAACTCCTTGAGTGGTAATTTTGATGTAGGTAGCAGGTTCTGCTCTTCAAATTACAGCGTGTTTCAGAATTTGTAAATACCAAAATCCCATTACTTACTGCAAAGTGATGTCAAAGTGACAAATGCTTGGAGTTCCTCCAGTCATATATTGCCAAAAAGCTTTGTAATTGGAAAATCTCAAGACCATCTGTTTATATCTTTCAGCTTCCTGGCATTTTATGTGAGCAGCTGAGAGGACTCTCTCATTTAAGACATGTAATTCTGCTGAATTTACACCCATGGATAAAATAGATGGCCTTTTCCTGCTCTCTGCAAATACAGCGTCATTCTTTTGACCACAAAATCAATTGAACTGTAGTCTTCCATTAATTTGAATATCCCAGTGTGTGCTTCTTGGGGATATGTCATATTTGCACACAGGACTCAGCCTTTGAGTATGGGCTTGGGGGAAGAGAACATTCCAGCTGTATCCCCATGCACTTCAGTTATAGTTAACGTGTGTGCTCATGATGTTACCTAGCTCTTCCCTTCCTGCATCCAGGCAGAGCACTGAAGGTACCTCTGTAACAGAGGTGCTGTTATATGTGTAATGTATTACATGTAAGTCAGGAATATAATGCACAGAACAAACATTTTTAGTGCCTTTAGTCCTAGGCCCTGTACGTGATCCCAGACAACCCATTGCTCGGACAGGCAGAAACTTTGTTTGGAAGAGGAGGTGTTCGGCTCTTGCTTGTAGGTTATGGAAAGCAGGGCTTGGGGACAGAGAGAGGGCTGGCAGTCATGTTGGATCGCTTCCACCTAAATGCAGCTGGGAACAAATATTGGTCACATTACCATGTAGAAGAGTTAAAACACTGAGGTCTGTCATAAAATGAAGTCTAATGGCGTTTCATCTGTCAGCCTGTGGCCATGCTCAGCAGTGTGATTTGCCCCACTTCTGTCATTGCCTCCTCTTCTGCCATGATGTCCTTTAGAAGACTGGATGGGGGGTGGACCTGTGCTCCTGTAGCCCTAACTAGCTTGCTAATCTGCTTGCTCACTTGCAGGTTGGCAGGGCAGCTCCTGTTGCATGAGCTACCATTCTGGCCAGCTCATTCAGACGGCAGGTGCCTGCTTGGTGTCATTAGGGATGCTGGGTACCTCTTTCCCTGGCTGGTTAGGAACTGTCTTGCTCAGATGAGTGGAAATCTCATTGACACTAACTCCAAATTCATTCTTACTGAAAAGAAATGAAAAATTAGCATAAAAAGACCCAGCAGCCCTCCATGTAATTGAAGAACAAGCTCCCAGAAATACCATTTCTAACCATCTTTTTTTTATCAGAACTGATGGAACATGGAAAGACTTTAACTGCAGAATATGTAGATCTTAACTTTCATGAAAGGTGGGAACTATTGTATCCAAATATTTGTTTAAATAAATATATTTTTCTAGACTTTTCTTCCTGACCATATTCCAAATGGTGTGAAAACACCCTGCAAGACATTTTGAGTGTCTTTGCATACCGACACTGAAGCCTAACAATTGGTCTCACACCAACCACAACCCCCCATAATATAACTCTGAAATAAGCTATGAAAGCACTCCATGGTGCAAAAAGATGTTATGCTTTATTGTCTCAGCTATACTTAACAGTGGGTGGTGCTGAATCAGCTTATCGGATGAGTATTTTCAGAAGTTCTTTCCTCAGAAATCTTTAGCTATTTACTGGTAAAGGATACCACACATCATCCCAGCCAACAGCAATTAAGGAAAAAAACAAACAATGAAAAAACCAGAAAACAGAACTCGGTCGGTTTTCACATCAGGTATCAACGTCCAGCTTAGGGGGACTCATTGTGCACCCATTGCCTTTGATACATCCCCCACTACATGGGAAAACTTTCTAAATCTACAGGCAGCATCTGCAGCTTCCTTTGGGTTCAGCAACATCCCGTCCACGATGCTGTGGCCTCTTAAAGCAGCAACTTTTGCCAAAGTCTTCCTAGAAAGCATCCTGGAAGGAAACAGGCTGCAATCATTTGGGCAATTTGTCTGCTAGCCTAGAAAAGAGCAGCATTTCCAGTGCTATCTTTCTCTTTTTTGAGCATCAGCACCACAATATTGTGGTTTCTGTTTTCCCCTATTCCTTCCCTGCATGTGTTTTCTGCCAGGCTTTTAAAATTGGAGCTGGTACTCCACTGGCTGATACATTTGCAACGATTCAGGAAAGGAATTTGAATGACAAAAAGGCAAGCGGAGTAAACACTTCATGGTTTTTGATTAGCTAATTGTTAAATTATGGTGTATATGCTTACAGTGCAGAATTAGAACAATGAAGCAAGCTGTGTTTTCAATCTAATTGATTACATTGTAACTTAATTTGTACTAAGAAGCTTGATAAATGAGATTAAATATTGCAGAGGAAAACACTGATTGCATGTCAAACATGGGAGTATATTAGCATTCTGGCAATTTGTAGCAAATGCCCACAGAGAGCAACTGAAATGATTTTTTTCCTGAACTTCTTATTTTTTCTTTCTTCCTTTCTTCCTTTCTTCCTTTCTTCCTTTCTTCCTTTCTTTCTTTCTTTCTTTCTTTCTTTCTTTCTTTCTTTCTTTCTTTCTTTCTTTCTTTCTTTCTTTCTTTCTTTCTTTCTTTCTTTCTTTCTTTCTTTCTTTCTTTCTTTCTTTCTTTCTTTTCTTTTTCTTTTTCTTTTCTTTTTCTTTTTCTTTTTCTTTTTCTTTTTCTTTTTCTTTTTCTTTTTCTTTTTCTTTTTCTTTTTCTTTTTCTTTTTCTTTTTCTTTTTCTTTTTCTTTTTCTTTTTCTTTTTCTTTTCCTTTTCCTTTTCCTTTTCCTTTTCCTTTTCCTTTTCCTTTTCCTTTTCCTTTTCCTTTTCCTTTTCCTTCCTTCCTTCCTTCCTTCCTTCCTTCCTTCCTTCCTTCCTTCCTTCCTTCCTTCCTTCCTTCCTTCCTTCCTTCCTTCCTTCCTTCCTTCCTTCCTTCCTTCCTTCCTTCCTTCCTTCCTTTCTTTTTCTTTTTTTCTTTGTTACAGTATTACAGAATGTCTTAAATTATCTTTTTTATTTTTTGGCCTTCCTCTTCATTTTAGCTCATTTTTTCCAACTTCTTTATCCATGCCCTGTGCATTTTCCCTTTCTTGGCCACATCCCTCTTCTGAGTTCTTTCCCTTTGTTCTCTAGCATCCTGTGAACTTAGTGCTTTTATCTGCCCTCTGTGTCCCTTGTTACCTGCAGCGACCCTCAAAAGATGGCGCAACACAAGTCTTCAAGCAGAAATCCCTTTGGAGTTGGCCTCCTAACCTCAGGAATTACATATGTGATATATTATCCATAACGTAGATTTCATAATATATGATTGCTTTCTCCAAGTTTTTGTCCCTGTGCTGTGTTTTGCTGAACTCATGGCTGTGTCAGTATTTATCTGTTAAAGCCACATACCACAGAATCACAGAATGGCCTGGGTTGGAAGGAACCTCAAGGATCATGAAGCTCCAACCCTTCTCACTGCAGGCAGAGCCACCAACCTCCCCATTTCATACCAGACCAGGCTGCCCAGGGCCCCATCCAACCTGGCCTTGAACACCTCCAGGGACGGGGCATCCACAGCCTCTCTGGGCAGCCTGTTCCAGCACCTCACCACTCTCTCTGTAAAGAACTTCCCCGACATCCAACCTAAATCTTTCCTCCCTCAACTTAAAACCATTTCCCTTTGTCCTGCTGTTATCTACCCTTGTAAAGAGTTGATTCCCCTCCTGTTTGTAGGCTCCCTTTAGGTACTGAAAGGCTGCAATGAGGTCACCCTCCAGGCTGAACAAGCCCAGCTCCCTCAGCCTGCCTTCACAGGGGAGGTGCTCCAGCCCTCTGATCATTTTGTGGCTTTCCTCTGGACTCTCTATGACAGCTCCTTGTCTTCTTGTATTGGGGTCCCAGACCTGAACTCAGTACTCCACATGAGCCCCACAAGGGCAGAGTAGAGAGCGACGATCACCTCCCTGTCCCTGCTGGCCACCCCTCTTCTGATAGGTCCATTACTGAGATTCAGGCAATAGTGTGATTCAGATGAGTGCAGCCCTGCAGCATCACCATTCAACTTTGCTAAATATCTATATGATGGTAGAATTCATTCAGGCTTTAACTAAGTTATTTTTTGTATGACAAATAATCTGTGTGCCTTGCAGTGAGTGTTCTGTATTGTACATGCTTTTTCTTTCTCCCTACATGTTGGTTGTTGTTTTAAGGCTGGGAGTCATTAATGAAGCTTTTATTTTTCTTAAATCAAGCCAGACAATTGCACTTTCAAATGGCAGGGAGTAGCATCTCTGCAGTGCATCTCAATGAGTAAGACATGAGTCAGCACCGAGCCACCACACACAGCACTGATGTTATTTAAAGCTGGCAAGCAGTAGAAGCTCAATTTTTAAGTTTGAATATCTGTAACAAGTGGCTACTATACATTAAGTAACCTAATGGAGCAAACCACCGACAGGTGCAATGGAGTTGCTAACTGCTTGTGTTCATTTTTGAGAACAAATTGTGAATGGCTTTGAGAACCTGTGCTTAAAAACAGTTTCTGAAATAGGAATTACGTGCTGTGGAAACTTAGAACTGAACGGGTGCTCTTTCTGCATGCTGATTCTTGGCTCAACCTGTGTGAGGCAGTAAATGAACAATTAATTTCTTTCAGTTAATGTACCATTTTATGACAACTATGCAGACTTAAAGTTTACAGGGAAATATGTGTGCCAAACCCTGTACCTCTCGTCTCTTTACTGTGCCTTTTCCCTGGGCAGTGCTGCTGCCTCAAGTTTGCAGCCAGCATCCATTCTGGGCAGTGGCTGATCAGGTCTGAGGGTGACCCTAGCTGATTGTTCCCAGCTGACTGTTGCTTGCAGAGGATGGTGGTGTGGGTGCCACTCTTCACTATCACTTCTCACATAATGTGCTTAGAAAGCCTTTAGGATGAGGGGGGTAAGGGATAGCAAGATATGGAGAGATGAACGCACAGCTGCAGCTCAGCATGTCCAGGCTGCTGTTTTGCTAGACTGGTTTCTGACAGTTACACTTTGATGCTGACTGTATTTCCTTTTATTACAGAAATCAAGCATCACAGGTTAAGTGGTGTGTTTTACAAGTGCCATCTTTACAGATCCTCCACCCCTTGCAAACCTGCTCCTAAGCTTGTTGAGTCTAATTTGGCATCAAACAATACTGATTTCACTGTTGACCTTACAGCCTTCATATTGAAGACACTTCATGTTGAAGAGCCTTTTGTTTTATTTCTCTGTATTAAACAGCATGCAATCTTCCCACGTCCCTCTTCTGAAACAGCACTCCTTTTCACAGTCCCTGAAGGTGAAGCGTGTTTATCTTTGGATACAGGCATCAGGAGATAAGGACAGACTGCCAGAAAGAGCTTTCTCTGTCCCTGCTCCATGTAGGCAGCATGCACCACAGCACCTGAGCTGGTGCTTGGAGCAACACCTCTGCTGCTGGGAATAACTGAAATACCTCAAATGGGATTTCAGCAGCCCTAGAGGAGGTGCTGATGGCTTCCTTTCAGAAATACTTGGAGTGGCTGAAGGGTGAGGAGGGGTAATTTAACATGTGATCTGTGCTGATGAGGGGCAGAGCCAGTGGTTCTTTTGATATTTAAGCATTATTTCCAGAAAATTCTGTGTGGCCCAGTAAAGAAAAGGCTTAAAAAGATTTAGCTGCTTAATGCTGCTTATCTGCTGTTAGATCTTCACCAAATCTCCCGGAGAGATTCAGAGCAGCATCTGAGTGCACCGACCTTACTCAGTACCCAGTAGCTTTCCTTCCCTCACCTGGTGCTTGGGGACACGGGGACATGCAGCTTGCCATACGTGTCATTGCCCCACCTAATGAGTAGCCATCACTTCTTCATAAAGGGCTAATGATCTTTCCGCTTGTATGCTGAAAATGTTCAAACAGTTCTGACTAATAATCTGGAGAATGCTCTGTGCACTCTCCCAGCCGGCAGGAATTAACTGGAAATGCTTTAATGATGGTCTATTACTTGTAATTATTCTGTAGGTTTTGTTCTGCTTTCACCTTCAGTGAGACGTGTTCCCTCAAAGGACGCTCGTAGCAGTTCTTAAATCTTTCAGTAACGGCAGGAAAGCTGTTGGAAGGGGATCAAATCAGAATGCAGAATATGAATCAGAGCAGAAAAATGTGATAATAGATAGTACATGATTTATAACATAAATTTCAATTATTGACATTCTGTTATCTGAAATGTAAGCATGATATTAACTAACATTAAATGGAAGGAGTCTAGAGCTAGGTAAACAAAGTCAATTCTGCATCTGCTATCCTCTGTTTCTAGGTGTTGAGTTTTTGTTATATTTCAACTTGCTGAGATGAGCAAAAAGCAGTTTTCTTCCACTCTCAGTCATCTAATAAGGTGTTGGGTGTTGCTTTTGCAAAAAAAAAAAAAAAAAAGCTATGATTAATTAAAGTCACAGGCTGCATATTTTAAGATTTCTGAGGAGGTGAAAAGACACTTATGTCAGTAATGCATTCCTCTGAGAAGGTATAAATGTCTCCTGTTCAAACACCTATTTAGTTACCAGAGACGTGAGGCTACAGAGCTCTAAAAATAAATTCCTTGTCATATGAGTTGGTGAAGTGCTGAACCATAATTGCATGCAGACCCAGATGTTTATTTCTTACTCTGTTTTTGTTTTCTTGATGGTATTTGGAAGGTGGGAAGACACTTTATTTCCAACCATAAAAATGTCAGTTCCTATGTATTTTATGTTTTAAGCTTTTTTGACCCAGTCAGCCAAAATGTGGTCTTTGATTGCCTCACTAGAGCAATCGGTGGGGATAGTTAGGTACATGCCTTGTTGTTTGGAAGCAGCAGGGCTCAGATGACCAGGGGTCAAGCCTGGACTTCCCATGGGCCAGATTGCTCTGCTATGCCTCCAGAGCCTTGTCAGCCATGTTACAACCCAAGACCAGCTCCAGGCAAGGGCTTCCTCCTCCTGGTTTACACCCACATATCTGTTGCCAGACAGAAGCCTTGCCTGGGTAGCTCGGGTCTCACATCCTACTGCATATACTCATATTTGGGATGCACATGGAAATGGGTGGATTTGGGGTCTGGTGACTCCTGTTCCTGCAGATATCCACCTGTGTGGAGAGGCTCCATGAGTACGTGCTGCTTTTCTCTCTGGTACTTCCAAATGCAGGGCAGAGGCAGAGGGTCTTTGTGAGCAGACTGAAGGGCTTAAAGGCTGTTAGTATTTTCACTATATTTGAAAATATATTTTATTTTAATAAATGCAACCACAGCCATTATTCTGAAGATGTAGCATGTGTGTGCTTATTTTTAATGCTTGATAGGTTATATCATGTTATTTTGGTTTTCATCTGTAAATAATGTATTAACTTATTTATTTTCTGCACTAGTTGAGCATTTTTGTTTCAAGGATTTGACAGAATGCTATGATATTTTTAGAAACCCAGCAATCGCTTGAGATTGTAAATTCATTGGCACAGTGTTATCTTGGTTTTTGTTACATTGTCTGGCATAAGGAAGCTTGGACATCTGGGAATTCTAAGGTGGCTCAGTTTATAACCTGGTTACCAACTACCTGCTTTAAACAACAGCTTAAGATGAGAATAAAAAAATTGAATTGGACACAAACTAAGACATAGCAAAAACAGAATTTTTGTGCACTATTTAAAAATCTCATTAAAAAAAAAAAAAAATCCAGGCACGGTAAAGGCAGCAACATGATTAATCCCAGGAATGTCAGTTCTCTTTAAATCCTTTAGACATAGGTGCTCCCAGTATCATAGTGGAATCACAGAGTCATAGAATCGCTAAGGTTGGAAAAGACCTCTAAGCTCAGCTAGTCCAACCATCAGCCCGTCCCCACCATGCCCACTGACCACATCCACACTGTTACTGAACCCCTCTAGGAATGGTGATTCCATCACCTCCCTGGGCAGCCTGTGCCACTGCACCACTCTTTCTGACAAGTTTTTCCTAATACTCAACCTGAACCTTCCTTGGAGGCTATTCCCTCTCATCTTTACAATCATGGTGACAAGGTTCTCTGGATTATTTCCTGCTGAGGAAGTACCACAGAAACCTCACAAGAGAAGAAACACTTCAGAAGCTGTTACTCAAAACATTTGTATTTTGTTTGCTCATACAGACACAGTTTCTGTCAAATCTTAGCAAATACAACAAATAAGGGCATTGCAGGGGACTAAACCGATTTCCCTAGTGATGGCACCAGTGCTGCAAGGGGAATCTGTGGTAGGGAATGCTCCACTTGCAGTCAACTATCAGCACGCTAGCAGGCAGCAGGCAGGTCTCCAGCAGGTTACTGGGTTGAGTGGTGGCCCGTCATCCACCCTGTGGTTTCCCACAGGAACTGGAGAGCCCAGCTTGCACCAACATCCATCACAGCATCCAAGTTTGCACCGTCTCTTCTCCCCCTGTGGGAGAAGTGGCCCTCCCTTCCCACTCACTCCACTCATGTCTTTTCTCTCTCTGCCTTCCCAGCCGCTGGGCCAGTCGCAGTGCCACCACACAGCGGAGGAAAGACCGCCTCCGGCAGCACTCAGAGCACATCGGGCTGGACAATGACTTGAGGGAGGTAGGTGGTATCTGCGAGCGGCACGAGATGTTCACCCCAAGGTAACGTTTGGACCAAGGGACCCTTGCTGCTTCAGGCAATATTGTTGCTCCCTCAAGGTTTGTGTGGGTCTGTTGCCATTTAAGTACTGCTCATCGCCAATGTTTGTATATGCTGTACGACTTCAAAGCACACTGCACAGATGATAAGCTTCTGTTCTTCTGGAATAAAACAGTCCCTCTGTCATCAGGAAAATGGCCTATTTGCTGATATAGACCCCTGTTGTATAACTGCACATGGAGAGCAGAGCTCTGATGCCTGTCTCAGTGCAGCTGTGAGCTCTGCCTAGGGTAAAGGTCTCTGGAAAAGCCAAGTTCCTTAATAAATGTCAGTCAGTGAGGCAGGACTCTTTTTTTTTTTTTTTTTTTTTCTTTTTTCAAGGATTTTTTTCTGTTTTTTTTTTAGCCTTTACGTAGGTTACTGACAGGAGCAAGCCTATTGGAAAGGTTAAGACTTCAGGTTAAGACTTTTTGGGCCTGAAGCTCGGGAACTCCCACACATCTTGTAAATGTCAGTTGCATGCATGCATTTCTGTCCCATCTTTTCAGTTTCTTGTCATTCATTAAGTATTTTCTGCCATATTTTTCCACTGATAATACATGTGCTTCTTTCATATGTCATTAGCAAAAATATAACATTCGTGCTGTTTTGCGGTAAGGCTTGCTGGATAATGCTGACCAGTGTTGGCATTTGCACTATAAAACTCCAATAATGACTGACTCCTGAATCGCAGCTTCCTCTGGTGTTTCAAGGAAACACAGCAAAACAGCATTTGTGGATGTTTGTTGTCGTTTCTGCTAGGATGACTTTGCAAGTATATTTGAAACTTTGCCTTGTGAGTTTATCTCAGCAGAGCCTTTTCAGTACTTTGTCATGTATTTACTTTCTTCTTTTCGGCTGTGGATCATATGCATGCTTCTTTTGCTTTGTTTCTCTTTCTGGCTATTCTGCCATCGGGGCATCTGTCTCCTCTTAGCCCTCGGAGGAGCTTTTGCTTCGCCAGAACTCAATGGCCTTCTGGGAGTGGGACCAGGGGCCGCCCCCTCCTGCACGGCCTCCTAAAAAATCCTTCTCTGAATGCTGCCTGGTACGTTTTAGTTTTTCTTGTTGAAAGCTGCGTTTGAGGTTGTAGCGTGAGGAACCACTGTCTGTGCTGCATCCCAAACCTCTCCCTTTCTTGTAGAGTAGGATCACATCCCTGTAGTGCTTGGAAGTGTGGTTATAATCAGAAAAGTAGCTGGAAAACAGCTCCTGGCTTCCATGTTTGCCAACTCGCTGGCAAACATGACAGTTCTGAGACCAAAAGATGGGGATTTTGCTTTGCTTCCTTTTTCCCTGTGTTGCTCAGCTGGCAATTCAGCTTAGGATGTCAAATCCAAAAAGCACTGTTTTGGCTGCTAAGTCTTCACATCCCAACATGGAGGTGGTGTGTGTTGAACAGGCAGAGAGCATTCTGTTGGTCCTCTCATCCCATATTCATTCTTTTGTTGAACTCATAAAAGTTTATTTCTTTTTTTGTTTAACAACAAGACATTCTATGAATAAAATGAGGTTATCTTTTTTTTTGTACTCTTCAGACTATAACCGCACTTTGCATTTTATTTATCCCTTTGCTCTTAGAAAGAAACACTAGATTTTCTACTTACATATTCCCTGTCTTACTTTTTCACTGTTCTCACTGCTAATTTTTGCATTGAATTAGATGGAAGCCACTTGTGAGATTGCTTGCTGAACAACGTGCTTTCATCAGCTGTGATTTTTATTCCAATATGGTTTTTCAACTGTTTCCAAGTCCTTACAGTATCAGTGGAACTGTAATTACTTAGCTGAGCACTTAGTAATTAGTTGATTACAGCTTCTGTGATAGAACCCTACTTTCTTGTCCAACCTGTAAGACTGATGTGAAGGGGGAAGAATGAATGGTTGTTGTCACCCACTGTCTCCCCAGAGAGACAGCTTTAAGGTGATAAAGACATACGTTTGGAAATTCGCAGGCCTTGCACAAAAATTGAGCATTTCAACATCAGGCTTTGAGCACAATGTTTCAAGACTATTTTATTTGACAACATCCTGTTATTTTATTAACAGAAACTATTGATAGTGTTCAGATGACCTTTTGATCAACTTCTCACTTGCACACCTAAATGTGGCCAACTTGTTAGCTTTGCTCAGCATGTGGTCCTCTCACTATGGTAGGGGGAGATGACACTTCTTGATGGGCTTGGGTTTTTTGTTCAACAAGCAAACAAACAAAACCCAACTCCAGAGAAGCAAGGCAGTGGAGCAAAAAGGTTTAAAAGTCTTTAATTATAGCTTGGATCTTATTTTAAAGAGCATGACATTTTTTGTCCATACTTCTCTATTACAGCCCCCACAGTAAAAACAAGAATGATGCGAAATGTCAGTTTTACTTAAAATGAGCTTCAGTTGTAATTAAGAAGTTAATTGAGAATAAAATCAAGTCTAATTTTTCCCACATGAACTATCCAAATGCAAAGTAATGGGATAAATTTTTCTCCTTGACTAGGTTCCTTTCTGCTTCTTGTAATTTCTTTTCAAAGGTTTTCTTCCATTCATGTACAGTCTAGTCAACAAATTAACCAGATGGCTTTTAATTTATTTATTAGTGAAGATCAAATAACAATAGAAAAACATTTTGCTTGGTACTTTGGCTTTGTTGCTGGATGAAGGTATCACGCTTTTATACACTTGGTGTGCCTAACTTTGTGCTAGTGGCTAACAGCACAGTTCACCAGACAACGCTGGTTGTTTCAGTTCTGCACTGGAAAATATCTTGCTTTTCCTGTCGTCATAAAGGAGCATTCCACTTCTCCAGCCCAATACTTAAGCATCAGACAAATCATGTTGTTGTTACTAGATTAACAGCAGCTCATTCCTTTTCACCAGCATCTGCTTGCCTAGGATTAGGATGAGGAGAATCTCTCCGACTTGTAATATCTAAAATTATTCTGTTTATTTTTAGAAATACATGCAGGAGGCGAGGAGTTTAGGAAAAAATTTGAGGCAGCCCAAACTCTCGGACCTCTCTCCGGCTGTGATTGCTCAGACCAACTCGAAATTTGTGGAAGGGTTGCTGAAGGAATGTCGCATGAAGGTACATCCTCCCCTCTCTCTCCGCTCTCCCATCCAGTTGCTCATGCTGAATGTAAATAGCATCTGCAGGTTGTATCCTGAAAGTCCTTCACAGCTGGAACAGTGTTGGTCTGTTGGTTTAACGGGCTGCTTACAAGGTGGATATTCCTTTGTGTTATATATTTTTCATCTGCTAAAAAAAAAGAAAAAAAAATGTGTTACCACTCTTCTGTTTATGCAGTCAGAGTTGATGGGAAGAGTAAAAAGGACAGGAAGGAGAATCAGGATGATGAGACATCCTAGGGAGGATTTCCTTTAATTGTTCATATTTAAAGGTAGCCTAAACATGAGGTTGAGACCCTATGTCAAAAGGGATATATTCAGTATGTGCATATTGTGCATGTTATTTATGCAGAGCTAACGTCGTATACCAGCTTCTGATATTAAAGAAGCTTTCATATCCATTGAAATATAATTTCTTTGTGTCAGTCACAGTTGGTGGTATAATGCATTACCTGAATTTTAAGCTTTGTTTCCCGTGACAAGAACAACAGCAGATACTAAATAAGACTGAAAATATATAGCTCTGTACTCTGTCTGATAGTGGCCAGTAATAAATCAGCAATGTAGGAATAGGACAACAGATAAAGGTGATAGAAACAGGGCAATATGGATTAATAATGCAAATGTGTTATTTTAATTATTCTTTTTTAATTCGCAGTCTCTGTAAAAGAGATTTGAGGTTTCTCAAGCCAGGCCATTAGCAGTGGTCTCTATATTGTCTACTGGAAGAATGTTTTAGTAAAGTGATTTATAAATTCTGTCCCTTGGAAATAACATTTTTATAAGCCTTTTAGATTTTTATTATTATTATTTTCTTTATTTCTTAGACTAAACGTATGCTGGTAGAGAAAATGGGCCACGAAGCAGTGGAGCTGGGACATGGAGAAGCCAATATTACAGGACTGGAGGAAAATACATTGATTGCTAGTCTCTGTGATCTGCTAGAAAGAATCTGGAGTCATGGTCTGCAGGTCAAGCAGGTTGGTAATTAGAAACTCAGGACTCTGTTTGTGCAAGACTTTAGCAAATACTGAATGCCCCCTGTACCTTCTAAGCTGCTGGTCATTTCAGCATAAAGATATCTTTGGGCTCAGTCTCGTTGGTTCATGTTTCCTGAGAGGTTTTATTTTGTCAAAACAGCTCTGGAAATTGCAGTGATATTGTCAAATAGATGTTTGGTTTCTTTTCTTTCGACCTTCAGAAGCTAAAGCCAAGAGAGAACAAACAAACAAGGTAGGCGATACGACTGCCAGCTCCGTCAGTGACCATCCCTTTCTCTTCCCGAGGCCTTATGGCCCAAAAGAAATGTAATGACTGTCACTGCTGAACTGGAAGCCCACTGAAATGCCATCCCATTATTATGTTGCATTCATTGGTACCTTTTCTACTGGCCATTTTATTTACAGCCTCTTCATTTTCAATTTTCAGGGGAAATCTGCTTTGTGGTCCCATTTACTTCAGTACCAGGAGAGAGAAGAAAAGCAAGAACATAGTGCAGAGTCCCCAGGTGAGTACCCAGCAATTCACTCTCTGATGGATTCATCGCAGTGAGTGAACTCAGGCCTGTGAGGAAGAGTGCAACCACACAAAGTCCATATGAGATTTTCAGTGTATTTGCTTGCTAATACCAAATTTACATTTTGAGGCCTTTCATAATCATTATGAAGCTGTCTTGATGTCTGGACAAAATAGATTGATGTTGTTGGAGGGAAATGAGGATACTTACTATAGCTGTCTGAAAATCATTCAATGCCTGCTCACTACCTCCGCTCCCTATCATCCATCATTGAGTGAGATGTGAGAAGCGGTGCTTTTGTAGAAGATTATTACTGAAATAGCTGAAGCCATGGAGATACAGCTCAGACAGCTGACATTTTTCTTTCACTGAGAATAATCTGTCTCTGAAATCGCAGTGTGAGTAACTCCATGTTCAATATATCTTTGGTGGATGGTTCAGAAGCTGTGTAATTAATCTCCATCCACTAATCTGGGCACCCAGTTTATGCTTCGTTTTGGCCTTTTACAATCACCAAATTACTTCAGTGTTGTGAGAGAAGATGGTTTTCTGATGACCTTGAGATCTCCCTGCCCCATGTCTGCTGCAGCACATTGTAGTAAAGGTCTCTGAACTTCGTGGGTCATCTTCCAAGGACTGAAATCTTCATGTCCTGCAGAGGAGAACTTCTATGATCAGTCCTTAAAGACACACCGATGGATAAACTAGTCTCACTTACTAAGAGTTTTTAATAAGCTTCAGTGAGTAATGCACTAAGCAGTCTGACTGGCAGGCACAAATTCCTGAGAGCAAAATGTTTCACCACAAAGTGGTTTGATTAGAGGAGTGGAGCACAGAAATGCATGGCATTCTTAACATCTAGTGTGCAACTGTAGCTTAATTTTATCACATCCTTCTCAGTTGTGAGTTTTCCATTAAAACATACTACTAATAAGAGCCATCACTGTATAGATTTCTGTTAATGTATTTCACATACAGTAAAAGGAAGCTTTTTGTATCCCCAACTTCAGTGCTGGAGTTAGGAAGGAATAGCTAGTAAGTGTCTTTGCTTCTACATACTTTTCTAGGATAGTGTTAATGATAATGCACAGAGACATTGCAGTTGCCAGCAACTTAGGATTGCTTTCAGCTTCATATAAAACAAGTGCATCGCAGGCCATTCCAATAACTTTGTATTAACTTCACATATTTTCTCCACTGTAGTTGCTGTTGGAACAGAAAGACGGAAGTCTGATACAGGAATTACTCTGCCTACTTTGAGGGTTTCCCTGATACAAGATATGAGGTACACGATTTGATTTGTCTGATCATCTTGTCATCGTTTTAATTCTGTAGCATAATGTAGAGATCTTCACTAGCTTTGATTTTACAAAGGTTAAGTAGAACTAAACATTCTCTTCAGCCTGCATTCAAATGTAGAGTTACCTTTTTGATACACAAAACTTTTGTGTGTGTTTTGAGTAAAAGACAACGAAAAATACACAAGTTCTCCTGGGCTTCTGGTTTTGTCTTCTCCAGGGGTATTTATAGCAGTAGAGCTACAGCTAATAACAGATATGTTAAATTCTTTAGTACTTTATTTCTTTTTGATTGTTTTAAATTATTGACCAACCAAGTACAGTTGATAGATGATGCAAGGGACAGACAAATTCTCTTGCAGTTGCTGAGCAATGTTCCTTCTTTTCAAATAGCATTTAATGACAAATAGTAATAAATACACAAAATTAGACTGTGCACAAGCATAGCAGGTGAGCTTGGAATGTGAACTAAGGGCAGGTACTCTGTAGAAGACAACAGCCTGGCTATGGAGAGCTTATTGCGAAGCATTGTTTGAGATCCTGAAGGATTACAGAGTAAGAAGGATGGAGGCTGATGTGATAGCACCAGACAGTTGTTCTTGAGGGCATCTCCATGATCGAGCCAGGTCATGCCACTGTTCTGGCACTTCGCTTGCCACAACTGAGAGCTTCAGTGGGCTAGAAGTGCCATAGAAAAGAGACCAGGAGTAGTGTTATAATGCTCATCTGTAAAGAGCTGCTAGCAATTTAAAGCACGAGGAAACATGAGCATTGTTTCTTGTAATGCCTCATCCTTCTTCCATGTAAAAAGAAGGCACTTCCAGCAGCACTCACTGTGTGTGTGTGTTTTGTCTTCCACGTACTTGCTGAGCTCACTGAAGAAAGTCCAGCACAAACCTGAGCTCTGCTCCTTGAGTCCCAGCACTGTGTTTTGAGTATCTTGAGCATTTGAGTTTGTACACAAACATATCTGGTCATACAGAATGCTAGATAGGTGGTGAGTTGAATTTGTCACGCAGAATCTCATGCATGATTTCTCCTGCTTGGAAAGAAATTTCTTTGCACACATAGGTTTATGCTGAAGTTAGAAGGCTGGGTAATTGTTAAATTTCTGGAGCTGCAGTGCTGACTGAACGGATGGCTAGAGGATTTGCGTTGCCTTAAGCACAGCTTGTTTTTGATGGCTCATGCAAGGTCGTGTAAACAACTTAAATAGCAGGGCTGAATCACAGTCACACTTCTGAATGTGTGATGATGAGGCTGTGTTACAGGTAATGCCATGTGTGTCCTCTGCCTCCCTCGCAAAACCATCCATCTCAGATGTGGTGCAGAAAATGCTCAAGACATTTATTTTGCCTCTTGCACGACCCCAGACTTTTGGCCCAGCTAGGCTCTGTTTATATCAGCCAGGTCGTTCCCTGTGAGCAGTGCTGTGGTCTTGCCGTGCCTCCCCTCCTTGGGGAGTATCCAGCCAAGGGTGCACTGCACACACAGAGATGCTGTGTGACCTGCTGCAGCCACAACAGCCTGCACTGTCAAAGACCTTCGTGGCACCAGCTAATACAGCTCATTTCTGACTGCAGGAGGATCAGGAGCATCGTGCCATCCTCAGTGGCATGGTGATGCTGAGCAGCTGTAACCTCTTCTGGCAGCACAGCTATTTGCAGAGAGTTTGTCTCACTGTACCCCAGGCGTACATTTGGCAGGGAAAAGAGATTTTTCTGTGTTGCTAATGGGATTAAAAACCAAGTTTCAACCTGGGGAGTTGCACTGAAATTGCTTTTCAGTTCTCTGACAAGAAGAATTTGTGCAGTGGTGAGCATACAGGGCTTACACTGAGGTCACTGATAAAAATAGAGCTGTTCTGACTCTCACCAGTGAGAATGAAATAAATCTGAGCTCCTGAATGTTCTGTTCTGATACACTCTGCTTCTGCTGACACCAAGACTGATCACTGAATCTTTTTAAGGTTTCTGCCAACCTGCATTTTTTTCCCAAATGCACAGTTTATGCCAATCTGGTCTCAACCAGAAACAAGTAATGAAGAGGCATAGAGCATGCATGGAATACGGTTAAGTCCATCTGTATTTGAATCTACTCAAAGTAAAATAAATTAGCATTTCATATTAGATGTAATTTAAGCCAAGCAGAAGAGGGGGGAGAGATGGTCTGTGCTTTGATCTTCCCATCTCAGAAGACAAGAAATGTCTGAAGAGAGCATCACAGTGCTGTGTAGCTGAGTGGAGTGCATGTCCTGTCTCTGATGTGCCCAGCTGTGTGGGCTGCCAGCTCTAACACTGGCTGCCCCGCTCCAAGCCAAGAAGAGGCTGTCACAGAGGGCTTTCCAGAGCCAGGAGCAAGGATCTCTGCAGTGATTCAGCTATGAGGCATCACTGCTGAAAGAGGGAGGCTTGTGAGCTTGCTTACAAAGGACAAGGACTTATATGAGCATGCTGTGCCCTCTAACCTAGGTTTTACCACCAGCAAGCTCCCATTGCTCTTATCAACCACGTATTCCTGAAGTGTGCATAGAGCATAGAGCAGCATGATGCAGACACCTCCTCAGGGATTGCCAGTGCTGATCTGTTTTGAGAATTCAGGTAGGTTAGCCTAGCAGGGAACAGCACCGGGCGCTGCTGAGCTATGCCTGGTATCCACCTCACTTGTTCAGAGCAAACATGCATTTATGGACAGCACTAAGTTGTACGCTGCAGATTTGCTTTTAAAGCCCTATTCCTGTCACATTAGAAGCTCTATAAACAAGGGAGTGGTTTTCTCCAATAATGCAGGGTCTAAATATAAAGCAGAGAGAAAACAGATGGGAAAAAAAACACAAGACAGTGAGACTAGACTAGTGAACACTGAAAGCATCAGTCACATCATGACTTTGTTAGATTTTCTTTAGAGTAAATATTGCCACGTTTCCTAACACTCAGCAATGCACGGGGGGCAATGAAGGACAATGGCCACAAAGATTCAGCTGATGGTACGTGGAGCGTGGCACCAAAGATTGGGAGGGCTGAATTGCACTTACCATGCAAGCTGTGTGTAAATTAAGAAATTGCAACCCTTTCTTTCCCCTGTTGGGAACTGTTACTCATTTTTCTTTCTATTTATTTAACAAAGCAGGGGGTTTTTGGAAGCAGCTTCAATCTGCCATGACAGTTCTCTTCCTCTTCTTGTGTTCTCAAATCGGAGTTTCTTGCATTCTCCAACCTGAAATATGGGAAGTTTCAAAAAAGAAAGGCAAATCTATAGAAAAAAAGCCCCAGTGGCACAGTTCTGCTTTGCTACAAACCAAGCATGTGGCATGCAGATCACAACATAAGGGCCTTGTATGTCCCTGAAAAGGTGATTCTGCCTGTGACGGGTTTTCTCTAATAACCCTCTTTTTCCTTGAATTTCCCATTTGGTTTGTTAGAGCCTTCAGACTAGGCTGTGGTTTGAAGGATCTCTAAGATATTATTGTCCTCTGCCCTCACAGACAACGTACCCGTTTGTGTCAGTACCTACTGTAGCATAAATGGGTCTCAGAGGTGGATGACGGTTGTTTGTTTTGAGTTGGATTTTTCTTTCCTTTTTAAATTGGGAGCAGCATCTGCAGAGACAGTGCAGGCAGTGCAGGGATGTGCAGCTCTACCCCTGCTCATCTGAGCTAAGCAGGCATTAGGACACAGAGCAGCTGACGTAGGGCACTAGCAATGAACTTGTGTGCAGGAGGTCCTGCTGTTGTTCCCAGGCCAGCCAAGGTCTGTTGGGGGTCTCAGTGCAGGACCGCTCCTCTATAAATGATTTTCATACAAGTTTTTGTACTGCACAACCTTCTGCTGTACTTGTCACATGCAGGGATTAGATGGGATTTGGTTCTGTTTGTCCTGCAGCATTTAAATCAAGAAACATATTCCAGTCCAGCTGCTGCATCACACTGGATGCTACTACTTGAAACATGTAGGGTTTTTATGATTCATCTATTATTATTGTTATTATTACTACATTATTCATTATTATTTATTTTCCCATCCATTTCAGACATGTTCAGAACATGAGTGAGATAAAGACTGATGTGGGGCGAGCCCGAGCCTGGATAAGGCTTTCTCTGGAGAAGAAGCTTTTGTCTCAGCATCTGAAGCAGCTGCTTTCCAACCAGCCACTTGCCAAGTAAGTTGGCTCTTATTCTCCCAACTTTCTTTCCACATCTTCCTCACTGGTGAGCTGAGGGACCATGCAGGCTCACTGCACGGCCTGGTGCCTTGTCTGGATTTGCTGGTTTCCAGACAGAAGGGACTGAAAGGCTGTGGAGGACGTTCTGCCCCCCCCCAGCAGGGCAAGAGTCCACTTCTCTGTGTAGTAGACTAATGTTCAGGAAGAAGAGGTTTGATTTAGGGTCAGTGCATTGAACCAAGCCACTCCACAGCCTTACAGTCCTACAGTCTAGAGCAAGTGAAGCTGCAGCCTGTTTTTTTACAGCAGTGCTGTGTTACGACTTCAGCAGGCACACATCCCAACTGCAGCAGGACTGGGCGGGAGGCCAGCCCTCCCAGCCACACAGCACTCCCAGCTCTGTCTCCTTTTGCAAGCACAGGCACTGTCTGCTTCCTGACTTTGTTTTCTCAAAGCAATCTATTAAAAAAAAAAAAACAACTTATGTAAGGAAAATGTCCAAACTACTGCATGCAGTTCTTAGCAGAACTGGTGCGGTGATGAGTTGCATGCTTGATTATGCTGGAAGCTAACAAATACTGCAATCTGCCAAAGAGTGAACAGCTAAAGATGAGCCGCATGCCTCATTTGAGCTGGACCAGGTTAATTACTGAAAGGCTTTTGCACTGCTCTGGGCAACCAGTGTTGTGACCTGGACGGGTGGCAGCAAGGTTGCTGCTTGGTTCTAGACGGTCTGGTGCTTTCTGTTTGGTTTCATCTGTTGGAGTATGAAGCAGAAGGAAGATTAAGTTATTAAACATAGCTATTCAGTTCTGGGAAGATACATCCCATGGAAGATAATTGTGGGAAAGCTTAAAGAGCCTTAAATGGGGCTGCTGTGTCTAGGCTCAGGTTGTGGGCAGCACTAGTTTACATCTGCACTTTGCAGCAAAACCAAAACTGACCCTTCAATGAGATGAGCTCTGTATCTCTGCTACAGCACCATGGGAATCACCATGGTCTGAAAACACATGTAGCACAGAGGGTGAGTGATCTCTGTGGTTTTCTGGCAACTTGCATGAACTGGAGAATCTCACTTTTCTCACCTGCTGTGTAGATCAACTCTTCCTTTGGTACTTTTTCAACAAAACAGAAATGCTTTTTTTTTTTTCACCAGGAAACTTTACAAGCGTTATGCTTTCCTGCGCTGCGAGGAAGAACGGGAGCAGTTTCTGTATCACCTCCTCTCACTCAATGCTGTGGATTACTTTTGCTTCACAAGCGTCTTCACCACAATTGGTGAGTTGGAGAATGAATTATTTTACCCCTGAATAAAAATTTCTTGCTGTTGAGATTTGTGAGAGGAGACCTTACTGCGGTCTTCCAATACTTGAAGGGAGTTTGTAAGCAGGAGGAGGCTGACTTGTTACACAGTCTGACAGTGACAGGACAAGGGGGAACGGTTGTAAATTAAGAGGGGAGATTCAGGTTAGAGGTCAGGAAGAAATTCTTTACCCAGAGGGCAGTGAGGTGGTGGCACAGCTGCCCAGAGAAGCTGTGGTGCCCCATCCCTGGAGACACTCAGGGCCAGGCTGGATGGGGCCCTGGGCAGCCTGAGCTGCTGGGTGGCAGCCCTGCCCATGGCAGGGGGTTGGAGCTGGGTGGGCTTTGAGGTCCCTTCCAACCCAAACCGTTCTGTGACTCTGCGTTGCTGTTGCCACTGTATGAGGAATTGAGCCCTTATCTGGAGCCCTTGGCTGTTGCTGCCAGCTCATAAACGCTGGGTGTTGCTGTGGGAAACCAGCTGGAGAGCAAGGCTGTGTGGGAGTGTGCAGGATAAGAGCATCCTCACAAAGGAGGGTAATCAGCAAATTGTGCTGCAGCACCTGGTTTTCTTCTCTGCATTGTGTAGTCTCTTTAATCTTGCCTCCCCGGCAAGCCCTCTCCATCCTAATGCTTCCCTCTGCCATTCCCTAAAAGCACACCCAGCACTCTCCGCAGGCTGACAGAGACGGGTCTCGGAGGAGGAGCCGCGAGGCGCTTTGTGCTCCGCCGTATGGCATAAACCTCTCCCTCTCTCCTTAAACGCTCGAAGATTCCCCCTCCCTTCCTTTCCTCTAAGAACGAGAGCAGACATTGGATGTGAGTCCTCTCACCCGCCTCGGGCTGGCGGCTCAGCGCGGCCCTCCAGCACCCCCGCGCGGCACCAGCCGGCCCTGGCACTGCTGGGACGTGAGGCGGGAGCTGACCTTCAAGAGAAGGGCACGCTTTGCTCCATGGGTCGCATTTACCACGGGGGGAGTAAGAGCCAGCACTGATGTTTCCTTCCTCTCTGTTCGCAGTGATCCCTTACAGGGCGGTGATAATCCCCATCAAAAAACTGAGCAATGCAATAACCACATCCAACCCATGGATTTGTGTTTCGGGAGAGCTAGGAGACACGGGCGTCATGCAGATTCCTAAAAACCTCTTAGAAATGACATTTGAGGTGAGTGCGCTCCCTTTCCCTTTTGCTTTCAAACACACTTCCACACAGACATTAGCTTGCTGAGGATTTATTGTCTTGAGAGCAGAACATGTCAGATTCTGTCCAGGTTCTCAAGGTAGCTGGAAACTCAAAGTTGGGAGCACGGTGTGCTCCTCACCCACACTGCTCAGTGAAAGTTCCCCTCAACACATACTGCCTTTTAATGACAGGCTGAGCTGCAGCCCCTGTCCCAGCCCAGAGCTCCGCTCCTCACCCTGTCACTCTGTTGCCATATCTCATTCCCTTCCAAGTTTTGCCAGGTATCCAAATTTTCCTTTTCCTGGCTCGCTTACAACTTCTCATTTCCCTTCCAGTTTCTTTCTTTCAATCTGTCTTCCTACTTAACACCACCCTGGTCCCTCCCAGCCTCTGGCTAGTCCCAAATTTCCACTCCTTCTGCTGCAACTCCTTGTCTAACAATGCTACATCCCTTCCAACCAGGCAGTCTGACAACTGTGCCCTTCAATTTCCCAGCTTCAGGTACTATCACAACCAAACTGTAGAGCTGCCATTCTCCCTGGGCTCTTTTCTCAGTGCTTAATATGTTTACTTCTTTGCATTTGACTTGCCTGTGCTTCCTTCTGCCTTCTCACACACCAGGTAGTATAGGTTGGCTTGGTGCCACCCCACAGCAGCTTCTGGCTGCAGGAAAAGCTCAGTCAGGCACCTGTAGCTCCAGGCTGTACCATATCCAGTAAGCAGTGATTATGTAGGAAAATCTGCTAAAGTTGCATCCTTTGAGCATGTGCAGACCGATCTTAAGCAACAATAGTAAAAAAAAAAAACAAAAACACAAAAGCATGCAAACAAAAAACTCTTACTCAAATAAAAAGTGAATTTTAACACAGTTATTTTCCTGGTATAGTGCCTGACTTATTGAAACACTATCTCCACATTTCTAACAAGCAGAATGACGGGCTATACTAATACTCTTCAAAAGAATACTCTTTTGGCTGAAGTTTTTGTTAGAAATAGCAACTTGCGTAGCCACACGCTATGGAAAACATCAGCCCAAGCTGCTTGTTTGGCAGTAACAAAAAAAACCAAGGTCTTGTAAGGGAAGTGTTTAGGTAACTAAGGTTAATAGATGTTGCAGGCAGCCCCACCTACAATTACATACTGCGCTGGAATTCACAGTCCTTTTTCTCTCCTTCTGCCTCATGAGGATTATTTTTGTCTTGCTCAGCAATGAGCAAGCTGATTTTTGAAAATAAGGAAGGATTTAGAGACTGTGTTGGAGTGTGGGGTGGTTCCTTTCAAACAAAGGTCAGTATGCTCAAAATGCAGCTTTGAGAGGCTGTTTCTTCTGAAGGTCTATTTCTTCCACAAAAGCACACCTTTGTATCAGTTTAGCTCAGATGTTTGTAATTAACACTTCTCGGAATTACTCAGTGAGTTCTCACTATAAAGAATGTAGTCTCTTCATAACCTTTTAACAGTTCTTATTTCACAGTATTTATTTTCTCCTGTCTTACAATAAAACAGATTATTCTGCTTTTCAAAATGTTCTGCCTGTTTGGTTGAAAATGCTTGCTGTGTAAATCAGTGGAAATTGAAGAAAAGCATACATTTGGGACCATATGTGTGCATGTGGTGGTGGAGGGGGTGGTCTGTTTTGTTTTGTTTTGTTTTTTAATGAAGTAAAAACTGTTATTTATTTCAGTGCCAGAATTTAGGAAAGCTGACGACTGTTCAGATTGGTCATGACAACTCAGGGCTGCTGGCCAAGTGGCTGGTTGATTGTGTCATGGTCAGAAACGAAATAACAGGACACACATACAAGTAAGCAACTAGTTCTAATTTTCTTTGTCTGAAATTCCTACTATCAGTCTAGAAAAAGCAAGAACGCATTCGTCTTTTCAGTTGGGCAAAACTATGGTGGAGCAGCATGGGCTGATTTAAGTACCTGATAGAGCTGGGTTGGTCTCCCCACCCACGACTCTCATTTCAGAAGCTCCAGTTGAAGCCAAATAATCTGATAAATATTAAATGAGGCTTGAGTGCAGGATTTTCCTTACATCCCTCTGAGATAGGAGAGACGGTATGGATGCTTTTGAAGTGACTCATATGTTTACATCTAATAATTAAATCTCTTGATTTAATGTAGGATGGTAACACTGTGCACATCTTTACATTCCAAGAGCTGGAATGATAGTTTAGGGCAAATCTTTAGGCTTTTGGGGCTGGGATTTTTTGTTTTGTTTTTAAAGCATTAAATACATTACGTTATCTCCTAACTCACCATTGTTTTTACAAAACATCTGGATAAATAGTTCTTTTTCTAAATTAAAGAAATTAGACTAAATTGAACTTGGAAAATTATCCCTCAGAAGGGTGAGCTCCAGAGCTTAGAGTTGGGGGCAGAGTATGGGGGAAAGAGGGAGGACACAGCTACAAGCAATGGTAGCACAGATGTTTGTGTAGACTTCACTGGGACTGCCGTGTGGCTGCAACTGAAAAACAACCCAGCAGAGAGCTACATGTGTCCCATTAAATAAGTGTATAGCATTTCATGTTTGCCAGTGCTTTCATGCCAGCTTTTCATGTTTCCCCTTCCTTAAGGGAAGGCAAATGTAGTTCTCTGGTTTGGTCTTTTCAGTTGCGGTGCAGTGGAATACTGCCTGCTGAGCTCTGGTTTGTGAAGAGCTCTTTCCTGCCTGCTAGCGGTGTAGATGGAGGCTCACTGTCCCTCTGGGTTTGAGATAAAGCTACCTACCCATGTGACTGACCCGTGTTTCTGCTGGCCCTTGGGTAGGTTTCCCTGTGGGCGATGGTTGGGAAAGGGAGTTGATGACGGCAGCTTGGAGCGAATCCTTATTGGAGAGCTGGTGTCCTCCACATCTGATGAAGAGCTGGGAAAGCAGTGCCGTACTCCACCCCAGCAGAAGTCTCCTACCACAGCTCGGCGGCTGAGCATCACTTCTCTCACAGGAAAGAACACCAGTAAGTCCAGCCCTTCCTCCCAGGGCTCTAGAGAAGGGGGCATTGTCAGGACAGCTATGAGCAGGACAGCTTTTGCTGGAGTAAGGCTTGGTGCAGAGGAACAGCCACAAGCTTCTGTTTTTCCTATTTCTGTGCCTGCGGCTTGCTTTGTGGAGGTGAATGTTGCCTCTTTCATTCTCCTCTTCTGACAGTTGAGAGAGAATGTACCTCTGCCCTTGGAGCATGGAAATATAAGATGGGGGAATAGGAAGCAGCAGAATCTGCAGTAGCTGGTGCTGCTCTTCTTCCTGGCTTTCTCTCTCTCTGCAGTCAGCAAACAGACATGCACCTCTGGGGGTCAGTTCAAAGTAATGTAGGTGCTGTGAGCCATCCTCTAGAGGACCCATCTCCAGAGAGTGTGGGGACATCAGCTTCATGTTCCTCACATTAGGTTGTGAGAATAGTGACAGTGGCTATAACACAGGGTACAGGGCTGTGAGGGCTTCGCTACATTCACAGTTCTTCACTACAGCATACAGGTGAGCACAGTACACACTGCGGATCATATACATAAATCTGTTCAGCTCTGGTGAAATTAGATAAAATGATTGCTGAAAGGTCAAGCAAGGAAACAGCTTCCAAGAGTAAATGAACTAAAAATCATCACTGCAGCTCTTCACGTGCATGAAGGAGTAGGCATCAGAGCTCCTTGCAGAGTATTTACTTAGGTCTGGGGGCACTAAGGCCCAATAATTTGTTTTTGTTTTGAGCTGCAGGAGATACTTTTTCAGACCTACCAGGAACTGTAGAGGTCATCGCATGCTAAAATCATATAACATTGGAATCCTTAGCGTTGGAAGGTACCTCTGAAGGCCATCTAGTCCAATACTCCTGCAAGGAATTGGGACACCACAGCTAGAGCAGGCAAAATAATACTGAATTATTCCATGCTTCCAAAGTAACAATGGTAGTGATGTTGTGACATGAAAATCTGGAAAGAAATCACAGAATAATCATCGAAATGATTAAGGTCTAGGACCCCCACAGAGAACACTAGGGAGCTACTCAGCACTGGGGCATGCAGGGCTGGCAGAGCAGCCCAGGAGGGCTCTGATGTGAGGCGATGGGGCTGGGGTCCATGGCTGTCCTTCTGCAGCACGGGTATCCTGGTGGTCCTGCTGCTGGCAGAGCTCTGAGGCCATACAGGGCTGTGATGGTAGTGAAGAGCCCCTCACAAAGGGCACTGTCAGCTCTTTGATGAACAGCTGCAGCCCCCACAGTAAGGCTGCCTGGTTGAACCCTAACATACACAGGAAGCCCTCAACGGTGCACTGTTCCCTCAAGCACCTCCCAACTCTCATTGTCAGAATCCTTATGATCTCTTCTTGGAGCCACTGGAGCAGAAGGTCAGGGTCTTCTGGGTGTTTTCGAAAAAAGGCAGCCCAAACCTCAGCTGGGAAGCTGTGCTCTGGAGCAATGAGCACCAGCTCTGCAGGCCCCTGCTCATCCTGCAGGCTGTTATCTAAATGTTCTGCAGATGAGGTAATTGTCATCTGATCTCACTCATTATTTTGGCCTATGGCACAGCTCAGCTGCTTTTTTACCTATTGGAAAGCACAGCCATAAGAAGGCTAGTGGAAACAGGTCATGTAGGTGACATCATCAATGCTGTCCCTAAGGTGGGCAGCAGCAATGCCCAAATCCCTCAGCAGCAAATCCTGCCAGCCACCCTGGGGCTGTGTTCCCAACCCACTTACATCCACTACTGCAAGTGTACCCTGCATGCCTCAGTTGCCTGAGCCAGGCAGGGCTAGGGAAATGCTGATTCCGTTCTGAACCTCTGATTGACCACCTGAGGCGAGCAATGAGTCAGCTGTGGGAACACCGGTGAAGGCAATTCACCTGTGTTACCAAGAAGGGGTGGAGCCTGGCTCCACCTCTCCTAGAGCCCATTTAAGGGCTGACTGCCACTGAGGGAGGATGTCTTTCTGGAGTTTGCTCCTTGTGGAGTTTATTGCATGTCTATAACACTGGTGAGCACTTTCATTTGTTATATTTATCTTTCCACCATGATAATCTTACTAAGCCTAACAGTTGTATGCTTACTGACTCTGCAGATGGGCACTAAGATCTACTGTTAGCAGCCCCATGGCACAACCCATTTAAGTCCCCACTCAGTGGTCTGAATCTCACAGATGTGCTTGATTAGAATCTAGGTACAAGTCCACACTGGTCTCTGCTGGTGCTCAAATGCATGTATTTGGGCACCACCTGGGCCTGCGTCACTCTTCATCATTCAGTGGCTTTCCTTTGTGATGCTGATAGAGCTGGGAAAATAAAAATTGCATGCTAGCTCTCTCCACAATAATCTATCTTCTTGTATACACTTTCTGAAACTTAGGGACACTTTTTTTTTTTGTTCTAGTTTGGATGTAGTACAAATTGGTGTCAGTCTTGACATCAGGTTTGCTTTTCATACCAAGTACTCATATCATAGCAGGTTGTTTGCTTGCACGTTCCTATGCAGCCTACTCTGCAGGACCTGCTTTAGCAGGGAGTTGGACTAGATGAACTCCAAATCTCTTTCAAACTCTATGATTCTGTGTGTGTGAGCAACTAGATAAATTTTGGAGGTACTTGCAGAAGATGAAATAGTAACAGGTAGAAGCATAGAGTCATTCAGTTGCAGAAACACACAGCGTAACAATTCAGAGCAGGAATGGGGTGTACATTTTAATACTGAAGATAACTTTCTCTTGGAAGTATCGCCAAGGAGTATCCTCTTGGCTCTACTTCCTCACACTGGTACAATGACTAGTCACGTATCTAAAGCAGTTACTTTTTGTGGCTCATCATGGATTCAAATCAGGAATTCATAGGTGCAGGGTTTTCTGGCATGAGTTGCAGAGAAGCGAGTCAAACGTCTTGCCTGCAACCTTCCAGCCCATGTCTCTTCATCAGAGGATTGCTGCAGTCTGCGATGAACAAGATGTGATTAGCTCAAATAAAACATTTATCAAGTCAGACCCTCGGGTTGTGCATTTTTAAGTATGGCAATTTATTTTACTATTCCGGGATTGCTCCTTAGTTGCTTATAATTATGACTTGAGTTTATTCAAGACAAATGACTGCCTGAATTCTTTCCTGTTGAAGATACAGGATAATTCCTGTAGTTCAAGCTGTGTCATCATGAGAATTTGATAAATGTTTTAAAGTTGATATCTTCATCTAGTGTCTTTTCTATGGTTTCACAGAGCCAAACGCAGGACAGATCCAAGAGGGAATTGGAGAAGCTGTGAACAACATTGTGAAACATTTTCACAAGCCAGAGAAAGAGGTACTTCTGCTAGTCATTACCTGTCATCTACAGCAGGTTGTCAATACAGTTGTAAATAGAAATTGACTAGTAGAGATTGTTAACCTTTAGATTTTCAGCCTGTTGGCATATGAACAGGACAAGGTGTTCTCACAGACTCTCCCTTTCCTGCAGAGAGGGAGCCTTACCATCCTGTTGTGTGGGGAGAATGGCTTGGTTGCAGCACTGGAGCAGGTCTTCCACCATGGATTCAAATCAGCTCGCATTTTTCATAAGAATGTCTTCATCTGGGATTTCATAGGTAAGCTGGTGTGTGATTTGGAGGTAGAAGGAGATGAAGATTAGGGAAAATGGCTACTTATGTACAGACTTGGGATTCTGATGCCGTTTATTCCTGCCTAGCAAAATCCAGATTGTTTGAAAGGAATAAGAAACAGAGTAGATGAGAAATACAGAACTTTACATAAAGAGTAAGTGTGAATCTCTGCAGAAATTTAAGAGCACTTCAGGTTCTAGTCACATATTCATAGGTGAATGTTCAAACAACTGTTTCCCTGCCCAGAAAAGGAAGTGGGCTGGAGTGGCTTGGAGGTTGGAGTAGAACAGCAATCGATATTGGAAGAAGAGCTGGGAAGGCTCAGGGAGTGAAAAGTTTAGATTTCTAACTGTTTCAGAGCTAAGCACTGTTCTGGTCTTCTGGTGATATCTATCTGTAGGCCTGTGTTACAGTAATTTAAGTCATGCTTATTCTCTTAAAATATGCTGACAGGTTGAGATTCTTAGCCTGAGGGTAAGCGCTTACTCAGAGAAAGTGAAAATTCAAAGCTGATGGTATCACAATGAAACCATAGACACTAGTGCAGCTCCTTGATGTTACACGTGTCCTATGTCAGTGAATGTGCTGACCGCAGCCATGTAGCAGAGGTGGAGATCACCACCCACCTCCTGTTTTCAGGGTGAGGAATCTATACATAAACTGTGCAGTCGCTCTTGGCAGGCTGTTCAAGGGCTCCCTTGGGTAAGGGTAGGGTAAATCTTGGTTGTACTGAACTACTTCAGTACTTCTCACCGAGTTCTGATTTTTTTCCCTACCACAGAGAAAGCTGTTGCCTATTTTGAAACCAGTGACCAGATTGGAGACAACGAGGAGGCCCTTTTGCTTCAGAGATCATCATGCAAAACCTTCTGCCATTATGTGAATGCCATCAATACAGCTCCAAGGAACATTGGAAAGGATGGCAAATTCCAAATTCTGGTTTGCCTGGGGACAAGGTACTTATCTGCTCTTCCTTATGCATGTCCTCTTGTGCTAGACATTTTACTGTTATTACCACCTCTGTTTTTCCATTTTAAGAGATCTTGTACCTTCTATTACCAGTACCTATTTTTAGACAGCTTTAATAGTAGACAAAAAATCGTGGCAAAGAAGCAGTAACAATATACAGCTGCTATCTAAACCTCTGAGAATGTTTTTAGCTTTTAATATACCTGCTCACTTGGCAGTTGTATGCATGAAATCTGTCTTGAAGCTGTACTTTTGGTGAAGTGCAGATTTTGGGAAAGCTGAGTTTCTTTACAAGAATTGGTGCATTTCTAAATCTTCACTGAATGACTGCCCGTGAAAATGGGATGTGTGTTATAATTCTGACAAACTATTCTAGGTTTATCTTTCCTCCCACATAGGATGCTTCCTGTTTTGCTCTTGTGGGGAGGAGAGAGACTCAGCTGTATGTTACTGGGGAGCTGGTATATCTAGAAATAAGTACCTGGATAATCTGCAAAACAGCTGAAAAAGCATCATCAAAAATTTGGGTTTTTTCCCAAGTTTTGCTTACCCTGTTCCTGATTGGAAAATATTGCTGAATTCTTTCATAGTCAATTGTCCAGTTTTGCTTGTACCTTTCCACTTTCATTCCTACTTTACAGGCAATCACTTCTGTTTTATTAACAAAACTGTGGGTTCTGATTAAGCAGGAAGCTTTTATGTCCAGTGTGCACTGCCCTCAGGCAGAGGCTGAGTGTTGTAGGTGCTGTTCTTGGAGAAGCACATCAGTTTGAGATGCGTTGTATATCGTGCTGCAGTCACTCCTTTCCTCCCTTGGCAGGGACCACTTGCTGCCCCAGTGGATCCCCTTACTTGCAGAATGTCCACTCATTACAAGGATGTACGAGGAGAACGCCCTGCTGCGGGACCGCATGACTGTCAACTCCCTGATCCGAGTCCTACAGACATTGCAAGACTTCAACATCGTCCTAGAGGGATCGCTCATTAAAGGAGTGGATGTTTAGCATGGCTTTGCTGAGAACTTCATTATTCCTTTCCCAAGCAAGCAAACCACAACTGGGAGACCTGTTGGGACTTGAACGCGACGGCAGCGCATCGCTGCAAGGCACCGCTGCTGGCTCCCATGGGAGCAGGAAGCCCAGTTTGTGCTCTGTCGGGACTGTCCTCTAAGGCTGAGGAAAGCTAAGATGCAGTATTGTAGTTTATTTGAAACAGAAATTTAGTATAAAATAGAGTATTTTCATGTGTTTAGATGTGTGTAAATACGCTATCTTCTTTAAGAAATTATATTACTCTAAGAAAGTTTTCTTAGACTGAATGTTCTTGTTCTGACTGTGAGTAGCTTAAACCCAGGGGAGGGGCTGGGGAGGGAAGGATTGCGGTGGGAAGGGATGCTGCTACTTGCTTGCAAGGAAGAAGCCAATCAACGTGTAAATACGGCGCAAACTCAGCAGGGCTTTTTTCAGGTATTGCAAATGAATACAGCAAATATCCTTATGTAGCCATTGTGATTGTCTCACTCTTGGAAATGTTAGTGTATGTTGTTTATCCTGCTGTACATGGTCTCCCTTTATTTTCTGTTTGTTCAGAGACCCAGCCCTTTCAGTGCACAGAAGTTGTGAATTGTCTTTTTTTTTCTTTTTTTTTTCTGTAAAGGTCTTTTGTGTCACTTCTGTTGATCTCCAGAAGAGGACACAGGAGCTGAAATGCTTAAACACTGGAGATGTGAGGTGCTGAGCCTTGGAGCCTGAGACCTGATAAAGTTGTACTGGAGAAGGGAAACGATGGCTTGTTGGCTTGCTTGCTGTTGCTCCTCGTCTCTCTGTATGTTCTGGTGGTTCCCCATTACCCCCAGCCAGCTTGTGTTGTGGATGGCTTTTTTTTCTTTCTCCCTCTCATCTAGAGGAATTTGGCTCCTGCCAAATTCTTGCTGTACTTGAGAGAATCATTGCTGCAGCCACCAATGTTGCTGTGATACTGAGCTGGTCTTGAAATGCTGACAGGTTACTAGTCTTCCTTTATCCCACAGGACGAGTGTTCCTAGAAGTACAGGACCTTTAATTATTTTGGTGGTTTTGTTTGTTTGTTTAATTATCCAGGTACAAAAAAAAAAGGGAATGATGTGAAAGGAGAAAAAAGCTGGTGTTTTGAGCATCTCCTACATTCTTTCCAGTTAATGTGTTAGTAACACAGTGTGTTTGTATAGCTATGGTCTTGAAGAGGAACAAGGAGCAACTGAAGTCTGCAAAGCTAAAAATTTAGCAACGGATTGCATTTAAAGTTATCAGATGCCATGCAGCAAACACAGAGTGTATTTTCCTTGTTTGTGGTTTGGGAGTTGTAAGAGTCTGAGGGCACCGTTAACTTCATCTAGTTCCAGTTGTGCAGGTTAGTTTAAATATAGGTGTCTGCTGGAACTTGTTTACTTGCTTTGATCTTGGCCGTTTTGTCAGAGGATTTCCTGGATGTCTCACAGCTGGAGCCATAAGCTGTGGCTTGGGGAAGCCCTGAGTGGTACTGTAACTGTGTGCTGCTGGCTGTGCTTGCCGGCAGCATTAGGAGGGGCTTTGGAATGATGGGCAGCATCACATCTCAGCACGGTGCACACGTGGTGGAGCAAGGGCAGAGAGCTAAGAAAAGGGAAAGAAGATGAAAAGTAGGGTTTGCTCTCTCACCTGCCTCTTGTCAAGCTGCTCTCCTTTCCTGTGGTCCTTTGACTGCTCAGTTCTTCGAGCAGCATTCTTGGTGTTGAAGGTTTGCATCACATTCCTGGCCAGAAGGAAACTCTTCATGTGACTCCATTTCAATAGAAGGGAGGGTTTTATGTTATAGACTGGTTTTGGTTTTGGTTTTTAAGGAAGTAAAAAGTCAGGAAGTCATTGACTGTAACGGGAGTTCCAGCTTCTAATTACTGTTCCTTCCTCCTGTGCTTGTACTTTCTTAACCTGACTGAACTCATCACAGACACTGCCAGCAGCACTGCTGTGTCACCACTGTGGATGGTGAGCAACTAGTGTTAAGGCTGTGAGCGGTGGTGTGAGTTGGCAGCCAGAGTCAACTCTGTGACATCTCTCTTAGTTTCCAGGAGGGTGAAATTCAGGGTGTGAGGGTTTTCTGAGCGGCCAGACAAGTCTGCTTAAAGTCCACAGAAGATATGTGACAACTTTACAGCAGCAATTGAAAATGTGTTCCCCTACCAGTAAATGATACGTTTAGCACCGGAAGCTGCGTGGCAGAATTATTTGGTAATGATTGCTTAGGCAATGTTTTGATTTCTTATACAACTCAGGCATTTTATGTCTAATGACTGCTATAGATGACTTTTTCATGTGCAGCCCAGCCTAAGTGGCTTTCATTTAACTGAAATAACAACTTCTTTAGTGCTTGGATTTCTTTGCAACAGCATCTGCATTTTCTAGCTGGATACTTCTCAAAAGTACACTGCTGTGTGGCTCTCAGATTAGTATTTATTTATGACTTAAGCAGTCATGACATTTGCCCAACATGACGTGGGTTACGTGCGAGCAGGATAAAGTAGAAACACAGGCACCTCTAAAGGTCAGGAATGGGTGAATGTACGCTCCAAAAAGGGCAGTAAGATGAGGTATTTCTTAGGTTAAAATGAGTCAAAACCTGAGACATTTGAAAATTCAAAACAGGGACTTTCCCTATTTCAAACTACATTAAGGAACCTTTAGCACTTATCTTGAACACGGTTTCACATCATCTTTTTCAGCGAGCGTTGACTTGTTTTATGTCAAGTTTCACATCAGATTAATAATATGATAAAAGTGATGTCTGTCTAACAGTTCTTCGTAGGCAATAAAGCACCCTAAGATCTGCTGAGGGGTGCAGCAGTGTCCCTGCTTCTCAGGAGATGGGACATTTGACAACCTTGGGAGTACGATTCTTCATAGGGAGTTTTTATTCTGTCATGTATGATTTCTTTTTTTTGTAGGCAACCTTGTTTGTTGGAAACTGTGAGGTTTTCTCTGTAAGGTTTACAGAAATCATTCTGCCCACTAGAGTGAGAAACCTATCAGGATCCTTCTAAGCTAACGCAGTTCTTACTTCAGTGTTAAAGCACCTTCATTGGTTGAGAAAGGGAATCTGGGAAAAGACCAAAGCTCTGTGGTATCTGCTTTTAAAAAACAATTTCTACCCAATACCTGTTTGCAGATGTCTGAGTTTGCGTAGTCCTGTTATCCTCACATCTGGCATGGTGACTGGGAGGAGTCAGAGAATCCAATGCCTCACTGTGTACAAAACCTGTATTTATAATTCTCTGAAGCGAATGCGGTTCTGCTGTCTAGTGACAAATCTGCTCATGTTTATTCTGAGTTGGCATGTGTAATTAGGAATCACTGTTCAAAGCTGTCTTTTTAGAATAGTTGTGCGAAGGCATATTTGAGACAATTCCTTCTTTCAATCAAATGAAGGTGTGCATCTTACGGGGAAATATTGTGTGTTACACTTGAAATGTACAGATGTGCCCTGTATGGCTTCAAATGACCCTTCGGTGTCTCCATTAAGTATATTTTGTCTTTACATTACTACTAACTGAATAAGAACTGGATTATTTTCAAGACAACATTAGTAGAAGTATTGTTCTATCAAGCACTTTAACATACATATCACAAACTGACATGGGTTTTTCAGGTTTTGAAGTACATTGAAATACAGCTTTTCATGCTATGTCCTTTACAAATAAAACTGTGAGAATAATGGTTGGTGTTGCTTTCTCCTTGCAGAAGAACCTAGAGTCGAGTTGCAAGCTGGAGAGCTGATGTGAGCCTTTCCCCTGCACCTGGGTTGCTCTCATACTCAAACATGGGATCAGAGAGCTGGAATGCAATTCCTGCCCTCCCTTCTGTCTGTTAGCACACATCGCGATGAGAGAGGGTGAGAGAGAAGAAGCAGGTGGGTGCTGGCAACAAGGAAGCTGCAATAGATTGATAATGAAATGCCCTGCTTAGTAGGTGAAGGCTTTTCCAAGTTGGACTGGATTTTCAGAAATGCCCCTTCCCTGTGCTTCCCAATTCCTCATTTTCTGAGTGGCAGCCCTGCCCACAGCAGGGAGGTAATTGTTAAGGTCCCCTCCAACCTAAGTCATTCTATGATCCTATGATTATGGTTCTATGGGGTTTTCTCTTGGTTTGGAAAATGCAGGCAGTCTCAGGAGAGGACTGCAAATCTCACTGCATGTATGGAGACATCGTCTAAAACATCATTTGAGGATACCACTGCTTATCAGCAGTGTAGCACCAAAAATATAGGATCCCATATAAGTAAGATCCATAGATCTGTTTTTTTGTCAAATGTCAGTAGGAGTGATCATACTTAAAAAACACTTCCTTACTGAATGCTTTAGACTGACGTGTGTAAATCTGAGATAGAAGGGTCTGGCTTCCTAAAGACTGTAAATATTTGATGTACAGCAGGAGTGAACTTGTTCTGATGAGGAAATGCAAATAAATTCCTCCTCACTGCACTGCCTGTGGTATAGTCTGGGAACACTGCAGTGTTTTCTGCAAAGGTAAGTAGAACAAAACTGTCTGAGAAAACACATGTGAGTAAGAGAATAGCTCACTGATCTGTTCCTTGTCAGCGTTTCAGGTAGGCTTCTTGAAATGAACTGTGCTCAAGTAAAGAGCAAAGTCACTTCCCTCTCTGTCACCCTATCAGCTTGAAGTCTGAACTCCTGTCACTGCCATCAAGGACTTCATTACTGACAGTGTACACAGGCACTTCACAGTTCTGCAGGAAGGGCTGACGCTGTAACGGGCCCATCTGTATTCTCCACAGACCTTGCAGAGCTCTTCTGAAAGAACTTTGTCAGATGTGACCAAACGAATTATTTACTCATTTGACCAAGCTTATCTTTCTCAAAGCAGAGTGTTGGGGGGAGCAAACCCACCCACCAGAGCTTACCTACAACACAGTTTTCAAGAAACATTGCTGCAAAGGCTCTTGTTGCTGTGTAACAAGAGTGACAGCCTTGTTTTTCACTCAGTAATTGGTTCAATGGGATCCATAAATCTAAAATTGTGGTTTATGTCCAAGAGGTTCACGAATATTAGAGTAAACGGTGTTAGTAATGAAATAATCCTTAAGATACTGTTTTTCCTGCTTCTGTGGCTATCCATGTCTTGGGCAAGTCTGCTTGGCTTGTATGAGGAGCAGGAGTAGCCAAGCCCTGCAGTTGGGCTACATGCTGCACAAGTGAACGGGGTGAAGAAGTGAGTTCTGTTTTGCAAAGAGCAGTTGGCAGAACTGTGCAGTAGATTTAGTGCTTGAGGAGCTCTAATGCTTACCATGGGGCTTCTTTTATCCCAGCGAGAGACAGGCATGGAGAATGCAAGGGGCACCCCAAGAACGCTCTGCGATCCTTACATTGTCCTGCTCTCAACAAGAGGTTTCCACAAAGGCTGCTGTTAGCCCAGGGAAGCCATTTTCCTTGCACTGCCTCTGCAGCCAGAGGGAAGAGATGAGCTCCTCCAGTTGTCCCTGTGAAGGGAAACCTCACTTGGCTGCTTTTAATTAAGCCTGGAGAAGTCCAGCAGGGGCACTTTGCAGAGGTTAAGCTAACATTAATCTTTATGAGTATCCCCTCCAGCACTGTCCTTCCATACTGAGTTCATTTCTTCAAAAAGATCCGAGTGACATATTAGCGTGTTCTTTACACATCAAAAAATAGGAACTTAAGGACAATGAAATGTAAGGGGGACGAACTGAGGTTTTTGGTCTGATGGTGTTTTTTGTTTGGTTTGGTTCTCACTATGATATATTAATAATTTAGACATGAAGAAAAATTCCATGTTTGCCTTAGAGAGGCACAGGATAGAGGCCAGGAAAATGTGGGCTTAGTGTCTAGGTCTCTTTGTCTTCTACTGAGACCCTTAATCAAAATGCTATGGTGTGTCCCATCCTGCAGGCAGGGAGCTGCAGTAGAGTGCTGGGTCTTCTCCTTGGCCTGCCTTTGCCTTGCCAAGCGAAGCAGCTGTTCGGCCTTCGGGTTGAACTGGTGTGTGACTGGGAGCAGCTTCTCTGTGCTGTTGTGACAGAAGTACCCTGGGGTTCTCATCTGCGGTTAAGTCTGGATTAAAAACGTTTATAAAACCTGTGGATCTTTGGCATGAGAGCATGTGGGCATGTGCTTGTCTACCAAAATGGAGGAATGAATAACAGATGGTTGCAAGAGCAAGTCCCCCTGACTTTCCATCCTGACTCCAAATCTCTCCTAGAACGCCAGGAGCAGGGTCTACAAGACCCTGACAAGCTGTCCATGCCAAGAAGCAGCAGTTATGCTTGGGTGATGGTGATGGGAGTGCCTGCAAGCTTAAGCTTCTTGTACTCTGGCTCAAAGAGGGAGACACCTGAGAATACTATTGGACACCATGCTCCTATACTTCAGATAGCTGAGATCTCTTGCATCGACTCCTTAGTCTGTTTCTTCTGATCGATGCTTTCACCTGAACTAAGTTTACCCGCTCACACCCATGCAGCTTTTCAACTGTCATTACCCAGTGAGATAAATAGGATGTGCTTAAATCAGACCATGTAGGCTGAAGCCACCAGCCTGGAATTGTGTCACTATTGGCTTGTCTGAGATCTGAACCTCTTGCAGATGGTCCGTGGTTCCTGACTGTATAAATAGCAGGAAGCTGGCTGAAAGTGGGTGTGGTGCACAGGACATTTTTCCTCCCCTATGTAAAAATTACTTCTAGCAAAACTGGGAACTGAAGTAAAACACCCACGGGCTCCACCAGCTTTCATCTTCTTAAAGCTGCAGAAAAGATTTTCATTTGTGGTAACGGGAACACAGAAGAACTAGGAATAACCTGCGAACCAGAGAAGCTATTGCATTTGTCCTCTGAGCAGACTTTGTTACAAGAGAATTTCAGATGTCAGCATGAATTTGTACTCAGCAGGGGTAGTGTGGGTAGCTGTGATGGGTTCCAGGCTTCATCATTTTGTGTCAGCACAGTGCTGAGAAATAAGGAATGATCAGCACGGAGGTGCTGTGAACTCTGCAGTCTTTGATTGAAACGTGTCATAGGAGGTGCAAATACAAAAGTGATCCACCATGGCTGTTGCACGTGGGCCTTGCTGAAGTCAGTGGAAGTTCCTAACAGCAATGAGCTTAGAAAGGCATACCTGAGCACTGCTGTCTGCTGGCCTGTTAGTTTATGCCCTCAGGAGGAGCACTTCTCTTTGGGGAAAACAGCAAACTGTCTGTTGTTGTTGCTTTCAGTACATGATGTAGTGAGTCAGTCCCACTCTCATGCGTAGGGGTTTGTGTCTAGATGAGCTCAGCATTTTGAGAACAGCATGCTGATTTCTATGCAGGACCAGGTTCACACCAATGAAGGTATTCAAAAGCCTTGTGTTCATCTCTTTGGTAGCCATAGTCTATAAGAGCAGTGATAAGATGCCGTATTTGACAGGCAAGAGATTGGCAGTGATGAAGGCTTCTGCAGTATTGACTCTAGACAGAGTTGTGAACAGTATGTTTGGCCTTAGCACTAACTGAAGGAAACCCTGGGTAGAGCCCATACAGCTCAGAAGCCCAGAGCATGTTTCTGAGCAAATCTGAGACCCTGTTTTCTTTTAGATCAGGAGCAAACAGTGCAAAGTAGTGCAAGGAACAATGCCCCTTTTCTTCCCAAGAGCTCACTGTGGGCCATATGTACTCGAAGCACTTCTCCAGCTGGAGCTTGCATGTGTCAATCTCTTATCTGTGCTTGGCCTGCAGCTGAAGAAAGCTTTCCTGTGACGTTATAACAGGACCAGCTCCTGCATGTTTTTTAGAGAGTAGGAATGTTTTCATCCAAAACCGATGCAGGGAGTCTTGCAAGTTTTCCCAAGCATTGCAAGCCTGATGCCTTGTCCCACTCCACCACCATAGCTGGCCCTGGTCTTGGTGAAGCCCCAGGCTGAGCCACTGCGTGAGGCTCCTCCTCAAAGAGCTTCCTGGGATGCTCTCATCCCCTTGGACCTCCCTCCCATCAAGTTTCATAAGCAGGGGCATTCTGAGTGACTGAGGTGCTGTGCTGAGCATGAGGGCTGTGAAGAAAAGGAAGCAGGGTTTTACAGCGAGATGGGGAAGGAAAGAGCCTGCTGCTCATTGAAACCGTTTTCAGTGTCACCATGCAAGAACCTCCCCAACTTCCCTCTGTCCCCCAGAGTACTGCCTGGGGCAAGAGGGCTCACACTGCCTTCACTCCTACCAGGGCTAGAGGAGACTCTGTTTCTGGTTCAGGCAATGAATCAGCTATGGAAAAACTATTGAGGACTCCAGGCACAACAACCCTGTAACATCTTTATCCATCTCCCCATCCCCTCTTTCACAAAATGACTGCCTCCCAGGGACTGTACTATTTTTCTTGTTTTTAGCTATGTTGGCATAGGAGCCAGGGTAAGGAGCTGGGAGATGATGGTAGCTGCTCTGTTTGTGTCTGTGTAATCACTCATGGCTCTCTTACTCAGCTAATTAAAACCAAACTCCCTCTAGCTACCCTGAGAAAATGTAAATAACGTATTCAAATATTGTTCTGTGGTACAACCAGCACCCAACTTACAGAAAGTCTGTTACAAAATGGGGTTTTTCTTGTGAAGAAGTGGATGGCTTCAAATTAAGCAAATGCCATGCTCTCTTCATGAAAGCACTAAGCTGAGGACAAACAGAAGTGTGTGCAATTAAAAATGCATGAAATGCACAAAGACAAACAGCTGGCAGGGGCCGGAGCTGTCTGAACATCTTCCTACTGTCCTTTGCATGGCTCTGGAACTAGCACCAATGCGTGGCTGTGGTAAGTGCAGTAAGACAAGGGTTTTCTGAGGGCAGTGTGTTCTTAACACAAGTAGCAAAAAAGTAGAAAGGCAAAGCATGTTTAAGCAAAGGAAAAAAGTTTTGATAAGGATGAAAAGAATTTGTTCTTGCATCCATACCTCCAGCAGTGCTGGCTGATCACAGCAGCTCCCCAAAGAAGGAATCATAGACTCATTTGAATTGGAAGGGACATTTAGACATCACCCAGTCCAACTCCCCTGCAATGAACAGGGGCACCCACAGGTAGATCAGGTTGTTCAGAGCCCTGTTCAGCCTGACCATGGGTGTCTGCAGGGATGGGGCATCCACCACCTCTCTGGGCAGCCTGATCCAGTGCCTCACCACTCTTATCCGAAAGGAATCCTAACAGAGACGAGGGAAGGTAGCAAAATAAGCGGGAGAACAAATAGTTGTCAAAGATGTAAAATAAATTTAAGAAAATGTTTGACATTTAAGAAGCCAGTGTGGGCTCAAAGATCAAGAAAGAGGAGAGCTGAGGAAGACAGGGCCCACAGGGAAGCAAGCACACAGGCTCAGCAGGCAGCAGCTGCAGGGCCGTGAACAAAACAGCAACTGGAGCATGAAGAATTCGCCTCCTCTTCCTCGGCTGCCACGCCACAGGCCTGGTGCGCGCAGCGGCCCACCTCAGTGCCCTCAGGCAGCCTGCAGCAGCCTGTGGAGACTTCAGATGGGAACAGAGTGAAGGATTGAGGGAACGCAGAGCCATAACCCCATCAAGGGGTAACAGCCTCAAGTGAGCTGTGATGGCATCCCCTGCCCAGTGGAGCTGGAGGTCTTCAGGCCCTCTGGCACCATAAGCACCACCTGTGTCAATGGAGGTGTTGTGGGGTCAGGGGCCTCTCCGAGGAGAAGAAAACCAAGGTGAGGATGTACCTTTACATTTCCTTCCTAATGGATGAGCAGCAGTGCAGCATGCACCTTTGAAATACTAAGATAGCAATGGATCTGAAAGCTTGCTCAGATGGCAAGGGACTAAGCAGGGTCTCGTGTGCTTTGGCTGTTTGGGACTCTAGGTGTATAGCACTCTCAGAGACCAGACATGAGCTCAGCCCACAGCAGACAGACATGCAGGTTTTGCCAGAAAGATTGTTCTGCCCTGCAAGGCCACATGAGCCACATGTGCCACTTTACATTCGAAACAGCTTATCCCACACCAGAGCCAGCATCACTTCACAGCTGAACTGACCTGAGGGCACAGGAAGAAGAGGAGTTAAAGGTGAAAGCAAGTGTTTTACAACTTGTTTTCTTTGAGTCATCCTATCGTGTGATCTCAGTTTCAGTTTCTTATTCTAAAGTATCAGAAACACAGGCACGAATACCACTGCCATCTCACAAGCAGAACAGAACCACAAGTACTCCTCTGTCAAATCAAGAATCACAGCTTCTGTCTTGTTTTAATGTTGGGAGGTGATTCTACATTTAGTGAAAAACATTGGCCTGAGATGTTGCTTTTTGGTCTCAATCCTGCCCTGTTCAGTGCTCAAAATGTGCACTACAGCCAACAAAGGGCCCCACAGTGCAAGCTGCTCCCAGGAATGCAAGCTGTGCAAACCAGAAGTAATGCCAGGTAATAGCTGTCAGCTGGTTTTCTCTTTCCCGTATCATTCACTTTCTCCTGTATCCTGGGCATCCTGTATCAGTGAATAATTTGATATGTCAGAGATGGAGGTTCTGTGCCCTCCTTACTAAATTACATCTGATACAATCTGAACCAAGTATTTTCAGCAAGTCATAACATTGCTCCTTAGCAGAGAATACCTGGAGCTTGCTTAGCTTGCTCTCAGCAGAACCCACCTGCACAGGTATGGGTAATGCATTCTTCCTTCTACAAAGGCTAACCTCTACTGGTTTGGGCCATCCTAGGCACGTGGTCATGCTGGTCAGATTCATCTCACAACCCCAGATTAAGAGGTGGTCTCTGTGCCAGCTTCCTGATACGAGGCCAGGTATTGTTGCTGGACACAAGAAGGCAGATCACTTTCCTGGGATGGGACGTTCTCCACTCTACTGTGCCACAATCCTATAGCTGTGCATTGTCCTAAAGCTCTTTCAGTCCCCATGTAGATTGGATGTTGTAACTCACTTGGATGCTTTGTGTAAGCAAAAGTAAGTGTGTTATTAACTGTTCTTTTCTTTGTTTGGTTGTTTCTTTTTTTTAATGGTACTTACACTATGCAATTTGTTATAGTTGAGTATTATTTTTAGTTTTCCATGACTGGTGTTACCACAGGCCAAATGTACCTGTTGGATGTGAGGATGTGCTTTCTTCTGTGCATTTAAGGTCTTAGAAACACATGGAGCTGGAAGCAATGGCAGTGGTGGATTATGTAAGCCTTGTAGGGAGGTATATTGTTGCAGAGCAGATAGTCAAAAGGTTGTGGGGACATTGCTGAGCCCTGAGATGGGGTAGGTATAAAACCAGCACAAAATAATCCCAGTTTTAACACAAAGAGTGGCAAGAGCATGGAGCAGGGACTTAGAAGGGGACAGGGGTCACAAAGCAGCACAGTGTTTACCAGAGCTAAATAGGCTGCTGCTAAGGACAGACAGAGCTATGCAGGAAAGTGGACTATGGCACTGAGCTACTCCAGAGTCTGTCCCCAAGACAGAGTCTCTGGCATGCAGTGCTGACAGGTCACACCCAACACCCTCATCTGTCTTGGGATAGACAGAGAGGTGACACTACTTTCAACTGGACTCTGGGATTTAGTGATTGTTATTTGTCCCCCAGCCTCCCAGCACAGCCCCAAATGTTGTTTTCAGAGCCCCAGCTGGCATCTACGTGATGACTGACAGTAAGGAGCATGCTGGGAGCCCATTGGCCACAGCTTACAAAAGGAGCTTTAAAAGGCTGCTGCAGTGCTAAAAAATGACACATACAAACCCCCTCTGTTTTGTAGACCTCCTATGAACAGATACTTTACAGCAAGACGTGTTTCATAGGAAGTTAGGCTTGGCCCAGCCATTCAGGTGAGAAGCATTTGCACACTCTGCACACACACAACTGGGAAACACTTTGCAGCACATGTATCTCTGCATTCAGGGCACCAATGCATCCTCACACCTGAAGGCTGCCTGGAACTAGGGCAGGTGAAGAGGAAGGTATCTGGAACATTGAGCTGTTCTCCCTCTCATTCAAGCCATTAGCAGAAGGTCTAAGCAGGAGAGCTTTAACCTTTCCACAATTTTGGCTTTGATTTCATGGACAGAATTAGGTGGTTTCCCAATAGCTGTTCAACTCTGAGTGCAAAGAAGGATGAGTTCAAGGTCACTTTTGTAGTCAGCCAGTTATACTACCTCCATCTTACAGATAAAGAAAAGCAACCAGTAAGCATTGCTTTCGTTTCTGAAGCTTTGTGTTAGGACTAGCTCAGCCACTGCTAAGGGTAGTCGTCTTGACAAGAAGAGTCACTTCTCCAGCCAAGGACAGAGATTTATTTTGACAGCACGCTGAAAATAACCTCTCACAAACCACGCAGCTAGCTGGTTTTAGAAAGGCCAGTTTTTGGAGTGTCTCTGACTGACCAGCTCACAATGCTGTAAACAGCAATCACATTGCTTAGCTGCTTTCTGCAAAGTGCCTGTGCCTGAAGGGTAGTGCCAGGGCACCGCCTGCAGGCTGCTCTCTGCAGCTTCTCCAGAAGCCCCCGGGGCTCATAAGAGGGGCAGGAACTCATTTAGGGTGCCATCACTCAAATAACCTGATAGGCATTCACACAGATTCCCTGTGGAACTGGGTTCCCCCTATATCCCACAAACCTCAGGGCACTGCTGCTTGGCTGGGACCTCAGATTGGTCTGGGGAGCTCAGTCCCAGAGGGATTATGTCCCTTTCCCATGGCACCTCATCAGCCTTAAACCTTCCCAGTCCAGTCCACCACCAGTCCAAGAGAGAAAGAGAAAAGCTCAACTGTACATCTTTGTACATCTTCTGGGAGAAGTAGACAAGCTGCAAAACAATTCCTCAGGCCTTACAGGACCAATATACTAATATATCCTTCCCCTCTTGTGCCTACTTGTGCTGATGCTACCCTACCTTCTTGCTTGTCTCTGCACCAAAGGGGCAGTGAAGACAGAGAAATTTTCCCACTGGCCCTAAGATGTCTGTCAGATCACCCCCTGCCTATGCAGCACACTACCCACGCTACACACAAGCTCTGATGTGCCCTGGGGGGGAACAACTGGGTCCTTGTCTTCTTTGCATGCCATCATTTGCAATACGAACATGGAGTCAGCCCTGTGGGAAGTCACTAAGGGTACATGTGTGTTCTGGTTTGTTTATTTAAGTCCTTCACCCCTCTGCATGGCCAGTCCCTGAACCATGAACAACCATTTTGACACTCAGCTTGCTTTTGAGCTTCTTGTGATCGACATCAAATTTGCCTGAAGCTTGCCCATCCTGCTTCTGTCCTCCCCTTATCTACATAGGTTTGTGAGCCAACTCTTTCTCTTGGAAAGTCTTTCACCTTTTCTTATCTTCCCTTTTTCTGAACAGGATGCATCTATCCTGAGGAACTGAGTGGCTCCTTCAGCCTTTCCACTTTGTCACCTTCAGTGCTGCTTTGCCCCTGCCCAACCTATTCCTCTGTCTGCCCTTGGCATGGATTTTTGAGTATGTTAAATGTCAAATTTGGTTGATTTGTTGCAGTCCAATTAGCTGATTCAATCCAATTAAGCTATCTGAAGTTATCTGTGTAATGTGGTGGCTTTGTTAGCCAACTCCATTCCCTCTCACCCTTGTGAAAATGTTTGCCTCCAGCTCCTTCCTCAAGATCTCAATGGTAGATTTCCTCTTGGTTCTTGGCTGCTTTTTCAAAGCTCGTGATTGTGGCTCCAGGTTTTACAGTTTCCTTCAAGGACCTTCTCGTCCCACCCACCTCCTTCCCCTGGTTAGCCCACAGCTGTCCACAGCCTTTCTTCCTTGTCAGTACTCTGCAGGTCTTTGGCAGTTCGGCAATGAAGTCAGTGTGATGCTGGCCCTTCAGGAGATGAATCACTTGTACTGAGCTTAGTGAGGTTTGTATCGCTATCCTCTGCCTTGCTTTGGCAAGTGGAAAGCTCTGCCCACAGAGAAGTGTGTCTTCTCTATGTTTTCTGTGGCTCCCTACAGATAAAATCCTCCAAGTTTCCTTTCCTAGGGCTAATTGTGTGTTTCATTGGTTTCATTCTTCAGTTAGCTCCTTTTTGGTCTGGAAACAACTAATTTCTTTTTTTTCCTGAAAAATAATCTTGTGGACCTGTGTTCTATCTGCTGGTTCTGGTAGTCAAAAAGAGATGTCATTGGGAATATACCTGTTAGAAGATCTCCAGGAATAGGAATAGGATGATAGAATCACAGAACGTCCCAAGTCGGAAAGGACTCACAAGGACTTTCAAGTCCAACCCCTTGCCCCACACAGCACCACCCAAAATTCAAACCCTAGGTCCGAGAACATTGTCCAAAAGCTCCTTGAACTCCAGCAGATTGAAACCAGGCTTCCAGACTTGAAACCCGGCCTACACAGCATTTTCCAAAGCAGTTCGCAACTTTCATTTCCCTAAAGCTTACTCCAAAATTGTCCATATGAAATTCAAAGCTTCTCCCCATGCTGCTGGGAAAGACAGACCTCTCTTGGGTTTCCAAATATTCAGCCTCCAGTTCTTCAAGTGCTTCAAACAACAGTGTAAGAGGAGATGACTTCTTTGACAGGAAACAGCCTGGCAGGCAGAGGGCTGATCTTCTTAATGATGTCTTCAAATCGCCTTAATATAAATCCTCATAGAATAGTCTTACTGGCTTTAATAGGGATGAGAGCAATAGCACTGCAAAGAGTAGTGTCTTTGAAGCTGCACTAAAGGTTTTTAAACAGTAATATAAAATGATTTTTTGGGGGGGGGAGGAGGGGTATTTGAGTAAACCCTGAAGAATTTAAGAGAATTGTGTTCCTCTTAAGGAATTTGACATGTCAATTAAAAACTCATCAGAAAGGTGTTATTATTCTCTGCGGAGCCTTCATGACTTTATTACTTAGGCCAAGGTGCAAATGCTCTGCTTAGTTCCTAGGTGATAGGCAGTTCAGGAGTCTGCTGTCACTGATTCTCACAACTTCAGTGCTGTACTGAGCACTTCACCCTGGCAGCATGAACAGAACCTCATCCCTATCTTCAGTATCATCAAACTTTGCTGTCACTTTATTTGTAGCCACCTGCCGTTTGGCCTAAATCATAACACAAATACATCTGCTTCAAACTCTCAGTTCTGAGAGCATTTATGCCTTCCAAAAGTGCATATGCTGTTACTCATACCGTCAACAGGTGCATGTGGTGCTGATCTGTGGGCAATAGCTTTTGCTTAAATGTTCACAGAATTGTAGGGGTTGGAAGGGACCTCCAGAGATCATCGAGTCCAACCCCCCTGCCAAAGCAGGTTCCCTACAGCAGGTTGCACAGGTAGGCATCCAGGCAGGTCTTGAACATCTCCAGAGAAGGAGACTCCACCACCTCCCTGGGCAGCCTGTTCCAGTGCTCCGTCACCTCACTGTAAAGAAGTTCTTGCGCACATTTGTGCGGAACTTCCTATGCTGCAGTTTATGGCCATTTCCCCTTGTCCTGTCTCCACTCACCACTGAAAAGAGACTGGCCTCACCACTATGGCCCCCACACCTTAGATATTATAGATATATTATATTACAGATATAGATATTTATAAACCTGGATCAGATCCCCTCTCAGTTGTCTTTTCTCAAGGCTGAACAGACCCAGTTCACTCAGCCTTTCTTCGTAGGAGAGATGCTCCAGGCCCTTCACCATCTTCGTGGCCCTCCGCTGGACTCTCTCCAAGAGATCCCTGTCTTTTTTGTACTGGGGAGCCCAGAACTGGACGCAGTACTCCAGATGAGGTCTTACCAGGGCAGAGTAGAGGGGGAGGATCACCTCCCTCGACCTGCTGGCCACGCTCTTTTTAATGCACCCAGTAAGCCATTGGCCTTTTTGGCCACAAGGGCACACTGCTGGCTCATGGCCAACCTGTCGTCCACCAGGACACCCAGGTCCCTCTCTGCAGAGCTCCTCTCCAGCAGCTCATCCCCCAGCCTTTATCGGTGCATGCAATTATTCCTCCCTAGGTGTGGGGCCTAGACTCTACACTTGCTTTTGTTGAACCTCATCCAGTTTCTTACTGCCCAGCTTTCCAGCCTGTCCAGGTCTTGCTGAATGGCAGCACAGCCTTCAGGCATGTCAGCCAATCCTCCCATCTTCGTATCATCAGCAAATTTGCTGAGGGTGGCCATTATCCCCTCATCAAGGTCATTGATGAAGATGTTGAACAAGACCGGACCCAGCACAGACCCCTGGGGGACACCGCTGGTTACAGGTCTCCAGCCAGACTCTGCACCGCCAACAACGACCCTCTGCGCTCTGCCAGTCAGCCAGTTCTCAACCCACCTCACTGTCCACTCATCTATCCCACACTTCCTCAGCTTTGTTATAAGGATGTCATGGGAGACAGTATCAAATGCCTTTCTAAAATCAAGGTAGACTACATCTACCACTCTTCCCCCATCCATCCAGCCAGAGACAACATCATAGAAGGCTACCACTTGGTTGGTCAAACACGACCTCCCCCTGGTGAACCCGTGCTGACTACTCCTGATAACCTCCTTTTCTTCCAGTTGTCTGGAGATGACATCCAGTACAAGCTGTTCCATCACCCTTCCAGGGACAGAAGTGAGGCTGACAGGCCTATAATTACCCAGGTCTTCCTTCTTGCCCTTTTTTAAGACCGGAGTGACACTGGCTATCCTCCAGTCTTCAGGGACCTCCCCCATAAAATGTTACCCTATGGCAAAACCTTACTTAAAATTGTATGTCAATCAACACTTTGATTTTTTCTGGAGGCTCTCCTGCTAATTTTTCAAAATCCTCTGGCCAGGTGTTTAGCCAATAAGGCAAAAATTCAACTGACTTAAGCTGTAAGAAGTGAAATCTGAAAGTGGGAACAGCTGCCTGGTTTTGGTTTTGACAGCTGCTCTTCGCCTCACAACAAGAAGCCTATTTGTGTTTGTTTATTCATTAATGTTGAAGACCAACACAATAGGATCAGATGTCGGAGCTGACAAATGCCCTACTTTTCCTGCGTTAGTTCTCGTGTCTCAGCATTCATAATATATATGCGCTTTGTATTTAAAAATCCCTCGTGGTTAGTTTTATGATGACATTATTGACATATTTTAGCTTCGTGGATGAAATAATGAAGATCTCATCAAGGAAAGGTACAAGTTTAACTGGAATACAGCAGCCATGTTAGTTTTCTAGAGACCACGTGCATTTGTAAAGGTAAATGTTTTGAAGAGCTCTCCCAACAGAGAGCAAATCCTCTGGTCTGAAGCTCATATTCCAGGTCACCTGTGATATCTATGAAATCTCATATTCCTTCTTTATTGGGGTGCTTAATTTTTCACAAGAGAAGAACAGCCTTGTCGGGTGAGGCTTTACCTGTAGTGCTGGCACACTTTAGGAAGAAGAAAAAAAACAAAACAACATGCACTGTTTCAGATGGCAGCACCTTTCAGATTAAAATCTTATGGCCTGCTCTGAATTCAGGGCTATTTTTAACTCCTCATTTTCCCCACACTGTGGTCAGGCATAGAGTCCTGCTGATGCTGCAAGGTTTGCTGTGGGATAGGGGTACAGAAATCTCTAAGAAAGCCTATTAGCTATTTCAGTACCTTTTATATCCTTTCCAAGTTATCATTATTTCCATTCTCAAGTTATAGGGGAGCCCCACAGCACCATCAGTAAATGCTTCAAGCTAAAAGAGAGGAAGTTTAGATTGGATGTAAGGAAGAAGTTTTTACAATTAGGGTGGTGAGGCACTGGATCAGGCTGCCCAGAGAGGTAGTGGATGCCCCATCCCTGGAGACACCCAAGGTCAGGCTGGACAGGGCTGTGAGCAACCTGATGTACCTGTGGGTGTCCCTGTTCACTGCAGCGGGTTGGACCAGATGGCCTTTAAGGGTCCCTTCCAACTCAAATGATTTTATGATTCTATTATCTTCAAGGAAACGAGAGATGTGCCAGACATGAAAGGTTTGGACCCTGCTTTAATATTTTGCTCTTTGGACTTCTGTGCCTTTGGACTTCCGTTTTTCTCTTCAAGGGCAGGGAAGGCCAGCCAACCCCAGGTGGGAGCAGCAGAATGCTTGAAAAACCCAATCCTCCCCAGATGACTGTTCTCAGCTGTTTTCACTATTGCAGGTTAGAAGCTTGTGTTCGCCACTGTGCTGAAATTTGAAGCGTAAGGACAATGGCCCTGGTGTGCTGGCTATCCAAGCCTACTGGAAGCTGGCCTGTGGCTGTTGAAGTCAAGGAGGGTACCGGGAGCTTGGTGTACTCAGGTGAGCACCAAGAGGCTGTGTGTCGTTCCATGCCTGGGAGGATGCTCCTTGTATTAGTGAAAAAAGGAAAAATGGTGACAGCAACAAGGCCCGAGGGAACGGCATGGAGCTGTGTCAGGGGAGGGCAGCTGGGGGTTAGGGACAGGGTCTGCAGCACAGGGTGGGGGTATGGAACGGGCTGCCCAGGGCAGCGGGCATGGCCCCAAGTGCTGGAGGTCAAGGGGCATTGGGATGCTGCTCTCAGACACAGGGTTTGGATTTTGGGTGGTGCTGTATGGAGCCAGAGGTTGGGCTCAGAGGTCCCTGTGGGTCCCTTCCAATTCACGATATTCTGAGGTTCTGATTCTGTGAAAATGCTGGGACAAAAACCTGAGCAATCACTCAATCGACCGAAAAGGAAGAGCCGAATAGCAGCAGACATGCAAACAAAAGTTGCTGAGAGCGCCGGTGGGTTTCTCTAAAGTTCTGCAACAATTATACATGTGTATTGTGGGAGAACAATTGGAATACATACAGTGCGTCCCACAGGTTGGAAGCGACTGGGATTAACTGCGTCTCCAAGGAGGCGGCAAACGGCGGTCATTTAAAAAACAAAAACGCAACGATCCCGGAACTAAGCCTGGACGGCGGTGAGGAACGCGCCCCGATGGCCGCGTTTGCATAGCACCGAGGGAGGAAACGGCCCGCAATCGCCCGGCATTTGCAAGCAAACGGCGAAGGAGGCGACACCCCACGGCTACCGCGCCGCGCTCCGAGGGCGGGCGGGAAGCGGCGCGGAGGCCCCGCCCCGCCTCGGGGAGGCAGGTGTCGGGCCCCGCCCACCTCGGGCCGGGGGCGGGGCCGGAGGAGCGGGCCGCGTGCGTGCGTGCGTGAAGTCACCGCCGCCGTCACGATGGGCGACGCCTCCCCCGTCCCAGGCTTCCCGCGCGCCTTTCTCCCTTAAAAGGACAATGGGGCGCGCGAACGAGAGAGCTCGATTGTTGAGAATGGAGCCGTGGGAACGGCGCGTGCGCAGAGCGGCGGGCGCTGAGAGGAGGGGCGGAGCCGGAGCGCGGGAGGGGGGGCCGCGAGTGCGCCCGCACGGGCTGGCGGCAGAACGCGAGGGGAGGGCGCGCGGCGGCGGGAGCGCCGCACGGGGCACGGCGCTGCACAGGGCGCGCGGCGCGGGGCTGGTCTGCACGAGCGGGTGTGCGGTGAGTGAGCTCGTAGTGCTTCGGGGCGAGCGGGGAGAAAAGTGCAGCCGAGAGGCGGCGGGAGACTTGATGTTGGGAGTTTCTGTAGTGTTGTGGGGGTTTTTTCTCTCCCCTTTTTTTTTTTTTTTCTTTCTTTTTAAATCTTTTCCCCAGGCAGGCGGTGGGTCGCGCTCACAGTGTGGAGCCCGCAGCTGCACGTCGGTGCTGAGCGCAGGTGCTACCGCGCACACCTGTGGCTTGGGGGGCCTGACAACGCGCTGCCGGGGCGGGGGCAGAATCCCGGCGGCACGCAGCCCGGCCCGGCCGGGGGAAAACAAAGGGCCATCGTGTGCCGCCGTCGGTCCGGGGCTCGGAGCGCGGGGAGCGGCCCGAGAGGGTTCGGGAGGGACTTTCGGGGAGAGGCGAAACTTCGGCAGCTCCGTGCCGTGCGGTCGCTCCCCGCGCGCCGTGCCGGCGGCCCCGGAGCCCCGCGCCGCGCTTTGAAGTGCAACTGTTGCCATGTTTGAATTACGTCAGGGCCGAGCCATGAGGAACCCGCGCGCACCGCCCGGGGCTGGGGAGGGGGCGCCGCGAGCGGCCCGGCCGGGGGCGGCCGCCGCCGGGCGCTCAGCGCCGCGTGCTCCTCGCTCACGGGTCCCGTCGGAGGCCGCGGGTCGGGGGCCGTCCCACCTGGCCCCGGGCGGCGGAAAGTAGGTCGGTCGGCAGCCCGCCCGGGGGGGCCTTTGTTCGCGGCCGGAGCGCGGCGCTGCCCCGCGCGGTGCCACGCGGTGCGGGGCGGAAAGCGGCCCCGAGCCCGCTTTTCGGCGCCCTCGGCTCCTCCGTCCTCTCCGTTTTCCCACCCGACTTCGCTCTTCTTCTCACACGAGCACGAAGTTGCCGTTTCCCTTCGCGCGAGGGCGTGCGGCCGCGGGATTTAAAGGGCTCGCCGCCGTGCCCGAGGCCCGCATTGAGCGCTCGGTTCTGCGATCCCTGAAAAGTCGGGGTGTTGCCGCGCCGAGTGCCCGCGGCACCCGTGTGTCGGGCCGGCGGGGCTGCCGTGCACGGCCGCAGCGGCGGCGGAGGCTGAGCCGTGCGCTCGGGCACGGACACCACGTGTTCGTCGCCCGAGGTGGGGCTGTCAGCCCCGCACGGCGCACGTGCTGCGGAAAGCCCCTTCTCCGCGGGGCCGGCTCGCTGTGTGGTCCGCGATTTTCTCAAACTAGAGAGATGACACGAGTCTCGGAGCAGGCGCTGCGCTGGAGGGCTTTGTGTCGGCAAGTCCTTGGAGGCAGCTGAGTGTTCCGGGCTCTGCTGTGAGCTGCAGCCGCGGGGTATTCAGACGCACCTCTGGGCTTGCGGCGTTGTGCTCCTGCAGGAAGCAGGCAGTGAGCTCCTCAGCCAGTGGGAAAAGTTCCTCCTTGCTCCTCTCCCGGTTGGGGGGATCTCTGGGAGCTCCTGGCTGTGTGCGGCTACCCCAGTCAGAAGAAAGCACTGCTTTCTGCTTAAGGGAAGAAAATGTGAAGAGTGCTGGAGCATTCACCCGGATTGTGATAAACAGCATTAGGTTTGCCTTGTACAGAGCAACAGTGTCACTAAAGTGCTTTGCACTGATTCTCAACGCAGCTTCTCTTAAGTGAGCAATGCCTGCAGCTCTGCTGCTGAGCCTGCTGTGTCCTGGAGCTGCCCATCTGGGGCTGTCCAGCAGAAGTAAGGCAGCCCCTTGGCCTAGGCTGGGAGCAAAGGCTCAGCAGAACACAGGGGTGGGGCTCCATTTCACGGGCTTGTGAATTTCTGTAGAATGTGCTCTGTCCAAAGTCTACATGAAATGACTGCTGTTACTGCTTGAAGACGTGGAAGTGTCTTAAGTGAAGTGACTTTACTATCCTGCTACTACTTCTTTTGCAGCCGTCATCAGACATTCTAACCTTGTGATAATAAAACCTGTTCAGTGTCTTGTGATCCAAGTGTCCATGATGCTCTTCCAGCAGCAGGTGGTTGCTGGCAGCGTCTTAACAGCTGCAGTGCATCCAGATAAGTATCACAGACTCATCGAGCAGCTCAGGTTTTCCTTGTGGGGCTCCTGCTTAGGCTGAACATGGTTTTAGTTTTGCAATAGGAGTTTCAAGAGGGGGAAGTCCTCTTTAGAAATGGAATGTCTGCAGGTGGGACAGGTTTGGGATTTCTTTTTTCCTTATGCAAATCTTACTGATTATTGTTTTCATGCTTTGGCCTATCCCTTCTGGAGCGGTAACCGCATAGCAGCGTGCAGGAACGCCCAATACCTCGGCCTTTCACTCTTTTTCTTTGTGTAAATGAATTGGGTTTGCATTTCCCATAGAAGATCAGCAGGTCAGCAGGCGCCTCTGCAGCTCGGCTACCGACAGTTTCACTCAGGATAGCTGTGACCTAGCTTGAGTACTGTGGGAGTCTTAAACAAGGAAAAGCAATGTCTGGTTTAATTTCAGTGTGGTCTGGGAGTCTCTGCCAGTTGCATCTGTTGTGCTGAGATCTCACTGCTGCACAACGGTAGCTGCAGACAGGACTGGCGTAAGAATTGGCTCACTGATGCAGCTGAGCTTATCGAGTCAGAACTCGGCAGGATGCTGCTTCATTCTGGTGTGCCTGGACTGTAGCAGTGGCCAAATGTCACTTTCCTTCCAGTAAGGTTTTGGGCAGACAGAGGAAGGGAAGGCACCCTAGGAAGTTCTGGAAGTGTTACTTGTTTGTGGACGTGTGCTGGATGTATGCACTTGCTGATGCAGAAACCAGAGTATGTGTAGCCTTTCTGTATTTCAAGGTGCTGGGAGCATTGTGTTGCACTGAGAATGAATGATCCAGGCCAGAGTGAGGAGACGAGAGAAGAGAGAGGTGTGGAGTAGTCAGACTGGCATCCTTTGGTTCTCCTGTAACGTGGGGGAGTTTTTTCTTTCAGCTTCATGAGAAGCAGGTGAGCGCGTTCCTTCTGAGTGGCCTGATAATTGTGTTACAAAGGGAGACATGCCTGCCTTCTAGGAATTCCTTCCTCTCTGTTATTACAGATTTCTCATTCTTCTTGGGTGATCAAGAAGAATGCAGAGGAATCTGGGAAGGCAAATGAAAGCGGCTCAGCTTTTCTTAATCTGAGAAGTTCAGAAGTTCTTCCTTGACTTGAAATCTTAATGAGCATCTGAAGCAATACCTTTTAATTTAGACCATCAAATTAAGTTTTGCAAAGAAAACTGAGTCCCAATTTCTAGTCCTGACAGGCAACAAAAGCATGAAAGAATTCTCACATGCATATGATGCATACTGCTTTGTACCAGCCCTTCACAAACGTAATAAGCAGGGTGTGTTTTTCTTCCCCCGCCTATTCTGCTGCTCTCTGCTCTACTCTGACTTTCTGCTATTCCTAAAATGTCAGGGCAGATGTACGGAGAACTTGTTCCTTCCATTCCAGCTGCTAATGCAGGACTTGGGGTAAACAGCTTCTGTATCTGCAGGGGGGCAGGGGATGAGGATTGCTTTCTCTCTGACTTGAGGGAGTAGCATTCCCTATGTAGTTCAGGTACATCTCCAGTTCAGCAGACTGATAAATATGCCCCACTAGGTTTTCTGGTTTTTTTGGGGTTGGTTTGTTTTTTGCTGGTGAGTGGTCCCTTTCATTTCTGCACAGCTGCTAATTTAAAAGACTTCATGTATTTAAAATACCTTGTTTAAATTTGGCAAAACTATCTTGTGTGATGCTTTTAATTTTTATGGAGCTGCAGTCCCACCTGGCTTCTTATCTGTCCCCAATTTCACATGGTTAAGCTTCCACAGCTGAGATTCATGCATTGCAGTAGTAGGAAATCTAGCCTGTGTTATACTAACTGGAAAATCTTAACTCCCTGATTCTAATCTGAGATCTACCTACGTTGCAAAGCTTTCAGTAAAACCATTTGAATGGCCCGGTCATGTGTCCTAACTACACCTAAGTCTACAGAGAAATAATGTCATCTCCAGCACTAGACAGACAATTATGGAAAGTTGAGATGGAGCACTTTAAGTTTAGCAGTGTTGGTAAGTATTTGTAGACTTAAGTGCAGTCTGCATTAGCTGCTGAACTGTGCAGCTGACAGAATATTTAGTGCATTATGGTCAGATGGCCACTGGTTAAGATTAAATGTGGAACTGGACGGATGCCTTCCATTTACAACTGTGCTTGTCAGAGAAATGTGTTCTACTTGTGGTTTTTTTGCTACTAGCTTTTCCCCATTCAGGCATGATATATGGTAATACCGTTACTGACCGTTCATCAAGTGGGAAACAGATGGCACTAGTTTCCCTTCTATTGAAAGACTGTATTGAGAGGCTGCTCCTGTGAGAATGGCAGCAATAATGCAAAACAAAATATTTTCGGAATATATATATGTCTGATGCCAGCCTTTGCCAGAACTTTAATTGTAAAACATGCATCTTATTTCTACTGTGATATAAATACCAGCTGGTGGCAGAGATCACCTCGTCTGTGTCTGGATTTCTGGGAGTTTCTCCCTGGGTTGGAAAATCAAGTAGCTGAGATCAGTACTGTGTCTTGCCCTGTAACAATCAGGATGCTCTTGCTGCTTAAGTTTTACAGTTCTCATGAACTTTTTGTCTGCAGTTACCTCTTGTCTTTCTAAAGAAAAGCACCAGATTGCAGGTTAAGGTAGTCACATAATCTGAAGCCACTGTTTGGTAGCTGGAAATTCCCCAGTGGAAGGTGCTGTGCTGTTGGATCTCCAGAGGCTTGTTAAACATGGTATCCCTGAGAGGCATCTGTCTGAAGGGCAATACTGCGTGCTGAGAAACAAAGTATGTACTCTGAAGTGTCTGCCTAGACACTCCTTTATTTGTCATGACAGTCCAAGGATACTAACTGGATTTCCTGGCCAGTGCTGTGCTAATAAAGGGAGCAGAGAGTCCCATAGGAAGCATTTGGGGTGATGCTGCTGGCTATGCGCAGTAGTCATCCTTGGGGGAACCTGGCTGGAGGTGAGCCTGCAAACGTGCACGAAGGAGTACAGTGCTTCAAATGTGTGCCAAACAGCTGTGTTAACCTTGGTTGAAAGGGAGAGCATCCCCTCCATCTTTCTCATTATTCAGTTTGTGCATGTCCCTTACCTTTTCTCTGTGAGGGATTTGGACACAATGAGTGTTGTTTTTTGTTTTTTTTTTTTTTTCCTCTTCAAAACTCTGCTGCCCTTTGCTACCTGGGACAGCAGAAATTTGTCTTGCAGTGTCCATATGTCCTCATTTTCCCCTGTGGGGTTGGCGGTATTGTTGGAATTAGTCCATGTGGAGGACCATGTTCAAGCCTGGGTGGTTGATTCACTGACTTGTTGTGATCCTGCAAAAACACGCAGGTTATTTATCCCTATGTGTAGTGCCTGTCAGTAAGGTAAGTGTGATGCTAGGTGTAGTCATTTCATGGAAGCATGTAAATCTTCCCCTTGCACTGCTGTGGGTGAAGATTTGGAGACGGACCATGTGCTGCCTGCATTCCCCAGTGGCTAAGCTGCGTTTACTGGGGCATGGCAGTCCCTGGGCTTGTGAGGTGGCTGGGAGTTCCCACTGATCAGATTCTCCCACGTGTGATGGAGATGCTCTCCAGAAAGCCCTCCTCGAGCCACCAGACTTCTCAATAGATGTGCTGGAGATAAGCTTTTGTTTTGTTGTATTTTTTTTGTTGTTGTTGTTAGCTTGTACGAGACTTGGCGGTTTTGTCAGAGGAAGGGAGAAAACTGTGCTATTTGCATGGCTCTGTCTCCTTTCAGTTCTTAAAAGCAGAAGTTCTCAGCAGTGGAAGCCTGTTCTCGGTGAGCTTCCTGTCACCAGTGGGCTGTCCCCTCTGAGCAGTTTGCCTGCGTTGGATGACAAGTGTCAGAGGCCTTGCTATGGCGTTGGCTGGGCAAACCACAGTCTGTTCAAACAGTGCCCTTCTTGGAGCAGTCCCTGTGTGGCCATAACATGGGCTCTGTGCAGCCCACGTGGCTAGCAGAGCCTTTGTGCACATCCTGGCCCCACACCAGGAAAGCATCTGTTTCACTTGGTGCTCTGTGGGACCTGTGTGCCCTCTGGCAGCCCATCATGCTGGGCCTGAAGGCATGATGCACTGGGGAGCACCATAGGCTGGAGGTGGGGAGACCTTTCTAAAGGGCAGTGGGGTGCCCTTCATAGAAGTATGTGTAGGTAAGAGCTTTTGCTGCCATAGAAGCTGCTCGTCTGGGCCTGGCTGTCAGGAAGAGCTCCCCAGTGCTGTGCTCCGTTGAGGGCTGGAGGGCTCCACCCTGCTGCTCTTAGAGCGGCTTTTCAGGTATGTCTGCCCCACAGCCTGGAGGCACGGCTGCAGCTCGTTTGAAGTGACTCCTACTCGCTTTCCTGCTGCTTTCAGCACGGTGGCGGGTTTGCAGTGAGGGTAGCTGATGATGACAGCCTGGTTGCTGTGACCTGGGGCTGGGGTGGGTTGGCACGATCTTCCTGCAGCCCGCTTGGCTGCTGGAATGAGTATGGCTTTCCTGCACTGCATCTGCACCTCTGGGTTATGCTGCTGCTGTAGGCATGGACTTGGAGAACAGTGCAGTCACAATGGATATTGCTTGATATCCCAGCTGTTGTTCAGTCTTCTGTAAGATAATAAGGTGTGGATTAGGTGCATCTGCTCTTTGGAAGCAATACGAGATAGATCAGGCCAGTGCTCTTACCTGTCCTGAATTACAGCCCAGTGTTGGTTTACCCAGTGAATCACACAGGTTTTGCTTTCAGTATCTAAAAAGTGATAAGTAACACCAGTTCCTGTTTGTTTCAGCAGGCTACAGCTGGGAGGAAAAAATGTTTGGCTTTCACAAACCGAAGATGTACCGGAGTATAGAGGGCTGCTGTATTTGCAGAGCTAAGTCTTCCAGCTCTCGTTTCACTGACAGTAAACGCTACGAAAAGGATTTCCAGAACTGTTTTGGGTAAGACTCTTCCTTCAGTCAACTCTGCATCTCTCGAGGTTTTGATCTCTAAGCTGCACACCTGATGCACTGTCAGATGTGGTTGGCTTGGGTAGGTGGTGGGGGAAAGCCCCAGCCTCCTTGTGACTGTCCCACTGTAGGACTGGTTCCTCTGCTGTGTGTGGCATTGCTGGGTTATTAGCCCAGTGTGGCTGCTCATGCAAGCTGAAGCAGATGACAGCATTGAAGGCTCTGGCCAATTCCTCTTCGCCCTCACAGCATATGTGGTGACTTAGTTGTGATCCTTAGAGGTATAAATCCCTGCGCGAGGTGGAAGGCAGCATGGATCTGTGGAGGCTTTTGGTTATTCTGGAGATTCAAGGACATGAGATAAAGCTTGTACCTTATTTTGGCTATCGGTGCTATTGTTCTGATAAGGCTTATTGATATGTTAGTAAAACTTCTCATTGGAGACCATTCTGGCGAAGAATAAGAATTAATTCATCAACTTTCCAGTTGATCGAAGCTGTGCCTAATGCTTTTGTTACTGGTGCTTCCAAACAACTAAATAGCAGTGATTTCTTGTACCAGCTGCTGTGGCCTTTTAACTTTTTGAAACTTTGCAATTTTGTCATTGAATTGTTAACAAGACAAACTCTTCTGATTACCTCACTAAAATTTCAAAATAAACAGCTTCTGCTGCTGTAGTTTTCCTCAATTTTTTTTTTTCCTAGGAAAAATACATTGTTATATTCAGCTTTTTTCTTTCCAGTCTCACTGGATTGACTCTCATCAAAATCTTAGGCCAAAGTTTAACTTATATCTGCTGTTTAAAAACTGTATGTGTTTTATCAGTATTGCTTCTCTTGTCTCAAGCTTTTAACTTCACGTGTGCAAATCTTTGCAGGCTTTGTGAGTCTTTACCTTGTCTCTTTCCTTCTTCTCCATCACCCCCCTTTCTAGAAACACCCCTTTCATGTATGGTTTTATAGCGCTTTGTATTGACCGTGGATTTTTGTTCATAAATCTGATGCTGACAGTTTTTGCTGTCGTAATTCTTGGCTGCTGCCCTTGGCAGTGGAAAGACTGAAGGCCCATTGCTTTTTTTATATATATATAAACAGCAGTAAAGAAGCTTGCAGAATACTGGAGCTTTTGGTCTTGCGCTATCTGAAATATGTTTGCCAAGGTGAAAAATGCAGTCTTAACTCTGAACAAATAAGGGCTTATCTGAGCCTGCCTGCCCATTCATCTATACATGTTTCAAAGTCCTCTCATTTGAACAGCTGGAAAACCCAACTCTGTGTTCCCTTTAGTGTGGATTCCTCTAGTGTGATTAGCTGTAGAAATGATTTCTGAAGCAAGTATTGCTGTCGTTTCAGTGACTACTGTTTCTGAAATCCTATCCTGCATGTATGCAGCAGTGTGTTGGATAGTATTTGTTACTCATCCTTGAAACTCTGTGAGAAAGCTAAGAGCTGAATAAGCTTTTGTCAGATCTCAGAGTTTTGTTCCCTGCTTACGCTCAAGGAATAGGATTATTCCCTCTCCAATCAAATCAATCCAATCACTGAAGCTGTGGTTTAAAAGAAAACAAGGCAAAACAAGGCAAACAACACATAAACAACAGAAGGTAATAGGGCTGGGTTTTCTTAGCCTCCTTCTGGTGGCGAATTACAGTGCCTTTTATTTCTACATGGAATAATGTTTTTCTGAAAGTCAGACCTGGTCTTCAGATGGCACTGATGAAGCACCTCAGATTAATTGTCATGCCTGAAAATCAGATCTTGAGAAGGAGCCCTTTTCCTTGTGCTTCTGACGCTGTTATTGCATGATTGTTTTTATTAATTGTTATAAAGTGATTTTTGCTTTTCATTTTTACCAGGCTCCACGAGGCCCGCTCAGGAGACATTTGCAACGCCTGTGTCCTTTTGGTGAAAAGATGGAAAAAGTTGCCAGCAGGATCCAAAAAAAACTGGAATCACGTTAGTTAATTTATCTATTTCTTCCCTGCCCTTAATTAACTTGCCTTCTACTTCAGTCCGTTCTACATCAGAGAGGGAGGCACTAGAAAGAGTTTAGGGGTTGCTATTTCCCAACTGCCTTCCCTCCCTAATCCCAACATTTCTAAAACTTGCCTGGAATATTTCTTGTCTTTGTTAGACTTACGTGCAAATTGTGATGGTGCAAGCCATGGATGGAGTTGCAGACTAACCTACCTTGTAATTCCTTGTTTTCACAATCTCATAACTTTGTCCAGAAGTCTCTTATGACACTCAAAACATTATAGATAGAATTTGGTCTCTGTCCAAAACTGGTCACTTTTTTAATAGCTTGAACAAGCAAGGTGACTTATTCCAAGCAGCACACAAATCAATGTGGCTTAATCAGGTAATTAAAGACTAATATCTTGCAGCTATTCCTGCTCATATGTTCTGTTTTGATCTATCTAATTCAGTTTGGGCCTAAGGCTGGTAAGATGATCAGGATTCCTTGTGTATGAAATAAGATTTATAAAGGAAGCCTTGGTGAGAACAGGATCCAGAACTATGATTGTTACTAGCTCTAGCTTTATTAAAAAGTTAAACTAATGATTTAAAACAACAAAACCAGTCTCTAGGGTAAATGCTTAGTTGTCATTCTTTTGATTGAGCCTCTATAGATGTAAACAACCATTGCCTATTCAACTGAATCTGTCAAAATAGGAAGAAGATGTAAGTTTAGTTGGATGTACTTTTGAAACTGGTTTGCCTTCTTTTCCTACAAACTCAGCCTCTTATAAACCAGACTTAAGAGAAATATAAGTGTGAGTACGCAGAACTGCTTTGGTTTAACTAGACTGCTTTTGAGCGTTTCTGCAACACCCTGGAAGGAGGTTGGAGTGAGGTGGGGTTGGTCTCTTCTCCCAGGTAACAGCCCTAGGACAAGAGGAAATGGCTTTAAGTTGCAACAGGACAGGTTCAGGTTGGATATTAGGAAACATTTCTCAGAAGGAGTGTAACTGCCCAGAGAGGTGGTGGAATCACCATTCTTGGAGGTGTTCAGCAACTGTGTGGATGTGGCACTGAGGGATGTGAGCATGGTGGGGATGGACTGGTGTTGGAAAAGACCTCTAAGATCATCCAGTCCAACTTTAATGATTCTGTGAGCTCCTTCGGCTAGATCAGTGCAGACATCTTGACAAAGGCAGTATCTGGGCATAATTCAGGATCACTGTGTGCATTTTCTGTGTTGTAGGTGGTAGATGCCAGGGCTGGACCCAGTCTGAAAACAACACTGAAACCAAAGAAAATGAAAACTCTCTCTGGAAGCAGAATAAAGAGCAATCAAATCAGCAAGCTGCAAAAAGAATTCAAGCGGCATAGTAAGTAGATCCAAACCAATTTTGATTATAAGCTTTGGCTTCCCCTAAAACTTACTGCTAAGTGACCATGTTGAGTTGCCTCCTGGATTCAGTTGTGCTCTCACACATTCAGGCTTTCTCTGTTCCTGTAACCTCTTGTTCTCAGTGTGCTTGGGGAGGGGGTGGAATGAAAGGGGAGACCGTGTGCAGGATGAGTATCTGAAGGGGGCTGGTTGTGTCAGGTGGAGAAGTGACAAGGAGAGGGTTAGAAGCAGGGCTGGAAGGAGTAGGCAATTGCAGCTTATATCTCACGTTGAAATGACGCATCTCTTGGAAGAACTTCTTGGGCAAAGCCCTCATTGAAGTTGAAAGAGATTTCCCCCTGTTCTCATTAACTTGCTATGATAGTTTTAAGCTCTCTCCTCTCAAGAAAGGCTGCTTGCTCTGCTGATACCACTATCAATCTTTTTCTTCCATGTATGTTTTCAGCCTAGGCTTTCTATTTAGCCTGTTTGTGTTCTGCCCCTCTTCCCCTCCCCCCCCCCCCAACATACACATGTACTCTGTAAGCTCCTGCCATGTTCCTCTGTACAGTTTCCTTAAACCTTCTGCTAGTCTCAGTGATTTCTTTCCACTAGCACTTAGACTCTCAAATAGATATGGATTCATATCTTTCCCACACATCCATCTGTCAGTAACACTCTAAATATATGTCAGCAATCTAGTTTCTTTTTCCTCTAAAGCAAACCTTGTAGCTTCTTAACTGTTGCTGTCTTGACCTTCTCTGTTTTCTATCATTCTGCCTGACCTGAAGGAAGTGCTCTCAGAAGAACCAGTGAAGGCCTTGAGCTTTTATCTACTCATCCAATGTGCAATAGTCAATTCTTATTGTGTTACTGTGGGTGGTAGAGGCAATTAAAAAGGAAGCTAGCAGTATCTCTATTCAGATATGCATCTGCATACCTGAAGTTGATAGCTTACAGTTTTGTTCCAGCTGGAGCTTTAAACTACCTAATCCATTGCTCTAATCAGAAGAGCTTTGCAGGATTTTAATTTAATGAGTAAGAAAGGAGATTTGCACTGAAGGGCTGCATCTGAAGCAAAGGTCCTGACCAGCTTCAACAGTGTTTCAGTGATTACAGAGAAGAACCAGGATCGTGTCTGAAGTGTAGCGTGCTGCTCAGGCTGCATTTGAGACTCTGACCCTGAACCTCTTTGCAGTCCTTCACACACAGGGACCTGCTTCAGTCTCCCACATGATGACAGATGTTCTTTCAAGGATTTTTGAAGTAGGCAGGGGCAAGAAAAATGGGTTACTATTAGGCTTTTGTTGTTAATTAGGAAAGTCTTTCTCTTCGGTTCCCGTCTGCATGTGACCTTTTGAAGTAAGGAAAAGGATGAGTTACTACATGTCTTAATTCTTGCATTTATTCTCCCCCACCCTGCAGACTCTGATGCCCACAGCACCACTTCAAGTGCCTCCCCAGCTCAATCCCCCTGCTACAGCAACCAGTCTGATGAGGGCTCTGACACAGAGATGAGTGCTGGGTCCAGCAGAACACCGGTTTTTTCCTTTCTAGATCTCACGTATTGGAAGAGGTAAAATGAAACAGAAGGTGTGCTCTGTACAGACAGCAGTTTGTTTCATATTCAGTGATCAAGGCTGCTTCCTCAGGAGCTTGCAGGGTGCTGCTGCTGCTGAACTTGTGTTAGAGATATCATTTAAGTCACTAAGTATTCTACAATGCCTATCTGACTGGAAAGGAACACCATGTATTCAAGACTTTTTCCCCTATCTCCCTCCAGTTCTTAAACAAAAACATGCTATCTGGAGAGATGTTCTTACATTTTTGGGAGTAACGAACAATATTCTGAATGTCACTGTCTTGTCTTAAAACTATGCTCTGTAGATGCAACAAGTTACCATGTTACCATGTACGTATGTTTTGCTGCCAAGCTGAGTAACCTAGCATTAAATTTGATTGACCTGTGATGGTGGTCATTAAAAAAAAAAGTGGAAAAGCACAAGATTTTCTTGGAGCTTGGGTTTGTTTTATTACGTGTTATGACACACTAATCCCTTGTTTAGCTAATTGCTATACTGGGATCGTTGTGACTTTGCTGCCTCCTCTCAAATAGTGTTTTTGAATGCCTAGTTGTCAAGGTTAGCTTAACCTAGATAGCTGCGTAGCTGAAATTTGTCTGCGAAGTAAAATGGGAGACTTAGTTTTATGTAGGCATGGCTTTTCTATGTGCATGGTTTTGTTTGTTTGATTGGTTTTTGTTGTTAGTGGTCGTCTTCTTGTGTTTTGTTTTAGTTTTCCTTCCCTAAATCATGATGTGGATTTAGACATTGATTTGCTCTCTCTCTTTGGACAGCCCCTCCTGTCATAGCCAAACAATGCTGAGGCTCAAGGAATCAGTGTCACAAGCTGTCTGCATCTCTGCTTGCTTTTTCTTTCAGGCAAAAGGTCTGCTGTGGAATTATTTACAAAGGGCGTTTTGGGGAAGTCCTCATAGACACTCATCTCTTCAAACCTTGCTGTAGCAATAAAAAGTCTGCCACTGAGAAGCCAGAACAAGAAGGACCACAATCCCCAGCAATCTCTACCCAAGAGGAGTGGTGACTTCCTTGGAGAGCTGCAGACAGTTATACAGATCCTCTTATTCTCTGGAAAAATACTAGAAAAGTGACTCTGTTCACATTGGACACCTGCTATGCTGCCAAAAGACTATTCCCTAGAATTGTTTTGGGTTTTACTGCTACAATTCCACAAACTCTGAAACTAGTTTGTATCCTTTCAGAAAGACTGTACATAATATTTAAGATGCTATGGAACACTTAGTGAAGCTGAATGCTGCTGCAAGGTTGTCCCTCTTATCTTTCCCTCCCACTCCCTTCACAAGTGAACTTGAGAATGGGGTTTTGTATATTAAAGTGTATGTAGTTCATCTTTCTGTATTGAAAGAAACGGTGGTTGTAAGGGTTTTTATTTTTTTTTAAGTTGGTTGGTAACCTCCCTTAAATCCCCAAGAAAATATTTCATTCTTAGATATGTATGAGATGAACTAATACATATAAATGTTGTCACCTCTCTAGTTGTATAAATATATATATTTTGAAGGTGTGGAGATCTCACCCTATACTACTGACGTTGTAAGAAAGACGGATATGTGACAGACTGTTAACTGCAGACATCTCTACTGTAAGTGATAGTTATCTGAAAAAGCCTCCCAACAACAGATGCTCTTAGGGAAGGGGTAGGAGCACTTCCCTTCTTAGCTAGGAAGGGAGGAGGAGGAGTTGCCTGAGAATTGAACACAGTGAAATGGATGGGAGACGTTTGTTTGTTTGTTTTTAACCTAGCAGCAGACCCTCTGGGCTTTGTGTAGTAACTGACCGGTGATTAGAGGAGGACCAAGAAAACAACCCGATGCCCAAGTTAGGTGTAGACGATGGCCGTAACCAGGTAACGGCTATATCTCTTGGCCCAGTGCAGCTCCAATGTGACCACAAAAAAGACTACTTGCTGGTTTCAGGCTTGACATAAGACCAAGCCACTTGCTAAGCAAGTTAGATTCAGGTCTGGGGACGCAAGCTGATTCCAACCTGTGGTTTGGATTCACAGTGCTTGTTTTAGAGCCACACAGCTTCTCACCAGCAGATCAAGGCTTTTGTAAATACTGGGCTTTTATTAGGATTGGTGCTGTGCTGAATAGAGGCAGCTCTGTTTGCATACATGATCAAAAGATTCCCAGCTGAACTTGTGTGCAAACCAGTGCGATGTTCCTTCAAACTCCACTTTGCCTTTAGGGTGATAGCAGCTTCCTGGAGGAGTGTGCTGCAGTTTTAGTTCCCCATTGATTCATGTTCCTTTATGAAGGTTTAATTTGTGTAACTTGAGAATTATGCTTTTGTTTGTTTGCTTTGGGGGGAGGGAAGGGATTTTTCTTTTTACTCTTTTTGGGATGTTCTGCAATGGATGCTACGAGCTTTCCTTGTTGTGCGAGTCATCCGTGTAAAACTTTGGTGGGTAGGGCTTAGGACTGGATTTCTGTGTAATCTCACTTCCTGAAATGGGAATAGTTAGCAAATTAAAATATAGGTAGGAAAGGATATGCAGGATTTAAGAGGAGCCTCCATCCTCAAAGCTGTTTTTTCCTTTCTCCCTTCTGTTGAGTAGTCCAGCCTCTGAGGAGAGGATATCAGAAGAAGGCTTTGACTTATCACAGCCTTACATCTTACAGCTTTCATTGCTCTTTTATTGTGTTGTTGTTTTGTTTTTTTTTTTTTCCTAAGCTCCCTGAGATTCTGAAGGGAAGACAAAGCTACATGCCTTGCTTTTCATCTGCAACCAAATGAGTGGATACTTGTATAACTGCCTAACTAGGTCGGTCATGTCTGATAAGGACTTGAGCAAGAGTACTGGCTATTTTTTGCAGACACCTGCCTTTATTGGAGTTTGTGTTTTCAGCATCAGTAATTCTGTACACCTGAGGCTGCAGTACTGATGGTAGGTTGTGCTCTGATACGGATCATCTCTTCTTCTGTATTTATTTATTTATTGCTAGATTTCAACTGCCAACTGCTTCCCCACTCCCTCCCACCTGTTCCATTCCTGGTAGTAATGCAGAATGAACTGTATGTAGTCATGCACTTTGTATTAATGTATTAGAAATCTATGGAACCTGTTTTGTACTTTTATACTGTTCAGACACTTGTAATCCAAACTTTTTTTACTAGGGCAATGAATAAATTTAGACTTATTTAGAAAATGAATTCCTGTTTATTTAACCGTCCGCTTAATTAAGCTCAGTGTTTGAACCAGCCTATGCATTCATTTGTCTATTTGAACAAGATTTCAAAGCTTCCTTTTTTGGAGGAGGGAAGGCAGACAACTCTCTTTGCAACAAGTCATTTTCTATTTAATTTAGGAAGACGAGCAGAGCAGAGGAAGGACACAGTGCTTACTGTGGTGGGTAGCTGCCTCTACAGAATTCTCCAGCTGTTCCCGGGCACTGTGCTGTGTAACAGCCAATTCCTTTTCTGGAAATGGGTGGTGCTGGCTGGTTCTCCAGAGGGTTGCTGACCGCTCACAGGCATCCAGCAAAACTAGTGGAAGCATTCAGAGTAAAGTGCTGACAGCACGTGGGAACATCCCTCTCCAGATCCAGCTGAGGCACTGGAAGAAACGAGTGCTCCTGTGCTGAAGCTGGAGCCTGTGGTGTTTTTTTCCCACGACAGGCGGAGTCAGCTGGATGAGCTCCAGCAGCCTGGAGGGAGCGTGGTCTAAGGCAGGAGCTGGCAATGAGTAACGGTGCTTAGAAGATGAGTCTATTGCCTGACAATGGAGAAAGCCTTAAGCTTAATGGTGTACTGCAAGAGATGATTCTGGACTTAAGTGGAGAAACTCTTGATTTATTGCTGATCACATGCTGGCTTTTTCCTATAAATTAAGCAGAAAGATATCCAGGAGTTTGCATAGAAACAAACTGTTCTAGTGGAAGCACTGCACAGACTGCGTGTGCATCTGATTTTAGTGCAACACCAACTGTTTTGGACGTACGTGATCTGCTATGGGTGCATGTAAAAAATCAGTGTATATCCTACTCCTTGCCGTGCCCACCTTTTCCCAAATAATGACTTTGTTCCCCTGCTGCTGCACTCCTGTGCCTGCTGATGCGTTGGGCGTAAACAGGGTGTTCAGTGGCAGTTCCAATGTAGTGTTCTCCTGTGAAGCAGATAACCTGATGGAGGACTGCAGCTGCGGAGGAGCGTTTCCGCTATTGGAACAATGGGAAGACGGGACTCTGGCAGGGCAGCGACAGCAGGAGGCAGAGTTTTGGCTCAAGCCCTTCCGTGCTTTGCCTGCACCAGTCACAATAGGGAGCGTGGCATCTACTAAAACAACCACCTGCCACTGCAAGCACTCTGAAGGTGCTTCGCGAAGGGTTGCGTTATGCCTGCCTGAAAGGTGAGGAAAGCAAGGCATGTGACCTGGAAGCATTTTGCTGGAGGTCGCCCACGGGCTTGGAGCGGACCCCAGCCTTTCAAAGCCCGAGTTCAGTGCTGTGTGCTGCTGCGTGCAGGTTTTGCATGGCAGTGCGTGGAGACAAATGTCATTCTAATCTGTACCACGTGGAAGTTTCTTTGTGCCGCTGAATCTGTAACCCGCTTTCTGAGTAGATGACGGTCTAGCGTTGTACAAAAGTTCAGTTTTTGATATGAAAGAAAGAAAAAGGGAACTTCGCTCTAAACGTCACTCCCAGCACCCAACACGCGAGCTGCGCAGGTGAAGGTAATGAGCTGACTACGTGAGCGCACCGGCGGACAGCCTCTCGCGGCCGGGCGAAGGCAGCGCGCAGATGGAGCCTCCCGCCACCAGGGGGTGCCCTTACCGCCCGCAGGTGCCGCGGGACGCGAAATGGCGCCACCCGCGCCCGCCCGGTTGTGGGGTTGGTGCTCGTCCAGCCTCCACGTGGGTCTAGGGGCTAGCGTGCTGTGCTGGTCACCTTTGGCCTCTGTGAGTTGTGTTTGGGACACAGGTTCAGGCGGGACATGCGGTAGGGACAAGCAGCTCCTGTTTTGCCCAGGTTACTATGCCCCACCGGGGTGCTTCATCTGTTTCAGTAATCTTGTAAGGAACAGGCACTTGGTGTGCTTGAACCCATGGCAGCACTAAAGGCCCATGGAATGTGAGACTGTTTATGAGTTGGGCTCTGGCTTACAAGTTGAATGTGAGCCAGCAGCATGCCCTGGCTACCCAAAGGGCCAACTGTGCTCTAGGGTGCACCAGGCCCAGCACGGACACTGGCCGAAGGAAGGGGCTGTGCTGCCGTGTGCTGTGCAGCCTCACCTCGACATGGGATGAGTGGCTGAGGGCCCTGGGTTTGCTCAGTGCAGAGCAGAGGAGCTGAGGGGAGGCCTGCTGGCGGAGGGGCAGCGCTGAGCTCTGCTCTGTGTGACAGTGACAGGGCCTGAGGGAACGGCATGGAGCTGTGTCAGGGGAGGGCAGCTAGGGGTCAGGGACAGGGTCTGCAGCACATGGCCCTGAGCTGATGGAGTTCAAGGTGCATTTGGATGCTGCTTGCAGGCATAGGATTTGGATTTTGGGTGGTGCTGTTTGGAGACAAGTGCTGGGCACACAAGGGGGATAAGATGCTATCCAGAGGGACCTGGCCAGGCTTGAGCAGTGGGCTCAAGTGAACCTTATGAGGTTCAACCTATTGAAATGCACCTGGGTCACGTCAACATCCGCTATCAATAGAAGCTGGGGGGTGTAAGGATGGAGCACAGCCCTGCTGAAAAGAACCTGGCGGTACTGGTGGATGGCAAGCTGGGTGTGAGCCAGCAAGGTGCCCTCAAAGCCCAGAAAGCCAACTGTATTCTGGGCTGTGTCAAAAGAAGTGTGGCCAGCAGGTGAGGGAGGTGATCCTGCCCCTCTATTCTGCAGTGGTGAGACCTCACTTGGAGTACTGCATCCAGGTGTGGAGCCCTCAGTACAGGAGAGATGTGGGCCTGTTAGAGTGCATCCAGAGCCTCAAAAATGATCAAAAGGATGGAAAACCTCTCCTACAAGGACAGACAGAGAGAGCTGGAGCTGTTCAACCTGGAGAAGGCTGAGAGGTGACCTGATAGCAGCCCTTCAGTGTCTGAAGAGAAGCTACTGGAAAGAAGGTGACAGACTCTTTAGCAGGATCTGTTGGGATAGAATAAGGGGAAATGGCTTCAAGCTTAAAGAGGGGAGATTTAGGTTAGATATAAGAAAAAAGTACTTTACAGTGACAATGTAAAGTGATGAACAGTGGTGATGAACAGGTTGCCCAGAGATGTGGTTGATGACCCATCCCTGAAGACTTTCAAGGTAAGGCTGGATCAGGCCCTGTGCAACCTGACCTAGCTGTGGATGTCCCTGTTAATTTTAGAGGAGTTGGACTAGGTGACCCTTAAAGGTCTTTGTAACTCTATGGATTCTATGATTCAGTGATCCTTGTGGGTCCCTTCCAGCTCAGGATATTCTGTGTCTCTCTGAGTTTTGTTAGCATTCAGCACCGTTGAAGGACTGATTCCAGTTGGGCAGTGTGAATTGCAGGACCCTAAAATGCTGGCTGTTCAGCCAGGCTCAGCATTGTATTCTCTGACTACTCTTTGTACAGAGATGTGGAGTAGCAAGTGAGCCAGATGCTGTGCCTCCTTGAGCATGCTCCTGCTGGCCCGGTGTTGTGCATATCCTTCAGCCCTCTCACACGTAATAAAAGCTGAAAAGTAATAAGGGAAGAAGAAAAGGAGCAGTTCTCCCAGCCTGCTGGGCAGATGTGAAAAGCCTATGTGGCTGGATGGAGAATGTTTCTTTTGGATAAGTTCAGCTGGCCCTGCTGGCCTGTGTGGTGGATGTGGAGCAAGCTCCGCTCACCACCTCTCCATCTCTCCCTGTCACCTTCCCAGAGCTACCTTCAACTTCTGGAGGGCAGCTTGAGGCAGAAGGAGACTGGCTTGAAAACATTTGAAGGTGAGGGAGGAACCATTTTGTGTAGAAATTAAGGTGTCTACTGAAGGGAGGCTTGTTCAGTGATGAGTTGTTCCTTGACTGCAAAGAGTAGAATTCCCTCTCACTTACCCGTAGGTAAGCTGTCCAAGAGGCTGGTGCCACTACAGCACCTTTTGTCCTTTGGCTGCCATCTAGTTTTTAATGTGCATGAGATGATAGACAAAAAGGCAGAAATACCGAGATTTTTATTTTTTCTGAAATTTGAGGGACCAGAGGTACTTTTAAAATAATAATGAAACTCATATTTAAGAGTTATCATCTAAAATGCCTGAATTGTAGTAAAGCTTCTTCCTTGGTGCCTTTACACATAACTGGAAGTAAAATGTAAGAACACAGCATTAGCTTTCATTAAGCTAATATTTTCATTAAGGACTTCTCAGATCTTTTCATGTAAACCCTTATTTTCAGATTACAAAACTCAGCCATAAATTCCTCTCTGTGCTGATGCCAGGCACATAAGGTCTCAGACCATCAGCACTCCAGTCAATCAGCTCTTTGGTTAAAGCAGAGTCCTAAGATCCTCCTACATGTTCTAATTTGAATTTGTTTTTTGTTTTTTGTTTTTTTTTGCCTTTAAGTCCCTGTGCTTTAAAATACATGGAGTGAGTGGTTGGATGAAATTATTTGTGATGTGCATGCTCTGCAGGTTTGCAAATAAAATGCAAATGAACAGTGCATTTGATTTGGTTCTTTTTGCCTTAAAGCGGAACTGATCTTGATGGGTGCTGATGACATTCAACTTCTTGCTTTGAAGATGGTAGGGGAAGAGGGTATATGAGGTGGACGTCAGTACAGGGCTAGCACCAGAAAGCCATTGAGCAGCCACAAAACAAAAATGTCATGAGCAGGAAGAAAAGGATAATGTTTGCAGCCAGGCGAAAATCCATCCCAAGCCAGGGCTCACAAGTGTTCACAGCTAGAGATTAACCTTTACTGGCAGCAAGTTCTTCTATTTGCCTCCCTCAGAAGCTCCTAGGGAGGTGTCTGCAGTGTCCCAAAAGAACAGAATCATGTTCAAGAAGTTCGGTTGTCTTGCTAAGGAACTAAGAGTAAAATTGGTTTATCTAAAGGCAGAGCTCCACAGCATTTGTATTTCCTTGTAATGCTTCATTTACGTCCATCTTACATTGGTTATCATTATCTGAAGGAGGCAGCTGTAGAGGATTTGCTGCCCTTCTGCCAGGTCTGCTCCCAAACATTTGGAATGTGGATCAGCACAGTACTGCAGCAGTCAGCAGTGCTGCAACTCCTGAGTATTTCACCTTCTGACACCTAGGCTGTAATTGCTTTCTGATGACTCTGCAGGTCTGACTTGGTTTGACTCTCTACATTCATGTGCCCCGAAGAGATGATCTCTGGGCTCCCCTTCTGCTTCAAAGGTTGCTGGCGAGGGACCATGACTTCTTCCCCACCTTAAGCCATGAGAGAAATTGGTCTTACACCCACCTACAGCCTTTTGTCAAGCTTGCTTTAGTGAGAGTGTACGTTGGGCCGTAAATCAGGAGTTAGGCTTTGCTGCTGCACCAAGGGGCTCTGGCATCCTTCATTTCCTCTAAACTGCCAATACTCTTTCTGTGATTTATATCTTCTAGGAGTGAAAGTGTAGGGCATGCAGGAGGCATGCACAGCATCTATTGCTTGTGGAGCCCACTAAGTATCAAGGACAAAATTCTGCTTTAGATGCAGGATTTAGACGCAGGATCAGAAGAGTCTGTTCTTTCCACTGGGAGCAGATACAACTCAGATGGCTTTGTCAAGTCACCCTGGAAAGTTATGCTGTAAATGGTTATGCTGTACCCTAGCTCTCCCTCTCTTTCTCTCTTGTCTTTTCAAATCTTAGGAGCAAATGGGGACAGAACCCAAATGGATTTCAGTACATGAAGACTAAGTGTATGTGACCTTTAAGGAAGAAATGGAAAAGAATAAGTTTTCTTGATGTGAAGGCAATGAGTTTTCTAAACGTAAGCTATAACATTGGTATAATGAATTTCCCATCACAGAGGAAAAATGCTCCTTTTAGGAAAGGTCTGACAGAATATGGATGTATGTGGGAGGGAGCACTAACTAGATAGCTGGGAAATAATGGACTTCAACAGATTTGCAGTGGTGTTAGCATGCGGTAACCATCAGTTATCACTTTTGCTTCTTCGTCAGCAGATGGGAGGCAGTTCTGCTCTGTCTGTGTGCTGAGCTCTCCACGCAAGACATGTTTGCTGTGCAGGCACTTTCGCCCCTTTGGAAGGCAGCTCTGCATGGCCTCTGTTGGTTTATGCAGGCAAACCTGCAGCTATTGTCTATGCTGTGTGAACGGGTGGCACAGACAGGGCAGTCAGCTCTGTCCTGTCCACCTCAGCTCTTCATGGCTTCCTGAATTGGGCTAAAAGCAGCAATGTCTGCAAGCTTCAAGCCACGAGGCAGATTTCTCTTAATGTTACATCTTGGGGATTACATACTTTTGAACTGACTGAAATAAAAGGGCAGTGTTTATGTGAGGGATTATCCTTTCTGGTTGCCTGTGGCTACGCGTGACCCGTATGTCCCCTCCCTGCTCTGTGCTCTGTGGTGGGAACGCATGTGGGTCCAGGCTGTACACACTGCTGCCTGCCTCCCTGTTTGGCAAACTGCTGCCACGTTACCACCCACATTAACGAGAAGAGAGCTCAAAACTGATGCTGTCTGCGCTGCTTTTGTCAAACTGGAACAAAGTGCAAATTGCTTCTTCCTGTTTCAAATTTTCTCCTCGTGTTGTAGCCTTTGAGGATGAGTAGTTACTAGAAAAGGAGGGACACCAATCTGATTTCCGTTTACATTCAGCACCCTGTATTAATGGTACAAATGGGCTTTAAAGTGGCTGTAAATGTCACATTTGCTAAGGGCTATTGGCAGTACTGTGAGATTTAATAATAAAGGATTGGGAAATCTTCTGGAATCCCTGCAACTAAAAAGACATTTTGAAATGAAGTATTGTTTCAGTTTTTCTAAAAGTTTGTTTTCTTTTTAGTTAAAATGCATGTAAATGCAGTGAGGGTGTTAGCTGACCATTACCACATGCTTTCCCCCATAGCCCTAATTAAATGCATTGTTTGTTTGGAGCAGCACACCACAATGAAAAATTGGATCTGTTTTTCAAGACTGTTTTTCTGTCATCTATTACAAGCTGTAAATTCATTGACACTTTCAAATTAATTGAGAGCTCATGCCCAACAGAATAAATAAGATGTTTGACTCTTTAAAAAACACACTTATCATCGCTTCTACCTTAGAATCCAGATAGAGGTAAAACAAAAATGATTCAGGCTTCAGTACATTCATCTCATAATTATAGTCACTCACTGGGCTGGAAGTGTTTAAAGGAAATTAAATGTGCAAGTAACAGGCCTCATGACTGTGCAACACAGTCTGAAATTTTCACACTGCAGTTTTAAAGCACGCGTGTTGGCTCACCATTCTCTGTGATCTACTTAGAAATCACTGTCACAGCTCTTATTAACGTACGTGGTAGAAAATAAAAGTGTAATAATTTCAATCAGCTTAATCATTTTTAAGGCAATGCTTTTATACTTTCTATTACCATATGCAAAACGGCAAAGTCAGTTCCACTTAATTTATTTCATATGTTATTCCATCAGCATAGCAAGTAGTTCATTGCTACATCTCTCTCCAAATAATGAGTTCAGGGCATCTTTTCTTTTGCAGCACTTCATCTGCATGCTGCACACTTCATCTTGTGTAATTGTCTGATGAAGAAGGGAAGCAGGGAGCCCAGAGAAAAAGCGTCAATGAAAAAATGCCTGACACAGGTGTTACAGGACAACGGGATATTTGGAGAACAAATAGAAAAGGAAGCAAGATGAATCTAATCAGTTGATGATTAAAGGAAAAACTCATTTAACTTCCCTTCCTCATCAGAGTGCTGCACATGACCACAAGCGTTCTGTCCTGGTGTAGGAACTTCCTGAGAGCCGTGAGATTCCCACAGAAGTGATGGATGCAATTTGTGAAGCTGTGTGCAATTCTGCCCTCACGGATTTGCTGGAGAAGAACATTAGCAGGGGTTTAACAAACCACTCATTAGCTAACCAATATACTTTTTAAAAGTCTAAAGAAATCTGAAGATTAACTGGAAAAGTACTAAGCATGTCTTTAAAATTGGAGTCAATTTGATGTCTTCTGCACTTCAGCATGTGTTTAGCTGGGCTGACAGCACAGTGATCACATAAAACATGCCTACTCAGGAGCACCCTCATTTCTCCTTCATCTATCAATCATCTCCCTCTGCAGATCATCTTCTCAACTAACCAAATATGATATCAGTTTTCAAGGGAAATTCCCATATGAAGTTCTGTTCAACTGCCCGTAGGCTTGGATAGCGTTCCTAAATGCAGCAGTAACATCAGCTATATATGAAAGAAAGTTAGAAACATTTTGTAGCCCAATAAACTGCTGTAATTTTTCTAAGCGAAGATAAATAGAAGTTCAGAGAAAATAACTGTATCGTGATTAGCTGTGATAAAAGTCATTTGCTGGTGAGGGGAAATTTTGTAATATTTTCTTTATGTTATTTGTGAGGGCCACTTGTAATTGTTGGGTTTGGCATGTTGTGTTTGCTCTGCTAGATCCCACCGTGTGAAGCAAAGAGCAGAAGAGGAGCTGAGCAACATCACTCTGCGCTGCGTGGATCCCTTTCATGCTTGGGGATGAGCCAGCTGTGGGGCTCCTCTGTGACACTGAAAAAAACCCACAGTTATCAGGTAAGGGAGATTGAAAGCCTGTGAGCTACTGAAGTTGAAGCTACTGAAGTAAGGCAAAGAAGTGAGTTATAAATCATATTGGCATTTCATGTAGCCATCATAGCCAAGTATCTTCTTTATGAAATCAAAGTGATGTAGTTTGTAATGGTTTTTTTCAAGGTCCCCTGAGTTTACTGTACGTTTTCCTATCCTGTTTCTCTGTAGACAGCAGAGATACTTAACTTCAACTGGCCACAGCTTTAGGGAATGTTCTGCAATGGGAGTGCATTTGAACTACGCAGGAAAGTCTTTTGACATGAACAAATGAAGGTGTACAGCTGGAACATTGGAAATCTTGGGTGGTGTGAAATTCACAGCAGTGCCATGGGTGGGCATTACAGCAACATAACAGGGAATGCAGATGTTTTCCATCTAACAGCTTTCCCGTAAAATATGTCTAAATATTCATGTGGGAGTAAGGGACAAAATACAGATCCCTGAGAAGCCCATGGCAATGTGTACAATGATTTCAGTGAAGTCAGGATTCTGCCTTGCAGGATTGTTCATGTGCTTAGAGATAAATCTGCACACTAATACTTGCAGACTCAAGGCTTGTGGCTGTGTTTTCCATGCAGCTGAGTGTTTCTGGTTGCCACTGACATCAGAAGCACCTGCGTGGGGCTCTGCTGCTGAAAGTGGAGGCTTTTCACTGCTGAGTAGACCTGGCTGCCCCATGGATGTGGAAGGTGATCATTGAATGGCCTGGGTTGAAAAGGACCACAACGATCATCCAGTTTCAACCCCCTGCTATGTGCAGGGTCACCAACCAGCAGACCAGGCTGCCCAGAGCCACATCCAGCCTGGCCTTGAATGCCTCCAGGGATGGAGCATCCACAACCTCCTTGGGCAACCTGTTCCAGTGTGTCACCACCCTCTGTGTGAAAAACTGCCTCCTAATATCTAACCTAAACTTCCCCTGTGTCAGTTTAAAACCATTCCCCCTTGTCCTATCACCATCCACCCTCATAAACAGTCATTCCCCCTCCTGTTTATACACTCCCTTCAAATACTGGAAGGCCGCTATGAGGTCTCCCCAGAGCCTTCTCTTTTCCAAGCTAAACAAGCCCAGTTCTCTCAAGCTTTCCTCAAAGGAGAGGTGCTCCAGCCCCAAGTGATTAAACACTGCTGCCTTCACTTAACGGGGGTGGTGATTCTCATGTTCCACAGGTGTTTGCTTTTGATTGTGCTAATGTACAGCTGGTTGAAAGCTAGGAAAACTGCAAACAATTTAGAGAAACTGTTCTCCTATGTTGTAGTAAGTTTCTGAGGTGGTTTGCTGTTGGTATTGTTTTTAAATCTATGAACTGTTCCTCGTATGCCATTGGCTCTAGGAGGTATAGCAGTATAAGCTTTTGACAAGATTATTCATTGCTGTTTTGGTAGCTGTACATTTCTGCGTGTTCAAAGTGCTGCAGGAACACTCATTCTTTTGTTTTCTTTCTTTTAATTATCAGGTTCTCTGGAGCAGTACTTGTTACATTTTCAAACATAATAATACACATGTATCTGAATTATATGAATAATTCAGAGAGTAAACAATTATGCATAACCACTTTAAGTAAAGTTCCTTATGCTACTGTGCCATTAACACACAAATACTATGCTGGAAAGCTGTGAAGATTTTTATCTCAATGAAGTACTCGCTGCACCTTTTTAAGGAGAACAGCCCCCTTAGTGTCACAATTCTTGTGAGCAGGAAAAGCAACAAATACAAAAAAAAAAACAAACAACCAAACATGCTTTTCAATATGAATTTGTAATAAAAATGAAAAATGCAGAGTACGTTGTCTTAGCAAAGTCAGTGGTATTACTCAAATGGTTAAAGATAAGCTTGTTCTTATGTGCGTGTTTCATTTGCATCCTGAATGAAAAATGATCTGCAGAGTCAACTGCAGCTGATGCTCGCTGGAGCTCCAGACTGCCATGTCCCAGCACTTGTGTGAGTGGCTGCACTCAGGTGAATGCGGTCAAGCTGAAAATGCAAAGCACTTCATCAAATTCTTCCAAGTGACAGCATGCTTTTTGAGGCAAAACTTAATGAAATAAGGGAAGCTGATTGGTTTCTACGCAGGAATTTCAGGAGGGAGTGTTTGAATTTCTGTTTGTAACAAATACTGATAGATGAAAATGGGAGTAAGGTGAGATGGGTGAATAAAACAATGTCCAATACTGATTTTGATCACATAATAATATTGAGACACAAGTTCTCAGGACCTGCAGGTAACTATTTCCTGCTAAACGTCTCCTGAAATGGTTGGGTTGTTTTCAGCCCTGTTATAAACTGACAAAAGAACTCCCATTTCTGATAGCACCAATTTCTATATCTGTATGGATACTGATAGATTTGTGAGTAACTTATTTACTAGCTTTAAAAAGTCATGATTGCAATAGAAATGTAACATTGTTGAATACAAATTAATAATTGCCCTGAATTTTATTATAAGATGGGAAAATTAAGTATTTGGATCCAAATTGTTTTTCATACTTCTAATTCTGCAAGAAGTCATTGCAAGTCAAAAAACAGACATCCAATAAATATTTATGCTTGTCTTTATTCACATTCATGTGATCTGTATTGTTTCATTTTCAGGGAAAAATAAGCAGCATAAAATTAAGCACATATGTGTACATTTTAAGAAATAACTTCTCTGCTTCATTGGAGCTATCAGAGGACTGCTTTGGGTCTTTGGTTCCGGGGCTTTTCCCCTATCGTTTTATACTTATCCACGTAACATTTTGCTTATAAAATGACTCAGAACTTGCAGATTTAAAAACAGTGCTATAGGAATGGAGCCCAGAGTTCAGGTCACAGATGCCAGGGCTGTCTAGTTGTCTACCACTCCTCCTTTCTTTCTGATGAGGTAAAGTCAGTGAGAAGAACCAATTTTTTCTTTCCTCACAATATATGGGGTAATGATACAGGGAAATACACTGTATGGTAGAGATTGTCCACAGTGGTCTGAAATCAGACTTTGAAATGAAATCCGAGTCTCTGAATGCAGATGTGACATCAGTTAGATTCAAAGGGAGACACAAGTGAAGATATTCTCTTCAGCTCCACCTGTAAGGTCTGATATCCAAGATGTTTAGGTAGTGAAAGAAAGAAACGTGTCATTATCATTTCCCTAGAAATAATTAAAGTCAATTAGCTTTTCTCAAAGAGTTACAGTTACTGCTTGTGGGATGCTTGTGGCACAAAAGCTGCTAAGCCGTCCAAATCATTGCAGTCCGATTCATACCTGAGATGACTGCTAGGAAAAAGAAACCCACCAAGTCAGGCTGTTATGTTTTAGGACGTATTGGCTTGGAACATTTTTGAGCCACTCATGTATGGTCCCTTGGGTACAGACAGCCAAAGATTTATGCTTGTGAGATGAGTTCCTCTACGAGGCAGAGACTGGAGCCATTAGTAGGTCAGAGTCCAGAAGCTCAACTGGCGAACAAACAAGAAAACCAAATTCTGTAAGAAGAAAATATGCTTGAATGAGAACTCAGACACCTGAAAAAGGACTCCAGATGTTTGAAAAATGTTTACAAAAGCAATTGGGAAGATGCAATAATAGAGGGGAGGACCATAGCAAACAAATTCTCCTACAGGTAATTACAACACAGAAGACTAATATTTCAATTCGCAGAGAAGAAGAAGAGCAAAGAAGAGCTCTTCATATTTGTGATGGAAGGATAGAAGACGTTTTTATGAAAGACAAACTCTGTGGAATCAAAAAGGAGAAAGTTATACTAAGATAAGGAATTAGCTTACAGGGGAGCTGTGCTGCAGAGCTCAAGAAGTGAGAAGTAATGGTAGGAAAACAACATCAGAGAGAAACCTGTGCAAGGAAGTTGGAGGAGAAAGGAGAACACAGAGACTATGGAGGTTAACAAAATCAAGTAAATCAATGGGAAATTAAGGAAACAATAACTTCAGTATGACACAGTTAAGAACAGAGAAGCATAGGGAAAATTCAGAAGTGTAAAAAAGATTGTGCTGCCTTTTCGTCAAGGAGGAGGATTCAAGAGGAAAAGGGCTCTGGCACAGGCAGCTATCCATGCTCTGCCTCCTCCATAGAGGAACTGGTGAGAAAGTACAGCTGGTACATTATGGTGAAGTTAACCTCTATATGGGATGGTGAGCATGCACAGTTTGAAAGTTCCAGTTCATAAGAAAATCTTCCAATCACAGAACTCTCCTATATCAGTTAGTGGAAAATGCTTTTCATACTGACGCTAAATAACAGGAGTCTGCTTTGGAAACAAATTGACTTGGATTTTCTTTTTCACGGGGAAATATGTAGGGCAACCTACCCCTACATGCAGTCTCTGTTTTATGGACTGTGACTATTAAAAGATGCATTCAACAATTGGGCAGTGCCAGAATAAGGCTGATCTTTAAATGTGGCTCCTAAATGTGTCATATGTAGAAATGGTAAGTCCAGTGCTGATGTTAACAACGTGCTGCATTTATGTAGGACTTGTACAATACATAGGCTGGACAGATCTCACTGAGGGGCTATTCATTATGTTAATATTAACTGCATGCCATAAGACTTTCTTCCTTATTTAGTGCATACAGTTCCATCCCTGCTCTGAATCCAAAACATCATCATTCCTTCCACGTGCTATTTAGAATCATGGAGTCATAGAATATCCCAAGCTGGGAGGGACCCATAAGGATAGAGTCCAGCTCTTGGCTCCACGGTCTGCCTGTTTTCTTCATACAACCTCTGTGGGGAGTTTAGCTGCTGAAAAACTGACACACACCATTGTGAGCTGCACCTTGCAAGGCTTTGGGAGTAGGTAGACTTTTTTCATAAGATCAATGAAAGCAATGCTTCTGACACAAGGAGCAAGTTCACTTCCATTTAGCAGTCTCTATTACAAAGCATTTAAGGGTAAATTGTCCCTTTAATCTCGCCCTTGGAAATCATGAGTTTTCTTTGAAATGTTCACAAACACACACACACATAAAGAAATGTAGTATGAATGCTTGCTTTAAGTGTTTCTTCTTTTGCAGCCGATGTTTGATAAAATGATGAGTAAGGACAGAGAGACTAACAGGGACATGTGTTGCTGGTTATACCACTTGGACCACAACCTCCTCTTCAACTGCCCCTCTAATTACTAAGGTTGCCCAGAACTTCCCAATGTGTTCTTTAAAATTAGTATTTACTTCAGCTGCTTTTTCAGTTCAAGATGAAATGTTCTGTTCCATGGAACAGGCTGCTCAGGGGCTGTGGAGTCACGCTGTCCATGGACTTGTTTGAGAAGCACACGTGTGGCACTGAGAGACATGGTTAGTGGGCATGGTGGGGTGGCTTGGTGGATAGACTGAATGATCTTAGTGTTCTTTTCCAACCTTCATGATTCTGTGATTCTAGGAGTTGAGTGAGACCTGTGGTGTTTGCCATTCTTGGGAATGTGACTGAAAAAAAAAAGAGGTTTGCACTATCACTGAAATTGCAGAATCGTACAGTCTGGGAAAGGAAATTTCCACTCTGTTTTCAAAGATTGGCTTTTGTGCAGTATGCTTATATGCAGGCACGTATTCCCCAGCAAGTTTATTCAGCAGAGCTTGTAAATTCTCCAAAGATGCTTCTGCCAGTGAGCATGCTTCCATTCCCTTACAGATCTTCTACGTGTTAACATGGGCTTTAATTAAACACACCATGCTTGGCCTGGAGCAACAGAAGGGGAATTTGACTAAGCTTGTAACTGCTGCTCCCAGACAGTGGAACTATTTCAGCGTAATTTCAGGGCTCCTTTTCCACTTTCCCCTGGGCATCGTGGAGGAATAAAATCTCTGATGAAAATGCAGGAAGTGGAAGAAAAAAATGAGGGGAATGCAAAGGAGTCAATAAAATCAAGAGTTCTGGCAAGGTTAAGACTAAGTGAGGAAATTAAAATGGGCTGGGAATTGGAAAAGGTGCCCCAGCACTGGCTGCACAAGAAGAGCAGGACTGTGAACCAGTTTGCTAGGTGGAATTGAACACAGGGGTAAAGAGGAATGAGAAAAAGGTTTTGTGTGAGTGAACTGGAGCTGGGATTCTGTGAGGCTAACGCAAAAGATGAGCCAGAGTGCAAAGGGTAAATTGGAACAAGCTGAGAAAAGACTGAGAACAATACCTTTAGCAAGCATAGGCAAAAGTTATCATGTGCAGCAGCTCATGTAATGCAATGCTGGACACCAAGTGAAGTATCCTTTCTGGCTGGCTTCTGAACAGCAGACAGCCAGCCACAAAGCGTACATGAAAAACTTGTTGCAGCACAGCACTGACTTGCAGCAACATATTTCATAATATCCTCCAGGTCTTCCAATAACTTGAGTGTCAATCTAATACTCATCCTTCTGAGGTCTTGTTTATCCCTTCTTGGTTCCAAGGTTCTTCAGTCTGCTTGTCTCACAAATATCCTATCACTGAGACTGGCTTCTCTAGTCATCACATTAACAATCTATGCATACACCATACATACTGTTTGTCTTTCCTAAAGTTAGCATGCACCTGATCTCATTCTACACATCCGCTTACTTTTGGGGGCTTCGTAATACACTAATAACAGGGATAGCAGGGGATGGAAGTAGGAAGCTGGTCTCCTGTTTCCACTGCAAACTGATGGTGTTGACTCCCTGCAAGGGAAGCAGACAGTGCTGGATGCTATGGATGCTGGGTGAAGAGTCAGGTGTGGAAAACTAGCAGAAGTTGGGCAAACAACTTAGAATCAGAGAAGTAGATCCTGCCTTCACCGAAGACTGTGAGGAAGAGAAACCTCCTTTACACCAGTGTAACATAAAGAGGCAGACATTCTTTATTGCAGTACTGGATACACAGGGATCACTCCACATAATTCGCACACCTTGCTTTCAGATGGTAGCTATACAAATACAATTAAGCTATGCATATGCATTAGATTTCTGAGAACAATCAGACATAACGGTATTGTTTCCAAGAAGTTCTTTGCATATTTCTCCGCCCCTTTGTGCTGGATTGCTGGTGTCATGAGTCTCTCCTGGTGGTCCTAAGGACCTCTTTCCATATTTCTCCTCAGTTGTCCTTTGGTTACCTGTTCCTTCAAGCATGTGCATGGCCAAGTTGGCAGGGGTGACTTGTTTTTTTCTTACTTCTGTCTCACAGCTCTTGACCACATAGTTCCTGTATCTTAATGATAGGTCTGTATTTACATCCAGGATGCCCCACCTGCAGCTGAAGCAGTGCTAGCAAAGGTTGCCTTATAAAGTTTACAGGTCACAGGTATTGGCCCTGAGGTTACTTGGTTACTCAAGGTAACATGCAAAGCTGGGCAGAAGCCTGAGTCCAGGGTACAGGAGTGGGAATTGGAAGGCAAGAAATATGACAGTGGGACAAACCAGTGGGACTGCGAAAAATAGGGCAGAGCCGATCGGAGGAGAAAAGCAGAATCAGTCAAACATGAATAAATGATCAGAATGTTCTTCAGCCCCTTCAGATGCCAGCATGAAACACACAAATCCCAGAGCTGGGAATGCTGAGAGCCCAGGACTGTGCAGCTATGATCTATGTGTGGCCAGACTGTGATATTCTGTGATCATCTACTTAAATATGGTCTCATGATGGATCTGCAAAATGCAGTTATACTAATTAATGTAAGCTGCTCTTAATCCCAGCATTTCCTAACTTTGATGTGCTTGACCTTAGAACATTAATAACATTCTTTAAAGTACTCTGGAGACTACACACATATACTATACATGTACAAATAGCATCAGTCTGAAGTACTTGTTCTGCATTTGTTTCAAAATGTAGTTCATTTGATTTTAAATACTGATTTGGCTTCTGTGAGTCCTCCTTTCATTTTTTCCTCTTTTATAGAATTCCTTAAAATTGCACTATACAGCAGTTTGCCAGCTGTAATTAGGATGTATAGAATATTCCCAGGTTTCTTCACATTAATTATAACTTACTGTTAATATATGTGTTAATTGGTCGGTCATTTTATAATTGCTTTGAATGGATGCAGCCCATTGGTGCTAGCTCTGAACAAACCCACACAAAGAACAGAAATCTATCTTTCAGTGCATGTCGCTGCTCCTAGAAGGACATATGAGCCTTACTTTGTTAGGTATTGCCATGGGTCCCACTCAAGTCAATGGCAAGCAGTCAAGCAGGGGTGCAAATTTCTGTAAGAAGAATATTCTGTATCATCTGCTGCTGGCATTGCACCAGAAAAAGGCTGAATTTCAAAATGTTTCAGTGATCTGAATAGTGAACTTATGGATAATTTGAGATCTTTTTGCAACCTGTGCTTTATTCACTGACATTTCTTCATAGTCTTCATGCAAACTGGTCTGCTACCATAGCTGACATCACTCTGTGAGTGAAGACTCTAAGAAAAATGGTTTTTCAGACTTGTGATTAAAGCAGAACATGGTGGATGCTACAGCTTGTCTTGGGCTGCCAAATACAATTCTGTGTTCTTCCATGAACTCCATCACCTGATGGAGTTTTTTTTCTTCTTTGAAACATAGTCTTGCTATGATCCTTCTCCTGTAGTTCTCTCATCTATTCTGTGTACCATGTGAGCACTTTTTGTGTCCTGTAAAACCTCTCTTTGCAACCCTTCCTTACTGATGCATTTTTCTCTTTCAAAATGTCTTTGTTTTCCCGGGCTGTTGCAAAAGAGGAGTGGCCAGCAGGATGAGGGAGGGGACTGTCCCCCTCTGCTCTGCCCTCATGAGGCCCCAACTGCAGTACTGCATCCAGGCCAGGGACCCCAGCACAAGAAAGTTGTGGAGCTGTTGCAGTAAGTCCAGAGGAGGGCCATGAAGATGCTCAGAGTCTGGAGCACCTTTCCCATGAAGAGATGCTGAGGGAGCTGTGTGTGTTCAGCCTGGAGAAGGCTCCAGGAAACCTCACTGTGGCCTTTGAGTACTTGAAAGGAGCTTATAAGCAGGAAGGGGATTGACTTTTTACATGGGCTGATAGTGATAGGACAATGAGAGGCATGGCTCTGAACTAAAAGAAGGGGAATTTAGATTAGATGTTAGTCAGAAATTCTTTACTCAGAGGGCAGTGAGGTGTTGGCACAGCTGCCCATAGAAGCCGTGGTGCCCCATCCCTGGAGGCGCTCAGGGCCAGGCTGGATGGGGCCCCGGGCAGCTGAGCTGCTGGGTGGCAGCCCTGCCCATGGCAGGGGTTTGGGGCTGGGTGGGCTTTAAGGTCCCCTCCAACGTGAACCATTCCATGATTCTGCAGTTTTGTGATTCTGTTGTCATACCTTTTCCTGTGAGTTCTGTTACTGCTCTTGTGGTAATGGCCACAAAGAGAAAAACAGGAAACGCAATTCCAGCTTAATCCTGTGGTCTTTGGAAGGTGTGTTTTCTCCTTTGATGCCTTGTGCAGCACCGATGACATTGCTAGAGGTTATCAGAAGTTTGCCTGTGATGACTTCATTATCTGTATTCATGGGACTTACGTGCATTGCTGGCTATTAAGTGTTTTAGTTTGCATTTGTAGAGGATGTGCACATCTTTTCATAGAACCATCATAAACTGGAAGGGTTGAAAGAGACCCATAAGGACCATCGAGTCTAACTCCCGGCTCCATACAGCACCACCCAAAATCCAAACCCTATGACAATGACAAAACCTGAACTCTACCAAGCCTGATGCCACAACCACGTTTTGTTATGTGAAATCAATCTTGTAAACGGCTCTTTACCGGCCCGGGAGACCCCTTTTGCTTTCACTAGGCGTGGGTCAACATTTTGTTGCTTCCCACGGCCACCAGAACGCACCGCTCAAATGTGTGACCGGACACAGGGGCTCCGGGCTCGGCCCGCACCCCGCACCCTGACCTTGACGCGGGGATGCCGCGCCCGCCCCGCCCCTCGCATACCCAGCCGGGCAACCGGCCCGCCCCGCCCCGACTAACGGTGGCCCCCCTCCCCGCATCACGTGACGCTGGGCGGTGAGGCGCCGCCTCCCATTGGCAGCGGGCGGTGACCTCAGTGACGAGACACGTCCCGCAGCGCGGCCTCGCCCACCTCCGTGCCCGGCGGCTCGCGGCGCTATATAAGGCGGGGGGCGGGCGGCAGGGCGGGCCTGAGCGTGTGCGGGCACCGAGGTGAGCCGGGGGGGTGGGAAGCAAGGGGCTGGCCGCGCCGCGGCACCGGGTGCGGGTGGTGGCGGTCGTCGTGAACTTGCGGTGCTCGGACGGGAAGGAACCCGCCGCCGGTACCCTCCTCATCCTTCTCCCCCCTCCTCATCCTTCTCCCTGTACCCGGGTGGGGGCGAGGGGGTGCTGCTTGCCCTCAGGGGCCGGAGCTCCTCGTTCTACTGCCGGTCTGCAGGGCAGGCGCCGCAGGGCGGCGGCGGTGCGGCGTCACGGCCGGGGTGCAGAGCGCGGAGCATCCCCGCAAAGCGGCCGCGCTCAAGGTGAAAGCCGGCCCCTCCCTCCCCGCCTCGGACCGCTGCCGCCACGCGGATGGCTGCGGGCTGCGGGCGGGGCCGCTTCTCCGCGAGGGGCAGCGCCGGTGTAGGCGGGCGTGCGGCTGCACCGCCGTGTTACGCAGCTTTTTGCCTTTTCACTCTTTTCTGTGGGGAGCTTTTAAGGCTGCGGCGCCGCTCGGATTGCGGCGAAGGTCAGGGAGGGGTAAAACCGTTTTAATGGGATGGGAGAGCCGGGCACGGCACGCAGGTGCGCGCTTGCGGCTATTCCCTGCGGGCACTGCGTGCGGCAAGGCAGCCCGCTGTTCATCGGGCGTTCGGGCTTCTGGAAGCAGCCTTCCGCTGCCGGATCTGTGTGTCTGTGTGCGTGTGTGAAGCGTTTCTGCTGGCTGGGCGGCCACGCGAAGTTTGCCTTCGCTCTGAAATCTTTGATGCAGATACTCGGGGAGGGAGGGAGGAGAGGGCAAGGCAGGGAACGCGTCCTTACCGGGGCTCTGTGCTGTGGCTCCGTGTTTCTCTGTCAAAGCGTGATAAGGTGTAACTTGAGAAAAGAGAGCTAAACAAGCGCAGTTCCCTTGCAGCTCCATCCTTTTCAATGGTGCAGCTTTCCCAAGCCCCTTTCCGTTGCCCATCGTCACCTTCAGGCCGGTCGGAGGAGGGGGAGGAGAAGAGTATGAAGGCAGCCAAGCAGCAGGTGACCCCGGCTGGGGACAGCCAGCCCTCCGCCAGCCCGCTGCAGGCCGCACTGAACTCGGCAGCCTCTCCTTCCCAGGCGTACGAGACCTACATCGACAATGGGCTCATCTGCCTCAAACACAAGATCAGGAATATCGAGAAGAAGAAGGTAACGTGTCTTCCTGCTGGGGTGGCACTCTGCTAAATGGCTGATGGGAGGACTCATCAGTATAAGGGCGTGTGTGTAATAATACAGGGCTTCTTAAAATATCACTGTTCTGCGCCCTTCATGAGTTTTGTTCCACTACTGCATAGTGGGGGGGGGGGGGGGGGGGAAATGTTCTTTATTCTCATTGTAATGGGCTGCTTGCATTTGATGTGATGCGAGCGCTGTTTTGTAGAAGCAGGGATGTAGTAACTCAGAACCTGCTCTGTGGTAATTAATTCAGAGTTCAGTGACTGCTGGTCAGCATTGGGGTGCTTCTCTGCCAGGCTGAGTTCAGAACAGACTTCGAGCTGCCCTGATGTAGTTGAATGCCTTAAAAAAAAGTCTTTGTATTTCTATTGATTATATGCGTCTCATACTGGGATGTAGGGATATAAGTAAGAACATGAGTAGTCTTTGCTGTGGCTAAAGCAATGTCAAATGTTATTAACTGTGTACTGCTATATACATGGATCGACTGCTATATTTTATATATAGACAAATGTTGCTCAGCAGGAGGCTCCTACACAAAGATGCCAAAGCCTGCTTTTTTTTTTTTTTGAGTTGGAGCTGTGCCTTTTTTCCAGGGAATACAGTTAAGTATTGATGCTATACTTTTAAACATTGCAGCTGTAGCCACTCAAGCTTTTGTGTTCTAGGACTTCCCCACTGATTGCTTGGTAACTGAAAGTTATATCGATGCGTGATTATAAATCAAGAGAATGTTTTCTACAGAACTAAAGAAGCTGCTGCTGTTGCTTTTGATACTGGGTCAGAATTAAAAACAAAGCAATTGTGTGAATTCTGAGACTCTATAAATGTGTTTAAAAAACAAAACAAAAAAACAAACAAAAAAAAAACTGATGCATCATGTTTTAGGGTGAGAAGAGGTGTTTAGATAAGACTTAAGGCTATATGGCTATGGAAATTGATTCTCCTGCAGGTGTTCAGGAATTACTGCTGTCTCTTATATCATGCATTATGCTGTATTTCTGAATAATCTCAGATAAGCATGTTGCCTTTGTGATTAAGCAAGTGCATTTATTCTAACTTGGCCAAGGAAGCCTACCAGTATTTTTGTTTGTTTCAGGTTAGCACATTACAATATGGCCTCACTAGCAAATGAAAGGGACTTGCTAGAATGAATAGGAAGTATTCCTGGTTCTAGATACTGTGTTAATAAAATCTGTTTGGGCAGATAAGTGAAATAATGTTCAACTTCATGGTAGTGTATGCTTCATTTTTCCTGTGATGAAGGGCAATACCTACCAGCTTATTTTTGCATAGTTCATTTCAGCTGTTAGAGACTATTAAGTGCATTAGAAAAAAAATGGACTACTGCAATAAAATCCTGATTATCTTAGATTCTGATACACATACAGTAGAAAAATTAAGTAGGACTATTCCAGGATAGAATAACTAAATGTGACGTTGGCTTGGAAAAATGAAAAGGCACGATACTTGGAAATGAAGATGGTGAATGTGTTTGGAGCCTCTTAAAGGTTTAAGGTCAATGTATTATTTCTTAAATGAAACAAAGGCACTAAGGAAAAAAGATAAAAGGTACGAATGGGGATAAAAGGGAATGAGGAAGCCCTGGAGAATGTTTGCAAAATCAAAGGAACAGCTAAGTCTGTGTTCTCCTGAAAGTTAAAGGAGGAAGTAAAATTACTGTTTTGCTGCAGTATGCAGATTTAAAGAGAATACTTCACTCATTCTTAACATTAGAAATAAGTATAAAATTGACTTTAAATTCTCCTGTAGCTCAAACTAGAAGACTACAAAGATCGACTGAAGAAGGGAGAGGCCCTCAATCAAGACCAGTTGGTAAGCTTGCATTGTGGGGGAGTGGATGGATTTGATTGAAAGATGCAGTGATGTAACTTTGAAGAAATGCTTGTGGACTTTTGGGTTGCTGGTTTTTTTTGTTTTTTTTTTTTTTGCCAAGCAAAATGGGCAAGCTGGTAATTAAGCTGAATGGGTAAGCTTTAGCCTTCATGTGTACAGAAGGTCTGACGATTGCTCTGTAGTCTTTCAACTTCAGTGTTCCTCCATATCTCATGATGAGGTATCCACATCTAACATGTTTGGTTTTTGGTGTTGCCATGTTAGAACACAGACCAACTCTTCTAGGCTAGCTAATCCTCAGTACTTCATTAATAGATGTTAGCTGAAATTGCATGTTAGCTCCAAGACTACTAGAGTTTTGAATACCAGGATGCAAGACTGCTAATCAGCAAGTGTGGTGTGCTCCCTGAAGTTAGCTTCAACTCTCTTGGTGTTAAAACTGGTTCTGGCTTTTTTTGTCTTGGACTTCCAGTTTTCTGGAATGGGAAACTGTGTGTGTGTGTGTATATATATATATATACACGTAGTTATCTATAATATGAAAGCTGTTGCTGGGTGGTGAGGTGCCACACAATTCAAAGGGTTTATTGCTCTGATTACTGAGCATGTTTTAAAGTGTGCTTCAGAGATGTGTTAAGAGCATTCCTGTAACAAAGGGCACTGGCTATTCAGTGTTTGTGCTGACTCTCATAATGGACCAGCTGGAGAAAGAATCCATTGGCTATTAGCTTCATCACAATGCAGCAATATGGGAACACAAACGTATCTGTACTTGTAATCCTTTGTAAAGGATGACTAATCATGAAGGAGACAAGAGGGGAAAAACTGTCTGCTTAAAAGTAGACGAGACCTGTTGGAGCGAATGATCATTTAATACTTTCCTATGGAATCTGATGTCTTTTGCCCGCTTAAGCACTGGAGCAAATGAATTAAATCTCACGTGAAGTGAGATGACCTTTTAGTTCTACACTCCACTTGGAAGTAGATGGGGAAATAGCCCCATTTTGTTAAGATCCCAAGTGTTAAACTATCAGTTGTCTTCTGTTGCTAATAGATTATTGAGCAGTATTTTCCTTTAAGCTGTTAATCTGGAACATGCTGCAGAGTTACTCCTTAATGTGACTGTTGTTTTTTGCTTGGTCTGTGCTTTGAATATGAAAAAACAACAGAACGTCAGGAGAAAGTGGAAATTACGAAGTGCGGTCTAAAAAGAGGATTCTGTAGATGTTTTGTTTGCAGAATGCACCCAGCTGCACTGACTTTAGAAAATGTGTAGGTGATGAACTTTATTACTGGCTTTCACTATTCCAGCTGAGCTTAAGTATTTAGCAACTGTTAGGTGTTCACTGTAGTTAGTATACTTACCAGAGTTCAATTTTTGGAGTGTCTCAGGCTTTTAAAACAGAGTAAGATTCCATTCTGCTAGTGAACTGACTTGGTAATTAAACTTGAGATGGCTGCTCTAGGAGTGCTCAATATGTAACTGCTCTGATCAAGTCCTTATTTCAGGTGCTCCATTAAGGTACAGAAATACTGCATTTTTACACTTCAGATGTGAATTACTAATGTATATACAACTACCAGGATCTGGTGCTTGAAGCTAAAACAGAGGTTAATTGAGTTTCTGAAATAAAGCTTAACTGCACATAATATAGAAGAGCTCTAAAGCAACTTGCCATCTCTGTATTTTTCATTGTTTTTCACACAAGTACACATGTAGTGATAAGCTTGTTCTGCAAGCAGTCTGAATGAAACTAATTGCTGGTGGTGCATGAGCAATGGTATGAGCAATTAGTGTGCTTGCCTTACTTCAGGAAAAAAAAAAGTTTCAAAAATAAGGAGCTCCCAGTAAGTTTACTGTCTCCTTTGGCAATACTGTTCTGGCCTCCTGTGGCTCAGCTGATTATTCCTTACTGTCAGACCAGGAGCTAACTCTCACTCAAACATTAATGTTTCTGTTCATGGATGTTAATAACAGCTGTGTGACCAAAGGAAGCTATTGCTTTTCCCAAGGTTGTCAATCAGACAAATGGAATAACATAACCTGAAACTTGCTTCTCAGTTTAAGAGCACAGTTAATTTGCAAATCCCAAATATTATTGCGACAGTAGGTGAAGCTTTACCACTGCAGGGATAAAGCACGTGTCAACAATACTACACTGAAAGAGCTTTATGTTGTGTTACAAATGGCCTGTCAGTCTAACTTTATCTCACATTCAGTTTGGTTTATATTCATAGTAAAGCACATATGTGCTGTAGTTAAATTTAACTTCTTACTTCCCAAGTTTTCCTTATGTTAAGTGGGTATGTGCAGCATATCTGAACGACAGCATTTTGCTATCTTCAGACTTCAAGGAGACTTACAAATGAGTTTACTTCTCAGTGGATAAGGGAAGGAATTCATAGGGTGTATAAAAATGTAATTAAGAATCTACATTCTTTTTGAAGTTGATGGAGTAAGGTGTGTTAAAGCCATTAATGAAGTCAGGAACGCTGCTTTACTTGTAGAAATAAAATTTGCAAGACTTCAGGAGAGTATGACTTGCCCTCCATACTTCTGAAAGCTTTTATGAATTACCTGTCAAGGTATTTCAACTAAGCATCAGGCTAAAGCCTCAGTACTAAACTTCTGTAATTCTTTCAAGTTTCATGTTAGTATCTGATGATAAACAGCTGTTTTTATCTGATTGTTGAGACTTGCAGAAACAAAGAAAAATGGAAAACAAGAGATGTTTAAGCTTTCCTGCTTCAGCATTAGCGTACCAAGCATTGCATAAGGTATTGCATGGAAAATGCATCTCAGATGGTTATTGATAGTGATGACAGTGTAAGTTGTTACAAGTTAGTGTCAAAGAAGAACCTACTAGATCACTAGCTCTGCAGTGAGGTTAAGTAAAATAGGTTTGAGATGCAATCAGTAGTCTTAAGTATTAAATGTACTTTTATCTATTTCTTTATAGGAGGCAGTAGAGAAATATGATGAAGTAGTACACAATCTAGAATTTGCCAAGGAGCTTCAGAAGACATTTTCAGGTCTTAGCCAAGATGTAAGTATAATATGTTGCTCATGACATTGTCAGGAGTTGACTGATCTTTGCACTGTTCCTCCAATTGCTATATTTACGTGCCACTGTGCAGATTGCTAAGCAGTTTGTCTTGGAACTCAGGTGAACAATCTGTTTATACTGTCTGAAACACAGACTAGATCAGAGTAAATACTGACAACTGTATGATGCTGTTTTCAATGTGGTGTTCTCTGTACTGTTTTAAGAACTTGTGCTTAACCAAACTGAATAATTTGAACTTGTCTGTATTTGAGATGACTCTAGGTTTAAAATGGAACCATCTTGCCTATGGCTTGTGCCTAGGGTAGACTCATTCCCTGTGTAGGTGTGGACTGGTGGATGATCAGCTCCACTGAAGAGTCCATGGAGGTCCTCCTTGTGGGCAGCAGCCAAAGTAAACTGCATATCCTGTAGCAGTGAAGACCAGACTCCTAGTCAGTATTTAAAGGGAACTGATTATTTTCACTTAGTGTTCATTAAACCAGCTGTGTCTATCCCTGGCTACTCAGTGCACAGATGTTATACGTGATTTGAGTCCACTGGTGGGCCCCTGTAAGGCCAGGTGCTAGAGCAGATCAGTGAAAGCCTGGAAGCACTGGGCTTACTGAACCCCAAGAAGTGAAGAATTGGCAGGAGTTATGTAGTATTAGTCCTCAGATACCATAAAAGATAGAGCTAGTCTTTGTTGTGAGGTATGTAGAAGAATGAATAAGAAATTGAGATAGCGGATTCCAACTAGATAGGAGGGAAGCTGTCACCGACAACTGAGCACTAGAACAGACTGCCTAGAGAAGCCATTGAATCTCTCCCCAGGTATTTGAGGCCTGACTACAGTGAAAACTAAGTGGTTGGTTCTTGATTCAGCATCATTCTTCATTGTTCTGGAGGCTGGGCTAGGTGACCTCTTAAGGTTCCTTCTAAATGAAATGTCTTTTTCCAGTTTATTTCCAGTATGGAAAGCACTGGTATTAAGTAACTTCGGCTTCAGTTAGTACAGCTCTTGGTGAGATTCTGCTGAAGATGAAGGACTTTGCTACTTATTCTGCTGTAGTTTTCTCTAATTATGGCAACTTACAGTTCCAGTGTTTTATTTAGGACTTCAGGATTTGATGTGGCATATTTTCATGTAAGCAAGTGCTTTCTTTGACTGCTGGGGAAATTAGTTTCTTGGCTCTCAGGAAAATGCAGTTCTTGTGAAAAGATCTGATCTGATGTAGTGCTGGGGAGGCAAAACATGATTAGTCACTCCTCTGGCAGAATTTCTTTGCCTCTTGTATAATACTGACAAGCTAGACTAGTAAAACGGTCTGTTTGTGAGTGAGACCCAAGCAATTTTGCTTAGACTTCTTTTCTTGTATGTGTAGTAACTGCAGGTAAGACTTTGAGAGGCTTACTGCATTGTGTGGTTTAAGCCTTTCCAGTGGTATTGCTGCTTTTGGGTTCACTTGATTATCGTGTTGAACACAAACCACTATGCTGAGTATCAAAACATGGCTTATCTCGTAGCTTTCCTCAACATAGCTTCCTGTAAAACAGCAGAAATAAAGGTTTTTGAGCCAATGTGCCTTGCTTTTAGGTATTTCTAGTAATCAAAATCTTATCACTAGCTTCTGCTAGTTCAGGTTTATTCTTGAGCTTATGCTATATTTAAAATACAAGCTAATATTTTTTTTCTTGACTCTACTTCTAATAGATATTGGAATGCTGGGAGCATGGAGGTTGTATATATTCTGTGACTGCCGTTTCTTATTTGAGTGCCTCAGCCTTCTGCTAACAGAATAACTGTGGGACTCTACTATGTTATTTGAACTGGAATGTTCAAAGTAGTGGGCAGTTTTCTCCCTAGGAAGAGTTTGAGACGGCTTCTGCGTCTTGAACTTCACATGATGATGTCAGATGGGCTTGAGTTTGTGCATCGATATTAATTCTATCAATTTCCTTTATTCACTCTGGAAAGCAATTAAAGTGATTAGCAGTGATATACTATGCAAATATAGCAGAGGAAAATTAAGAGTGAATCTGCCAGTATTCAGTTTCATTTAAAGCTATAGGTGTAGAGATTGAATAGTAAAGTGGGGAAATCTGCCAGAGGAAGAACTTGCAAGGTCTTGTATCTGAAAAAAGAACTAGGTGTTTATTTAACCAAGGTAGGGTGATCAATACTAGAACTGTTCTGTTCTAGAATCTTGTTGTTTGGCTGTTTAACTGTTGATTTAATATATTGAAATAGTTGCTGAAAGCACAGAAGAAGGCCCAGCGAAGAGAGAGTCTATTGAAGCTTGAAGCAGAGAAGAAAAAACTGCGTACAATTCTTCAAGTCCAGTATGTGCTGCAGAACTTTACTCAAGAGCATGTTCAGAAAGATTTCAAAGGTGGTGTGAATGGTGCAATATACTTGCCTTCTAAAGAACTAGACTACCTCATAAGATTTGCAAAACTGACATGTCCAGAAAGAAATGAGAGCTTGAGGTAAGTTTGGTGCTTTTGTGTAATGAATATACTTGGTTTGCTACAGTAAGTGTCCTGTTTGACACTGCCATGTCTTGAAATGTTATGGTTTGGGGCACAAATTAAAACTCCATACAGTACACTTTCTCTAGTCCAGATCTTGGAATATGGCAGAACTACTTCACTCTGAGCCTTAAAGGAAAGCTACTGTACCCGCTTTTCCAGTTGTTCAGACTACATACAAACCCTCCTCTGTTAAATCTTTTTGTATTTCCCTGGGGAGGCACTGCAATATCACCATAAGTAGGAATTGGTGGCATGCTGCTTCATTGAGGTCTTGTTGTACATCTAATAAAAATGCAGTGAAGATGAGATGTGTTCCATTCATGTGATAATCAAGATGAGCTGCTTTGGGGTAAAGGAATGTAACGGAGTCCTTTAAGATATGACATACTTTAGCTCTGTCACTCACTGTAAGGTTGTGGTGTATGGTAGTACCTGTCGTGGTTGTATTATGACTGCTAGGAGTGCTTAGCTTCACTCTGCCTTAAGACTGCAGTAGACTGTGCATAAACATGGAAAACCTGTTAGATGGTAATCGGAAACACTTTGTGGAAAAGTAATTATTTTCATTGTAAAAAGTGACTTCCTGAAATTCTTAATCACTTATCACACATATGCTAAGCTAGGTTAATCTTTGCTCTTAAAAGTTATCTTCTAAAGTTACTTACTAAAAATACAGTAGTGTTTCATCTTGGTGGGAAAAAACAGTTATATCTCGTTGTTTATTCCACAAAATCATTACTCTTTCCTTTGACAGTAAGTTTCACATTGATGCCCTTTAACATCATTTGGGGGCTGGGGAGAGGAGGAGGAGAACCATGGGCCTATGACCAAATGCTTCACCTAGCAGAATGACTAGAACTGGTGATGGCTACCTTCTGTGCATGTGTCCAATAAATGAGGCAGTAGGATGATTAAGAGAGAATGGGTTCCCCAGCTGGGATTCCTGGCTCAGAATGAAGTCCAGCCATGTTGCTTTGTGGGATAATACTAGGCTTTCCAATTTGTATAATTTACAAGCAAGTTAATTTGCTAGACTGAATCTTGCACAAATTATTAAAATCTATCTTTTCTAGTGCATAGTAGTGTTGAGGATTTACTGTTTCCGGCCTTACTCCAGAAGGCTAAATGTCAGTATTTCCCAATGAAGGATTTTGGGGGCAGTGCAAGACTTGATTTTTGGGTACATTTCTACCTGGTAAAATGGTCTTTTCTTTTCTAGTGTTGAAGATCAGATGGAACAATCATCTCTTTACTTTTGGGACCTTCTAGAAGGCAGCGAGAAACCCGTGGTGGGAACAACATGTAAGTGCTTCATCTGGAGGAAATGTGTGCTATTTTTAATATCTAAAACAAACAGAAATGCTTGATTTACATGTCGCCATGTATATTCAAGTGCTATGTGCAATTCTGTTCTCCAAGGAAGAGCTATTTAGTTACTAAGTACAGATTAGTAACAATGCGGTAATCTTTCCCTGGATAAAGAAACCATTGTCTTATACTGATGTCTGTATCTTTTGTGTGAGCCTAGATTGTTCTGAGGAATATTGGTGGTAGCAGATCAATAGTAACTACATGAATTTACTGAATGGTAGTGGGGGTGTCTTGTTGGATAGCTGTGCAAATGGAGTAAGTGTGGAACTCTGTTACTGACCAGAATGCTTAGTTGAATATACTGATGTCTTGGCTGAATGCTAGTCAAGATATGACATTGAGGAACAGCAGTTGTTAATGAAATTGGGTGGGAGCTCTGATCATCTACAGTGCAGTTTCACCTATTGAAAATATACTCACTTTATCATGCACCAGAATCTATGGGACTCTGCATATTCTTTTGTTCTTTTAATTTCAAAAGCCCTTGGACAATCTTGAACAAGGGCTTTTCTCATTTTTCTTTTTGTAGTTTGTTTTTTGGTTTTTTTTTTTTTCCTTTTGCAGGATCTTACTGTTGGGAGGAGGGACTGTAGGGCAGTTATATGGTGACCACATTACAGCTTTACCTCTGCTACAGCCAGCACAGCCTGCTGTGTTGTATCAACACTGTTTAGTTCACAAATATGAAACAAATCCTTTTTAGGTTTTTGTGATCTAATGTTGCTAATGATCACCTTATATGTATCTAAACACAAACTACAGCCTTTACTCTAGATTGTCAAGATATTTTCTGCTAAATTAAGTGGTCTGGCAGATATTCCTTTAAAAATATTTATGTAATTTGGCAAGAGGCGTAAGTAGCTGGAGAAGTTGCAATTTATACATGGGAAGAATCTTGGTCTGTAATCTAAATATTCCTTGATTTTTGAATTTGCGTATTTTAACTTCATAAATTTTTTTTTACCTTTTCAGATAAACACATGAAGGACTTGTTATCCAAACTTCTAGACTCTGGTTACTTTGAAAGTATTCCAACTCCTCGCACCACTGTGCCAGTGAAAGAATTGGAGGAAGTACATAGAAAATCTGAGAGGACAAGACAGATGTCAAAAGGAGAACCTATCAAAGAATCAGGTAGAATATTTCAGGGTACAATTTCTGTATTAAAATATTGGGATAAACTTGAACTAAGCATTGATTTTTTGCATAGCTTGATGCTAAATCTAAACCTATAACTTGCTTTCAATTCAGTAATTAAAACTAAACCTGAAGGGCTTGCCCTGTTGGGGGGGGGGGGGGGGGGGGAACCTAATTAATAGTAATGGGTTCTTTTTACCTCTTGAGCATACCTCTGTGTGAGAAACATAATATTCCTTTTACCAAAAACTTAATGGTTTCTGGTAATTTCTGCAAGTGTTAGAATGTGATCAGAAAATGGAAAATAGTCTAAATATCTCATGTTGAATGCTGAGATGAGGTTTCACTGCATCAAGTTTAGCCTTTGGTCTTACTATTCAAATAGAATTAGAGACTTGCTGTTGTTTAGCTTGCTCTCTGCATTTGATCAGTTGAAACAAATTAACATCCTTTCTCTAGAATCCCTTGTGGAGCTTATGAAGTCTGAAATACAGCCACAGGAGGTAAGATGCTCCACTGTTAATTGCCTTTCTTTAGTATTGTGATTTATCAGAAATATTACTGCATTTCTCAGCCCTTTAAATTTCAAAAAGCCTGAGTAACAGCTAAGCTGCTTCCTTATGTAGGAACTGTTACAGAAGACTTAGTTGCCTTTCTATTTCTCCACATTTGTGGCTCCTGTAAGGTATTTGAGGGTAAATGGGGAAGAATTACATAAAGCAATACAATACTTCAATGCTCTTTCTTTTCTGAATAAACTAAAACATCAGTTTTGGGAATGAAAACAGATGTAGCACACAAAAAAATTTTTTGTGTGCTACAGTATAGAGAAAAAAATAGCATGTACTAAAGCTTTCCCTAAAAGGCAAGCAGAGGACTTAGTATTGATAGCATTGAGAATGATGCAAATCTTACTCTTTCTCAGAAGAGTGATGATCCTGAGACAGCCGTGTGTGCATAAAGGTGTAAAGATGTACTTCAGTAGTCCTCCTAACTCTTGAGTTTAAGTACTCAAACTTTAACTGGCAATAGCATGAAAGCTATTAGACTTGGTTCAAAATGAAGGGAAGGAGGTTTGGTTTTTTGGAAGTGCAGATAGTGGATCTTAATGCTGAATCCCTCTTGTAGGATAGCTCACTAGAGAAATAGTCCAGAACAAGGCTTTGTAATGTCTGGTAACATTCAGATTCTAAACTTTTTCTGATATCATGTCAGAAAAATCATAGCCAGGATGTCTTCACTTCAGATACTGACTTCCTGTTTATGACAAAGTAGTAACTCAGGATATCTATAGGATATCTTAGTTGAAAACTGACAGAATATTGGTAATATTCACAGGATGGAGTTGAAGTCCAACTGTATTAAATTAGAAACTGAGTATTTAAACTCTAAGAATCAGTTATACTTGATTACTGCACGCTACCTAGGTCAAACATTCTGGGAGGAGGTGGTGGTGCTATGCTTATTAAAATGGCTAATAGTAGATGCTACAGACTTCTGGATGTTTAGGAGAGCTACCTTTTACAAAAGGCACAGCTGAACTGGATATTGTTACTGCCTGAGAAATTCAGTTAGCCTTGAGGATAAGGATCATAGATTCACTCAGCTTCAGTATGTTTCATTTGTGCTGTTTGGGATTGTTTTCATACTTTTGTGGCACACCAGAAAAAAATACCACACTAATCTGCAGTGTTGTAGAATAAAGCCATAACTGCCTACATGGTTTCTATGGCTAGAACTTAAACTGCTTAGATTCTACATTTAGCTGAGCTTTGAGTAGCTGGATGACCTAACTTAACTGACCTGAACTGTAGTAGCAAAATGTTTTCTTGGAGCCATTAAGTTTCTTTGGTCTATATAGTTTCTCAACAGGCGTTATTTGCCTGAAGCAGAATACTCTGTCAAGAAGAAGCCAGAAGAGCCCAAGTCTTGGGAAGCTGAATGTGCTAGAAAACAAGAACCTCCAAAATCCTGGGAAATGCTTGTTGATATTGAAGAGCAGGAGCAGAAGCAGAAAAAAGAGACCTTAAAGCCTTGGGAATCTCGTGTTAGGCAGCAGGAAACAAAACGGCCAGATTCACCAAAGCATTGGGAAGCTCATGTTAAAGAAGAGGAGCAGAAGCGTGAGCCTACAAAGTCTTGGGAGACCCGTGTTGAAGAAGAACAGAAGAAGCAAGAAGCTCCGAAGGCCTGGGTAGCACGTGTTCGAGAGGAACAGGAGTCCTCCAAACCTTGGATAGCAAAGGTTAGGGAAGAGCAGGATCAGAAGAAACAGGAATCTCCTAAGCCATGGGTAGCAAAAATTAGGGAAGATCAGGAACAGAGGAAACAAGAGTCCCCAAAACCTTGGGTAACAAAAGCTAAGGAAGAACCAGAGCAAAAGCAGGAATCTCCAAAACCTTGGGTAACCCAAACTAGGGAGGAACCAGAACAAAAGAAGCAAGAGCCTGTGAAATCATGGGAAGTGCATGTTAGGGAAGAGCCAGAGCAGAAGAAGCAGAAGCCTGTGAAGGCTTGGGCTGCACATGTTAGGGAGGAGCCAGAGCAAAAGAAGCAGGAAACTCGAGAGGCTTGGGAAACAGCTGAGAGGCAACAGCAAGTGTCATCACAGCAGTTACAGAATCCTCCGAAGTCCTGGGGAGCTGCAAATGTTGGGCCAAAGGAGCAGATGGGGCCAAAGAAGTTTGATATGGAACCCAAAGAAGTGAGTTGGCATATGTAGTATTACCTGTCATGAAATTTGACATTAGTGTATTGGACTAAAGCTTCATTATTAGCAGAGGCTTTACAAGGTGTAGCTTGTAGACCTGTGTAGATTCCCATTTCATTCTTCCTTAGGTGAAGTAATTCAATTCTGTTAGTTAAGCTTTGTGTTTGAATAGCAAGATGGTGTGCTGCTTGGCTTTTTATGTCAACACAGCATTGCTGTGTTTGAACCTTGATTAACTGCTTTATGTGTAAGACAGAAGAATTAACTTAGCTCATCCCCAGCTATTGGCTCTGTCCACTGTTATCAGTGCAAAGCAGGTATGACTCATCTGGGGATCAAATACTTTCTGTGACTGCATACAAATAGCACTTCAGTAATTTTTTAGGCTTTTGATTAAAATAGCTGATTCAAGGGAACTAACATCTAGTTCAAGCAATACCAACTGTACAGAGGCTTAAATATGTATTTCCAGATGAATGCAAAGCTATACTGCTGCCCTGGAGATTCTAACAACAGAATTGTTTTAGAAATGTAAAATGAAACCCACTGTAGGGTTGATGGCTGAGCAGACTGACAGACTTATGTTAAGTTAGCTTTTCTTACCTGTGCTCAGGTAGCAACAGTTCTTACTCTAGGGATGGACAAGGTTGTAGGCAAAGCAGAGTTCAGTTACACCATTAAGTAAGACTTGAGGAAGAAAATGAGGAATTGCTCAATTCTCTCCTACAAGTTGCTGTTGTCAGCACTTACCTTCTTTCTGCAAGAAAGCAGAAATCAATTTACTTTATATTGTTCACAGCAAATGGTTAAATTTAAATTTAGTCTCATCAGTAAACCTGGCAAAACTGAAAAATGGTTATTCTTGCTTCTAGAGGCGGGAGCGCAAACAGAAGGTTGAACATGAGATTAAAAGAGTAGGTAACATGCAGCACTGGGTAACCAAATGGGTGAGGTGTTTCAGCTTTGTCTTCTACTCTTAAGCTGAGTGGAATCACATCTGGTGGTGGTGGTGTAGGTATGGAACTGTTCTTTCACTCATAACTGAGCACAAACAGGTGTTGCACAGAATTAATGTCGTGGAGTTTATTTGAACTATGGTGCAGTCTCAAGCATTTTAAGATATTTTGGAATTTCTGGTGTCAGCAAAAAGCAAGATTGTTTCTAGTAGGATGGGTACCTTATTTTGTGTAAGATAGGTGGCTTAAGTACTAGGCAAAACTTTTTGCTGAGGAAAAGGAGGGATTCTGGTCAGCTGGGGAAACTCCAGCTGCCGAGGAGTGTTCTTTAGTAATGTGTAGTTCCACCAAATTCAATGAGGTGCTGCTTATGTTGGCTTGCTGAATTAGTAAATGAAGCCTGTTTGCTCCTGAACTTTGCTTTATGTAGCAGGCCATGAAGAAACATCAGCTGGCTTTTTGCATAGTTGCTGTTGGCAAATTGTTATATCAAGAGAGCACTAAATGATTAAAAAGTGTGCTGTCATCCTAGGTAGCATTTTATAACTCGCTTTATCAAAATGAATGTTTAGCTTTGCTTAAGCTGCGTATAAAGAGCATAATTGAAGTATTTTAAACTTTTTGGTTAGTGAAACTTTTAAGAAAAGCAAGGGGAGGCAATGCCATGTGAAATCCACTTATTTTCCTGGGAGAGCCTATGAAATGACCTTGTGCATGATAGATAAATGGTTTGTGTAACTTCTGTTCTGATGCTGACATCTAACCTTTTCTTATTCCATGAAATGCATGTTAGAGCTCTCAAATTTTCTCATAAGCTGCTAGATTTTGAGACTTGGAAGTATGCTTATTAACTTAATGTTCATACCCTAAGGGGTGATACTTAAGGAAGGCTCAGTGAGCTGCTGTGTAGGTCTTTTAAGCCATTATTCTACATAAATGTGTAACTTAGAACAGCATCTAACTGTTCACTAGAAAACCCTCTCAGCTTAAAACATTGTTTTAAGTAGAGTACTTCCTTTTCAAAGCATCTGAGATGCAAAGCCTGGTAAACTGTTGTTTTTTCATATGTGCTCTGTGTGGCACTTACCTTTTAAATAATTCTAGTTTTGAACATATAAGTTGAAACACTAATGATAAAAAACAAATCTATATTGGGAAGGTTCCATGTCTACTTCTGCTTAGTGGATTTCATTATTCTTAGGCACTTGAAGATAAATTCTACAGAATAGAGAGCCTCTGCTTCACTTCTAGTTTAAAGCTCTATCAGATAACAACCCCTGAGTAGATGCTCTCCTAGTCAAAAGAAACAATGCAGCCAGTATACTGTTGAGAAATGTAGTGCCATAGTGTATTTGTAGTTGGAAGGGACCCACGAGGATCAAGCATGACCTCAAAGGATGGGGCGAAGTAGAAGACTAACAAACTGCAGAAGCATGCAGGAGTTTATGGTCTTTAACAACCACAAGTGAAACAATGCAGTCTTTTTGGCTTCCATGTTTTGAGGCAGTCTTCACTTGTTTAATATGTAAGTTGAACTTAAAACTGATGATTACCTACAGAGCTTCAGACACTGCCAGATTTACTTGCTTAGGTGACTTAAAGGCAAAAAAACCTGTTACCTGTTTGCAAATATATAGCAATGTAAAGTAGTGTACTTGTCTTAGTGAAGAAAAAGAGCACATGACAGCAAGTGTTTCAAGATGAAGTGTGTGTAAGGGATGGGTAACAGGGATGGAGAAGGAGGTTTTGACTCCTACTTAACTGATAAATTGCCCAGATTTAATTTTATTCATTTGTAACTTTTGTATTAGATCCTTAATAGGTTTTTGTTACTGAAAGCAAGAACAGTAAGAACTTGCATGCAGTTAGGAGAAAAAGCTATTGCTTGTGCATCTGAGTTTCTAATTAGGATGGATAGTACAAAGGTACCACTCTAGCTCTAGAGTACAAAAAATGAACTTTTCACAGCTCAAGAAGTAGCTATCATGTGGGCCATGTACTAAAATGGATTAATGCAATGTTAATGCAGTGCTGCATGTACATGGATTGTGCTTTGTGAAGCTGGCTGAACCCTGTAGGCTTCTTTGTGCATGTTACTGAAACTTCTGCAAATGCACTGATTAGTTTCAAGTAGTTGAAGAGATGTATCTGGACTTATCCTAAAATTAGTTGATGGCACTTGAATTTCTTTTGAATCTAGTGTGACAATTAAAAATGTCACATGTACTCTTCTGCCATGTATTTTTTCTAATGAATTAATGTAAATACTCAATTATGCCCTTGTGCAGAGTACTGAAATAGTAATCTGCTGGAAACACAGATGTTGGCACTGTATGAAAGTGTTCTGTGTTTTGATAAAACATTTCTATTTCTCAAAGCAAAGTGAAAACCAGTACGGAAGAACAACTAGGAGACCATCTGAAACAAGGAGTAATGAGGCTCTGTAGAAGTCATTGTTGAGGTACAGAAAGTGAGGTGGGGTGTGCAGGTATATGCACACCAATATTTCATGCTGATCTTCAGAGTGTAATAAAATGCTTTCTGCTGGAGCTGTTACATTGAGAACATGTGGCTCTGAAAGCAAAGAAGTCTGATTGCAAATAACCTGCTTGCTGCAGTACATCTTAGTTTCTTCAGCATGTCTGAAAATGCCATCCCAGTAAAAGGTCTGTACTTACTGGCATGTGTTCTGCTGGAAGGAAGTATGTTAAATCTTGAGTGGTGCAGTTCTGGTATTAAGATTATTCTGGCCTCAACTTGAACATATGTGATTGTAAGAAACCAAATCAAGCGAATCCTATGACTTAACTAGTTATGACAACAGTAAGCTGATTCTTTCTTTTTTCTGAAGTGGGAACTTGAACCAGAAAACATCAAAAACAGAATTTCTTGGCCTGTGGTACCCAGTATTTATAGCTTACGCTGGAAGTATATTGGATGAAAGCAGCTTGCCTTGTTCTCAGTGTTAAATGTGATCTTTTTTTCCTTTGTAGGTGCCTAAACCTGTACATCAGCCAGCTGCAGAATTTTGCTCTACTTCAACTCTTCCAAAAGATCCAGTACTGAGAAGGGAAAAGCTTCAGGATTTGATGACTCAGATACAAGGGACTTACAACTTCATGCAAGTATGTTTTTTTTTTTTTGCTCTGTTGCTGTAGCAGATCCAATGCATACTAGGTTAGGAAAAACGCAGTGCTGACTATGCATGTTTGCATTGAATGAATGGATCTAACTCTACTTAGTTGACAGCAACTTGTCAAATGAATGTTTTGTGTGTATGTGGAATCTAGTTTCCTACCAACTAATCATCTTTTTCTCAAAAGGAATCCATTCTGGATTTTGATAAAGCTTCACCAAGTGCCATTGGTTCATCTCAACCACCTTCAGTTACTCCAGCAAGTAGCCCTGTAGGTAGGTAATGTTGTAAGCATAACCAGCAGGGTTTGCTTGGCTGTCAAAACACCTAGTTGGGAAGACAGCCTCCTTAATAATGAAGAATACCAATGTCTGTCAGAGCAGCTCAAACCATTTAACTTTTTAAACCATTGCTGGATGTGGCTTAAACTCCTATTTGCCTAGTAATGGAATGCTTCTATAATCACTAACTTGCATGTTCATCTAAATCCAGCTGCAGAGTGGGCATGTTGTCAACATACCAGATTTTTGTCTAGATGTGGTATGTAGCTATTAGATGTGGCATATAGATACAGACCATGAATGAGCTCGGGTCAAGAGCAGTTAACTAGTTATATGTACAAAACAAGCTTTATATAATTGGCCATGATAAGAAATCATTTAGGTGGTTTGTAGGCTGTAAAACATTAATTACCCAGTTTGTAAAATACTTAATTGGTCTTGGTTTTTATTTGGAAAGTGATCATCTCTACCTTGGTAGAGATATTTTGATCACTGGACACCTGCTTTCTTTTATTAAAAAAAAAAAAAAACAACTCAGGCTTTCCAATAGGTGTAATTTAGCGATGCAAGTCTAACATACTCTAAAAATAGTGCATCTTTGTATACTGAATGTTCTGAATTTAAAGACTGTTGCTTAACTCATGTTCTTTTACAGCTTCAAAAGAACAGAAACTGCCAAGTCAAAGTGATTTTCTTCAACAACCTCTGCGAGTAAGTTGATGCTAGGGCTATCTTGAGGAGGCAAAGCAGTAACCAAGAAATGATAGAACACTGGCTTTGTAACCAGTATAGTATAAATTCACTTCAGTAGCTTGAAAGAAAAAAAAGTCAAAGAATTGCTGGCTGCTCTTGTGCTTATCATAAAGGAAATGAGAAACAAATGTTAATTTTATTGAAATATGTTGAAGGCATGCTCAAATAGTTCAATGTTTAACTCCTAGTTTCAAGTCATAGCTAGTGGTGTGCAGGAGAAAATACTGCATTTCTAGATCATGAATGTCTTCATCTTTGATATTCTTACTTATGCCAAAGATGCAGTTTCTGCCATTGTTAGGTGAACCTTAAGTTCACTTAATGTGCTTGCATATCTTAACTACTTTGGCTTTTAAACAGGCTTACTTATCACTAATAAACACTCTTAATTTAAAAAAAAAAAAAAAGCTTTGACTTACTGGTCAGAGTACTTCAGAGTACTGCATCATTCTGAGATTTGCTTGTAAATGCTTAGAGTGAATTTCAGGGGCAGTCAAGAATTCAAGGTAATTCAAAATCCTGTGTTTTTTGTTCTTGCAAGGCTACTGAATCATCCATGACACTGCACGGTTCTAATACTTCCCTAGCATCTGCTGATCAGACACTTTCTGGCTCTGAAACTGAGGAACTGGTAACATCACAGACAGCACAGGTAATGTTTTCTGGTGTTCGCTGACATTTGAGGATCTGTAATAGCCAGCCTTAGCAGAAAGCTGTGGTGGGACCTCTCCTCAATTAAACTATATGTAACAGTACAGTGTCAGAGTGCAGGTGACACAAGTAATGTATCATGGATAATGGAGAGGTCATTGGAAAAGTCTTCCTAATACCACACGATTGCAAAGTGAACAGTCTGCCCCTTGAAATGGGAAGGGTGTGAAAGGGAAATTGCTGGCTAGGAAGTGTAGTGCATTTTCTTGTAGAGTTGTGCTTTGTTCAATGCAGAACCTTCTCTGACTGTGGAATATCCATAAATTAGGGTGGATGTTGTCATGCGGTAGCAGGCTGTAAGCTGAAAGCAGGTGTTCTCTTGTGCAGCAATGGAAGAAATCCTTGGCATCTGTCTGGTTTCAAGTTAAGACTTCAAAATTTGCTGTCTTATCTGTATTTATATGCAATTAAATCTTAAGCTAGCATTCCTTAAATATTAAAAGCTGAAGAAATAGCTTCAGTTTATGCTGATGATTGTCTTCGATCTGTATTTCTGTGGCTGGAAATGCAGTTAAGCTTCACACTGGACTCTCTTAATACTGTGTATGTAGATTACAATGAAGTGTTTTTCTGCTAATGTACATGCTGTGCATCAGTGTACAATGTATGTAGCATTTACTGTGTTCTTCAATATACTGTATAACTATAATATCCCCATCAAGACTTATTCTTTGCCTTCTACCTCTTGGATCAGTGGTTTTAGCCTGGTTCTTGACACTATCTTTTTACAATGCAATAACATTTCCTATATTTAAGTATCTTTAATGTGAATCAAAGAAGCTTGTACTATGGCAGACATCTGATTTTTAGGAGAATGTTCTGTTTTTGCCAATGTAGTGTTTATGATTAGGGGTTCTTGTGCTTAGTCCATCCCTAATCACTTAACTTTGAAGTGTTACGGCTTGCTTCATCCACAAGATGGTCCATGAGAAGCAAGAGGACTATAAAGCAGTAGTAAGATTCATTTGGTCTCAGCATGACTGGGGAATATACTCCATAGTAGGAGTATACTCTTCTATTAGGAAATACAGTTCTGTTTGCACCTGTGATGTGGTAAGAATGAGAGTTGGTAGTCTTCATCCTTAGGCTGTGAATCTAAGTATAAGCAATTCTTAAACTTAGTATTGCAGGTGTGAGTTTACAATCTGTGCATTGTCTAGTTAAGGCTACCTGCCAGCCTTGTTTGTTTCTCTGAAGCCTTGTTAGACAAAAATCTATTGGGTGCTTAATATAAGACACTTCTGTTTGACACTGATGTCACTTCAATTGCTCAAAGCAAAGTTTTTGGAATTACCTGACTTTGCAGGGCTAGTTGTACAGAATACATTGTCTCAGTCCTTAAAGCTAATTACTTACAACTTTTGATTAAGGTAACTATTTAGTGCACTTCAGACTGACTGTTCATTCTTGTCTTTTTCAACAGACTTTGTCTGTTTCAACTTATGCACTGGTATTGCATGGCTCTAGCAGAACTTTTTGCTTTCTGTAGTACTTGTAATAGCATGTCAATGTATGGCTTCTTCCAGGCATCAGCATCGCTGTCTCAAGAGACTGAGAAGTATGCTTCCCAGCCACTGTATCAGACAAGTCCTCATATTTCTGAGCCACTGATACCTAAGAAGATTGAAATAGCCCAGGTGAGCTATTGCAGGCAGTTGAGAAATGTTATTGAAAAGGGTAGTAGGAGTCAAATATGTGTAGATTATGATTTATTTTGATTTCTGATTTGTGGAGTACATCAGTATTCTAATAAATTAATGTTTCATTTTGCCACTCTGCACAGATGAGTTTTAGCATTGGTTAGTACTTTAGAAAACTCAGCACTGTTTCTAACCTGAACTATAATTAAGTTGGGAGAGAGACACAAACCTGAGTTCCTTTGGAAAGGATAAGTTATTTTTAATTCCAACCAGAAAATCATCTTCCAGCAAACTGAATGGATAGCATCCCATGTTTCCTTAGTGGTGGATAAAAGTACCTAAGCCTCTTTATTGTGAAATTCATACAATGAGTGGTATGTATAGTAGCTCATGGGCACATTTCACTTCATCAGCAGAGAGTGCAATAGAAATACTGATTGCTGAGGATGCACAGCAAGATTTGAAATTGTAAGCAAAAGCTATTTTGTAGCTTTACTATGTCCAAATGTCATCCTGTAGAAACTGCTGACTTCTGTCAGTCTAGGCTTTAGAACAATTTAACTGCTTCTGTTACTGCCTGATAACTATCAAGTGACCTCTCGTTACATTTATATTCTTTCCCTCAGGCAACTGTTCCTCTCCCAAGTGAGCCTCAGTCACCATTGCCAACTTCAAGCACCTCCATAACACCAGTACCACAAGGGCAAAGCTTTCAGTCTCCTCCAGCAAGTAGCAGTTCTGTCACAATAACAGCAGCTCCCTTTCAAGCTATGCAGACTGTAAGTATGTGTACTCATGATTGAGAAGCATGCTCAAACTTAATCCTAACACAGGGGAAGCTGGCTTCTCCTTGATGTAATAAGGAACTTGATAGATTATTTTGATGCTTTCATGTTAAAAATCTAGATGAGAACTCTTTCCTCAATGGCTGGAGTATCTTAGTATCCTTAAGGAACTAAGAGGTCAGATATTAAATTGACCAATTTCTACCTACTTGCTGAGGTAGAGTTGATTGTATTTGCACTGTTCTTATGTGTGGATGTCAATGACTGTGGAGGAGAGAGATGGAATCCTTATTGGTACCATGAAGCTTTCTGAAGCTTAAGTCTGCCATGCTATTTTTTAAGCTGTTTGCATTAGCAGGATAAAACTCAGTCCACTGGAATCATGGAGAACATGTCCTTCATAAAGATCAAACTGTCCCCCCTATCCATCCCTAATGAGATACCTGGAGTAGTCTACAGATTGAGCAGTGCTTGTTGCAAATGTATAAAAACAGCATCCCTCATTACTGATGTCACAAACAGTGCTAACACTGCTACTGTCCAGCAATTTGGGATGTAAGTCCTTTGAGGACACAGAGGAAGGGTCTCTACTTAGGAATTAATGCTTCCTTCTCTGTACTTAGACTTGTCTATTTCTCTGATCCCTTTTTCAGAAGATGGTAAAAACTTTGTTAACATTCTTCTGAAAAAGCAAGTTTAGGAATTGATTACCTGAGACTTTCCAAAGGCATTTTCCATTCCAACAAATGTAGCTGTGCACCCATGCAGTTCTATAACTTGTTGGACAGTTATGGTGGGGGGAGGTTAGAAGTAGCTAATAGCTTTTCAAAGCACAAGAACTTTAGGTGCAACTAAAACACCTTACATCGTGGTTTGTTCTTTAGTAAATCGCTACCATGATGTTTCTTTCTTGGCTTGCTGTATTAGTAGAAATGATTCCAGTAGAACCTTGCCTAGATGTACAGAATGTTAATGTAATTATACCAGAAGTAGTGGTGGGAAGGTTGTTCTAAACTCAGTCTATTAACATTGAGCTACTATGTAATTATATTATTCATGGAAGTTTAAAAAAGCAAAACCAAACCAACAGCATGCTATGATTGGAGAACCAAAGTCTTGGGGGAGTGGTCCTGTAAGATAAGTGTCTGTTACAAAACAAATATGGAGTCTTGGTCTTTGCTGTTCTAATTATATCTGAGCCTAAGATCTGTGTTCAGAATGCTTTTTAGTGCAAAATGTTACCATTGCATGTTCACTTAAATTAATGCTGTGGTGTTTTGAGATATTAAGTATGCAAGACTTCTTAGCACTTTTGGTTCACAACATTGCTGGGACTTCAATGCCTCTTGCAGTGGTGGTACTCTTGAACTTGACAGTGCATTCTTCCTATCATTGCTTCCACTGTCATTAACAAGGAAATAGCTATTGGATTTCAGTAGATAGCCAGGATTCAGATACTTCCTTAGCAAAGTGATGCAGTAATGAGACAGTGAAAAAGCCTCAGTTGATTATATACCCTTAAACATCTGAACACCCTGTTGCTGCCATTGGGCTCATGGGGCTTAAAGGCATATGATGTGGTGCAACTCCATTAGAATTCCACTTGAGACCCTCACTGATAAGAGGCTGCTTGCTACAAGTGGTCTAGGATGTGAGTGTTGACAGCATGGCTGTATGACATCCTTGATTTTCTTTTAGAAAGAAAATTACTACAGCAGTAGCAGAACCACTTGCAGAACCACTCTAGTGGATATGTTTAGGGCAACTGGAATTCTTGACTGGATTTGATAGTTTGTTGTTTAGCCTTTTAGCATGGCTGGAAAATAACTTGGAGTTCAACTGGAAGGGAAAACAAATCACTGAAATGGTCTATGCTGCTTTTGTCTTTGTGCTGCCAGAGTTCCACGCACATCTGAAGATCCCATTATTGTAACATTTCAACTGGAAGCAAACTAGCTAATTCTATGGTAACTGCTGCTGAAATAAGGTAGTTGAGTTCAGTCAAGCTGCTACTTCTGGCTAATTGCCAAGCATGCAAGACTGCATTCAGCAAGCTTACTGTGAATTCAAAGGATGATCAGCAACACCGTGGTCTCAGTTATTTCTATGAAATGATTGGTGCTCTAGGAACTGATGAAGGCACTGTGATTTAAGCTACAGCTAGCATAGCAGGATGGTGGCATTAGGCAGACACTTCAGCTGGTGGTGTTAAGCGTGCACTTGAACTGTTACAGGTATTTAAAGTGAATGCTCCTCTGCCTCCACGTAAAGACCAGGAAGTTAAAGAGGATTCTTCATATTCAACGGGATATAACCAGAGTTTCTCTACAGCAAGTACACAGACTCCTCCTCAGAGCCAGTTGCAATCTTCTCATGTTGCAGAACAAACCTCTCTTTCACAGGAATCTCTTTCTTCAGGTGAGAACTGTACTTGTCTGTGTTTCAAGCAGTCGTTAAAATTCCTTAGGTTATAAAAGCTCCTTGGGTAAAACTACTTCAGATATATATTTATTTGTTAATGTACTGCGAGTATATTCAGTTTAAGTCAGTGGAATTCTTAACCACTGAAGTTCTAATGTAGCAACTGTTAACATCAGGGTTATATGAGTGGTAATTTAGTTGATAGTACTTCTGGTAAGTAGAGTCCTGAGCAGTCTTTATTAAACAAAACTGATTTGCTTGACATTCAGATGCTGATACCAGGTGAATATATGGAGCTGATGCTAAGGATTTGCAATGAATTGAGGCACTAAATTTGCCTGGATCAGTTTCCAGGCTGAGAGATGACAAGTAGGAATCTGAATTTAAAGTTATTTAATCAGTGACTCAAGGTCACTGAGTATTGTCTGCTAGAGGACTGTTGTAGGGATTGTTTGAGGCTGATATTGTGTGAAGTCAGTGAGACATTCTAAGGTTAAGAACTCCAAAGAACAGTAAGTACAGCAGCTAGGAAAAACGTTATTTAGCTTGAATGCTCCTTGTCATCACAGACTACAGGTGGTGATCTGTTGCTGTCTGCACAGCTTTCTGGTGAAACACCATATTTGATTATTATGTGCAATGGCTCTGCAGGAGCCTCAGAAAGATTAGACATCCTCTACTTGGACCCATTTTAATCTGTTTTTGGATTGATTTATAGCGTAGACTTATGGAACCTGTGGAACCCATTCATAGTTGCATGATCTGTATTTAAGGCTAACCACTTAACCATCTTGTGAGTGAAAAGTATTCTTCAATACAATACCTGTTGCTTGAGATGGAACTGCTTAATACCACATGTAAGAGTGTCTCAAGAGACAGAACCCAGCTGCAGTTGCAGCTCTCTACAGTTGACTTATTGCTATCTAGATGAGATTGTTTCATCATACTAAAGGATGTCAACACTGAGGTGTGATCTAGTTAATCATAGAACACTGAGGACTTTCTGCCAGTAGAGCAGTGTAGGCTCTAAGTGAAAATTTGCAGTTGAGTGTAGTTTTTATTCTAATGTGGTTATTTTCCTGATGCTGCTAGCAAACTTCAACAGGGCAGAACTGATGTTCTTGAATACTTGAGGCTTACACTGACAGCCTGGGCTAAGTCTACAATATGCTTCATAACAGGGATTATACTCTACATAACAAATGGAAGGAACTTCCTTATTTAGAATAAGGACAAGAGCAGGATACACTGAGCAGCTTAATCTGGTGAACTTCCTAATGCTGCATTTGCTTCTACATGTGTTAAGCTATTGCAGCTAAGTTTTTCCACCCATGTCTTTTGTTTTAAGGAGTGAATTATCAACCTGATGGAGCTGTTTCTGTTAGCAATGGTAGCCTTGCCTTTTATCCAGCACAGACAAATGTTATTCCCAGACCCCCTCAGCCTTACCTTAACAGTCGTGGGTCTGTCAGAGGATCTGCTAGAGGTGGAAGGTCTCTGACCAATTCATATCGTTCCCCTGGTGGATACAAAGGTATGTCTTTGTTTACTACTTCCTTAAAGATCTTCTGTTACATACTAGAACGTTGTTTTAATGCATAGTATTTAATTAGGTTCTATGTGAAACATTGCAGTATTTTAAGAACCACGTGCAGAAAGTAAGGTCTTCCTGTAGAATGAATTTGCTTAAATTCTGGGGCTTTTTGTAGTCCCTGTACTTTGGCTGTCATGTGAACTGGTAGAGAGCAGTATTATAGTTGAATTATGAAAGTGTTCAACAATTAGTAAATTACCATCTACTCTTCTAAACTTCTTCCCTCCCTTGCTTCTTTTTCTCCTGGCCTCTGTCACTTGCTAACATCTTGGGCAGGTATTTTCTTTTCAGATGATACTGGTACTACTTGTTCAACACTGCTGGCTTTTTATCTTGCAAGCAGAAACTGGGATAAGGGAAGCGGTTCCAGTAATGGAGAACGCCTCTGGATTAATAAAAAAACAAAGGATTTTAGGAGAAGGATTGTTTGGTCTATACAGCGCTGCTGCTTGCTGGAGTGTCATGATTAGTTTCTGCTTACTTATCAAAGTTTCTGGTAGCAGCAGCCTCTTAACTTTGAAGTGGAAGCATGCTTAGTCTGAAATACAGGTTGTTTCAGTTAATGGACTGAGACTTCTTCCCAACTTGTAGGAGCTTGTTTAAAAAAAAAGTAAAAATAGTAGTCTGAACTTGCCAGCAGTGAAGGTTTATTTGGAAGTGTGTAGTGCTAAATTGCTTGCAGGTCCCCTTTGTTGTTTAAGGTCCTCTTTGTTGTTTAGTCTGATAGCTAAAGAGGCTAAATATAATTGTAGTAAAATGTCATAGCTGTGCATTTCTAACAGCAAAATGAGTGTGCTCATGTTTAGAGTCATGATGCTCTGATTTCTGAAACAAGGAATGGAGGTGTAACTGCATGATTTGATACATGTGCTAATTGCTTAAAGGGAGTTCTAGTTGTTTACAATGCGAGTCCAGAAAACTAAATGGCTAATAATGAGTAATCACTCTTTGAGCAGGTTTTGATGCTTACAGAGGGTCACCTTCAATAACTAATGGCACCTATGGCCAGCTGCAGTTCCCTGCTAGAGATTATGCTGGAATGCCGTATTCTCAGAGAGTAAGTATTGAGTTTGTTTTCATTAGCCTTCTTGAGAACTACAAAGCAGTCTTCTAATATTGTAACTTTTCAGTGTCCTAATAGGTAAACAATTCCTTACAAGCTAGAGGTCAGTTTTGTTTTCTAGACAAACTCTTTTGGGACAATAAAAAGCAGTTGAAATAAGAAGAAAGCTCATATTTGGGGCTGGTGGATTGTAGTCAGAATTGGGTCTCTGAAATGCAATCAGATAGTGAGTAAGAAATGTCAGAAAGCCCATCTTGCATGATTTTCAAATTAGTACTCAGTACCTCTGTAATGTGTATGATTTCTTGAATAGCTTGACATAAAATGAGGCTAAGCAAACTTCACATTTGCTTGTGGCTAGAACAGTTCATTAAAAACACATTTGGATTGTGACTGGGGACTAGATGTCCTTGTTCTTGAATGTATTTCTGGGGTAGCAGGAAATCCTGGTAGGAACCAGCCATTGTGATCTTGACACTTGGATACTTTGATTTGAATGAGGGCTGGTATCTCAAATGTTGATGCACTTGAAGGCATGCAGTAAATCATAACCAAGCCTGACAGACTTCATGTTCTGTAGTAGTGGTAGAACATAGGTGGATTAGGGGAGATCGGTTAGTTTGAGGATATTCTGTTGTTAAGCTCCAGGTGATGCAGGAAAAAAGGAAGCTTCACTATTCAGAAAAGTGTAAAGGATGAAACTCGTCAAGTATCTCCAGTAGGTTTAAGTATTTCTTTATCAGTAGTTTTTGACTTGTTCAAGGTGAGTAGATGGTCTTAAGGGGTAAATTTCTGCTCTTGAAACATGTTTCCAATGAAGCATGTTTCAGGTATGCTAGCATGCTTTAGAGACAAGTGATCCTTAAGCTTTCTCTAAGGGTGGGAGGCAAGGAGGAAAATGCCTGGATTTGAGGAGGTGTGGTATGTTGTAACTGCTGTGAGTGTTTTGTAGAGAGTTCTGCAGTTCTCAGTTTCCTGCTGTGCCATGCTTCCTGTTCATTACTTCGGAACTGAAGCTGCTGAACTGTAAAAATAAGGGGGGAGAAGTAGAAGGATGCAAATCTATTAATATCTAAACTATTGGTTTGTTGTACTACTGACTTTCAGAAGTGGGAAGAGGTGCTTAAGGTCTTAATTTGACACTCAGCATCATACTGCAGAAGTCTTTTCTTGGTGTTACAAGACATCTAGGTTACTACTGTTGGGGTGGCTAAAGGAACAACTGCCTTCTAGAAGTCAGTAGGCTGTCTTTTGAAGACACCTGATTAGTTTTGAAGGGGAAGTTCATTGAATGAATGCATGTCTGCATAAGGTCTTCATTATGTCTCAGGTCGTCTCATTTAAACAAGTTTTGCCATGCCTGTTTCTATCAGCCTTTGAGTGCTCTTATCTTTCTGCAGAAGTACTTGAACTTGGAGAGACATCTTTTGTTATATATACTATCTCAGTAAAATGTGAAATGTATCTGACCAGATTATGCTGATCCCTAGGTGGAAAATTAATTGTTGCCTGTTGGGAGGGGGCTTACATCATTTACATCATATACAACATTCACTGTCTGCATGAAGCTCACTTCTCTAATAAACATGTCCAAGTCTATGCAAATGTGTGCTCTTACTGAGTCAGTTTCCTGTGGAGTGTTAAAGTAAGCTTAATCCTTGGTGGTTCAAATTATGATGAAGGCAACTGAATTAAACACTTCAGGTTAAGCTGTGAACTTCCAGGTTGTGTCTGCAGTGTTTTTTCTTTAAAAAAAAAAAAATCCTGTTTAGAGGTGGGGAAAGTTGTGTATTCAGCTTTGGAATGAAATTTCTTCTATACTGACCTAGAATAGGCTTGAGACTTAAGGTGAAGTACAACAAAGCTTTTTAACTTAAGTAAATACGTAAGTAAATTTTCTATAAATAAGGTTGTTAATTGACAGTGATGGAGTTCAGAATCAAAATGTACAGTTCAGAGCCTGAATTACTTGTATGTTGTGCAGTTATTTCATAGCTCCATTTGTTTTCAGATTTGGTCATCATTATCTTCTGTTTTCTTTAGGATGTTAATTACCAGCAGTGCTATAAACGAGGTGGGATAACTAGTGGTCCACGAGCAAATTCAAGAGGTAAGGCCAATATCAGATTCCCAGGGATGTATCTGCTTGCTGAAGTGGAATGTTAGTGTAAACAGTGAGTGTACTGTCACTGCTAGCAGACAGATACAGCTTGGTATAAATTAGCCAAGTTAAATGGAAGAGTGCTACTCTTAAGCAGTCAACATTGCGTAGCAACAGGCTTAGTTCTACCATTCTCAATTTTCCTATGTCAGAGTTCTGATATGGTGATACCTTTTTGAACTTCATTCATAAAATTGACTAAAATACATGCAGAATGGTACTGCTGTTACATCTGGCATCTTCTCTTAGTTGTGTGGTGTCTCTTCTTTGAGCTGTCAGATCCCAGAAACTTTGTAAGAGTGCTTTTCTACAGAAAATAGTTGTTTTGTAAGTACAGCTTTCGACTTTGTACTCCAGCATGGAACTGGTGAAGAAATTCATGCTTGGATATACAAAGCTTGTGTTGTATAGAACGCATTTTGAAGAGCTGTGAGATGATTTCATCTCGTATATAGAACTTTCCTTCTGGATTTATTGTTATAGGTAAAAAGTGAGTAGAATCTTCACTGTAAATTACTGCTTAGAAGAAAAAGGGGAAATCTTTCATACAATAGCAACTGTTTCAGGATAAAGTATTTTGTCTCAGCCTGAGGAGGGACTCAAAATTCTGATTTGGGGAAAAATCAAAATGTGATGGTGATGAGGGAAGTTGACAGATTTACCTGTTAGTATTAAGTGAAGTTGCTTACCTTACTGTTATCAGATATGTGAAGGTATTCATTTCCTCCAGAAGCAACAATGGCTTAACTTGATAGCAGCTGTTCTAAATTTGTTCTATCAATTCTTTCATTCCAGACTGAAACTAGGTACTGTTAACTCAGATGTTTGAACAGATAAGCATTATTTTGGTCAGTAGGATGCAGAAAGCTGAAAAGCAATCCTAGTTTTTGTAATATTTTAACATGACAAGTAGATATGGCTTGACATGTCAAGAATACCTCTCCAGAAGAACAGTATTGAGGTAGCGTTAGGTGCAGCTTCAGGCCTTCAAGGTGTCTGAATAATTACATGTCTTTTAGTGATTCTGCAGAGTTCTTCCAGAACTTGCTTTGTATTTCCACTCAGTCAGCACATACTGTTTTATGATGAGGTATGGTAATTTTTAGCTGTGCAAATGCTACAGCTAAAAAGTTATTGCAAGCCACTGCCTCTCCTACTTAAAAGTGTGAGAAGTCATTGTTCATAGCTAAATTATGGTCCTTCTTGCTGAATGCAAGTGTGAGGAATGTGAAACAACTTCAAAGTTCTGTTCTCACTGGGGCCCTTTGACAAATTCTTACAGCTGAGGCAAATGTGTTACAAAACGGATTTTCTGCTTAAGAACATGCTTGCAGGTTTAAGGTACCCTTCTGTTATAATACTTATTTATCATTGCTAATGATCTTTAACAGCAGGGTGGAGTGATTCTTCTCAGGTGAGCAGTCCAGAACGAGACAATGAAACCTTTAACAGTGGAGACTCTGGGCAGGGAGACTCTCGCAGCATCACACCTGTTGATATGCCAGTGACAAGCCAAGCTGCCACTATACTACCAGTGCACGTCTACCCCCTCCCACAGCAGATGAGAGTTGCCTTCTCTGCAGCTAGAACATCAAACCTGGCCCCTGGAACTCTAGACCAGCCAATTGTGTTTGATCTATTGCTGAACAACCTTGGAGAAACATTTGACATCCAGCTTGGTAGATTCAATTGCCCAGTGAATGGTACTTATGTCTTTATCTTCCACATGCTGAAGCTGGCTGTAAATGTTCCCCTGTATGTGAACCTCATGAAGAATGAAGAGGTCCTAGTGTCAGCATATGCAAATGATGGGGCTCCTGATCATGAAACAGCCAGTAACCATGCAGTCCTGCAGCTGTTCCAGGGAGATCAGATCTGGTTGCGTCTGCATCGGGGAGCCATTTATGGAAGTAGCTGGAAATACTCTACTTTTTCGGGATACCTCCTTTATCAGGACTAAAATACAGTGCAATGTTTACAAAAAAGCTGCTCCAAACACCTTGGTGGAGGGGGGGATGGGACTAGCTTTGCACTTACTACTGACTTTATAGAAGATGTGGTTCCATTACTGGGGGAAATGATGGTCCTGTTGTGCAAGGTGAAATCATGGAGTTGGGGTACTGAATCAGCACTAATTTGGCACTTTATCAGTTGTGATGTAGCCTTGCTAGTAAAGCTGTGAATGTATATTGTTTGCACTTACCCTAAACTGTATTAATGTCCAGCTTACTACACTATTGATTGCCTCAAGTATGGGCTATTCACAATGCCTTGTTGTGCCTCAATAAAACAAGTTAATATGCATTTTAGTATTAATCTTGCTAGTGGTCTTTATCTTTAAAATATCAGGATAGTTATTCCTTGTGAACTGTACATACATGTTCACACTCCATATAGAACTTGTCTTTGGGTTTCAGTAATTCAGGGGGTAAATTAGTTTAAATGGGATTACTTGGTTATTTGGTTCTTCGTTGCTTCCTTGATTGATGTGAATTCAAGATTTAGTTGCATAGCTACTTCTGATTTCTTGACCTTTCTGTTAAAATTGAAATGAAACTCTACATGGTTTACTTGGACTACTTAAAATGCATGTTCTGTCAGCATGCAGTTTTGTTACACAACTGCTTTGCTGAAGTAGCAGCTAGCTGAAATTCTTAAACCTCAAAACAGTTGCTGAAGGACTTGCTCACACTTATGCTGCGTTCATTCAGATGTGATATATCCTAAGCTACAGGTGACCCTTATGAAGTCCAAACCTGCACAACTTCCCCCTCACATGAGTTTAACTTACATTAAGCTGCTTTTCTTCCTTTCAGAACACTGCTGAGAAAGCTGGTGTTTGTAGTTGAAGCCTGCTCTTTGCATCCTAAATCAAACCTGTATACAAGTGCTAGGAGGCATTTATTAAACATTTCTTACAGCTAAAGGAGGTGTATGAAGTCTCCAGCAATCTCGTGGCCTGGAAACTGGAAAGCAATGGAAGTTCTTATCCAAGCTTCATGTCAAATACTAGAAAGCATTTTTTATGTTTCAAATGAAAGTCTGAACTTGTAAGAGCTAAAAATCTACAATTTTCTTTCTACTTTTAGGAGCTTCTGTACTCCCAGCAGTAGGTGTAATTAGTATTCCAGTGAGAGAGATAGTGGAAGAGACTGGTACATCTAAGGATGAATCCAAAGTGTTCTAAAAGCTTCACAGCTTCATTTACAAGTAAAAACTGATAATGGAGTAGAAGTCAGACCTGGTATAACACTGCTGTTTCTTAGTAACTGGCTTCAAAATGTCTTTCCTTCTGCTGCCCCATGGATTCCAAAATGAGTCATCTGGCATGACTCCACAAAGTTACTGTCATGAAGACCTTGATTTTACTCTAAGTCTAGATTTTTTTTCATACATCTACTTACATGGTAATAATAGTCTTGATTTAACTTCTGTGGTAAGTTCTAAAAAGTTTGGGGTAAAGCTTCAGGAACCTGGGTATGACAAATGTCAACCCATACCTATTAAGTAGTAAATGTATTTTATATTTTTAAGTGTACATGCTCTGGCTTTATTGAATGTGATCAGTGAAGGAACAGAGGCAAGAGCATGTAAGATATTTAGTTTCTTTAACCCTTGCCTTTGTTAATTCTCCTTCCTATAATTATGAGAATTTAGCTGATAAATTGAAGTGCTAGGATAAATTTCTGTTTGCAGCAGTAGGCAACTGCAGCCAAACTCAGACTTCACTGCTTTTGTAATAAATCTTGCAGCTCTGAATTTTTAGACATCTTGAGCACTGTTGAGTGCCTTGTTTTTCATGCTATCTTACTAGGGGATTAGGAAATTAACCCTACTGTGCACACAGAAGGGTATCCCTTGCATTACAGTTGCCTTAGGACCAGGTCTTTATTTGGCACATAGCTTGTCATACTGGGCTTTACTGTATGTACTTACACTATGGATTTCTCACTTTTTTTAAGAACACGATCCCAATACTTAAAAGCTTTGCCTTTGGCAACCTCAGACATAGTCACTGTGACTATATACAGTGTATGCTGTTTTCTAATACTCCAGCTGAATTGGTCCGGACAACTGGTTGATTAAGGTGATCACTTGTTTGACTCTAACCTTACCAGCAGACTGAGCAAAGCTTTTACCTGTCTCTTGCATATGTTTAAGATCTGAAGTAAACATCTCAGCTTCAAAGCTGGTTGTCTATTTGTACACATAGAAGTTTTAAGTTTGTAACTAAAAGTGTACAGAGTCATAACGAGAAGTGCTAAAACATGAAATCTATTGATTACACTGTGGCTTGATAGTAAATGTAAGACACAATGAACGGCTATACAACACCTCATAGTTTTGGAAGCTTTATCAGCTCAAACTGCAATAATATCTACAGTACTAATTGCTTTAAATGTCTATTTCTTCTTCTGTTGAAGGAACTTTGTTCAAGTTCTCTTCCCGTATGATAATTTGAAAATTTTTATCTTATAGTTTCTTGTAGGAGATTTTTCTGTACTAACTCCGTTTTTCACTGTTCCTGGTCAGAGCAGTGAATAAAACTCTACAATTGAATGGTATTGTCATAGAGCTCAGTTTAGACAAGATGTCACTTACAGGGCTAGTAATGAACTTAAGTGCTAGAAGACTATAGTAAACAAAACCAAAAACCAACAACCCACCAAAGCTGCAAAGGACCAAGCAAACCAATACTGTCTTCTAGGCTAACAGCTGTTAAATTCCAAAGCCACTGAGAGAAAGCTGTTACTCCAGTCTTTGAAGACCTAGTAAGTAACACATCTTCATCTAGTTCCACATGATGCAGCAGCATTAAGAGATGTGTACCTCAAGCTTCATTTATTTTTCCAGGCTGCTTGTTTTGAGAAGTTCTCAGTACTTCAGAAGACTTCATTACATTATTTACAAACTGACATGGTTTTATTTCACCTGAGTGTCTCTGTGCTGAAGATATTCACCTTAATCTGAGAGCAGAAATTACAACTGATACAAAGATCACAACAATGCTCATTGATACAGCAAATTCTCAACTGCAGAGCACAGTACTTCAGCGTACCATTAGCTGAGCTGGTGTCTAAATCAGCTCTAATTTTGTGGTGTGGTGCTGTGCACGGCCATCTGCAACATGGCTCGTCTTCCGCATTGCTGTTTCCATTGGTGGAACGCACCACTCCCTGTGCTCACATCCACTGCTGGGTCTCCAGAAACATTTGAGTGGATGCTGTTTTTCCTTCCCCATGAAGGAATCTGGTGAACGTCCATTTGCTTCATATGCTCTTCCATGTCACGCACCATTTTGTCAGTCTGCCGTCTCGGCAGCTGACTCTGCTGCTGTCACACATCAACAAATGTCATGGAACACTGGTGGGAAGGTTCAGCCTCTGCTGCCATACCACTGATGGCTGGCTCTGAGGCTGCAGGCCATCAGAGTAAAATAGGAGGCATAGCTTTCACTGGGTGTGGTACGCACTTTGTGTAAAAGCTTTCTAATCCTGATTTTCTTTCTCCATAGTCGTTCGGAGAGTTGCTTGCATAACTGCATGAAGTAACGTGCTTTAAATACGTGAGGATGATGATAAGGTCTCATTAAAGCATACAAATGGAGATGGTGGTTCTTCTGCTAACTTCCTATTCTTGTCTTTCTTACGCAAATCTGATACCACCTAAATTCCACCTGCTTATCTTTTGCAGTTTCCTAAACTATACTATTCGAGACAGATGAGGCACGGACATTAGATTTTAGTCCAGACCGAGTGAATTTCCACAGTTCCTTTTGGTAGCTCAGCGAAATGCTGGAACTATTAGGCAAAAGAGAGCCACGTGAAGCTCCCCAGGCAGCAACCCGACCTGAGGGGACGCGGCTGCGGGCCGGGCGCGCTGCTGGCCGTACCGCAACATGGCCGCCTCCACAGCCGGTTGCCGTCCGTACAGCATGGCGGCCTCCGCGCCGAGCCAGAAGGAGGCGCCGCGGCCGTAAAGCGGCGCCCGCTTCCCGATACCCAGCTGTCGCAAACCGGTGAATGGCTCTGGAGAGGGACCGGGGGGTGGGGGACACGAGCTCGCGGTCGCGGCGCGGGGGGGCGGCGGCGGCGGCGGCGGATCCGCTCCTTCCTCCTACCCCCGGCGGAGCGCGGCCTGCCGGTCGGGGGTCCACACCGTGCCGAGATGGACCCCAACAGGATCATCCAGGCGCTGAAGGGCACTATCGACCCCAAGCTGCGCATCGCAGCCGAGAATGAGCTCAATCAGGTGAGGGGGGCGGACGCGGCCGGCGGGCGGCCAGCGGTAGGCCCGCCCCGCCCGGCCGCACCGCACGGGGTCGACCGGCCCGGCCGGCAGGGGCGGGGGGTCGAGGCGCCCCCTCCTTCGCACTCCGGCCCTCCCCTGCGCCGCGCGGGCGGGGGGCGGCGGGGCGCGGGCGGGAGCGGTGCGGGGCGGTGGTTGGGGCCGCGGCTGCCGGACTGCGAGCGGGGGCCCTGCCAGCTTCCCGCCCGCGTCCCTCGCCCTGACGGACCTACTTAGCCCCGCTCAGCGGCGCTAAATTAAACTTTGGTTAGTTATGGCAACGTCCCGCGTTCGGTGCGACGGCGCCGTGCGTGGCGTCGGAGGGCTGGCCGCGGCTCTTCGCTCGGGCGTCAGCGGTGCTGCGAGCCGAGTGCTGCGGTACAACGCCCGATCCGGCCTATTAAAGAGCCCTGGATCGCGGCCGTACGGTAGATGCCACGCCGTGAGGGCGGGTTGTCAGGTTGCTGCTGTATCCTCGAGGCTGCCCTTCCGGCTCGGTTCGCTATTTGGGCAGCGGAAAGCTCCTTTCGAGCCGAGTACAGCTAATCCCTGCCGGCGAGGGCTCACAGCAAACGGATGGATTAAGTGCAGGGCACTGAGAATGTTTCTGGAGAGATGGATAACGTGCGGAACTTCTCTCCTGTTCGTTTGGCATGGTTACTTCAACAATGCCTGCACTGCCACTGCTGTCAGTGCTGCAGAGCTCAGGGAAAGTTAGAATGAGTTCTGAGATTGTGGCCTTTAACTTTTCATTTCAAATGGTGGGTAATGCAATCATCACAAAATTCCTAGGTTCCAGTTTCAAGATTGTAAGTGCATTTGTCAAGAACAGGTTGAAGTACAGAATTTTATTTGAAACAAAATCACAGAATATCCTGAGTTGGAAGGGACCCACAAGGACAACTGAGCCCAACCTCTGGCTCCACACAACACCACTCAAAACCAAACCCTTTGCCTGGGAGTGGTGTCCAAATACCCCTTGACCTCCAGCACTCGGAGCCGTGCCCGCTGCCCTGGGCAGCCCGTTCCATACCCACCACCCTGTGCTGCAGACCCTGTCCTGACCCCCAGCTGCCCTCCCCTGACAGCTCCATGCCGTTCCCTCAGCCCTGTCGCTGTCACACAGAGCAGAGCTCAGCGCTGCCCCTCCGCTCCCTGTGAGGAGCTGCAGCCGCCATCAGGCCTCCCCTCAGCTCCTCTGCTCTATGCTGAGCAAACCCAGGGCTCTCAGCTGCTCCTCACACACCTTGCCCTCCAGACTCTTACCCACCTTCATAGCCTCCCTGTGGACACTCATAATTTTATGTTCTTTCTGTGCTGCCATGCCCCAAATCACACCCAGTGCCCGAGGTAAGGCACATAGTGCAGAGCAGAGCAGGATGGTGGCAATGCCATGCTGACAGATTTCTCTCTTCTGTTGTAAAGAAGTAACCTGGAAGTGAAGATGTGCCTATTGCTGTGCAGGCTTCCCATCATTAAACAAAGCATGATGTATGTGAGTGATAGAACACACTGATGCAGCACTGGGTCTGTTACAAACCTTTGAAACAAAAGTGTTCTTGAATAATTTGCTAACACAGGCCTTTGACATCTTGAAGCCTTTCAGTGCTTTTGAAGCAAGACTTCAAAGCTACATGTCAGACTTCCACACATGTAATGTCAGCGTTGACATGGTGCTGTGAGCTGCATGAGCTGGCATCCAGATGCTGCTCCAGCTTTTATCTTGCTCTACCAAAGAAACCAGTCGAGCAGCAGAACCAGAAATGCTCCATCATGGAACGATTGGAGTGGTAATACAGTGCTTGTTCTAAGAGAATGGGGGTCACCTTCACTTCTGTGCAACAGCTGTAGTGTTGCTGCTCCTGATAAGCACTAGAGGATACTGGGGTGAAACATCCCCTGTGTTGTCCTGTCTGTAGCATGCAGTGCTTTCCAGCTTGAATCCAGGCATGACTGGTGCTTTGTACAGACCTAGAACAACTCCAGCAATATTATTCCTCTTTGTATGCACTTGGTGCTTGTACTGACACAGAGTCCTTTAGCAACAACCTCACAGTGGCCCTACTCCATCATCTGCTTGCCGTGTACAATATGTGGGATGGAGTTAAAGTTGATGAAAACTTGTGAATCTGTAAGGAGTCGCAAGATGTCTGAAAATATTTCTTTCTGTTTTTTAAGTTCTTGCATCTGAGTAAAGAGGGAGAAAAATCAGTGTTGTTGCTTTCTGCCTTCTGGATTATCATCTAATTGCTTTCGGAAATGGAATCAATACTCCATTTAAAGTTACTATTTCTTTTTCTTGCCCTTATTATCTTTATTGGAAGGCTGTTTGTCAACTCTTTTCCTCCAGCAGCTAGAGACAAATGTCAGTTTCCATCCTAAACTAATTTATGGTCCATTTAGATCAATCCATACCAATGTTACTTCTTAACTAGAATAGGCTTCTTCGTACCCACTTTGATGTATTGTTAGAGGCTGATCTCCACCAGCTTGTTTTCCTGGCCTCAAGCAGTATTTCCTTTGCATTATCATAAAACTGAATTTTTGAAATTTAATAGCAAGAGAGGACGGCTCTTCTCTGCATTTATCTTTGAAGTAATCTTTCTTGTGCAATCTGGTCATCTGCGTTTGCAGCATGTCAGAACATCTCATGTTCAATGCCATTAATACCTTGTTTTATATATCCTAAAGCTACAATTATCTTCTTCATGTTCAGCACTTACGTTATCTCATATCATATAATAAAGCAGGGTCCTGTTATCCTGTTCCTCACTAACGAGCCACAAGCTTTTAGGAGAAATTCCTGCTTTAATGTACTTCCATTACTTTGTCCTATTACTCCATTCCATTTTTGTTGCAGCAGTTCCAAAGATAATTCAGTTCTTTGTAGGCTATTTCTGATCGTTCCCCTCTGCTACCTCTGAGTCGTGAACGAACTCCATTTCCCTCAGTGACCTGTACATAAGTGTGGCAGTTGTCTAAAATGTGGTTCTTGATAAACTGGAGCAGGGATTGCCAGTCAGGTCAGTAATCTCCATCTTGTAACTGCTGTCATTTCCCCATTACCCTGTTGTTTCTCTTAAGTGTACACATTTCTCCATCTCCCTCCTTTTCTTTCATTTTTCCCTGTTTTTCTTCAGTTCTATTACACTGTGATTGGCCTGCGCTTCAGAATCGTGTTTATCAGTCATGTTGTTTTCTTAGAACAGTTGATTTCCGTACCAGAGAAAGATGCTCAGTTTACACACACCCTCTTGTTCATAATGCCCTTCTATGATATCCGTGGTATTTATTATCCTTTCTAGGTCTGTCTCATGGACCTAATGGATTTTTGGTGGTTTCTGTTTTTTGATAGTTAAATACTGCTTTCGTGTACCAGTTCTTGGAATGCTGTGGAATATTATTGTCTGGATATGTGAGCATGCACAGTCACCTCCAACTTACTCCCTTTTGGATAGGATTACCAATACAGTTCTTAAACCTTCATCTTCACTGGCTCAACCTGCTGCAATACAATTCTTTGTGACAAAAGGACAGCACAAATGAAATTGCAGGAATACAAGTGCTTGTTTACATATTGAGGAGTTGCAGAATTTGGCTGTCAGGAACTCAGAAGCAGTGCTGGGAGGAGAGAAAGAAATGTGAGAATGTCAGTTGCTGCCATAGCGTGCAGAGATCTTAGGGCCATTGTGAACACAGCATTGAGCACCTCAGTCGAGGGAAGAATCTTGGATATTTGTAGTGAAGACTGATTTGATGACAAAGTTGGCTTGCATGAAGTTCTGTGGGAAGCAGGGTCTGTTTGACACTGGATGAATTTGGTAGCAGAGGAAGGCAGGTGGGGTAGGGGTTCTTATATGTGTGCATTTTCATCTCCCAAAATGATGCCTGTGCTTGTAGTCAAGGAAAGAAGGAAGTATCTTTTGAAGTTCTAGTTCGTTTTAACAACCTGTACATGACTGCCAGTATAAAAATGAGAGAAAATACTATTAGCAATGGCAAAAGTATGCCCAATGTGATGAATACTGATGGGGTTTCTAAGTAATGCATTTGAAATGCATCGCAAACAAAACTAGAACTCAGTAAACCAGATAGCTGAGCATTCAAATCAAATGTGTGGAAGCCTTAAAATAATTTTTGCAAGCAGCTTATTGCATGGATATGCAAAGATGAGCATGTCTTCTACCTGTTCATCTTTGCAAATGAAGATGTAGTAGCTTGATTTTACAGCTGGAAGGACAAAAGGCCTTTTGGAAATGCCCTACTTGTGTGCAGAGGTGCAGGGAAAGGTGTGCTGTTCACCACTGTGCATCTTGCTGTTGTGGCCTGCCTGAGGCATTCTGTGCTCACCCAGCAGAAGAGGAAATGGCCTCATCTCTTCCCTGTACTGAGCTCACACCTGACTGCTCTGCCTCTGCTCAAAGAACACCTGTGGATTCACCTGCTGTCTTCAATTGCCTCCTGTATGATTTCTAGAGCCTGGGAGGGAGTGGGTCTGTCCCAAGATCTCAGTGAGCACAACAACAAACCAGTGAGAATGTGCTGGTGTAGAAGAAATACTGCTGTGTGCAGCATTTTGGAAGTCCTCTGTTCCAAATGTTGCAAGCAGCGCGTGGTTTTCCTGACTGAGTTTGCTGCAGCATCAGTGAGCAGTGTTTGAATTGGGTGTAAGAGGGGCTGGGCTGTTTTACCTCAGAGGGGGCCAGCGCTGGGCCCTGCTGGGTGGTGGCTGCCAGCCGACACAAGGCTGGTCTTGGGGCTACAGTGCGCCTGTTATGAAAGGTTTGGGAACTTGGGGTGCTTCAGCCAGGTGGCCCTGAAAGGTGGTGTTTCAGTGCGTTCATAGATATGTGGGGCTCCTGGCCTGCATGGTACTGCTTTTTCTTTATCCTGAGTGTTGCTTATGGATAATTAAAGTGTCCAGGGATGGGAGAGTATGGTTTGCCTTTGCTGCTTTTATCTGAGATCTTGGGCTGCTTTGCAAACATCAAATGAGTCTCTGAACTCAGAGTGGGTTAGAACTGTGCTGTCATTACCATGAGAGTAATGAGGGTCAGAAAGTTAGGAGATGTAGCAAAATTGTTGAAAGACAGAGTTGTGCTGCTGCTGTTACTCTTAAGTATCATGAAAGCTGTGTAATTTTACCTCATTATGGAAATGTTCAATCAAGGAATCGGGGACATGAACTGCAGAACACATCCCTTTGTGTCACAGCTTTTGAATGAGGCTAAGTCTGTGGGAGGAGGTAGCAAACGTGTACTTAAAGCCCAGCTCTGGAAGTAACCACAGGACTGCCAGACATACTCTGGCAATACAAGGTGAAACAAAGAGAGCTTCTGTCATCTAGCCCCCAAGAAGTGTCACTCTGAACATCAAACACATAGTGATTTGATCATCCAAGTGATGAAAGATCTGACCTACTGTTAACTACTGATGTTTCCAAGGCTTAGCACTAGCTGCACCATGCTGAGTCAACAGTTCTTCACATCGAAGGACCCCTGGTGAATGGCAGCAGTATAATGCTATCAGGTTTTCACATCTTTTAAACCTAGCATGCTTTGCTCAGAAGTTCAGTGAGCATTGTTTTCTCTTTGAAATTCTTCAGCTGCATGGCTGATGTAGCGGTCGCTAAGTTCCCAGGAAAGCTGTGGGGTTTGAAATATTATCTGTCTACACTTGGTTTTAATTAACAATGATAATTCCCTTTTTTTTTTTTTTTTAACCCAGTTTTTATTTTTCTCTTATGGTGCACTATACATCTAGTCCATTCAAATATTGCTGAAAAATACGTGGCTTGTTTGACTTATGAGGCTAAGTTAAATAATTCAAGGACAGATCTGTACGGAGTCTCATTATACATGTCAGAATTATTTAAATATTCATTATCACAAGTCTCAGTTAGAGAGCCAAGTCACATTACTTATTCCTCTGCTGTGTTGCTATACGCTCAGCTTTTACAAGTAATTATTTAGAATGCTGCTGATTTGGGTAAATCCGTGTGCTGAAACCTTTCACACTTCATCAGGAAAGTCAAAGAACTCCACAAAATCCCCTGTCTCTATTTCTTATTCAGCTTATGGTAATACAGTCTTCTTTAAACAATGATTTGCTAACTGTGTTTTATATATATTTCAGTCCTATAAAATCATCAATTTTGCTCCAAGTCTACTGCAAATCATAGTATCAGATCAAGTTGAGTTTCCAGTGCGTCAAGCAGGTAAGATGAAATCCTTGTTTCATTTTCCTTCAGTAAAAATATGGTCTGTTAGTAATTTCAGCAGAATATTGAGCTGCTGGAATGTAAGCAAGTTCATGTTTGCTCTGAACATGGAAATGGAAAGGGTAGAAACTTCTCTATCTGTGCTGCTTTTTATCTTACATCCCTGTGTTTATAGTGATCCCTACTGGATTACTGCAAAAGTGATATGAAAAGATTTCTGCTTGTACTGAAGATATTCAAGCAAAAAATATATATATATAAAAAAATAGAAATAAAAATAAGAAGTGGATCTCATTTGAGTAATTTTCCTCTATTAGAGTCCTTTTTCCTGAAAAAGTGAAATTGACTGAAAGATGAGAACATAGTTTGCAGATCAAGGGTAGCCTCATAGGCTTATTCAATATGTATGGTGCTTGCTCACAAAAGTGAAGGAAGGTCACATTATGGTAAGTTACACATCTGTAGTCTGAGCATGTCTAGAAAGATTGCCTTACTGTGTGTGTGTGTGTGATCAGGTACAGCAGTGCAGCTGACTGCAGGCGTACATTTATGTAAGATCAGATTCCCAATCCTCACAATCTACTTTGATTAACGTTATGCAGTATTTTTTACAGATTAACAAAACATTCAACTTTTTCAAGAAATTGATGAGCCCTGTTTCGTTCTCAGCTCTCTTTCTATCCTATGGAGCAGCATTTCCCATTGAACCACTGTTGGTTGTATTTTTTTTTTCCTATACAGATCCTATTAATCCCCTGAGTGCGTTGAGGCATGCTGACATACGCTGTTTGTCATGCTGGCGTGTATATTTTCAAAGACAATCCAACTTTGAATGGCATTTTTAAACCATCCTGTGGTAAAGTCTGTTGGTTAATCTGGACTCCATAAGGTCATTTTCATAAATTAATCCTTCATTTGGGAAAAAATACCATTTTTTTAACCTCTGTTGGTTTTTTTGTTTGTTTGTTTGTTTTGTTATTTAGAGAATGGAGGTATAAAATAGAAAAACACACTTAAATTAAATCTGTATGTCACCAGATTTCTCTAAGTTTTTGTAAACAGCCAAGAATCTGTGTAACATTAAGACCTATGGACAAAGTCAATTCAAGTCTTTGATCTTTCTGGATCTGTTTTTTTTTGTTGTTGTTGTTTTTGTTTTTTTTCTGAATATTCTGGCATTTAATAGTCAAAGAACATTTTATCCTCTTCTTCCTATATAATATTTTACAAACTGCATGTTTTCATAGTTGGTAATTTGTCATGACAAAAAAAGTTGGGCACAAGAATGTCTTTTTGGTACTTTAAAACCCTAGTCAATAATCAGCCAAAGTCGTAAAGGGATAAGAGTTTATTAAGAATGTTACTTTAATGTCTTACAGTGTATTTTGTATGTTCTCTAAAGAATGCCTACAGGCATTTCAATACTGAGGCATAAATGCTGCTTATTTTCAATAGAAGATTAACTTTATTTTGCATGGTTTTTCACATGAGACAGACAGAACAATTCTGAGGGATTATGGGAAATCCTAGCAGTGAGATAAAGCTTAGGGAATTCACAACAAACATTTCTATCTGAATAGAAGGTAGGCCATGTGCCAGTTTCATACTGGGCATTTCCCCAAGCAGAGTGTCCTCTCTGTGTGTACAATGATTTGTTTACATGAGCTTTCCAAAGCTTCCCTTACAGAGCTTGATGAGTTATTTCAAATGTGAGTAAAAATGTTCTCAACTGTTCTTAGTTCTTGCAATTGTTACAAACCCATGCAGAGGTTTTCAGTTGTCTCTTCTGTTCTTTGTTCTGCTTTTCAACTCTACTACACATTGAGCACAGCAATGTAGAGATGCTTTAGAATTAAATCTGAACTATAATTTCCACATCTCTTACACGTAGCTGCCATCTACCTGAAGAACATGGTGACGCAGTACTGGCCAGACCGTGAACCACCTCCTGGAGAAGCAGTATTTCCTTTCAACATTCATGAGAACGATCGGCAGCAGATTCGTGATAATATTGTAGAAGGAATAATTCGCTCTCCTGACTTAGTGAGGTATTCTTCTGTTTTGTAGGGGGTGTTTTTATTGCTCAGGTTTTCAGACCTACCAGTCTAGATGTGAAAACCTCAATCTATTGGGAAATAAAGTCAGTGCTTCTTTTGAAAATATAGTAATAATGATCAATTTTAGTGTGTTCATGTGCATTTGTTTTTTTCAGAAATGTGTTAACTTGGCTAAGAGCACTGTGATTTATTCCCTTATGGTGTAGTTGGAAGTGTCTTGTAATGGCAGCTGATTCAGGGCAGACAGTGATACAGAATTACCCATCCAAAAATTACAGCTCAAAATCCATTTGTTTTTCTAGTAACTCTTACCTCAGTTACTTTCCCATTTTTTTTAATGCAATCCTAGCATTTAAATGTATATTGACATTCTTGATTGTAAGATGTTAAAAGAATAAGAAAATGCTGTTCTATCTTTACTGGAAGAATAGTTAAGATTCACAGATTTGCTGCAATATGTGATTGTTTGTGATGTTAATTAGAGTGAGGCTGATAAGAAGGGCTGTGATGTGCATCTTTGAAAAACAGACGAACATCTTCCTGCCTTTTCCTCTTCCTCTCCATTAACTCTGTTCCCAAAGATGTATTCTTTGTCAGTAGTTGTATCAGGAAGAGGAGTGATGGACTATAGATTAAAATTAGGATTAGGGAAAACACTTCGATTAAGAACCATGATGAAATAGAGGAATGTGTTAGGATGCTGTGGTATTGCTGTCACTGGAGATCTTTATGAGTACATTACACAAACATCTGACAGGAGTTGTGTAGGGTATAAATGGTCCTGCACTAAGACATTGTTTGCAGTTCAGTTTCTGAAGCCTCTGACTTTAATGCTTAGAACCCCCACCAAAAGAACCCCTTGTCAAGGATGTCTACAGTGTAAGGAATCTTGTGTTGTTTCTGTCATAGTGTAGTAAGGGCATGTTGCTTACTGTGTCATCTCATTGTAATTACTAAGGCTGAGTTTATACTAAAGAACACAAAATAATGGAAATATGAGAAGTTTTTTGCAAACTAGTTCAGGCATCTTTTCATAATGTGGGATTCCAAATATTCTGACATAACAATGACCATCTATACCCAAAAGAACAGTTGAAACTGACCCCTAGAAAATTCACCTGGAATAGGGTGTTTCTAAATACTAAGAACTTCAGATTTGTCAGAGAATAGAAATGGCAAAGAAACATTACTGGGACTAGTCTGATGTTGTGATATCAGTATTTTTCGTTGTTTGCTCATGAGAGCAAGGGAGGAGAACAAATCAAATCAACGACAGGGACAAACTCCAAGGGCTTGAGGAGGAAGGCAAGTTTGTACAAAGCTCAAAATTTGAGAGGCTTGAGAGCCTCTGATTGAATTACTTGGTGTTTTTGGCTCCGTATCTATTAGACCGCAAGGAAAGATAAATATAAAAGAAACTATTTACTACAGACTTTTATTCCTTAGCAGAGCCAAGAGCATGTACAGCTTCTTATGTAGTGCCTCTAAAACTCTGTAGTCACAGTACCTCACTTCAGGCAGTTAACAGTTCTGTCTTGCCACAGAGTGGCTTCAAAGAGTTTATGGAGGGAGAGGAACAATACAACATTTTACCTCACTCACTCTGCCATATGCTTCAGAAGTTGTGAAGTGCTGTTCTGGAAGATCCCAGGAAAATCATAATTTGATGAGAACCTCTGGCTTTGTTTATAATGCAGATCAGTTTTGTTTAATTAAAAACATACAAATTCGTGTTCTCGTGGCTGATTTCAACCTTGTAAGTATGTAGAAGTATAACCATTCATTTTCAAAATACAAGGCTGGCTAATTTTGTGCAATTGTTTTCAGATATTTCCTGGTGATGGTGGAGAGTGAGGAGGAACAGAGAAAAGTGGTTGAACTATTCTGAAATTAGTTCCTTCCTTAAAGTTAATCCTCTGGGACTTTTTTTGGTTTTTTTTCCCCATCTCCCATAACTTTCAGTGTTATCAAAACGTGTAACGCTTTAACGCTTAGGGTGCAATATTTACGTTGTAGCCACTAAGCCAAGATTTGGGATCTGTGCTTTAATATTAAACACCGTGCTTAATTACTTATCTGCTACTGTGTTTCTCTTTCCCTCCTGCCACAGAGCCCAGCTGACAATGTGCCTGCGTGCTATCATTAAGCATGACTTTCCTGGCCATTGGACAGCGGTTGTTGACAAGATAGGCTACTACTTGCAGTCTCAAAACAGTGGCAGCTGGCTTGGGAGCCTTCTGTGCCTGTATCAGCTGGTGAAGACTTATGAGTAAGTTGATGTCCATCAGTAGACAAGGACGCAGTACTTTGGTTTCTCATCTGATTACCAAGAATGACATTCATAAAAGCACTGGCAGCTTTACATGGAATTCTGATAGAGAATGAGATTTAATAATTGACATATGCGTTCTTTCCTGCAAATAAATGAAAGCTTCATCATCTTTATATCATCAGTGAGTTGTAAGCAGAGATTCCAGCAGTAAATAACCTGTATGACTTTAGTATTGTGTTTTTTTTTTCTTGAGGCTTTGTCATTTTGATCTGATTTACCCTAGCTTATAACTTAAATGCTTATAACTTCTTTTGTTTGAAGATTCCCCAAATGCAGGAAATACAAATAGAAATAACTTTCTACTTTTGTGTTATAATACAGTACTGCCTGTCACGTAGTCCTATTGCATGTTGTTAACTGTACTATCCTTCTGATAGTCTAAATCTGGAAAGCATAAATTAGCAGCAGTGCAGTGAGCTCTCTCATTTAGGAGAAAAAATATCTGGTGCTTGGAACATAGGTGTAAATCACACAGAAGAAATGTAAGTGGAGAATGGCGATTCGCTACTATTTGTTCAGCCACCTAGCTTGGGTTTGCATTGATATGAATGACAGAGAAAGCCAAGTACCTGTTGCTGTGAGCCTCTAGCTCAGTAGCAAAGAGCATTTGTATAAGGTAACATTTGTGGTTTTTTTTTAATTCTCTATTTAGAGATTTCTGTATGTTAGAGATTTAGCATGATTTATTTGAATTATGAGACGGGGGTTGGAGGAGGGAGAGTCAATCAGTGAATGCTGGATTTTAGTTGCTTTAAGGTACAGTAATTAAATTATTGGTGAATAGAAGTATGAGAGTCTCCAGTGTGTAAATCCTTGACCAACATTTTTGTTTCCTTTGCAGATACAAGAAAGCAGAGGAGCGAGATCCTCTGATAGCAGCAATGCAGATATTTTTGCCTCGTATTCAGCAGCAAATGATCCAGCTTCTGCCTGATAATTCCCATTACTCTGTGCTTCTTCAGAAACAAATTTTAAAAATCTTCTATGCTCTTGTTCAGGTTGGTGTCTGTGTACAGAAAAAACAGAACTTCTACATTGCTGAGTACAACAATCCCCTTCAATGCACTCATGGGTGTCTTTGAGTAAAAGTACCGATTTGGATGGGAAAAGTAATGTTCAGTAAATACCTTTTATAAAGATGTGATTTTTATAGATTTGTCCACTTAAAAACTGATCACATAATCCCCAGTGTTACAGTTTTAATGAATCTCAGTATTTCTGCACATCCTGTCTGTTAGCTTGCTGGAGAACTGTTTCTGTATTTATAAAGTTGAACATAATCTGATATAAACAGTGAGTATCTAGAATCTGCTGCTTAGCCTCTGCAAATGGCAGTAGTACATATTGCTTTATAATTGCCAACAGTGCACTTCATTAGGTGGCGTTTCTCTCATTATTTTCTAAAGATTTGGGAGAAATTATTTGTTGAGGCACGTGCATTTTCAGAGGTGTGTTTGGCTGTTACAAGGGTGAGTTTGGTGAAGAAGTGCTTCTAAAGAATGAGGAAGGGAACAAGATCCTACATCAGGTGCAGCCTGAGAGGCCTTGCTGAAGGTTAAAAAAAGCTGAAATGATTTATTATTAGATGGTAGGGTTGTAAAAAAGTTCCAAAGGTCCTATTTCATTTCGAAAACGCTTTCCTGAATATTGTCACTACTTTGGACTTTGTAGAGAAGTAAAATTTATTAGATAGTAGCTAGGTAGTAATGAGAAGTACATTTCTCTTAATAAAATGCTTTTAGTTTCCCTAAGAGGAAGAGGCAAAAAGAATTAGCAAGTACTCAACGCAAGGAACTTTTCTTAAATAGAATCTAGTCAGAAGTTACTCTGCAAATTGTACCAGGAATGATAGAGTTGGAGTAGTATTGATATCTAAATTAATTTAAGTTTGCTTAGAACCTCATCCTCCTAGAAATGTAGCTACTGTCGAAATTGCTCCTACTCACTTCAGAGAAAAAAAGAAATTAGTGTTTCATGAAGGTGTTTATTTTTATTTTTATTTTTATTTTTATTTTTATTTTTATTTTTATTTTTATTTCAGTATGCATTGCCACTCCAGTTGGTGAATAACCAGACCATGACTCAGTGGATGGAGATCTTCCGTACCATCATTGACAGGAATGTACCTCCTGTAAGGTTTAGTATTGTCAAAACCTCTTACACTTGTGTGTTGTCAATTGAGGAACAGACACTGTAAAAGTTTTGTAAGTGTGGTCATTTTGTCAGTTTGTTTTGTTTTTTAAGATGTCATTTGTTTGAGGTTCTTATCTTTAAAATAAGTGTTCTTCTGACAAATGCAGGAGAATCGTGTAAGCTACCAGATTTTCATTGTCTGAGATAGTGATAATATGAAAACTCTATGATACTATGATATTTTGGAAGCTTTCAGTTATTTTAGCCTTTTTCTCTAAAGAAGCAAGAGATCATTGAAAAACCACTGTTTGTCTCTGTTTCACTCTGTATTTCATCAAACCTCCACATCTCTAGAAGAAGAGTGAAGCAAATAATTAAATGTATGAGCATGCATGTATGTACAGCAATAACTGTTTCCCTTGGTTTTGAAATAACTCTTTCCCTTGGTTTTGAAAATTTATTTAACAGCATTATTTCTAACAGCTTTTGCATTACATATGGTTTGGGTGTATGAATTTGGAGGAGTAGTGTTTTGCTTAATTTTTAAGCAAAAGTGGACACTGCTGTGTGTTATTCAAGTCTATCTCAGAGTTTCAGTTTTTTAAACGTGTGTCATTTTGAACATTCGAGTACAGGTACTGTACAGGTATTTCACATGCAGATTTATATTAGCTAATTAAAATAGTGTAGAGTTCCTGAACTGTTAACATAGCCGAAATTTTAGTCAGTGCTGTGAATTTGTATTAGCATACTCAGTGAGGTGTGTTTAAAAAGTAATTTATCTCAACAACACACAAAACTAATTCAAAATTCTTGTGCTTATTTATAGGAGACTTTACAAATCGATGAAGATGACAGACCAGAGCTGGTGTGGTGGAAATGCAAGAAATGGGCATTACATATCGTAGCTCGTCTTTTTGAACGGTAGTAGACTGACAAGCTGATTGAAAACTAAATTAGGGTTACAAATCTTTGATGTTCCTTGGGTGCAGTTAGACAAAGCAGTTGACTTGGTTTAACAGCTCGTAGTCACCAAAGAAAATCCCACAGCTGTCCTCTTCCTTGCACTGGCACAGCTAATGGCTTGAGCTCTCAGTGAGATGATTTGTCTCTCTAACCTGGCAAGAAACTAGCAAGGAAAAGTATTTTTATCTTTATTTATTCATCTATAACTGCTTGTATTCTTAAATACAAAGGCAGGGAAAGATTTGAAAAGAAATCCAACAAGGTAGAAGTTACAGAGCTTATGATAACAGTGCAGCTGTATTTACTTGACTATAACATTGCACTGGATGAGGTTCTAAGAAAAGAAAAGGGAAGTGAGGCATCATATAGGAAATAATGGCTTAGTAGAATATCTGTGGAAACAATTTGTTGGGGATGGAAGGGTACTCAGGGTCATTTGTGTTATAGAAAACACTGCATTTTCGTGACACAGAAGGCTCTTTGCAATGAAAGTAAATATTTGTCTTCTCTTTGTTTTAAAGGTATGGAAGCCCAGGAAATGTAACTAAAGAATACTTTGAATTCTCAGAGTTTTTTCTAAAAACATATGCTGTGGGCATACAACAAGTAAGTACAGTCAGTTTGTTTCTAAATTCAGTCATTTTAGCTGAATAAAGATCTCATTTTCCCATAGTGTGCTCAGATCTTGAAGCTCATAAAGCAAAACTGAATGGAATCAGATTCATTTTTCATTATAGTTACATAATCAATGAATATACAGATGTTATAATGATGAAATAAAGAAGAGAGTTTGGCTAAATAGATCATTATACCAAAAAGAGAATAGAGTGCTTACTCTTATCCTGGGCTTGCTGTAAAACTCCAATGGAGGAATTTCCAGAAAGAGATCCTTCCCTACTCATAGTCCGCTCTTAAATGGGTCTAGGAGAGATAGAGCCAAGCTCCATCCCTTCCAGCAGCACAGGTGAATTGCCTTCACCTGTGCTCCCAGGGGTGACTCATTGCTCACCTCAGGTTATCAATCAAAGGTTCAGGCCATGATTCAGCAGTTCCCATGCAGTAGTGATTGAGAAATTCTTTAGAAATCTTAGTCCCATAATTAACTGAGGTATAACACACAAATATTCAGCTATTTGGAAAAACTGTGCAGGAAAACTTTGAGAAAAGCAACTGCATATCAGTGTTACCAGCATGCATAAATAACAGAAAAAAGCAATGATTTCTCATAGAGGGATGTGTTATCAGGCCACTCCTTAATAAGTGATTTTGCTGCTGACAACTTAGGAACACTGGATTATGTCCTGTTTTACGTCAGGAGGATACAATCAAATTAGAAAGTGCGTAGAGAGTAGCAATATTTTTACCTGGTTAGCATATTTTGTGAAAATAGAGCATATGTTCGCAGTTGGCAAGTAAGTTGTTTTTGTTGGGGAATGCTAATTATGTGTGCGTAACATGGTATTGTGGAGAGGGTTCGGTTTTGATAAAGTGGCACAGAAGAGAGACATTGCCTGTAAATGTTTTCTGTGCTTTTGTGCCAGCTTACCTGTGATCCTCTGGGAATGGATCTCCCTAGGGTCTCCCTAGTTTGAGGAAGTAACTGTAGCAATTGGGTGCCTGGAAGTCCGTGGAGTGGTGTTTTGCAAGCTCAGATGTTTGTGGACCAGCTCCTTTTGTTTCCCATTCAGCTTGCTACATTCTGTAGCAAGTAGAGTGGTAGGTAGTTCCCAGGCTTTGTGCTTAACTACAGCTCTTGAGCATCCAGGCAGGCTTTTGGGTTACTTGTTCCAAAGAAACTCTTGAGAGCAGTTTACTCTCCTGCTGGTGATTCTGGGCTCTTGATTTTTAAGTAGCACCTGTTTGGATAATTTGTATTTGCAGGGATGTGGCTTCTCAGCAGACTGCCAGACGAAACATCCCTGACAGGGCATCAGCAGGCTTCTCAGGGCTCAGACTTCCAGCATCTTATTCAGAGTGTCAGGCTGTTGTCGTTTCATTAGAATGGAATAGAACAGAAAGTTCAGTTGAAAGGCACCTACAGAGACCTTGTCCAACTGCCTGACAACTTCAGGGCCAATCAGAAGTTAGAGGTGTTACTGAGGACATTATCCAAAGGTTTTTTGAACACTAACAGGCCTCTCAGCAAACTTCCTCATTATCCTGTCTCCAAATCACTTATAAAAGTTTTAAACAGGACTGGTCCTAGACTTATGCCCTGGAGAACATTGCTAGTGATTCATTTTCAGTACAACTCTTTGAGCTCTGCTTTTGAGCCAGTTCATCACCTGGTGTAATGTGAAGCTGTTTATTTCACAATTGGGCAATTTATCCATAAGGATGACGTGAGGGATGGTCAGTGAGGCTGCACTAAAATACAGAAATATTAAATGCACTGCCTTCCTTTTATCCACCAAGCTTAGGGCCTTATTATAGAATGAGATCAAATTAGTAAGGCAAGATTCATGAACCCACATTGACCATGCCTAATAATTAAGTCACCTTCAGACTATTTCAAAATAACAAGATTGTCTGCAAAAACAATTACTTTTCTCCATCCGGTTATAGAAAACAAAACAATTTATCCATTGGTGTATCAATGCTGTGTAAATATGTGAATGATAAGAACTAAAGGATGGTTGTGGGGAGACTGCTAAGCATCAAATAAAAAGGAAGGAGAAACAGTCAAATATGAATTCTAATTTTTTTGCAGTAATTCATTCCCGAGTAGAGAAAGAGGCTTCCATGGGCAGTGGTCATTTACAATACTTAAAGTTAATGTCTTTTAAAAGACCGGGATATGAAGCAGGGGGAGAGCAGTTTAACTCGAAAAATAAATGCTCTTGGATGATTCACTTCTCACTCGTAGATGCTGATTTGTCATGTTTCATGGCAGAGTTAGTCAGAATGCTATTGTGAATATTACATTACTAAGCCTTTGTTACATATTTTTCAGTTAACTGCTGACACTGTGTTAGAGTCTGTGTGAGATATTGCCAGTCTTTGCTCAAGGAGTGTATTGTAAAAAAGAGTAAGATCAGACTTAGTACCCCTAAGGGAAGGAGTTACGTTCAAAATAAGATTTACTATAGTGTTGTAAAGAATTATTAAGTAGAGTTTTTCTTCTGAAAACACAATTCAGTACTGTTGTTACGCTTTGTCCTTGATTTTTATTGTTGCTTGTCTGTGTGGCAGTTCTTTATGTTTACTAACACTCAGTAGTTCCTTTGCTATTCATGTTGAATAGTGGCTTAGTACTGTAGGTTGTTCTTAGAAGAGCAAGCCTTTCTAATAAGCATTGTGTTACAGTTTGTGATAGCGTGCTATGTGACACTGATACTGACAACAACCAACTGAAGTTTTTTTTTCATCACCTGATTCACAGATTTAGATGTTGACCCAATTTCCTTTTTTAGTTTAGTATTTCTATTATTACTGCTCTTCTTCCAAAGTCATTTGGCTTCTTTAGGGGATTGTCTGTTCAAAATGAACACAAACTCCATTAACAGATTTAGATGCCAACTGGCTTGAAAATACAGCTGTACCTTTTCAGTATCTGTTCCAAATTGGTCTGAGGCCTGTGTAAACTGTGAGTCTGTGAATTCTGATGCTTGCTTTTGGTTTACAATCACAAGTGATCACGTGATGGATCTAATAGTAAAGGTAAATGTACCTAAATGCTTGCAAGTTTAGGTTCTTAATGTTTCAGTGATCTCTAAACTTTTGGATCAAAGACACTGCGGTGTTACTGACACTAGAACTTTTGTAACTATTTGTGTGCTGAAATTCACTGAAAAGCTGTCCTGCATGTCCATGTATGACAGCTAATTTTCCACCTTCATTTGAAAAATACCTATTCTTTATTTCTTTAGGTTCTGTTAAGAATCTTAGACCAATACAGACAAAAGGACTATGTTGCACCACGTGTTCTTCAGCAGACGTTAAATTACCTGAACCAAGGGGTCATTCACTCTGTAACGTGGAAGCAAATGAAGCCACACATACAGGTCAGTAGATAAAACCCAGGCAGAGATAGTGCATGTCATCAGAATGATAAAAGAAGCAGTTTCCTGTAGTTTCATGAATCTTTCATGCAGCATCAACATGGCAAAAAAAAAAAAAAAAAAAAGCATTCCCACACTGCAGTTCTTTTTTACAATATCATGACTAACTTTTATTGCAGATATTATCAATGCAATTAAGGATTCTGTTCCATTAGTTCCTTATTTTGCTGAAGTCTGACACAAAGTTCTGGCTTTTATTAGTTGCTAGTGTGAAGAAATTACTATAGATTTGGAAATTACAATTGATTGCAGTGCAAAGATGGTCACCAAAGGTACCATAAACTATGAGGAACTGAAGTGTTTTAAGGATATATTTTATAAGTAGATGTAAGAACAAGTGAAAAGTGATTTTCGTATCTCTTTTCTCCACATTATAAGCTAGTTAATATAAGTTTGTTAATCCCATGAATGTTATGGAGGAGGATGTTGAAGCCTGTTCTCATGTTAAGTGTTGTATCTGTGAGAGCCTTCTGCGGAATGCAATGTTCTGTTGCTTACAGATTAGATACTGAAGTGTATTTTGTGTGTGGTGGTGACTGTTATAAAGTTAGATTATGTAATTACTGCTGTCTGTATCTGTTGCAAACGGAAAAGAGAATCAGTACTGGAATTTGGTTTCCTGGGTACTTACACGCATTTGACTTCTCTAACATTAGAGTATAACAGAGGAAGTGATATTCTCCCTAATGTGCTACAAAGATGAGGATGAAGAGCTGTGGCAAGAAGATCCGTATGAATATATCCGCATGAAATTTGGTAACAGTCTGCAGTTAAAATTTACTTTTGGTTTTCATTACAATTGTATACCGTAGTCCCAAATGTAGTGTGGCAACCATAATGTCTTTGTGTTGCTGAGTGTCTTGAAGAATAGGAAGAAGAGAATTTGTTTCCTAAATCTCACCAATCTGTAATTAAAAGGCAAATCGAGTGAGTTTTGGCCATTTGGCTACTGCTCGTAAACTAATTCTCTAAAAATTGTATTCTACTACAGATGTGCTCAGTGCAGCTAGTAGACTGGCTTGCTTTCCTTAGAATGCCAGTTTTAGAATCCTGAATTGGAAGCATGACAGCTGTCTGCAAGCTCTTGCAGCTCACACTTTGACCAGAAGAGGCCTGACTTGCTCTTTCTCTATTGAATATTGCTCTTGCTTTTGGTATCTTTTGCCAACTGTTATTACTAAGTTGTAAAACAATTAGGTGTATATATATTTTTCAAAAGTCACACAGAAAAAATCTTGGGAACTACACATCGGACTAATTTGTAATAATTAGTCATGTTAAAAGGGTCATAGCATAGAAAAAGTGAAGGGTACTTAAAAATATAGCAAGTTTATCCTGCTATAAAATTCCAGTATGCCAGGCACCACAGAGACATGGAGCATTTGGAAATTGTTAATTAATTGCATTTTGGTTAGCATATGAAAAAACAGAGTGTAAAAAGTCCTGGAATACTTAAAAAACAAACAGACAACCCTCTAATCTTGGAAAGTTATAGAAAACAGTTAATCATCATAGTGTTGATGACAGGGATGCAAATGTGTAGCTGATTTTTTGGTATCTAAATTCTGTTATTTTTGTGTAAGCAGTGAGCCCTATTTTTGTTTGGAGCTGAGAGTTAAATACAGATTTGAACTGTATTATGGAAGCATAAATGCACACTTACTTGAAATTTAGTGAAAAGTATTTAGATTTGCAACAGGAATGGTAGTATTTCTGAATCTTGATTTATCTTCGAGATCTCAGGAAAAGTTACTGTGTAATTTTAAACACATTTTAATGTTATTTTTCTGGATCCTTTTATTTAATGCAATCTATGTTGGGATGTTTGAATTAGAACACGTTTGGCAGCACAGATTGTTTTTCAATATATAAATTATATTTTTAGTACGATTAAAAGAGGTTTACTTGTAATGAAAGAAGCTGAAAAGCTTCATCTTTCAGCAAATTTAAACGACACCAGATCCGAGGATTTTTTTACATTCAGAGTTTCCCATGAGGTTTCAATAAAATCAAGCCAAAATTGTGTACATATGTTGTACAGATTGCTCTGGAATGCATTGGTGTTCTTATAGTGGTTTTAATTTAAAAAAAAAAAAAAGAAAAAAAAAAGAGAGCAACAACCAGCAAATATAAAACAATTTTTCATCCATTAAATACATGATCTCAAAAGAACTAATGAGTAAATCATTCGGTCTTGATAAAGGGAGTGATGAGTGGTCAGTAGATTAGGAAGTCAAGAAGTAAATACTTTTGTAGGTGATGTGAGCTTGAGTCTGACTCTTCAAATGTTCATTGAAGACAGTCGTGTCCAACAAGCTTAAGTTGGTTTATCAGCATTCTTTGATGTTATAATCAGAAAGTGAGTTTATTAATTTATCTTTAATGTTAGATGTATTTGAGGATTATGCATCCACAACAACAGCAGCACAGAATCTCCTTTATACAGCAGCAAAGAAGAGAAAAGAGGTATGGAATTTTTTTTCTTTCTAATTTTTGCTTGAACTTTCTTTAAAAATGTTATTTTCCCTTACATTTGAAGATGTTACAGGAAGCGTCTCAAAATAATTTACTTGCTAATATGTGGCCAAACTCATTCCTGGCTGAATGCCATCAATTTGGGGAGAATTAAAATATGTAAGTATAAATAAATAAGTGGTTTCCTCTTACAGCTCTGAAATTAACATGCCCAATAAAACAAATTGGAGTAGATGTAGTAATAGCTTCCCATGTTTATGAACAGGATCTGCCATGGCTCTTCAGAGATTCTCAAAGTGTAGCAGCAGCACAAGTGAATCTAATACTTGTTAATTTTCACTGATGCAATTTAAAGTCCTGTTGACAACAGTGAAATTAGGAAGAATGAAATGAATTTCATGGAGCTGATCTTTAAATGAGAACATAACTTTTCTATAGATCTTTTTATATTTACAGTGATATATGCTAAAAGAAAAACCATTCAGCCTAGCCCTGCAAACCATATCATTCAGAATACTGACTTCTCTGGCAACCATTTTCACATGCCATAAACATGGAGGTCGATTTCTTCATGAATTTTCAGAAAAGACCATAGTCTTTGTATCAGGTGAAATAGCCTGTGACCTTTCTATTTCTTTATTGCTAAAGCAATCTGTGTCTGCTGACCTTCTCAATTTCATAATTTGTACTCAAATTGTCAAAACATCATTTCTGAAAAGCACGTAATGTCGGAGGAGACCACAGTAAGCAATTTGTTTTGCCAAGAAACCTTTCCAAATCTAGCTGACTTTACAAGTTGTTGCCAAGATTGACAGATTAAAATAAATCTGAGGTTTTAATCAAAGCTGCTCTTGAATATGTTTGTGTTCATACATACATGTACGTGCACACATGCCTTTATACATGTAGTGGGCTGACCAGATGGGAAGTTTAGGGGGAAAAAAAAATCTGTTTGAACCTCTTGTCTTTTCCTCACCTTTCCTGGTTTGCCTCAGAACAACAAAAATACCATAATCACTGTCACTAATACGAAATTTCAGGGAGATGAATTCAATTTTGTAAAGCTTGAAGGAAAAGTTGGAAAAGGAATTTTTTAAATCTGGGAAGATGGTCCGCATAGTACCTCCCAATTGCTTTGGGATGAGATTTCTACTTACAAAAGTCATGTGATTTTTTTAAACTTAATGCTTCAAAAATAATTTGATTTGGATACTTCACTGACAAAAGGAGATTCTGTGCTTTTTGTCGTACGCAGGTATTGCCAAAAATGATGGCATATTGCTACCAGATTCTGACAGAACCAAACATTGATCCGAGGAAGAAAGATGGAGCTTTGCATGTGATAGGATCCTTAGCAGATATTTTACTGAAAGTAAGTGGGTAAATAAGTAAAATATGTTTATGTTTGTAATTCCATTTGTAATTCCATTTTTCCAATAAAATTTATTAGCTTATTAAAGTCTGGCTAGCCCACAGCTATATTTTTGGAATCAGTAGAAAGACTGCAATGTGCAGTAAGATTCTGAGGGTTTATTCCTTTAAAAATATTTATGTTCTTTGCTGGTTTTATGTATTCCCATTTTATATGCTGATTTTTGTTCTCAAGTTTCTCCAAAGCTCTCTTTGTTTCCTGCTGAACCATCCCTTGGTCTTCTCATGCTTTACTAGTAAAATGGAAGGGTGTTAAGAAAAACAAACATGCATTCCATCAATAACATTGCTTATTATTCTTTAGAAACCCCTCCCAACAGCTTGCACTATTGCGGGCTCCTCCTGGTTCCAGAAAAATGTTTGCTTAGCATGTTGTAGGAATGTTTTGTCTAGCTTTACAGCCTTTGTACCCTACAATGCGTAACTTCAAGATGTATGTCACCATCTATCTGGGAGTTTTCCAAATCAGTGGAAAGTGGAAATAAGAATTTCTGTCCTTTATTTTTTTATTTACAATATCTTCACAATTTCAGTTTTTCTTTGACGTTTGAACACGCATTTGACCTATCCTATTACTGGCCAGTGTAGTAGTAGTAGTAGTTAGAATTTCTCTTATGTTTCTGTAGGCTGTGGGGTACAAGTACGCCCTCTTTCCACCTCAAAAGTAACTGCCAAAAAGTTATCACTTTCAGAATGAGAATGGAGGCTCAAAGCGTCTTTTTAAATTATGTAAAAATTTATTTTATGTGAGTTATCTCTCTATGCAGTAGGCTTCTTCATACAAAGCCTTGAAAGGCTAAAGGCTGAGTGCTGCACTTGGGTCATAACAACCCCAATGCAGCGGTACAGTGCTAGGGGGGAAGTGGCTGGAAGGGTGCCCAGGAGAAAAGAGGGATGCTGGTTGACAACTGGTTGAACGTGAGCTGGCCATGTGCCCAGGTGGCCAAGGAGGCCAATGGTATCCTGGTCTGCAGCAGAAATAGTGGAGCCAACAGAGCGAGGAACGCACTGTATTTGGTGTATTTGTCCCTCTGTATTTGGTGCTGGTGAGACTGCAGCTCGAATACTAAGTTCAGTAAGTTCAGTATCCTCCAAGAAACATACTGAGTTGCTGGAATGTATTCAGAGAAGAGCAGTGAAGCTGATGAAGGGACTAGAAAACGAGTTACAAGGGGTGACTGAGAGAACTGGCACCATTTAGAGGAGGCTGAGGAGGGAGACCTGTTTCTACAGCCATCTGAAAGGAGGTTGTAGCAAGATGAAGATCAGTCTCTTTTCTCAGGTAACTAGCAATAGGACATGGAAATGGCCTCAAGTCCACCAGGGGAGGTTTAGGTTGGATACCAGGAAGAATTTCTTCACAGAAAGGATGGTGAGGCATTGGAACAGGCTGCCCAGGGAGGTATTTAAAAGATGTGTATGTGACACTTAGAGCCGTGGTTTAGTAGTGGACTTGGTAGCGTCAGGTGGCTGGTAGGCCTTCATCCTAGTGGTGTTTTCCAACCTAAATGATTCTCTTATTCATGTTAGAAGGAACAGTTCACCGACATACTTTCTCTGTATATTTTTTAACCACTGTACCAATACATGATATGAAACTGAAATCCTGAAACATCAGTAACTTTTGGAAATTTTTTTTAGATATATTGGATTACAAGTGCCATGGTTCATGTTGGAGTATAACAAAGAATAGAATATTCTTTATGTTGTGAGGAGTCTTTCATACTGAATGGAGTTTCATTTATCTTTGTCCTGAGAAAAAAGAAATTTATTCCACTATACTGCTACTATCTGAATTGTCTGTCTTGAAACCTAAGGTTATATTTTATAAAAGAGTAGTAATCCCCAAAGTTGCCGTCTTCTCTCTACTCTGAAATTTTTGTTTGGGATTTGGCAGATGAAAAAATTCCATGAGCCATTTCTACATAAAATACTTTCTTGTAAGTGTCTTTTGCCTGGAGAGCCACCTGAGACACTGATCAAAAGTTGCTTGAAGACACAATGACTGGCTTATCTACCTTGTTTTCCACATACTCTCCATTTAAGTGCGTGCAAACCTCTGATGTGTACAAAAGGAAAAATTCTTTTCCCTTCTTCGTATTTTTTTTTCCCTCTTCCCAGTTCTTCATCTGCCTCTCTTAAAGTTTGGGAATCTGCATGGGGAAAAATTGATGTATGAATTAGTGAAGTAGAAGTATGATCACTTAAGATACATTTGGTATTGCATATTCGCTTTCACCTCTTCCTAGCCACTTATTTGTTCCTTTACATGGTGACACAGTCCCTGGTATGATTATTATTTTTTTTCCTCATATATTGGGTCAGTATGTGCTAGGAAAGTCCCCAGTCTCCATGCAGCTGGTTCTGGCATTCTGTGAATTCTTGGAATTTGCCAAATTTGGAATATTGAAAAATGGTTTCAACTGCTTATCCATATCCAGACAAAGAAATTGCTATCATAAAGGAATTCTTTTTCCATCAATAACAATATTGAAAGCAATATTTTTGAATACATAAAAATATATGAGCTGTTGTGATGTGTAAAATAATTAGCTGTAATGCTTATAATAATGGCAGGTCATTTGAATCTCAGATCTGTTTCATACTAAATTTCGGTTTATCTTAAGCTGTGTATGCGCTCTGTTCTAGGAATACTCAAAGCACTGGGTTCTTCATCCTAACTAATTTTTAAGAATAAAAATGAGCTGGAAACAGTGCTTCAGAGAAAATGGAAATTCCTGGTTTAGTGTTATGAAAAGTAACATAGAGTTGATTATTATATGAACAGATTTTTTACTTACCTGGTTTTCAACTTGAGGTTTGTTCAGTTAAAGTTACAAGATCCATACCTCTTCATATGTATTTCATAGACAAATCATTCTATTTTTCAAGATATCAAGATATTTAAAATGATTTTCTGACTTAAGTTGAATATATGAAATGAGTGGTCTTCAAAATTTATTTTTCTTTTCACTAACAGAAGAGTGTATTCAAGGATCAAATGGAGCTGATGTTACAGAATCATGTATTTCCACTGTTCATGTCCAACCTGGGGTACCTCAGAGCTAGAGTAAGTTCACCAGTTAAGTCATCTTTAGTATTTGCTGTGTTTCTTTCCTTTGAGTTTAACTTCATTCTGAGTGTCAGTGAAAGAAGTAAAGCAAATATATTGTAAAAATTCAAATAGCTCTCTTGTACATTAATTTTTCAACATTTTAACTTAGAAATTGAACAGTCAGTTAATTGAATTGTAGGAAGGTCTCTTACATTGTTGTTTATACCCTCGGTGAAACTGAAGAATTTGAGCAGTGATTGTGACTGTTTTGTGATTATTTTTCATTAGTATCTCAATAACTACAGCTGCTGGATATCTGTGAAGAATAGGTAGAATTTTCACAGAGTTTTGGGTATAGCTTGAACAAAATCCACAAGTACCTGTGAGTCATAAACAGATGGTTAATTTTCTTTTGTTTATTTTCTGGTATTTTTCTTCATAAGGACCAGAACTGTAAATGCTAATTTTGTGCCCACTGGATTTATTGGATTTTGGGGAAGGAAAGTAAAGAACTGGCTGGTCTACCTTGTAGACTGACTGTACCTTTTTACTGACTGTAAAAACAGTTATGCGTTACCGTATGAATACATTGCAATCAAGAGAAAAGTAGTCCCTAACTTGCCTTTGCTTTTTTTCGTGCAGTCCTGTTGGGTACTTCATTCATTCAGTGCTTTGAATTTTCACAATGAGCTGAACTTGAGGAATGCAGTAGAGCTGGCAAAGAAGAGCCTGATTGATGATAAAGAAATGCCTGTCAAGGTAGAAGCTGCCATAGCTCTTCAGATGTTAATAAGCCACCAGGAGCAAGGTAGGCTGCAGTGATTCATCAATTGTACATACTGATTTATTTCTCTATTTATTTTTGTAGACGATGATAAGATTTGTGCAGATTTATCTAAACATTTTTACCATTTAAAGACATAGATTTTGGAACATTTCATCATGTTCTGACAGCTTCACTTGTTCATTAGCTACTGTATACAGCCCAGAATTCTAATGCAAGTTTTTATGTTGGGTTTCTGCATCAAAATCTGTATCAGAGTATTTCACTTGATTAAATAGTATCCATCTTTCATTTTCTTTCATGAGGTGAAATAGTGTGTATTTTAGAATGAGTGCTTCCTGTGTGTAAGGGCATGTATTTCTTTGAAACAGTGGATGTTTTCTGTAGATGGCTGTACTGTGCAGTCTATGTACTCCATTAGTCTGCTGGTTATGTGCTGTATCAGTGCTTTGGGTGGGACTTTTTGGTTTTGTTTGTGTATGTGTAAATTTTAATCCTTTTAAAATTACTTCATTGGAGAGCAGTCAATTACCTAGCAGTTTTGAGTATATTTGTGTTTAAGGTTAACTGATTTCATTTAATTTTAACTTTTTCTTTTTTTTTTAAGCTAAGGAATACGTGAAGCCATATGTAAGACCAGTTATGCAAGAGCTCTTGCACATTGTTAGAGAGACAGAAAATGATGATCTTACAAATGTAATCCAGAAGATGATCTGTGAGTACAGTCAGGAAGTAGCTACCATTGCTGTTGACATGACACAACACCTGGTAAGAGACAATACTAAAGTTACTGCCCGATCACAAGTGTATGCCTGGCTTTGTAAACTTCTTATTAACTTGGTTTGAAGTGCACACTGTTTAAAATAATCCCTGTGAAGGCTCACCTATAGTATTCACCACAGTTTGTATTTCAGTCTGAAGCATCTTTAAAACCTTTTCAGAGGCTTTCAGAGATGCTGAATTTTGCCCTTCATTTTAACTAGTCAAGTTTTGACTATTTAACATTTGAAATGTTATCAAATAACCAGACTTCTCAAAAAAAATTCATTTTCTATATTCATTTTTCAAAACTAAGAAGCGTATTTTTCAATACTGACAGCTCTTACAGACAGGGCACTGATGGTTTTGCCTTAGCTATCTTGTTTCTACATGAAAAACAAAGAATGTGAGTTGTCTTTTGATTGTCAAATTGGTTGTTTTTCTTTCATAGGCTGAAATATTTGGTAAAGTACTTCAGAGTGAGGAATATGAGGAAGTGGAGGACAAAACAGTTATGGCCATGGGTATCTTGCACACTATTGACACTATCCTAACAGTTGTGGAAGATCACAAGGAGGTGAGATTTCCTCTTCTATGTCTGCTGTTCTTCATGCCTTTCAATTCATGACAACAAGCACTTTTGTGGATGTGTTGCATCACTTGATGCACGTGAATAAACATTTACTATAGCAGGATGGTGAATTAGTACCAAGTGGCCTCTGAGAAATTTGAATGTAAAGCCTAGTTTATTTCTGTTTTCTTCATTTTTCAGCTTTGCTCTCAAGCTTACAGGGAATTTATATCCAGAGTGTAAAATCTTCAGCCCTTGTTCTGGTAAATACTTCATTGGATAGTTATTACAGAGTGTTAAATGGTCATTAGGATGTAATGTTTTGCATATGGGTAATGTTTTGCTAATGGTGACTCATTTTGTTATTCACCTAGCAATTTCTTGGATGGGATTTCTAGGAATTGGTCTTTTTGGTGGCACAAGTCTACATTTCACATATTCAGAGAAAAAAGGGATTGTTTCTGCTTGTAGCTGGTCGAGGTAGGAAGGACTTCAGTGACTGGCAAGAGAAACAAAGTCTGTCAGTATCTGAGCCCAACTGACAAAAAACACAGAAAGTGCTTTGTCCTAGTTTGGTCTGCTTCTTTCAAGTTACAATGAGAAAGTTTTATTGCCAATGTGAAATCCGACTATGAAGCTTATAATTTTAAAAATTCATTCATATTTTTTGTGTGACCATTGCATTCCTTTGGATTTGAACACATCTTTCATTCCTTTACAAGAACCCCTTGCATCTTTTGAAAGCTAGAATGAAATCTGGTAGCTAAACTGAACATCAGGAGAGGTCATCTGAAACGGATGTTCTGGTTTTAGCCTAGGAAAACCTTTGGGGTTGGAGTATTTATGGTATCAGCTTAGCAGCTTGTTTTTCTGCTGTATGAAGAGCCAACTAAAATACTGTGCAGAGGGCTCTCCTCAGGATCTCAAATCATTTTAGAAGCAATATAAATGATATGCAAGTGATAAATGGAGCTGAAAACTCCTTAGAAATTCCTTTCCCGTTTATATTAACTATACAGAGAGCTTAGAGGATGATCAGCTCTAAGCCATGTGTCTGAATCAGTTGCCTGAAGGTATGTGGATGAATCTGTGATCACATGCTTAAGCCCTTTGCTGGGAGGAAATGCAGGAAGCCTGACATCTGCAACATTTCATGTTTAATGAATGACTAGTGGCAATACCATGAGATGCCTATACTGGAGGTTTCACTTAGGCTTGCAATGTGGCTTTATCATTCTCCTAATTTGATTTCATTCATAAAAGCGGTCTCTCTCTCCAACATGAGAAAGCTGAATAAGTTCTCCTCTCAGTTTGAAACTGCCCACTCCAGCAGATAGCTACATAATAGCTTTTGTCTGGCTTCAATGCAGTTTTATTCTCCCAAATTCTGCGTGTTTCCCTTTTGTCAAGCCTGGTCTTATGGGAAGCTCTCCATAGATCTTAAGCAAAAGCATCACTTCCTTTCGTTTTTTTCAACCCATTCTTCAAAGAAAGAATTTGGACTGAGGCCTTACTACCTCAGTCTGAGTACAGGGTTTGCCTCTTTACATTATATGCAGAAAAGGACAACAGGCACAGTTTCTAACAGGATCTGCAGAATAATTTTTAAGTGAAAATTCTTATAATAAAGAAAAATGCCGTGACAAGCTTTAAAGTAATGCTGCTTATTGAAAAACTGAGTACTCACACCAGTGAGACTTTACTTCACCATCATGTGATTGTTATTAAATTACTGGCTTTGCAGATTTTTAAATAAAATCTTTTTTTTTTTAATTTCAGATAACTCAACAGCTGGAGAGCATTTGTTTGCAGATCATCGGCCTTGTTTTGCAGAAGCACGTTATAGGTATTTTTTTGGAGCTAATTTTTAGAAAAAGATTATAGTTTTTTACATGAAAAAAGTCTTTCATTATTACAAACAATGCTGTCATCCTGGACAGAACTTCATCTTTGTTTATTTGCTTCTTTAACACACAAAACCAGAAGATGCAGTTCTCATTCCAGTTCCTAGCTAATTGTGTTAAAAGGCAAAGTCTACAACTACTAATTTATGAGGGGGAAATTTAAAAAAAAAAAGTAGATTAAGAAAGTAAAAATGTTTTGCAGTAAGTCAAAGCAATGTCTTTGATGCGTTGCTAATACATTTTCCCAGTGTGTTTTTATAATGAGAAGCAATGCTTATTGTTGTAGCTACAGCCAACGTAATGCTTGTCCAAAAGAGTCTTTTCCAATTTGTATTATTTATTTCCATATTGACATAGTTACTAATTGCTGTCTTCCAATAGTTATGTGACGCTTTGGGTTTTGAGATGTTTACAAGAAAGACTTTTTTTACAGGTTGTTGTTTACAAAATGTTTCTCCTTTCCAGAGTTTTACGAAGAAATTCTTTCCTTGGCATACAGCTTGACGTGCCAGATGATTTCACCTCAAATGTGGCAGCTTTTAGGTGTTCTCTATGAGGTTTTCCAGCAGGATTGCTTTGAATACTTTGCAGGTATTTCCACTTCCATTCTGTTGATGTTTCAAGTGTTTGGGAATTCATCTCCAGAACCTGCCTTGCAAAGGTTGCTTCCATGTAGTATCTGGGTGTAAAGTGATCGGGTGCTTGAGTTGTGCCCTGACCATCTGTGTAGTGTAGGAGTATAACAGGAGCATATCTAGCTCGAGAAGTGTGTTCCAATCTGTCAGTATGATCGGTTATTGTAGGAGGTCCTGATAAAAGAAAGCTGAAATGTAGTTAAAGGGAAACTACAAATTGGTAAATTAAAATGTAGTCCTATTCTATTTCTTCTCCTGAGAATGCCTTCTGCATTGTGCACTTCACAAAGAATTCTACTAGAGTAGACTTTAGCAATATTTGAATTTCCAACCACGTCCAGGAATCTGGATTAATGAATCCAATTAAAGGATTGCAGCCTCATTGGTTAGCAGTTTCATTGATTAGTCTGTAATTTCTTTTTTTTTGCTCTTCTCCTCTGCAGATATGATGCCTCTCTTGCATAATTACGTGACCATTGACACTGATACTTTACTGTCTAATCCAAAGCATTTAGAAATCATTTACGCTATGTGTAAAAAGGTAAGGCTTCTGATTCTTACTTTTGTGCTAATCACTGGTACTTAATTATCAGATTAAAAGTGATCTGAACATGCCAGGTAATGGCCAGTCATTTTGGAGTGAAGTGAAGCTTGGTCTCGTCTCAGTTCTGAGTAGCCATAGCAGCTTCAAACTTTTAAGTGAAACACTTCAAAAAAAAAGGTACCAAAAAACAACCAATGTGCACAAAAATGTGTGGGAGAAAGTTGCTGTGCTGTTGTTTGTGTTGGCACTCTTCTATGAACAGCTATTTTGGTAAAGAGAGGAATTAATGAAGTCTGATTTCCTTTGGTTGAGTACCTTGTGATTGGATTCTTTTGTTGTCAGCTAGGATATGAACTCATTTGAAGTTCTTTATACATTTTCTTTTTTCCCTTTTATACTCTTTCTGTTCTGCTTAATGAAGTATGAGATCATGCTGCAGTTTTTTTTCTCATTTAGGGCATTATAAAGTGTTAGAAACACAGATAGGTGCTTATAAGCATCTATCCACTTGTTTATTTTGAAGAGATTCGTGGGGATTTAATGTGATTGAGAATTCTGCTGCCCTGTCAGGTTTGATTGACACTGTCCATAGGGTTTAAACATACTGGGAAAAAAGTTTCATGCATATGCACATGTACAGAGAGAGATTATACACGTCTTGTTTTTAATCTGAAATTAGCCTAGAGATAAGTCCTCACTTTGCCAGGCTGTTCATCTGCCACTGCCTATTAGAATGGAAGTCACAAAGAAATAGAGCATGGTGAACATCAAAGAATCTTATAAATAATATTTCCTTAAAAAAGGAAAAAATAAAGGACATATAAATATTACTAAAGTGAATAAGAAGCAACAGTGATTTCTTCTAAATTCTAGCCATTAGCCACCTATCTTCATTGATGTCCTGTAGAGATGAGATTTGTCATTCTTAATTTGTCGTAAAATACAACATGAAGATACATACATGCCATTTAGAGGTTTGATTTATGCACGTGTGAAAGCATTCATAGTTGACAGTGATTAATACCAATAAACTAAATTGCCATTGTGATTGCTAGGTATTGACAGGAGATGCAGGAGAAGATGCAGAGTGCCATGCAGCCAAGCTCCTAGAAGTAATTGTTCTTCAGTGCAAAGGACGGGGTATTGACCAGGTGATGCATGTCTAACACATTCTCTCTTTTGCACATTTCCAGTGCTATGTGTATAATTCCTGTGAAAAGCAATTGGAATCAGAGAATTTTAGGGAGAAGTAATACGTAGGAATGGGGAGAAATACAGAAAAGTGTAAATAAGCTCATGGGAGTTTGTACATGAAGATATTTAAGCATGACCAGAGTATGATTGTAAACTGAGTGGTAAAGGCATAGTATGATGTGCACGATTGCCTTCTTTATTTTATTTTTAAATAGAATCTGAAAGGGATTCAAGTGAATTGTGTGCATTTACACTGAAGTAACAGTGTGGTGGAAGACTGGACTGAGCACAACTCTGAATTTAAACTGGTGTAATCTGGACTGAAACTCACAAACCGAAACATTCATAATGCTTCTTTAACTAACATACAGTGTAAACCTACGCATTGAAATATATGTAGATTTTTATTTCATTGTGTAGAGCTACGTGCAACGCTCACTTTTTCAACCCTCGTTTCAGACTTCTGTAAGAAATCTAACATCACATTGCATTTATTAGGAAACACTTTTTTTTTTTCTTGCAGATTTAGGTCATTTCAGTTTCTAACACCTGCTAATTTTTAAATTGTTGGATATCTCTGTCCTCAGTTTCTTTTCATAACCTTTTATTCACACTAAAATTCTGCCAAATGACTCCAAATATTCTCCTCTGCTCCAAAAATAACGTTGGCAATTTTTAACTCATAGAACGGTTGTTTTTGAGAAGATCTGTAAGCATACAATCAGAGGCTTAAAATACTTTTGTATTAGGAAATGAATTTTATGCATTCTTAAGATATACCTGGACTTCGTTTAGCCCTGGAGGCCAGTTCACATAAATGTGTTTAAAGCTTTTTAATATCTGGCAACATGTGCCATACCTGATCCTTTTTCCCTATTTCTTTCCATTCCCAGTGCATTCCACTCTTTGTGGAGGCTGTTCTGGAGCGGTTGACAAGAGGAGTTAAAACAAGCGAGCTTCGTACCATGTGTCTTCAGGTTGCCATAGCTGCACTCTATTACAATCCTGACCTACTTTTGCACACCTTAGAGAACATCAGATTTCCACACAACCCTGAGCCCATCACTGCACAGTTCATAAACCAGTGGATGAATGACACAGACTGTTTTCTTGGGCAAGTATTGTCTGCTTGTATTTTAAAAGTCCTTGATTCTGACTTGTTCTCTTCTCATCCTTAGTCATGTAGGTGCAAGAGATCTCATTCCCTGTCTGTTCTCAATAACATTTATCCACACCAGGTCTAGTTACTATGTTACTAACATAGGGGTCCTCTGCATATTTATTTTTTCTTGGTCTTTTGAGTTATATTAGTGTATTGAATTTTCTGTATTGAATTGCAACAATACAAGAGTACAATGCAAATTCTATTTCAGGATTCTTTAAGTTTGTTGAGTATAAACTGTCAGACTTGGTATTAACAAGAATTCAGACTAGAAATTAGGAAAAAAAAATCTTCAGTGTGAAAGTAAAACACTGGAACAGGCTTCTTAATGAAGTGATTGATGCCTCACGCCTGTCAGTGATCAAGAAACATTGGACAGTGCCCTCCTCAGTATGCATTAACAATTTGATTAGCCAGGAAGTGGTTGAGCAGTTGGACTGGATGATCTTTGAAGGTTTGTTCCTCTTCCCCTCCGTGTTCAAGTGCAGAACAGGTAAATGTGAGAAAAAAGAGAAAAAAAAAAAACCCACCCTTCTTCATTGTAACAAAAGCAGTGTATATTATCACAAACATTCAGACCTTTTCTGTTGCTGTGCATAAGAAGTGTCTACAGCACATCCTGTATCTTAACATAAATACACACATCATCGTTTAGACATTTAGAGGGGTTGCTTGTGTTGATGACAAAGTAGGCATAAAGTACCCAGTCCTTCATTTCTTTTCTAGCACCACTGGCTGAGAAATGACATCTTTAAGTCTGTCTCTCCTGCATCTTTTGATAATATTACCATTAATTTTTAAATTACTTTTGAGGCTGCTGACTTTAGAAAAGTATGAGACTTTTACTATCAGGATTTCCATGTACTCATTTTTTATGGCTGAAGAAAATTCCTTGATATTCAGCTCCTTATGTTGTCATTTTTTCTTGTTTTGTACCAAATGCTGAAAGCACACAGAGGCAGTATGAAAGCAGATATTCCCTATAGGTGGTAAACTTGTCATTCCTTTTTAAAAGAAATAAAAATGAAAGGGATTTATAGCCTTAAACAGTTCATCCAGTGAGAAGCCAGTGAGATCCAGAGCAGAAAAATACTGTTGAGCTGAATACTTTCCAACTTCAAGTACTTCTGTATGCTACAGCTTAACTTTCAGTTCTTTTGTGTTGCTTTCCAAAAAGCATTAGCTTCTGCAACTACTGTTCAACTAAATTCGTTTTCAGAGACAGAAGTTGGCAAAGCCTATAAAATGAAACACAAGAGATTATCATGCTAGATTCTGCTCAGACTATGAACTTGAATGGCAGCTGAAGATCAAAATGTATCTCTTTGATGCATTGCTACCAGCAGTGAAATAAATATCTGTAATGTCGCTTAAATCTAAAAATTGGGTTTCCTTCAGTGCTGCCTCCTCAGTGGGTGGATTCCAGGCATAGGGCTTTTGCTGTAGTACTGCTTGTCTGGCACTGTGGTGTGATACAAGTGACTCCTCCCTTTCCCCCTGAAGAACAGGACCGCTTCCAGAAGGCCATTTGATTTTAATGAGGGTTATAAGGGTCATCATCTGAAGAGGCTTAACTGAACAGGAAGAGTTAGTTGCAAACAAAATCTGGCTTCCTTGCTACCCTTCCTTGGGCCTTATTTTTGTCAGTGAAGACACTAATGGGCACCCTCTCTTGTACAGTTCTTCCTTCCAGCTGTCATTCAGTGTTGTTTCAGTTTAGAATTGGGTTGCTTTCCAGTAAGAAGCAGTTTTAGGCTTAAATTCGAGTCAGTTGCTGTGATCACAGATTGTGGAGAAACAGGAGAAGAACGAAGTAGATCCACCTCCAGGTATGAATCTCACTGCTATTTCTTCATCAGCCCTGCTGACAGTCTGTGATTTACTGGTTGGTAACGGCGTCTCTTTGTGATACTCACACCACATGACTCTCATGTCTCTTTGTCCTTCTCCTCCCCTAAGTTCCTAGTGCCCATAGATCCTGCTCTGCCCAGGGGTCTGAAAGGCAGTGGGGTTCTGTGTGTGTGTATGTTCTCATGCTGGAGCCAGTGATGATTGCCAAAGTATGCAGTATTTCTTCAGCAGTATTTGTGAACTCCTGGAATGGAATCCATGGGAATAATACATCATGCTGTGGAGGAAAACGTTTAGGTTCTGATAAGTAACTGCTCTCCCATGTTATTAAAAATATGGAAACTGTTTAAAACTGTTTAGAAATTTAAAATGTTAAAAATAATCAAGGCAAGGAGATCTCAGAACTCATTGCAAGACTGCATAAATCTGTATGTCATTGTGGATATTACACATCTGTGAATGTGTGCCCACATACCCTAGTATACAGTGTTTATTTGTATCTGAATATGTTTTCTATGAGTACTTCAAATTGGTGAAGGGCAAGGGACTGAAAAAACATTTATCAGAATGTGTTCCTTGCTGCTTTACATCTTTTCCCTGTCAGCCTGAAATTTGGGTGAGATTTCTGCATTTCTTATGCTTATTCTTACACTAAAAATCCTTCTGTGGCAACTGGGGTGAGAGGAAAATGTAACTTGTTTTAAAAAATGAATAGATATTTTTGTCTATCTATCTATCTATTTAGTTAGTTAGTTAGACTAGGAGGATTTATTTGACAGGAGTTAAGATCATTAGAAATCCTAGTGTATAACATCCTAATCTTCTATAAGTCAAAGAAGGATGGTTCCAACTTTGCAACTGGCTAATTACTTGCAGTTTGTCCAGGATACAGATTAATGTAATGGAAAGCAAGTTGATCCTCACATAAAAGGAGCACAATAAACCAGTAAGGGAAAGGTAGGCTTAGTGATTTCCCTCTGAAACACTTTCAATACAGTTTAAACTACAAAAGATCTTTTTTTTTTAATCTTATACTGGAGGAAGTGTATTAGCTACAAAAGAAAGCCCACAGAGTACGTTAAAACCAGACCTGCTCAGGAGTTGTGCACTGCACTGCCATGTATGACTCCAAGGACATATGTTTAGCACACCGGGCTTGCTATGTCTGTGAGGCAGCAGAGTGATTGCTAGGGAGGGCTACTGAGCCAGTAAGTGCACATCTCCAAGGACAAAGTAAGGAGGAGAATTGTATCCAGACAGCTTTGTGCAGACACAAGGATACTGAAACCATTCTTTGCTATTACAAAAATATGTAAATGACATAAAATTCTGCTTCACTTGTTCAGGTCCCGTTGATGTTTGATACAGTGGTGACATTGGAGTGCAGAACTTCAGAATTGTCCTGCTGTTTCTCTGTGCTGACGCGTGGAAGAAACAAGTCTCCTTCTGGGTTAGGTTCACTAAGGTGGCTCAATGCCTGGGTGTCCTGCTGAGCCTTCTAATAACATGCTCATTCTAAAGGCATGTGCTCATTCTTACAACTCCTCTGATTAGATGCTTGAAAATGGAGCATGACAAATATAGTGCACTTTCTGGCTATTTGGCTACTTCCTAATAATGATTTCCTTTTAAATAACAGTGTGTGAATCTTCCACTTACATTAGCTGTCCAGAAGAGATAGTTTAATATGAAGCTAAGCCACAATTTACTATAATTCTAAAATTATTTTTCCTGTTGTTTTGCAATTTGCATTATATAACAGTAGTTTTCTCAAATGTATTCTAAAAGGTAATTCCATGTGTCATTATCAATTCTGTTGCACGTACAAATGAAAGAAGTCTTATTGCTTCCCTGTGTCAAGATGCAGTTTAGAAGTCTTTCGTATGCATTACAGAGCTTGGATCAAACTTGCATGAAGGTGGTGGCAGAAAGAGAATGTAGAGAAAGTTCTTTCCTTTTGTACTTGCAATAAGAACAGCTCTTCCTCAGAAGGCTGTACCTCATTCATAGGTAGCAACATCTTTAGATAGAATTTTAGTCTTCATGAAGTTGTGAGCAGGGGATGATGAGTTTGTTTTTGAGACAGATGAACTGGGAGGAGCTAAGGAGTTTCACTTTCTTCATGTAACAGGTGAAGGCAGACTGTTCCCCTGGCTCAGTTTCCTTGGTTGTTTTGGATGCCTTCTGTGCTCGGTTCCTTTTGAAAAGGAACTACTGCAGCTTGCAAGTGATGAAGGGACAGTCTTCACCCACTTGCATTTTGGTGCATTTTTCAACATGTGTAAAGTAGCAGCCAAACCCAACAAGACATTGTGTCATTTCACATGCTAGGCAGTTTCATTTTCCTTGGAAGGATCATAATGTTATGCGTGGTTGTATATAATTTATCATTATCATCACTACTCTGAGAATGGGGTGACTTTGTTAAGCCTTACCAGGACTAGCAAAGTAGGAGGTATAATGAAATCCTTCCAGATCCACAGCCTTGTTTAAGCACATGTGGAGAAAGCTGTTATAGATTATTGTTATAATACAAGATCACTTGTATTACGGTTTAATATTATAGCTTAGTAGCATATTGTATGGGATCTTTGGTAATGGAAGTTGTAATTATTTTAAAAATTATATTTCTGTATTAATATTTGAAGTGGTGGATTGAACTGGCTATTTTCCTGTTGCAGTCCCTGGTGCTCATTCTGGTTGTTTCTTCTGCTGCAACTTGTATCCTCTTCATTCCAAAGTAAAACCAATTCTGTAACAGAAATATCTACTGAGATTCTGAAGGATGGATGAAAGTATTCAGAAATGGTAAAAGTGAATAGCTTTGTTTTTCACCCTGCAACCCTGCTGCAGCTGTGCTGGTAATGCCGTGCTGCTGCACATACAGAAGACTGCATAGGATTACCTGACGCACAGGTTTAGGGAGAGAAGGACCTACACAGCAGCCAGCTTTGGAGATCTGCTTTGTTTTCTGCAGGTCCGGATGAAACTTCTTGCTGGAGCTGCTTGTCCTGTGGAGAATTAGGACAGAAGCTGTCAGCATCAAATAGAAGCATTCAAAACTTTCAAGCCCTTAATAGAAAAACACCATAATGTTAGGGAAAAGTTGAGTGCTACTGGTGCTTCCTGCTAAGGAGGGCCAGAGACTATCAGTAGAGGCAGTTTAAGCTCTCTATAGAGTGCTTAAATACAGCTAGCCCTGTGGCACTCTATAAAAGCACCCTGCGATTCAGTGTGGTCCTGCTTGTCATTACTCTTCACTACTCTTTTTGCTAATTTCAGTCCCTGCTACAGTAGTCCTACCAAAGCCAAAGCAAATTAATTTTCCATTATACTTAATATTGGTAATCTTTATCGAATGGCTTGTTAAAGACCAGACTCTACCTAATTATTAAACTATTTTGCTTAGCGTTACAAACTTTGCATTTGATAATCATAGAATCACCAAGGTTGGAAAAGACCTGTAAGATCATCCAATCCAACTGTCCACCTATCACCATTAAACAGTTCTTCCAGGAATTTGGACATTGCTTGACAGGTATTTAATTGTTACTAGACAAATGCTTTCCAGTGGGAAACTTGCATTCAGAACAAAACAATCACATGTGTAGGAGCTTTGAACATAGACTTTGAGGACTTGCTCTGTCTTCTACCATGTTGAGTGCCAGCCCTTTAATACTCCTTGCAGTGAAATTCTCTTTTTATGTTTAATGTTTGTGTGTTGTTTTAGACTCCATGACAGAAAGATGTGTATAATAGGACTGAGCATCCTAATGGAGTTACAGAACCGACCACCTGCAGTGGATGCTGTGGCTGCTCAGATTGTCCCTTCAATCCTCCTCCTCTTCTTGGGCTTGAAACAAGTTTGCGCCTCGCGAGAACTCACAGAACACGAGGATCATGCTAAAGATGATAAACACGTTGCAGAAGATAATGGTAAAATCTCCCCTTTTCACATTGTGGATTTTGTCTGGATTTAATTTAAAGGGGGTAAGAAATTGCAGTTCACTTCTAAGGCTCATTAGTCTGCTGAAAGTAAATAGGCCTATTGGGTGCTTGTAAGATCACCTTAGAAATGGACTTTTCCTCCCAAAATTTAATCAAAATGTTTCAATATATCATAGGTAATACTTTGTGAGAGGATAGTATTGGTTCAGAAGTAACAACAAAACTTGCAAATCCAGTTTTCTGGGTTGTGAATGTATTCCATCTTCTCACATAGGGAGCAGAAACTTTCCAGGGCTCCACTGGCTTTATTCTTGCTTCCTGGAAAGAAGCTGTTCCTAGTACCCAGCTATTTTAAAGACCTATTCTAGTGAACTCTGAAGGACATCCTTGCAAGTCTTTGTCCAAATGCAATAGTGCACACAGTGATTTGCAAAGTAGAGGCAACAGACGTTCCTGGAGTAGAAAGACTTCTTATTGCTATGGCTGGCAGAAGGGAGAAAACATCCAAAGAGTACATTGCAGTGAGAGCTGGGGGAAGTGAATTTTGTGCAGTGTTGTAAGCAGATAGGTGTGGCCTTATTTGATTTGGAATTGGAGATTGCTTGAGGTCTGAAAATCAGAGTGGGTCTAAGTAGATAATATAATCCTTTAACATTTCACATGATTATTCTGGAATGGAGTTACAGAATTCCTCGAGATGTGTAGGGGTACATACAGTATAGAAGCAGCGCAGAAGTTCCCAAATCTCCACCCTGAGATTCAGTCACTCTGCTTGTTGTAGATATGGTCATTTTATAATTTTTATCCTGTTAACACAGGATAAAAACACAGGAACATGAAGGTTTGGAACTGGGAGGGGGTTTTATTTTAACCTCAGTTATAAGTCATAAATATCTTTCCTTAAATAAGAAATAGCAATGTGTGGAGTTGCATGTTGGAATTGAATATAATTCAGGATATAATAATTGCTCCATAAACAGCATGGGAGGTAGGGCTAAGCAAAAGGTGGAATTCTGGATAAAGATAGTGATGGGAGAATTTGTCAAAGATAAATTTACACCAGTTATTTTGGATTGCACAGTAACTGCAGTAAAGTAGTGTCCACAAAAGAAGAACAAAGATGCCAGTTTCACATTCCCCAGGTGTTTTTTAGAAACAAAAGTTTAACTAAAGATGTTGAACGTATAAAACATTTTAATAGCTTAGTTTTCCACTTCTGAGATTTTGAGGGAAGGTGTCATTAGAGGATCTTCTTTCCAACCTGAAATGAGATTTATTAATTGTTTTTCATTTCTAAGTCATTGTTTCCCAGTACTTTACATTGCTTTATAAAGCACATGAATGCTTTTGCAGAAGAGATACCAAGTGATGAGGAGGAGACGAATGAAGTGAGCCAGGCAATGCAAGAGAACCATGGTGGAGGTGGAGACGAACATGGAGAAGAAGAGGATGACGATGATGATGATGATGACTGGGATGAAGATGCCTTGGAAGAGACTGCTCTTGAAGGGTTCAGTACACCTCTTGACCTTGAAAATGGTGTTGATGAATACCAGTTTTTCACACAAGCACTTTTAGGTATGTGTGTGATAGTGGGTCAAATGATATGATGTGATGAAACAGCTTGGCTGTCATCATTGGGAAAAGCCCTTCTCTTTGTTTCTAGTAGTAATTTAGATTGTTGAAACTGGAAATGCTTTTTAATGTTAGTCCTAAGATTTTTTTTTCACTTCCAGGAACTTCAAAAAATAGGTGGCAGTAAATACAGCTAGAGATAAATTGTCTTCATGTAGTCTGTAAGAGCTTTTCAACCACAGCCTAAACGAGTGAGACTCGGTCACTAGAGGGTCTCCAGCATATACAAACGTTTGTCACTTTCTAGATATTAAAATGATAATGGAAAACTTGTTTTCTTCCTTTTCTGTTTGTCTACTCCTGCTGCTTTTAGTTTTGATAAGAATCTTCAGTTAATAGATTTGCTTTGTCATTGTCCATGAATAATAGCCTCACTGTTAAATTGCTGTTTCAGAAAGCAGAGAATGTAATGAAGTTCCCCCCATATGGCTTGTTTACAGTGGGGATTCTGTGCTGAGAAACTGACAGGAATACTGAATCTATTTTACAGCACGAGTCCTGCTTGTTTTCCCACGTGTTTCATCTTATTCTTCTGAAATTACCTTGTGGTGTAAGCTGATAATCACTTTCCATCCATTCCTGTTCTGACAGCGGTGCAGAGCCGAGATGCTGCCTGGTACCATTTGCTGACAGCACCACTGAGTGAGGATCAGAAGAAACAGCTGCAGGAAATTTATACATTAGCAGAGCACCGGCGAAATGCTGCAGGTAAGTCTCTGCTCTGGGGCCATTTCAAGTGTTGCAGGGATGGTGGAATTGCATCTAATGTATAACAACAGAACAAATCTCTGCCCATTATCAGAAGTCTTACAGAAGGCTTGAGAAGCATAAATAGGATGTTGTGCTTGTATTATCCTTTGTCTGGAAGTGTGTGCTATTCCGATTACCTTTGCTTGTAATTAATTGCCTTCTTATTGACATATGCTACTGTTAGAACAGGCTATCAACTTGTTTTGCACAACCTGACATTTGACATGAAAAACAAATTAAGGCAATGGCTCGCTGCCTGCCTGTCACTGGGTGAAGATTACTGTTGAACATTGTGCTTAACAGCTCTGTTACTTTTGTACTGCTACTGTTGCAGTCAATGTGCTGCTCTGGGTGTTTAGAGCAATTGCATCATAGGAAAATAAACTGATATTAAATTAAGACACATGCAGAATAGTATGAGATACAGTTGTTCTGTAGAGGACGAGTTTCTCCATTCTGTTGAAGAGGTGTGTGTTTATACATTTATAGAAAAGCTAGGTATGGTATAATTTATTACAGTCACTGCAGTTTGGAAACAAAAATTTTTTACACAGTTTTGTATTCTAAGATGAATAGTGTTATCTCTGGCAAAAGTGTTCTCTACAGGCTATTGCTCACATCCTTTCTCTTTGAATTCTAGAGACTAAGACAATAGAGCAGCAAAGTGGCTACACGTTTGACAACAAAGGACTGGTCATAGCATTTAACTTTGCTGGAAGTACTCCCGGTGGAAACTGAAGGATCAACTACGAAGGTCAATGAGAAGGGTTTCATCATTACATTTTCTTAAACTCATCATGACTTCTGAGTGATAGGGGAGGGTAATTTAATGCTGCTGAAGGTTTTCTGAAATATAGCAGTGTGCTTCCCCCACCAGAATGCTTTTTCTAACTGGCTACTGTAATTTACAAATTCTTGTGGTGTTTTTATAATTTGATGGACTGAAAAGGAAACGTTTGTCCTCAAGGAACCGGAATGACTGGGAGGGGCCAGGCTGCATCTAATTGAGTTGCACTTCTCAGGTTTTTTGCTGTGCAGAATTGATAGATTCATATGGATAACAGTGCCTTCTGTTGTACATGGATTGCCTGAACAAATGGATTTTTGGAGTGCATTATAATTTTTTAAGTGTAAGAACATTTCTCGATAACACTGTAAGCCTTGGTTCCATGTTTTGCTGTCATCTGCTTTTTACTACACCATTTAACTGTTTGTTGGTTGTATACCTGTTGCTGGATTCAGAATATGATCTCTTCCCAGTTTGGTGCAGGCCAGATGTGAATAGGGAAGTGTCTGCTGGAGTTGGAGAGCATACACTGGTTGTGTCAGAGTGTCTTAACAAAATTGCAGATTTTCCCTTGATGTAGTAGTCTTAAATTATTTCTCTTAGCTATGGAATCAACTCACTTGAGTTACGATGGCACGTGTGGCAGTTGGCTATCCTAAATCTACATTGACATTACCTCCTGCCTGCACGAGTGGCATGGCCCTCTCATGTAGATGTGCTACATGACAACTTTTTATTTCCACTCTTTCTGTTGGGTTCCTGTAACCTGATTTTCTGTTTTTATTCATTCATTACCATTCCAATGGTAGTACGGAATGCATAATGTGGTACAAAATATTTACAATATTTTATTTATCTTGATAGAAGAAAAACAGTTGTGGACTTGCTTTTTACTGTTACACTTCTGTGATAGAATTTCTGGTCTGCATTCCATTTGGCTGTTCTTTTTCAATGCTGAAATTTTGTTATCAGCCAGATTATTTTTCTTCCTGAGTTTCAAAGGCCGGTTTCTCATAAATTGAAACATATGTAATAGGTTTTTTCTTTTTTGTGAATATGTTAATTTAGTGAGAAACTTAGCATTGTGAGAAACCGACAGCAATACTGGGTTGAATGGACCCCTTCTCTAGCTCTGTTGGGGTCTCAGTGATGTAGCCAAAATAAGTTGGGGTGCTTTAGAATGTGCAGTTTGAATTGAAGATAAAACGTTCAGTGCAGATTTTGTCTCTGTGTTAATTTCTGTAAGACTTAACCATATTTACAGAGCAATTTTAAGCACACACTTATGATGTAATTCTTTAGAGCATTGACCCAACTGGAAAGTTGTAGCCCTTTCCGATACACTATCAGATCTTTAAAGCTTACAGATCATTACAGATTGCTGGCCCTGCAGTGTGCTGAATCTTTTTTATTTTTTTTTCAATGTCAAACTAATTCTAGTTCAGTCTGATAGATCTGAAGCTCTCTGTGCCTTGGCATCAGGAAAAGGCCGTAGTGATGCTGCTTTTTCCTTGCCCCTTACTCTGGAACCTTCTCAGTCTTGAATTCATGGCGTAGAAGGTTTCACTCTGTTTTCTTTGCTCCTCCACTTTGGTGTGAGACTTAATTCCGGCACTGTTCTCTGATGCTGCTTTTTTTTTTCCACAGCGGCTGCAGAGTAAAAGCGTTTCATGTAGGCTTTTCACTGCTGTTATTCACTTAATAGCAACAACGAAAATTTCCTACTTTTAGGTCTGTTGTACGTATGGAAAACAGTGAGAACTCCAGGGACTGCATTTTCAGAAATGAAAAATGCATTGAGCTGCATTGGACAGGCTCTTGAACAGCAGAGGGCAGGAAGGCCAGGAAAATCATGGGTCACTTTTGCTGATACAGGCCTGGAGGTATATTTACTAAATGACAGGATGGTGTTGCATCCACTTTGTTGGTGAGTTTCTCAGAAACTGTGGAAGTTGTTAAATCTTCACAATTTTAAGAAACGTTTTTTGGAAGTTGAGGATATGAACAACATCTATCTGATAACTGAAGTTGAGTATTAGGTAGGTAAACTGTTTGAGGCCTTTTATTATTTTATTTAAAGAGATTGTTGAACAGAATTTCTTTCAAAACCTGATTCCCTCTTCTACGCTGGCATGCAGAGTAGAAGGGGGATTTATTTTTCTTCTGCTAATAAGGTTACTTGCACAATCACAAGTTAATAGTTAGAAGTTAATGTATTCAAGGAAAAATCTGCTTTTGCGTAGCATCATCTCTGTGTCGCTCAGCTGAACTGTGGCTGCTCCCTGGTTCTGCTTCTTGTATACTTTTCAAGTCAACTGCCAGGAAAATTTCAGCCAGATGTTTCTTATAAGGGGTTTAATCAGCTGCATGGAGTCGGGAATTTTTGTTGTCCATTTCGCAGTGGGGGTCAGAGATATCTGAGGGGAAGGCATGTAAAAAGTTTGAATGCCCTTCCCTTCCCAGGAGATTCACAAGCAAATGTTTCTACTGGCAAAAGCAAACGTCAGTTATTTCATTTCTTTTCTTGAAAAAGGATTTCACCCAAAAAGATTTACTGGGCTCTAGCCTCCACTTTAACATATGGTTCTCTTTTAACATGATAAATATCCGTTTATACATGATCATAAGTAGGTAGTGGATTTTAGGGATTTCTTTCTGAGTTGTGTCCAGCTTTGTACTGCATTAAAAAGAGAGTAACACAAACGTGCATTACTGTCTGACGTTCAAGCCAAGGTAATCATGGGACATCACATACCAGCGTTGGTCAGCCAAGCATGATGGACACTGGAAGCATAGAGAATTGTGAACATACTGTAAAATAAATTAAAAAAGAAAAAAAAGACTGCTGAGAACTGACCAGTGTTGCTCCATACCCACGTTCCAAAAGTGTGAAGGTGACTTGTGGACATCGTGAGGGCTTTACATATGAAATTAGCATTGTGTTGGTTATAATCACATCAAATGTTAATCTAAATAATAACTTTCTTTTCCAGATTAAATTAACCCAGCCTGGGTATTGAATTGCTTATGCTGTTTTGTCACTCTTGGGAGGAAAATAAGAATCACCACGTGTTTGAGCTGCCTCTTTTTGCTCTCCTTCTTTCAAAGTCAAAGTATTTGATTTACCTTCATACAGCAGCAAAATCTTTCAACAAAAGGGCCAGCTCCAGGTGGAGAGCAGAATATCAAGCTAAAAACAAGTCTTAAAAAACATAAAAACAACCTTCCTTATGCACACAGTCAGATTGAAGTAGATGTGCTTTGGAACACAAGTCAAAATTCATGAAGAATGTTACACAAAATGATATTTTGACATTCTTGGTTTTGGAGGGAAAGGATGTTGGCATGAGACATGAAATGAACTACTTTAGGACATGCCATTTGCCTATGAAGTCCAGGCAGTTTGTGGTTCTGGATTCCATCATACACTGTAAAAGACAGAAGGTAGGACTGTAAAGAATTTTATTGTATTATCTTTTTTTTGTTCCTTTTACTACAGAGCAAGTGTCTTTATTGAGGCTTGTAAGCCAAAGGAATTGTAGACAACATGAATGATTAACTATCTTTTGTTTCCAGAATACTTTTCAGCCTTTTTTCTTTCCTTGTTTCCTTCCCTTTGCCAACCATTGTTAGCAGATATTTCAGGGGATATACAAAATATTTGAAAAAAATTAAACTTCTGCAGAATGTGTTCAATCCCATTGCTCCTGAAACAATGGAACCTATCTCTATTTCTATCTCTAGAATATTTCTATCTCGTGAACAATGTCTCTTATTTAACATATGCAAGTGATACAGAACTCCAAAAGCCCTCACTTTTCTCTGCAGTTTGAAAGGAGCCTTTCTGTGATTTACTACTTAAAATGGGATTACAAAATGGTATTTTGAAATCCCCATACCTTGCACTTACATTTGCTCAAATGATAGCCAAAAACATACCATGTTATTGGGATACTCAGCCCTAGTTCTGGTTTATGCAGTAGTCAATCTTTCAGTAATGTTAGACAGTCTAATGTTGAGTTCCTCAAGGATCTCTGCCTATAAATGAGAACATAAAACAAGTCCGAGAGCTTCTTTATCTTTGCAGCTGCCTATGGAATCACATTTCCCTCATTGCAGCGAAGCATAGAGCAGGTAATGGTACCAAGGTCTTGGTAGTGTGAATGAAAACAACTTCCCCTCTTCTCTCTTCTCTCACCTGTCAAGTCTAAACCCAAACAGATGGGAAACAGAGGGTGTTTCTTTTTTTTTCTTTACGGTGGATGTTCTGATGTGTTAGAAGCTAAACACTATGCCAGGTACCAGAAAGTCTTTGCACAAAATCATATCACAAAAAAGGATGTATGAACAGGCCAAGCTGCTTGCTTTTGACATCTCTTCCATTGCTATTACTTATGTAAAGTGCAAACCACCCACCCCATAAAACAAAAATCCGCTGACAAATAAAATCACAATGTAAAAATGATGGAGAACTAAAGAAGCCCTTGTGCACTAGGTGGATAGAGACTTCCCTGGCATGCAGATCTAATCACAATGCTTAATTTAAATGCACTGAATTACTTTTAAAATAGAAAATGCAACGTCTGTCCAGATGTCAGCAACATGAATCTGACAGCCCTTACTACAAGGTAAAGGCTTTGTGGGGTTTTCTGCAGCAGAGAACAAATGTATCCCTTTAAAAAGTCTGAGAACCCCTTGCTGTGGCTGATGTGCTGTCACCAGTAGGAGACACTCCGTGGGTTTACAGCATTTCTTAAAAAATGTCAGCATACATCCTATCAAATTGCTACCCGAGGTGCTCTCTGTCAAGGGAGCTAACTGGCCGACTACTCCCTGAATATTGAGCTTTGTGGCTTCAGAGAGAATCTGCAGCCATATGCAATTATGATGAATTAGGAATCGGGAAGGCATCCATTTAAAGTAAGGCAACATGTTTGATATGATCCTGCACTGTTCCAAATTTCACCTGGATCTTCTAGAGAAGAGTTCAAGAAATGTGTTCCATGCCTTCGTTCAGAAAAAGAATGCACTTGACTCCTTGGGCAGCCTCACATAGCTGCAGTGCTCAGTTTGGAAAGCAGGTTTGATTACAGATTGATAGATGCTCATTAGAAAAAAAAAATAATGGGGGAGGTGGGTGTTAATGCTGCAGTCTCTTCATAAGCTGTAGAGAGGTTCAAAATCTTCAGTGTTTGGCTACTGCATAGTGGAGTGGGACGTGCACGTGCAGATAGATTGATTTCTCCAATGTGAATGGAACCATGCTGGTTCTAGTGTTCAACTGAGGTGAAGGGAGAGGGTTGGTCGGATTCTGCCTACTGGCCCATCCTGGATTATGTTATAATGAAGTGAAATGCAAAATCTGAAAATTGATTTGCTAATTGAAGCTGCTGAGCAACAAAAATGAGTGTTTTCTTGAAACTGGATTTTGATATTTTTGTCTGGTTGTTTTAATTTTTAATCTTTTTTGTCCTCAAAGTGCAGAATAACTACATGATGGGTAGGCCTATGAATTTTTCACAAGGCTGTTTACCATTGAAGATATTTACCCAGGAATTGTGCCTCATTTTCAGATGTTTTCAACACGATTGTGTTAGTAAAGTCGCATGTGTCCCTTTTTCACTGCTTTCTACACACAGAGATTGTGGAAATGGACCTAAGAGGAAGATGGATGGTGCTTCGAAAGGAGAAGACTGCGTACAAACAGATTATTTTTAGAAAACAGAACAATAGCCTCTGAAGAAATAGGAAGCAATAAATATTTACTCAAAAGCGTATGAGGTAAATAAATGGATAAAGAACAGTGTAAGCTAGGTTCTGTTCTTTGATTGTGGCTTTCATTTTTTTGTTGTTGACAAACATCGTGTGGAAATTGCTTTGGGTTGTATGTGCTGTTGGTAATGCACTTAGCATAAACCACCTGGGATATTTTTGGTTCAAAAAGAGACCAACCAGATTTCTTTTGATTATTAAAAGCCAAGGTAACAGCCCATGTTTGTAATGACGAGAGGGAGATCACTGTGTTACACAGCCAGGTTGGACTGCAGGATCATTGCCTTTGTAGAAGCCTAAGATAGTGAACTGTGGGTTGGCTTTGAGGGCAAGAATTGACAAATGCAAAACATGCATCGATGACAAGAAGAATCTCTTCCTAGCTTAAAGAATTGTGTACAGTGTTCTCTTAAGCTGCACTGAATTTGCTTTAAAAATAGTAATAAATCTTACTGTTTAGGTCAAATGTTACATCTGTTGTGCATTTATATGAGAGGAATGGTATTTCTTAAAGAAATGTAACATGCCACCTACCAAGGAGCCCAATCTTATTTTATAGCCTCTCTTCATACAGCCATAAAACTTATTTACAAGTGGACCCCAGAATTAATTTTAAACAATAGCGTGTGTTACCCAGAGTTATTAAGTGCATTTGTGTAGCAGTGTTTGTTAACCTCATGTTTTCTCAGGCTACTATTCACTTGTATGGTTTGTCTGTAACAGAATATAACTGATATTTGATGTAGATGAGCTCATGACAGGTCATCCAAATACAATTCTGAAAATGTCAAATTAGTGAAGATAGTGATCTTGTATTCCTTTGAGAGGGGATTGCACCAAAGCTTAGACCAATCTTCTGGCATGGAATTTGTGAAGAGGATATTATATCCACGCCCCCATAGAAGAAAAGATCAATCCTGCTGAAGCCCTGAGCCTGGTAATTTTTTCCGTGGAGTATTTCCCTCATGGTGAGTTGCTGAAGGAGCTATTTGCTAGATTGCTATGTTTGATAATGCCTTTTTCTATACAGGGCACTTTTGAGAATCCTTCACAGTATCTCTAAGAGCAGTGGCAAGTGGTACGTATTTATAACCAGGAGGCTGAGATAGTGTCGTTTGCCCAAAGCCACAGCAGTGTGTTGCAGCTGGCATGTGAGATTAAAATTCTGGTTCCATAAAGTACCTGGGAGCTTTGCCATTGGCTCTCATCAAATCAGGATTTCACCCAAGAAACTCACTAGGTTCTAGTGCTTGGTTCAGTGTTAATTCCTTCCAGAGAAGCTCTGCCAGAACATAGATAATTTATGAAATTGCTTATTAATAGCAAGCTCCTCTATGGAGCTGCAATTTTAATCTATCTAGCAGTGACGTTGCTCAATTGTATCCTGTGTGGGTTGCTTGATGTGATGAGGAAAATGGTTCTCAGCTGTGGCATGAATGACATGCCAGCTGTCAGCTACTCCTGAGGCCTTGAAGTGAACCTAAACATATGGGAGCAGAACATCACCACGCATCAGGGTGCTGTGAAGCTCATGGCCTCTCTGCAGGTGTTAATAAACATGTTGGATCCATTGCAAAGGTGTAAGTTGCTGCCACTTTTAACAGGCTCTGAAGAGTGTATTTTTTTACTGAAGTAAATACGTAGTTCTCATGCCTCTTTCTGCCCCCTGACAGAGCGTTGATCTTTAGCCAAAGTTGTATTCATAAGCTGAATTCTAACTCAAAATCCCTTAAGATAGTAATTTCTTTTAGTCAGTCCCCAGGAAGGGTGAAATATGATCAGTGTTTGCTTTCTCTTGGTATCAGGTATGTTAAATGCTTAAATGAAATAATTTAATTACCTACTGGATGAAATCGCTGGGACTTCAGTCATTCCCATGCAGTTTCCTATGGAATTTGTTTTTTTCTGGCAGAGTTCAAGCTAAATGGAAATGTGTGTGTGTGTACGTCAGAAAAACTCTCCATAGTCATACAAATGAAATTCAGAATTAAAAAAAAAATATATAGATATATGTTGTCTGAAAAGGCCATCTCAGAGTATGAATGTCTGTTTTCTCTGTTATTAAAGCTACTGGCCCTTTTATTTCTCAGCACCTTGTAGAACACAGTGTGCAACAGCAACAAATAGGGGTCTTGTGGCTCCATTCAATATAAATTACCCACACAGTCATTTCCAGCAGGACACTCCTTGCACCTGACTCTGCTTCAAGAGATTAGGCAAGGTGCAGTAGTGAAGACAAATGGCTGTACTGTTATGTAGGCATTTGACCACCGCTGTAGAGCTGACATCTGCACCTCAGTAGTGGTTGTGGCTACCTTCTGGAAGAGCTCTGTGAGTATCAAGAAGGCAAACCCTGCCTCACGTTTTCCTCCTGCCATGAGAGTCTTTCTGGGTTAAATAAAACCGCACTATAATGTCTGAATGTGTTCAGAGCAGAACCAGCTATCATTTCTATGAATAGACATCTCCAAAATCCATCAACTGGAAGCGAGATTATACAGCCGCATTGAATCTGGTTCTTCAGATCACGCTTGCTGAATTTTGCCAAAGAAAAATCAATTCAATTTGAGCAAATCATGCTGTTTACCCTATTTTTTTAATTGTTATTTTTTCAAGAAAGACTGATGGTCTTCATTATGGGGGAAAAAAGCAAGCTAGCCTAGGTAGAAACCATTCCCAAGAAGTCCCCAAGCATGGAAAGGCAAGCGTGAAAACTGCCCAAGGAAGAGTTGCTACTTGGAACATTCAGTTGCAGAGTATCCATCCCACAGATCACTGAGTGTCCAGGCAGCCCGAGGTAAGGAGGCTGCTGACTTTCTCCCACTGAGCTCTTCCTACCTGCAAGCACAGCTATGTTCAGAACCCCAGCCTTCTGAGCCAGAAGGAACAAAGGCCTTTCCTGGTTGCCAAAGGCCATTTTGCTGTCTCAGGCTGTCTCAGAGCTTGTGGTTGTTTCCTCCTCACTGTTACATGGGCGTATTTGATTGTTTAATGGGATTTTCTGTTACTGACTGATTGCATACTGAAAAAACACTGCCACTGCACAACTGAAGTGGCAGCTGTTTGTGGTTGCAAATCTTGTCTTTCTGCCCCTTACAGAGAGGTAGAGGTGACTGCTTGTCTGTCTCCTGTCTGCCCTCACTGGATTTTGTTATCATCTCACTTTTCTCTCTGTTGCAGTGATCTTCAGGGGCATGAAAATCTTGTTGTAGACTTCAGCTTCTGTTTTCTGTAAGCAGACTCATTTAGCTGTGGCTCTGGTTTCCTCCTCTCCCAGGCATTCACGTGCACAGCCTCCTCTCACACGTACGTCTTCCCCCTCTCCCATGCGCTGCCCTTGGGGGTGGCTGCTGTTTGCAGCCACAGAGCATAGATTAGTAACCGTGGGATTCTCTTATTCTGTTACTTGCTGTAGATGAACTTGCTGTAGATGTTAGAATGTTTTAAAGCAGATCTTGAGCAATTTTTTTCGGTATTTCAGTGCCTAATTACTGAATAGGGGCCCGACCGAATGAAATTCTGTAACTGTACAGCAGGATGGGGAAGATACAGGCAACATGAGGCAAACAAACCCTAGCTTTAAGACAACAGGAAAAAGAACTGCTTTTATTTATTATTGCTTGATATTCTTGCTCTGTTTCTGAAGAAGGCAGAAAAAAAGTGTTAAATTTTCCTTCACTTTTCATTGGGAAGGGAGTTGCAGTTGACTTTTAACTCCAGATTTTACTTTCTGCCAGTACTGCTGCAGAAAATAAAAGCTACTTAAACATAATGTCAAAGGACATATGCTAGTTTATTTTGCTGCCATCTCTGTGGCTTTCATCCAAGGTCACTCTTATTATGGGAAGCCTCAGCCCAAGATTTATTCTGCTGCAGGAGGTTGCCTAACAGGACACTAACAGAATTTCCGAAGCTGTATGAAAGCACTGGAAAGCATTTTGTCCTTTCCTGGATGGTTTCTATTTCACAAAGTAATTTTTTTTGTTACCATTTTCTTACTGTTTATTATAATATCTCCTTTTTGGTTAAAGATAAATAGGGGAAAAAATAACCAGCTATAGGCATGGTCTTTGAAGACGTGAATTGGCAACTGCTGGTGTGTGTAGCCCAAATGGGGAGATAAAAAACAAAAACAAAAAAAAGAAAGGGAAAAATAAAAAAAGACACACCACCTGATTTTGGGCACTGAATTTAGGAAGCTTATCTTGTTAGGCCTCTGTAGTAGAGGAGGCAAGAGCCAGAGATGTGCTTCTAAGCCATTGGCTGCTCTAAATCACTCTCTGGGAAAATCTACTTTCTTTTGTTATCAAGAAAGCTCCCGGGAATGAGCCATCCAGGTCAGGTGCGTAAGTGTGCTAACATGAATACAACTCAGGTGGTTTTGTTTGGAGGAGAAAGAGAAACAGGAGGATTATAACCATCTGATTAGAGAAAAGAAAGCCTCCGCTTTTTGTTTGCTGATCTGCAAGTGTGCAGTCAGTTTTGCTGACGTTCATACATGAGAGATTCTGAAACATGGGAGTAATTTGATGCATATGCTTTGCTTGCTAAAGTAAATTACAGCCTTTCCTTGCCCAGGAGCTGAGCTATAGTTTTTCTTCTGTTTCACAGTGTGATATGTTGCCTTAATTGCACCATCTATTGTGACGTTTTTGATGCTTTTCATTTTTGTCTTTCATTGTGGGTGCTCCAACACAAGTAAATGGCACTACAGCGTTCAAAAGCTTGTCAGGCTGCATTCAGGTCAGCACTTTGTCAGTGACTGCTGTGAAAAATAGTCAATGAACATCAAAGTTGTAGGACCTTGAAAAGGCAGTCAGGAGGAGCAGCCTGGAAATCTGCAGAACAGAAGCACCTAAAGGAAGGTATGGTTCTGATTAGGGATGATGTGGCAAGCTTCTCTGCATGTGTTGTCCAGATCCTGGACTCTACACTGGCCATTTGCCTATCCTTTAGAATTAGAAGAAAGAGAGAAAATGTAACTCGTGGGGCAGAGTATGCTATGCAGTGGGAGTTTGTGTCAATTTTTGTTACTATCCCTGCGTGAAAATTTAGAACCACAGAACACTTAAGGCTGGGAGGGAGTTGGGGAGGACGCTAATCAACCTTCAGCAGAGTCACCTCTGAGATCAGGTAAGATTGCTCAGAATTTCATCTAGCCAGTCTTGCTGCTCTTTCTGTAGGCTGGGCAGTGGGAATTCGGGAATAGCAGAGACAGAATAGCTTGGGTGGGCTGTGTGTGCAGAGATGATTAGGAGGGCAGGTGTTCTTGTCTTGTTCAAAATGTCATAATGGCAATAATCTTGAATGAAGTGGCCCTGCTTCAGATAGTCAGAGGATAATTAGAATTTGCATTTGAAAGGAAATGAGCAGAAAAAGTGACAGGCATTAGGCATGAGTCCCACTGCCATGCAATTTCTAACCCTGGAAACTACAGCTTGCTTTGAAGTACCATTAGCTTCAATTGCAAGGGTATATCACTTCCTCTGAGCAGTCCAAGAGCTCGAGCATGAGCTAAAGAGGTCGTGTATGGAAGTGCTCTATTAGAAATGCTGATGTGTGGGAGGTAAGAGTCAGACTGTGAATGGGAGAATCAAATAGCATAATGTTGCAGCAGTGATCATTTTTAAGTCTCTCTATTCATGCACTCATCTGAGCAGGTGTACAGGGGTGGCTTCTCTGCAGACAAGTTTTTGACGTTATTGTATTATATCGACTTCTGACAAGTTACTGATGATGCTGAGGAAGTACAGGAGGAGAAGCTACTTGGGAAATCAGCAGTGAATCTTTGAATTGCAAAGTTTCAGCAGGTGTCTGGTGGACTCTGCTTGCTGAAAGAAGTAGGTTGCTCATTCACAACAGAACATGAGAAGGGGAAATAGCACACTGATGAAGGGTCTAAGCATGAGGGACTTGGAAGAATGAAGTGATTTCTCGAGTTTTCAGGAAAATGGGTTGTGACCTCTGTCTTAAGCTTTTCCAGGACAGCCGAGCCAACTGGTGAAGGCTACCTGGGGAAATACAGGCTTTCAAAGTTTGAGAAATGCACCTGCAATCATTTACTTTGCAGTACTGCAGTGAAAAGGAGAGTTGCACTCATGACCTGCAAAGCCCTAGTGTGGATGATAGATAGCTGCAATAACTGCACCTTCAAATCTAAAGCTCTGACATCGAGTTTTTATTTCTTTGTGATGGTACAGCAATTAAAAGGCACAGTTGCATTGTCTTCTTATAGCTGTAGTGGAAAACCAGGGAGAAGAGAGAAAGCTGCAGGAAGGTCTGAGACCAAAGTGTGGCAGTGAGGCCGAGGGGACACCCAGGTACACGCATGTTTAGGGAGAAAATACGGGGCTGTTAATACAGGATCCATGTTTTTGCTTCTTGGCAATTTAGAGTACTGGAGTTCTCTCCCAGATTCCTACTGTTACTTTTGAGTCACCAAAGCCAGGTGACTATCACAGAGCCAGAGCCTACCAAGTTGAGGTGCAGCTCTGCCAAAACACACCCAGGCCCAGCGCTTCCCCTGTGGCTCCTCTTCACCTGGGAGCGCGGCCGGCGGGGACACGCGTGGGCAGGGCGGGAGCGGGCGGGCGCTGTCCGCGGTGCTGAACGGCGGCAGGCCGCGTCCTCGTGCAAGGGGGGGGCAGCTCAGCAAGTGCTGGTGGAAGCGGCGGGGAGACCTGGCCTCCCCTCCTGCTGCTTCTGCTGGGCACTGATCACGGGCTTTCTGTAGGCTTCCTGCTTGGTGTTGAGAGGGTTGGCTTTTCTGTAATTTTTTATCCACAGTCTCTGTCATTTCTCAAATAGCATGCCTTTGTATCCCACTGCAATCCACAGATTTTCACAGTCACAGCTAACTGAACATCTCCAGCCAGCCTCAGGACTACCTTTCCTATTTCCTATTTCCTTGCAGAAAGCTGCTGTTACTGAAATAACTATCCACTCAGCTGAGCACAGTGGGGAGTTCTGCAAAAGATTGTGCTTCTGAAAATGACCGTGCTACACCAGAATGGGGAGCAACTACACCTATCCCATCCTAGCACATTAACTAAGAGAGGTGTAAAAACCCTGAATCTTTAAAATCCTGACTGAACAAATATAGCTGAGCCATGCTCTTGATTACAATACTTGATTGCCTAGAACTGCTTACAGTAGCTAAAAATATCTGACATATTCAAACCACCAACGACACATCCAGAATATAATACTGGATGCCACCCACTGGCTTGAAACATTTTTTCACCATGTGCCTGCCTTGCTACAGGAGCCAGAAAGCAGGGAGAAGGATGGTGAGTGGTAACACTGAAAAAAAGTCTTCCTTATTACTTCTGGCATTTCCCAGGGAAGCTGATAGCAAAAGACATTTCTGTAGGTTTTGTTGATATTTCTGATGCTACAGTTTGGTCTATAGCAACATTTGGGTTCATAAGGTTATACTGGGCTCAACTGTAAACGACTGTCATTTATATACCTAACATTTAGTGAATAATAACAGATTTATTTTTCGCTTTGTTGAAGTGTTCATGAGTTGCTTCTGGCAGAGTATGTATGCCAAGAAGATTTAAGGAAGAAGAAATCTCAGCATCCAGTGTCAGCTTGATTCTCCAGGCCAATTGAGCATCCAAGGAAACAGTATCTGAGAGAAGAAAATCCTAAGTCTCAGAACACATTTTTTTGATGCTGTAGCCTCCATTAAACATCCTTTTTGGCAGTTTTCTGAAAAGCCCTTGTTAGCAATCTAGGTTACTTTTATTTTTTTTCCCCTCCTGCTTCTACCTTTATCCTGCATTTGGCCTGATAATTATGTAACTCAGGGAATGATGGAATGCCTTTATTCAATACTCTTGATGCTCAAGAGCTTTTCTTCAATATGTGTCATCACCTTCACTTGCAGAATGGGTATTCAGTTTCATTTACAACAAAATTGCTTTTAGCATAAAGGCCCATCCTCATGATTATGAGCTTGGGACATTTTCTCAGTATATATTAGAATTCATATAACTCATATAGTGGCTGTAAAAAGAGACAACCCATCTTGCCTGTGCCAGACAGAACTCATTTCTGCAATTGATGTACCATCATCCACTCTTTGCCTGCAGGTCTATATTCTATGCTTGGGAAGTGCCAACCATAGAGAAAAAGCACAAGAAGCAGAGTACAACCATTTATATCCTTCTGCAGTAAAACACAAGAAGTATTTCCAGTTAAATGCCAGAAATCATGCCACAGGATTTTTATCATGTATGATTTCTAATCCCATGATCCTCAGGAATGATGTAGATTTTTTTTTTTCTTAAATAATGAGCATTTCTAGGAAGATCAGGTAGAGCTCAGCTAACTATCAAGTCCCCATCCCTGGAGGTACTTTAGCGATGTGTGGACGTGGCACTAAGAGACATGGTTTAGTGATGGGACTCAGCTCAGGCTGATGGTTGAACTTGAAAGCCAAAAAGGGTCTTTTCCAACCTAGACCATTCTATTATTTTAATTTTGTATGTCACCAATTTTTCCATTTGTCATTCCCAAAAGGGCAGATTTTTTGTTATGTTGCATTGTACGAGCCAACGCATGCAAAGAGATTTAGGTTTCCTCTCCTTTGCAGTACTCAAAGCTTAACTGATGATGCTTGCAGAAAAGTACCAGATTTAAATCCAGGTGAAAAAATTTGTCATGTCAGCATATTTCTTCCAAGTAGAAGAGATTTTCATTGAAGTAGAGTAATGTATGTTACCTATAATCAGGTCAGAAGACCTTTTGTCTATATAGAGATCTTAGACATGGAGCACACCCAATTGCCCTGCAAACTATCTCAGTGTAACACTCCTTCTCCAGGAACATTCAACTCCTAGTCTCCCTGGTCTCTACTGCAACTAGACCCCAGGGAAACACAAAATGGGCTTTTTTTTTTCTTGTAGAGCAGGAAATTGCTAGATTCTGTATTAGCACAGAAATGACAGATTGATGGAGCCCTCTCTATGCCCCGCTGTGATAAAGAGTTGTAAGGATTGCCAGTGAATTTATCAACGGCTTCTTCTGCCCAAGAGAATCCCAGCCTTAACACTAAGCCACAAATATTCTGGTTTTAGAAACACACATGTAGGTAATGTGTCTGTGTGACCAGAGAGGCAGCAGAGCAGCTGCGGCAGCCTGTGCCTCAGCCCGGTGAATGAGGACAAAGCCCCAAGCAGAAAGTTGGACTAGATGACCTGCAGAGATCTCTTTCAGTCTAAATTATTCCATGACTCCAATACAGCTGCTTGAGCACACAGCTTGACCTAAGGGTTGCTTGTACAGCCAGTGCTGAAGCCAAAGCTGCTGCACCTGCACTTGGGCAGAGACTCCAAGTGGTGATTCTGTTTCCCCTGATGAGGGTGGAAGCACTCAGAGAGGCTGTTTTGGGGGCTGCTTTGTGGTGCAGCAGTCTGAACGCTACATTCAGTGCCTGCTGCCCTGACGCACCTCCGCCACCTCCTGTCACCATGGATGTGACTGGATTACTACCTTACAGCAGCACTCGCACCAGAGAAGTCAGACAGATCTCCTTTGGGCAGAGCTGGTGCTTTGAAAAAGGCTCAGGAAGCTCCAGATGTGAAAATTGCAGGTCCTGTGCCAGCCCACCTGGCAATCCCCGACCCTTCACTGCCAGCGATTCGCTGTGTTTCTGTGGGGTCTCTGTCTGCACGAGCCAGTGCCAATTTATTCTGTGGGCTGTCCTCTTTACTGGAATCCAGATTTCACATGCCCCTTTCTACAGCTTCCAAACAAGATAAATCACGCCAGGCTTTCGCCCTTGTCTTTTATTTCTACAAATTGATTTTTTTCAGCGCTGTGTGCCATGAAACCTCCTTGTAAACAGGCAGTAACTGAAAGAACAGGAGTTCCTCTCAGTTGTACATAAACCAAGTCTGGACCCAGCCAGTGACAGTTATAGAGGCAGGTGGCTTGTTGAATAATATGCTCAACTGCAAACTGTGATACTAAATGTCAGTCTAGGAATGCCATAAATCCTATGTAAAGAAGTGCTCAGATTGTTTTGTATTTCAACATGCTAGCCCAAAACTCCACACATAAGAAAAGAATAAACAGTGTGGGTGGCATAATTGTTACATTTTTATATCCCAAACATACGCTCTTAGCAATCAGGACCTCATAAATTTTACGTCTATGCTTGTCAGAGTTGCTTTGGTTTCCAGCAAAGGACTTTGAACTGTGCTGGCCCTTCTCCAGAGCTGTGATGATGCCTGCACGGATGCCTGCAGACTGGGGGGCTGGTAAAATGCTCCTTACAGAATGTTCAGCTTCTATCAGTGAAAGGCAGAACCTGACAGGTAGGAATTGGCTTGCTGCCCTTTCAGCTGAGACCTCCTTCGCTAATCACCATCTCTTTGTATTTGATTCTTGCCTCAAGCTGTGGCTGTCCTACAGCTTAGTCCAGCCCAGGCAGCCCTTTGCAGCCCGTGCTGCTCCCATATTCATTTCATCTCTCAGTCCCTTGCCTGACTGGCATCTGGAAATCCCACTCCGTATATGAAGAGCCCTTTTGTAGTAGCACCTGTGTGAACAGTGTCACCAGACTTCTAAACTTTGCTTCAGGTTCCCTTCCTGATGTGCAAACAGGACTCTACAAAGCTTCTGACTGTTGTGGGGTGGGGAGGGCTTCTTGCAAGGGAAAGGGTTTCAATTTGTTTTGGTTTTATACGACTTGCTTGTTTGCTTTGCCACATGTCTTTGATTTTTTTAGCCTCCTTGGTACTGTCCAGCTGCCAAAGCCGAGATCCAATAGGCCCTCATCACTGCTCAAAAGATAACTCCATCACGGGCTGCACACTCACTGCTGGCTGGCTGCTCTCCTTCAGCTTAGCCTGGGGAAGTTCCTGTTTCCTTCACAGCAAGCCACTGCCTTGCCTTGGCTTTATGGGAGGTGATTTTCCCTTGCTGAAGCTTAACAAATACGGCACTTGTTTGGTGTATCTCTAATGATAGCGAAATGGGGGGAAATTGGGGGTTGTCGGGCAACCCTACTGGACTTGTTCTGAAATCTTATTTTCCTTCTTTTGCAGAAAGCAGATTTCATATTGATAAATCTCTCCCTTAACTATGGTGGACCCACCACAGGCATGAATGTCATCTTTACAGAGGAAGAGAAATAACAGGAAGAATTACATCGTGCGGCAGTTTTTCATTGCGGTGAATTTAAGGTACTCAATTTACACCATTATAACTCTTCAAAAATGACCGAAAAAAAAATCACTTCCAAAGCCCAGACTTTCCTTATCTCTCAAGTACAAAGATCAACCTTTTGTGAAATGTTCACGTTAAACCTTGCTGCAATTTGGCAGGAGTTTAGGGAGGAGAGAAGGAAATGGTCTGGAAAGACAATCATGATTTAAGAAGCTGTTCTCAAACAAAGTGGCCTCATTCTTTTATTTGTGTTTATCTAGCCTGTCTTTCAGAGAGCATTTTTTGGCTATCAAAACATGTTTATTTAGATCTTTCTTTCATGTACTGAAACCTTGTCAGCCAGTTCCTGAGTTGTAAGTGCTTGATTCTGCAACCATAATATTCTCTTTCCATAGTTTTGTATATAGTTTCCTATGCTTAGTTTTAGGAGCAAATTGAAAAAACAGGTTTCCCACCATATGGAGCCATATGTACTCTCACAGGGTCAGCAAAATGGTTGAGCTATTTAGACTGAGATTTAGCAGAGACCTCCACTTGAGCAAAGCGTACAGCACAAGCAAAGAAGAGCTCTTCACGCTGGCAGGGTGGTCTGCAGCTCACAGATGTCAGTGGCCACCATGCGTGGTCAGCAGTGGGTCTGCAGATTTGTATTAAACATCAAAATAACTGTAAGTTAAAGGTGGGATGTTCTATAACAAGACCATTCACTGTGCTGTGGGGATAGGTTAGTGGTTGGACTGGATGATCTTAGTGGTCTTTCTAACTTTAATGCTTTTATGATTTTACTGTGAACCACTGGAATATGGGGTTTGGGAACCTTTGGCCTGTTAGGCCAGCCTCTAGACAAAGGTGGGCCATATTCCCTGCTTGGGAGCTCTTCAAATGAGTGAAAAATTTGGGGTCTGCTTTGAATCACAGTGGAAGAGTGCACACACAGAAAACCCTCCTGTCTCACCTCCTCTGTCAATCACCTTGTCTCTTGTGAAGGTGGTCTTTTCCTTCTACTCCACCATCTAGGTGTCATCACTGAGAGTGAGGTGACAGGATAGATACTGTCTTGTGCATGGTGCTGTGCTGTCTTACACCACAGAGAGATCCTCCATACCTGAGATAAGCAATTACAGAAAAGCCTTTCTTGGTCCTTGTCTCTCCTTAGAGTAGAAGTGGGGTGATGGCCCTTTTAACTCCAAAGGTGAAGTCCACCCTAAATGATCTACAGACTCTTCACACACTACGAGAAGCACATCGCTGACTCATAGAATCACCAAAACCATCTAGTCCAACTATCTGCCTACCACCAGTATTTCCCCACTAAACCATAGGACAGCGTTTAAATGTTTCTTGAACACCTCCAGTGACAATGACTCCACCACCTCCCTGGGCAGCCCATTTCACTCAGAGAAAAAAATTTCCTAATATCCAACCTGAACCTCCTACGGAGCAGCTTTAGGCCATTCCCTTTAGTTATCTTGATAGTTGTGCGGGAGAAGAGGCCAACACCCACCTCAGCACAACCTCCTTTCAGGCAGTTGCAGAGAGTAATAAGGTCTCTCCCGAGTCACCTCCAGACTGAACAATCCCAGTTTCTTTAGCCACTCCCCGTAAGATTTGTGCTCCAGTCCCTTCACATCTTTGTTGCCTTTCTCTGGACATGCTCCACGGCCTCAGTGTCTTCCTTGCAGTGAGGGGCCCAAAACTGGACACAGCACTTGAGGTGCAGCCTCTCCGGAACCAAGTACAGAGGAACAATCACCTCCCTGCTCCTGATGGCTGAGCTAGTTCTGACATAAGCCAGGATGCTATTGGCCTTCTTGGCTACATTGGCAAATCGTTTTGCAGTATTTTCTGTACTTGGGTAAGTATCTGAAATGAGTGTAGCCCTGCCTAAGCAAAGGAAGTAGTGGGGATTCTTTTTTTCAGGGCATTGTCAGTAGCTGCTTTTAAATACAATACAATACAATACAAAGTCAACCTAATTTAGGGCGGCTTTCTTGTTCCCCTTTTCTGCCCTTTTCTGAAGTTTGCCACTCACCCATATTGCTGCCTCTGAGGGCCTCTGAACCCAGCCAGCCTCAGCAGTTGTTGCAATCACAACATGTTGTGGGGCAGAACGCTTATAGCACCATCAAGCAGTTCCTTACAAATAGATCTGTATGCATGCACAGGGCTTGCTGCATGCCTTGTCTGAGCGCAGAGATGGCCCACTGCAGTAGAACATGCCAGTGCTGGCACAGTTGGGTAACTCAGGGCCAGTGCAAAGCCAGCAGCTCAATGTGAGCTGCTGATTTAGGACTGTGGATGTATTTCCAGGGCAGCAGCACATCCATTTCTGGAACACAACATAACACTTCCTTTCAGTGTTCTGAATTCTTGCTTCAAAGCTCTGAATTCTTACTTCAAAGCTTTGAGATACTCTATATAAGGCAGTTGGAGTCTTTGGTTTAAGGGAAACTGGTTTTCCCTAAATTCATCCTAAAAACTCCTGGATTACTTTTGTGGGAACTGTCTGAAAATACACAGCCTGAGGCAAGCACATTAGAGGGAATATTTCTGCTTGAACATTGAATGTTTGGCAGTTGTGAACAACTGAAACCATAGTCTTATAAAAGGAAAGATGAGGCAAATTTAACTGTTACCATCTGTGCCAGGTGCGTGCCTACACAATGGTTCTGGGTGGGTAGACAAGTAGTATGTGTAAGTTCGTGATACATCCCTTCTCCCCAGGAACCAGCTTTAGTCTGGTAAAAACTCATTGAAGTCCATGGAATTACAAGACCATAAATCTAATTTAACATTGGAAATTGGGCTCTATAGATGTGCTCTGTGTGTGGTATCAATCTATTTGCAGTGTATATATAAATAAGATTTGTGGTGAAATGAGAAAAACAAGCTGCTTGTACATCATCTAGGAATGAGCTCTGTGTTGTGCTTAATATTTTCCAGAGACAAATGCGGTGACAGACTTATCAGAAACACTGGCTGAAATGAAGCTGTTGATCCAAACATCCTCATCATACTTTATCTTAAAGCCAAAGCAAAAACGAGATGTCCCAGTGGGTGTAGGCCATAGAAACATTGCTTTTTATCATTATTATTATTATATTCAGATGTTGGTTGTGTTTACAATTATAGTGCTGGCAGACAGAACCTATTAGAACTGCCAAAGCTGATCATCTAGCCCCAGATCTGATCATATTACTGAGAGCATGGTCTGGGATTTTACAGTGGCTTGAGACAATTTGACTCTTTCTTCCTCGCCAGCTCATCTCGCTGTATCTATTCCAGAGTGGGGCACAACATGTGTTTTAATGAGCCTCCACCTCTTGCTTGGATCCTTCTAGGGGGCTGTCAGGCAGACAGCCTGGTGACTTTCTGCTTGTGGAGGGAACAGCTCGCAGGTAGCCTTACAGATTCAGCAGGTAAATGAGTTCAAGCTCAGCATGTGTGAAAGATAAACAAGGGTATTCTTTCCCATTATAGCATCCTTTTTGTAGCAAAAGGAGTCGTGGAGGAGGGGAAATGGCTGATGAGCCAATATATGTCATTTCTCTGTGGTTAGGCTGATTATTTTTCTGTCCCATGGATAACAAGCCAACAGCAGTTGCATGGTGTATACTGCATCCAAGGGATAAAATAGGCCCACTACTGAACTAGGACAAAAGATATCCTTCAGGCAGATGTAGCAGCCAGTACCTCAGTGAGTTTCTACTACACACTCTGTTCCCTGGATTTATCACTCACTGAATGAAAACATAGAAATGAGCAGATTAGCTTCCTCTCTGTAAAGAGAGGCACTTTGGAAAGCAAGGTTTCCAGATTATTTCAGATTATTTGCAAGCAGAGCCAAGGAATCAGGAATGCTAAGTAAGTGACCATGTGCAAAAGGATTATTCCAGTGCAATGTCCTAGGATAAAAGCAAAGCAAAGCTACTTGAGCTTAGATCAAGGCTCCCACAGAAAGGCTGTTTTCTACTGTACAAATTAGCCCCAGCAGCTGAACATCAAAGACCATTTAAAAGACAGCCGAAAGCGTCAAGTTCCTGCTTATCACGTGTCAGAACAGGAGCAAACTGGGCTTTGTAAGAGCATCATTCTCCTATCTCACAAAACAGGCAGATCACAAAATCTCCCCCTTTACTTTACAGGACATAGTGTTGGAGCCTGTGGGTCCAGCCTCAGTGCAGGGAAAGATGTTTCCTAGATCCCAGCTGACTCTGCCAAGCACTTGGTCACTAAAGTGATCTGTGAGAGCCTCTTCTTTCCTTGTTGCTGGCAAGAGCTATTGCAAGTAGAGTTCCTCTAAGGGAGTATATTTTGATGAAGTTGGAATGTAAGTTTATGCTTTTCTTCAGCAGAATCTACTTGAAGACGTCCTGGGGTTTCAAGATAACTGAAATTGCCTTTTTAATGGCTAAACTGTTCACTCAACGTTTGCATTGTTGTTGTGGTTTCATCTGGGATAGAGTTAAATTTCTTCCTAGTAGCTGGTGTGGTGCTGTGTTTTGGATTCAGGATGAGAATAGTGTTGATCACACATCAATATTTCAGTTGTTGCTGAACAGTGTTTACACTAATTCAAGGACTTTTCTATTTTTCACACTGCTCTGTCAGCAAGAGGGCTGGGAGTGGGCACAAGAAGCTGGGAGTGGACAGAATGAGAACAGCTGTTCTAAACTGGCCAAAGGGATATTGCATACCAGATGGTGTCATGCTGAACAACAAAATGGGAAGGAGTTGGCTGGGGATTGGCCACTGCTCAGAGTTTGGGTTGGGCATCAGGCAGTGGGTGGTGGGCACTTGCGATACACATCACTTGCTTTGTTTATAGTTTTATTGCCATTATTATTTCCTCTTCTTTTTCTGTCTTATTAAACTGTCTTTATCTCAGATCACAAATTATACTGGTCCCTGCCATTTCTGGAAGCATTTCTGGAAGCAAGGTTACCCAATATAGTTGATAGTTCTGCCAGTTCTCTCATAGCTGCCAAGATCGTCTACCCGGCTTTGAACTCAGGAAATCTTGGTTTTGGAACATGCAACTCAGCACGAGAGAGAGAAAGCTGTGGAAGAGGAATAGAGGAGGGTGAGAAGAAACAGAGATCGTTCTTAGAATTTTCTGAGTGGAAAGGACACTCAAGGACCATTGAGTCCAACTCCTGTCTCCATACAGGACCATTCAAAATCCAATCCTATGTCTGAGAGCGGTGACCCAATGCCCCTTGAGCTCCAGCACTTGGGGCCGTACCCGCTGCCCTGGGCAGCCCGTTCCATGCCCACTGCCCTGTGCTGCAGACCCTGTCCCTGACCCCCAGCTGCCCTCCCCTGCACAGCTCCATGCCGTTCCCTCGGCCCTGTCGCTGTCACACAGAGCAGAGCTCAGCGCTGCCCCTCCGCTCCCTGTGAGGAGCTGCAGCCGCCATCAGGCCTCCCCTCAGCTCCTCTGCTCTGCGCTGAGCAAAACCAGGGCCCTCAGCTGCTCCTCACAAACTTTGCCCCCCATCTTTGTAGCCTTCCTTTGGACACTCTCACAGTTGTATGCCCTGCCTATATTGGGGCACCCCAAATGCACCCAGTGCCACACAGCACAGAGCAGAGTGGGACAAACCTCACCTAGTGGCAGCGCTGGCCCTGATGCAGCCCAACGCTCTGTCGGCCTTTCTGGCTCCAGAGCACTGCTGGCTCAGATTCAACTTGCAGCCAAGCAGAACCCTCAGGTCCCTCTCCTGGGGCTGCTCTCCAGCCTCTCATCCCTCCGTCTGTACATTGATCCAGGGTTGTCCCACCCCTGGTGCAGATTCCAGCACTTGCTCTTCTTCATGCAGATGGCAACCAACTTAGAATTTGTCAAGGTTTTGGGGCAATGCCTCTCCACAATTAAGGGAGTCAACACTTCTCCCAGTTCGCATCATCCACAAATTTACTTAACATGGCTTCCAGATCTTTACCGGAGTAATGGATAAAATCATTAAAGAAAACCTGCTTCAAAATAAAGCCCTACATAATCCCACTAGCGGCAAGGAGGGCAACTGTCAGGCCACAGCAACATGGTCCAGCACAGCCATGTTTCCAATGTCATGGGACATGCTGAGGATCACACCCACCGTGGTACTGTGTTATAATGTCACGAGCCAGCTCCCTGCCAACCCTCATCAATACAGGGACCCTGACAACAGAACCCCAGTCAGTAACTGACTTGTGGCCATCTTCTGGCATAAGAAGCAATTTACATTGAGCTCTTTCTGGCCTCTTCTGGCCTCCAGAGGAAGGTAGATCCTCCACCAAAGAAGTTTAGGCTTCAGGGAAGCAGCAATGAACCTGAGTCAGTGGATGTTGATCCTCCTGAAGGCAATGTTGAGCCCACGGAGGTGGATCTGCCTGCAGAGGAAGAACCAATGGAGGTGAGTCCACCTCCATCCAGGCAAGGCAAGCACTATAACATCATGCTTGCTAAGAGACATTGCCACATCCATTGGCAGCACACCAGGGGCTCTCGATTTCCATCCCGGTGTGGAAATGTCATCACCTGCCAGAGTGCCCCAGCGCCAGTTGCTGCTCCTTCACCTTTCCTTCCCTGTCCCCAGTCCTCATCCTTCCCCAAGCCCTCTCACCTCTTCTTCCCTTAGCTCTGAGGAAAAGGGAAGGACTTGAACTGGGACTGGTGTCCTCTGAGCTGCTGTGCTGGGGACAACAGGAAGAGTCCAGCAGATGGCCCTGAGCTCCATGCAGCTTCCGGACCCCTCAGTTTGTGTGAGCTGAAAGGGAGAGATCTGTGAGGTCCCATTCTCCAAGTTATTAATCCTTGATTATTTATGCTCCCCAGAATCAATTTTTGGCATCTCTTCTGGGGAGACTGAAGGTGAGTGGGAAAGATGTTCATCCTAACTCAGCTGCTGTTGTTCCACCAGTTTTTTTGCCGTGGGCAGTTCAGGCACTCTTCTGTTGGCCCTTAATCCAGAAAATCGCTGAAGTCATGGGAATGGGAATTGAGTCCCTTTGGCTTACAGAAACTCAAGTCATTCTGAAGGGAGTGCCAGTTGTCGACCATACAGTGACAGCAAGTGTCTCCATCCTCTGTCCAGGCTGCCCACCTACTCCTTAAGATGGGAAAGTCCTCACAGTTGCTTTTCCTGCCAACCATGTCTGAACATTGGGATGTGCCCCAAGTTCCTCTGTGAGTTGGTGAGCTCCTCCTAATTTTCTTTAAAAATAGCATACACTTGACTCTTTCTAGCAGATTTAGGAATTGATTTGCATCGATTTACTGCATGGTGTTTCTACATGCTGTGCTAGACGAGTGAAACGAGCCAACTGAAAGCTACTGCTGTGTGGGCAAGAGTGAAAACAGGAAGAGCAAGATATAGATATTGCTGTCAGCACAGTTCATGGAGAGGAACCATTTCCCCCTTCACTCTGAGCAATAGGCATTTAGGCTTTGCATGACTAAGAGCATGGCATTATCTTTTCTTTAATTCTTGCTTGTTGTTACCTAGCTGTTGTCTTTTTATTTGAATGACAAAGCAGCACTGATGAGGAAATACAGCTTGCTTCTTTTTTTTCTTTTTTTTGTCCTGTGGACAAATGCCTGTGTAGAGGAGCAGTGAAGCTCAGCTTAGTTGTTATTTTAAGCATCTAATTTTTGCTGCTTGACCTGTGTGACTGAGTTAAGGTCACAGGAAAGTTTATCTTTTTTTTTTTTCAGCTGAGAAGATGTGCTTTTCGCTGATGCTAATAATTTTGGTTTCTGGGACTGGAAATAAAGATAAAAAGGCACCTTAATTCTATCCACTGTCTTCTCAGAGGAATTCTCTTAGCTCCTTCTGTTATAAGCATCATCCTTTGGTTTTCTCTTCAAAAATAAGGACATCCACTATCTCATGAAGGACAGCAGCACAGGGTGTTTTCTAGTAGAAGGATGAGTACAGCATAGCTGTCAGTCCTGCTGCATTCTTAGTTTATACAATGCCATTAGGCTGACTGTCATCTCTTTTGTGTTGTTACTTGCAGTTATTTTATATACTGGGAGTAGTTGATATGGTGCAGGGCAAGGCTGCCATCATCCCAGAAGGAATGAACAAGAATCTGGGTGACAGGAGCATCATGAAGTTCAAGAATTCAAACGTGAAGTCCTGCACCTTGTAAACAGTGACACCATGCAGCAGTACAAACTGGGGACAGGCTGGCTAGAAACTAGCTTTATATAAGAGGACCTAGAGGTCATGATGGACATCGAGCTAAATGTGAGTCAAGAATGTGCCACTGCATGAGTGAGAGCCAAGCACAGAAGACACTGGGCTGCATTAGTAACAGCAGAGGCAGCAGGTTGAGGTAAGTGATTGTTTTCTTCTATTCTATGCTTGTGAAGCCACATCTGGCATAATGTGAGCAGTTCTGGCTCACCAGTAGGAAAACAAGTTGATAAACAGAGGCAGTGTTAGTGGGTGGCCACTGATGTGGCCAGGGAGCAGAGGTACAAAATGTACAAGGAAAAGCTGAGGGAGCTGGGTATATTCAGCCTTACAAAGAGAAGGCTGCATAGTAGGGGCTAACAGAGAAAGAGCTTGGAGACTTAATTGCCACTTGATTCTCAGAACTCCCTCAGTAGGCTCCCTCTTCCCATGCCTGGAAAAGCACACATGACTGTGATACAGCTGAGAGGACCAGAAATAGCAGAAAAGGAATAGGCCTGTAGGATTGCTCTGGAAGGTTCCCAGTGAGCCAGTGCACTCCCGCTGCATGCCCCTGAACCCCTGCAAAATGTTTCCATCTCTTCACCTATGCCAGTGTGGGATAAACTGCTTGTGTGGCCCTGGTCCAACAGACAGGGCCAACCCCTGTTGAGGGCCAACCATAGGCGGCAGGAGAAGTGGGAACACCTCCAAACTGTCATAAGAGGGTAAACTGATGACTGCTGTCTGACACAGGAATCAGTGGGCATGTTGCTGCTGCTTCACAGCTCTGCCTGTATCTGACAATCTGTCACTTACAGAGAGAATTAAAAAATGGTCTGCGTTGCTGACCGAGGGGAGGAGAGCAGGGCCTTTGCAGTGAGTGTGATCAGCAGGTGCTGGCGTGTGCTCCCCCAGTGATGTCATCTGCAGCAGAGTTGCCTGGAGAATATCAGGCTGCTTATCTCAGCCTCAGCTCATCCTTGCTGCAGGAAAGATCACGCTTGTTGCTACTGCACAAGGCTCCCTCAAAGCCTGCCCAGCAGCTGCAAATGAATATGGAAGGAAAAAGAACTGGAACTCGAAGCCAGTAATGCAAAGAAAAGCAATGCAGCTGCAACGTGTTATCACACTGAGAACATGTACACTTGCCAAATACATTCTGCCCCTTTTCCCTGAGCAGATAATCCACAGGGAAACCAAGGTATTGCTGCTGCTGTCAGCTAATAAGGCTGTTCCTTTAGTTCTCACTGACAGGTCTGGGGCTGGAGTTTCTGGAGTCTGTCCCTGCCTGTGTTCCCATGCAGGGGGATGATGCTCTGTCCCTAAGCTTCCCTTGTTCATATATTTTCCCTTAAAAATAAGTAAGCTTGTCACAAGGAGACAAAAGACATAGTGGAAAAGATGACAACTTTGTCACTTTTGCTTCCCTCATAATGGTGTTTGAGTTTTCTCGGAGGGAGTCAGGCAGCTCTGGGATCCTGAGGGCAAAGCTTCACAAGGTCCTTCACACTGATGTTGTACTACTCTGTTGCCCTTCTGCAGAGCAAGGACACTGATTTTCAGCTAATGGAGCACTAGAATACTTTGTATTAGCTTACCCAATTGCTTGGTATATTCATAATATACCTGCTCTAATAAACAGATAAAAGGGCTTTATTTTCTCTGTTCCTAGAATTCAGATACTTTCACCAGTGCCTCCTTCAACAAAGCAATTTTTACATAACAGAAAATGCCGCTGGGATTTTATTTCTATTTCTTCTGATAGGAAACGTTCTGACTTCATAATAGCATGGCATAGCCAGTTGCACTTTGAGTACCAGTGTAAGCGGTACCTATATTGCATTACCAGTCATCATATGATACCTCTACACATTTCTGCAAAGCTCATCTGCAATCCCAAGTATTTTCTTGCTCCCTTGTAAGGCCTGAGTAAAAGGACAGCCTGATGGAAACATGTTCTAGGGAAAAATTGTTCTGGATGTTTGCAGGATTCTTTGGTCTGCATTAGAGTACCAGCATACAGTTACACTGGCAGAAGGGTGGAGGCAGCCACCACATCCCAATGACTGAAAGGCTTGCAACCAAATTGCAGCACTGCTCCATGTGTTTTAACTGGGTCACGGAGTGAAAGCCATTTGAATTCTTCATGCTCTGCATCTTTCAAGTAACTGCATTTTAAAGACTCGTTTTCATGATCATTTTCCCACTTACATGTTTAAAACTTAGTTTGGAGTGATGCAAAAAGAGGCATATCTCAATCAAATCTGAATATGAAACCAAGTGTCAGTATAAAATTGACCCTACATTACAACTTCAGACATCACAGTTTTTTACATTACGCTTTCAAGGAGGTGAAAAACAAAGGACTCCACCTTATAAACACATCTCTGCCAAAAATGAAAGTTTTCTGATGAAGGGCAGAACAAGATGCTGCTTCATGCATCCATGTCTTTGAAACACTGTTTTTTAAACCAAGGCAAAGACTCAGTGCTTACACTGCTTTGTCTGACCCAGATCCCATCCAGCTTCTCTGTCATCCAGCTTTTTGCCATTTTGCCAAAACATGGCTCCTAAAATCAGTCCCGTTCTCTCCAACCACTGGGACTGACGTGACCTTCATTGAAATTAAGTGAGGCTTTGTACTGGAATAAGATTTAAAGCAGAGGGCAGAGGCTACCAAGTTCTTCTCCTGACTGTACCCACAGCCTTTGCTGCACATGTTTACAGTCAGTCAGTGTTTGACATGTCTGTGCTTCAGGTGGCCTGCATGCCTCAAAGTCCTCTTCCTTAAACCCAATGGAGTGTGAGCATCCATGTGGGTTGGACTAGATGATCTCCAGAGGTCCTTTCCAACCTCTATCATTCTGCGATTCTGTGATCCAGCTCAGGTCTTCCTCTCCATCTTCTGCAAGCAAAAATGGGAATTACAGCTAAGCAGAAATTGGGAAGGAGTTGTGTCAGATTCACTTGTTGGCATGGTGGTAGAAGTTGCTCTTGCAGCAATGGGACAGCCTTGCTAAGATGAACTATTGAGAGTGTTTTAATTGGCAGGGACAGTGGCTGTAAGAAAAATGGGGCTGTTGGGTTGGACAGAACAGAGAAGAGGCTCTGAAGATGAGGTCAAGGAAAAAGAAGCTGAACTAGACCAGTGATTCAAAGCAGATGGCACTCTTCAAATGACCAGACAGGAGAGGCAGCTTCAGAAGTGAGACAGAAAGATACCTGGGCAGCAAAAAAAAAAAAAAAAAAGGCTAATAAATGAATGATATGGATTTTATTGCAGAAAAATGCAGCAAAAGAATTTAATTACAGTCATGATTTATTAAAATGAGCTGGGAAGCGTCCCAGTTCAGAGAGGCTTTTTATAGAGGAGGCAGCCAACATATTGCCTATCAAATTAGCAAGAGAGATTTGTGGACATAAGATGTGGAAAATGGCAGCCACAGGGTGAATGGAAGTGTGTCTGCAAATCACATTTTGACAAATGAGGGAGAAGACTGTCTTGGCTTGTCACAGCCACTCCCCTGTCTGTGTCTGTTTCTTTTTTCCCAACCCAGAGCAGAAGCATTTGTCCCTTCAAACAGCTGTCCTGCATTTGGTTCTTTCCATGCTGTGAAGTTCATCAATATTCATCAGCACTGGAGAGGCAGGGAGACTAATTTTCAGCTGAGGCAGCTGGGTGACTCACTGTCAGCACTGACACCAGCAACAAGGCCAGATTCTTTGCCTCTCAGCATATCCCACCATCCTACTGTGGGAAATCTGCACAGCCACTGCAGTAATGCTAGCAGAAAGGACCAGCAACAGTGGCTGCTCTTTTGTTAACATGCTTTATGTTGATGCCTGCAGCAACTCCCTTTAGGTTTGAGGGCTGTGACCCAACATGGACTCCAATAGTGTCTGTGTGGGTGGTGGCAGGTCCAGGAGGATGTCCACTTAGTCATGTCTGGAGGGTGACAAATGACATCACCTTTGACAGGTTCGGCTGACTCATGCTGGCTCCGATAGATTAGAAATGATTCCAGTCTAACCACGTATTCTTCTTCATCAGATAGCCAGCAGAGGTGAATATTGCACCCCTCTGAGGAGAAGAAAATCCCACAGGCAAGCAGAGAGCAAGATTGACATTTCTCATTATTTCTGTACTGCAGGTAATATATATATATACACACATATATATATATATATGTTTTTTTTTCCTGGGAGCCCTTCAAACCAAGTGAATGAAGACATATCTTCTGTGCAGTCCGCAACACTCCAAAAGGTCCGATCTGTCCTGCAGAATTTCCACTGATTTTGCTGTAGCCCTCAGGCTGTAACTCGGGTGTGATCTCAGGCACACACTGTGGCTACCCCAAAACCTCAAATTTTGCTTTGACCAAGAATTTACCATACTGAATAGAAACTATTCCTGGAACAACAACATCTTTTCCCACTTGCAAATCTCCACCTAATCTGATCATCCTTATCCATAAGCAGAGAGAAAGAAGAGCAAAGATATAAAACCCAAAGGTTAAGTATGTATTTTTTGCAACTGTTTAATGTTTAGCATTCTCATGTTGCGAAGAACATGCAAACTTTCTGCATTCTTTCTATTAGGTGCATTTGTCACCAAACCAGACTTGCTGTCAGTTTGGGATGTAAACTGACCCGGTCTCATTGCAATTTGCGTGTTTTCATGTGTGAGTTTGGTTTGCTTTTGGCATACAAGCACTTACAGCTGATCCAAAGTAATTCAAAAGCTCAGCAGATGCTTCTGTGAATCTCTTCTATGTTTAGAAATGGAAATGAAGCACAAAACCAGGTGCTGTCCTGAATTATGGATTTTATTCTTCATATAAAAGTGTTTACATGTCTTCTAGTTTATCGTTTTTGAAGAAGATAAGAGGTAAAATACGAAGTTCTCCCCAACAAAGGGGACTCCAGGAACTGCTATTACAGGTCCTTTCCAATTCAACAGCACCTTTTGAGCTGACATCACAAGGGGTGAGTGAGGACTGTATGGAGTACAAGGAGCCAACACTGCTAATAAAACAGAAATTTCGCCACAGATTTTGAGAAATTCTCTGTATTGCATTATGCAGGAGATCAGAAAAGATTTTCAGGGTCTTTTCCACGAACTCTTGCAACTTACTTTGGGGAACCAGTATTATCAGGTGAGTCTGGACAAGATGATCTCCAGAGGTCTCTTTCAACCCCTACAATTCTGTGATTCTTATTCTAATCTCATGAAGAACGTGGGACTAACATTTCTGAGTTTAAGAATCAAAGGTTTTTTTTTCAAACCGTTTTATGAGGAGGCAAGAAACACTTTGATTTAGCTTTCTGGTCTGAAAATGCCAATAGTTTGTTGCATTTTTTGAAAAGAGCCACAGGAATCATAGATCAAAGAACCATAGAATGTCTTGGGTTGGAAGGGACCACAAAGTTCCAACCCTCTGCGGTGAGCAGGGCTGCCCCCCACCACTTCTGACTGCCCAGTGCCCCATCCAGCCTGGCCTTGAAGGCTTCCAGGGCTGGGGTACCACAGCTTCTCTGAGTGCCTCGCCACCTGAGTAAAAAATTTCTGCCTAGCATCTAACCCAAATCTCCCCACTCTTAGTTTAAAGCCATTTTCCTTCATCCTGTCACTCTTAGACTGCGTAAAATGTTGATTCCCCTCCTGTTTATAAACTCCTCTCAAGTACTGGAAAGCCACAGTGAGGTGTCCCTGGAGCCTCCTCTTCTCCAGGCTGAGCAAGCCCAGCTCCCTCAGCCTTTCTTCACAGGAGAGGTGCTCCAGCCCTCTGACCGTTTCGTGGCCCTTATCTGGACACTCTCCAACAGCTCCACATCTTTCTTGTGCTGGAGGGCCCAGGTCTGGATGCAGTACTGGGCCTCATGAGGGGAATAATCACCTCCTTCTCCCTGTTGGCCACCCAACTGCTGATGTTGCCTAGGATACTGTTGGCCTTCTGGGCTGCAAGTGCACACTGATGGCACATATCAAGCCTTTTATCTACCAGACACCCTGGGTCCTCCTCCGCAGGGCTGCCCTCAATGAGTTCTTCTCCCAGCCTGTACACATATCAGGAATTACCCTGACCTGAGTGCAACACCTTGGTCAAGCCATTGCTCTCATGGCTACGGGTTTGTTGTTTAGGCACAATAATGTACAGATGGGCTTTGCATTAATCAAGAGTAATTACCAGCTGAGATGCTGAGTGGAGGGAAACTGTTATTGTCACGACTGACCAGAGTCTGGCAGCATTCTTTGTTGTTTGTGGCTTATTCTTGAAACTAGTTTTCAGCAATTAAACTGACCTCTTTGTAAGCTGAGCTCAGAAGATGGATGCCAATAATGGGAGAAGGGACACAGCTCAAGGCAAAAGGTTTAACCCTTTGCCTCTTGGTAAACTGCAGGAAATCCACCATCATTTTATTTGCAGCAATTACAGGTGAACAATATAGCTCTGTGTAGGATTTCTTGCCTTTGAGGCACATTTAGTTAATTATTACCTCTTAATTTATTTTCTACTCTGGAATAGGTCTTGCTGTGGGAAGCGGGGTACAGGAAAAATGAGCTGGTACTTTTCAGTGACAAAGCTTCAAATATGGCATTGTTTTTCATACTTGCAATATTCAGCCACAGTATCCACAAGGGAGGTACCATAATTGCAAAATGCTATTTAAAATAATGGCGTGTTTTATAAGAGCTTCCAATGTCTCTCATAATATTTGCAGATAATCTCAGTTTGTCAATCTGTCAAGTAATTATTCTCCATCTGTGATATCCACTGATAACCAGTTAGACTTTTAAATTCATTTTTAGCAACACTGGTGAGCTCATCACTCGCCTGTTGAAAGAACAGAACACAAACATTAAAACAGTGCAAAGGCAATGTATTTATTATTGTAGCATGCAGCCAAACCTGCGTAATAGCTACTAATTAAAGTGTTAAGGCCTTAATTTTAGAAAGACAGAGAGGCTTTCTGCTTTTGTACAGTACTATACACACATCATTTTTATGCTTTGCTTTCTGTGATTAGTGACCAAGGTCTGGCATGAGACAATTTTACTTAATCAGCTGCATGCATTAAATACCAGCAGCTGCAATTAGACATTCTTTTGTGTCAGATATTATGCCTCACGCTGCTATTTGCTCCTGACCTCAGATCCCTGAGCGGCAGGCACTTCTGCTGTCTTTGGAGATGAGCACAGTGAAATCTAAAATTCTTTTTTTCCACAGCCTGGACATTGGCAGATGTGCATTCTCATTTTTGCCCCACAGCCCAAACAGAGCAACTTTAAAAGTGCAGCAGAAGTTCCTTTAAAAAACAGACTAGGAAGGAAAGGCGGGAATGAACAAAACCTCTGCTCCGTGCCTTAACACTTTCGAGTACAGTGTTGGTTTGCGATGCTTAAGAATCACTTTGCATGTTACACATTAGCACTGAGTACCTAAAACAAAAGATCTGAGCTTTCCATTTGCTTTGCACGTCTATTTTATCGGGTCCTGTGCCCGTAGCATCGTTTTTTCCTAACTGCAGTATCACAACCGGACGCTAGAGAGCTCCTTTTACCAAAGACATCTCACCAACGTCAGGGCAGAACCCTGTGAGGTGCGTACAGAGCATTCCTCCTTTTTTTATATCGCACAGTTTTACTCATTTTTCATTTTTATGTTAAAAATTAATATTCTCAAGGGAAAGCTATCTTTGCCAGGAAGAGCAATGGCTGCAGCTGTAGCTCCACGTCTCCTACCCCCAACAACAGAGATTCCATAGGAGTAGTAACTTGGGAACTAATTATACAATTTCAGAGATAAGAAAAAGTAAATCAAATGCTGCCAGCATGGAAATTATAATTAAGTTTTCCTCTGAATAACAAATACACTCCATATGTAATTTATTATGACTATTACTATATTAATAATAGTAATAGCCTATGCCATGCACCTATGGATAGTACATGTTTTTGTCTAAATTGCTGGGTTATAGTCGCAGATGCAGTATGAATGCCAAACAGCTCTCTGCAGTCATTCTGCTGATAACCTTAAGCCTTACAACACCCAAGCTATTCCTAAACACTACTCTATTAGCAAGTGATATAACAAGATGACGACTGGATCTACTTTCTTTATTAGCTGTGTTTGACCCCGTTCCCCCAGTCGCCTTTACCCTATCAATCATTTATTCAAAACCAAAACAAAATCTCCTATGCTGTCACTGTAAGGGCACATGAATTCCTGCTTCTCTGATTTTGGCATAAGCACAGTCTGCTGCAAGATGCTGCAATGATGTGACATCTTATCATATTGCCCATTAGGGATTTTGCATTAGGGTTGATTTACAGATAGCTGTGTCCTGAGGTCAGCAATGCGAGGGCACAACATTTTGTCTCCAAAGCAAAGCCCTGTCCCTCTCCTACCTCAGAATCTTAGAGTGCAAAGATTGAAAAAGCCCGTAGGAAAACTTCAGAAGGGCTGAGGAAAGCCTTGCTCCAGCTCTCCCTGTGCTCCATTGTGGTTCTTGGCAAGGGCAGAGAAGTACCTCCTTCTATGAAGAGCTGTAACAACAGCTTTCACTGCAGTGCTTCCCAGTAGCACCAGCAAGCCATCACCTACGTCCTTTGCTCTTGCCTACTCATCCCAGTATGAACTGGGAACACAAGAACCAGTGAAGTCCAGAGTGTAGAGCCAACCCTCCTCAATCAGTTGTGTGCCTCAGAGGGAGGAGTGGGCCTTGCAGGCGTGCTGTCAGCTGCTGCCTGTGTTCCCTGCCTAAGATAGCTTTGGGCACACCTCCTAACTTTCCTGCACCTCCGCTCCTTCAGATTTTTTGAATGGTGGAACTAAAAGTCTTATTTTCTTTCACCATTTCTTTGCCTTGTTCCCCTGCTCAATCTGGGATCTGATTGGTTTTACCTAGAAAGCCAGATAAATGATGTTCTGAATTTTGAGGGAGCCTTTCTTCCAGGACAGCCCAACTGTATTAATGCCAGTGAGCTGAAATGTTCCATTAACATCTCTTTATTTTCTTTCCAAAACCAGCAAGTGACAATAGTAGCTGAGCCAGACTTTAATGGTAGCTTTTCTTTGTTCTTTTCAACCCACAGTCCTTTGAAAATGTAACGGTAAAAAAAATAGATGAGATTTTCAGTTTAGAGCAGCTCCAAACAAGCTGGCCAAGGAGGTCAGTGTGGGAGGGGGAGGCTGCCTTTCCTTTCCATTCATCTGAAAGTCTTTTCTTTTACAAACTGCTCGGTGTGAGCCTTGACCACGACATTATGCAACTCATACAGCAACTGCATCCATGCAGAGCAGGGCTCCGGCATGGCACTCATCAGCTCTCTTCTTAAATGACCTTGCTGCACCTAGAAAATCCTCTCTACCTTTGAGAACAGAGTGCCTCTAATGATAGAAACTGTAACGAAGTCCAACCATAACCTAAACTTGCTAAACTTCAGCTAACAAAATCAAAGGGCGTGGTGAAGACAGGGCTAGCATGTCTCTTACAAAACCCCAATTCTCAGAATATTTGATTGTTTCCAGCCCTGGGAGCTCATGTTACACACTGGACAAACCTAGCAGGGCCTTGTCATTCGTCAGTCAGTTTTATGGCATGACAGCAGCCTGAAAAGTTGAAAACCAGTTTAACAAATTAAAAAATGTAATGGGATTCCCATTAAGTTCATCTGAGAAGTTTCATCTTCATCTGGGAGAAGAAAGAAGGAAATACCTTGGGATATATTTTCTTCATGGGGAGGATACATGGTCCCCACAGGCAAGAACAGCAAGGTGCTCACTGGACAGAGAGAAGCTTGCAATATTTCACAAAGGAAATTAAAATGTGATTCCTGTCAAGTCCCCCTTTATGAGTCCTCCTTTTCTCATTAACATTTTGTACAATCTGATACTCAACAAACAAAGATGCTAACTGTGGCTGTCAGTTACTTTTCTTCCTTAATTTTATTTTGCTTCAGCTGACCAGAGAGCAAAGTTTTTGTAAGGTATCCAAGATCTCAGCATTGGAGGAACTCTTCCTAGAAACTGAATTTAACAGCTCTGCCAATTCAGCTGACAGATGTGTTTATTTCAGTGACAAATGCCCTGGGACCTTCTAGTCCCCTTTCTCTAAAAAAAAATCCCACTTTTGCTTTATTCATCTCTCCCCAAAATATTTTGGAAGGTGGACTTAGGAAAAACGACTCAACAGAATTTGTATAAATCATTATGTAATGATCATGATCCATAGGCTATTCTTTTCATCAAGATGTAAGCCACTGTCAAGCCAGACTGATAGGAGTTTATAGACCAGCAGTGGGTGTAAGTGGTCTCGGTGACACGAATACAAACCCAGCAGCTCAGCTTACTGCAGCTTAGAGTGGATTAATGTCCCATGTCTGGCAGACGCCAGCCTCATGCCAAAAAGACTAACCCAGTCTTTATGAACTTCCTGTTCCTCACGATGGTTGAACAATGTCAATACTGAGATAACTAGAAATAGACCCAAATCACAAGCTGTGGATCTCTGCAGCACTTCTTCAAAGTCGGACTATGCCTGAATTTTCCTTGAGGCTCCTCTACAGCCCTTGCCTATTCAGAGCAAGCTCAGTATGTTCTTTGACTAATTTCACCAACAGATCCATTTAAGCAGTGGTAACCCTCAGGAAGTTAATTTGTCTTCTCTCCATCTTTTCCCAAGAAAGAATTAAGAGTGGAGAGGAGTACTATGATTTGATAGAGTGGTTTGTTTGCTATTATTTTTGTTTCTACTGGGGAGTGTTGGCCTTTTGTACTGAGATGATGATGGGGATCATGGAAATCCTTTTTTTTTTCTTTTTTTTTTTTCCCCAGGTATTGCAGAGAAACATTCATTATTCTTGAAGCAGAATCTGGGGAAGCTCTGTCTCAGCATACATGACCTCTGTACAAAGAAAAAGGTTGCGTTGTGCCTGAGGAACAAAGCTCTGGAATTAAAGTCTGTAACAGCTAAGATATGCTGGGCCATGGAGCATCTCTGCAAGCCTCCAAATAGCCCACAGGAAAATCTCAGAAGGACCCTGTGAGTGGCAGTTATGTAAGACAAAACTTGATCCAAGCCATTGAGTGCCATATCCTAGAGATGGGAGAAAATGGCAGGTGTGATGAACTGGGGCTGGTTGTGTTCATGGAGTTTTTGTGCTGTCTGGAGTTTCCTCACTTGGAAGGCTTCATATGTTGCTATTTTGCATTGCTCTGGACATGATGAAAAGTAGGAAAGCACAAACAAGTGAACCCAGAGCATCATAAAGCAGCCTGGAATGAAATTTTTGGTGTAGTGGAGGCAACAGAAAACACCACTGAGAGGCACCAGTGAGCAGCTTTAGTGACAGTGAGCACACTGGAAATGCTCGCAGACTGGTTGGGTTTGATGCCTGCTTCTTTGAGGCTGCAAAAGCTGTCCAGAAATTATCTAGAGTTTCACTGAAGGCACCCTAGGAGTGTTTCAGCTGATTTGCAGATGACTTCTAGCTTTGGTCTGAAGCCATGGGAAATGAGAATTTATGTTATATGTTCCTACCAGCTGAGAAAAAAGCTGGAGTGACATCAGGCTGGAGAATGTAGTGTAGGTGTGCATAAAGAGACATGGGAGAATTCACCTCCTTGGAGAGATGTGATCCCAGTGCCAGGAAGGAGTCCTGTGGCACCCACTAACAGGAGGAGCTGGAATCCTGAGCTTGTATATACCTGGGGGAAAACAGGAAAAACACTTTCATGTCTCTATAGAGCATTTCAGGCAAGCCAGAAGTTTGTACTCAGGTGGATAAGTAGTCAAGTATCATTAATAAATGTAGCTCTTATCCATAACCTTGCCAAACTCATTTTGTAACACAGCCGTAACCATGCAACAAAGCACTATGTGAACTAAAACAGGACAGAGATGATTTTACATGAAACAAAACAGGGTTTACACATTCACGTACCCTCATGCTTTCAAACACCAAAACAAATGGGTCCAGTGCTCCAGCCCAGGTGACTTGTGGTGGAGAAGATGGAAAGTGACATCTGTAGGCATCTCAACACGTCTCCTAGGCTCTTCATGGACTGGAAGCCAAGTGCTGCTCTCGGATCTCCTAAGAGTTGACAGTGTGATCTTTTGTTTCCTCATCCTGTTGCACCCCTGGCTTAGTATTTGCTTTTCTGTCCTTATCTGGGTGTTTTATGGCTCCAAGCCTGTTCTTTTCTTCCTTTCATCACTTCTTGAGGGCTCTGGTTTATTAGCCCGTCCTTCATTTTGCTCACTGTGTAAACTGTCTTCAGGGTGAGAAGGTTCTGGTAAGCCTCACACAGATCTGTTGGCACCTTGGTGACCTGCTGGCTGAGGTGCCATCTGCACCTACCATTCCGCTCTTCTCTCCCGTGTTCCCACACTTAGGTAATCACTTTCATTCAGAAAGTTCTTAGTATTTTTATTAAAAATTGCTCACATCTTGCAACATATGTTAACCATCTACAGCAGATTCTCAAGAGTGCAAATGACTACTGAAGTAGCAAGGATCTCTAAGGAGGGTCCACTTTAGCCCACCTCCAGTCTGAGGGTCATTCAGACATATGGAACAACACAGAGAGAAAAGGGAGCACTACAAAGCTGCTCCTAGCTGCCTCTTTCCTGCTCTATTTTCTCCTGATCCTGATCCTGCCCTTTTCAATTGGCCACTGAACTTGGATTTCAAATTATTTCACTTGAGAAAGTGTACAGAGTTTTATTGCTTTGCTTTTAACTGATCTATCGGCTGCCTGTGCATTTCTCAGCCACTTTCTGAAAACAGCAGCTGGTATAGGTGATGTTTGCAGGTGAAAAGTGGAGCTGTTTAATAGCTTTCCAGCTGATATAGCACCAGCATTGGATTAGGTCATTGCAATGGCAGCTGAAAACTTTGCTTTAACACAGCTTGAGCAGCTCAGTACACCTTGGTTTAGTGAGAAGAAGCAGTGTCCAGTGTGGCTCGTTGATGTACTGCTGTATCTCAAATGTTTGTTCAACATGAGCACCAGAAAGTTGAGCACAGTGAAATAAAACCAGATCTGCTTGCAAAAACAAAATTGAAAAAATTCACCTGAAAGAAAAATCCATGTTCCTTTCTCAGTAGCTTTTATGAAAACTTTTGCCTTCCTCAAATTACAGTGACTCCATGCGGCTTATTCTACAATACAGATTTTAATATTTTTACTAAAATTTATTCCAGCTGTTGCTAATCATAGAGATATGAATAATATTATTATACAGAGAAAAATCTTGACTAGACTTGGTGCAGATTTATTCATTTGTAATTTTTCCATCTTAAATCCAAATATTAAAAGCCAGATGAAAGGAAGGAAACGTAATTGTAACCACTGGCTTCTACTTCACCATGATGAAATTGAGCTTGCTCAGTAATCAAAGAATAAGTGTAGAGATTTCTATCAGAGTATCTGATTTTATCAAACCATTTTCAGGGACTGCAATTCAATAGAAACCAGGGACGCCAGATCTTTCATATAAATCACTTTTGGGAGAGGACTGCTGCTGAGCTCCAGCTCAGACATGCCCAGAAAAAAATCCACCAACTGAAGCTGAATAGGGAACACGCTTGGGGTCTTCAAACTCTGCCATTATTGCAGCATGTAAACTTCTAGGAGGCAATTACATTGAGAAATGTGCTGTCAGCTCTGAAGGCTGAGTCCAGTCATAGAATCATAGTATGGTTTGTGTCGGAAGGGACCTTAGATCATCCAGTTCCATCCCCCTGCTATAGGCAAGGACACCACCCTCTAGACCAGGTTGCTCAAAGCTGCATCCAGCCTGGCCTTCAATGCTTCCAGGGACATCCACACCATATCTGGGCAACCTCTGCCAGTGTCTCACCATTACAGGAAAGAACTGGTTCCTGATATCTAGTCTAAGTCTATTCATTCAATTCAGTCCTCGCCCAAAAATGCATCTTTCACCTCACCAAAGTCAGATTGTTCTTCACAATCCAGTGCCTCCATGCAGTAGTGTTATGAATTCCAGCCACTAAGTATGGATCTGGGTTCTGTGTCCAAATCTATTTCTTATACTGCATTTATTTTCAGTGCCCAACCGTACAGAAATTTACCCACATCTTTGCACAGCAGGAAGCATATGGTGCCTGAGTTACTAATGTCCATTTCTCAGGAAATGCAGTCCTTTAAAAACAACTTCTCTCCATCAAGGTCCTCTCTTCAAACAGCCTCACACTCATGCTGATCTGCTTTTGGTGAGAATCAGTGTTCCAGCTACAGCAAAAATGCAGTTTGCACTGTAAGAGAAGGAAATAACTGCTGGGTCATCTAAGAGTCCTTCATTCATTCAGCCAAAAATGAGACTACCCTGAATTTAATTTTTTTGGTTCTGAGTCATTAGTTGATTTCTCTGGAAAAAAAAAAATCTAAAACTGTCTTGTTAATATTATATAGATGGATAAGTGACAGCTCTTATGACTCAGGCCCTTTGGGCTGCATTTATCCCTTGCTCTCATGCTATGAAACACGCTCTTCCAAACAAAGGCAAGACTGAGAACTCTCTTTAGCTTTGGGAAAGTTCTGCAGTACTTCCGGAGAAGGAAAACTGCAGATCCACACTGAATCAGAAAAGAAAAATGCTCTCTTCTCCACTCCCCATCCCACCACGTGGCTCCACACCCCAAAGCAAGCACACAAGAATGTTGAGAAGTATTACTATCCTTTGTCAGCAACAAGCCCCAGTCACTTTGCACACACTGTCTCACACCTCTCCCCTCTGTCAAACCATGGATGCTGCAGCCACCACGGGGGCTTAAAGAACTTCTGTAATCCTGCCATTAGGCTAAAGCTTAAACTGGGTCTCTCCAAAGGCAGAAAAGGCATTTGTTGTATGAGCTGAAAAAAAGATTCCCTCTAATCCAGTAACAACTATAGCAAGCTTTTTTTCAGCTTGAAACCTCTGGTTTTACACGAGCATATGAAGCAGGTGTCAAATGGATCTAAAAATGGGTCACGGAGGATTCTGTTGCTCACCATCTGTGTCAGTGATGGGGAATGCACGTCCACAGGGATCCACCGAGTACCGTGCGGTATCTCCTTGCTGATACAGCTTTGTAGAATGAAGGGCTTGGTGTTTTCAGTAGTGATACGTAGTGCGCTCTGTGTCTGCCCAGGAGAGGTGGTTGATCACAGGGCTGTGGGCTGAACCTCAAGCAGCTACAAACCTACTGAAAATGAAAGGTCTCCCCTGGGGACATCAGATAGCTTTGTCTCCAGAGGATCACAGGTCCAGAAAAAAGCTGTAGGGTACAGAGGGCAAGAAGTTTCCTCTCCTGTTTGTGATTCTTCTGGCTCATAGCCGCAGTTGAAAGTGAAAGCAAAAACTTGAGAACTTCCACTGGGCTTTAGGAAGACTCTGCCAAGACAAACTTCCTGCAGCCTATACTGACCTAGAGGCAAATCAGTATGGCAATGAGCAAAACAGATCATCAACAGGATTGCTCTAGATCAGCCCAGCAAAGCATTCTGTTTTGTGTTTGTTGCAGTGCTCCCAGTAACTCCAAAGCCCCAATCCTATTCGACTGCACAGAGTGAGGGGCTCTGGGTTGTGCAGATAGCTGCCTCACCACAGCTCCTCCAGCACAATGCCTTAATGCCAAACTCAGCTCCAGGTTTTGCAGCACTCACAGAATCACTGAGGTCAGAAAAGACCGCTAAGATCACCCAGTCCAACCGTCAGCCCACCACCACCATGCCCGCTGACCACGTCCCTCAGTGCCACATCCACACAGTTCTTGAATGCAAGATGGCAATTTCCTTTCATAGCTGACAGAACACGGTGGCTGCCTCGGACTTTTTTCTTTTGGCTTTTTTTTGCTTTTAACGGTATGAATGCAATCTGTACCAACCAAACATTGTATGCATGGCAGATAGAGTTTCATCCTGGGGCTATTGAAATCAATTGCAAAACCGTTCAGTAACTGACTACAAGCAGAAATCAATTGTACCAGTTACCAAATGGCTTAGTTGAAATGTAAAATTATTTGTTCAGAGAGCAAGAAACTATTTACTTGTGCTACTTCTGAAATCTACCTCTAGCTGGGACCAGATGGTAATTTAACTTTTAAATTGTATTTACTGCATTCTTATACTCTAATCAGTCAGTGCAAAGCTGAACTCTTCAGAAGTCCGCGCTTAAGCTTTAAACTTAAAACTTTTGCAGTTTCTCTGTGCCTTTGAGCTGTTGCCATCCTCAGACAGTAACAGATCAATCGGCGCTCGGCCCTTTGATGTGTAACAGTTCAGATGTGCCTGCTGCGTGCGTACCCTGCCGTATGTTCCACTGTGAGTGGAGGCTGAGCCTCCCTACTTCACAAGTAATGAGCTCCGCTCAATTAGCAGAGCGAGTTTTTTGAGCGTTGTGTGTAATTGGTTTCAAGGTCTTCAGTTTTAACGGCCATTTGTTAACAATCTTTTTATACCGCTGGCACAAAACTTGTGATTCAAATACAAGCAAACAGCCAAAAAGTGCTCAGTGAGTGGAGTGCTCAGCTACACACATGATCCTACAGCTCAGATATTCTCTTCTGAGAAGCAGTTTGGCTTTACATTTGAGGAGTGATGACACGGCTGCGTTAGGTAAAAGCCCAAGGCCCATGGGAGCAGGAGATCTATGATCATAGAGCTATAGAACCATAGAGTGGTTGGGGTTGGAAGGCATGGGCTGCCCATAGAAGCTGCAGTGCCCCATCCCTGGAGGCACCCAGGGCCAGCTTGGATGGGGCCTTGGGCAGCCTGAGCTGCTGGGTGGCAGCCCTGCCCATGGCAGGAGTTGGGGCTGGATGGGCTTCGAGGTCCCTTCCAGCACAACCCGTTCCATGGTTCTGTGATTTCAGCAGACTGTATTCTCTTGGTGAAAGGAGCTCTTCCTTCATGGTTGACTTGAGCATTATTTGTCTATCTTACAAATATTTTCTTGAGAGAAGAAAGTGAATATTGGAAGGATCTTTTCATGCAGCGTGGAGAAATGGTAGCAGTGTTACCTCCCCACGAAGGAAGCTCAACAAATCTATGTTAACCACACTGTCTGTATGACATTTTGATGAGTGCATAGAACAAGTAAGAAAGTACATAGGAGGCTTTCTCCTGTGTAAACTCCAGGTTCCCATACAAACTCAAGGTGCTGGAGCCTGGCTTTGTGTGCCCACACTCACAGGAGTGCTGGGAAGTCAGCAGCAGAACAGCAGCCCAGCACAGTAAGTGGTATCCCGACAGGGACAAGCCCTGGGAAGAGCTCCACTAAGGTCACATCAGCCTCTTGAGGGGAAAGTTTGACTCACAGCCCCACTCCTGCCAGGGTTTCCTTCTGTCCTGGCTGTCCTGGTTGGAGCCAAGTGCTATCTGTAGCTATTACAGAAGCCCAGCTGAAAAGCCTGTTTTCTTTTTGTTGTACTTGGAAAACCCCCAAAGTGCTAAAATATCCTGAGGGTAAAAGCATTCGTGGAGCGGGCTGGCCCTGGACAGCTTGCAAGAACCCTCCACTACTTCTGCTGCACCCTTTTCCCACGCATACACGAGGCAGTGGCAAACTCTATGCAGCGTGACTTAATTCAGGGAGAAATTCGGGATGTGCCCAGGATGTCAGAATCATAGAATCATCAAATGGCCTGGGTTGAAAAGGACCACAACGATCATCCAGTTTCAACCCCCTGCTGTGTGCAGGATCGCCAACCACCAGACCAGGCTGCCCAGAGCCACTTGCAGCCTGGCCTTGAATGCCTCCAGGGATGGGGCATCCACAGCCTCCTTGGGCAACCTGTTCCAGTGTGTCACCACCCTCTGTGTGAAAAACTGCCTCCTAATATCTAACCTAAACCTCCCCTGTCTCAGTTTAAGACCATGCCCCCTTGTCCTATCACTATCCACCCATGTAAACAGCCATTCCCCCTCCTGTTTATATGCTTCCTTCACGTACTGGAAGGCCACAGTGAGGTGTCCCCGGAGCTTTTTCTTCTTCAAGCTAAACAAGCCCAGTTCCCTCAACCTTTCTTCATGTCCGTTCACCCTACTTACTCCAAGCTCTTTGCCAAGCAGCACTAGTTCTTTTTGTGAGTGAACGGGAGTTATCGATAGGCCACGAGTGGGTCGGGTTGGGCGGGACGGGCTCCTACAGCAAAGCCACCACGGTGACGCTTTGATGGAAATTTTGGAAGAGGGGCAGCTTGATCAGAATAGGGAAAACAACCCCCGTGGCACCGCAACGCCTCCCGTCCCGCAGAGGCTGCTCGGCACAGCGTGGTTGCGGTGCCCGGGTGGGCTCTCCGGCTGAACGCGGCCCAGGGACCGATGCCACCGCCGCACCGCTCCGCCCGGAGCTCCGCGCCCCGCCCGGGCCGAGCCTCCCCCGCGGCGGGCGGAGGTGACAGCGCGGCAAGGAGCATGCGTGCAGGGGGGTAGGGAGGGGGAGGAGGAGGAGGAGGAGGAGAGGAGGAGGAGGAGGAGAGGAGGAGGGATGGCGCGGGGAGGCGGCCGCTGTTTATTTGCAGCCGGGCAGGCTGCGCCCCGGCAGAGCGCGAGTGGCCGCCGCCGGCGCCGCCGGTGCCGCTGCCCGCCCCGCAGCATGCGGGCGGCGGAGCCGGGGCTCGCAGCGCGGCTCCCCGCGCAAGGTCCCGCGCCATGGTGACGGGCTCGGCGCTGGGAAACCGCAGCCGGGACCGAGCCGCGCCGCCGCCGGCCCCGCGCCCCTCGGTGCCGCCGCCGGGGCGGTGCGGCGGGGCGGCGGCGGCGGCGGTGCTGGCGGGGTTGTGCGCACTGTGCTACGGCAACTCGCTGCGGGGAGAGTTCGTGCACGACGACGTCTGGGCCATCGTCAACAACCCCGACGTGCGGGCGGCCGCTCCCGTGGCCGCCGCTTTCTCCAACGACTTCTGGGGCAAGCGGATGGCGGAGAACACCAGCCACAAGTCCTACCGGCCCCTCTGCGTCCTCACCTTCAAGTAAGTGCCCGGGGCCGGGTGATGATGCCGCGGGTGCGCCCCGGCCCCGACGGTGCGCGAACAGGTGTCTGCGGGCGGCCGGGGGGGACGGGGCGCTCGGGGAAGCGCCTCCGAGTGAGAGGTGCGCAGAGCGACTTCCCCCGAAGTTCTTCCTGCCGCTCAGCCCTCTGCTTTATCCCCAGTACTTCGCTCCGCGGTTGGGTGAGCGTGCCGGGAAGTTGTGCCGTTCCGAAGCGGAGCCGTGGCACCGCGGCCGCCGCGCTCTTCGCGGTCCCCGCGCGGTCCCCGACCGGAGTCCGGGCTCTACGGGGAGGGAAAGAGAGGTCGGGGAGCAGCACAGAATTGACGGTTCTTTCGCTAATCCCAGAAGGAAGAACGAGATCCTCTCCACCTCCTCCTCCTCTCAGAGGAGAACGTGTAGCAGCTCGGCGCGGTCACCAGTCAGTCGTTTCGTCAGCTTTGGCGTTAGCTTGTTCTCTGTTTGCCGTGTTCTGACGTAACACAAATGATGGTGAATGTTTACTCCGTTTTAGTATTTAAAAATGTTTGAGTGCTAGCGGGGAGCTGCGCGGAAGAGCTGATGTAGCGGATGATGCCGAGCACGGGGCTCCCGGTGATCAGCAGTCCGACTCTGTGCATTGCGAACCTCAGGCGGTCCTAAGGAACAAACTCTATAGGCAGCACGAAGTGTGCCGGGAGGAGGTGGTGGTTAGGACCTGCTGAGTAACTGTCCATTCAAATACCTGGTATTTATAAATAACATCTCACGAACTCTCAGAAAATAGAGCCTTTCTGGAAGGCAAGAACAGTTAGGGGAAATCCAGCATCCTTGTGCCGTAAGGACAAGCTTAGAGCTGAGAGCAGTCGGTACCAGCTATTTGGGAACCGTGGCTGGGTGGAACATCCCCCATGCGCAAAACTGAATAGTGCAGATGCCCACGAGCTGAGTTGTTCAGGACAGACTGTATGTGTTCTTGAGGCAGTTCTAAGCAGGTTTCCGCAGAGAACGAAGGGGTAGCAGGCTGCCCCGGGCAGAGCCAGCTCAGTGCACATGGCCTGCCTCCTCCGTTAGGTGCTCAGCCAAACTGTTGCACGGCTGGGGAGCCCTCCGGTGGATCCATTACTCCCACAGCACATCAGTGGGTAATTCAAGAGGTGAGCGAGCCTCCATACATCACAATGCGGCTACGCTGCTGGACTCGGCTGCTGGCCTTGGCTGTGTAGATCAGGTTGTGGAGTTGAGGTCAAATTATGCTAATTAACAGAGTCTTAAACTTTAATAATGGAATGGAAACTGAATGCTTTAGATCACATTTATATATCTTGACGGAACTGGTTTACCCTTTGCTGTTTGAAGAAAGAAAGAGGAAAAGGGGAAAATAAGAACGAAACACTGTCCCATCTACTCCTTTTTGGAAACCAGTAAGATAGACTTTCTGAGCAAGACTTCATTTTCAAGTGCGTATAATAACCATACAGCCAAAGCCTAGGGTCACAGGCACAGTCATTTGTTCACTGGTTGGCACTGCATTTAGAATAAGGAGGGGATCATTTATCTTTCCTGGCTGCAGAGGAAGGCTATTTCCAGTGTCCCAAATACCCTTCCAGCCCTCTGCCTTTCCTCATTCTTCTCACTCCCTGCCTCTCAAGTAGGGTGCCAGAGGCAGATGTTAAGATCTGTGTTGGAATGGATCCTCTGTACCCAGTGCTCCCAAGCAGGATGCAGTGAGAGCGTTCTGCCAGATGATGCTGAACTGTGGCTGAGCTGCATGCTGCTTGCTCTGATGTCCTGCCTGGCACCACTTTGCTGGTTTTACTCTGTTCTCCTGCAGGAGGAGAAAGACTCTACCCCACTGGTTGTTAAATGCTCAACAGGAATGGTCTTTTAACAAAATTGAAATGAATGGCAGCATGATTCTTTGCACCTTCCTGTGGTCATTTTCACCTGGAAGACTTGCCTATCTACAGATCCTCAGTACACAGATACTTTGTCTCCATCTCTTTTCTGTCCTTTGAGGCTGCGAAAGTGAAAGGACTCGTGATGCCCGTGGACTTGTCATTTAATGGAGCACATCTTTCATGTATGCTACATATTCTTGAAACGATCTCAATTAAAAGAATTTATCACTGCTCTGTCAAAAAAAAAAATCTTGACTAAACACTGCTGAAATCTTGTAACGGTGGCTCAGCATCCCTCACTTATTGGAAATCCTAAATGACAGTCCTAATTCTAGCAGATTAACGCTCTAGAGCCAAACAGTGAAAAGAGCTCAACTATTTGGCGCTATTCGCACTGGGTCTGTCAGAATGAATGATGGGAGGAAAATATGAGTGGCCTGTGCTACTAGAATCACTCAGCAAAACTTAACATTTCACAGATCTGCTACGTTTTCTTTTTGTCTGCATGTGGGTTAACATCAGAGGGAGAAAAAGCCTGCATGTGAACTGTTGAATTAAATATTGTTTACTTTGTGTCTTTGAACTTCTCTCACCTTTTCTTCTGACTTCAGTAAAGGAAAGAAGCATTGAAACTGGTTGGTTCAGAGACATCCCTGCTGTGCTTGGATACCTGTTGGGTGACAGGACTAGCATCTGCAAAGGAGATGACATGATAGGCAGTGATTTTGTTTAGTCCTCAGGAAAACTTGATGCTTTCTTCTCCAAGATGTAATTCAATATACTTATTTTTAAAGAAGGTCACTTTTTGTCAATATTCAATTTCTTGGTGCCTTCCACATAAAATGTTAAGGTGAAGGGGAGGAACAGAAGAACTGCCAGCTCTATAATTCATTCAGGACTTTATACTGAAACTGAGTGTTTTCTGTCTTGTACCTTGTCTCTGCTAACAGAAGTTTGGTGAGACATTTTTCCCTCTCTAGCACTGACATTATTTCTTGGCTCTAGTGATTTTGCAGAGTATTTCTCAACTGTTGGAGCAGAAGGTGAAATCCTCAGTACCACCTCTCCTCTCTCTTCTTGCTTTTCTAATCTCTGTTTAGATGGGTGTTTCTGCAATGAAAACCTAAGTGGTAGTTTGTTGTAGTCAGCAACATGGTAGACTTTGCCTCAAGGTGTGTGGTAGAAGGAGATGACAAGAACAAATATTTATTTTTTTCTTTTAAACCCAAATGCCAAAATTTAAAGACTCAATCACATCAGCCCCCTAGTTCTCCAGGTGTCTGAGCAAAGGCCCAGGAGAAGGAAGCCCATTTGGTCTCTTTGATGAGGAGCAGAAAACAGGTGTCAGTGAGGGAGGTGCCACAAGCCCATGAATAACAGCTCACAGGAGGCAAAAGACTGGCAGAGAAGATACTGGCTGGTTACAGTCATTTAGCTGTTGCAGAGACTCAGGAAGATGAAGCTGGCTGGAGGACTGTGGATGATATCTGGTCTTCCTTGAAGGAGATGGATGTCGCAGTTCACTGGAAATGAACTTGGATCCATGAGTGGGTAAGAGTGCTTCCTACAGCTGCTGCTTGGGCTGTTTGGGTCTGGAAAGAGGAGCTGTGAGAGATAAGTCATTGAGAGGAACTCAGTTGTCCCACTGGAAAAGACATAGGCACCACAGCTGGAAGGTCAAGCTGTCTCACTAGTCCTCTGACAGTAAAAATAGGGAAAAAAAGAAGAACCGTCCCATGCTCACTTGCTGACAGCAGAATGGATGGCTCTGCCTGCAGAGGCTGCTGGTCGGTGGTAGCTTGGGTAGCATGAATGCCTTGGGAAAAAATGGGATCCTTCAGCTACAGTTCACATGGTGCAGGCACTGTGAGCCTAGTATGAGACTACCAATGGCTCTAGATCAAACCCTGAAATGATTGTGAGCTTGAGTTAGACATAAATACAGAGCCAAAAGGAGAATTAATTCAATAAGTCACTGCCAACCTTCTGATCTATCTAGTTGCATACAGCTGATCCTTCTGTTTTTTCAGCTGTATCCGTGGTGTGAATTTCAAGGACAGGCAGCTTAGAAAAAACAACCAGGGAAGAAAAAAAGAAATTTTATTTGTTCTTCCTTAATGGTTTATTACGTTTTGACATCACAGGGTAAGACAGCGAGTTATAATGTGTCAGGTTACATATGCACCGCACAAGTATTTTCTTCCCTCCGTGTATCTGTATTAAGGCAATATCACAATGCTTAAGATTATGTCAGTATTTCTCCTATGAACCTTGGTCTAGCATTTCTACCCTCACTATGGCAGTCATTCTCCATATACTGATGCTGTGATGCGTGCCATGAAATCAGTACAGCACTGGTGTAGCCACAGTGGGCTAAAGCTGCAAGGGAGGTGAGGTTCCTGAGAAGTGGCAGTGCTTGTATTAGACCAGCTGTGTTGTAGTTGCAGTATATGGGTACATTTCTAGATGTGTGTGCCTTGATTCTGACCAAGGTGGGACCACGTGGCTGCCATTTTAGATTTGGGGGAGGGTGTGTGTGTGCTGCAAAGCTTGTCTTTTTTCCAGCTCTGGAGTTGCTCATATGAAGCTGATTTAGGGAAGACTTTTTCTTTCTGCCCACCACATTGAGTGTAATTACTATTTAGAAATAGAAGGAGTGATCTGGAACCAAACAGGGAATGTAGCAACGTGTCCGAGTTTGTTTTTTTTTTTTTCTTTTAGTTGTAGGAGCAGGCTGTGCCCCCCTGGGGGAGTGGAGCTGGCAGGGTTGCTTGGACTTCACAGGATGAGGCCAGGTGGCTGCTGATGAAGCCTAGTGCTTAGGGAGTGCCTTAAAGCCTGCAGGACAGTAGGAAGGCTGGGAGCTGTAGGGTGCTGCTGGAGCCTTTGGTTTTGCAGCCTTATGGGTGCCAAAGCTCATGGGTGCCTGCATTCTGCTGAGCCAGTGGTCAGGGTGAAAGTGGGAATCTGCCCTCATGTGCATGGGGAGCTGTGGAAACTGTGCATGAAATGTATTTGATTCCTGTCTGGTTGCAAAATCTTCTCTGTAGCTAAAACTTGTAACAAAGCTTGTTTCTCTCGAGTTGAAAAGGCTTTTATGTTAAGGGGAAGCATTCCCAAAAAGGCCTGGGCAGGTTCTGCGCAAAGATGTGGCTGAGGTGAATGCAGCCACGTCTGTGTTCGCTGCTTTTGTTATTGCTGTTTTGCCTGTATGACACCTACCGATTCCTATTCTTTTTTGCACCAATGTCACTCTTAATTTTCTTTTATCTCCTTTTACCTAAAAGGCTCAGCTCTGAACCTGCCTTCACCCTCACAGGAGCATGCTGTCAGTGCTGTTTAGAGTCCACAAAAATGAAGAGCTCTGGCTGCTGCTGGTTAGCTGAGGGCATTTCTCAGCGTTTGCTTGCTGTGTTTTTGACTTCTTTCCTGGGCTTTCTCATGTATTGTCTCTCAGAGTTAAAAGAAAAGAGTGTTGCTCTGTTTTTATATGTTAAACTTGGTTTTCTGTTCTGTTCAGCATAAATTTGAGTGGCATCTCCTGTGGTCTGCAGTTTGAGCTGAAAGATTACCAAACTTGCTTCAAGTCTGATGGAAAAACTTTTGCATTGCATTTGAAATGTGCTCATAATTTCAGACTAGGTTTCCATTAGTGCCGTTCTCTCTTCTTGATGTCCTGTCTGTCCTAACTTTGTTCTGGCATACCTTGTCTTTTATCCTTATGGTACTTGGAAGGGGACTGCTGGTGTTAAAACATCCAAGTTATTCATCCCCATCACTATCAATCCCTGGAATGCATGTTACTCTCTTGCTATACTTTTGCAAAACAGCATGGATGTGCCAGCATTGCAAACTGCTGTGCATACTGCACTCTACCTGGTATGGGGTGGTGAAGAGTTTTGTGAGATGTTCATTTCTTTCTGTGTATTGCCGTTGCAGATATGATGGTGAAGGACAGCTTTTAAGACAAGCACTCATTTGTTCAAAATCTTGATAAAACAACATCTTGTCAGTCTGTAAATTGCCAGACTGGTTTTTTCCTTGACTGTTTGTGGAAATAAATGTAAAGCTAGGTGAATGGTATATTCAGTATTCTTAGCATAGGAATGACTGCCAAACCACACTTTCTAGTGTAGCACTAGGAATTTTTGCTTAGTGTATTTGCCGCTGCCAAGGTGCTGTTGCTTCTCAGTCTGACTGTGATTCCTGTTTTCTTTTGCTAACCCTGCTAGAAAGCAATAACCTGCTTTGAATGCCAGCATTTACCCAACCCTCTTGTAAGTGGTGGCTTTGCTCTAAGGAAACTGATCTCACTTGGGAATTGATATGTCTTTGTCTTTTCACCCATCCTTTTATAGAAAAAAAAAATAAAGGAAAGACATGTAAGCCTTATTGCCTATTTAATTCCAAGGCATTGTACTGTGCTGTGAAAGTTTACCAGCACAAAGTACTGCTGTGCCAGGGAATTCTGCTGCACTTGTGCTGACTGTCCTATGAATGCTGCTGCAAATGGAACTGATGTTCTTTTTTTCACTGCTGCAGGTATTTCTTAATCTTTGAGCTGTTTCCACACAGGACTTCAGCCACTGTTGCCACTGATGCAGCTGTGCTGTTTTTGGAGTACAGATGCTCATTCTCCTGGCATGCTGTAGATGCATCCCTGGTGATTATGATACTTCACTCTAAAATCGTGAATTAGTTTACATGAAGTTTGTTATATACATCACACAAATCTAAAAGGAAAGGAAGATCATGAGAAACTTCATCCATTCTTGTCTGCTAGATTAACTCACAAATCTGCATGTGAGCCTTCTTCTGTAGAAACTGTGAGGTTTTTATGAGGTGTGGGATGCTCTGAGGATTTCCATTAAGTGTTATTTGCTATAACAAATTACCATTATTATTCTGTGCATTTCTATTTCATAACATGTTGTGGTTTTTGTTAGTCTGTTGAAAATAATAAAACAGTTTAAACTAAACAAGAGCTGCTCGGGGATAATAACGGAGTCTATAAAAAGAGAAACTCTCCAATTATGGTTTACAGTATTATTAAATCATAAGCAGTCTTAAAAAGGTTGAATGAGTCTTTGTTTGTGCAAGAGGATAAAAAGTGCTATATTACAGCCCAAGGCAATTATCTACATAGGTTGCTCTGAAAGTAATGCCTCTTACTTATTTCCACAGAAACTCCCAACAGCTACACGGAACACAATTACACTATTTGATAGAGCAAATTCTCAGCTACAAAGTGCTATTTTTCAACATAGTTACCACCATTAGCTATGCATTTTCACCAGTGACGATCAAGTGTGAATTGCTTTCCCAAGGAGAAGTGTCCCTGCTGACTTCTGTAGGGTACAAATATGTGCCTTGGCTGGAGTGCAGCATGGCAGGCAGTGAACCTTTAATGAGCAGTGCCTGTGGAAGCCTCTTTCTGAGAGCACAGCTCTGTAGATCCTTTTCCTGAAGCAGACACAGGAGGAAAGAAAAAGCTGCCATTGGTTGCAAGGCTGGCTGTGCTAGAACCAGCCCACATATGCTGGAACACTTGGACACACAAGATGTTGGGACTATGGTCTTTGCTCAAATACACGCCAGTGTGGTCTGGGTGAGGAGTAGCACTGGGAATTTTGTAGTGGATTTTTCTCTTGGTGATGTCTTGGTTGATGCTATATTAGAAAATACCTGAGAATGTCATCTGGCTTCCTTGGCACACGTGCTTCTTTTTCATTCAGTCCCCCTTGGCCTTTTGAGGGCCTTTGCGTTTGAACTGCCTTTCACCACTTCTCAGAAGGATTAGCACACTCTTTGCCCGCAGGAACTCTTCCAGCAGAGATGCTGAGGCAGTGCCAATTTCTTCTTCCATAAGTGTTTCATGGGGAGTTCCCTTTAGGAAAGACCTCCTTGGATGAGACGGTGGTGTTTCCCTTTTCAAGTGTGTTCACTTGCTTTACTCAGCCCTGCATCTTTGTAGTCCTATTTGCAAATACCTTTGTGGCCTGATAGAAGCAGTCAGCTCACAAAGTTAGGCCAGCTCATCTGGTCTCCCAGCTATGTGCTCTATGAACGCTGTAGCATATATCTTAACAATTCAGCTGAGGCAGATGTGGTCTTCATGCACATCTTTCAGCCTTTTCAATGCTGCAAGTTAGAAATAATAGTAATATTGGTGAGTTTGGGGCTGGCAAGTTTAAAAATTAAAAAATGTATATACAACTTTTTGTGTGTGCAGGCTTAAATATGGAAGTATAAGGGCCATCCCCTCCCATTCCCTTGCCCGGGAATTGCTCTGCAGTGGGAGAAACTTGGCTTTCTGTAGTAGGCTGCCATTTTCCCTGCAACCTGGTGAGTGTGCAGGGCAACTTTACAAAGTTTTTGTGGCTTGGATTAGAGCTGTGTGGAGCCCCAAATCTGCTCACTCATTTGATGTGCAATGAAGTCAGCTCCTGCTAACGTTTCAAAATCATTCTGCTGTGATTGTTTAGGGACAAAAGAATGTTTCCTTTATTGCCACGTGGCCTAATTTCTTATGACAAAGAGCTTTGTAACCAAAACACTGGTCTGAATATAGTACCTGCGCACAATTGCATTTGATGTTCATGGGCCACCTAAGATGGCATTCAAAACATCCGAGGCATGCTTGCACCCAGATTTTGCTGCTTAATCACAGGCTTAATTGAATAGCATGGTGCCATTATGTTTGTGCTTTGTTCTGCTTCTATGTTTTTGTTTTGTTCTGTTTTTTAATTCTTTAGTAAAGAATATGCAAGGGAATAACCAAGATGTGAGGCTGATGCTTTCACATAACTGCTTTCAAGAACTTAGATCAGGTAATTTTCAGCTAACTTACTTTTCAGTTTTTATTCGTGCTGTGTGCCCTCAAAAGAGGTAGGTGTAAAGAGCATCCCTGACGTTGGGGTAGGGGATATGATAGGGAGGGAAGAATTGTCCATGGTGAGGTTTTACCTCTCTTGCCAATAGAATTGCTTTACAGGACAGGAGAAATGGTCAAGCAACTTCCATGCAGGCTAGTGAGAGATTTTCCAAGAGCGCTGTTGGATATTGTGCCTTTTCGTAACTGGTCCTTGCATGTTGGCCAAATAAATCATAGAAATTGTTTGAATAGGAAGGGACAATTAAAGGTCATCTAGTCCTACTCCCCTGCAAACAGGGACAGTGACAGCTAGAGCTAAATAAGCAGGAATCTTTCATTTTTGGTATGGGGTTTGTCCATATTGCCTGATAACCAGACTCACTTGTCTTCACTGTCCTCACCTGCCCTCATCTGCTTTGGCAATTGTATTTCTGGGGAAGGCACAATTTGACATTGTTTTTAAGGGGAGCTGTGGTCCACCGTGCTGATTTACAGCCAGCAATAATTTGAGGGTCTGAAGAACTGGTCCTGAAGGTGGTCCCTGCCATCGTGCACATCTGCAGGTGTACGGGTGGGAGTGTTGCTTAGGTTGCTGCCTCCATTTCTCTCTGGGCAGGCTGGTGGTGGGTTCACATGGCTGCAGTGTATTTGCAGCTGAAACTCTGCCTGGGTGTCTCTTGCTTCTGTTTGTTGCCATCTTTGTTCTGGCCAACCACTGCCCCCTGTACCAACTGCTGGGTGCCAGGAGCTGCTGAGGCCTTTCCCATTGCTCGGTGCCACGCTGCAGTGAGAGGAGGGGACACCCTCGCTGCCCTCCATTTCTCCTCTGTCTTCTGTGCCCAGCACTGAGTGAAAGCAGTGCCTGCAGCCTGCTCCAGGTTGCTGTGTGCCTGGGCCCCTCCCCAGCTTCTCTGCATTAGGGAGAACAGGAGGAGACACAGGAGTCCAGAGGCAGACTCTGAAGTACCAGAAATGAAGAGACACTTAATTGGCTTTACTTTTTCTATTATTATTATTGTCATTTGAAACTGTATTATCCTTTTGAACTGATTATTGTCCTGTCTTGAAAGAAGTCCAATTGGACAACTGGAATGAACCTTCATGCTGAATTTCAGCAATTCTTGCTGACCAAACCAAAGTACTCTGCATCTCCAAAGAAACAGCTGTGTCTGTAGCTTCCATGACACTGCCTGGAGACTGCAAGTCGCTTGGGGCTGTCCACAGAGCAGCTCAGTGGACACCAGTCTCAATCCTGCTCTCTTCCTTAGGGCTTGCCTGGAGGCTGCAGGGAGCTTGGGGCCATTGGCTGCACTCCTCCTGTTGTCCCAGCACAGCAGCTCAGTGGATGCCAGTCTCACTAAGGCTCTCTTCCTCAGGGCTTGCTTGGAGGGTGCAGGAAAGTCAGGATTTCTGTAGTTCCCATGCAGCAGCTCAGAGGATACCATTTTCAATCCTGCCCTCTTCCTTAGGGCTTGCTTGGAGGCTACAGGGAGCTGTGAACCATCTGCTGGACTCCTTCTGTTGTCCCAGTGCAGCAGTTCAGTGGACACCAGTACCAATCCGGCCCTCTTCCTCCACCTGGAGGCCACAGGGGGCTTAGGGCCATCCTATGGGTTCCTCCTGTGGTGCTCAGCACAGCAGCTCAGAGGACACCAGTCCCAGTTCAAGTCCTTCCCTTTTCCTTAGAGCTAAGGGAAGAAGAGGTGAGAGGGCTTGGGGAAGGATGAGGACTGGGGACAGGGAAGGAAAGGTGAAGGAGCAGCAACTGGGGCGCTCTGGCAGGTGATGACATTTCCACACCGGGATGGAAATCGAGAGCCCCTGGTGTGCTGCCAATGGATGTGGCAATGTCTCTTAGCAAGCATGATGTTATAGTGCTTGCCTTGCCTGGATGGAGATGGATTCACTTCCATTGGTTCTTCCTCTGCAGGCAGATCAACCTCCATGGGCTCAACATTGCCTTCAGGAGGATCAGCATGCTTTGGCTCGGGTTCATTGCTGCTCCCCTGAAGCCTGAACTTCTTTGGTGGAGGAAGCAGGAAAAGAATGTCTATGTAAGGTGTTTCTTGTCCCAGAAGATGGCCACAAGTCAGTTACTGACTGGGGTTCTGTTGTCAGGGTCCCTGTATTGATGAGGGTTGGCAGGGAGCTGGCTCGTGACATTATAACACAGTACCATAGTGGGTGTGATCCTCAGCATGTCCCATGACATTGGAAACATGGCTGTGCTGGACCATGTTGCTATGGCCTGACAGTTGCCCTCCTTGCCGCTAGTGGGATTCTGTAGGACTCTATTTTGAAGCAGGTTTTCTTTAATGATTTTATCCATTACTCCAGTAAAGATCTGGAAGCCATGTTAAGTAAATTTGTGGATGATGTGAACTGGGCGAAGTGTTGACTCCCTTAATTGTGGAGAGGCATTGCCCCAAAACCTTGACAAATTCAAAGTTGGTTGCCATCTGCATGAAGAAGAGCAAGTGCTGGAATCTGCACCAGGGGTGGGACAACCCTGGATCAATGTACAGACGGAGGGATGAGAGGCTGGAGAGCAGCCCCAGGAGAGGGACCTGAGGGTTCTGCTTGGCTGCAAGTTGAATCTGAGCCAGCAGCGCCCTGGAGCCAGAAAGGGCGACTGAGCCTTGGGCTGCATCAGGGCCAGCGCTGCCACTAGGTGAGGTTTGTCCCACTCTGCTCTGTGCTGTGTGGCTTCACCTTTAGCACTGGGTGCATTTGGGGTGCCCCAATATAGGCAGGACATAAAACTGCGAGAGAGTGTCCAAAGGAAGGCTACAAAGATGGGGGGCAAAGTTTGTGAGGAGCAGCTGAGGGCCCTGGTTTTGCTCAGCGCAGAGCAGAGGAGCTGAGGGGAGGCCTGATGGCGGCTGCAGCTCCTCACAGGGAGCGGAGGGGCAGCGCTGAGCTCTGCTCTGTGTGACAGCGACAGGGCCGAGGGAACGGCATGGAGCTGTCAGGGGAGGGCAGCTGGGGGTCAGGGACAGGGTCTGCAGCACAGGGCAGTGGGCATGGAACGGGCTGCCCAGGGCAGTGGGCACGGCCCCAAGTGCTGGAGTTCAAGGGTTATTTGGACTGTGTTCTTGGTGATAGGCTTTGGGTGGTGCTATGTGCAGCCAGGAGTTGGACTCGATGGTCTTGGTGGGTCCCATTCCAACTCTGGATATTCTATAATTTTACAGTATGAGGGGAAAGGGGTGTCTACTGCAGCTCTGTGGTAGCAACAGGAGTGCTGGGGAAAAAAAAAGAAAGAAAAAAAAAAAAAAAGAAAAAAGAAAAGACAACCCTGCTCTTTATGTGTATCTGTACCATAGAATGGCAGGGATTGTAATGGAACTCAAGGATCATCAAGTACCAGCTCCCCCTGCTGCGGGTGGGGTTGCCAACCGCTAGATCAAGTGCTAGATCATGTTGCTCAGGGCCCCATCCAACCTGGCCTTGAGCACCTCCTGGGATAGGGCATCATGTGGTCTCATGCCTTGTCATGGTGTAGTTGCATCAATCCGTACTTCAATGGGAAAGGTCTCGTCCTAGTAAAATCCCACTTTACCCAAACTCTGTGGGTTTCAGCTATTGCCTCCACAAACGCTCCAAGGAGAACAGAAGGGAAATGCACAAGTTAGTCGCCTGGTGCATTAAAGTAGAGTTGACCCCAAGAATGCAGCCCAGGACAGATAGCAGCACACTGCTGCTTCTCAGGAAGGAATGTAGAGAGTATTTATAAAAGCCATGTGTTGTCCGTCCCTCACAGGCATACCACACCTCCTCTGACTTACAAAGAAGGAATGTGTCTGCATGGTAGCAACAGCTTGATAGTGTTGTTATTGGATCATGGATGTCATGAGATGCCCGATAGCTGCTAGTAACAACAGGAGTAGGCATCTGTAGCTAAACCTAAAATGCTTAGATTGATTCAGGTTTTCACTGAGTGTTGTCTGTTTTTCTTTTTTTCTTTTCTATTTTAAATATTCTTAACATTAATACTTCCAAATTCCTTGTTTTTTATATAGAAACCTCACTGGATGCAGACATTTTGTGTGTGTGTATTTGTTCAAATGAGATACAGATGCAGTTACTTGTAAGGAAAATCAAGTTATCTTTAATTGCATGTGAAGCAAATCCTGTCAGCAGCTGTTAAGCAAGTTGACTGTAAAAAACAATGACCAGAAAAATGCATTAATACACTGTGTCAAACAAATGTCGTAACGGCTAGTTATATGCTTCTTTCATGAGAGACACAAATAACAAACTCTCATTCTATCTAAGATGATCTGAGCTAACTTGTCCCAAACATTAGTGTCCTCATAAAAATGATGCTGACTACTATAGCAGCTTCTCAGTGTAGTCCAATTGTCAGTAAAGCATGGAAACAAGGCAAGTGCTGTATTTCTGATGTGGGACTGTGCTAGTGGATGCTGGGAAGCACATCTATTGCTTCAGTGTAGCAAACTTATCTTAATGCAGGGGCGTAGTCCTCCCCCATCCCCATATTATGAAGCTTGCCAAATTCAACTGCATATTTTAGGAGGAAAATTGGGGAAGTGGTTTTCTCTTTAATCAGATAAACCAGAAGTTCAGAGCAATTTTCACTAATTAGTTTAATAGCACTTACATTAGCAGACTGCAAATCAGGCAGAAAGCATAATTTAGTGCATTTGCAAGTTGTCCTGCTATCTCAAAGCTGCCCCAGCCTAGTTATGGCTCTTGTTTTTAATTTCAGGTTAAACATCTTGCTGGCTGGAATGAACCCCTTGTATTTCCACGCAGTGAATGTAATTCTACACTGTCTGGTGACTCTCGTGCTGATGTATACTTGTGACAAAGCTGTGTTCAAGGACTGTCGACTTGCTTTTGTCACAGCGCTGTTCTTTGCTGTGCATCCCATTCACACCGAGGCTGTAAGTATGTGACACTAAAAAGAAAAAAACAAACCAAAACAAAAAAGGTGGCAAAGAATCTAAAAATAGAAGTACACCCTATTTATTTATTTAGTAAGAAACTTCTGAGTCATATGCCATAGGGGGTTGTGATCTTTGCTTTGGGAGATCAAAGATGAGAATACACCATAGTTAACAGAATTTGCAGTTCTTAAGGAAGACGCTCATTCAGACTTGCTGTCTTTCTGTTCTGGTGTTCAATTCTCAGTGAGGGTCCTCAGCACCAGTTCAGCAGTAAATGGGCAGTCAGTCACTCTGTGAAAATGTCAAGCCTTCCATAACCGAAGACCTCATTGAGGCCGCTGTTTCCTGCTGGGACATTGTTCCATGCCTTCACTTGCCTTCTGTAGTCATCAGTGTAAGGGAGAAGCACTGAAGGGAGCATCAGTATGTGTTTGGACCAAGATCACTTGGATAGAGGTCATACGGCCCATGGATTAATTTGTATTGCTTTGAATTAAAAAATAAGAATGTCCTCCTCAGAAAAAGCGTTGGCATAAATACTATGGTAAGTGCACAGAGCAGCAGCCTGTACTGCACTGTTTTACTGCTTGTTCTATGAAAACAGTTAAAGACTTACTCATTCTGCAACCACAGTCTAATAGTGTGGGGAGGTACTTCTCCTGTGGATAAAGTAAGTCTTGCTGTCTTTGCAAAGGAAGTGCAATGTGTAGCTGTCCAGGCTTCAAAAAAAAAAAAAAAAAAAAAAAGCACTTGTTAGCAGAGATACCATTGACATCATAGACTTGTAAGGAGCCTTTGTAAATCAGTGAGCGAAGCGGCTGCTGCTGCTGAGAACTTTTGAGGAGAGATTACCTTAATAACAAAAAGCCGTGAGCCTTACAGTCACTGCCTGTGCTGCCTTGTGTGTACTAATCAGCCAGGCCCCTTTTGATAATGCAGCTCTGTACGACAGGGAAAGTTCTAAAGAAGCACTCTTTGAATTTATTTTTGTCTGGGTCAGAACTTAAAAAGGTTAAAATAAATGCCAGAGCACTGAATATAGATTAATTATGTAAGCTCAAAAGAGGCAAAATTTCAAAGGGCCTTTTATTTGCTTTATGTTCGACTTCAGATCTTTATGAAATGGAATATTGAAATATTTTGTAAAAAATAGTTGTACATCCTTCTCGAGTATTCCCTTTCTTACAAAAAGATTTTGTTATTTGATATGTGGGAAAACTCTCATAAACCCAGATTGTTCAAAGAGAATAAATTACATACGACTCCATTACTTTTTGGCGATAAAGTTTATTCAAATGTTAATTATTAACTCACTCCTATATAATAAGTCTTCTCCAGAGAGTTGTCCTTTCAATAGTCCTTTTCTTTAACAAATCTCAGTTCTGGGAGTTTGATGTGTTTCTCATTCAACTCTTAGTGTACAGAATTAAAGCAGATTCCTGAAACTGGTATTTTTTTCTGTGCAACTTCATTAATATTTTAAAAAGAACTTAATGACTTCCATACTGGATTACTTGTTTGTTTTGCCATTTGAGAAATGCAGTAGTCAAAACTGAGTATATCCTACACCAGCCAAGTTACATTTTGGTGTGGTGAGGGAGGATAACACTTAAGCTTTTTTTTTTTTTTTTTTAATATTTACAGTAGTAGTGGTTAGCAGAGATTGTTGAGACAGTCACTGAATGTATATGTACATGCCTTTTTATATGCCTGCCTTTACATCTGTGTGTTTCTTTCTTTTAGGTAACAGGTATAGTAGGCAGAGCGGATGTCCTCGCCTGTCTACTCTTTCTGTTGGCTTTTCTCTCCTATAATAGGTATGGCTCCTTGGTATCAGTTCTTATAATTGGATAAGATGCTCTGTTTCAGGAAGAAATCCATTGGTTTCTGATCACTGCTGGCAGAGGTCCTTCCTCCAGCATGGTGCTTTGAGGCTGTGCTCTGGGCCATGCTGCAGTTGGAGTGCCCAATAAGTGACACTGCTGAGAAAGCATAAGTGTAAAAAGGGAAGTCAGCATTTCATAGACTTGTAGATTGGTTTGGCTTGGAACAGACCTTAAAGATCATCTAACTCCAACCTTCCATGGGCACAGCTGCCATCCAGGGCCCTATCCAGCCTGGCCTAGAATGTCTCCAGAGACGGAGACAGCTTCTCTGGGCAGCCTGTGCCGGGCCTCACCACCCTCTGAGTAAAGACTTTCCTCCTAACATCTAACCTAAATTTTCTATCTTTTAGTTTAAAGCAGTTCTTCCTTGTCCTATTGCAATCGCCCTGTGTAAAAAGTCACTCCCCCTCCTGTTTATAAGCTCCCCTGAAGTACTGGAAGGCTGCAGTGAGGTGTCCCTGGAGCCTTCTCCAGTGTGAATAAGCCCAGCTCTGTCAGCCTTTCTTCATAGCAGAGGTGCTCCAGCCCTCTGAGCATATTCATGGCCCTCCTCTGGACCTGATCCAACAGCTCAGCTTCCTTCTTGTGCTCGGGGCTTCAGGCCTGGGCGCAGTACTGCAGCTGGGGCCTTACAAGGACAGAGTATTAAGATACCCTTTTCCATTGACGTTACCAACTGACCATACACCAGTAGAGTGTTTCTAAAACTGGACATGAAATTAGAAATAAATGCTTTCTACTAAAGGCATATTATTAGTATGGAGAGTGAAGAATCCAGCCTGTGAGAGTTCAGCATTATGGCCAGACCATTAGTTGTCTTTTTCAGATGAAAACTTGACACTATTTGCTGCGTGCTAAAACTGTAACTGAACAAGCACACATGAGAAATAGCTTTGCTTGAATGGAGTTTCTGCCCCTTCACATTGATGTTTCATTTTGGAAAAGCTGCTCATGTTCTTCTAGGGATGTTTGCTACAAATCTAGATCTGTTTTCATCTAAGGTTTTGAAGGTGTAAATCTGGTAGTGACCCTGTAGGAATTTTTTGTTTGATTTTGATTTTTTTTGTTTGTTTTCTTCTTCTCTCTCATATAGACTTAGACTTAGGATTTTAAGGATTAGGGCGTACACTGACCCAGAGGAGTGTGAGTGAGATGGGGGGATGTTTTGCATGCATGGTGCATTTTGTCACACCAGGAAAACTTAAACATATGTGTTCTAAGTGACAGAAAGCAGGTGTTTCTCTAACCTTTGTGTTTTTACTTACTCTACCTTCCTCTGACTACTTAATGCCTACCTCATCTTTCTGCTCATCTTTTACTCTTCTGCTCAAGTTCCTGGTGCACCTCTCAGTAGTTGTACTTTCCCTTCCTGCCCCAGTGTCTAAGACTTTCTTCATTTGTCAGCAAACAGTGTAGATTGTTCACCTCACTTTTTATCAGGATTTCAAGAAACTAAGGAAAATTGCCTCAATATTTGTGTGAATGTAGTAAATATATTTTAAATTTTCTGCTATTTTCATGCATGTCAAATTTGTTTTTCAGGAGTGTGGACCAGCTTTATGTTGGGGAACATTTCCCTCCCACTGCCTCCCCATTCTTTTTGCTGCTTAGTTTATTCCTTGGGACGTGTGCAATGCTCGTGAAAGAAACTGGAGTCACTGTGTTTGGTGTGTGCTTGGTATATGACTTCTTTTCCCTCTCCTGCAATAGCCTCAAACTGTAAGTAATCTCTATGCTAACCGTGCTTTCCAGTGTTACTGCCTGTATATACAGAATATGTATCATTAGACAGCACTGTCAGAGATGTCTTGCCTTTCTGAATTCAATGGCACTCATTTGACAGATTTGGAAGGCACCAAGTTTTCATTCTGGTGTTGTTTGTTATTCTAGTTGCCTGTTAAATTTTGCTTGACAAATTGACCAAATGTGAAGAACTCGTCTCTGAAGTGCTCAGTTCGCTCTGGCAAGACCAATATTTATTTCTTACAGGGGAGCTCAGGCTGAATTATTAACATTTTAACATTTCTCTGGTTTAACTCTTTCTGCTAGTGTTATTGTTGAAGTATGTTATGACACTCAGTAGTAAAATCAAGGTTAATCCTTCTTGTCCTTAAAAAAATCGGAAAAGAGGGGAAGATATCCAGCCTGTTCTGGAATGATTGGCATAATTAGCAACTTCTATTAGAGTTATAAGAAAAAAAATCAAATCCTTGAGGACTGTATCTCTCACCCACATTGTTTTCCAGTAACTATATAACTGCATCTCCATTAAAAGGCAGAATTCTTTCAGCTGATAAGAGCTGTCTTTCATGCATTTCTGTCCGCTACTATGCTGGGACAGATCTGTCAACAAGTGAGCACATGTGAGAGCTTGCTGCTGCTGCTGACAGGAGGTCCTGCTCCTGCCATCACCTCCCACGTTCCTACCTGCCTTGTACCCTGGGCCCTGCAGCCCGTCACACCCCAGAAGGAATTGCCATGCTTGAGTTGTAGAGCAGGCTGCTGAATTCATGTTCCTGCAGTAGTGCTTTCAGTCACCTCCCAGCAGGATTTGGGGGCTTGTCTTGGGATTTCTCCTGCTTTCATCTGTTGACTAAGTTGTAACAGTGTCACTGGTGGGCAAGTAGCCAGTGAGATTTCTGGGAGCTGACAGGCGTCACACTGCTCACTGCAGGCACACAGTGCCTGTGTTTGCAGGCTGCTGCGTGGTGTTCCAGGAGCTGCCTGGCTAAAGATGACACAAATATAATTGCTGGGAAAACCTATGTCTTCCCTCCCTCTCTCCCTCCCTCCATTTAGTTTTCACATTCCCTTAGCTTTGCATCCCAGTGCTTAGGTTTTTTCCTGTGCTCCAGTGGCACTCAGTTGCCCAGATGTGGCAGCTGCTTAGCTTGCAGAAAGGAAGCTCTGCGGTTCAGATGTGCTGCATTTTAATATTTGCTCTAGTCGCGTGTCTTGTGTGCTCTGTGACACTCAGGATTTTGTGATTTTTCTTTTCTAAGGGGCAGCAGAAAACCAGTAGCCTTCTTCATACTGCTGAAACTCATAGAAACACAGAATGGCTTAGATCGGAAGGAATCTTGAAACCCACCCAACTGCAGCCCCATGCTGTGGGCAGGGCTGCCACCCAGCAGCAGAGCTGCCCAGGGCCCCATCCAACCTGGTCCTGAACACTCCAGGGATGGGGCACCCACAGCTTCTCTGGGCAGCCTGTGCCAGGGCCTCACCGTCCTCCTCTCCTCCTCCTGTTCTTTCCACCATCCTGTACAAATTGGATCTCTGTTCAAACAAGGCAGAGTACAGTTATTTTCTGCACCAAAAAATTGAGGATTGAGGCATATTATTTCTCACTGTGCTTCCCATCATGCTGGAGCTGCAGAGAGCAGTTCTGCATAGGCATGCTTGTCTTGTGCTGCTCTTGGGTGTCTTCCACTAGTTTTAGGTAGGAAGCAGTAAGTCCCGTCCTCCCAATGCACATCACCTTAATCTTAAGTAAATTGTCTGTTGCAGTGAGATGCCGTTATTGTGCCACAATGTTCGACCTTTTAATAAGCATGCAAAACTGAAACTGACGTCTTATCTTTCCAATTTCCCCTCTTTTCCCCCTTTTCTCTGCTTTTTCAATGCCTGCCTAGGAGGAATGGGGGCACCCATACAAGATCTGTCCGGCAGCCTGCAGCTTCACTCCCTGCCTCGCTGCCAGTCTCATCTCGGGAGAATGGGAAGCATCGCTTCGCTCACAGGACTGCCTGGAGCTCCTGCCACCCTGAGGAGCCGCGCAGCAGTGGCCTTCCTGTGCCCAGCAAAGCTATCTGGGCTATTCGCAGGTACTGCATGTTGCCTGACTCTCCCCTTGTAGCTAATCCGACCGTATCAGCTCCTCTGCTTTGGTTTAGGTGCTAAGAGCCTGAAATCTGTAATTTTTCTTCCCTTATTGGGGAAGGAGATGAGGAGAAGGGTAGGAAGAAGGGAAGAAACAGGGAAGAGTTAAAAAGTGCGCTTCTACCTGGGAAAGGAGAATATCTGAGGACTGTGCATGTCCTGAGGCCTCCAGTCCTAGGATGATGTTGGTATGCAGTGTGCTCCTTCCCAACATCTTCATGGGTAAAGTCAGAATTGTAATGCTAGCTTGAATGTGAAAAGTAGGAATGTGTGCATGTGTACAGCAGCACTTGCCTCGCTTTGGGTGCTGTGTATCTCTCAGTGCACATCTGAGGATATAATTTCTATGTGTTTATAAATGTGTGCATATGAGAGTGATGGTGATGCCCACTCTTGCCTTACACCTGCGAGCTTGCACATAATGGTGAAAATGGGGATCAGGCAACAGCAGAGTGATTTTTATAGTCAGTGTGTCTAGCAGTTCTCAACATGTTCATTGTGCATCTCACTTGGGGAGAAAGTACTCTCTGAACTCAGGGCCATTCTTTGCCTTGGAGCTGTGCTTGGTGCCCTTGCTCAATTTGAATAGCACTACAGCTACAGTGAGCAAACAGCAGGTTTTAGCTTCAGCATACTTAGCAGCAGCTTTACTGCTGATATTTGGCTTTAGCTACAAAATAATCACAATATGATTTACTTTTTGGAGACTGTAGTAATGAATTGCCCCACGCTACCTACTTCTTGTAGAAAGTGTTTTATTCCTGGAATAGATGAGAAATTATCTGCTGCAGTTCTGTATTCGTTTAATCTTCTTGCTGCATCAGTATGGATGGTGTACAGGCTGTTACATGCAGTCCTTTCCTTCTCATTGCAGAATCTGTTTGCTCTATATTTAGGTTAAATGGTTCAGCCCACTTGAGAGCTGCTAAGACACAGACTGATCGTCCTGGTGTTTAGTCTGATGGGTCTGACTTATGTGTAGTTGTGTTCTTGGCTTTGTTTTTAACAAGGAGAGAAGTGGGTTTGGCTGTGTTGCCTCTCTGTGTGGGAACCCATGACAGAAGGATGATGAGGAAGTTGTCTTCTCAGGGTGGCTCACTGCCAGCTGCTCCGACACCCAGACTCCTCTGGTACTGGGAACAGCTTCTGAAATGTGTACTGAGTTTTTTGTTTGTTTTCATTTCTTCTCCTGTATTTCCAAATGAGTAGAACTATTAAATAAACACAGATGACCCCTGTTCATTCTGATAGGCCGGGCCAGAATGGGCAGTCTGAATACCTCTTGGAGCATCTTGCCTCCAAAGTTTAGTATGTGATGGGGAAGAGTAATCTGAGCACAGACACTGGGGCAGCTGCTATTCCTGACTTTTGTTCTTTCCCTATTTCTTTAAGTGCATTAATTCTCTTTGTATTTCTTTGTCATTTTCCCTGACAGATACTGTGCTGGAGACTGTCGCTGTAAGAAATACCTCCTGTCTTACTCCATCATCTTGTTCTTTGTATCTTTTACCACTGTTTCTTTCTTTCCTAGTATTGTTCCTGTCTCCCCATCTTTGCTTTATACCTTTTCCAGACACTGTCCTTCTGCCCTTTTTGGGAGCATTCCTTTCTTGCTCCTGGGAAAAGTCTCTGGTGTTCTGGATTCAGGAGAGGGTTGCGGAAGTCGCACTGTGGGGACAGTGCGTATGGAATGGCTTCAGAGGGTGTTTGCCCATGATGCCAACTGTCGTTTCCTTTTCAGCAGCTGCTTCTTAAAGTGTTGGAAAGGATTTCTGCACGCGGCAAATATGTGTGTACATAGCTGTTTTCTTTCTCAAAAGAGGCTCTCATGGTAGAAGCCTCTCGGCTCCTCTTTTCAAGTGACAGTGCACAGCACTCTTATGATGACCCATTGCATGACAGCTCGCTGAGGAATGCCTGGAGTGGAGCTGGCTTGGGCCCAGTAGCTGAGAGAGAAGCTGGATGTGGCATGTTTGTGTGATAGCTGCCTGAGAGCTCTGCTAGAAAGCTTGGGGATGCTGCTGTGATGCTGTGTCCCTGGGTTCTAGGTCAGATGTCAGGGGGAAGTTCTTTACCAAGAGAACGGTGAGGTGCTGGAACAGGCTGCCCATAGAGACTGTGGGTGCCTCATCACTGGAACTGTCCAAGGCCAAGCTGGATGTGGACCTGGGCAGCCTGATCTAGCATTAAATGGGGAAGTTGGTAGCCCTGCATGTGGCAGGAGGATTGGTGCTTCATGATCCTTGAGGTCCCTTCCAACCCAGGCCATTCTGTGATTCTTCTAATATTTGTATGTGCAGAGTTCCAGTTGAGAACTTCTCTGCTCTCAGGCTTACAGGAATGAGGGACTGCTTTGCTCTTGGTTTGGCTGTTCCTAAGAGTTATTATGTTTTCAATTCTCTGAAAGCAGTACTGAACCAGATAATATTTTCTTGTTGGAATTGCACTGTATGTACAAAATGACAGCCTGGACAATCTGACCAGTGCCTGTGTGTCTACTGTCAACGTTTACTAGTTACTCTTAAAAAAATAAATGTGCTGCTACAGCATTTGTTCCTTAAACAGATCAAACAGATGCAGTGTTTCCAAGAGATCTTCTCAAGTACTAACCCCGTGGTGTGCACTTGCAGTTGTATGGAACTGCAAAGATTAAATATATTGCAGCTCAGCACCTCAAAATGTCATCCACATCACCTGGAGATCAGGGAACCACTACCTACTCATGCAGCTGTGGTCCTCCCCTTAATTCCATTTGCTGACTCCTGTCACAGGACGGATTAAACTAGTTTAAATACTTACTGTATGCAGTCTTTCTCTAGAGCTATTGGAATATTATATGATGTGAAATAGGAAGCAGGCAAAGCAATTACTCTGCTAAAAGGCAATCCATCTTTGGGGGGTGGAATAGTAAATCAGGAAATCCTTGCTATCACTAAAAAAAAGATAGGAGGGGAAAAAAATTGAAATTGCTGTCAAACATGCAGAATTAATTACACGATTTATTCTCTGTCATTGATGTTTCCCTGATTTGTGTAGATCTCACAGCAACAGGGAAGGGAAAAGATTTTTAGAAACTCGAGAACTGGAAGACTGATTGGAGGTGGTCAGATTGCTTCAAGTGTCTTACATAGTGCACCAAGCTGCTTGATTGTAAGCTGTTTTCTAGCTTAAGCAGTGTGCAACTATTTCATTCTATTCTTTCAGCTCACTTGTAATGTGGCCAATTAGATTTCTATTTAATAATAATTGACGATGTGTACCCTCCTATTAAAGCTAACTGAAAGATACGGAAAAAGCTAATGGAGGAGTTGAGGCATTCTAATTAGCAGTAACTGGAGTTAGTTATGTAAATTCTTGGTGCAGGGAGATGTCTCTGTGAATGTGTGGGTTGCAGCTCTGGGTGCGTTCAGAAGTAAGGAATGAGTTAGGCTGGGTGAAACTGCAGGTTTTATCACCATGATTTATTACAATTTAGGGGGTTGTTGGCATGTACTGCTGAAACAGAGTAACTTCAGATCTCTTATCAGTTTGATCAGGCTGCCTGAGTTTCAAGGCCTGAAAGAGGCTAGTGACTACGCATGTCCTCCTGCGTGATGCAAACACAGAACAGATGAGAGGAACTTTCACATCAACCTTCTGTTTAGGATGAAGCCAGAACTTCAGTGCTTTCACTACGGTGAAAGAATATGATTGTATGGCATAGAATCACAGAATGGTTTGGATTAGAAAGGATTTTAAAGCCCATCCAATTCCAGCACCCCTTCTGTGGGCAGGAACACCTACCACTAGATCAGGCTGCCCAGGTCCACATCCAGGTTGGCCTTGGACACTTCCAGTGATGGGGTACCCACAGTCTCTATAGCAGCCTGTTGCTGTGCCTCGTCGCTCTCTGAGGAAATAATTTCCTCCTAATATCTAATCCAAACCTATCCCTTTTTAGTTTAAACCATTACCCCTTGGGTAAAGATTCTCTTCCCATGATTTTTTTGGCCTCCTTTAGAGGCTCAGAGACCTCTGTGAGGTCTCCCCAGAGCCTTTTCCAGGCTAAATAATGCCATATTTCTCAGCATTTCTTCATGGGAGAGATGCTTTAGCAGTTACTGTAGCAGGCCCACATCTGTCTTAGGTTGCACGCTCTGGATGCAGTGTTCCAGGTGGGGTCTTACGAGAGCAGAATCCGGTTATCAAACAATATCAGTACCTCATTGCACACCATAGTGTTACTCTGATGCATTTAATGAGACTGGTATGTGTGAAGCAACAAGTTGTCATAGTTCCTTCTGAAAGTTGTGTACATATTTAGTCATTCTTTTTCTTGATTTCTTGAACTCATTGATAAATGAAAACTGGGAATTATTTTTTGACTATTTTTCCCCATTATTATTCCAAAACCAAGTAGTATAGTTACAATTTTGTCACTTCACAGATGCCTCACACTCACCACTGCTAAATGTTTAGTCTGTGACCTCCCTCTCATATCTCTTAGCCACCTTGATGTTTTTGAGCTTTCTGAGTCTGTAGTTGGGCCACAGTCAAAGATATGGGCATTCTTGAAAGATAAGACTTCTCAGTAACTTGCATGCTTTTGAAATGGAAATCTGCGTTTCTCTTTGATCATCTAAAAACTGATCTTTATTGCATATGCTGTTGGTAACTCTTCCCTTAGAATTGACAATAGACCAATTTTTAGTATGATCATTTTCTGCGTAGTCAAACCCTTATATTAGTTTATTTTTTTGTGCGCGTTTCTTTTTTACTTTCTTGCCAAATGACAGAACAAGAAGGGGATGTACTTGGAGCTGTGCCCAACAGTGTCACTTCATATCTCTGCATATGTGCAAAAGAGACCGAGGGAGCTCACTGCGTGTTAGCACTGTAGGATCTGGACAGAAAACCCATTGATGTAAAATTCAATGAAGTCCCTTAAGGTTGTTGCAGGGATAAATGTGACCTGATGACTAAACCATCAGCAATGTTGTTTCCTTTTGCAGGAGTAGGGGAAGGGGAATGGAAACACTGTGCAGAACATGGTGCATTCCAGAGATGGCTTTGCTGGCCTGAAGATTGATATAGTACGAGCGAAAGTATGTTGAGGTCATAATGTATCTTCCCCACGTCCCAGCACAGTGTGCGTGTTCTGTTCTTGAGCTGAAACAGATGCTGTCCACCAACATGAAAGAGTAGAGGGAGAGGCATATGTGACCTGCAACTGGGTAGAAATTGCATGAATTTCGTTTGGCTCTTTCCCCACTGGGTGCTAACAGAATGACTTTTTCTAATTCTTGAGTAGTGATTACTTTTATTATATTTTTAAAGCTACTTTTGTAGTTTAGCACATCGCTGCTCTAACATGAAGTCTCTCTTGAAAAAGCAGAAATCTTAGCTGCATTTCTAATGCTTCTCCTTGCAATGCAGTCCTAGATTCATAGCTAATACAGACAGAATAGTGTAGTGGGTTTCACAGATGCATTGATCCTGGGTTTCACAGGATATCTCTCTTGCAAACTTGGAATTTTCTTGAATTTGTCAGAATTTTATATCAAGCCATGACTTAAAATATGAAATTGCCTGGGGTACAGGAGTGCTAGGAGGACATTTTCTGTTAGATTTCTTACAGCTTTCTTAAACTTTAGAAAGCCGTTCTTGTGCTCGTGTGACCTGAAGGTAGCGATGATTGCACTCATACACAAAGCACAGCAAGTAAAGAGCACTGCATACTTCTTACAAAATGCGAAGACCTAACTATTATTTTTACCTTGTGAACATACAACAAAAGAGGAGGCTGGATACTTGATATGGCCTGACTTTGCAAACACTGCCAGAATAGTTGGTAGAGAACCCTGAAGACGGTGACCTGGTTTAGAATTCAGTCTGTGGTGGTAAGGGTCTGGGAATCTGGCAATCAAAATGATTTTATTCTCAAGAAAGCATAATGAATAACCTGGAACTTTAAGCCTAGGCTTTTCATTTCTTTCCTCTCTTAGTGGTGATTTCCTGAGGGCTCTGTTTTTTAAAAGCAATGAGTAATCTCACGGTCTGTGATGCTCAGAACAACGTTTGATGTTAGACTGTCTCTGTGCAAAAGGAGAGAGAAGTGCTGAATGGTCACTGGCTGTGTGTTGAATTTTTTTGGGTGGGAAGGGGTGTGGGGGGATTGTGGTTTAAAATCAAACTTTACCCCAAAAGACAAGCAGGAGTCCCAAGACCTGAAAAAGCACTGAATGTGCTGAAAGAACAGATTAGATAAGCACCATCGTTTCCTTGGTATCTGGGGGATGCTTCTTGTATGGTTTGCAAGCTTTTTTTAGTTGTAGGAGGCTTGCTAGTGCTCTGCCATTCTTGCTATTTAGTAAGCTTAAGTTGTGAATGAAATTCAGACCCCTTAGGGGAGGTGTATTGCAGGGGTGGATTTGACCAGCAGTTTGCTTTTCTCTGTACTCATTCCTTTAGAACATTTTTCCATTGTGAGTCTGAGCTGTAGCTACTGCTGTGTCCATGTCCTGTCCTTTCAGGAGATGTTCCCTAACTGTACCATGTGAATCTTGTTCTTCTTCTTTGTTTATAGTCAACAATAATACTGTCATGCTCAAATAGTACCAGAGGCCACTGGAAGTCTTTATTAGAGCCTAGGAGTACATGCAAAGTCAGTGTCTTAAAGCCTTGGATTCAGCCTGGGATTTCAGTGCTCTGATTTGTGACTGTCTTCCACAGAACCCTTGCATAATCTTGGGAAAATTGTTCCCACTGTGCGTGCTAGAAAATGAGGCAGAGTGATGCATGTTTCCTTTCTACCTTCATTTATTTGTTTGATGTGATTGTTGTTTTATGTACATTATGTACATTTATGTACATTAAGATGTAAATTTCTTAGGTCAGTCTAAGGAACGTCTCTCTTCTGCATGCTTGTGGCTTTGTGTGTCTTAATCTTGCAAATCTGCAACTGCTACCTCAGTACAAGTAATTGAAGTCATTTATTGCTAACTAAAGTTTACTTCAAAACAGCACTGCCTTGGTGTGATGATCACTAATGCTGCACACACACACACACACACAAGAAGATATATTAAGACATGGGGAAGAATACAAGAGGAATGGTTTTAAACTAAAGGAGGGGAAATTTAGATTAGATGTTGGGGGAAGTTTCTTTACAGAGACAGTGGTGAGGTGCTGGAACAGGCTGCCTAGAGAGGCTGTGGATGCCCCATCCCTGGGGGTGTTCAAGGCCAGATTGGATGAGGCCCTGGGCAATCTACTCTAGTGCTTGATCTAGCAGTTGGCAACCCTGCCTGTGGCAGGGGGCTTGCAATTTTGATAATCCTTGAGGTCCCTTCCAATCTGGGCCATTCTATGACAGTTTTTAATTGCACGATCACGTGCCATTTTTTCTGCATGATCCATCTCTACTGAGTGCCCAGAATGGCTGGTGCTCGCTTAATGAGCAACTGTTCAATATTTTGTTTCTTCCTTGTCCAAAGCATGGCTCCATGCCCTGTTTACATCATATTAAGGCCTGTTCTGAGAAAGATTAACTTCTTTTTGATTATTTCTCTGTGTACAAACTACCAAGTACAATATTTCCTCACCAATTGTTGCTTCAATCTGTAACCTTTAAATTACTCTTGGCATAATTTCTGGATGTCCTGTTTCTTTGCTTTCGGAAAAAAAAAACAAGGAAAGTGAGTAAACAGTTTCAGAGGGTTGCCACAAGGGTATGAACAGTTGGATTGAAAACTATGGATCCACCTCATAGACATCTGCTACTGGAGCAGACAAACTGATGGCAGCAGTAAGTTGTGCTCTATAGGAGGGAGTACTAGAGGAAACAGGGGACTTTTTCCTTCAGATCTTTGTGTCTTTGTTGGCAGAGATCAGACATCATGATGACACGATGTTCCCTTCCAGACTCTAAAGAGGGATAAACCCTGGTACATATGGCTTTTTCTGGCAGCCCTGTCCCTCTTCTGTTATTCTGCCCTGTCTATTCCATCCCACTATCATCTCCCCTTGCTTTCTTCACCTTATCATTGAGTTGCTTCCAAGCTTTGCTGTTTGGATCATGTTGCTTTGCCCCAAAGTTGCTGTGAAAAACCTCCCCTCCTGGGATCCCTCCTGTGTTCCCAGCCTGACTCTTTGCCCAGTTGACTGGAGGATCCTTGCCCATTGCAGATGTCCCTGTACTGTGTGTTGCATCCTACATGTGCTCCCCACTTCTCCCAGCTTGCAGGTTCCTGCTGCTGGAGCTTTGCCCAGCTAAATGATAGGGTCACTCTGGAGCTTTCCTCTTCACAGAATCACAGAATGGCCAGGGTTGGAAGGGACCTCAAGAATCATGAATTTCCAACCCCCTGCCACATGCAGGGCCACCAACCTCCCCATTTCATACCAGACCAGGCTGCCCAGGGCCCCATCCAACCTGGCCTTGAACACCTCCAGGGACGGGGCATCCACAGCCTCTCTGGGCAGCCTGTTCCAGCACCTCACCACTCTCTCTGTAAAGAACTTCCCCCTGACATCCAACCTAAATCTTCCCTCCTTCAACTTAAAACCATTTCCCCTCGTCCTGCAGTTATCTACCCTTGTAAAGAGTTGATTCCCCTCCTGTTTGTAGGCTCCCTTTAGGTACTGAAAGGCTGCAATGAGGTCACCCTGCAGCCTTCTTTTCTCCAGGCTGAACAAGCCCAGCTCCCTCAGCCTGTCTTCATATGGGAAGTGCTCCAGTCCCCTGATCATCTTGGGCCCCCGTGTCCAAACGGACACTGTCTCTGTACCTATCTCCTCCCTTTTGCATTTCTGCTCCAGGGGCTGCGAAGCCTGCTTTCTTTTTGACCTCATCTCTTCATCCGTGTGGGTTTGGTTCTCAGCCCTGTATTGAAATCAGGGTATTTTCCTGGGAGAGAGGGAGCACACAGAACCATGCAAAGCCAAGAGCAGCTCTGAGGCACTTGCAGTGGCATGGAGCCATAACTAGTTGCACTGTTGGCATTGCTTGTGGAAAGGAGGCACTTTTTGCATGCAGCCAGCAGAATAGAAGAGGCTTGGTTTTAAGTTTTTCTTCCTTCATTAGATCACTTTAGCTGCTATTCTGGATAGAGGATTTTGTCTTGCATTATGGAATGAAACCTCTCTTCCTTTTTTTTAAACCCTTTCAAGAAGGAAGTGAAAAGTAAATAATATTCTTGGGATTATTAGCGTGCAACAGTGCTCAAGAGGCTCTGTTTATTTCAGTGAGCAGAAGTAAACCTAAGTAGTTTGGCTTTGCGTGCTTTAAATGTCAGAATGGAGGACAAAACTGAGACGGATGTTAGTTTTTGCAGTTGATGACTTAACATCTGCCAGCTGGTTTATTTATTTATTTTAAGGAAAACTTTTCAGATGGACTTTCATTAAGTCCATGGAAATCCACTTTTATGAATTCAGGAGTGGAAAATTTCCCTGAGACAAAGAACCAGACAGAGCAAGACAGGATCAGGGAGAAGAGCTAACAGCCATGTTTCAGTTTGTCTTTTTTCTTCTCTGTCTTCTGAATGATGCTGAGCCCTTGTTCATCCCTGCACAGAGGGAGCAGACTTTTTTGTCTGGTATTGAAACCCCCCAGTTGAAGTCTCTTAGTGGTGCATCGATGCCTGTTCTGTTCCCTGTGTTGCTAATTGAAAATCCCTAATCTGTGGGTGCAGCCCTTGTGTTCCAGACTGACTCACAGCAGACTCTGTTCATTCTCCTTCCTTACGGGACTGCCTTTCTATTCACAATTGATGGCAGTCTCAATTAAATTAGTGTTTGAAATACTACATGCCCATCTCTGAAAGCCCTGTAAACTGGTGTCAAGGAATTACCAGAGACTTGAGAAACGGAAAAGCCTTACTGACTTGCCAGGTCCTTTTTCTTCCAGTAAATCTGGGGTGGCTTGACACAGAATGGTATTCCAGTCAACAGAAAATAATAACAACAAGAAAAGAAACAAAATCCATAAAGATTAGGTGAAATGCAGATTATTGCAGACATTTACCCGGACCTAATATTGCTGTACAGTTTCTCATTTCCATCTTTGACTTCCAGATGCTTGAATATGAAGCAAAACTTTTGGGCTGTTCTCAGGATTAACAGATTCAGTTGTACCTTTCTACATCTTTTATGTCTGGCTCTTTCTGAACCGTTCTATGCCCTCTTCAAGAACCTGATATCATGGCATGTGTTAAGTGAAGGACAGTGGGACTCTGTGGGCTAAGCTTCATGGCTTTAGGTTTTCACAGGCTCTGATACGTGCAGTCATTTGCTCAAAACTGTGAGGATACCAATCCCATCAAATTTGACTTTTGGTGGATGGATTTAGATGTGGCAAGGGTTACTTTGACTCTCAATGTGAAGTAGTTGTTGAGATTTAATGTTTGGTTTAAAAAGACAAAATCTGTTTGCGTGTCTAAAGCTTCTCTCATCTTCCCTGTATGCTTTCCAGGATGAATAGATCCTTCCCTGGCTAGAAACTTAATCTTCATCTCAATCTAAAGAAGAAGAGTAGCAAATCCACTTTCACATTTTAATTCATTTATCCCAATATCTTTTTCCAACTAGTGCATTAGAAACCTTAATCCTATACTTTGAAATGCTGGAGCACACAATTTCTCTCCTGCCTGCAGACCTTTGAAATGCAGATTATTTTTTTTTTTTTTAAGCTATTCTTTTAAGCAGTTTCCAGAGGGGGAATGTCCAGGAAGCTGTAAGGCAGAAGGGATGCTTGTAAATGCATTCCACATTCCCAAACATCCGTGCTGAAATTCAGATAATGGCTGAAGGGAGCCCTGAAAGACAGCGCTTGCGCTGATGTTACAGGAGCACTGCTGTCCATTGTCTGCCCCCAGTCAGACAGGTCCGATGGCATCTGGCAGAGCTCTGCTTTGCTTTGTGCACTCATTACCTGCTGCAGCTCATCACGAGAACGCTTAGAAGAAAATCTTCCACTGAAGTGTTTGCTGGGGGTTGTTCTTCTTGAAAACTCCTTTCTTAAAATTAGGTTTGGTTGGCTTGAGGTGTCATTCTTTTACCATCTAGATAATGCAGTTGTTCCCTCTGTTTAAAGCTTTCGTGCCTGTGTTTGCCGTAGGCCCTCTGTTTCGTGGCTGGAGACTAAAAGTTTGCTAACGTCTCTCCTTTTATGACCAACAGATCTCTTATTCTTGCAAATCAGCTGTAGAGTGAGGAGAAAATATGAAACTAACTGTGGTTTGCGCTTTGATTGTACTAGTACAGAAACTATGGAATATAATACAATTCCTTCCAGTCTGTGAAAGATGACAACAAGCCTGTTGGGATTTCAGAATAGAAGAGGAAAATTGGAAGAAAAAAAAAAACTATTTTATCTCTGTTTTCCATGGAGGCAGAGACTGTATTGACTGATGAACATAAAGATCAGGGAAAGAGCAATTATCAGTCAAGAATGGAAGAGAGAGGAAACAGTGCTTGTATTTCTCTCCCACAACATGCAGATTTGTGTGATCATTCACCCCCAATTACATGTATTGTTTTTGTAAGCTGCTAGGAATTTCTACAAAAGCTGCTGTAAAACTATGTACTTTGTTCTCTTGCAATATTTAGACTTTGCTTGATTTAATTGCATTTAACAATAACCTCAGCCTAATCTCATGAAAGCAGTTTATATCACTGCTGTGCTTGTGAGTTATCTGTGAATGTCTGAAGCATTTGTATTTTGGTAATAAGCTCTATTCACCAATTGTTGTTCTCCCTTTTCTCCCCCCTTCTCTTTGAAGTTAATTATGTTGCACATTTATTTCAGCAAATGAATTGCTTAGAGTACAAGCTTTTTTGGTACAAGCATCAGGAATTTTCATTTTCAGAAAGCTATACCAGGCCTGAGTCTTGAGTGGCTGTTAATGCCAGCCTAGAATTTCTAGTCTCTCCTTTACAGAACAGCATTCCTTTACTGAGCTTGGCTGGCGTACTGTGGATTCACTGCCATCACCCTGATCCTGACTGGTAACTCCATCATGGAATTGCACAACATGGAATATGAAATTCCTCTGCTCGTTGCCTATGTGTTCTTTTGGAGATGATGAATAACTTTCCATCCAGAAGGCATTTTTTCATTTCCTTGGAAAAAAAAAATTATTAGAACTCCCTTTGCATTCAGATTTGTCTATTGAACTCACATCAATCTATCTGACGTAATAGAAACACCCAGTCTACCTCTAGTATGTATTTTCTGACTGTGATCGTTACTAGAAGCTTACAGAAAAGAAACGAATGGGAAAGAGGCCAGTACAGGGTTATCTTTTCTCACCGTATGCTTTGAAGATGTGCCAGTCAGTGATTTAGACCCTGTGGACATGGAGGCTTTATCTGGAACACTGTTTCAGACTCTCCATAGGTCTGTCCTCCGTGGAATTGCTTAATTCTCTTTTTAGACCTATTTCTCTCCTGACTTTAGTGACATCTCATCAAAAAGAGTTCTGTGATTTGATTGCATGCACTCTGAAAAAGTCTTTCCCTTTGCTTGATAACTGGTAATTTCATTGGGTTAAGAAGTAAAAAGTAATTTTTCTGGTTCACTATACCTTTTAGTTATTTTATGCTATCCTTACCTTTTCCATGCTGGACGGTCCTGTTCTGTTGCATATCTCCTTTTTGCAAAAGCTACCTCAAAGCCTTATTAGCTTTTTCTGTGTCCCTCTTGATCCTTTGAAAATTGTGCAGAAAAAGAGGGAGATTTCAGAATAACACACAGGGCTCCAGATGCAGGAGCACGTTCTAGTTTTATTGAGTCTGTTATTGCTTGTTGTTTCTGTTCTGTTTCTTTATAAATCTGCTGGATCCTTGTACTATTCACAAGTTGCATTTTCAGTGCTGATTTATGCCACCACCTTTTTTTTATTATTATTATTATTATTATTTATTCTTTTGTTCAGACTGCAGGCATGGCAGTCTGTGTAGATAAATGAGATGTACAGTAAAAAGCCTGAACGGAAAATATGAGTATCTTTTATGAGCGTGTTTTGAATTCTGTGGCTGGAGAGCATCCAGCCTGTTCCCATTAGAGGGAAAAAGGTGGAGTGAGGCACTGAACTCAGCCTGGCTGCTTTCAGGGCTGGAGGGAACACTGTCAGACTCCATAGCTGCTGCATCTGGGCCTTGCTCTCACTCACTCACTGTTCCCCTCCACCTCAGTGTGCTTGTGCTCCCACCTCGCTATGCCTAAAGGCAGCAGTTCCCACTGTTCACGCAAATTCATGAAGAATTCGTAAAGCAGAGGCTTAAATCCAGGATTTCCCGAACCTTAAGCACATCTACCTCAGCAAAGCTTTCCTGTTTTGCTAGTAAACCAACAGTTTCTCTCTTGATTTCCTGAAGACAGAGCCTGTTGTGTCCCTTCCTTACCTTTTCCTACAGGCTGAAAGTTTCAGCTTTTGCTGTCTTTGTGTAGGAACATCTCAACAGCCCAAGCTATGATAGCTGCAGTCCTAGGGCCTGCATGTCACTGTTTATCACAGTATTTACTTTGACCTGTTTTGGCCTCTTGACTCCACCAAAAGTACCTTTCAGTGTGAATTAATTAAAGGAACTGTGGGTTTTTTTTCTTTCTGTTGCCTGTAGGAGAGATGCGTTCCCAGATGGCACGAGGAAAGGAGAGAGAGGTTTTTTCTGGGCAAAGCCATGCTTTCGTTGTAGGCTTTCTCTGCCCTTCATTACACTTTGTGAGTCTGCTCCTCCGATGTGCTCAGGGTGCTGTCTCCAGGGAGCTTGCAAATGCCAGAGCCAAGCAAGAACCCCCAGCAGCATCCCAGTCCAAATGAACAGCTTTCTAATAACAGCAGTGACTTTAATATTGCAGCATCTTGTCTCTGCAGAGCAGTCAGTTAATTATGAGGTGTGAATAAGGAATATGTTTCACAGTGCCTTGGCAATTTTCTGAGTTCACTGATCCGTAAACAAGATTATTCCCTAATAGTCCTTCATCTTTGCCATTATTACACGAGGATGTTCAACTTCAAATTAAATTAGAAATGATCATCTTTAAAGTTTGTTGAGCCACGGCTAATCTTTTGAGAGTGTTTCCAGGATTAACTATTTTTAAATTGCTTCGTTATTTAGGGAGGATTTTTTTGCTTTTCCTGCTGTGCCATTTTTATAAAGACCCTGTGGTAGTGACTATCCACCAGGAAATGTGGATTAGAACAATTATTATTATTATTTTTCCTTACAAAGTCCCTGACACTGTCAGACAGCTAATGTTTTGAGGGAAAGCTGCCTCTCTGAGGTGTATGAGGACTTTTACAGTTCTTCCAGTTGCTGCCAACCCAGAGGTGAGAGAATAAATTTGGTTCTCGAATGCCATCTGTCCAGCAGGGCTCTTGCCAATGGCCCTCAGACAGTTTGTGTGGGATGAGAATGACACGGGCTACTGGCACGAAAGCGCCATGCAGTTTGCAGTCTTTCTGGATTGTGCAGAGCCACAACTCCTTGAAGGCACTTTTACCGTTATTGGAAGTGTCACTGTAAATCTTTAAGGTCAAGAGGGACCCATTTGTGATCATCTAATCTGAGCTGGAGCATGGTGCAAGAGACAGAGCCTCATCTAGGAATTACGGCGTTAGGTCTGAATTTCTCTTTGAGCTGTGTCGCACGCGTCAGCGTTAAACACTTGATGTGATGGAGTGTTAGAGGTGTCCTTAGGTGGATGGTTGCAGCAGTGCGTTCTTCTCGCTGTAATAAAGGTGTGCCTGTTTCTAGTCTGATTTATCTAAATTGAGCTTCCAAGTGCTGCATCTCATTATGTCTTTTTCCAGTAGATTAAACAGGGCTCTCCTAGCTGAAAGTTCTGCAGTCTGTGATAGCTGCTTTATTGTTTTGCCAAGTGGACTGAAAGGCTGGGCTTGCTGTACCTACTCAGCAATCATTGCTGTGGGGTTTCTTATGTATTTGGCTATCAATAACTCTCAGATTAAATAGCTAGGGTCCTGCTAGTAACATATCTGCAATGGCAAGGAGACCAGGGTAGGTGAAGCAAGACTTTTAATCATTTACTAACTTCAACAACTTTTTTTTTTTTTAATGTAAAAGCTGTGCTAAATTGTTTCAAAACAGAAAAATAGAGTTAATTTTGTTTTGCAGAGCAAAATTTACATGTCGTAAAAGTACTTTCCTAAAGAAACACAAGTGGATTATAGAAAAAAATAGCATCTCTTTGATGATAAATCCCAACGGGGTAAGAATGAGATCTTCCCATGTGTTTGTGTTTCTAGCACAACAGTATTTCGATCTTAATTGGAAAATTAGTCATATGAGGAGGTGCACTTGATACTGCATCTGTACACACAGATGACGTTTGGAGAGTGCACTGCTCTTGATCTTGTGAGCATTGCCAAGGAAGCCTTAATGAATGCAAGTGTTCAGAGTCTGGATTCGACATTTTGTCTGGAAGGGCTGTGAGTGAAAACACTATATTTTAAAAAGCTGTATTGAACCTTTGCTCTCAGGAGTAAAGATGGAGAAAACTGTACATAGATCGCTCTTTTTAGCCAGTGTTACCCTCACAATATATGTTCAGGTCAGTTTTTATTTGGTGCGTTTCTGGAAACCAGGAAACACATAGATTGATGTCTTCATTTCATACTCAGTATGTTCTAAACTCAGAAAATATAATTTCAGAAGGGAAAAATCCCTTCTTTGGAATTGCTGGCATCCTTACCTAGAAGCATTCAGGAAAGTGGGGACATCTGTTGTTGACCTATCTTGACGTTGCTTCATTTGTGATATTTAGTCAGATTAAAGCACGAGGTAATATGATTAATTTGGCTTCAGGCTCAGCGTTTAAGAATACACAAGGCAGAACATCAGGATACTTCCTTTATACCAGCTGAGACTGTGGCCCAGCTGGCAGAATGCTCTGTGGGTACCATTATCTCTTACATAACAAGTTTAGTATTCTCACATTTTACTTGTTTAAGCATCTGTCATTACCTCTTCAGAAGCCCCCTACAAATTAGAGATGCAGCTTGCATAAGTGAAGAGCAATTATTGTTCCATTACCAAGTAATGAAGTGCACACTTCTATGGAAAGAATGATGACTGCAAATATGATAAAGTTCAGCAAGAAGACCAAGATAATTTTAAAAAGTATTTTCTACCTGCAATCAGTAAGCTTGTGTTTTCATAGACAGTAGATCTTATATCTTAAAAATAATAATAATTTTTTAAAAAATTATCTTTCACATATATTTTTTTGTTTATCTTGAAAAAGGGAGCTGTTTCCCTAACAAATTCAGGGAAGATGTTATGATTAATTGTAAAAGACAGCGTCTCTGGCATAGGACTGAGCTTGAGGTTGACTTTGATTTTGTGTGGTGATTTGGAGCACACCCTGGCATCATGGCTGCCCTCTGGTCATTCTGTCAGGACATGAAGGAGGCTTCTGGAGTGACAGGAGCCCTGGCATTGCAGCTCACGTTTGGCTGTCGCCCAAGTTACGTTTGAAAAAGACCTCAGTTTTCATCTGGATAAAGTCTCAGGGCTCTTGAGCGAGTCCAGATGGTGCTCCTGGGGCCTGCTTTTGAGCTGTTTGATTCCTGGTGCTTTCACGTGAAGTGGAAATGCTTTCTGCCAATTAGATCTTGACTTGTCTCAAGCTCACAAACGCTGAGGTACTTCAGCAGGAAATTATTTTGAACATCTAGTCCTTGTGTTTAATGCTTTTCTGAGCAGAGAGCTTAGGGTGATAACACGACAGGCTAATCCTTCCAGCAGAGTCCCGGTGTAACTGGGACACATAATCATGAAGATTACTGGGTCATTGGAGCTGAACAGCTGGTGTCATTGCTGTAGCTCTGTTTGTATTAAGTACAGCTGAGTTTCCACATCTCTGGTATCTCCATGACATGAGTTGTGCCCCTACAAGTTTTAGAGTGAGATAACTGACAGTACAGATCTGAACGGCTCTCTAAGCCTGCTTGCAGTAAAGCAATACATACAAGATGATGTCTGTGGGAATCTTATTTACTTCTTAAGTAATAAGTGTTGGAATATTTCTGACCATTCAGTCTTGAGAGCCTTTTCCATTCTGTTAATTCTTATTTCCTTCAATGCTTTGTCTGATGGGAATTGCTGTGCCATTACTGAGAAGAGATGTATTCTCTCTGCCTTAGTAAAAGAAGAAATGAAACAAACCAACCCAACAGAGGAAAGATGGGCTGTAAGTGATGACTTCTTAAAGTAGTGCCCTTCCTTCTGTCAGAGGAACTGGTAATAGGTTATTTGGCTCATTAGATATAGTCCTCTGTTAGCCAATTTATGTCCATTTACTGTTATCTTGGTATTGTCTTTTAAGATGTATGCATTTCTTTGTCTTTTCTTCTTTGTTTGGAATACCTGTGTATTATAACATACGTGAAATCCGAAACACAAAACCAAGGAGACTGAGCAAGTTAAAAACAAGTAAAAAGACTGGTGTTAAAAGTGTGAGAATCCAGTGGTGTAATTATTTCCTGTATGTTTCTAAAGAGGGGAAATAGAGGATTGCCATGGGTTGTTACTAAATAATTCAACTATTAATTCAAGTTATGAAACCATTAGTTGTAAATGAAACAACTTAAACCCTTTTACTGGCATTGTCTAGGCAAGCTTTGTATTGTGACAATGGCTGAGACTCTCTAGAACAGCTGCCTTCACTCTGACCATGAGAAGGTTATGTTTAGTGTGCTTGTTTTTATTTTTATTTATTTCCTTTGGTCAAGTACCATGACACACTCAGCAAATTACACTTTTCATTCTGACTTGCAGCCATTCTGAAAAAAACATAGAACAAAAAATATCAGCAACTGAAAATGTGTGGGATAAAAAAACATACCACCAATGTCCCCCTGAAATTTAAATTTCCTTAATGGGAGAGTGAAGCAGGAGAGAATGTCCTGAGTTATCTTGGCAACTAGAGAAAAAGGAATATGGAGTGGAATTATTTTGGGTAGTGGCTGCTGCTTATATACCTTGTTGAGCACTATTACAAAAGTGGTCTAAATGAGGTGAGCAGTGAAACTTGAGATTTAAAACTTAGATGACTTTCTTTTCATGTTAATCAGGAAACTTGGTTCTTCATGTGCTCTTCTGGGCTCCTCGAGGTGCTGGCCTCTTGGAGACTTGTGCTCCCTCTTCAAGAGCATGCTGGATGGGGTTCCTTTGCCACACTTATGGGATTCTTCTTGCTCTTTGTGTAAAAGTCTGAATGGCTGTGTGAAAATTGTGTAGATGGTAAGCAAAGACAGTATGATTTAATGAGTATAAGAAAAGGCTGACCATGGCAATGCACTTCCCAGAGGAAGAGCTGCTCTCTTTGCCATGAATTTCCATCCATGAAGTTCCACAGAAACAGAAAGAATGCTTTTACTGAACAGGAGTGACTTGCTCTGAGTTAGGCAGTTTAAAAAGGCTGCTAGGATCATTAAGGGAAGGGCAGATGCTCCCACAGCTCCCATTTCCCTTGGAAGGTGAGTAGGCAGCCTGACTCCTGGCACAGCCCCGGAGCTGGCTGACCTTTCTTCAGCCACCAGGTGAAGTTGGATTTTTTTTCTAGGCTACAGCAGGTCTCTATGGACGCATGAGACGATACTGTAGCTGCTGGTAAGTGGATTCAAAGACAGATTGGATGGGGCTTTGAGCAACACTGTCTAGTGGGTGCTGTCCCTGCCTATAGCAGGGGAGTTGGAACTGGATGATCTTAAAGGTCCCCTCCAACCCAAACCATTCTGTGATTGTATGGTTGTTGTTTAGGTCACTGCTAGGTGAAGGAAAGCCTCCATAAGATAGGTTGTGCCTGTCAGCAATGGAGTGATGTCATGGCTCTTCAGCTCTGCGCCCATCACTCAGCAGTGTTACCAACTCCTTGCTAGCTAAAGAGGGGGGGGAGGGGGAAAGCAAAAAAAAAAAAAAAAAAAAAAGCTAAAGAGGAAATAACTGAGAGCTGTATAAATTAATGATCTAAAGTGTTTCTGGTTCAGAGGAGACAAAATAAACCTTCTCATAAGTTCAGACGTGTGGTGCTCTGCTCCCTCACTGTGCTCTGACAGCAGTGTGAGGGGAAGGCATTTGACACCTTTCAATATTGGCATCAGGAAGAAACTGAGGCTTCTTAACACCTCCCTGTTCTTGGGTAACTTTAATTTCCTGAAAGCAGAGGAGGGAATGTTGACCTTCCCCCCTCCTCTCTCCTAGCTAGACTCCCAGCTAGACTCTGGGAGGTAAATTCCGTTGTTTGAGAAACAAATTTGATCTTAAAATGCTTGTTTCCATGGCAGAAATACACTGTAGAGGGCAGCCTCTTGATCTGATGTGAAGGCTAAACATTTCTATAGTGAAGAGCTGCCCTTAGCATTGGGCATAGAATGGCAATGTGCATGGGAGCCACTGAATTCCACTCTGAATAGCAGCCGTGGTATATCAACTCTGTGCTGGGGTCCAGAGAAGTCCCAAGAGCTGAAAATGTATGAGGGTGAGGGGTTTCAGTTTTCCTTCTTAGGTTTCTATTTGCCTGGTTCAGCAAAATCTTCTTTTTGTGGAGCTATGTGTGTTAAGAAACAGTGCCTAAATGGTCAGGAAGCTAAAGAGCTCTTATCCATTTACTCTGCTTTTTTCCTCCCTCCTCTCCCCGTGCTGTCGTAGCTCTGGGTTGCCCAAACCAAAAAGATCTGCTCTGAGCATGTGCTGGCCTTTCAGATAAAACCCTTGTGCACTGCATGCTGAATTGCCACATCCCATTCAAGGGCATCCTGCACTCTGACCTGCTGCCTTCTTGAAATCGTCATCATTTCGCTGTTGAACTGGCAGCTTTTCAGGTTGTTCTTTCTGTCTGCATTGCAGAGATGCTGGTTTTAGTTGTTATTACTTTTAGTGGAAATAACCATTCCAAAACCTGGAAATAATGTCTGGTGTGAGTTCCAGTTGCCTTTATATTTCTTTCCGGCCCTGCCATGTTGACGGGAAATAGTAATGGCTTTGCTTTGATGGAATAGTGTTTGTTTATTCTAAAGTAATAAATATGTGTTATTCAGTAGAAATTAAATTGATGCTTTAGTTCTACTTTTCTTTTTGTCCATAAATTTCTTAAGTAAATGGATACGTGTTTATGAATTGGGTACAAAGTGTAAGAAAATGTTCCCGAAAGACTGAAAAATTAATACATATAGAACATGTTGCAAATGGCTTTTAAATAGCTATTGCCTTCATTTTCCTATATTTGAGTGGGAAATCATGCTACAGAGGGAAATAATAAGTCTGCTAAATCTTCAGAGAAGTACAGATGAGGCATCCTTATAACGAGGTATGATTATTAGCAGCTGCTTTTTTCTGTATGGCACTGTGGTATATTTTGATGCAGCATTTGTGGAGGTGTGGTGAGAAAGCAGGAGAGGGCCAGAATTAAGGGAGCTGGCTCTTAAATCTCAGGTTGGCTGAGATTGAAAAGTAATACTGCATAGTAGAAGCATAGTCTAGTAGAAACACTGACAAGACATGCAGTGAGCCACAGGGCTCTATGCTCCTTCACCCACCTCTGTGCCCTCCCAGTTGGTTTTCTTTGTGGTTGGTATGTTGTAAAATATTTTTGTGCCTTTTTTTTTTGTTTTCTGTTTTCCTTGCTGTGAAACAAAAGATCTGTCCTTACTCCTGTCTCCTTGCTGTGTGAGTTTTAATTAACGTTGTTGTGAGGAGCGTTAAGAACCTTGGCTAGCAGTGGGATTTTGGCAGTGGTTCAGTCTCCTGGAGAAAAGCATATGCCTTGGACTCTAGAAGCAGAAAAAAACCCACAGGTTTTTAGGGTTAAAAATAGTCAGTGAAGTTATTTAAAAAAAAAAAAAAAGAAAAATAGTGGGGTGAAAAAAAAAAAATTGCTTTCCTTTGACTCGTGTAATCTGAAGCTCCGGTCTCATTACAGCTTATTTTTTTTTTAGAAATGAGGTGTTTTTTCTCCTGTAGTTGGGAGTCATCCCTGCTGAAATCTTTCAAAGAATGTTCATTTTTGCATTGTCTCTGAAACAGTATTTTCTTATGCAGCCTTCCCCTTCCCTCCTCAGGATAATATTGAAAGGGAAATTTTGAAATTTGTCAGTTGTTCTCTTAAAAAAAAAAGAGCAAATCCTTTTTATAAAGCAATCAAAGGAGTAGAAATCACAGGATTGCTGTCAGTTCACAGGGGGCAGAAAGGTCCAGGAGATACGTGCCATGTTCTCACAGCTAGGGCTGTTAGTATCACCTTTTCTCAATCATTGATATTAATGCTTTGATGGAAACAGATCTCTGTTTCAGACAGTACCACAGTTCTAAGTTGCAAAGTCAGCAGTGGAACAAAATGGGTGCAGTAACCATCTGTGATGTTTGGTGTTAAACCAAAACATCAGAAAGGAGCATGCTGTGCGTTACTTGGATGGTCCTGCAGTGTCCCAGAGCCTCAGGTGCACTGGGATCCTTCTCAGGAGTGTCAGTGCATTGGAACAGGCTGGCCAGGGAGGTGGTGGAGGTCACCATTCCTGGAGATGGTCAAGAACCGTGTGGATGTGGCACTGAGGGATGTGTGGTTATTGGGTATGGTGGGGATGGGTTGGGGATGGGGTAGATGACTTAGAGGTCTTTTCCAAACGTTATGATCCTATGCCCCGGCAGCATGGAGCTGCTATTTTTTGTTTGCTTGTGTTTCATGATTGATTTGAACAGAGTGACTGATTGCAAAATGCACATAGGGAAACCCATATTTTGTGCTGTTAGGAGTCACATCTGCAGCTCCTGCAATACAGGTAGCTTCATTCTGGAAACAGTTCTTTATTTTCCACATGCTTGCTCCTAAAGCTGGCCACAAAGCAGCATGGGAACATCTGGAAGGTTAGACAACTGGTTCTTCCGAAAACCGCAGGGAATTCATTTGGAGTGGAAAGCTGCACATTGCAGTTCTAAAATTTGAAAAGAAAAAAAAAAAATTCTTGCTGGCAAAGATGCATTGTGCAAAGTGCAAGCATTCCTTTTTAGATAGAACAAGGAAATCCACATCCTGTGTTCTCCTGTTTCATTTCCAATGGTGGTCACGTTCTAAACTTCTCCGTGTTAGGCATTACAATGAATTGTTCCATTTAATTCACTCTGTGGAGATGAAGTCCTTGAAACTTCTGGAGTGCCAACTGGTAGACTGTGTGCTGGGCACCTTGCATTCATACAGAGAGCCACAGATAATGGTTATTTGTGTCCTGAAGAGAAGCCAAGCAGCACGGTGTGCTGGGTTCAGCAGTGGTCACCTTGAGATGGGTTCTGTGGTGGGATGCTGCAGCTGTGGGGCTGTTGGGTGCTCCCCTCTCGTACCGAAGGAGGTTGTCTGACCTCAGCGTGTCAGGGACTGTTTGGTCTCTGGGTTTTTGCTAAAGCAGGTGTCTGAGGTATGATTGCCTTGGCACAGACAATCTGTAAGCCATAAAGCAAATATCCCCGCCTTATTTCTTCAGAGTTGCCTCTGCCAAACTGCTGTAAGACTGGCTGGCATTCGGGGCTCTGGATATGCTCTTCTCCGGCCATCTCATTACTGATTTTAAACATATGCTACCATATCAACTTTATTTTGTAGTCTCCTTTTTTTTTTTTTTTTTTTTTCCCCAGTCAAAACCCAGTCTGTCTGTGCACTGCTATTGTGAGATGACAAAAGCTTTTCCATTTGTGAGTCTGGCTCCTTAACTGACCTGCAGAGCAGCAAATGAAAAGCTAGCCCCATGCTTTGTGAGGCTCTGCAGCCTGTTTCTCCATCAAAGCTGAGGCCACTTGCTGGGAACTCAAAGGCAGGGTTGCCAAGAGGGTGAAGATATCCTTCACTCTTTAGCGCAATAAGTACTAGATCTAAAATATGTTTTTTCTCCATCAGTAACTCTATTTTTCTTAGGGCCTTGTGGTTAGAGTCTGCTCTGTGTCTGGACTGTTTGGATTTTTGGCGAACTGTGTCTGAGGGAGGTCTACTCTGTCTGCAGCCCAAGGAGAGAAAGAGGGTCCCAAGAGGACAGCTCGAAGGGAAGGGTGGCCCTGCGTGCCCCTTCCCTTTCACTGCTGATCAGAGGGATCGCTAGGGAGCCTCCTTTCCCTTGGCAAAAGTTAGCCTTCATGGATATTCCCCCTCTGCTCCTCCTACTCTTCTTGCGGAGGTTTCCAGCTGCTTTCATCAGTATTTGGGCATGTGGCTTGATGCCTGTTGTTTCAGGGGTGGAGATCGATCTGTCAGCCTCGCATTGCACGCAGTGGTTGCAGGGGATGAGCAAAGAGGGCAGTGGAGGGTGGGAAGGCAATGATGTGCTCACACAAGCATTGTAAATTCTGCACAGTGGGTCAGTGAGCGCCAGGAATGCCAGCAGGACATGGATCAACAGCACCCGGTGGAATTGTCTCATTCTCCATCAAGTGTTGGCCCTGAACCAGAGGTTGTTGTAAAAAATAATAATAAAGAAGTGGAAAGAAGTCATGATTCTTGCCGTGAAATCAGCGAGAGGAGGCCGTTGACAGAAATGAAAGTGGGATGGAGTCCACGGGGTTTCAGCTTCCCTTTCTGTAGCCTGGTGAAGGCTGATATTATTTACATCAGATGTGGCCTTGCAAAGTCAGTAAGAGAGGTCAGCAGGAAAGAAAAGAAAAAAAAAAGAAATATATGAGGTACCTGACATGGTCAGATTTTGAAGTCAGCTTGTGTACAGTTGGGGAATGGCTGAAGGGGGTAAGAGTTGAGATTCTGTCTAATACAAGTCCCTGTTCTGCAGATGTTATTGCAGAGGCAGCCACAGGATCTGTATCTGCACCTGGTCAAAGACACTGGATTGGGCATTGAGCCTCGCTCTGTGCTCAAGCAGGGAGAGCCTCTGGCAACCAGCAGTGCCACTGTGCATGCTGGATGCAGCTGCTGCTTCCAGCCTGCCCTTCCCATCCCAAGCAGATGAGAAGGCAGTGTGGTGACCTCAGGTTTTCAGTATTCCTGCCAGCACAGGAGCTGCCAACAGCGGTGTGCAGCCTGTGCCAGCAAGGAACCACAGCAGAGCACAGCCTGCTGACCTTGCAGGAAGGAGGGATCAGGCACAGCCCCTGCTAACAGGGTGAAAATTAAATTATTAGATTTTGTTGTAATGGAGGGGAAAAAAAAAAGATAAAAAGACATCTTGAAAAGCTTAGCTTAAAACAAAGTTGGTTTTTTTGTTAACCCTAAGCATCTGCAACAACAACAAAAAAAGAGAAAAAGCATTTCTCAATGAACAGTATGCTTTGATTCTGTTTTGGACATTTGCTAAATAAGAAATGTTGAAAAAGAGTTAGATTCAACAACAGCTATGGTTTTCCCAGGGGCGGGATAGAAAGAGAAGGCTATTAAGATGCTGCTCCTTATCCTCCCAGCCTAGTTTTTTGAAGACTGGCCATTGCAACTCCACTTCTTTTCCCTGTGGAGCTCATAGATATGCAATGTGGGGCTGGCAAAGTTACTTGCAATTCTGGATTGCAAGATAGCCAAAGTGTTTCAATTGGTGCAAACACTCCTCCTTTCTACAAGCATTTTAGAAATTGTATTGCTTCCTTCAGAAATAGACTGCATGCATTAACAGTGAAGCCTGTGTCATAAAAAGATGAACCAAATTGGATCAGTTCTCTTTAGGAAAAGATATTCCACTCAACAGTAAAAGCCTCTTCTGAGCCACGGCAGAGCAAGTTCAGAGGCAACTCCATTTTATCACGGATTTACAGCATCAGTATGTAAAGGAAAAGCAACAAATGTCATCTGCCTGGACTTGTGTGAAGTGTTTGACACTGTCCCGCATGAGATCCTGGTTGTCAAATTAGAGAAAAATGGATTTGATGGATGGACCGCTCACTGGATAAGGAATTGGCTGCATGGTTGCACCCAGAGGCTTGTGGTTAACGGTTCAGTGTCCAAGTGGACGCTGGTGATGAGTGGCATTCCTCAGGGATCAGTGCTGGGACCGGTGTTCTTTAACATCTTTGTAGGCAACATGGACAGTGGGATTGAGCGCAAAATCAGTAAGTGCAGTTGACACACTAGAGGGAAGGGATGCTATCAAGAGGGGTTTGGACAGGTTTGAGAGGTAGGCCCATGCCAACCACATGAAGTTCAACAAGACCAAGTGGAAGGTCCTGCATCTGGGTCAGGGCAATCCCAAGCACAGCTACAAGTTGGGCAGAGTAAGAACAGCCCTGAGGAAAAGGATTTGAGAGTGTTGATCAATGACAGATTCAGCATGAGCCAGCAGTGTGTGCTCGCAGCCCCAAGGGCTAGTTGTATCCTGGGTTGTAGCAAGAGAAGTGTGACCAGCAGGTTGACAGAGGCAATTCTCCCTCTCTGCTCTCTTGAGACCCCACCTGAAGTACTGCACCCAATTCTGGGGCCCCCAACACAGGTCCAGAGGACGGCTATGGAGATGATCAGAGAGCTGGAGCACCTACCCTTTGAGGACAGGCTGAGAGAGTTGGGGCTTTTCAGTCTGGAGAAGAAAAGGCTTCAAGGGGACCTTATAGCAGCCTTCCAGTACCTGAAAGTGGCCTACAGGAAAGCTGGGGAGGGAACTTTTTTAAGGGCAGGTAGTGACAGGAGAAGGGGAAATGGCTTTAAACTGGAAGAGCGTAGATTTAGAGTAGATATCAGGAAAAAAATCTTTACTATGAGAGTAGTGAGACACTGGAGCAAGTTCCCCAGCAAGGTTGTGGATGCCCCCTTACTGGAAGCGTTCAAGGCCAGGCTGAATGGGGCTTTGAGCAACCTGGTCTAGAAGGAGGTGTCTCTGCCTATAGCAGGGGGGTGGGAACAGGATGATCTTAAAGGTCCCTTCCAACACAAGCCATTCTATGAAACTGAATTCCCCTCTCATCAGAGCTCCTAGCTGCTGCAACGCAAGGAGCTCCAATTAAGTGATGTTGCTCTTTGCTCCCTCTCCAGATTCTGTTAATTTGTGTAAAATACTGCAGGAGCTGGTCTGCTTCTTTAATCTGTATTTACATAAGGATGTAATAACCTCTATGCCTCCTGGTCCCCATCTCTGAATTAAACATTTGAGGATAAATTGGGAAGTTCGTTTCATGAGATACCTGCAGCACTACAACTGACCTTCAGGAGTTTTTTTTTCCTTCAGTACTTTTCATAAGGAGGCCAAATCATTTAAACCAGCTGGAAGATCTCTTAGCAGCTACAGTTCTATAATCATTTCCCTCCCAGCTTATAAAACTGGCTTTCTCCAGTTTGCTGCCAGGCTCTTTCATTGCAGATTGAAAAAATAAAGGTCTCTGAGGACCATGGGCTTCTCAACTCTCCTAGAGATCGATTGGATCAATTTGCCTCTGTGTGTTTCGATGTCTGTGTCCTAATTCTGTAGACAGCTGCTGTGGCGTGTTGTCAGGTGCCTGTTTGCAAAGGGACAGAATCCTGGATCTGATCAGGGGAGTAAAACAAGCCTATTAGAGGTTAAAAGCAACAAAAAATAGGGGAGAAGTGGGTAATGCTCTGTCATAGGTACCAGCGAAGCTGGCAGAACTTTTCTTTTTACCTGAGGCAAGCAGCCTATGGAGTAACACAGTGTGTGTGATTTCATCAAGACTTAAAGCTCATGCAGATGATTTGTAGTGATTTCATAACACCAGTTTTATTAAGTTGCCTGAAGCACTCTATGTTCATCAGCACTTCGCCTTGGCTCACTCCATCCATCTTGTAAAATTCTTGGTCAAAAGTGCCCTTTCCTCTCTTCTGTGTGCTAGCCCTGAGCTATCAATTCACGGAAACAAAGCTGAAATAGATGAAATAGCTTTGCTCAAGTACTTGCATTTGGACAAGATTCTGTTCTCCAGAGGAGGCTTTGATGGGCAGCAGCTATGTAGGCGACCTCTACCCTGCTGCCTCTGCTCCTCAGGAAGTCCTGCAGCAAAAGAACCCTGCCCTGTGCACGCTTATCAGGACAAACTCAGAAGTAAGGCTGGCACTTGTGGTGTGTGCACCTCCTACGCCAGCCACTTCAGGTTTGTGTGTTGGCCAAATTCCATAGAAACTGTTGTTTCTCAACAAGCTGGGATTGACAAATTAAGTTTGGTGTGAAAGCTTATGTGCTTGCTAAAAAGACGTGGCTATTCCCTTGCGGGATGCATGGCCCCTTTCTGTGTGGGAGATGGCAACATGTTGGGCTCATCATTGCTATCCTTGGGCCTCTGGGGGGAATGGTGTCCCCCTGGCATGGCTTTTTTCTGCCTCTAGCTGTTCTCAGAGAGCCCAATGGCCTTAGGTGAGGATATTGCTCTCTGGTGAACAAACGGAGACTGCTAAATCAGTAGATTTGTTTGGCATTATTGTTAATCTTGTTCTTCTCAGAATGGCCTTTTTTCCTCCGGGTCTGAGGGCAAGAGTTATGCATAGTTAATTCAAGAATGTTTTTCTTCTCATACTGGTTAAAAGAACTTCAAAAGTAAACAAGGCAATATAAAAAAGAAGGAAAAAAAAAGGAAAGAGTATTTTGGAATAAATAAAGCATTACTATTTCACGAGACTTTTCCTACTGTGATATATTTTGTAAAAAGACCCCTTTCCTTTGTGTTGATAATAGATGTAATTTGACAGTTTTTAGAATGGCTTATAAGCAACAGCCTGTCTTGACACTTCATTTTGAACTATGCTTTAAAATATTGCCTTTGTTTTTGCTCTACAGTTCAGATTTCTGTGATTTGTTTTTGTTTAGCTTGTGGGTATGTTGGGTGCTTTACTCGTTTAATTGCATTTTAACCACAAGATTATATGTGATTGGCACTTGGAACAAGCCTTTGTTTCTCTGGGAATGGTTGTGAAATAGCAATTCTGATTGCTGCTTTACGGATATTACGTTTAATCAATAACTCAAATACAGAAATAATGGCAGCTTTCTGTCCTCAGTTGTGGCTGGCAATATTACTCACGCTTGCTGATGCTTCTTTCTTAATTATTCAGTAAGGACCTATTTATTGTGCTTAATAATAGGTTCAAACATATGCACTGCAAATATCAAAGAGTAACAAGAAGAGAAAAAGAGGCAGTTAATGAAAATGTGTGTTTCCTGTGAGCAAATCTATGTAAGAATCTTGGTATCAGCTTTGTTACAGAATTGCTCATCCTGGGGGTTCTTTACCAGTGAATGTGGGAATTCCAGTTCTTCTGTTTTAGCTGGATCAGGCCTGATGCCAAGCTGAGAAGTAGAGGATATGCCTCCATTTATCCATGGTGACTCTTGTGATAGCATTTGAGGATGAGTTTCTGGCTGCGTCCTTGTTTGTGAGTAGCAGTTGTCCCAAGAGGCTGCTGCGACAGGACTCCAACCACTCTCCCGCCTCAGCACTCAACGCCCTTCCTGCTGGCCTCTTGTCCAAAACCTCCATCCCATCCCACTCCATCTCCACTGGCCAGGCAGCAAGCTGACATGATGGCAGCACCTACACCACAGCCTGCCTTGGCTTTTACTGGCTGCGTGTCCTCTTTGGCCAAGCACCATGACAAAGGCTCTCCTTCAACCTCTGTGTCATTTTGTCTGGACATCAGCACCATTTTTATGAGATCCCACCACTGGTGTTTGTCTGGACAATCACAGACCACGAGAGTATCCTATGAGGCACCCAGCACTTCTCTCATGATGTGAGGCTTCTTCTCCTTGCCTGTGCCAGCCTGCATTCTCCCACCAGAGTCCTGTCTGCCTGCACCCTCACTCCATCAGTGGCTGTACTTTAGTTTTTGGGCTCAGTCAGCCCCTCTGTGTGGCTAAGCCACCCGGCAGGAGCTCCCCAGCCAAGTCGTAGCCTTTGAAAATACTGCCAGTGTCATGCCTTGTAGAGGCAAGCATTGCTGTCTCCTTTTGGTTGGCTTTTTTGGGGTGGGTGTGATGCCAAAGTGGGCAACCCTTGGGCAGAATGGAGATGTGTTGCACTGGGGGACTATGATGGGATTTTTGTTGAAAGATGTTCTTGTTAAAGTGATCTTGGCTGTGGCCTACCTGAGCCGCCCGGACATTGGTGACATCAGAGGCCATGAGCAAAATACGTTTTCACGCATTTGCCTCGAGCCAAACAGACAACATACCTTCTCTCCTTAGGTTTCTGGGAAGGAGAAGCCATCAATTACATGGGAATGTTTGGTCATCCATATAAATACACAGCTGAGTATTACTGAGTGTCAGCTCCTGTCCCATCCTATGAAAGTTTGATGTGGCTGGATATGCATTACAGGCTGTTGCAAACTCCCCAGGGCAGAAGCTGCTCATATTTTTGGCTGAGTGCAACATCCCGATAGCTTTCTTGTGAGCAACTATGCAGGATCTTCCATGTGAGCCAAGTTTTTAAATATCAGAACGAAAGCCCACTTTTGTGGCAGAAGGAGACTACAAAATGGTGTAGCTTTCTTGCTGTTACTTATTTTTGAAAGTTGCCAGTGCAGTTCAAAGAGATTATCTTAGTGACTTACAGACGGCTGGGATATTTGTGGTCTCATTTTTCTGGCAGTAGATGAGACTGAGTTGCGGTCAGAATAGGATAAAATATAATTATTTTTTTCTAATTCTGCCAAGTTTCAGAATTATTCTTTTATTGATGTGCTTTTAGCTTTTACCATTTATTATCTGTTTAGATGAGATAGAAAGAGGGCTTTGCAAAGAAAATCCATTTAAAGCAAGGCACTAATCTTTACTAGCTATTGCAGAGTTTAATTTGTACTTTTTACAAATGAACCGTATCAGAACAGAGCCATGAGTGTCTGTGATGAAAGAGTGGGTCCATTTTTAATTTGAAGAATTTAAGGATTTGTGTGTAGATGATGGAGTGGAAAAGCGACAGAGATGAAAGTTGCTGGAAGTACATTGTTTGGTATTTCATGCCAACAGTAATAACACAGGCACAATTTACTTACAGGGCTTCTGACAAAAACAGTCATTTGCTGCCAATTTTTGAATTGTTTTCTTTCAGATTCCTTCTGTGTTGCTGTATAACTTTGGCATTGAGTTGCATTTGATTGCGAACATCAGAAAGTTTCACTGAAAGGATACCATCTCTGAAGAATGTTATTTTTCTTCTTCTCTATATTGCTAACAGACTTGTGTCATTCATATTTAAAAAGAACAAGCTATTCTTGAGGTTGTTAAAAATAACAGACGGTTTCCTAACAAGAGGAGAGCGAGGAAGTTGCTTTTTTTTTTTACCATTTATTTTGTATTTAGAGATGGCTTGACATACTCATGGATTACTTTATTTAATCTGACGGAAGCAAAGGGACACGCTAGATCAAAATGTCAGATTAGGAATTTTCCAGAAAGGAAATATCTTCTTCCTGAAGTATTTGTCAGTGACGTCCAGAGAACTGTTCTGTGAGTTGCTGGTACATGGGTTTCATTTTGAAGGAAAAGTTTGTGGAAAACATGCAGAGCTTCTGCTTGCAGATAGTGCAGCTGAATTTAGTGACTCCTCCACTGATGTCTGGTGACAGAAGGTCTGGATCCAAGCACGGATCACCCCCTTCCATTCCATCATAGGTATCTGGGAGAGTTCTCAGTGTAAACGATTAGCTTATAATCCCTTGTAATTGACAGAGAATCTTCAGGGGAATCCATGTAGGCTTTATTGGTCTTCATCTAATAGCACATATAAGCAGATTTCCATTAATTGACTATTGGACATTCAGGCTGATGGACTCTTCAGAATACTCTCTGGTTTACTGTCCTGAAAATCTACAGTCTCTGCATGACCACAGCAGCGTGATAACTGCTCCTCTTTCCATCTTATCTCAGTATGAAGGACTCAAACTGCAGATATGTGGTTTTTTTCCACCCCCTTCGCCGACTAAGTGAAAAATGTGCATTGAAATTGAACTTGACAGGCAGTTTCTGGATTACAAGTAAATTGTGGAAGTATTAAAGAAATCTCAGAACAAATACGTTATGAAAGAAAACAACACTTTTCAGGCTATATTTAGAAGGGGGGTCCATTTATTGTCTCCCCACACTTCTTTTCAAATTCTGCCCAAGTCTCGTTCCAAAACAAAAGCTTTTACTTACAGGCTTACTTGATTTACCAGAAATGCTCAGAACATTATCTGCTTCTCAAAGCAGCATAAAAATTTCCTGTTTGTGCTGACTCCAAATGATAATTTGAAAAATATAACTAATTTCAGCAAATGTATTAAAAAAAAAAAACATCAAGCATTCAACCTGATTGAGAGCAGACTCAGCTATAAAACTTTGCTGTCTTCCCCTCCTTGCTCAAATCAAACTCTTTAGCCGTACCAGTGAGTTATTGACATTCCTTAAAGAGCTGCTTCGGGAGCTCTGAGGCTTGGGACCAGATGAACTTTACCTACCCCTACACTTACAATCAGTGCGTGTCACTTTGTTTAGGGCTGATGAGCAGATGAGGAGGTGCTGAGCATCTTCTCAGGGAGAGCTCTTTGCAGTACCTGGCACACATCCATCCCTGCCCAGGGTTGCTCACTGAGTCTCCACACTCCGTGTTCTGGGGCTGGCTGCCTGCATGGTGTCGTCTGATTTTTATTTTGTAAACATTTTTTCCTTTCTCTCTTGATTTTTTCTGGCATTTCATTTGAAGCTGGGATAGCTTGCTGTAGTTAGCAGTAGTATATACAATTTGCTGCATCTTTCCTCTGACAGACATTGATTTCTGTGCCCTTTCTCTGCTGTGGCTTACTGATGGAAAGGGTTTGTTTCTTCTCTTCTGCTCTGTTGAAGCCTTTTGCTTTAATTTATTAGGTTTACTTACTGGGATTCCAGACAAAGACAGCAGCAAGAAGCAAGAGCCTTAGTTTCCTAATTGCACATGCACAATTTCAAGCCACCAGGGTTCCTTCTGTAGCTCAGCAGACTTCTTGGACCAAAGTTTGTGTTTATTGACATGAAATGCTTTATGGAGAGCATCAAAGCAATGCGGCAGGCCTCCACATCTTTTATGGTTTGTTTGTAAATGTTTACTAGGACACTTGCTTCCCAGGGACACCTCCATAATTTCCACTCGCAGTAATGGAGACTCATGCATGACTGGAGGATAACCTCCTCCTTTTTCCCATTAAAGGCATTTTTTTGTGATTAGGGATCCTGTTTTAGCTACCTCGCAGCCCACACACTCCATACAGCACACAGTGGGTTTCCATGCAGCCCTGTTACCAAGCCCATGAGCCCGGCTCTTATGCTGTGCTGTGTTTTGGGGCAGCCTGTATTCACAAGCTGCCAGCTTTCTGCAGAGACGCAGAGGTAGCAGTCGTTCTGCAGGAATCCTGGCTGTCCTCTGTGTTTTCAGGCCATCTGCTCGTGCTAGGTTGGTTAGCTGAAAGCACAGCTGCTTCCTGAAGCAGTGCTGCACTGGGGAGACAGGCTGCTCCCGCTGCTCATGTCACGGCTCAGATCCTCAGTGCTCACTGGGGACACGACAAATTGAGTGGCAGCAGGTTCCTTGGATACTGCCACTGGATCTCTTACAAAAGCAGAGGTCTGAGTGTCTCCCTGTATCTCTGTCCTTTTCTTCCTTTCTCTTCAGTTCTCCTCACAGAATCATGGAGTCATTTGAGTTGGAAGGGATGCTTAAAAGCCATCTGGTCCAACTCACCTACAATGAACAGGAACATCCAGGTAATTAAGGTTGTTCAGAGCCCCTGACCTTGAGTGTTTCCAGGGACGGGGAACACTCCTCCACCTCTGTGGGCAACCTGTGCAAGTGCCTCACCACCCTGACTGTAAAAACTTCTTCCTTATATCCAGTCTAAATCTTCCCTCTTTTAGTTTGAAACCCTTTGTCCTATCACCACAGACTCTGCTAAAGAGTTCGTCCCTTTTTCTTACAGACCCCTTTAGATACGGAAAGGCCTCTCTCAGATCTCTCTGGACCTTCTTTTCTCCAGGCTGAGCAGTCCTCCTTCTGTACTCATTCCTCCTCATGCCTCCTTTGCCTTCTTTCTTCTTTATCCCCTCTCATCTTTTTAATACTCAAACGCAGCCTCTTACTCATCTGCATACGTTCAGTTCTCTACATCCAAGCAGGTTGTCTCCTCCACACTGGGCACAGGCAGTGCCAGAGAGATGCTTGAATAACAGTTGCTTTGCAGGAGCAATTGCAAGGAGAGTGATGCTGTTCCTGCTGAGTTGTGTTAAAATCACAGGACCATTAAGGTAACCCCAGCCCATCCCCACCATGCCCACTGACCATGTCCCTCAGTGCCACATCCACATGGTTCTCGAACACTTGCAGGGATGGTGACTCTACCACCCCCTAGGCAGCCTGTTACAATGCATCATTACTCTTTCGGGAGAAAAAGTGTTTCCTAACATCTGACCTGAACCTGCCCTGGTGCAATTTAAGGCTGTTACCTCTCCTCCTATCTCTATTATCTAGGAGAACAGGCTGACCCCCATCTCGCTATAGCCTCCTTTCAGGTCGTTGAAGGGAGCAATGAGGTCTCCTTTGAGCCTCCAAGGGCTAGAGAACCAGGTGAACTGATAAAAGTCTCTATCTCTCCTAAGCAATGCAGATAGAGATTTTTTTTCCCCCTAGTGGCTTGTCATGTTCCCAGAAGCAGAGTGAGTTGTTGCTGAAAGCAACAGCAGGAACATCTCTGCAGTTTCTCTTGCTAAATGACAAGACCCTGCTCCAAAGTACACAACCACAGAAGTTTTCTCCACAAAATGGTTGCATGATTTGTCGATATGGGCAAAGCAATGATTTTTCTTTCTAATTGCTCTTTCAGAAGTGGTCTGTTTTACCTGAGACCTTCAGGGAAGAAAATAAATTCAGCTTGACACAAACGCCTGGAATGGAAAACTTTCAGCCTGAATGAATAAAGCTTGTCAAAAGAACAAGCAGAAGAAAAATAGGGGTTTGTAGCTAAGCACATGGAACAGCTAAAGCCTAGATTCTGTTGTCAGTGCTGCTTCTAATGCAGTTACGTGAATATCTCTATACTGGACTTCAGCTGGCCTAGGACGCGGGATATGGCATCTAGTGGTGGATTTCAAGGCTTTGTGTGTGAGACACAGAGGAATTAAAATGGCTGAAATCAATGAAAGTTTTAAATGGCAGGCATAGTGCTTTGGTTTCCTGAGATCGGGTGGAAGGTGGTTGTGCTTTGGTGAGGTCTTATTTTTCATGCTAGCCCTGCTCCACCTTGTCTCCTTGTCGCGTCAGAGGAATGTCTGGTATGAGGGGAAGTCCTTTTTCATCTTGGTTACATCTTTGATCAGTTAAGGTTGTTTTGCAATCTTCCTTCTTTTTATTTTCTCTCCCTGTACCACTACTATGCCTTTCCCTCTCCCTTTCCCTCTTTCTCCTAGATTTCTCCCTCCATTTTCACCCCAAAAAGAAAGAGGTACATTAGCGTAACAGCAGAAAAAGGCCACACGTGGGGCCACCTTCTCAGCTATATTATGCCAGTGTGGTTGTGCCCTGCTCTGTTTTGTTCTGGGTATCAAATAAAGAGCAAGAACTCCAAACTTATGCTCATAACTGAAAACTTACTTGAAGTGTATATTCCATTATCAGTGCAAATGAGTTGAAGCAGTTGTGACTTTCATAAAATCTTTCCATGGCATTTAAAGTCTGTAAAACTGCTTCTCCTTGTGTGTGTTTATGCATCTGGGTCTGCGTGGGTAGTAGTAGTTGGGGTTTAAGGCTCTCCAGGGAGACAAGGAGCAGGGATACTGCTCCTGCACTGCACTGCAGGGAATGTTGAGACTTCTCATAAAAAGGGAAGCAGAAGTGCTTTTCTTTCTTTTCACTTGCAAAAGTTGTAGCTGTGACTGATATTTCCCTGCATTGACAGGTATTTTAAGGAAGTGAAAAATCCAGACATGTTTGAAATAGATTGTTTTTTCTTTTTCGTTTGTATTTTTTATTCCATGACAGATTTGCACTCCTGTTTTCTGACTGGACTATCACATATAGTTGCCCCTTGATGGCCCTCCCAAAGGAGAAATATAGACCAAGCTAAGCTGAAAAGCTCCTTTTGTAACCTAAGATGTGGCTGGCTGGGCAGACTGGAATGAAGTCATCTCTAAGTAGAAATGGTTAAGACAGACAGAATCTGAATCCTGTAAAACTTCTGCCATGTCAGAAGGGGAGTCTGTCTTACTGACTAGATGTGAATCTACCAATGATCTGAAGCTTCAGCATTCACTTAAAGCAACCCCTTCTGCGTTGAAAAATGCCTTGATTAGAGGTATCTTGCTCTTATCATCAGGAATCAAGATTAAGATAACAGCCTTGCTTTTATACTTATCCTTCAAAAGTTTTCCTGAACACAGAGGTTCCCAAAGTGTTGGTTCAAAATGCTGTTGGTTGCTGTTAGATCTGCTTTCTGGAGGTGGGAGCAACAATCTTCTCACAGCTGAGGGACCTGCCCAAAACAAGCTCTTGGAATACCGTAGAGCTGTTGTACTTTTGTGTCATTATCTTTTAGATGTCCCCAGTGGGGAGCATCCATCGTACTTACATTTGTTCGCTTCTTTTCCTTGAGAAAGCTTTCAAAGAGAACGCAAGAGTTTGTTTTACACTGACACTGAGTCAGCTACACTGTGGGATAAATGTGTTGCTGATAGCGGTTTGTGATATCTCCATGTCACGGCAATTAGCTGCAGCTGAGAAGCTGTCCCACTCTTGTCTGTAAACTCTGGGTGCCTTCAACAGTAAAGGCAAATTAAAAAGCTGTCTGCTTCTTAGCAAAGTTTGTTTTGATTAACACGAGGTCCATCTGGTACCAGGAAAGTTTACATTTCTGTAAACTGCGCGGTATTGAGTTTTACTAGGCCACCTACTCTGCTGTCTTCAATTATGAGCTCTCCGAGTGCTCTGATGATGTAATTGGTTTCAGGATGAGCTGTGCTTTTCAGGAAGCCGGAGCTGCCAGAGAGCTGTCTTGGCCTTTGTTCAAACTGTGCAAAAGAGGTTCCTGCGTTATTAAGCGCTTTTTGGATTTACTGTTTGTTGTGATTCTCGTTGCTTTAGGGAGTGTTCCTGAAAGGCTTTTAAAAGATAGCAAGTAGCCAATTACATGCTGTTCTGCTTTGTGGGAAAGCTGGCACAAAGCAGAGGTAGAACCTCTGCCCAAGCGTGCTTGTTTCTCGCCATTCTGTAAACCCGATGGTACGAACTTCCTGATCTAACTCCATCTTTTCATCATGAAAATCTGGGAGACCCACATCTTGAAATGTTCACCTTGTTTTATGTTCTGGAGGTAGTATTTTGCTGCACGGGGCTACCGTCCATACAGTTTTTCCTACAGACATCCCGCGCCTGCTCTCATGTGGAAATGTGTGTGTGTGTTTTGGCATCGGGAGCCACGTTACAATGGTTGGGTGGAGCAGGTGATAGGGAGTGGCTCCCATTAACAGTGGGATATTTGGCAGCCTTGTGTGGTGTGCAAATGCACAGAAATCTGACCTGTAAATGACTTTATTCAAGGCAGCTATTATAAACAGGTATAAAACAGTTAAGCTTTCGTAAGAGTGGTTTCGTGTTTCGTAAGTTCTTTACTAGGAGAGTGGTTAGGCCCTGGAACGGGCTGCCCAGGGAGGTTGTGGATGCCCCGTCCTTGGACGTGTTTAAGGCCAGGTTGGACGGGGTCCTGGGCAACCTGATCTGAATATGTATGTTTGGTGGCCCTGCTAGGCAGGGGGGTTGGAACTACATGATCCTTGGGGTCCCTTCCAACCCGGGTGATTCTGTGATTCTGTGATTCTGTGATTCTGTGAAGAGTGATTTCTTTGATTGTCCTACTTAAGGACAAAATCAAGAGCTTTGGCTGATCCTAAGGTTGTCTGAGCAAAGCTCAGTATGATTTGCAGCTTGCAGACACATCTAGATTTCACATGCCTATGTTGCACATTCTCTGTGTTGCTAACATTTAGCAAACTTCCAGGTGTCATTTGCAGTTCATTTGATTTTAATGCACAAACGTGTATTTTTCTTCACTCACACCAGACGTGAGATGTTTTCCTAGTTAACTTTCCTGAACCAAAAAGTAAGCTCCATAGTTGTGGAACCACAGAATCATAAAGATTGGAGAAGACCTCTAAGATCATCTAGTCCAACTGCCAACACATCTGCACCATGCCCACTAACTGTGTTCCTCAGCGCTATGTCCACATTTCTTGGACACCTCCAGGGCTGATGAGTCCACCACCTCCATGGGCAGCCTGTTCCAATGCATCATCAGCATTATTTTGGAGGAGAAATTTTTCCTAATATCCAACCTGAAGATTGGATGAGGTCCTCTGGAAAGCCACGTGGATTTTGTAGAACACTGATTAATTGAGGGAAATCATATGTTTATGTCGCTTGTGCAAGTTGATTTAATGGGAAGACAGCTTGGATACCAAACTCTGAGCAGTGTTCTTTGTCATGGTTTCCAGGTAGACTTCAGGATGGCAGCTTTCTGAAAATGAAATTTTTGCTTCTTGGTTGGACTGTCATGGAAAGAAACATTTTATAATCAAAGCAGTAAAAAGATTTGGAGGACAGATAAAAAAGTTCTGGACTCTCTGAACGCTCTTGCTTCACCCATTCCTCCTTTTTTACTCTGTTTCCTACTGTGTTGCAGTTCATTGTTCTTCAGTGCAGTGTTGTGATTTGCAGATAGTGCCTATGTAAAGATTTCTTCTTATTTTCTTTTTCCTTGCCATTGTTGCTCCACAAACACAAATGGTGAGAAGACTCAAGATTTTCTGAAAGATTTTCTGATCTGAAATCCTGGCAGTGGCCAGAGCTACCACAGGATCTGCCTTTAATTCTGTGGAGTGCTTCAGATTTACTTTGACTTGTAGATAAACTCATGCCTTAAAACTGTTTGGTAGCTTGTGTGGTGTGGTGTTATACTTGCTGCTAGGAAGGTGTGAGTTTCAGACATCATTTTAGTTATTTACAGGCAGAGAAAAAGGTCAGGCTGGATGGGGCTCTGAGCATCCTAATCTAGCTGTGAGTGTCCCCGTTCACTGCAGGAGAGTTGGACCAGATGGCCTTTATGGGTCCCTTCCAACTCAAAACGATTCTGCGATTCTGTGAGAACCAAGGTGTATGAAGAGTTGACCATTGCTTCACTGTACTGCCAAAGATGAAAGAGTATACAGGGAAATGTTATCTTAAGTCTCAGATCCCTGCCCTGCATGTGCAAAGTGGTGGGGTCTGCATGCTCCCTGTAGCTTGCCTGGATGTGGGCGGTGAGCGTGCGGCCCAGAGGTGATGGCAGCTTTGCCAGTTTCAAGTCGCTGGTGTGAGGTAATACGGTTTCTTGAGGACAAAGTTGGCAAACTTCTTAACACCAATAAAAGTGTTCCTCTGTCTCTAACTGGAGTGTCAGAAAAAGGAAGCTGAACTGATCTGGCTGCTCTTTTTTCAGAATAATTCCACCTAAAGCAAATATTTGTAGTGGAAAATCTCTGCCCAAAGTGTTACAGCTAGTTAAGACTTCAAGCAAGTGAAAACAGGTTCTTCATAATGAAAACAGTCAGGCCGTGTGATTAATAGAGTCTCACCTCCCTCCACCTATAAAAAAATACAAACAAAATGCAACCTAACACTTCTATTCTTGCTGCAAATCACAAGGGGGTTACACTTCATAAAGGGTTCCAAAGGGGAACAAAAGACCAGGATTTGATCCAAATGCTATTAAAGTCACTGAGAGCCATTCCCTTCGGCTGTGGTGGGTTTTGGAGCAGGGCCATGGTGAGCACTTGAAGGCCAGCCTGACCTTTCACAGAGAAGGAAAGCTGGAGACTTAGTTTCATCTCACTTGTACTTACTGGAGCCTGATTAAAATCAGTGGGAGCTCAAAAAACTTTGCACTTCGCAGAGTTCAGCCCTTGAAGATTCATCTGACATTTAAGTCAGATTCTGTGCTTAAATGTCAACATTTCTAAGTAAGTAGTCGCCAAAGATGCAAAGTCATTTGACTTTCTTTGCAATGTGTGGTTGGTTTTAGTTTAGTTTTAGGCGTGATACTTAGAGAAAGTTTTCTGAAGATTGGTTATTTTCTAGAAGGCACCCAGATGTCCTTCTGGATATTAAATCCTGACTGTTTCTTGCTGGCTTTGTCGCTACTGCTTTTGTCTGTAATGCAGTTTTTTTTCTCCATCCTTCTGTGGTGACCAGGATTGCAAGCTTCCTACTATAGAATATTTGAACAAAAAGCCAGATATTAATGACTCCTACCAGCATTAGGAAATGCTGTAGTCTTGTTTTTTTTTTCCTCTGAGACTTGAAGGGTGGAAGCAGTCAGATGATAAATTGTGCTGAGGAATTTGGGAAGGAAATAAGATGCAGTTTATGTGCTGGATGTTCGCGGGAAAAATGTATGATGCTGTCATGCTTGGAAAACTAACTTGTGTGCAGGTGTTGATTCATTCTGTAATTTCTGTAAATCATTTAAATAGAGCATCCTGGTACTGGTTTGTTACGCAGAAGAACCCAAAAATGTTTTGGCTCTGAATTTATTTTGTTTACTTCTTATTTATAACTTCTTAAAATTATCTGTCAGATTTCCAATAGTTTTCTAGTTCCTCTCTGCTTAAAATATTCGTATCTCTTCTGTATTTCTTTCTGTTTCTCAATGCTTTATTACAGTGACAAAAACTCTATCAGGTTCTGTAGAAATGGAATTCTCATTGAATTAATGTCTTAGGGATGGCACCATTTGTTACATTAAGAAGACTCCCTGGAATTGGACAAGTGCTTCTACCCTACAGTAAAATAAATATGTAGCTTAGGCTCCAGATAGAGCTTAATTTTATTGATTGAGAAACAGAAAGGTTTTCATGAGCACTCCTAGGACAATAAACCACCCATGTGTTTGTCTCTGTGCAGTTAATTATCATAACACCTTGTCAGTAGACTTGTCAGTAATGAAACAAGTGTGCAGAATACCCTTAAAATACAAAAACTTATTCTAAGTTCACTTCTACTGGACAGTTTTTCCCATCTCTAGAGACTGAGCAGGGAGCTGGGAGCAAGGAGGTTTTGCATTTTAATTGTAGACTGAAACTGAATTGTTGTGTTGATACATTCCTTTGGGAGACTGAACACAGCAGTCTCAGTGTGACATGTGGGTTTTTCTGGGGATTAAGGAGTTAACTGATGATTTAAAAACAAATGAACATACAGAAAACAAGTCAAAAAGCAAAAAAGCTCCACAGAATTTGTGGGGGAAACTTCAGTGTCTTAGGGCTTGTGTTATTTCAAGTAACTTCTGTTTTACAATTGTAATTCTAACCTTGAAAGAGCTTTGAAGTATAAAGGGGTCTCGTTACAGCAAGGTTAAAATAGAGGGAGGGTGGTTAAAATAAAGCATAACTTTCTTCCAGTTTGAAAAATAAGTTACTGTTTCAGAGTGTTTAAAAATTATTTGTTTCCTTATATTTCAGCTACCTGACTGCAAATAACAATGAGAATTTCTTGTACACTGCAAGACCTTTTTTGAAGAGAGCTGCTCTGGTAATAAGCTATGTAAGTACGAATGGACTTGACCACGTGTTTCTGTTTGTGACAAGAATGAGCATTGTGTGGTAGTGTCCCAAAAGAGTCAGAAAGCTGAGGTGGTGGATGTTAAGCAAAGTTAGTGTTGGAAAATGGTCTAGAAAACTTCAGCTGGGCACAAACTGTTATTGTGTTTTTGGTTCAGATTTTCTTTTAATTTATAGTGGTTGCCATTACAATTACATAATCATCTGTAAACCTTTCCTGCCCTAACTACGGAGGAATTGGTGGTGCTGGGCTGAGTGGAAAGTCATGACTTTTATGGCATGCTTTTAGTTTCATAGCAGGGCTTGGTTGGTCGCCAGAACAGCTCTGCCTGCAAATACCTTGTTCTTGGTGTGCTCCAAGCAGCACTTGACTTGTTGCTGGGGAGAAACCCACCACCACCATGCAGATCCACTGGGTGTACAATTCCTTGTGCTTCTTGAGGAGCCAAATCCCCCTGCCTGTCCTGCAGTGACAAGTGGCTCCCAGAGAGGTGGTGAAATGCCAAACCACAGAAGTCCTTCCGAAGATTAGGATTACACAGCATGAAAAACATAGGTGGAGTTTGTCCTTAGACCGGTGCCAGCATGAGTGAATAATAATAGCTTTTAAGATATATGAGTCCTGTATTCTCCTCTGTATTTAGTTAGAGGTCAGTGGCTAACCTCCACTAAGACTGAGCCACAACAGGGTGATGAATTTGTCCTTTGAAATTCTGCCTTTGTTGTGGGAAGCTGTGATAAGCTGGTTCCTCTAAGTAATGCACATTTGAGCAGGGGCATGGAGGATCAGGCAATATGCTGAGAGCTGCCACATTCAACATATGCATATTCATAGCCTTCTAGCTGATGCCCAGAAGATTAGTGCTCTTCCCTTACTCTGCAAGTTTTTGTGCTGCTAGGCTCTGCACTGCAGCAGCCTGCAGTGTGCATGGATGTGGTGGCTGCTGGGCTGGAAGTGGGGGGCAACAGAGCTGGGGATTGCACTGGACTGGGAAGCCAGAGTGGGCTCGACTGTCTTAGACAGAAACATTTTGCCCCTCAGTCATGCACGGCCTGGACAACTCTTCCCCTGCCTAGCAGCCTCAGATGCTCAGGAAGGTGAACATAACTCAGAGCTGAATTTTGCCACCTGCACAGGATGAGAAAATTGAATTTTGCCTCAACAGCTGAGCTGACTGTCTTCTAAGTACAGCATAGAGCCAAGAGAACTATCAAAACAAATATTTAGCAGCACATTACTAACCTCGATGTTCTTCTTTGAAGGTGATTCTCATTTTGTATTTCCGTCTCTGGATAATGGGAGGATCCATGCCAATGTTTTCAGAACAGGACAATCCAGCTTCATTTTCACCCTATTTGCTGACGAGGTACAACAAAATTAATCAAACAAAAGTTTGCAAAACTGTAGTCATGACATTATTTTTTCTTTGCACTAAAATATATTACAGATGGTAAATGAGAAGACTTGTTTTGTTGCCTTAATTGCTTCTCCTTATTGCTCTGTCTAAAATAGAAAACAATCAGAACCCCAAAACACGCTCTAGTTCCTGTTACATTATGTTACATCCTTTCTTACTGAAAGCTCTGGGCTTATTTTTATGCAAAGCGCAAAATGTCATTCAAGTGTCTGAGCATGGGATTGGGAAGCCCAGTGACTGAGGCTTCAGCATTCAAACTGGCTGCTCCCTAGGTATGGGGTGTAAGCGTTCCATTTTGGCATCAGCTGAAGTTCATATGGAGGGGCATGACCGCCCCTGTTGGTGAAATATGAGTGGCTGATCAGGACTGTGAAAGTGGAAGTCAGGATCCTACTGGCATCTATGAAGGCATATATGCACCTTCTAGTGCACATTCTTAGCTTCAGCACAGGATGAGTTGCTGTGGGTATTAAAAACGTGTGTTAACAAACTTCTGTTATTTTATTTCTGTTTTTCAAATGATACATAAATTCTTAAACATAAATATTATACTTAATTATTATACTTAAAAGCAAAAATGACCTTTTCCTTGCCTGGGATCTGGTGTATTGTTAGTTTAAGGTGCAGCATCCCTCTGGTTCTGACCATCAGGGAAGTGGCTGCTGTGATATGGCTCTTCCTTCCAGAACTAGCTAGACCAGTGCTCCAAGAAGGTACTAGGAAAGTTGACTTCCTCTTAAGGCAGGACCACCTGCATAACTGATTGCTCTGGTTTGCTACTAAACAGGGGAAAGATGCTTTGGAGGCTTCTGGAGGAAATTCCTGATGTCCCACATGAAATGGGAGTGGTCCTCCAGTGTCATTTTCTGACCTCAGTGGCTCTTAATTCCAGCAGCAGAATTTCAGCTGAGCCACCAGTTAAGATCAAGAAATTCTTATTCAACATCTGCTGCAGAGTCAGGCTGGATCTCATTTGGGAGACCTTTATGATAATGTGACAACAGCTCCTATTACCATCAAGGCTGAAAGTGCTTCCAGGAGGAACATTGTCTGATTTGGAAAGCTCTGATCTGTTCACAGTATTTCTGGCAGGGTCATTAATACCAGACTGTGCAGCACAGCATGAAGGATTTGGTGTTGTCCCTTTTTGATATATTTCTGCTAGGGTGGGAGTCATAACGTCCTAAGTGATCCTGGGCTGACTCCAGTTACTTATTTTGTGCTGCAGATGTCTTTTATGTGTTTGTCTCTTTTCATCTTATAATGACAGGGGAAGGTTTTTAAATCCCAAAGCTAAGCTTCTGGGGGTATAAAACAGTGCCTATTTTTGCCACCTGTGCTGTGGATTTTTTTGACAGCCTCTTGAAGGACGATGAGAAGGCTGCTGGCTGAGCTCCTCCCTGGCCTCACATGCAGTCCAGCAACACCTGTCTGCTCCACACATCATGAAAAGTCATGATAGAAGCTCTTCCAAGGGAAGACTATTACTGTTTCTCTGAAGGGATTTTAAAACCTCACAGTTAGCCTGGATCTTCCACATCTGCTGAGGTTGATGCTACCTCTCATTTTAGCCAACTTACTCAGAGGCCTATGCTTTCCACGCAGATAACTCATTCGTTTTGCAAGCCCATCTGGCAGCTGTTCTATGGCTTTCTAATTTTCTCTGCTGAAATACTACCAACCCCTAAAGTCTGGATGGAGCTATAGAATATGTTTCTGGACAGCAAGGGTGGCAAATTTTTTGTAAAGCAGGTGGAAGCTTTACAAGGGGCTTTCAAGACCAGTCAGAGTGAGTGAATACTCAGGATCCAGGTAGCTGTTGGTATGCATGGTCATCTGGCCAGCTGGTGGATGTCCTGTCGCATAGGAGAGATTTTTGTTATGGTCCAGCGTTGGAGAAGCTGCTGAGCAGTTCATGCTCCTGTTGTGGACACCTGAAGCAGTAGGTTATGAGAAGTTGGTGTGAGAAGCTTACGTGAGGGTTTTAAAGCAGTCATTAGTTTCTATTTGAAAGCAAAAGTCTTTATTTGCTCTGAGCTGGAAATGTGGTTACTGTGCATGCCTTGCCAGGGTAAATGTTATGGTATTCAGCAGGTTAGTTATTTTAAGACTTTGCCAAATCTGTGGAGCTAGGAGAAAGGCTGATATCAACAAATGGATTAAAAAATGGGAAAAAAACAAACCAGTAGTTTAGAAATATGTGGCAGTCATTGTGAAATGCATGAAATTGGATCTGGAGTTGAGGTCTTGCCTGACATAAGATAAACCCAAAGGAGGATTGTTAACTCTTGCAAGGCTTCTGTGTCAGCTATTTTGCAGTGCAGGTGGATTTGTCCCAAGGCTGCCAAGGGTTATTGGAGGGTGGCAAAGATTAGGGCTGGGCATAAGCTATGGTTGAGTTTGAAAAACCATTGGCTAATGAGGTCAGATTTTGCCAGCTGTTATAGTACTTGTAATATCAATTACATGACTGAGGGTGTGAGGAAGGGCAGCCATATCTCAGGCTGCATCCAAAGAAGGGCCAGCAGAGCAGGGAGGTGATCCTGCCCTTCTACTCTGCAGTAGAGTAGAGTACTCTGAGACCTCACCTGGAGTACTGAGTGCAGGTGTGGAGTCCTCATTGCAAGAGAGATATGGACTTGTTGGAGCACATCCAGAGGAGGGCCACAAAAGTGATCCCAGAGATGGAACACCCTCTCTCAAGGACAGGCTGAGAGAGTTGAGGCTGTTCAGCCTAGAGAAGAGAAGGCTCCAGGGAGAGCTAAGAGTGGCCTTTCAGTATCTAAAGGGGTCTGTAAGAAAGAAGGGGACAGACTCTTTAGCAGAATCTGTGGTGGTAGGACAAGGGGAAATGGTTTCAAGCTAGAAGAGGGGAGATTTAGACTGGATATGAGGAAGAAGTTTTTACAGTTGCCCAGGTTGCCCAGTTTTTGCAGGTTGCCCAGAGAGGTGGTGGATGCCCCAACTCTGCAGACACCCAAGGCCAGGCTGGATGGGGCTCTGAGCAACCTGATCCACCTGTGGGTGTCCCTGTTCACTGCAGGGTGGTATACTAGGTGGCCTTTAAGGTCCCTTCCAACTCAAATAACCATGTGATTCTATGATTCTGTGTCTGTGAATGTACAGAGTAGGTGAGCATGAAGAAAATACTGTATATGAAATAGAGAGGAGAAGAGAACCGGTTCAAAATAGGCCAAGGAGGTGGTTTGCAACAGGTAATTGAGTTGGGGAGCTGTTTCCACAGAACATAATATGTGTGCTGAATGCTTACATGGGCTCAAAGAGAGATTCACCAAGTCTTAAGGAAAAACAAAAATACAACCACATACAAAACAGACAAGCAGGCTATTAAATATGCAGAAACCTCATCTAACCTGGGGACATCTTGGTATCTAGAAATGGGGAAAAAGTATCTCCTTGTGCTTTTTTTGTATGTTTTGCTGGGCATTGATTTTTGGTCACTATTGGTGAGAGGATCCTGTTTTGAGCAGAACTTTGTTGCAGTCCAGTTTGGCCCTGGAAAATGACCATATATTCTGGATAACCTATCTCCAGTCTTGAACAGTGTAGAGAACAGAGAACTGATTCAACCTTTGGAAGAAGAAACAGTGTGAAATAGTGACAGCTTTCAGTCTTAAAAAAAACCTGTTCAGTATGTTCACTAGATTACCATCATTACAATTACATATCAATGGGGATTCAAATAAGTGCTTTGAAAGTCAAAATATGAATGCTTCCATTGCTGCCAGGTACTGGATTTTGTAATACTGACAAATACCGAGATAAATGAAAGCTGCATTCTCTGTTCTCCAGTATGTTGCTTGGCAAAGGTGATATGAAGAAAAATCTGTCCATCACTCCCTCTCTCAGCTGAAGTAGAAATTAAGGTGTTAGGAATCCTGTTACTCCTAAGTGCTGGCATTACAGCCTGTCCACACAATCTGTTGCTTGCTACAGAAGGGAAGTAGCTTCTCAAGTGACCTAATCTAAAGAACACAGACTTTCATTCACTGTGACTTGCCATCCCAGAATCTGCTATGGGAAAGCCGTTGAACAAAGAAAACAATTCCATACATCTCTTCCACCATTCTTGCTTGAATTAGATGTAAGTTGAAAAAGAATGCAATTAGAAAGGCTTGGAGAGCTACGCAGCTTTGTGCAAACAGTGTACTGGAGTGCAATTGGAGTGTTAGCAGGGCACTGAGTGGTGAGCTGTCATGCTTCAGACATTTAGCACGTCTCTTTATTCTGCTATTCTTGAGGAGGAAAGAAGTAGGAGGCCTTTGAATAAACAGATTGTGTTACTAACACCATGGTAAGACAAGGAAGAACGTCCATTGTACAGCATGTCTTAAGGTGTGTGAAATACCGAGTCTTGCTAGTAATTTCAGACTAAGTAAATGTGTTTCTTTCAAACTATATCTCCGAGAGATAGCTCAAGTTATATTAACAGCTTCTGGCATTTGCCTTGTGATGTTCCTTGGCTGCTCACTGTGGTCATAAAGTAGACTTGTTTGTGTTGTTGCATTAAATAGTTAATGCATTTCTGCCTTGAGATAGCACTGTCCTGTGGTTGAACTCTTTAAGCTAGCTTTATGCATTTCTTTGGTATTTAAACAGATAAATGAGAATTCAGTCCCATAGAAAGCTGAAGGAATACATAAAAACTGGCACATATGCCTTTACATACAGGCCTGTGACTGTTTTCTGAGCAAGGTGTGTAATCATCACAGCTGTAACATCCACAGGAATGAACTACAGAGAGGTGTGCGGCAGACCTGTGCTGGGGATGTAGGTCCCGGTGCCAGCCACTCTGCCGAGGCAATAAAGTATAGCAACTCCTCTGGTATGCAATTTGCACTAACCTCGGGCTAGGAGCTGGCATTCAAACAGACCCCTGCAATGTATCAGCCTTTAATTAGCCAGGTTTTCACATGCTTCCTGAGTGGAAAAGATCTGCCTGTTTTGTCAGAGTTTTTTTCTGTGTGCCCAAAGGTACTTGACATCTTCAGCATAATACATGCAGTATTGATAGGCACCCAGAATTCAGGGCCTGCAGCTAAACAAAGAAGAGAATCATAGAATTGAACCACAAAAATGTTTGAGTTCCAGGGGATCTTTTAAGGCCATTTAGTCCAACTTCCCTGCATTGGACATGGGCATCTATAGCTAGAAGTTGACATCTATCTAGAAGATGATGTTACAAAGCAAATGACAACCTACAGTAGCATTAAACTCCGAGAGGAACCTGCCTTCTCAGAGCCATGTGAAAGATTTCATCATTTCTCTTAGTTTTCTTGATTTAAGGAACAAACCCAGGTGTAGATAGTGCTGCTCTGAAAGTCAGCTGGAGAGGCATCATAGTGGGCCATGGCACTGATGCTTCAGTTCCACCACAATCCCCTCCTTACTGGAAGCAGGTGTTTGGAAAGAAGGGAGTGCAGCTGAAGCAGAGGCCATCAACTCGTGTAGGTAAAACATGTTTTGTTCTTGGAGAGGAAAAATAGAGTGAGATCATGAGATCTGTCCCAGGTTTTCCAGTACTCCGACTCTCACAGCAGGCTCAGGTTCTAAAGGATATCTGCAAGCTCTTTGAAAGTCTTTCCTTTTGAAGAATTGTAACGTTTTTCAGATTCAGCTAAAGAGTTTGAAACAACCTGAGACTGGATCAGAGCTCTTCAGGCAGTGAAGCTTTTGGGAACAATACAATCTACCTTTCCCCATGTGCCCCTGCTGCATTCTGCCCCACCTTCCAGAGAAGTTACCTTGTTCATCAGGCTGCAGCAGTCTGTCAGTACTTTTCTGCTCCCATCCTCTCCTGATTGGCAGCTCTTTTCCCCTTGATGTGAGAGTTTTGATAAAGGAGAATGCACGGGCAGTTTTTCCCAGTTAGCAGTATTTTCTGTCTAGCTGATGCTTGGATTTGGATGTCAGATTGGAATTGGTCTGTCTGTTGTTTATGTAGTCTTACTCCACTGTCACAGGATGTGCTGGATAGGCACAGTGTGATATTTTTCTTCTGAGGCTATGCAAAGAAAATGTTTAGGCTAACAATGTACAGATGAGGAAAATAAACTCATGTGGGAAAGTGTGATTGGACTGGCAGCTCCCTAGGGGAAGTGCAAATACATACAATTTTAAGACAATACTCCTGAATGATACCACCTGCTTATAATTGCAGCCATGTGTCCTAGGAGGACATTAATGTGAAGTGGCTCATCAAGTACGTTTGCTTTAGGGCTCTGTAGAGAATGAAGAGAGCCTGGAAGTCAGTTTGGCTGTTAATGCAAGTGAGAAGCTCTTTTCCCTGATAAAGGCATTCTTCTCACCCTTACTTGAGCTGAAACTTCTCTGAGCACCTGGCAGTGCACAGGCCTTCTTTAGAAGAATATCATTAACAACATCAGGCATCTTCTTCCTGCTTTTGTTTGAGATCCTCTCTTCTTCATACAACTCATCATTTTCCCAGATACCAGTTTAGTGCATTTCTTCACCTGTTTTCTAGATAGGTCCCTCTTGTTCCCAACTGAGAGAATATTTTCTCTTGCCTTTGCCTTGCTAAAATTACCAGTGCAGTAAAAACTTCCGTTTGTGAGTGTATACCCTGCTGGGCCTTTGGGAGTAAGGAGGACCCCTGTTACTCATCAGGAATATGATGTCTTGTCCCAGAATGGGCAAGGCGGTAGGTTGCACCACTGTATGCACCTGCAGCAAGCAGCGTCACTGGCATCTGCACTCTCATGCAGCCTTGACAGGGAATGGTCTGCATCTTGTGATCAGTCATCATGTAGCACAGATTTGCAAGGAAATCTATAGATCAGACCCTGGGAACTGAGGGGAAAAAAGCTTAAAACGTTCCAAAATCAAATAGCAGATGAAGCTCCTCACAGATTTCTATAAATCTCTTTGTGTATTTAACTAGTCTCCCAGTTTGACAGAGCTGAAACTAGAGCTTTTCCAAGCTTGTTAGTCTCTGTTACAGCAAAGGGTAACAGACAATGCCTCAACTGTTTTTATCTTATATTATTTATGGCTTTAAGTAGCACTGTTAATTTCATTTTGCAGCAATAGCAATCGGTTGAGATGGTGGTTTTCTGCTACAGGTTCTCAATACGAGTCATCCTGTATTTATGTTAAATAAAATATGCAACAGTACATTTAAAATAAAAAAAATTAAAGCTAAACACACTGGATTGCCATGACAACACCTGCTACCTACAGGAGAACTTGTGGTTTTCTGTATATGCCAGAGATTCTGGAAGGAAAAGAATGCCTGCTGAAACTTGGATTTTTGTGTTCAATTTGCAAATAAGAAATGACTCTGCTGTAATGCAAATGCTGTTAACCAGCCTGGGGCAAAACTGGTTGACAATTAAGAGTCAGATTCTACCAATCACTGGTAATACTCTGTCTTGTCTGGGATTAGCTGATAGATAGGTAGATGTTATAGCAGGGATTTTCTCCCCTGGAATTCTGGGAGATATGAAAAGCAATATAGAGAAGATCATTAATTTAAAAGATAATTCACTTAGTCAACTAATTAAAAGAAAACACTTCTGTTACCATTCGCAGGTAGGTTGCAGAAACATAATTAGCTTCTGAAATCATCCCATGAATCTTCAAGTCTTCAAAATTTGCAGACCCTCTCCTTGCAGTTTCAGCTTTGGAGAGAATGTTCTTCAAACATTTCTCCTGCATTTAGATTTCTCCCTAGTTAGCTTTGTGAGAGGAGAGACAAGTGGAGGTAGAGAAATACCATGTGCTTTAGAGATCCATAAGTAAAAGCAGCACAGAATTGTCAGTATCTATTATTAGCATCCTGTTATTTTTCTATTTCTAGTACCTAGAATAGCGATCGTTTCTACAGCTTTATTTTCTACAGCCATCAATCACGTTCAAGGATGGGTTACCAAAGCTGAAAGCATATCCAGACTTTTATACTCGAGGCTTTCTTGCAGCTTAAGAAGTCATGCTAAAGTCGCTCAGCAGCCTCTTGGGACTTGCTTTCCATGTCTGCTTTTGGCACGTAGAAGTTCAGAGAGAGCGTTGAGGCTTGGCAGTCAAGAGAGCTAGCCAAGGGTTCTCACTAGAATGTCTGGAGATGAGAACCAGTTGGCTGTGTGTAGACAGTAATGACTGTCACAGGCTTTAAAATAGTTCACTGCTGTTGGCAGAGTGCATTTAAGATGCTAATTATTGCTGTAATGGAATAGGGCAGTTGTCCATCTCCTTTGGGAGCTACCTCTAGCTGTGAGCTGTGCACATGGCTTCTGATGAGGATGAAAATACTGCAGGCACAGGAAAGAGATTTGGTTACAAACCTACGCTGGTCAATGCTTGTCCTGGAGTCTTATTCTCATCTCCCATGGCAATTTGACCATCAGAAATGCTTTAACACTCACTGATCTGGCTATCCTGAATTCCTTTTAAAATCTGCTAAATGACTTGATTTGCTGTGGCAGCAAAGCTGTTTATTTCTTCTGTACTGCATAATAACTTACCAGCTCCTGTCTAATCAGTGAAGATGCAGAAAAATGACTGGTCTGCCTTTATGTGAAATGCTGTAATTTGCAAGGGTCCAAAATACCTTCTCACTTCTTCCTGCCTGGAATCACAGAACGGCTGAGGTGGGAAGGGACCTCTGGAAGATATATGGTCCAAGACTCCTCCTTAGACAAGAAGGAACAGGTTGCCTAGGCTCATTCATGTCCAGGTGACCTTTCGAGATCTCCAGGGAAGAGACTCACAACTTCTCTGGGCAACCTGCACCAGTGCTCTATCACTCACACAACACAGAAATGCTGCCTGCTATTTGGGAGGAACCTCCAGTGTTCCAGTTTGTGCTCATTGCCTCTTGTCCACTGGGCACTACTGAAAACAACGTGGCTTGGTCCTTTTTGCACTCAGCCTTCAAATCTTTATAGACACTGAGATCCCCCTGGGCCTCCTGTCCTCCAGGTTGAATAGTCCCAGCTCTTAAGCTCCCATCATGGCAGAGGTGCTCCAGGCCCTTTGTAATCCTTATGGCCTTCCACTGGACTCTTTCCAGTTTGTCCACTTCTCTCTTACACTGGAACACCCAGAACCGGAATCAATACTCCAGAAGTGGCCTCACAGCTGTTGAGTAGAAGGAACACCTCTTGACCTGCTGGTGGTACTTTGCCTAATGCAACCAAGAATACCATTAGCCTCCTGAGCAGCAGAAGCACATTGCTCAATTTGGTGTTGAACCCCCAGATCCTCTCTGCAGAGCTGTTTTCCATCTGGGTTGCACCCAGCATGTCCTAGTGCCTGGGGTTGTTCCTCCCCACATGCAGGACTCAGCATTTCTTGCTGAACTTCTTGAGGTTTTTTGTCATCCCACCTCTCCAGACTGTCAGGGTCCCTCTGGATGGCTGTGTGGCTTTTGGGTGAGTCTGACACTCCCTCCGGTTTTGTGTCATCAGCAGATTTACTGAGAGTGCACTCTACCCTACTATCCAGACAGCTACTGAAGAATTTAAATGGGACTGAGCCCAGTATTGACCCCTGAGGCACTCTGCTTGTTATTGGGCCACAAGACTTTGCACCACTGAACACTACCCTGTTGATCTGGCCATTCAGCCAGTGTTCAGTCCATCTCACTGTATGGAAACATGGTCTGAGAAAGCAAGAGAAGATTTCTGGTGTGTATTGTGACTTGTTAAACAAATTCCATGGCTATCATCGTGATTATTGAAAAGTGCTAACATGCAGAGCATGAAAGGAACATGCTCCAAAAACTTGCCTCTGCATAGGCATCAAATAGAAACCTAACTCAGTGCTTCTGAAAATCCTAAAATACACACTTGTAAAAATATTATATGCCGTGACATTATTCAGATTGATGTAAATGGATATGCACTGGATCTTAGTTTGGCTTTTAAGTAGCTGTAAATAGATGTTGGCAGCCTTTTCTGGACTGTTTTCTTAAGGTTGATGCAGAATCCTGCTGGATTTTCCAGCCAAGCAGAGGTTTGGGCACACCATGTATAACTTCTCTGAGAGCACCAAAGTGTGATTAAGCTACGTCAGGTTTTGAGTTGCTGGGTTTCTCAGTAATGCAGACCAGAAAGGATTGGTTTGGGGACTTAAAAAGAAATAAATAAGTGAGAGGACATATTTGTTTCTTTAGAAATAGCGAACAGTCAAAATTTAAAGAGGAGTTTGAGTAGAATTATATTGCTTTTTTGAGGAATGCTTTCTTAAATAGAAACCGTCCTTTTAATCGCTAGTTCTGCTAAGAGAGAAAATGAATTTTGTCTCGCTTTTTTCCTTGTTTATTACCTTGGGGAGGAAAATGAAGGAATGGAAGAGAAGTGTGCTGAGCTGTTGAAAACCTTCAAAAATGTAGGAATATGTCATTTTCCATCAGAACTGTGAACTTAGAAAGATCTGGGTGGAAATGGGCATGAGCATTTTCCACTTTTTACAATTACTCTTTATTTCAGCTATTGAAACCTTGTTGCTTTTGGGTTGCTGTGCTGCTGGTTATGTTCATTTCTTAGATGAGAAGGGAAAGTGGTATCCTAACTGTTGGAAAATTCTTCTGCAGATATGTAGGCATGTTCCATCCCCATACCATGGCCCAGCACCCACCTGAGAAATTCCATCCCGATTCCCTGAAGTCACATTCTGCTTCCTTATCTTACCCCTTCTGCAGCAAATACAGTATAATGCCTTTGGAAAGGCTGCATTTTGACCCCAAAGAAGCAGCCTTGTAAGTGGCAAATGAAGCAGTTCTGTTTGCATGGCTCTACATCTCTTGGGGTTCCTTTGTTATCATTTTAATAAACCTGCTAAGGTACCATGGCAACTGGGTGTGATAACAACAGCCGAAGCAGGCTCAGATGGAAGAAATCCCATGCAGGATCTATTTGTTTTTTTATTTGTTTGTTCATTAATTTCTTTTCAGTATTTCCTTTTTTTTTTTTTTATTTTTTATTTTTTGTGCTTTGCACAATGTGAACTTTTTCATTTGCAGACTAAGGAAGGCTCTCGCAGTTCTGCTTGCTAGACTTTGTGATTAAGGGAATAAGCTCCAGCCTTTTGCGTACGTACATAGTTGAAATTCTGTAGGTGTGGTTTGAGGGAAACACTTTCTGGGGCAAGTAGTGGCCAAGCAGAAGGATGGAGAGTGGGGATGCTTTATCCTTTGTTTTTTAATGTTTTTCTTTAACCTGATTGCACACGTGCTGTTCTTGTTCAGACTTCTGAAGGTCCTGCATTCTTGCCACAGGGTAGTGTTGTTCCTTATTTCCATTCTCTGTTAGTTTTCTCTGTATTGGGAATATCAATTAACAAAGATTACAACAATTTAAAAGACTCCCTACTTCTCACTTCTATGGCTGTCCCCCACCTTAATAAGCTCACAAGGGAATGGCTGAATATCCAGTATTGATCTTAATCATCTGTTGAAGTTCCTCCCACCTATGTTAGCATGTCTTTATTATCAGAGAGATATGGTGTTACCTGTGTGTGCACAGCTGTTTTATTTGCTTCGTTCCAGCAAGTAGTAAATATCAAAGTCTCAATCAGCATGAATTCAGCTCTGTTTTTGGTATAAGGAAAATATTTTGTGGTTTTGGTGGTCATCCCGTGTATTACATTACCTTTTTTTTCTTTGCAGGTTTCTGACTTACTCTTACCTCCTGGCCTTCAACGCGTGGCTTCTGCTGGCACCCATTACCCTGTGCTATGACTGGCAAGTCGGCAGTATCCCTCTGGTCGAGTCTGTCTGGGATGTGAGGAACTTGGCCACTGTCTTCCTGGTGCTGGTGCTGGTGTTACTTAGCCTTCACTGCCTAGCTGCATTCAAGGTAGCACAGAAAGAGATGCAATTCAGCATTTTGTTTAAAACTTTTTGTTTCCTAAGCTTCAGCTGAAATTTTAAGCAATTTTCCTCCCAAATAAATTGGATTGAGATGGAAAAACATACCACATCTGACTATTTGAATGTGTCAGTCTCTAATTGGTTTGATTTGAGGACAAAACTTGGCCCAGAATCCTGCATACAGTGACTGATCCAAACCCCAGTGAAGTTTCAGCCTGCCCCACAGTTGGTAGGCTCTTTACCACTTGCTGTGAACAGGACTGGGGACTGATATCTGCAGAGCCATTTGAAAATGAAATTTATTATTGTACCAGTAACTTAGCTGTGCTTTTAGAACACGTCTTGGTTACATCTTGATGAGAAGGTTCCCCATCAGCAAAGTAACAGAATATAGGAAGTTTGAAATGATCTGGAAAATGTTATTTAGCATAAATGATCTAGTTGGTAAGCCGAACTTTGAATTCCAGCATTTCAGATCCACTGTTAATTTTATTACAGAAATGAAAGTGAGGGTGTAGCAGGTTCGAGAAGGGCCAGAGATCAGATATGGTCTGCCATAGAAGAGTGTCTTTGTAGTGGGGAGTTTCTAACTATTCCCTGTGCAGTTCTGTTGTGGAAGTTTCGTTGGGAAAAAAATAGCAGAGGTGTAACAAGTTTTAATATCTTTATTATCCTAAGATGTGCAGGTCGTACATATGCTTCAGTCTACTCCAACAGTCTTCTCTGTGCTCCTGATAAGAGCACAAAATGAGCCAAATGGTTTGAGACTGCAGTGTCATTAATTTAGATTATACACTGACAGGTGCTGTATGGGAAATACTGGAAAATACTCTGTTAGGTATTCACTTTTTCTACCTGCAGGTTGTACATCATCTTGTATTCCTTCTTCTTTCATTACTCACTGCTAGAGATACCCAGAAGTGTTTGTATTAGACCTAATCCTGTTTCCAGGGAAGTTAATGATAAAATTCTCATTACCCCGGCACCAAACACTTCTGAAAAAACTTATCCCACTTCTTTGAAGTTTCGGGTGCTTTTTATTTCTTCACCTGTTGTTCGAATTGGTACTGTGTGCAAGATTAATGTCACTGGTTTGCTGTGAAAAAGTATTTCAGAATCATCCAAAGACATTTGTGTGGGTAAAATGGCAATCCTTTGAGTAGCTAAATTATTTGTCTTTTGTCAAAATCCAAAACGAAGTATTTCAAAACACTTTGTGCTTTAAATGTCTAGATTTTATTCATTTTTACTCCTTTTTTAAAGGCAAAATAATTCTGTACGGATTTATGAATATGACTATTTGATTTGAAACTAAAAGTTTTTTTTTTTTTGGCAAGGATGATTTTAACGTTTTAACCACTGTTAACATTTCCTTAAGCAAAGTGAATTTCACTCTCCAGGCATCTACTTATTGAACACCTTGAAATTCATGATGTGGGTTCTCTTCTGCTTGCTGTTGAAAACCGCAGACGTGGAATGAATTGGATCTGAAACAGTCTACTTTTGTATCTAATGCAAGTAGAATAATCACGTATTCTTGACAAAGTTCTTCAGCCTCAGCTCACCAGTTTCCCAGCAAAACTACTGTGAACATGGAGCCATTAACGGTTCCTGGATGTCAACTGGGACATGCTATGCCCACCCCTAGAAGCATCTGAAGCATTCTGCTTTTAGGAAGATTCTAAAATTCTGAATTTCCACTTTAGTTTTAGTTACACTCGTAACGACCCAGCTAGGGGGTTAGGTGGTGTGAAAATGACTGTGAAATACTGAGCAAGATGAGAGACATTTCCTAGAAATAAATTGCTTGGAACACTCAGGAATGTCTTCTGCAGTGAAGTTTAGGATGCATGAACTGTGGGTACAATGCGTGATATTTAGGCTCTTAAGAAAACTTCTTTCCAGCTGTAACAGAGTGGCTTTTATTAAAGCATTGCTTACCCAAGAAGACTGTCCTTCTATCAAGCCCCCCTCAAACTACATTGCACTGTTGCAGTTTGTGGGTAGCATGAGATGTGTCAGTTGGTTTTTCACATTTCATAAAGTTTAAGAAGTCCTTCTTTCTTCCTGGGGCAGACTCACTGAACTGTCTTACCAGCCATTTTCTTTCCTTTTTCATTGTAAAATCCAACCTGGAAGTAACAGCTTGAAGTTTTCACAGGAATGGTTTTAGAGTGAGCCAGGAAATAGTTTGTGCATCTTTTCTTTGTGTGTGTAGGTGTGAATAGGCAAGAGAGGACAAAACCTCATATTCTTTTCTCATTGGCATGAACTCTTTCTGTGGCATGGAGGATGGAAATGGTAGAAGTGGTTTTATTGGAACTGAAGACATCTGTGAAGTGAACACTGAATTAATTTCCAGTGGCGAGTGGTGGTGTGTGTATCCACAAAACAAGCTCATAGGAGACTGTCAGAATATATTACATGGAATGTAATTAGAGAATGCATGTATTGGATTTCTGCCTTTTGTTGCCACTGAATTTTAAACAGGGCTAATTTGTTGTTGACTTTTGTGACTAGGGCAATAACCCTGTTGGCATGTATGTGGGATGCTGATAAAGGACATCTAAGGCATGGAGCTGTCTTGTTTCATTTCACTTTGTGAATGTTGTTTTACCTCATAAAGGGAAACAAATAGTGCAAGATTTCCACCCATAAGTGCTTGGCTTTGTATATGTCTGTTTCTAGATTGGATAGAGTTCTTATGTTGGAAAAGCAGAAATGGAAGGCAGACATCGAGTTTGTCAGCTTCGAGAGAGAAACCTCTCCCCTTGTATTTGTGTGTTTTACTGTTGATTTCCTTCTTACACAATGAGGAAGCCACTTTAAAAATTTCTTTATGAATTTCTTATATACAACTTTCATTCACTGGGTTGTTTTGTGTCTGTAGTGCTAATCTCTTGCGTGTTGGCCAAAGAGTATGGAAAGAGCTCTCCTATGAGCAGTTCCCTAAGAAAGACATGCTGCTTTTCAGTGTTCAGGTGCGCAGCTGTGCTCATGTCTTACTGTAATTGTCCCTGTCACAGATGACAATCTTTAGGAAGTCTGATGCACTAAAGGGAAGACTTGCTCCTTGACATACTGCAGCAGTCTCCTGTGTGAGTAAAGGACATTGATGTCATCTCCAGTGTGACAAAGCAGGGGGCATTACAGCAAATGCCCACATCCCAGAGAAATAGTTGGGGGAAAAAAGATGATGAATTTTGATTATTGTTCATTTTCAAAACCAGCCCCAGCCTGAAGGAGCTGAGTTGGTGTGTTTCCAGCTTTGTGTCTAATTAGTATGTTTTCCAGCTAAGGTCACTGGAATGGCTGAACCACTGTCTCGTTCTGGTTGCCAAGCAAGCTGGTTGCAAAGCCAAAGGAATAATCCGTGGAATGCATCAAATGGCCACTAACATAACCAGGGGCCCATAGCACTGCCTTTCTATACTGGAAGAAATGGTGAGCACCTAGTGAACTAGAGAGGACAATTTTTGGCATATCGTCGGGATGGCAATTATTTCTTTGACATGTCATAATAAGTCAATGAGCATGAAAGGAAAACCCTTCAGATGTTTGAAATGCCACTGTGCATGGCATTTTGAGGTTGCTGTTTAATTAGCAGTGTGATTAAAATGCTGTTTGTCCTGTTGTGGCTTTGAGTGTATGCGCAGAGCACACAGTGGATTGGATTGTACATTCTATATGGTACCAGCAGTCAACCAGGGGCAGCCATGGGGAGGGCAGAAAGAGGGAACACTTGGGTGTGTCTAATGGGCTAATTTTGACCAAGGTGATCTGAAAAACTCAAAGTAGTGACTAATGTACCCAACCAGTCTGGGGCAATTTATTTGCCTTGTACAGTTTGGACCTCATCTTGCATTAGACCAGTGCTACTAGGTACGTAATGGTGGCCAACCACTCCTTCCCCTTGTTCAGCAGAACAGTCATGTGCAACAGTTTGTTCATATCTTAGGAGGGAGTGCTTCTTATGTTTCACATCAGTAATAAAAAGTAATCTCTATATCCTGTAGGAACATATTGTTCTGAAGAATGTGCTTTGCTGCTGTGTAATGACATTGCTATGTATGGCACAGGAAGTTGTGCTGATTTTTGGTTTATATTCATTACACGCAACTGAGATATATATTATTATTCTGTTCTTTTATATGCTACAGTTCATTATTTTTTTACTCAGAGATAATTTTAGTTTTAAGGTAATGCTGCCTCTACATTTCTCTGCATAGTGCTCCTTAGCCAAGGCAAGGCATTTTATACCAAATTATTATGACTTTAATTCTTGCCATAATTGACATCCTATTATCATTTATCCAGAGCTTTATATGTATGAATATCTTCCGAGCATATTCTTGAGCCTCTCACAGGCTATATTTCCTAGCTGTCAACATTCGATAACATCAGGGAGGGGAATGCATTTGTGTCTTCTCCTCGTGTGCATGTTTCTGTTGCTTTTGCAAGCACTCATTATGTGTATTCTCTCGTGCTATTTACTTTACCCTGCACTCCCGAGACCTTTGCCTGGTTTCCCAGATTTGGCATTTCATTAATAAATCACAGCTTATGGACCTTTCTGGGGAACAATCGCCTTTTGTAATATTCTGCAGTAGTAACTGCACGGTTGGAAAGTACGCCTTGCAAAATTCGTATTCCACAACACTCCCAGAACAATACCTGCTTCAAAGACACTGCAAGGTGAATAAGGCTGTTTATTGACTGAGTCTATCTGACGAGTTGGAAACCACAGTCATTTTCATAAAAGGTCCATTTAAAATAAATCCTGCTTTCATTTTCCTGAGGGCCCACTTGAATTCCTTCCACACAGAGAAGGTCAGGACTGATGTTCTTAATCCTTAGCAGCGCGGTTTTTTTCTATGCTGCTTCTCTTGTTAATGTTTGCTTCAGGGAGAGAGTAATAAGCCAGAAAGACTGTGCTTGGCGAGAGCTGCAGGAAACGGGGAGCCCTGTGCTGGCTCTCAGCATGCCTCGTGCGCTGCCTGTGCTCTGCAGGATGCTGTGAGAGGATCAGCTGCGGGGCTGCAGGCGCACAGAAGCCTTCCAGGGTGCTCCCCAACAAACTGAGCAAAAGAAACCTTCATCTGTTAGTATGTTATTGCTGTCCTGAATTAAAAAAGCAAACGCAGGAACTGCCAAAATAGCTTTTCTATCAGATTTTTCTTCTTGGTAAATGGTTGGGATGAAAGGTTTGGAGTGGAGCAGTCTGATTAAGTACAGCCATAGCTGAGGCAGCTCTCATTTTGCTCACCATGAAGATGCTCAGGATCTCACCAAATGGGCTTTTAACTCCTGCAGGGCTTTGTCACGCTAGGTGGATACTTTGTGTTGGGGTGATTAGTTCTGCCATGTTCAGCTTATTAGCATGAATTACTGTATTTTCAGAAATGGTCTTTTTGTTTGCTACCATTTTCTTCTTCTGGTTTCAGTTAGCATTTCAAGGCCCGCTCAGAGCTGAAAGGTTCTGGAGTGGCACAATAGCAGGGTTGAGAAGGAAAGAGAGAATGGAATGAGTACCAAGAAATACATAGGTGGGGCTGATAATAACACTCATTGCTCGTAGTTGATCTGGTTAAACATTATGGAGCCAAACTATTGTGTGATTTTGTTTCGATCTTCTTGTTCAGCGTTACCTCTCAAGGGCAAACCCACCACAAGCATTTTATTTTGCAGTGATTATGCTTGTACATATCACAAGCAACGTGTGCATGTTTGAATTTTACCTTTTTCTTTTTTCCATGTAGAGAAGCAGATTGCAGTCACCAAATAAAAGGGAGAGGAAAAAACAACGACAAGGTCAAAAGCATTTTTCTGGTTCCTGGAGCACTTTGTTGACTTTCCTATTTCCTTTTGGAATGTTCCACTTCTTGTTTTAAAGATGTGTGCTCCTGTATCCTGCTCAAATCAGTTCATGAAATGGAATTAGGGGCTGCACAGATTAGGGACTGGGAAAATGAGCTTATTTCTTCAAGGAATTTTAGCAGTCTGGGAAAGAAAGACTGTAAACAGACATCCGAATGGATGGGTAGCTGAGGTGAATGGGGAAAAAGGAAATAGTTTATATCAAAATTTTACTATAATATCAAAATATCTATAGAAGACAATTCTGTGCCCTACTGTGGGTTATGGGATGAGGAAAGGACTACTTTCTGCTTTTATTACATAGCTGAGAGCCTGATCTCCAGAGCTGCTGAGTATCCAGTTTCCTCTGATGTAAATGGAATTTTTAAGTACTTTCAGCATTCTCGACAAAGAGGCTTTGTTTTACGTACTGATAAAGACCAGGACTTGCTTCTTCCTGAAAACTGAAAGTCACCAGTCTCATCAGGATAATCTGAGATATCTGACAAGGATTTCTCTTCAGCTAATCCATGATTAGGGAGCCAGTGATGCTTCCATAGGCTTTGAATCTGTTTCTGACTGGTTTCTGTTCGCTTGTGCACCAGCTCCTGCATAGGTACTGTGGCTGCTGAACTGCAGAGTACATTTTGGTTCTGCCACCGAATGACAGAAATGGAACCAGCATGTCAGGTGGTTAATAGGCAGTCAGCAGAAGTGGTCAAAATGGCATTGGAGGTCTCTGTGGCTTTGGACTACCTGTGAAGTATAGAATTTGCTTGATTCTAGTCAGTACTAACTGCATAGGATTTTACCAGAGCTAGATGATCACTAAAGAAAAACCAAGCTATTTTAGGAAGACAGTGATTTGCTAAGCCTGGCATTCATGCAGCTGGCACTACTGAAGATGCTTGTTGTTTTTTTTTCTGTTTGGTTGGTTTTTTTTCTGATGAGATGAAAGAATACAACTCCTGATAAATTGCAATGATTACAGAAATTACAGTTCCTTTTTGTAGGAGCAAGAAAATTAAGCTCAGTGCCAGAGCTAACTTTGAAGCTGGGCATTTGCCTTACCAAATGTTTGTATTTTTCAGACCATCCTGTGTATTTTCAGATACCTAACATTTTGCAAAAAGCAGTTGTAGCTCTCTAGTGCTCTCCTGTTTGGCCACAGAAGATAGACTATGCATCCCATCCTGATTTTTGCTGTTGTCCTAAAGGAGACCATGCTGATGGCACAAGGGACACAGTTCAGCTTTGCCATCCATCACCTCTCTGTGTCTGCAGCAGTGATGTGGGACTAGGGAGCACCTGATGCTTGGTTCGACTGGCTTTCCATCAGCAGAGATTTCTTCCTGTGAAGGAGTAAATCTCTAGGGTTCAATCCTGATTAGAATTATACAATCATGTTTGAGTTGGAAGGGACCCCTCAAGCCCATCCAGTCTAACTCCTCAACAATGAATAGGAACACCTACACCTAGATCAGGTTGCTCTGAGCCCCATCCAGCCTGATCTTGAGTATCTCCAAGGAAGGGCTATCCACCACATTTCTGGGCAACCTGATCCTGTGCTTCACCACACAATTAGCTTATTAGATTTGCTTTTTACCATTACTCATGAATATGCTATGAATTTGATATGCTTCTAACACAGTCCTTTTATCTTTAATACCATTTACATGGAAAGTGCAAGACTAGAAGTCTGCAAATCTTGACCACATGCCATGTGAGATGCTGCTGGTGGCTGGATGCAGGCTGATGAGGCATCACATTGCGGAGCGGCTTGTGGCTTCATGAGCAGCTGATCCAAAAGGAACAAATGGATTAAGTTTGTGCATGGTCTACACTAAGCACTTCCCACTAATTTAGGAGTAAACTGAAGAATTATAATCTGTGATTTACAGAGTCTTGGAGTTTCTTTGAATCTCTGTCTTGTTTGTTGGAATGCTTACCTTACCAGCCTTTGAAAATACGTAATAGCATTTATTACTATTTTACACAGCCACGCAACTACTAATTTTCCTGTATGCTAGCTTCTTTGCACTTACAGTCCAATGTTCCAAACACAACATATCTGCAGTGGACCATCCAGAGCTCATTCAAAGAGGGTGATTTATGCTTTTGATGGGAAGTGCTTACTCCATGGTGCAGTTATATCTTAATGGTGGAGAAGTACTTGTCTGATTCTCAAAGTAAACATAGAGAAGGACCCATTAAACCCATTTGTCTGTCACCGAACAGGCAAGCATTTATAAACACCTTCAGAAATACTTCAAGGTGTAACAGAACTGAGATCCAGGTCTGTAATATCTAAGGTGTGTGGGGCAGAATGGCGAGGCCGGACTCTTTTCAGTGGTGAGTGGAGACAGGACAAGGGGAAACGGCTGGAAACTGCAGCATAGGAAGTTCCACACAAATGTGCACAAGAACTTCTTTACAGTGAGGTGACGGAGCACTGGAACAGGCTGCCCAGGGAGGTGGTGGAGTCTCCTTCTCTGGAGATGTTCAAGACCTGCCTGGATGCCGACCTGTGCGACCTGCTGTAGGGAACCTGCTTTGGCAGGGGGGTTGGACTCGATGATCTCTGGAGGTCCCTTCCAACCCCTACAATTCTGTGATTCTGTGAAGTTGTTTGCCCAGCTGCTACCTTCCCTGAGACACGAGGGAGGTTGTCCTTGTAGCTCTGCTCCATGGTGCCTCAGCTCTTGGAGGTGCTGGAGATGTGAACACGTGTCTCACCATCGTGATGTCAGATTTAATGGATCTGGCACCTCAGGCAGCACTTTACTATTGGGAAAGATTGAAAATTTACAGGTGGCTTTATGCAAACTCCTGAATTAGACAGATATATCAAAGTAATCTGTGTAAATCCTATACTTGTACTTCATGGGCAGTGGCTTGCAAAAAGCTTGTGATCAAGCAGATCACAAGTAGTCAGCAGATGTTATTTGTAGCTCAGGCATGTCTTACACGTAATACTGTGGAACCTCTCTTTCAGTTGTAAACTTGAGTCTTTCCTCCTTTTTCCTCCCAATTGCAAAGGAAACAATTTTTCAGATTTATTGCTGTGTTGATGTCTTTTGACCTGGGAGTGATTCTTTGCTATTCTGTCTGAGACAGTGTAATAGTATTTTCTCTTCCCTTTGGGAAATGGCACAGCGGTGTTCAGTTCTTCAATATGTGTAGGAAAAGTAACAGGTTTAAAAATTCTTCTTTATTGATTGTGGTTACAATATAAGCAATGCCTAATCATAATTACAGATAAGAAACCTCACCAACCTAACTGCTGTAAGGAATGCTATTCTGTTGTAAAGCTGCTTTGTCTTTAACAAAAGGAATAATTTAAGGTTAATTCAAGGGTATTTTTTTTCCTTCCAGGGAACTCTGTGATAGGTAGGAAGAAAAGCTTAATATTTCCAAGAGAAAGTAAGGTTTTTAAGAAGAAAGGAGATGTCTCTCTGTGAAATGAATGAAGCGTTCTCTAATTTTAGTCCTAGATGTCTCATTTTAAAGAAAAAAAGAAATACAAAATTGCCTCTTTAAGAGCTTTTACTATTGCTCTGGGCACTTGTAAGATGCTGGCTATCCCATGTTTTGCTCAGCTGTCTCATAAGTGGCTTAGATGACCTGAGTGTTCATACAGTAAGTCTGCAACCAAATAAAAGGTCCTGATATTTCTTTTCCATTCTTTTCTTTTTCTTTCTTTATTTTTTTCCACGACAAAGCATTGTAAAAAATGTAGCACTACGAGTTGTTTTTGTTATCTTAACAAAATGTGGAGGATATCGCCTAGTGGCTTGTGTTCAGTTGAAGGTCCTCCTGCTGTCCCTTCCTAATGCCTTAACAGTACCAGTCTCTGCCATTCCTGTGCCACCCAGCCTTGCATGTCTCCTTGTGTATAAATCTTCAGCCTCTCTTAGAGAAGGGCGAGTAAAAGGGGAATCTGCTGAGTAAATTTTGATAGGGAAAAGAATAAAGGAGAAAACAGTACCCTATGAGACTTCTTGCCATTAGCTTCAGCTCTCTAATGCTATCATTTGTGTTACACAAGATCCTTTCAACATGTCATGGTCACATTTCTGTCCTTTTCTTCTATTTCCCAGTGCTGCCTAGGTGAGTAGGTGTGCAGGAACACATGCCATACATCTAATCTTCACAAGGCTGGAAGAGGAGAACTGGCAGTTCTTGAGTTTGAGCAAGGGCTGGTTTAGGCTTAATGTCTTGATCCATCAGTAGGCACTAAGTTTCTACACCAGTACAAGCTGTTTAGGGTAGTGGGGAATAAGATCTGGCTGTCATTAAGGTAGCTATTTATCCAGTATAAATTCCAAATTAATGGCCACAGATGAGTTTCAGATGACCTGCAACCCCACCTTCTGTTTCTGCCCAGGTTCTCTGTATGGCCAGTCCTCCCTGGCGAGACACGGCAGGTGTGCTTACATGTTAAGGAAAAGTCGATGGCCAGATAGAGAAGAGAACTCCAAACTGAGCTGTATGGGATGAGCTCAGCAGTTTGACCCACTGGCTCATCAGCATGACCACGCATGGCAAAGAAGCAGCAAAAGCCTGGCTGGGGCCTTCAGCATGGCACACCTAGGATGATATGTGGGGTAGGAATGGTAAGGGATGTAACAGGAATGGAAGTCACAGAACCACTGGATTTCATTTATTTTGTTTTGTGCATTCGTTTTAGAATAACAGAGGCAACTTATGTTGTTTATTGCCTCAAATATGTAGTCACCTCTTTGTTATTTTTGCTGGGGTACCATTTTGACACACAGTTAGAGCAGCTCCTTAAAAGGATGTAAAAATATTGACTTCACATTCCTATGATGGGAAAGTTGAAACGCAGCCAAGCAACACTGAGTCCCACATGCTTAAACTTAAAGGCCTTCGAGGACCATTTCTTAACAAACCCTCTGCCTGAACCAAATGCTTTAACAAGGGCACTGCTGGGTACCAGATATGTCTTGTTTCAGAAATCAGTGCTACTACAGAGGACTCTGCCTTTCCATGAAGCTGGCTTGTAGCACTGGGCTCCTGTGTCTTAGCCCTGCCATGGGGATTGAGCTGGCAGCCCTCAATGGCATTAGTCTAAGAGCTGTGACTTGTGCAGGGAGAAAAGGCACACAGTAACATTTTCTCCTTTGGTCTAGCTAACACTTTCTCCTTTCTCCCATTGGATGTGCAGGTTTTATTTGTCTTTTTCCAACATTAGGTTTCCTTTGCTTATCTGCAGCACTGCAGCTTTGGATAACAGTGTGTCCTTCCTAGAGAGGTTAACTAGAGGTTGCTCTCCCAATTACTGATTCAACAAACAACAACTGAGGAACTATTTGATAGCGGGTTCATTTTGAAGCAGGAGTGTATTAGGGAATATTCTATGCATTAGCCCAATATTCCTTCTCGTGCCTGTGGATCTTTGTTGTCAGACTCACAGAGTGTAATGATGGCAGCAAATGGCCCCATAATTAGGCCAGACAAGATGGGAAAGGAAGGTGGTGGTAAGAGGCAGGAGAGAAATGGGAGTACATGTCCTGAGCTTGTTTTGAGGAAGGACTGATAATTTGCATGTAGAGTTGAAGAATAATTTTTAATCCCTTATTTTTTCTATCCAATTTTCTGTTGTAATTAAAAGCCTAAATGACCATTGCTGGGCATCTCTGCTCATCAGCTTAATGGAATAGTATCTGCTTCAGATAATAAGATATTTCAGGTTCTGCTGTGGCTTCAGGAAGGCTGTACTATCTGTGTTTTTAAACATACTGAAAAAGTAGACAATAGACACAGGTAATTGCGCTTTATTAATAAAGAAGTCTGAAGACTTGAATTATGCTCTTCTCCCTGTCTTCTGTTTCCTCTGACCCAGAGGAAGTCAGTGCCCTTTTTGAACCTGCCGTTCAGTCAGGGTATAAAAGACTCTCTTATAAAGCAACATCAGGTCTTTTTTTAACTTGAGGATTTCCAAACACTCTGCTCACTAGGATACCAGTACTGAGTGGGAGAGTCTGTTGGTCTCCTTCGTTTCTGTGGCAAATGCTCAGTGTGTAGAACTGTGGAAACCTTTATAGAAACTGGTGCTGGTTGAAAACTTGTATTCAAAAGGTGTTTTTATTTTTCCTAAAACATTTTTTCAACTTTGTTTTCTCTCTGTGACATTCAGGATTAATTTTTATCATAGAATTATAGAATGATTTGGGTTGGAAGGGACCTTTAAGGTCATCCAGTTTCAACCCCCGTGATACAGTCAGGGACACCTTCCTCCAGACCAGGTTGCTCAAATCACTGTCCAGCCTGGCCTTGAATGCTTCCAGGGAGGGGGCATCCGTAACATATCTGGGCAGATTTATCTAGATGAAAGTCCATCTAAGCATTTTTTCTTTTCTCCTTCTAAATGGTCTCAGTTACTATTAATGCTTATGTGGTGGTATGTGTTCCTCAAAGGGCATAAACCAAACATGTTGGTGATACAAACTGGTAAGTAGAATCTGTGTGAAAAAAAAATATTGTTTAGTGGCTGTGAGAAGTAACACAGTGTTGGTGTGTCTAAGAAGATACGAGAGTGCTGCTTGTCATTCGTGCATGTGTGAAAGCTGAGATACCACTCTGGTCCACATTTGGGCAGCCTGGATAGTGTTGCACACTGAGTAGATGTAATCTGACCCACCTAAAACCAATTCCTCAGCACCTGGACAGAGTATTATGTCACACCATTGTAGTACTTTAGGATGCTTAGTCATTTGCCATGTGAGCTTTTTGCCTACCACTGACTAACAGGGTGGATTAGATATTAAGTCTAGCCTGAATGGCTAACCTTTAGGTGTCTAAAGGTAGAAAAGATAGATCCTGTCCTCATAAACATACTTAGTACGCATCATGGTTCAATCCTGTAGCTGTAATAGGTTACTATGTGTTTGTGTGCCAGGTTAGCCTTCTAACATATAACATTATGCTTTGTACCTGTAGAGAATGTTCATAGTCTTTTCCACAGGATAGCATTTTAATACTGAGGTTTCTGAATTTCAGCCATCAATTAAGCCTGCAGTAACTAGCATCAGAGTCTGTGGTTGTGTAGCAGCAACAGGTTGTACTGTGTGGCCCCACATCGCTGACTGGGCTCGCCTCCTCTACTAGAAAATCTCATTCGACATGTCTGGATTTAGGTTCCCACAGCTAAAGCTTTGGAATTCAATTTGCTCTGCGAAGTTGAGAAATTGCCCAAAACAATTAGATAGCACTGCAACCATTAAGCTATTCTGCTTGCATCTGTTTCCAAATGTGACAAAGTTTGACTTCTTTGAATGGATGCAGAACAGCGCTGCTGCAGCTGATGACACAGTGGTATGGCAGGGTAGGCTGGGTGGTTTTACAGACCTAATACTGCACTTCTTTTAGCTTGATTTTATCCCTTGACATCACCAGCAGAAAGTGTGAAATGAGTTGATAGCTTGGGGTGCAGCTAATGGTAGAGCTTAACTTGCCGAAAGAGGCTTTGTTCTCTTGGTAGTGGGAATGCTGTGGGTTTCAGCACCCTGAGATTTTTGTGTCAGCCCTGTGAATCACAGTTGTTTCAAACTGCATGTGGCAATTGGATTTCTCCTCAAAGAGGAACATTAAAATGAACTCAGTGAAGGATGTTAACTCAGCTCAAGTGAAAGATATAGTATATATATATAGTATAAGTACATCTCAAATTTCCATCTCTGTGTGAGTATAGAGACTTGTGAGAGACAGTATCATTTCAAGTTTAGGCATCGTCTTGAAAGAGATAAAATGGCTACATTAATATGCCATTTGGGGCGAATTTATTCACACAAAATGTAGCTGATTGAACAGCTTCTCCTCCCTTACAGACACTTAGGATTGCACACAGGCAGTCTGTGCACTTGTGTATTTACATACAAATGTACTGTGATGGACATGTTAATTTATACATTCACACCATTGTGAACTTAACCTATTACTAGAATGGAGTGCATCTTAGGTGCAATTTGTGGTATCTCCAGAGAGCTGCAGAGAAAGAATTTACTTTACAAGAGTAATACATCCTGTGTACTGTGCACATTGTGCACTTTTTGGGCATACCAGATGCACAGACTTTATATAAATATGAAAAAACAGTATATTGCAATAATTTCTTTAAATGCAAAACATATAAACATGAATTTGAGTTGCTTATTTTACTAATAAGAATCTCAGAAGATAAGGCTAAGCAGCGTTGAATGAAGTTGGACTTTTTTAGTTGATATTTGTTTAATTTTGTGTTATTGCAGAAACTGGAACACAAAGAAGTTTTGGTTGGCTTGTTGTTCCTGGTTTTCCCCTTCATCCCAGCCAGCAACCTCTTCTTCAGGGTGGGATTTGTGGTGGCAGAGCGAGTCCTTTACATGCCGAGGTAACTATTGCAATTGAATTCCTTTCTAATGAGACTGCCATCCCATTTCCTAAAAACAGGCACGATTACTTTTACAATTCAGATGTTTATATTGATAGTATGCTTTCTGCCGTTGAGTTGGTGTGATTGTATGAGGGATTTTGTCTTCCGTTGAGAGCAGATCACTCGGCAGGAGCAAAGCTAGCCAAATTCCTTTTCACTTTTCAACACAGATTTTGATGTGTGTGAAACAGCTGAATACAGTGATGAGGTGTTATTTCTTGAGGATTGTTCCCACAGACACTTTCTCCTGACAGCATTCTCAACTGAAATCATCAATGGCTTTACTCTAAGGACAGTATCTGAAGAGTTAACTTGTCGTTCTTGTTGTGTACTGCTCAGCTTTTGTGCTACAAAGGTGCTCAGTGAAAACAAAGGTGACAGTGTTAGGCTGCTAACTTGAGTAGCTGAATATTTTCATGACATATCTGTATAATATTGATTACAAACACATCTATGAGTGGAGGATTTGCAGTTGTAGAAGAGGATCTGTCAGCTTCTGCCTCAACATTTCCCTCAGTTTCCAGCCTCTTAATAAATGTGCTTCAGTGGTCTGAGTGCTTCCTATTTCTTTTAATCAGTGACAGATTTGAGATGTTACTTCTTACATATCCATAGTATCCAGGCTGGAGCCTACAGTGGCATTCAGGGGATATTTATCCAAGGTGCACCAGCCTATGGAGGCCATGTGGTTGACCTTCCAGCTCAAGTGAAGGCACTTGGAGAAGGTTGCTCAGGAACGTGTTTTCCAGCCATAAGCATAAATTATTATTCCTCAGTGGTACAAGTCAGGACTAATACTATTTGCTGGTGAAGTGGATCAGTTCCTGTTATCTCTAATGGGAGCCACTCTTGTGGAGCTGTCAACAAAGCACAGTCCTCACAAAATGTGGTTTAAAAAATCCTAGGAAAACAAACTTCTAGGACTTTTTTTTTTTTTTTTGCAAAGCATTACACATGTTTATTAATCTTTTGTGTAAGTAATATCACAAAAGGACTCCTCATTGGTGTCAAACTTGAGCTGCTACTTTTATTTCATTTATATAAGCCTCCTATGCAGTTGGTCCATCTCTCCATGCTGTACTGTAATCTGAATTGCTTCTTGGGCCAAGTCCTACTGATTTTATTCACATCACTAGCCTTGCTTTTGTCTGATGGGAGCATAGCTGAAAGTACAGTGAGTGAAAGTTGTTCCTGAGTTATTTTGCAAATGATACCTTCAACTAATGGATCTTGCATCATTTCAAATTAACTTGAAAATCAGATTGCTTTAAATTCATGTAACAGAAAATGAGGCAACACATGAAAGCGCAAAGCTATTAAGGAAACAGTCAGCTGAACACAAGGCTGTGTCGAGTGGTTGCATTTCTGAATCTCAAAAGAACAACTGCGGAAAATTCTTCAGCTGTCAGCAGTTCCTTGTCCTCCTCCAGATGAGACTGCTGATATAATGAGAGGAGGGGCAATGAAGAAGAAAAAAGGAGATGTTTGCACAGACAAAATTAATCGGCGTTAACATGTGTGCATATAGTTTGTATAATGCTTTTCATCTCCCTGCGGGCTTTGCAGATATATGACCTATAGTGAAGGGAATTGATAGTTAACCTTTTTTATTTTTTTCAGGCAGGAAAATGGAGGCAGGAGGATTACATGGTTTCTCCAGAGTTAGCCTGTGTCAGTCCGTGGTTCTCTTACGTCCTACTTTGCAATGTGTGGTGTTTGCTTTTAGCCCAGGCAGCTGACAGGAAAGGGAATGAAAGCTCCAGCAGCTAATGGGAGAGGAGGACCGGCATTGTGAAGGCTGCTGAAGGAGACATTTTCCAGCAAAGCAATCTTGAGAACTGATTTCTTGGCTCAATTACTAAGAAACGAACTCTCTTTTCATCCTCTGGGTTCAAACAACACGAGTGGTGAGGAGGGCTTCTGTGTGCATTCCTGACTGTGGCAGAACCAAAATGATGATGTTTTTTCCCTTCCTCAGGAGCACAGCAGTTTAATAGTGATGGCTCTTGCAAGGCGCGTGTTCTTTATTTAGAACAGCCTGTAGCAGTTTGCTTCTGTTGAAAAGCGCTTTTCCTTTGCTTTGCCGTTTCTTCTCTGAAATTCAGCTAACCAGTCAGAGGTGGTAATTCAGCTTTATTTAGACAGAAGTACTGAATCACATGGTGAGGACTTGCTGACCTGTGTTTTCGAGGTTATACAAGAAGGTGCTTTTCTATCTCCGTTTCAAGTAATAGCCTGTTATTAGTTGTTACAGGTTTTACAGGTGTATGCACTGCCTGTATGTGTCACAGCCTCAAGTCCTAATTCAGTGTCGTTCAGCAGTTACCTGGGCAAAAAGTCAAGCATTTTGTTGTCAGTAAAAGTTGAGTAAGGACCCAAGGATTTATGTAAAAGATGTAAATGCAAAGGCAGGAGGAATAGGCTTTCTACTTAATGGCTAATTATACAGCTGGGCCTTCCTTTCTGGAGGCGGATGGCTGTTTTGAACAATTCCTCTTCTGTCTGAGCTGTGCCTCAGGGAAGAGGGATACAAAACAAGTCAACCTGGTTGAATGTTTTTTTTTGTTTTGTTTTTGTTTTTTTAATTAGCCTTAGCAAAACAGAAGTATTTGGAGAAAATATCTCTTATACTTAGTTTTCATTTGAGGATTACAAGTGTTTTTTTTCTTTTAAATCAGAACTTTTTAAAAGTAGCACTGCTTAAACCTGAAAATTTTCATAGGAAATCAATTTATTGTCTTTAAACTTCAAATTGAATTCTTCTTGTTGTTGTTTTCTTATCCTGAAGGGGTGAAAGCGTGTTTTCAGGAGAGCTGAAAGTGTGAAATATTCCAGAAAATGTGGGCAGGATACAATTCCAGAGGATGCAGTTTTCAAGAGAGGCATCAAAATAAATAACTGGATCAGTGAAAGACTCAAATCACAGCAGGTTTTCCATTGCAGGTTTTAAAATGCAGATGTAATTATCCATAATACCTACCCACCAGTGTTGCTCAGAACACTGCAAACAACATGTTTTAAAATTGGGAACAACTCTGTGCATCCAGTCATTCTGAACCATGTGCCATTTGTCTGTATACTTGAATGCGAGCACTCACTCCTACCATGTGTTGCCCTTCACATGCACATACAGGAGAGGCAGAGAAATCTCTGGAGTTTTCCATTCAGGAGTTTCCTGCTCTATTGACTTTGCAGCAGAACTGTAGTTCCTCTTTGCCTCATAGGATCAGACCTATCCTAGGGGAACAATTTCTGCCTTTTCCTCATCTTTTACTGCTGCTCTACTAGCTCCTGGCTGGGCTGCTGTGTTGTAACTGGATGTCTGAAGCTTTTTTTACAAGTTTGTAACAACCAACAAATCAACCCAAGTGTTGCTATATGGCTTATTTCTGACTTGTAGAGCAACTCAAGCTGAAAGCAGTAGGCAACCTAGCAGTACCTACACAGCTACCCTGGCAGCTCATTTGAGGTGCATACTGTAATGAGTCGGTCACAGAGTGCACCATTACTCTTTCCCAATTGGGACAATTACAACTTGATGCCATTTTTTTCACCAACTCTTCAGTTTGTTAATAGTTGATGCTGCAACCCTAATTGTCAGTACTGCTGCTATAGTCATCATGGCATTTGTCTATCTAATAATCTACAGTTAAGACAACTAACAGAAAAAAAAGTGTGATTGCACTTTTCAGGAATTCAGTGTATTGTGGCTTTCCCTAAGCCATAGCAAAGCAGGGGCTCAATGGAATTTCTGCCTTTGCACAGGGGACGCTTTTGGTTCTTTGTGCTAATGCATTCATTCAAATTAGTGTAATTATGTACACTGTTAAGTGGTGTAATTGGGAAGAGGAATAAAAAGAAAGAAAAAAAAGAACCTGATGGGTAATGGGTTAATTTGTAATTTCTATAAACATGAATACTCCTGAGTAGAAGTCCTCATTGCTTGCAGCCTCTTGAGGATGGGACTTACTGGTGCTTGTCTTTTCTGGGAGCATGTCATGCTCTCCACTTTACTTTCTTCAAGGCAGCTACATAACATGGTAGGGGTGGTGGTGGTGTACTTTCTGTTTCCGTTGCCATCCCATTATTTAAAGTTACCTGAAGTGGAAAGCTCTCCAAGACTGAGGAGCCAAATTCCCAATTACCTGTTCAGCATTCCCTCAGTAATACATCAGATCCTGTAAGTAGTTAATCTGGCTTATGGTAATCTAGCTGAAGGAGCTTCAGTTTTCAATTGGAACCAAGTACTGACACAGCAAAGTCAGCTATGAAAGTCCCACTGACTCAATGCAGTCAGTTTATCTTTCTGCTCCTCCATCTTGATTCCTTTGGGATCTGGAATCCAAGTCACACCTTCTCCATTTACTTAAAGTCCCACAGTTTTAATGCAGTGCTATTGCTGCTGCTCCTGCCAGGGCCTGGCAGCTGAAACAGCGTGGTCAGAGTGAGTCATGCTATATGGCCCGTAGAGAAGCAGAGGCCTGGAGGCTCTGCAGGGCATACAGGGCACTGGGAGCGCCTTACTGGTGGCAGCAGGCCAGCCCTCAGCCCCAGCCCGCCTCACCATGAGGCTGGAGGCTGCACAGTAGCCAACAGCTGAGGTCAATGTGGCATTGAGCCCTCTGCAGCCCACTGGGGCCTATGCAGAGGCAGGCACTCCGCTTCTGCTTCGCTCTGTGTTGAAAAACAGCTCCACCCCGTTGCTTTAGAAGGGGCTGTGGGGATTTACTGCTTGTAGGAAGGCTAAGCCCTGTAAGCATCTACCTTTCAGATGCGTTTCCAAAGCTAAGCCCCTGCTTTTGAAGGCTTGCCTACCCCTATTAAACACTTCAAGGAGAAATCAAAGCAGCCATCCTCTGCTAATGCAGGCAAGAAATGCTGAGATGCTAGTGCCAGATATTTTGGCGAAAGGCAATAAAGATGAGGGAATAAAAGCCAAAATGATTCTGCAAAGCTGAAAACGATTAGCTCATGGTGCGCTTGGTCTAGACTGCAGTCTTTAGTTGTTTTAACTAAATTTAAAACATGCTTTTGAGAAGCACGTTGTATTTTGGCCATGTAGAATTGATTCAGGAAAAGGCTGTATTTGTGTTGAGCATGAGCATTAATGGCTGTTCTGGAAAGATTTTTCATTTTATTGTGCTGTATTAGGTTAAAGGGAAACCTTCAGACATGTTTATCTTGCTCTTGAAGATAAGACATATGTGAGAAATAACTCACAATTTCTCAGAAATAACACTAAATTACATTCACGTCATCTTGTAGAAATAATCTGTTTGGTTGCGCTGATTAAAAGAGGAATTCTTATTTACAGTGGAATGTAGTCCCCTTAAGAAAATATATTGTGAGATTTAATAGAAATAGTTTCTTACGTGACACTTTCGAAGATTTGAGGTGAGACTGAATGGAAAATTATATATCTGCCACAGAATTTTGGAAATAATTACAATATTTTAATTAAAGCTACAGCATATAGGCTCTGCCTCACTAAAGAATATAAGATTTTAGGGGACTGTCTGTGGAATCCCCATGGAGTCATATAGGAATTTTCATTTATAAGCTGTCTCTTTCTGTATTCAAAAGCATGAAAAGATTCTGTATTACCTGGAAATATTTCAGACAGGAATCTGTTGGAAGTTAATTCAGTCTTGGACTCAAGCACTCTAATGAAGTGAATTTGTTTATCATGTGACTTTCATTGGAAGAGAGGGAAGGGAAATGTGTGCAAATGTTAAATAGCCATTCAAAGGCTATTTCATTCATTTCTACTTCATATTTCCCTTCTAATAAGGAAAATAGGAGTTCCTAGATTTTCTGTAATTATGTTGTGCTCTGAATAGAGGATGGCGTTGCTCATGGAGGTAAATCATACTGATGACTTAACCAATCATGTCTAAGTGTCTTTAGTACAGATCTATAGATTTATCTTAGAGCTAGAAGGAAAGCCTAATACTATCTCATAAGGTATGCTCCCAAATTACATGTATGCTGCCAGTGTTTATTGTTCTCTGTCTCTTTGTATTATGTATGACTTGCTGACCTTATTCCAGGAAAAGGCCTCTTAATTAGTAGTAAGTTAAACACACTAGTGTTACTTTGTTATCATAGTAACTGTACTGAGTTGTGAGGTTTGCTTTTTTTTCCCAACAACATCTGTTGTTTTACAATACATGGTGGTGGGTGTCACATCTTTAAAAAGCCTTAGTGTCCGAGAATTGGCGATAAATAAATAAACTGTATCCGTTCCATATGATCATGGAGACAATTCAAACAATGCTTTTCCTTTTGTCTCCAAAGTTTGATGCCACCAAGTAAGCATGGATGCATAGGGAATAATGTTGGCTAGCTGCAGGTAACAGAGGCACATCCTGCTTGCCTTTGAACATTTAGTGCAAAAAAGTGACTGTTCCAATAGGCTTTTCCCTCACAGTCCTGGGTGGTTGAGAAAGTAAGGTTTGATACAAAATTTTCCCATGGAAAATGGGACATTTTAGTTAGTGCAAAACTTTTTGCCAGGGTGTGCTGACTACCCAAGATGGACCTTATGGTCAAAAGGACATGGATGACAGAAATGGACAATAGGATGCATGTGGTCTGGCATTGCTTATATCAGGGCAATGGGGATTCTCATGTGAGCATTGGATAGCATACTCCACCTGCTGCACACCTTCAGTTTCTCAGGATCGTTAACACTGGATCTACACTCTTTCAGTTCAGTGTGAGAGCAGTTTGATTTAGTCCTGCTCCAGGCCCATGCTTGCATTTGTGCCAAGTGAGCCAGCCTATTGCTCACTGAGTTTAATCTAGCCTTGAACCAGCTGCAAGAAGAAACTTCATCCAGCACTAAGTTCGGCCATACAAAGTTAACTTTTCAAAACTTCTCAAATATGTTTGTCTTGGTACAGTAAGGTTATTCTGGGTCAGCAGGTAAGGTTTGGTGACTGGAGAGTTTTGGGGACCCTGGCTTGAAGCCCTACAGCTGAACTCTGTTTCACATCCCCACTTCGAACCCTGACCTAGCACCGAGATGTGAACCTGAGTGGTCCAGGTCACAAGGAGAGCCCCTAAATTTTGATTCTCTGTTTCTTCTGGGTGACCCAGATGCAAGCTAATGTGCACATATACTATTCTTGCAGACAAAAACATTTTTTAAAAGTCCTGATCCTAAACAGCTCCACCCTTGAAAACCTCGACATTTTTCATTTAATAGCATCTTGACTACCTGCCAGCACCAGTCGCACTGGACCTCCATGCCTGTGGGCACTGCTCTGGGGCAGAATGAGCCACATTGAGCTATGCCTGTTTTGCCAATGCTCTCTTCTGCATCAGACTGCGTGACTGAGAGGCAGGAGTGGCCCAAATGGTGTGCAGAGTATGCTTTTTGCAATCAATGACTCCCCATTAGAGAAGTGTGAGTGCAACCATTTTGTTTAATGGGGATGAACTGCCTTTCCAGCTTTTTCCCCTGCAGCAACAGCCCTGCCTGTGCAGCTTGGATGGCTTTGGCATGTATCCTCAGCTCATGCTATGGAGCTGGAGCAGCTTTGGCTGGGAGCATGAAAAGCGTGTTGTGCCTAGGAATGTCTGCATGAGTCTGGACTGGGAAATGTGTAAGTGACTTTAAGAGAGTCCAGTGTTTGCTTTCAGCATTTGGATCGGGCAGCAGAGAACATCGTCCTCCTGGCTGCACCTCCCTGACAGCAGCAAAGTATACACTTAATTTAAGCGATGTATGCAAGGGTTAAACTTGCTTCAGAGTGGCTCAAAAGTGAGGGTTAGTTTTTATGGAGAGAAAGGGAGCCATCTGAACTAAGTGCTGGAAATCAAGAAGGAGGTTTGCAGCCCAGAAAGAGCCTCCGGGGCGAAATGTCAAAGCCGAGTGCACTTTCTGTTCTCAGTATAGTTTTGGGATAATCCCTTTTGTTGCATTAACAGCCCCTGAATGGGGAGGTATTTCTTCCATGCTTTGACAGGCTGCTTCCAGGCAGCGCTTTTCATAACTGCTCTGTATGTATGCATCTACTTGGACTCTTATCTGGGCTGAGATCTGGAGTAACTGCTTTGAGATCAGTGGATTTACTTCAGGCTTACATGCATGTGGCTGAGATTAAGTCTGTTCCAAAAATCCCAACCACCAAACAATGACTTCACAAGATCTGACATCCCCAAAATAACCATTAAGGAGTGTGAGGAAGGCATCCTTTGGGCACAGTTTCTCCCACTCGAGTTTACAGCCACACCTGCTGCTGCCCTGCAGCCACGGGGCAGGGACTTAGTGCATCCCTTCTGCAGCACCCACCCTTCTCCTCTTCGCAGTGGAAGGCTGTACCTTGCAAAGTTGCAGGTCAGAAAATACAGTAAAACACGTCAGTAAAACACACCTCTGCTTTTGGGAGTGCTTTGTAGAAGCAGGGCTTCACGCACCTCCCAGAGGAGGTGAGATGGTTTCCAGTACGGACAGATTGCTGCAGTGGAACATGCCAATAATCTCAGGCTGCAGTGCTCAGATAGCTGCAGTGCTAACCACGTTGTGTCTGCAGTGAGGCAGCATGGCCAGCAACCAAGTGCAGCAAGGCACTCTTGACTTCTTGATGAAAAATGAGGTGTCTGATCCAAACTGGGAGAGAGGAACAGGGGGTAAGCAAATCAAATCAGCAACAGCTCTGGCTGGGAAAAGGAGCCTTAGTGGCTAAAGAAAAGGTTGAATTTGTGATCTAATTACGGTTTGCGAATATTAAGTGTCTGCTGTTTTGGCTCTTATGTTAATCAGGCGGTATTTGTAGCGCTCCATGGGATACAGGGTCTGCGCGCCACCTCGTTCCCATCTGTTTGTGCCTCTTATCACTTCACTTCATGCAGGTGGAACGATATTAACAAACCACAGAAACTACAGATGAAAATCTGTCATTGCATAGCTCCCTGCATGCAGTCTGCCAGAAACGTGTAAACGGCGCACAGTGTTTGCCTACCAAGTGCAGTTCTGCCCTCACTGTAAAACACGACCCCACTAAGGTGTCACTGGTACTGTAGGAGTCCAAAACATGAGGCTGGTGGGTCTGTGTGCCAAGCAAGAATCCCTTGTGCGAGCCCTCACGTAGTGGTAGTGACATTCTGAAGCTGCACGTTCCGCTGTTGTAAGGGTTCTCATTGTGAGCCCAAGCAAAAAGTGTTACCACGTTACCTGTTCCTTAGGTTCTGCTTCACATCTGACCCAGGGCTAAGCTGTCACAGACTTTTCACAGTGGGGAAGGTTGCTGTAGCAAGCTGTTGCCTATCCTACAGAACAAGAAGGGAAAAAAAAAAAGATTAGCAGTTTTACTATAATCCAGTGGAAAATGGACTTAAAAAATAATAGTAGTTTGGGGATTTGGCTTGTTTTCCATTATTTTGCTTTGGCTACAAAGTATGTTAGAAAAATGCTTGAATGACAGGGGAGGCCAATGCCAGGACAAAAGTCTTATAAGAGAACTGGCTCTCTCTCAATAAGAAATGCTACAACTAATACAGAAATAAATCATACAACCATAGGTACACATAAAGGTGACTATGAAGATGCTTAGAATTTAGTATTTAAGTGTATTAATTTTTTCAGGTGGGAAATAGGTTTTTGATAGAGGCCTTTTCATTTTTTTTCTTTAAATGCATGTGAGTAAAGTCTGATTTCCACTGAGCTAATTTTTGATACGGAATTGAGTCCCCTGGCACTCTGAGAAGAAAAGCTGGTGTATTTGTCCTTTGTGTGCTTGTAGGTGATTGCAGTGTCATGGCAGCATTAACCACAGAATCACAGAATGGGCTGGGTTGGAAGGGACCTTAAATATCATCAAGTTCCATCCCTCTGCCATGAGCAAGGTTGTCACTCTCCAGACTAGGCTGCCCAGTGGGCCAAACCATGCAGGAAGTGTCTCAGAGTCACTTGTCAAGTTACCTGAAGTAGATGAGTGCAGTGTCATCATACGTGGTCTTTTAGCCACCTCTGCCTGGACTGCTGCCCATTGCTAAAACCCTCACAATGAGTGAGCCTGGGCCGCTCAGATCCAGCAGCCATTAGGCCATATTGCTGTGCAGCAGCTCTGTCACAGCAAGCTTGGTGCTCTTCTGTTGCCAGACGTTATGTCTCTATATGAAAGCTAATTTCAATACCAGGATTTTTTAGTCTGTTATGAAAGTAGTGGGTTGTAGAGTAAGAGGAAGTCTACATTTGTGCAGCAGTATTTTTTTTCTATTTATTTATTTATTTATTTATTTATTTTTATTTTGAGGGATGCTGGTATGGATGGTTTTTTGTTTGGAGTGGTTCAGTGGATGTGGAGGAGAAGGGTCTGGTTTTTTCGTGATTTCACCATCATGATTTGATCTTAAGTTAGAAAGGTAAAGAGAGGTGCAAAAAAAGTAAAGGATCGTAGTATGAATCTTGGAATGGTTTGGGTTAGAAGGGGCCTAAAAGTCCATCCAGCCCCAATGCCCTGCCATGGGCAGGGCTGCCACCCAGCAGCTCAGGCTGCCCAGAGTCCCATCCCTCTTGGCCCTGAGTACCTCCAGGGATGGGGCACCCACAGTTTCTCTGGACAGCTGTGCCAGGGCCTCACCACCCTGTCAGTGTAAAATTTCCCCCTGACGTTTAATATAAATCTCTCCCTCTTTTAGATTAAAATCATTCCCCCTTGTCCTTTAACCACCTACCCATGAAAAAAGTTAATTCCTCTCCTGTTTATAAGCTCTAAGTATTGGAACGCTGCAATGATATCTCCCCTGACCCTTTTCCAGACTGAACAAGACCAGCTCTCTCAGCCTGTCTTTATAGGAAACGTGCTTCAGCCCTTTGATCATCTCCATGGCCCTCTTCTGGACCCACTCCAACAGCTCCATGTCCCCCTTGTGCTGGGGGCCCCAGTTCTGGACACAGTACTGTGGCTGGGGCCTCAGGAGGGCAGAGCAGGGGGAGACAATCCCCTCCTTCACCCTGCTTGCCATCCCTCTTTTGATGCAGCCCAAGATACTGTTGGATAATAGGTTTAGAGATGTTGCAGACAGTTTTTTTGCATACAATTTTTGGCACAGAAATCACAAATGCACCTGCTTTCCTGGCAGCAAGGACATGTGAGTGCTTTATAGTCCTTGCTCTGCAAAACCTTTTAGCCAGGACATTTCCAACCACTCTCAGCCACAGGTTGGGACTGAAAAATAGATGTAATAGGAAAAACTGTGCAGAGATGCGGCTCTGCTGACTTGCACTGAAGCGTCCCTGGCAAAGCAATGAAGTAGATCTTCCCCACTCTTCCCCTATTGATTTGAGACAGGGAATTGTCTGAAGTTTAAAGACAAACTTACCGGATTCATACTTTCTGATCCCTTTCCTTTTCCCTTTTGTTGAATATGTGTGCATTTTATAATACAGATACATTAACTTTAGATGAATTAGACTGTAATTGTGGCACAACTACAGCCCTGTCCTAACTTCATTGGAGCAGTTTTGCAGTTTTGGGTTCCTATGATTTGGCTCCATGATTGCCTTCTGGCAGCCACTTGGGAAACCATTCCCCTCACTGTCCATACTGAATCCTTGCTGAATGTGGAAGAAGAGACTGGAAAGGGCTGCCCAGGGAGATGATGGAGTCACTGTCCTTGGAGGTGTTCAAGAACCGCATGGATGTGGCACTGAGGGATGCGGTCGGTAGGCACAGTGGTGTTGGATTGGGCTTGGACTAGATGATCTTAGTGGTCTTTTGCTACCTTAATGATTCTGTGATTCTATGATTGCCTTTGGGTTACTGACTGTTAGTCTCTAAGGGAGCCCTGAAAAGCACAGAGACAAATCACAGCTAAGATGGACCCTTACCCTCACCCCTGTGCAGCCTCAGTGTGCAGCTGTCACAGATGCTGGAAAATCTCCCCTGGACGGGAAGCAGCCGCCTTGCAGTGCCTGTGCAGCCACAGTGCAGAGCTGGCCGTGCTGCCGGGGCCAACATCACTAGCAGCTAGGGCAGGGTTTGATAGAAATACCAAGACATTGACGTTTGCATATTTTATTTTCTGGAAGCATTCACCATTCTGTTTGAAAAGGCCCGTTCTCAAAAATGTGAAGGTGTGGGGAACGTCTTTTGAAAACAGCTTTGTGCTAAAGCAATTAAGTAACGTTTATGTCAGATAATTGATTTCAAGGGAAGGATTAAATTGCTGAAAGGCTAAATAACAGAATGAAAACAATCTGCAGGTTTTCGAGGCATTTCTCATTGGGAGGGGAGGGCTTATTACTGAGATTAGCTTTTCAGAGTTGTAAAGGAAGGTTCAGCAGCTATAAAGGCTGGGTTGTTTGGCACCAGCATCTCGGTTTGTGGCTCTAAGTGTCTGCTTGCAATTAATGTAGGTACAATAAACATATGTGTGCAAAAGAGTTTGTGGAAAAAAAAAAACAGAGTGAGTGCTGTAAGAAATGTGTTTCAGCCAAATGCAAGTGTAATTAAGTGAAAATAAATATTGACAAACGCATCTGAGAAATGGGAAAACTCTAACCTAATGCCAAAGTTCAGAACGATCTCTGGAACTGATGTTTTTTCTGTATTTGTCTCCTATGTCTGTGCCTCTCTCAGTGCCCTACATGGCACTAATACCCTGCCAGAGGCGGCACCTGGTGCAAATCAGTACACAGCAGGGGTGGCAACTTCTGATCAGCATATAAAAGCTTCCTCAGTAAGAATGATTGTCCCTCTCTGGATAGCATTTTAGCACTATCCTCATCCTTTAATGAGGCAGAGAAACTGCGGGGTAACATGTTCACAGTTCCTCAAAGATGGGGCATTTTTCTGTTTTCCAGATAGCCTTACACTGTATTGCATACTTATTTGCAATGTTACCTCTGTCCAGGGAGTTATGTTTCTAGTTTTTCTTCCCTTGTAACAGTCTCACTGGGACTCCTCTCTAGGTAGAGCCCACATAGTGATATAGTCACAGTGCATCCATTATCCCCAAGTGTTGTTTCAGTTCCTTCTGCTCCCTCTTTTGTTTGGGGAGAGCTGCCAGGGCTAAGATAGACTTTAAGTCTGAAGCTGAATTTTTATCTAGTGAGAGCTGTGGCTCAATGTGTAGTATTTTGGGTTAAATAGTTACAGATAAGCTAATGAAGTGCCTCAAGCAATAGCAATTGAAGTTCCCTCGTAAAAATGCTGAGCAAAATTAGCGGTATGCTAAGTACAGCAACTCAAAGCCCTGAATTTCCAGCTCGGAGGGAGTCACTGGAAGGATGGGCAACATTTGCATGAAGTAATTAATAATTACTGACTTAGTTTAAAGCTATACAGAAGCAAACCTCCGTTCAAAACGTGATTCCCTCCAGAACCTTTTGGAGAGGCCTCTGACCCCCCTCCAGCTGTGCCTTACTCCTCTCCGGGTTCCATGCTGCGCAGACCGGCACTAATAGCAACCACCACTGGGGCTGTTTGCTCGAGCCTTCATTGTGCCGTAATGCTTTTCCCTTTGGTAGCACTCAGTATTACTGTTATTACACGATGCTTTGCTAGCTTGCTGTTGGGAAAGGCAGCTGCCTTGCACAGAGTGGTGCAGGCTACCATTACGCTGTGTGGGATTATGCACGCTACTATACTTCTGGCATCTGGGTCTGTCATTTAGATTAATTTGGAAATTATACAGTGACTTGAGAAAAAATGCTGCTGAATTCGTGTTTGTTATCTTGGACAATATAATTAGTTAAAAAAAAAACAATAGTAACTGTGTAAGAAATGCGATACTGAATGGTGTTGCATGTAAACTGGAGTACTACAATGTAACTGTACCTTTTCCATTTTTCACTTTTTTTCCAGTATGGGGTACTGCATCCTTTTTGTCCATGGTCTGAAAAAGCTGACTACGTGGTTAAATAAGTGGCGAATTACTGTTCTGACTCTCTTTGCTTTACTGCTGCTGCTGTTCTCTTGGAAGACAGTGAAACAGAATGAAATCTGGCTCTCCAGAGAGTCCCTGTTCAGGTACGGGCAGCCATGGGAGAATACTTGTGTTTTCATATTGTTTAAAGTAAGTTGTGCCTGTTTGCTACATGGAATGAACGGTTTGCTATGTCACAAGGACTAGTCCAGCTATTAATGCAGTGGTGCAATTAACATTTTCATTATTATACATAAAAAAAAAGTTACCACCACCACCTACTTTCTGTTTTCTGACAGCTGTGCAAAAACTGGTGTCAGCACTTTATGTGCATATACACAAACTTTTGTTCTGGCAATAGCATTTTTAAGACACTGTTTTTAAATAACTTCAGTGCTGCAGATTTACCAATAATGTAATGCTTTCCTTTTTAAAGACATAGCAGAATTTTGTTGCAGCCCTACAAAACACCATAGTAACGCTATTGAATATATTGAATTTTCTTTAGCAATATTCTTAATGACAAAAATGAAATGCAACAAAGTGCCAAGCTTAATGTACCATATTTCATTTTATTTGATTACTCTTTGCCAAACAGCTCTCTTTATAACCTCATTTATATATTTTTCTGCATCAGAGCAGACTGTTTCATTTTGTGTTTTGCTAGAAAATGTATTGCATTTGCCTCCAGCTGCTTTCAGCAGTTGTCTAATTGTGAGGTAATTGTAGAAACACAGGTGATTTGCACACTGGTTGCTTAGCTTTATTTTCTAACTTATTGGCCAGAGCAAAGTTTAATTTACTCGGCACTGAAGAGTATGAAATCACTTTTTATGTGTACCTTTCAGACTTCAGGAGACACTCTTGAAGTGGTTGGAGCTCTGTTAGTGGAATTTTGTTTTAAATGTAGAGTAAGGCTTTCTTTACTCCAACACAATTTGTTGCCTGTCTCTCTAAACCTCTGTTTGCTGTTCAGACAGCAGCAGCCATGGTGACCAGTCTGGGCTCTCACAGCTCTGCGTTAATTGTGGTTCCAGTCCAAGCCATTCAAGTTGGTGGTGGCCACTTGCAGGAAAGCCAGACAGCTTCCCAAATTGGGTGACTCTCTTGTTGAAAGGGGGGGGAAGATGGCAATTCCATATGTTGTGCATTAGGCATCACCTGTGTATCATTGCATACTGCTGTGGTCACCTGTGTGGTCAACTGTGTTTAAGAGAGAAGAAGTCAAACCAGAGTGGATGAGAGGAAGGTATCTCTCACTCCTCTCTTCCAGGAGAACCCCTCTTGGGATGATTCAGTGTGCCAGAGGGTCTATCATAAAGGAGACATAACCCATAGTTACTTTGGCTTAGTTGGATGCAAATAGAATCATAGAATCATTAAGGTTGGAAAAGACCACTAAGACCATCTAGTGCAACTGTCAGTCCATCACCACCGTGCCCACTAACCGCTTCCCTCAGTGCCACATCTACACTTGAAATAGACCTGTATCTATCCTGCCTCCATTCAAAGCAAGGTGGCCTTCCACAAACCAGATCAAATTCAGAAGCCATAGAACTGTTAGTGCAGCACTGAGCCAGAGCTTGGACACAGTGCCCCAAGGTAGGGATTTGCATTATGCTGGAGTAGGTAGGACACTTAGTGGCTTGGGTTAGGCTGGCCAGCTTGGGACTTTTGGGGACAAGTCCAGGAAAGATATCTGCCCTAGGCTTTTGAGAAGAAGGCAAGAGTGTTGGTGTGCTCATGTTGGGTTACCTGGTATTGCCTCAAGAAGCAATTGGCAGCAGATGCCTATAAAAGCAATTTAAGAACGAGACAAGCAGCAGTGATGCTTCTCTCAGTCTTTTCCTAGCTTGCACTGATCTCCAGTTTAAAGGCTTCCTGAGTCAGGATTCATTTTCTCTTTTTTTTTTTTTTCCCCGCTTAGCAGCTGCTGATGGACTTTTCTTCCATTAATGTCTCTGGCTGCTTTTTCAAATTTATTTATAGTTTTGGCTTCCACAGCATCCTGTGCACTGGGCTCCATCATTAAATTACACAGTGTGCAACAAAACGACTTCCTTTTTGTATGTCGTGAATGTTCTGCCTGATCATCTTTCTTGCTTTCCACTAGTCCTGGTGTTTTGAGTGAGTAGGGAGCAACCCATCAACTGATCACTTTTCATGTGCCTTTCGTGTCTATACAACCCAGCCTCTCCCCAGAGCTGTTATGCTTCCATATTGGTGGTTTCTGATCCCTCTTGTCACTATTTTTAGGTGTTTTCCAATTCTAACCTATCCTTTTGAGATGGAGACCAGAACAACGTACTCCATTCAGGTTTGCAGCTTAGTACTATTGGGCTGTTTTCTGGTTGTTGTTCTCTATTCCTTTCCTATTTATGTCTAATCTGTCCATACAAGCTCCAGGATACCTGTTATGAGTGGAAATGTCTGATGTGTAGACACCAATCTAAAACTTGTGCCTGTAACAGAATTCCATTTCATTTGCCACTTCCTTGCTCAGTCTTCAATACTGTGAGATTCTTCTGCAACATTTTTTTAGTTAGCTTTAATTCCTGCAATGTGATTCATGTTGTCATTTGTAAATGTGCTGTCTCCCTGTTTGATCCCATATTCAGATCTTTTGTGAACACATGAAGTGGCCTAAGTGCCAGTGCATGGCTCTTGGAACCCTGCTTGTAGTCTTCTCCATTTAGGAAAACTTTTCAGCTACCTGTTCTCTTGCTGTATTTCAAGCAGACAGTGATTCACAACGGGACCTTCCTTCTTATTCCATGATGCCTTCAAGAAATGGGAAAACTTCAGCGAGGGATTTTATCAAAAGCCTTTTTGAGCATCCAGGTGCACAACATTGAGATGATTGAAACTGACAGGGCTTTCATAAAAGCTTTCAATGGCTTTAGTACCACATGCCTGTTGAGTTTATCAAAGAACGACGGATCTGTTCACCTAACTTCTTTCTGCAAAATACAAGGTCAAATTCTTCCCTTTTGGATAGTAGCTATCCAGAAGTTTGCTAGATCTAGTTTTATTGCTGTTTCTCCTAATTACTTGAACATGAAATCAGTCTTGCTGTTCTGTCACTCCCCATATCCTTTGGGTGGAGGCAACTGACATCATGTTCATCATTTCCCATTTCTCCTATATTAAGGGTCATTTAAATGATAGGTTACATACTGCAGCTAATAGCAGCTTCACATTTGATTTCCTTTGGAAAAGTTTTATGCTACCAGGCCCTGTGGATTTTTAGGTGTTCTTGGTGTTGGTTTGTTTTAATGCTTCTCTTAGTACCACTTTAGTTTGAGACACTGCTTTGGACTTGCCTCTCTAAGGAAAGGTTGCAGTGTGGGAACATCCTTCAGCTCCCCTGAGTGAGCTCTTCTGTTGTGGCCTTTTCATCTTCAAGCATTACTTTTAGAACCTCGGTCAGATATTTCCCTTAGTGGGAGCTTCTTTGGCTGATTTTCTATATCTGACGCATTGCATTCTTAGCTTTGATATCTTTAACAAGTTTTTCCTTATATCTCTTTTGGTCTACCTAATTATGGTTTATGTTGAACTGGATTAAGTTTATACACTTAACTTTTTTACCTCTTCAGCTGCTAAGTTTACTTTTTAAATGAGTGTTTTCCATTTCTCATAGCCTTCTTTATTATGCTGTTTAACCAAGTTGGCATTCTGTTGGCCTTCAAGATCTTTTTTCATAGATGTTACACGTGTTGGGAGTCTACAATATGGTAGGATAGGAAAGAAATACAACAGTAGAAGACTGGAAGAAGAAGATAATTTCATTATCTAAGGAGCGTAGAGGCTGTACATGGAATGATGTTGAGAGGACTGAAGGAGGGAGAAGTGGATGGAGGCATGTTAGACAGCAATAAATTAGAAAGGATGGAGAAGGAGGAGAAAATAAGGAACAGTAAAGCAGTTTGAGAGAAAATAATAAGGAAACAGAGCAAATCTATATATGGGGAAAGGAGACATAAATCAACCTACTTGGTAGTCTGTCTGTGTGTTGATTTTTTTTTTTAAAGAAGTATGTGCTGAGAGGATCTTTATTCCCATTCTTAGTTCTCTATTCTTCTTCCTCCACTTGCTGCTTTAATTAATTACTGATTCTTCCCTCCTCTCGTTCTTCCCCTTCACCTCTCCTTTCAATTCCTCCATTTGATTAGATGTGTTTCTTCAGTGTCAGTCTGTCTCATTTCCCTCGGTTCTGTTATACATGCTTTGTCTGCACTATTTTTTCCCCAGGAGATGCAGATGTATTCTCAGCATGTTATCAGTTTTGTACTTTGCACCCCATTTTTTTCATTCTCAAGGTTTGCCCTGCTTTGACACGATGCTGCCAGTGTCAGCACCATCACCCTCCCTGCTAATGGCTGCCACAACTCTTGGGCTCCAGTACAGGGTCCAAATCTGGAGGAACCAGAAATCCCTCTGAGTCCTGGCTACCTCAGTGTGGAAGAGAATGATACCACCTGAGCAGAGGATGCACCTACATATTTGTGCATAAGTGCATAAGCAAGGGCTAAAAGTGAGAAGCAAATGACCCATAAGCATAAAAAGTGACTAGATGTATAGATACAGCTATTTGAAGCATAAATTTCTAGAAGCCTCAAATTTGCCTGACTGTATTAGCAGGTGTACAAGGAGGGCTTGTTTGAGGCTCAGGCTCCAGCCAGAGAGAGCGAAATGAGGGCTGTGGGCTGACCCCTGCATCCGCTGTATCAACCTTCTCAAGGTTGATGAAGCTGCCACGTTTCCTTTTGCTCCTGGAAAGCTTTGCATGCACAGCTCACATTTGTGACAGTGTCTGGAAGTAAGGCTGTAGCCAGTAGAGGAGCTATATAAAAGTGGCTCTTTCTTAGTTAGCAGTTCTCCCTCCCTAGTCAGGTCTGCTGACCTCAGTAATGTGCAAAAAAACCCCAGTCAAAAACAAAAGAAACAGGAGAAAAATAACCAACCCACCCCAAAGGAGACATTTACTACTGTGTGCTTTTGTTAATTCTGAGAGTCAACTCAGCTAAGAAGAGCAATTTCCCTTGCATTTTGTGCATCTTCTTTAGAATGGTTCGGAGTCCCGTGTTGATATCTGTGAAAATCAATACGAGGATATGAGGCCAGGGACAGCAGCTGTTGGGGTCATCCAGGGAACATTTTGCCATAGAGAATCTTTATTGGTGATAATGATTCCCAAAGCAGAACATATCACTTCAGTGTCCCAAGGTTCCTGCTGAGACAGGAGCAGTCTCATTTCCTTGCAAACTGAATGCTTTTCATATGAAAATCACAGAAAATCAATGTACTTTCTGCTCCAAACTTTGCAGAGTGGAACATGCACTGAGGAAAACAATACCATGAGAGACTTTTGCTGGCTAAATGGGGTTTGGGTTTGAGGTTGGAAGTGCCAATGGCATTTTGTTTCTCTGCATTATGACTAAAAGGCTGCCTCCTTTCCATGGGCAGGAAGCACTACGTAAGATGGCTTTCCTATTGCTTATTTTCCATTTATGTTATTTAGTGCTGTCGTGGAAATCAGAAAGGAAGGAAATGCTCCTGATGAATGACATTGAATGTCAGCTGACTTGTTTCTGACTGGCTGGACAGTGGGTCCTTAGGTTTTCAGAAGGGCACATGTGCTGGGCTGGGGAGGAGGGAGACGGGAGAATTTGGAAAAGAAGTTGGAAAAAGAGATTGAAACTGAGAGAGATTGTGGGCTTGCGGGAAGCAGAAATGGAAAGCCATTGTGTTCTGCTTTGTTATTTATACTCCACCCTTTCCCACTTGGCTTTCATTTGTGGACATTATTGTTTCCCCTGTCAATGAGCAAACAGTGTTCTCAGCTGGTCAAGAATCAATTAGCAGAAGTGTTTGCCTAAACTCTCCAAAAAATCCACTCTGCCTCCAGCCGGGTGTTTGCTGTGCTGCTGACAGTGCGGAGTCCACAAGCAGTTTGCCTCAGTCGTTGCTGTGTGCATTTGCAAAACCAAACACCCCCCTCCCCACCCATGCAAGGAGAATAAATAGGTCAGGGAATGTGAGTGGTGTGATGCAGAAGCCAGCATCATAATGACTCGAACTCAAGCCAGTTTCTGTTTCCTATGTCACCCCCACCCCCAGCAGAATCACGCAGATGAAAGAGCTTTATCGGTGACGTTTTAATAAATGGGACCAGCAGGATTAGTAATAAATTCTATTTAAAGAGAAACAGCCCAGAATTAAAATATTTAAACATATGCATCTTACTGTTAAAACTGTATCTCATTAGAACTGCAGTACTTGTACATATGTAATATACTTCCCACCATTAACTCGGTGTGCAGTGTTTCAGCGGGGGCTATAACGGAGCCGACAACTCATTGCACATAGCTCTGAGATGGTAACAGCTTTGAGTCTGCGACTCTGCCTGTAACGCTGTCACTGATGTAATTCAACCCTCTCTGTATAAGAATTAATATTCCGGTAATGCCCAGAGGTTGTAAGTGTGTAGTTAATAGCTCCCAAGGCCAATGGAAATTAACACAGCCATAGCAGTCACACATTACTTGCTGCTGGTGCAGTATATCTTTGTGAAAACTAATATAGAAAATCATTCTCTTAAGAATAGCATCAATTAACTGATTTAATTCAGCGATTAGTCACAAAATGTCTTATTCCTGTAGTGTTCCCAGTAAGTAATTTGGAAGTACCTGATGATTAGGAAGCCAACTGCAAGGTCTATTTTTGATTTCTGTAGGCAAACTGTGGCTGTGTTGTGCTGAACTCCGTAAGGCAGCTGTGGGCGAAGCTTTGGAAGCTCTCACAAGAAGGCATTAGTGACATGTGTGATGCCACTGGCTGCAGATAACCAAAAAGGCAGCAGTTTTGCCACCAGGATTCTCCAGAGTGCCATTTAGAATGAAATTCCTAGCAGAGGGCTTGGGCACCTGTGGGTGCCTGCTCCGCACTGTAGAAACTGTCTGCAACTTTTCATGGTTAACTTCTCTGCCCACCCTGGTTAAACAGCAGAGACATTGTAGGCAGGGTAAGGCTTGGAATGACTTTACTCTTGAGTTTCTTACCTGGAGTGGGAAGCATAGAGCTGATGGGGAGGAAGGAAGACAGCAGCTGGCAGGGATCTGCTTGTGAGTGAGAAACAGTGTTTTTTCTGCTTTTACATGAACAGTTTAATCCATTTTTATTTCCCATTACCTCAGAGAGTCCCTATTTATGTGCTGGAAAAAATTTCCCTGTTAACAGCATTCCGACTTCTCTGGGTTCTTGCAGGGGAAATGTTTCCATGGTGTACGTGCTCTTGAGATTTCTTTCTAACTATAACCTCGAAGCAGCATTTCCTCCAGCTGTGCAAGGTGTACCTTGTTTTAGGCGCTGTCAATTAAGTAAATAAGCACATGCCTGCTCTTCTCCTTTTGTCTTTGCACCCTCATTATTAATTCTAAACATTCAGTCCAATCTGCATAGCAAGGAGGATGAAGGGGAGGGCTGGGTTGGCTGTGCGGTCACACATCCATGGTAATATGTTATAATGTGAGAGCATATTACTTGTCAGCTCAGGGCAAGAGTCCTTTTAGCCCTCCCCTCCTGGTCCCACTCTGCTCAGTGCTGTGCTGCGTATAAATGTGTGCTGGCTGGGTGCTCAGAGTGTGCTGTGAATCCCCTCTAGTGGCTGATGCCTATGGAAAGCATACTTCTTTCTGGTGCCTGCAGCTGACAGATTGAAATCAAGGTTTTCATAAGGTGTCTTCGTGACACTCAAGTTTAAGCAGGGCTGGAGATGAGGGAGCCTGTTACAGCTGTATTACAGAAAGTACTGCGTGCTTTCCTGCTGAATATTAGGCTTTTTAGAGTCTTTCAATTTAACACATTGTATTTCGAATTACCACAGTGTCTCACCACAGGGAAAGTTGCCATGCTGGTGCTTACGCCATCCTGCTTCTGTTCCTCTTCGCAGCTCAGGAGTGAGGACTCTACCCCACAACGCCAAGGTGCACTACAACTATGCCAATTTTCTGAAAGACCAAGGCCGTAACGTGGAAGCGATCTACCACTACAAAACTGCTCTCAAGTAAGTTCCCTGAAGCCCCAGCTAGGCTCGCACTGTGTGGTGCAGCCCACCAGTAGCACGTCCCTTCCTGCCAAGGGCTGCCTGCTCCTCACCCCCCAGCTCCTTCCCTGGGGACAGCTCAGTTTTCAGAGGTTAGGAAAGTTCTTTGGCTCAATGTTGCGTGTGTCATTAAAAGAGGGAGCCTGGCTTCCCTCCAGTTCCGTGTGTGTTTGTGTGTATACTTCAGTATGAGATATAAATGTTACCATAGCTACACATTGAGCAATGAGGTGTCACTTACTTGGCTGAATATGTGCTGGTAAGCAGGAGGTAGTTGTCATAAATGCATTTTCAGGTTCCTGGGCCATTTATCTTAGTAAATTGTTAATGGTGCATGCCTGGAAAATGCCAGTGCTGTAGCCATCTGAAGTAAGCAATAATAATAGTACTTACGGCTTGTATTGAGGCTACTGTCTGCAAAGCTTTGCATGAACACTAAACTAATTGGTGCTGACAATGCTCCTGTGCAGTAGCAGGTAAATGTAATTACCGCAGTTCTGCAAAAGGGGAGGCTGAAGCAGGAAGGTGAACTGTCTTGCTTATAGATGCATGGTAAATCTGGGCCAAGGGCATGGCTTAATATGCAGGATCACCTGACCCAGACTGTGCACGTAGTAGATCCTGGGTGACACATCTCCTGACCCCACATGGAACAGGGGCAGCTCCCTGCATGCAGCTTCCTCCATTTGCCACCCCACAGTGGATGTTTGCCCAGGACTTTGGATGCTCCCTGCTGCCCTCCAGTCCTGAGAGAAGGGACTAGCCCTGTAGAAAGGTGTGCAGGTAAAATGGGAGTGGCAAGGGAGAGCCAGCATATAGGGTGCAGACAGTGCTGCCAGGAAAAAAGGCACGTGTGGAAAGGGCAGACAACATGAGGAGTGGCTCTAGTGGCAAAAACAGAGCTCAGCACAAAAGGGCACGTCAGGAGGTGCAAGAAATATTCTTTCCTGACATGTGGTGTGGGAGGAAACTCCTATGTTTTATCTTCTTGCCAACTGACAGGGTTATGCCAGAGAATCTCAAGGGCTCTTATCCCACCCATGAGCTGGGAGGGCAGGATGGTATTTTGTCAGTAAGGATTGAGTTAAACTAGGTGAAGGTGATTTTTAGATTTTGTGTACCTTTTCTCTTTTACCATGCTCAGGATTTAGGAAGTCATTTAGAAAAGCCTCCATCCTATTTTTCAACATTTCCAGGAATGGAAAATCCAGTACAGCCATCAATAAGTTGGACTGAAGGTTAATTACCCTGGCTGTTGAAAATGTCCTCCTTTATTTTTAGTCTGTTTTGTTTAACGTCAGCTTCCTGTTCATTGTATTTGTTTACACCTTTAAATGCCACGCTGAAGAGCTCATTATCAGAAGACAGTTTTCTATACAGTGATCAGTTTCTCCTCTAATCTGCTGCTGGATATAATAGATGAATGTATGTAGCTTGCTCTGAAAGTACTGCCTCCTATTTATTTCCCTGGAAACGACGACAGCTACAAAGACCACAATAACACTGTTTGATAGAGCAAATTCTCAGCTACAAAGCACTATTTTTCAACATAGTCACCACCATTAGCTATGCATTTTCACCAGCCTGCATACTGTGTTTGTAAAAATCTGTATGGCCATCTGGAACATGGCTTGTCTTTCACCTTGCTGTCACCACTGCTGGAATGCACCATCCACCGCCTCACTGTGTTCACATCTACTGTTTGGTCTTTGTAAACATTCAGCAAATGTCAGTGAATGTAAATGGCTGACATATTTTCTGTGTGGAGGAATCCATTTCCACACTTTCACTTCATGTGTACTTCTATGTCAGATGCCATTTTGTCACTCTCCCTCTGCTGCCATGTGTCACATGGCAACAAAATCAAATAGGCCAACGTAATCAAATAGGAGGCATTACTTTCGGAGCAGCCCTCCTAGATGCTGTCACTTTCACTGTTATGCAAGTTTTTGTGATCACTAATAATTCCCATAGCTCTTCTCCAGGCTCTCTCCAATTTACCAGAAAAGGCCATTGAAAGAAAGGAGAGGGACTAACAAATATATTCCAAACCCCACATAGGGTGTGGAGTGTAACATCACTTGCTGCTTTCTGCTCCTACTGACATCACCTCTGCCTGCCTAAATGGGATTTACTGGCAAAACATTTTTTTCTCCTCTGACTCAGCAGCACTCATTTATTATAATTATAACGCTGTCTTCTGCTCAGCAGTATTTCAGTTATAAGAGATTCTAATTTCAAACATTTCCTCAGTGGCATTAGATGGCATAGATTGTGCTGCTCGTATTGTTTATAGAGCATCCAAGGCCTGGTCAGGGCTCAAGTCCACATGGAAGCATTTCCCAGGTACCCAGTGTCTCAGTGGCTCTGGCTTGTGCTCTGATTGCTTCAGTTATTTCGGTATTAGTTCACATTTCTGAAAAACCATTCTTTGCCCCCACTTTGCATGCTCACTATCTGTCCTCACAAGGCCTGCACTGCATGCACGCCAGGAGTCACTGGGGAGCTGCACTCCTTACTTCCACCACCTCAGCAATCTGCACTTAGAGTGGCAGATTTGTGAGGGATCTGGAGCACAGGCCTTATAGGGAGCAGCTGAGGGAACTGGGATTGTTGTCTGCAGAAGAGAAGGCAGGGAAGGGGTTGGCCTCTTCCCCTACGTAACAGCAATAGGATGAGAGGGAATGGCCTCAAATTGTGCCAGAGGAGGTTCAAATTGGATATTAGGAAAAAATTCTCCAAAAGAGTGGTGGTGCACTGGAACAGGCTGCCTGGGGAAATGCTGGAGTCACTGTCCCTGGAGGTATCCAAGAAACATGGATGTGGCACTGAGTGACATGGTTAGTAGGCATGGTGGTAGGTGGACAATTGGACTAGATGATCTTAGTGGACTTTTCCAACCTTTATGATTCTATGATTCAGTGATTCACTTAAACGTTCCTTATTTTTACTCTCTCACTCAAGCCCTGTTGCTGAGTTTTTGAGGCTGTACAGTAAGCAATAGTGTGATGTAATTAAAGAGTTATATATTTGCCTGTGGAGAATAACATTCCATGTTTTCCCCTCCGACATTCCCATCTGAAATGTGGAGGCCTCACAGAGGTGGCTGGGTACCTATGCTATTGGCTACAATGGAGAGATGGAGAAGGGGATGGATATGGGACAAGTAACGTGATGGTGGATGTTCTAGATAGGTGTTGCAGAATAGCACAGTTTTCATGTTCACGTTGTTTTATGCATCCTCACAGACTCCAGCTTTGCAAATCACTGCTCCTGGTTGTAGACCAATTCTCGACAATTAGAAAGAAGGAAATTGGTAGTTATACTGTCCTTCTGATGATTCAGAATATTTTTGGCTACTGGCCTGACGTGAAAATGGACAAGAAGCTGGGAAGCTGAGGCAGCACTCAGAATCACAGAGTGGTTTGGGTTGAAAGGGACTTTAAAGCCCCTGCCAAATTCCAATCCCCCTGTCATGGGCAGGGACACCTTCCACTAGATCAGGCTGCCCAGGACCCAGTCCAACCTGGCCTTGAACGTTGACAACACCAACTTCTGTGATATTCCCCCAGGTGCCCCTCACTATGTGTTTGGTCTCCAGGTGAGTTCAGATTAATCCACACTCTCCATATGACAGAAAATACAGATTTAGTCAAGGGGTTTAGCAATCCAGCTGCAGCTCTGTCAGAAGGATGGGAGATCAAAATATCACGTCTGCCTAGTGTGATGAGGAGCAGTGGGCATATTAATAGGGAATTAATAAGGAAAACAGAGTCAGTAGGGAAGCAGACTGCTGCTACCACCACCCTGCAGCTTCTGGGAGGTAGGGGAGAGAGCAGCACTGCTGTAGCAGCTCTCTTTGAAGCATGTGGCTGATGGCTCATTAATCATTCCAGCTCCCTCCCAAAGCTTGTGCCAAACTGCAGTGTAGGTTTGCCTGATCTCTGGTGAGTGAGTTTAACTGTTTGCTAAACAAAAGTGATCTTGTCAGTCCATGTTTGGCTCTTTTAACTGCTTGCAATTACCATTCCACCAACGCAACAATGCGTTTCCATTTGCTGCTTCTCTGCCAGAAGTGTCAGCTGCCATGTCACTGTTCAGTGAAAGTGACCTATTGCTCCTGTGGTGTAAGCAGGTGGTGTGGCTATGGCTGTGTGAAAAGATGTTGACGTGCACATAGTTTACGTACGGAAATAATAGCGTTTGGGACTAAATCCCAGGAAACTCAACCCCATTCCTACTTTTGAAGGCATTTGTAGGCAGGATCCTCCACTGCCATGTGTTTGTTTATCTCTTCAGCTAAATCGTGGAGCAGAAGAATGTGTTTTCTCTGACACTGAAATTGCAAGGCAGGTTTCTAAGGCCAACTCCATAACTGATACCATCAGCCAGCTCCTGATATGCTGCTTATGTTTGAGACTCTTTGCAGGTGGCCCCTCAAAAGGCTTACCCCAGCCAACTAGCTAGTGATGCAGTATCCTGATGGAGCCTGATTTAGGTAATTAGTGCAATCCAATTATGCTGCCCAAGAGTGAAGGAAATGAAAACTGAGATGATATGCAGAAATAGAGAACAACAGCAGCATAATTTGAATTGGAAAGAAGGAGAATGAAAGGGAAAAAAAAAAAAAAAGTTCTATGTATATGGGAAAAGCTCCACCTGTAAGTCAGGTAGAGGAAAAGCAAATGGAGGCATAACCCTTTGGAGCTGCAAAATGAGTTATCCATAATGCAGATTTTATCAACAGCTGGCATTCTGCGGTTGTAGCAATGGCTTACAAAGCTTTTAGCTTACCTTCAGTAAAACAATAAAAACACACTGCTGGGTTTTATTGCTTTGGTGGTTTGCCTGACATATGGTAGTGACCCCAGGAGATGCTTGTTTTTTGCTTCTGCAAAAAGTGAAGACCAGAAGCGTTCTGCCTGAGATGGAATTGACCATGGCTACTCTGAAAGCCAGCCTGAAAATTCTTGGTGCTGTTGTTAGGTATTCTGGAGACCTCCCGTAGCTGGAGATTAAAAAGTTTTACATAAAATAAAGTGCAAATGTAAAATTTCACTTTCATTTGCACTTTCTGTGACTGAGTATACAAGGCTGTGCAACCTTATGCTAGTATGAGGAATATCTGTGATGTGCTAATGAAGATATTTTTGTTGTTGTTGATAGCTAACAAGCATTTGTCCTTCTTCTTTAATGGCCTCATTTGCTTGATATTGCTTGAGACTTTATCACTCCTCAGAAACTCATATGAACTGACATAGCCCAAAAGCTTAAAACCAGTCTGACCACCATTTCTTTTCTCTTTAACAACTCTTCAAACAACAAAGGGAGGAGAGAAAGAATCACTTTCCCTGCTACATTTGAGCTCATTCAAAATCTAATTCCCAAAGCAGCTCCATTTTACCGTCTGCATTTCCATAGCCAGCATCTCAGAGTACACTTTGTAGGCATGCTGTGTTTGCTGCCAGGGTCCTGCTTCCCATGGATCTCTTATCAGTGTGAGCAGCAGCAGGTGGTACTGAAGGAAGTAATAATGGTAATAATAATTTGATGGTATGCAAACTACATCACTGTGTCCAGCAAAAAGTTGACACCTGAAATTTTACATTTGCACTTTCAGACATAAAAGCACATAGGTTTGCCCTTAATAAAATATCAGTACAATAATGAATTTAATAGTGCAGGAAAAAGAGCTATGTGTGATTGAAGTCAGGTACTGTGATCATCAAATGGTACAAAATGGTAGCAGCAACAGAATTATTTCTATCAAAAGATGAAAGTTGCAGAAATGAATTGAGGTTGGGGCAGCTGAGAAAGGAAAAGTGCTGGAAAGAAAGATAAAAAGTGTGTATGGAGAAAGACAGACTGATCTGGCTCTCCTCGCATCAGGCATTCCTAGGGCAACCTGGACCTGCCTTTCGGGCTACTGCTCAAGGGAGGCAAGTGCTCATTGTGAACTGTCTCTTACCACCAGTGTAATATCTGATGGTGCAAAGTCCTGCAGAATGTATTCACTGTATAGGTAATCCTGTGAGTTTTGTACATCAATGTCCCAGCGTATGTGTGGACAATATACATGCTTTTGCATATCTGTGCATGGACATGACCATCAGCAGGCTCACTGCCGCACGTTTCCTTTGTGCTTCTGGCCAAACAGAGCGAGCGGAAGGGGGATCAGCCTGCTGTCAGCAGATGAGTGCAGAAACCCCCGTTCTCCCTGGTGGGACTCTTCAGAAAAGGGGGTTGCAAGGCAGCAAGCAGGAATCCTCAGGCTGGCTCTCTTTCTGGCTCAGCCCTGAGGGAAGGGAGACTGCTGGGCCAGGAGGCAGAGCAGACAATAGGAAAGTACTTGGGCAGACTGTCTTTTGAGAACTTGCAAATAATGGAGTTAAGGGCACTGTTTGCAGCAGGGAAACTGGGAAGGCTGGTTTGTGGCAAGGGAAGCATCTTGAGATCCTGACTAGATGCAAGAGGAGGAAGCAGTGTGAGTACCGAAGCCATATCCCTCACTGAGGGAATAAATTGGTGCATAATGCTGCTGGAACGAGTAGAAAAGGAACAAGCTAGGCTGCCTTTTCTCCCCACTCCACTTTAGAAGTAAAACTCTAATGCTATAAGGGAGACTCAGGTTTCTTGCTAAGCTTTCCCCCACGTCTACCCACTGGCTTTTCATATATCTTACATCAGCACTGTCTGGGGTTGTTTAAATTTGGTTAAATTGCACTCTCCATGCAGTAAGAAAACAGTGTTCGTATGGTCCTTGATGCATGCGTGTGCCTTGGAAATGCCTCTCAGTGTCGACTGCAGGTGGCCTTGGATACCATCTGTGATTTATTTCTGGAAAGAATTAAAATACCAGCACCATTTGTTAGCCTGTTTTTACAGGGAGTCAAAAATGTGCAGTGCTGCTTTGCTGTGACTGCTGGAGCTGTGTTTGCTCCCAAAGCATCGGGTGCTCTTCTGACACTTGGATTCCTTAGGTCAGGCCCTTGGAGCAAGCCCTCTGGTTAGGCATTGGTGGAACATCTTCAGAGAGAGTTAACACAATGCCCTCCTTTAATGGATTTTATAGGCCTGAGACAGGTCACGTCCAAGCTGTCAGGAGCATCTTTGTGTAGTATTCTTCTAAATCATGCCTCATCAAGATGTGCTTTTGGCGTATTGGTGCTCTTGTATATGTATGTGGCGGCTGTCCTGAAGCGAGACAAACCTGTCGAGTGATTTAATAATAATTGACGATTAAAAGGCTGCCTGGTAATTTGAATCAGAGCATAATGGCCTTTGTAACAGTGCATGAGATGATGGCCAAATTACTTCAGCCACTGTAATTTATTTTTTAACCTGTTTAACACTACTCCATGCCTATTTTGGGGTGTACCCTGTGTTTGCTCAAGTGTTCTGCCTTTTGTTGATGAAATGCTAATCAGGGTGTATTTGCTCAAAACCAGAGTAGTGTAAGTGTGACCATGAGGCCTCAAGCACAGGCATTACGTGTATCACTGCACTGGCAGCAATGGAAGCTGGATGTTCCTTCTGGAATGGGAGCTGACTGGCTCCGCCTCATCATAGGCATCTGCATTCTGAGTCACTTCCTAAGCTGTGGCTTCTGTCATGGGTACAAGCCCTTCTACACTGTAATACAAGGACTTGCTATCTTCTCAATAGCATCTCCTCAGAGAAGAGCTCCCGTCATCTGTGACCATGGCTGTGGAACATTCCTCATACATGGTGTGTAGCTCGGACTGTTTCCAGGGAAGCGAATGCACTTGATATTGAGGCTAAAAATCTGGAGAATGGAAAACACTTTCCTAATGAAGCTGCAAAGCTTTTGACTTATTAAGATGAGATATGTTTCCGTTTTTACGTGAACTATGCAGTTTCTACTGCACTTTTTACTTTTTGCAAACAAGAATGTCAAATCCAAGGGCTAATTACTCTTAGTTCCTGCACTGTTTCTTTTCTGCTAGCCAGCTGCCTTTGCCCTTATTGAAACTTTGAGACCACATTTGTCTCAGAGAACAGCCAGATAGCTGTACAGCAGTGGTTATTGCTGTACAAATCATGAGAGATTTGGCTTCTCTGGTCTTTATCAATGGGCAGCAGGAAAATTGGTTCCCAGCAAGTGTCTACTGGGATAGTCTTGAGGCTTTTTGTGAAGCCCTGGTAGGTAAGAGTGAAGTGCTCTCCTCATCATCACGAATTTGACCCTTCAAGCAATGTGGGAAATGCTGGAATGAGGCTGCTCCAGCTTACATCAATGGCTGAGGCAATCCCCAGCCATTTCAGAGCTAGCATAGGGCGCGCTTTGAGGAAACAGTGGAGATCAAAGCATGACAGAATGATGTGGATTGGAAGGGCCCTCAAAGCCCACCCAGCCCCAATCCCTTGCTGTGTGCAAGGCTGCCACCCAGCAGTTCCGGCTGCCCAGGGCCTCCCATCCAACCTGGCCTAAGTTCCTCCAGAGATGGAGCACGAACAGCTTCTCTGGGCAGCTGTGCCAAGGCCTCACCACCGTCTGATTAACGAATTTCTGCCTAATGTCCAATCTAAAGTTGGACAGGTTTAAACAGATGACAGGTGTGATTCTGTCCCATCTGCTTAGGTACAATGTATGTTGTTCTGTACCCTCATGTAAATGCTTGGTTGAAGAATTTATCCGAACTTGCTGTCTCCTGTTTGCTGTGATGTTGATCTGGTTTCTGTGGGGTCTTTGAAGAAGACTGTACTGTTTACTCTCTCTATAAGGCAGGCATGTCTTGAATTATTAGTCCTTTGCTGGCCTTGAGTGGTTTCTGGGATTTTAAGGACTTACATGGATCCTACATAAATTCTTTATATGAAAGCAGAAGCAGGCAGCCCTATTTGATAACCTTTCGTTGGCTCAAATCACAGGAAAGATGTGAGTTTAGCAGGGGGCTTTTATTTACTTATGTTTAACTGTGACATTGACATAAAATCCTTTCTTTCCTCCTCAGCTCTAAATTTCAGCTTCCATCCCCACCCAAGTTTGAAAATTTAATGAAATACTCTTTTAAGTGTTACAGGCTTGGTTTTAAAATGTCATGCTTCTGAATGTGATGTTTTAAAATAGGGGTCAAAGAATACATGTGGCTTTTATCAGTTTACAGATTATATCCATTCCTCTTGTTTTGATGCCTGTGTCCTGTCGAGTTTTCCCTCGATGATGGAGCATTCTGCAGGCAAGGAAAACAGGGCAGGCTGGCTGGCCAGCCTGCCTTTCCTTGAGCCTTGGCTGCCATTCAGCACTTGCTATTTATACCAAGTTGGCATCTGGAGGTCCCAGCTGAGATTGAGGCCCTGTTTTACCCATTTCTGAACAGAGCTGGGGATTGCCTTCACTGCAGAAAGCTGGTACTCTGAGCAGGGAGGCAGTGATACAGGAAAATGGCATTTGGTTGCTGTTGCTTTATTGACAAAGCATGAGGACTTATGAGGCAGATTTGTCTAAGGCCATGTGGGAAACCATGGTAGAGACGAGTACCATCTCTCCAAGTATGTTTATAGATGCTTAGTGCTGCTTGTTAGGTGGGCTGGGGGAGCAAAGGGGGGACCCTTGCCCTTCAGCAATGGTGAGTGGGACAAACCAATGGGTGTCTGAAATAGCTGTAGGCATTCCACGTACCCCCATTGCTAACTGCATGCAGCATCACTTCTGAAACCAGTTGTCACAGAATTGTAAAATATCCTGAGTTGGAAAGGACCCATAAGGATCAAGTTATGATCTTGGTGTTTCCATCAGGGCCTGAGCCGGTCCACATAATGCCAGTGAAGGCCCTGGTGGGACCCACAGAACTACTCATGGGGTGGAGCACACCGGTGAGGTTCAGAGATGCTCTGAGAACTGCATGAGCTTAACCCCATGAGGTTAGGATTGCTCCCTGCCTCATTCCTAGCATTGTGTGATGTGCTGGTCCAGCCCGCCTCATCACTGAGTAGTATAGAAATGGGTGAGGTGTAATAGCAGCAATCAGGGCTGTGCGTGTACAGTGACTGCTTTGTCATGCTTTCAGTGAAGGAGATTATGCCTGAGGCTTTCAAAGGAACCAAAAAGCCTTAGATCTCTCACTTGCCTGACTTTCAACAGGATTTCCAGGTTTAAAAAAAAAATCTGCCTGCCTGCCACAAATCTGCCAAGCTGAAGGGTGTTAACTTTGAGGAAATATTGATGCAACTATTAAAACTCTTCAAGAGAAAACAAGCCGCTGCTTAATATTGCAAAATTGTCTCTGTCTATAAAAGGAATTCAGATGTTGCAAATTGAAGGTCTTTTGGAGGATGACATAAGGTCTGGCTCTGTGACCTACATCACATAGAGCTTTCAGACCAAGATGCCATGATGTCATGAGGCCATGGCCTGACTTGTTGCCAGTGTGGGGTTATTCCCTGTAGGATGGCTGCTCTCTGTATTGCATCAGCTTTTAAATCAACCTTACACAGAACTTTATGGAGAACCTAAGTAAACACGTGAAAATGAGCGTGATGTAATATTCAAATTGGAAAATTGGGTGTATAGGAATAAATATTAAGTGAGTGGTATAAAAATTTGAGGCAGATGTAATATTATTGATGTAACCTTCTTCTGTTGGCAAAATGATGCCAATAAAATATATTGCTATAAATATTAAAATGGGGCAAAACGTGTCATAAAAACAAGTTGCCGTGCTGCCAGCAGTAGGGGTGGGGTAATTAAAGCCTGATTGCTCCCTTAGTTTGGCTACAGCCAGTCTGTGCCAGTAGAGCACTGTGGCAGGGTCATATAGGCACTGGAAGGATGATGAGTGGCAGCCAGACAGTGTCCAGCATCTTGAAGAACGGGTGAGAAAACACAGCATCCTCTGGCCAAGATGAGGTAACACCGGTGGTTTGCCCAGAGTGGCACATCAGTGATATTGGATCACAGCTGCTCCAAAGGTAGAGCATGCTCTGTGTGCTTGACATGAACACAAGACAGTTGGCCTTTTCTCCTAGATAACTAATGATAGGATGAGAGTTTATGGCCTTAAATTGAGCCAAGGGAGGTTCAGGTTGGATATATGGAAAAAAATTGTCTCAAAAAGAGTCGTGATGCATTGGAACAGGCCGCCCAGAGGGGTGGTGGAGTCACCATCCCTGGAAGTGTTTGAGAACCACGTTGGTGTGGCACTGAGGGACGTGGTTTAGTGGTCATGATGGGGATAGTTGTGGTTGGCCTTGATGATTTTAGTGATCTCTTGCGACTTCAGTGATTCTATGATTATTTAGTTAAAAGATATGGTAACAAAAACAGGCATGCTATATCTCTCCAGTTCAACCAGTTGCTCATTTTTTTTCTCTAGCAGAAAAGAATATGTGCAGAGCCTCTTCAAGTATCATACAAGGAGATACAGGTGGATTTTTCTTTTCTGCTGCTGTTAGGGCATGGCTATTAGGTTAGTTATGTCCCATGTTGTTTATGGCTTTTATAACAGTCTGACTAATGTCCCAGCTCACTGGGAGGTTTTGACATGCTTGTCTTAGGTAGTTGGGGTGTCAGGGAAAGCCACCAAGAAATGGTGACATCCCATGGGTGTCCCAGCTCTAAGAGATGGCTCTGGATGGCTTTCAGCAGCCCCCTTTGTGCTGCTAGACACTCAGAGCTGTCAGTGGAACCTATTCTGTGCTGTTTGTGGTCATTTCCCTGAAGAACTTAGAGTGGCTTAGAGTGCCTTAGAGTGGCTCCATCCCTTTTGCTTTCTACTCCTGTCTAGTGTTGGCTGTGCAAAAGCCCTGTAACACTCCAAGAGTGAGTGGGGAATTGTCAGGCTAATGCTTTTTGCCCCCTTAATACTCTGGCACCAGACCAAGGGCTGTATAAGGCAGATCTGTGAGCAGAGCTTGCCAAGGGTTTAAGTGGTCTCTCTACATCTGAACTAAAAGAATTAAAATTCTTAGTGGATTATAGGTTGTATCCATGACAACAAACTCGCTCCCTTTCTCTTTTTGGGGGGGATCTCTTGTAGTATAAATATATTGCCAAACAAAACCCTTCAGTTTATTTTTTTTAGCAAACGTTTACATAATAACAGCATTAATTAAAAAGCAAAAGTGGTCGTCAGCATTTTGATGATTGTATATTTTTTATGCCTGGTATCATCTTATGAGACTAGAAGTCTCTTGACTGTGCAAGTCAATAATGCTTTTGTTCCATAGTATTAGAGGGAATTCTGCTAGCCTAAAAGAAGTGAGGATAATTATTAACAGGAGTTCTTGTGCACTGTATACCTGTAGTAGTTAAAGGAGAAGCTGCTTAAATTTATTCTGACAATTGCAGATGCAGCACTGGAGGAATCATTTGAATTATTCATTCTGCAACAAGGAAACATCCCACTTGTCTTCTCTTCAGAATTGAAATCCCAGTCTGATTTAAAATATGCTTTAAAATATATGGGGTTGATTTCTTTTTCTTTTTTTTTTTTCAAAGTAACTGCTGTTTCAAGACTTCTATTATAATTACCTATGAATGCAAGTTTTCTAGAGAAAATAACTCTGATTTCTAAAAGAAAGGAGAAATTGATTTTTTTTACATGAACTGCTTCTTGTAGAATAGATTTAATGAAATTCAGCTTTCTCTCATAAATAATGCAGCACTTGCATTTGATTAGGTGAAGCCTAGTGGAATTTCTACCTAATCAGATGCATAGCAAGAAGAATATTGCCTACAGACTGTTACTATTATCAATGGTGGTGGCAATGAAAACACAGCACTGTGTGTGTCCAGGCAGAATGCTTTGTTTTCTGAAAAGAAGTTATAAAACACCACATACATTATAACAGCTGATTTTTTTTGCTGGTGTCCCAGCTATTTGTAAAACAAGGTCTAAGTTCTGGGTCCTGCTATTATTGTGGAATGAAGAGACACCACGTTACCATGATATCACATGGTAAGGTATTTCTTACTCTTCCAAGAAATAGGCACACGTGTGTAAGAGACAATCTTTGCATCAGAAAATTTTCAGTTGAGGTAAACAAGGTAGTTATCAGAAATCATTGCCAATATGGAAAATCTTGAAAAACAGCACAGCCCTTGCAAGAGCATAAAAATGAAAGAAAAGAAGTCTATCTCCCTTCTTTCACGAAGATAATAGATCATGTGCAGCAAGAAGCAAAACAGTTTGCAAATGGAATATCTGCAGATTTTGCAGAAACCTTTTGAGAGTTCTTCACCAAACGTTGCTTTAATTAGTTATCTCTGGTCAAGTTTTATGATGTTCTGCGAATCCAGCCACAAGGCTTTGTTCTGCTCTGTTTTATCCCTAGGAAGCTGCTATTAGAAGCAGTGGGTGCACATGAAGAGGGCAGGGTAGACCATTAGTCCTTAAGTCAACGTCCATATTAATACGTGGAAAAGGCTCTGGGACTCATTCTGTAGCCCTGAGGTCAGCTGGTATGAATTGGCCTGCAAGTATCTGAGAGATTGTAGCTGAGCCCAAGCTGACTTTTGGGATCAGACCCTGGTCTGAGCTTAGTGCTGGGCCCCTCCTGGGAACTGTTTCAAGGTGGGCCATGCAGTGGCTCTGATTGCTTTACTCTAGGTGATGCTGTCTTATGGCTTGGTTATGCTCTCTGCTGAGCTCAGTTGAGCATCGTGCAGTATCACCATCTAAAATAAGATTCCAATAAAAACTTAAAGAACTGAACCTTAGTGGAAAAGCCCAGCACCACTGCCTTATCTCCCCACGCTCAGATTTTTTCTCCCAACATTTGTTCAGATATGTAAAATTGCAACTGTCATAACTTCTTCAGGCCAGATGCTAAGCTGGCTTAAGCTGACAATTTGTGCTGGTTGAGGTTCTGTTTTTTCACTTACATTTCTTGGAAAGGGCAGTGAGATGTAATGAATAAATGTAAAACATAAGAAATAGAGCCCAGGATACATGGAGTTGTGTCTGCATCCTATGATTTGCTGTCAAGAGGCTTTAGCGCTGAGCTCAGAAATGTATTTATGGAACCGTTGGTCAGAACTGTACAGTTTAGAGGTGAAATCAGTGCTGTTTTTTAATCTTGATTTTTCATTCCTCTGCAAATTATTGCAAGCAAATCTCCTGGGCCTAAAATGTCATGCGGAGCAGTAGAGGCCTAGAGTAGAATTAATTTCCGAAAGTTTGAGGACAAAACCATCAGTTTTTGTAGAATGTTCATCTGTTTCTGGATTTCCTGAGAATTGTCTGAAATACCTCTGGCCGCTTATGTGTCAAGGGACTTCATGTCAGATATAAGAGCTCTTTTTATATGAGTACTGGCAACAGGGGTGCTTGGCTTCTATCGTAGCCAAATGGAAAACAAGAATCAAATATAACTACCAAAACCTTTTAGTTGAAAGCAATGTTAAAATCATGTGGGAAAGGCAGGAAGCAAGACTGAGCCTTTCATTATTTGCCAAAAGGCAGATAGAACATTCTTTACTCAAGATGGTGTCTGAGGTATCACACAGAACTGCATCCCACGTGGTGAAAAGCAGGCAAGTATGATCCTGTCCATTGCTCCATGGTCATTCCTGTGGAAATTTTCCCCCAGTCTTCTTCATCCAGGGAGCCTTAACCTTGCTGGCCAGTGGAGTTTAGGGCTAGGGTAACATTCAGCCCCTGCCCACTGATCACTTTGTCTTTTACTGACTCTTCGCCAAGTACAGGCAGCCTCTCACATCCACAAGTGCTGCATACTGGCTGGGTAGCTTCAGTGATGGAAAGTGATGCTATTTTTTGGCTAACCTTCTCTTTGTTTCTCTGTAACAAGACCAATTCAGGACCTCTTCCAAAATCATTTAAGCCATGAATGCAGGTAGTGTGGATGAATGTTGTGCAGATAGTGCAGATGGTGGCTTGTACATGAAAACTGCACCTGAAGGCTTGCATCAGGAGAAGTGATTACTTCTGACAGACAAGATACTTATCTGTACAGGAGGAATGTTGACAGAGCCTGCAGTCATTAGATATGAGTGATGGTTATTACACTTACGCTTTGTCTGTATAATACTCTGAGTTTATATAAAACGTACACAGCTCCATCCTTGGATGCTCTGTCCTCAATGATGTGGCTGTGCGATGTTTGTCTGCCAGGCTCAGTGATGGGTGGAAAAAGAGTTTTAGGGCTTTTTTCTTGTTTAGCTGTAGGAAACATCCCGAATTTGTTCCTGGTGCACGTCCTCTTTGATTCTCAGAGTTTCCTCATGTGTTTCTGGCTTCACCCCTAAATAAGGCCCTGCCAGAATCACTTATATGCTGTGGAATGAAAATATGACTGATACAAATGTTGCAGCAGTGTATAAAATGCTAGATTATTCATGGTACTTAAGTACAGAAAATCCCAGGGCTGAACTGACAAAATGAGGAACTCCAGGCAAGAAAAAAACCAACATGGAAAGTCTTAGATTAAAAACATTCTCAAAATTTAGAGTTAGACCACATTATAATCTTAATCTCTGCTTCCTTTAAATGCCCTTCCTCGTGCCTGAGCTGTCACAGCTAACCATTTTTAATGTCATTATCCACATCTCTTTCCCATGAATTACAAAGCTATTATCCACACTTTACAAACAGGGACCTAAGGCAAAGAAATGCCAAATGACTTGTCCTGGCTTGAAATAGAAAATGTGCACTGGCAGCAGGATTTGAGGCTAGGTCTCCTCAAACCGAAGCCTTGGCCATCTTAATCTGCTTCCTCCCTATCATGAATAAAACGAGCATCAGGATGGGGTCTGTGGGCACCTTCCTTTCCAGCTATTCTCCCAGCTTGTGCGGGATCTCTGTGGACATCTCTCTCATATTTCTTCATTATCATCATGAACCTCAGTTTTCATCCATCTGTGATACAAATGGCCCTGGATCACTTTCACCTCTGGAGTTTTCCATTGAAAAGCTTACAAGCAGCTGAGCGGACCACAGTGTGCTTTTTTATTCATAGGGAATTTTAACAGAGATACATTGGGCCCAATGTGAAATGTTTTAACTGAAACAGATTTAAGTTTTTGTTTTGAACAGTTAAAAGAAAGAAGAGCCAAGTGGTAAAAAATAAAAAATAAAATACAGCTAGAAGCTCAGGGAATTCATATTATAATGCAGTCTGTTTACAGGTTTTTTTGATCATTTTGCTTCATCCTGAAAACATGGTTCAGCAGCTGATTTCAGGCTTCACTTTGCCCTTTATTAATGTCACTTTTATTGTGGGAAACAGATATTTTTTAAAAAGCCACGGATCAGTTTAGCTGTGTTGTGTTGGTTTCTGTATATGTCAAAACATATTTCCATTGGAAACATATTTGTGACTGAGGGTTCTTGCTTGTTTGAGAAGCGTTTTGAATAAAAACATCCAGGCTGCTCTGATCACTCTGCCTTTTGCTTGGAGCGTAAAACAGCATTTCAAAGCTGTTCAGTGTTCCCTTCTGCCCTGGAAGCATAAGGGAGCTGTAGGAGAAGATCTGATTTACAATCTCTCTGGGAGTTGTAAAGGTTCCTCGTGATGCCATCAGGACCTGCAGCAAATGAAAGGAAGATGTTATTTTCCAGCTTTCCATCCCATTACCGAGTGCCGAACAGCAGTGGTGGCTGGACAAGTGACTTGAGCTTTGTGTGTCACTTAATGAGCATGTGTAACTTGATATTTCCTTTTCCCCAGACTGTACCCTCGCCATGCAAGTGCTCTCAACAACCTGGGAACACTGACCAAAGACGTGGTGGAGGCAAAGGAGTACTATAGACGGGCCCTTCAGTTAAACCCTCAGCACAATCGAGCTCTCTTCAATCTCGGCAATCTGCTCAAGTAAGTTGTACACAGACCTGGGAAATCCAGATTCTGTCTGTGCACATCACCACAGTGGGTTTTCTGCTGACTGGTGAAGGAATGGCATTAGTTCTTACTGCTGGCACGGGGACAAGGCTTAGTCTGGATGTCCTTATGCTGTCTGCCAGGTCGCTTCAGGTGCTGTTTACAGCGATGCTTCAGCTGGAGGGCATTTACTTGTTCCAAATTAGGCATCAAAAAAGGAGGAGTGCAAATCCAAATCAGTCACCTGAGATTTCCATCTCAATGAAGAGGTGTAAACCTTTCCAGTGAAGCAAGCCCTGTTGTTCAAAGGCAGGCATTTGATGCAAATCTAATGAATAACACATACCCAGCAGATCCCTCAGAGCAAGTTCCCCTTCTTGTTAGTTAGCTGTAACTGGAAAGTCTGCTGTGTAGTTTCAATATAAGCACCTAACTTTTGAGGTGCTTGATGAGGCAAAAGAGGAGGTTCATCCAATTCCAGGGGTGGTGTGGGTCTGGGTTTGAAGGGAAAGCTGGCTTACATCCCTGTCTGGTTCCTCTAATGAGCAAGAAAATGAGTTGATCAGCTCCTAATTTGATATGTTGTCATTTAGAGCATTAGCCTTTAACAAGGAGAATAGCAATCATAATCTTGCAAATTAATTTGACTAACCATTTCTAAAGACTGAACTTAGATTTACAAGAAAAGCTTTGCTACTATGTTAAAAACTTCTAGAGGTGCAATTAAATAAAAATAATCTCTGTTAACCCACTGCTGTTTTTTTTGACATGATAGTGTTGTGGGTTTTTCCCTTGCCTTGCCTTGCCTTGCCTTGCCTTGCCTTGCCTTGCCTTGCCTTGCTTTGCCTTCCATCACTTTGAGTGTGAAGTTTATGTGAAGGATATTAAGTAGATTGCTGAAGCTCTGCCTGGTACATTTGGTAATGGAGAAGTGGTCAGACTAATACTGCTGATGGTTTGGGGTTAGACTATGGCAGATAAGTAGTTATGTAGAAGGCAGGTTAGTGCTTTACTGGAAATACTCACAAGAAAGGTAAAGATGGCCTTACTGCAAGATAAATGAAAAGTCTGTATTATTTGTGATATTTGGTTGATTGAAATTAGCCTTAGGTGGCAATGCTGTTTAAAAATATATATTGTCTTCTTAATCCATCTCATTTATTTTAGTTACTATTCTCTGTGATTTTTTTTTCTAAATATAAAATATTAATACAGAAAGACAAAAGGCAGAAGCAGCACTGGGGTATTTTCTGTCAATAACACTTAAATCTGGCAAGCTGATGGGCTCTTATGACCCAGCAGATGGGCAGAAACTGGATTTGTTGCGCTGGCAAAGCATAAAGGAGGCCTGTGGGAAATTGTCTTAGAACTGCTGTTTGTTTTGTGTGCAATATGTCATGTTTCTTCCTGATGTGATATTTAAGACACTGTGTGATACATCAGGTTGTGTGTACTCTGCATCCTTCTGTGGTGCCACATACTGCGATATGTTAAAGGCGTATGATATTTCTGCTGATCTCTTTAAAACAAACCTCTCACATTCCCTCTCCCCTTTTCCCACACCTATTTACTTCTATTTTCTAAACTTTTTTAGGCTTCCAAAGCAGCCCTGTTGCATCTGAACGCACTGAAGGTATTAATTATAACAGAAAATGGCTGTATGTTATGCTTAGGTAGAATTCCTGGTGAGGGATTAGCACATACACGTGTAATGCAGAAGCACCAGCACTTCTGCATAAGGTTTACTAATCCTGAAGGAAGTACACGGAGGCAAGTTATCATTCATCAGTTTAATAGAGAGGTTCTCACGTTACTAGGGGTGGCCAGTCAGTTCATCTCCTCCAAGTTCTCAGTACTGGTGGCTGCTTACTGGTACAGGGTCTGCCCTGGCATTACCCCCAGTGGATACCAGTGGTGGCTGGCTGGCAAGATGCCCATGCCACCCCTTAGTACTGTGGCCATATATGTAACAGCAGGAGACAATAAGGCATCACGTATCAGGATAAGAAATGGAGTCATTCACAGAGAGCAAGGAGATTGATTTAGCAGTTTCTACAAGCAAGTTTCTTTTAGCCACATGCAGAAGCTAGAGGTAGTTTACTTGTGTTCCCAAGCTAACACGAGCCCTTTCTCACAGGCTAGTTGCCTACTCAGGCTGTGATTTGTATTTTTCCACAACATGTAAAGCAGATGCTGTGTAAGAAGCAGGTAACGGTGATAGGATGAGAAGGAATGGCCTTTAATTGTGTCAAGGGAGGTTCATGTTGATTATTAGGAAACACTTCCTCTCAGAAAGATTGATACTGTATTGCAGCAGGCTGCCCAGGGAGGTGGTGGAGTCACCAGGTGTTCAAGAACCGTGTGGATGTGGCACTAGGGACGTGGTCAGTGAGCATGGTGGGGATGGGTTGGACTAGATGATCTTGGTGGTCTTTTCCAACCTTAGTGATTCTGTGACTCTGTGACTTTCTACCAAATTATCCTTTTATTGAGCCTGATCTGGAGAATGCACTGAGACGCTGTGTTCTACTGGGAAGAAACCAGTGCTGTGCTATGGGTATAAGGCGAGCAGAATTATGCAGACACTAAATGCTATTATAATCTAGGTAATGAGTTGAAATTTGCAGAATATTACAGGCGGATATTGCGTTCTGGCTGTGACATGAGACGTTAGAAAGGGTGTTTTGATATTTAAACTGATGGCAGTGAGAAGATAAAAGGTCAGGACATAGAAAGGGTTTTCTGTTCTCTTAACAGAGGCTGTGGTGATAGCCAGATATACTATACCAGATACAGAGCAGAAAGAGTTTGCAACATCCAAATCTTGTCTAGTAACTGCGTTTTGTATAATGGGACATGTAACAAAATGGTCTGGCGTGGAATTCCCAGTCAAATTCTGCTGCATTCCTTACACCCACTCAAATCTGATTGCAGATTCAAGATTTCACCTCTGCGGTGCTGGGAAAGGGGAACTCCAGGGCTTTGGAAAGATGGGATTGCTGTTCCCATCCAGGAATCTGCTGCTCATTACTGCCTGGATATAAGCTGTCTGTTCAAGCATCTGTTCCTGTGATTTAAGCTTGAGTAAAAATTTGTTTGGAGAAAAACAAGATGGAAATTTTTCATTATTATTATTTTGTTTTCTCTGGATACCCTTGATTAGAAAGAGATTCCATTTTCTGTTTGCATATGATGAAGAAAACTGCATGCCAGAAGATGAATGTTCTCAGGAATCATTGCAGGACAAAGGCTGAATAGACCACTGGTTTTGTTTACATATTCTAAAATAAAGTTGTATGTCATCCTTTTCTTGCCTACCATAAATATTGGACAGTGGATAATTAAACAACACAGACAGATATCTTAGTTAAAATAGCCCCAGAAGGTGGCCTGCCTAAAAGTGAGAAATCTCTTTTTCCACTTTCATGTTCCAAAGCAGCTCAATGCTTTCGTTTTCTTTCAAAGTTTCCTGCTACATAAATACTTAACTCCTCTATATAGATTCAGCTTTGTTTACTTGCAGCTTGAAAAACTGAGATAAATATCTATCATTCAGAATACCTCACATAAATTTATAGCCCGTGGGATATTCTGTAAAGACACAAGAAATAAAATATTATGAACATTTGAAGTAAATATTTAGGATCTCAGCTTTCTTTTGCAGAATGGGAGAGAACTTACTCTTTGCTGCACTCTCTCCATACGTAAAGCACTCTAATATTCAGTGCAGCATTTCTGATGAAGAAATGCCTCATAACTCTTATGTGCTCTCAGAGTCTTTTGGCTGAATTTTCAATGAAGAGGTGAAGTGCCTAGAAACAGTCTCCCATGAGATCTTGAGTTTATTCAAAGGGATGATTCTGTTCTGCATGTAGAGTCACAAAAGTAAAAGAGTGCCTTTTTTACTCTTATTTGTTCCAAGTTTAGTGAACCCATCTAGTCAGAGTAAGGATTGCCTGCCTCCCTAAAACAGGCTTTTGGGTATGTATGTATTTGAATGTGCTAACATGGGCTTCTCTAAGTGTCCGAAAATACTGGAAAGCATCAGGTAGATGTTATGTGTATTGAGGATCAAGATCTTTCAGAAAGTGAAATGTTCCTTCCTTCTTTTCGAAGAATCAAACTGAACAACAGTGTTCAGTGATGCTACATCTGGTTTTCTGGATGATTTCTGGTTAGAATACTCTCTATTGCTTGAAGTGCTGAAGTTGTACCACAGCATCACATACATATTTTAGCTCACTTAAAAACAAACAAACAAACAAACACAAAAGCAAAACAAAAACAAACCACAAAAAACACTGGCAGCATCAAGTTTACTATAGATTCAAAGAGTAAATCAGATTGAAATGAACCTCTTGGAGATCATTCAGTCAGTCCCACAGCTCAAAGCGAGTCAGATTGGATCATGTTGCTCAGGGCTTTGTCCAGGTGAATCTTGAACATCTCCAAGGACAGCCTAGACCTCTCTGCTGGCCTTCCTCCAGTATGATCATGCCTTTCTTCCATGAGAGTGCCCAACACTAGGCATTGCTTCAGTCTCATAAATATTGTAAAAAAGAGCAGGGAGTTGTCTATTTCACCATCAAGGGCCAATGGCCAACATGTTGTCCGCCAGGACCTCCAGAGCCTTTCTTGCAGAGCTGCTTTCCAGCCTGTTGTCCCTCAGCATGTGCTGGTGCATGGAGTTATCCAACCCTGGGCGCAGGACATAAACTTGGTTTTGTTCAACTTCTTGACTTTCCTTTCAGACCTGGTCCTTCTGAAAAGGTGCCCTTCCTTGCACTGTATTGCCCACTGCCCTGGTTTGGTGTCATCCATCCACATAGCATAGAAGAAAACCGAAGGAGTGCATCTCAATTATCTGAATTGGCTTAAACCCAGGGAGTTGAACAAGCTTAGGAGTTTCCTTTCAGACAGTTACACGCTACAAGCTTCCCTTTGATTATGGTGTAAAACTGAGGTGAGATGTTTAGAACTGCTGCGGAGTCCTTACTAAATTCTGTGTTTCTGGCTTTAAAGCAGTCAAACTAACAAATTGTAAAGCAGATCTTGAAAATTAAAAAGTCCCCTAGAGCACTAATTCCTAGGTTACTTTTCTGTTGTGAAAGAAATTTGCTTCAGTGCTAATAAAAGCCCACACAGCCCTGTGGATCCCCAGGCTTCTGGGGGGTAGTTTAAGCTGATGCTTCTCAAACTACTGGGCACTTGCAAAAATATGTAAGTGATGCTCCAAGGGGAAGAAGCTACTCTTTGCATTCGTCTATACCATGCTGGTTGTGGAGGGCTGGAGACTCAAGTGGAAGAGGGAATTAGGAGAGGGCATTGGAAACCAAGGTAATTTGGGGAGAAACAGGATTAAGTGATCGTAGGCTCCTTGTGTCAGTTGAGTTTGTTCTTCTCTCTGTCATGTTGAAAGTATATATTACCTAGCTTTTTCTGCCACAGATCCCCAGTTTGTGGTAAATCTTTGGTGTATTTGATGTTTGTGTTGTATTGGACTGTTCTCCCAACATTCAGTGTTCTCCCAGATTGCATGAGATTTGTAAAAACTACAGCCATGATTCTGAAAAGTGCTGAATATGTTGGCCTTGGTCCAGGAAAGCACTTCAGCCAGTAATTAATTTTCAGCTTGCATACATAAAAGTTAAGTATGTGTTTAAGTGCTTGGCCAGAGCAGTCAGTATCTTGCAGGATTGAGCTCTCTGAGAAACTATTGAATCTGCTTTTTGTAATATAACTCAGGCTGTCACATAAAAAGATGCCATAATCTTTCCCTCTCTACCCCCACTTTCAGGAGACAAACATTGTTCTTGGATCAAACGAAGAAAAGACCATTTAGGAAAAAAAAGAGTAATTAGGAGGACTGCCCTATATTCCTAGAGCATGCTTGTGGTTAATGGGAACTTTTACTGCTGCTGAGCGGATCACTTAATCCTTTTATTTCTGTAGCTGGCATTTCCTACATTTTTGCCAAACATCAATACCTTTATGAAGCAGTCATCTGGTTTTGATTTATGAAAATGTGTCATGAAACTCCAGCCAAGGAATCAAAAAGTTTTATAAATTGACAAGCTAGCTGGTCTCTAATTAGTGCAGGGGAAAAGTGGTTCTTTATTTGTTTTTGATTCATTCGTGTAATTTATATGGAGCACCACTGGTAGAAGAAAAAGAGTAGCACAACTGTTTTCACTTAGCATAATGGACAGGCAAAACGTTCCTACAGTTATATAACTAGAAAAGGGAAAAATTCTGCAAAGCCACATATATTATCAGCTGAAATTTGCACCTTATAAACAAGATCTGGTTACTTGACCCTGTCACTCAGATGAAATCTAAGCCCCAAGCGGCAAGGTGTTCACATACTTTCTCTGTTCCAGGGTCCTTTGTTTCTTTTTGTAAGCCTTGCTATTCGTATTGCTTGTACACCCAGCACAAAGAAAATGTTGTTCCAGTCCAGCTAAGCATCCTTAGATGTTTGCTCAGGAAATCTTCTCGTTTTTCCAAGGGAAGGAATACAGAGTGGTACTGGTGAAATTGTAGCTTGAATAATAAAACATCCTTAGATTTTTGTTGAGGAAGGCTTGTCCTTTTTCCAGGGCAGTAAGTGTAAAGTAACTGGAAAAAATAATCTAGCTCATTAACAGAACCATTTTTCAATATTCTCTGCTCATAATCCATAGGATCTGAAGAACAGAATCCTCTAGCCTAATGATTGACGTGGTTAGGAATTATTTAATGAGATCCAATACTTTTTATTTAAAACATTAATGTAATGAACTATAAGCCTGGATATATAACAGCACTAGCAGTCTAGCAACTTGCAAAGATTCCACAGTGTTTTTAGGAAGTGAAAATGCTCTGCACCTCTGCCCTGCAGCTGTGGGAGCCAGGTTGCTGGCAGATATCCTATTCCCAGGTTACTTGGTGCCTCAGTGGCACAACTGGGGCCACATTAGCTGACTGCAGACCCACTGCCAGCATCCCCTCCTGGCATGCAAGTGACTTTCCAGGGACTCATACCTGAGAATGCTTTTGCTGTTCTTCGTGTATCTAAAGATCCTGATTGGATGGATTAGGTAGAATTTGGTTTATTTTCCAAAAGGAGAAATACTGAGAGTACAGTAGGGCTGGAGAAGTTAACAAATCTAAAGGTTGTGACTTAACAGAGCATGTGGCCTGTGCTGATTACAGAACAGTCAAAATAAATTACTCTTTGCTCTTCACAGTGTGTAGTATTGAGGAATTCACCATTTGGAGAAGTTTTGTCTTCACTCTGTACACTGCATAATGCTCAGTATGAACAGTCATCAAAGGAGTAGACCAAACAGCAGATTCATTAAAACCTGTGTGTTCCCAGCTGCTGAGATTAAAAAACATATGGGTACAAAAAGCACAAAGTCTCCAAATCGGTTGAGGAATTGCCCTGTGAGCACGTTTCCCACTCTGGTATGAGGTAGAATGAGTTCCTTCATCTCTGCCAACGTGATACAGATACCTGTGTTGCTTCTTTCCTCAACAAGTGATCCACTTGCTCCTCTCTGGCTCCTTCCAGACACGTCTGACATCCGTCTTCTTTCCTTTCATAGCTTTCTGGGAAGGGAGAGGCATTTTTTACAGCAGGGGTGGGAGAAAGAGCCCACATTTGCTCAAACAGTGTGCTCTGCCTGTGAGCACCAGAGCTGAAGCAGGCAGTGCCTGTGCGACTGTTCTTGGTGTGCCTGCCATTCCAGTGACATACAGAAGTCATATCAGGGACATCTGCATCACCTATGGGAAAGAGTATGTGCCAGCAAGCAAAACTGAGCATGTATGCAGTGACCAGAGAGCCCACCCTCTTTCACAAGGTGGGCAGAATAGTTAAGTATGATGTAGGTGGTGCTGGGTGTGTGCATTGTGGAGAGGAGGCACAGGTGAATTATTTAGCCTTTGCTGAAAAGAACAAGACAGAGTCTTTCACATCTCTTTCAATGAGCTGTTCAGTGGGTGATCTGCTGCTAAAGAGTTTCTCTTTCTTTTTTTCCCCCTCCCTCCTTGGCCTGCAGGTCTCAAGGGAAGAAGGAGGAGGCTGTAATCTTACTGAGGGACTCCATCAAATATGGCCCAGACTTCGCAGATGCCTACTCAAGCCTGGCCTCACTGCTGGCTGAACAGGTAACAGGCCTTATTTGGGGCTCCTGCTCCTCCTGAGGGCTGATGCACCAGTGCTGCAGTTGCAAAGTGGAAACACTCACTCTTCCTTTGCAGAGTGGAAACACTCTCACTTCACACATGTGCAGCAAGTGCACAAACCTGGAGCTATCTGGAGAGATCTGTTGGGCTGCTGTTTTAGAGATGACTTGTTCAGTATGGAAGACAACTCGGTCTCAATGAGTAATTACACCCACGTGGTGTGATTCTGAACTAAATCACTGTTAAAGTTGTGAATTCATGCACTTTCTTCTCCTCCCTACATCTTTAGCAAAGTCTTTATCTGCACCTTGAATGCTGACGGCACAATAGGTGAGTGCCCCCCCCTCCCCCATGCACACCTACAGAGGTAACCTTGGGGTTTTATAAGAAAGCCCTCCAAAAGTAGGAAAAGCCAGAAACAAGATTTCTGAATTTCTGCTTTTCAGTTCTGCCCCTTGCATCTAACCCATCAGGATACAGCCCTTAATTACCACAGTCAGTGATCACATACAGTGGGTGGAGAGGCTCAGTTGCTTTATGTTGCTCTTAATGAGCAGCTGTTCAATATTTGATTTAACCTCATTGTTCAATATGTGCCCTAGACCTTATTTACTGCACAGGGCCCAGACTGTGCTCCGGAGGCAGGATTACTCATTTCTTCATGGGCTTTTTCACCACGCTCATTGCTCAGGGCTCTCACTGCTTGCTGTAGTGAGGTAATTTCCTTCTAAAGGTCTCTGTGAGGTGAAATACTGTCTCCACATAGGAAAAGGGAAATTGAGGCATAAAAAAAAGTGTGGGTGCCCACACTGAGACCACCACACCCTTCTTTCCTGCAAGCAGGCAGCAGCACATATGAGGGATGCTGTTTTGGGCACCGCTCCCATGGTCTGCAGCCACAACCAATAGCCCTAGTCTGGCCCTGTAATGGTGTGTGGTAAGGTCCTTGCACAGCAAACACAAGCTTCTACACAGCTTTTGAAAACTGATTTTTTCTCCCTAGAATTTCAGATCTTACCGTTCTATAGCATGGGATGCTAAAGCTTTCTAAATAAAAGCCTGCCAAAATGCAAATACAGACACAACAATGGAATGCCATCTTTCACTATTTTCCATTAGTCTGGTTAATTAAATTTTCTCTCTGCAAGTGGATAAATTTCAGCTGAACTGTGGCTTTGGCTTCTTTAATGATGTAGACACTGCAAAATTCATCTATGATGTATACAGGTTACTTAAAGACATGCTGTTTTATTTTCCATTTTAAATGACTTTCAAGTGCTTGAATATTATCGATATCAGCTGCAGGAATCTAGAAATATAGTATATGAATTGAAAGAAGAACCCTGTTGAATGGGAACTCTCCTTTGAATGAGCCCCTCTGTGAGTCTCCTGCAAGTATAGGAAATGAGTTGTCTGTAGTAATACCTGGTTTTAATATTAATTGAATTTATTAATTAGAACCATCAGTTGTAAGGTCAACAGAGCAATAAAACGACTATAGAACCCTGAGGTCTTTTGCCCAAAGGAAATGTCATTAGTAAGGCCTGCAATAATTCATCTGCTTTTATGTATAGATCGTTCATCCTCTTGTGACTTGAGTAATTGCTGAGGAAGAAAAGATAGTTTGTAAGGTTTCTTTAGAAAATAACAACTTCCTGCAAGCTTTTAACACATTCTCATGTTCAGCCACAGCTGATGAGTGCCTGATTGAGCACCTCCTTCCTCACACACCCGTCCTAGTGACCTTGGCAGGGATCCTACCTCAAACGTTTGAGAGAGGGGCTGACGAGCTAAAAGCTGCACATTTAAATAACGCTCATGAACTGATCACTTCTGTGACCAGCTTCTGCTCTTTCAGCTTTGCATTAAGGCTGAGAAAGAGGAAAAACCAGCTGAAGTGACACAGTAAAACAGTATCGGAACTGTAAAAAATACTGCAAGAGAAAAGTCTCCTGCACCATTCACCTGCTACATGCCATGATTGCCCTTTTCTCTCCTTGCTAGTTGATTCAGAAATCAGAGCCCACCTTCACACTGTATAGAAATTTATGTTGTTTGTTCCTTTTATAAGTGCATGCTCTCACTATTGCTCTCTGCTTGATAGCATAACTCACTCACAACATATTGCTGCTTTCCCCAATCGTTTCAGTGGTACTAGAATAAGAAATCAAACATCTTTTGCCACTGTCGTGACCCTGTACAGTGGTTCCCCTCTGAACCAATGCAGCTACATTGTACTCAGAGGGCAGTGAGGCCCTGGCACAGCTGCCCATAGAAGCTGTGGTGCCCCATCCCTGGGGGCACTCAGGGCCAGGCTGGATGGGGCCCTGGGCAGCTGGAGCTGCTGAGTGGCAGCCCTGCCTATGGCAGGGGGTTAGGACTGCATAGGCTTATAAGTCCCTTCCAGCCCAAGCTGTTTCATGATTCTGTGAACACCTTCTTTCTAGCATTTTCAGATTTGTCAATCATCTCAGGCTACTGGATGGTTCTTTTCAAGCTCTAGTTTCTGGATCCAAAGGTTTCCTAGTATTTTTTCTTTTTTTCTGTTTTTCCTTTTTCTTTTTTGAAAGAATATTAGCCTACACTAGGAAAAAGAAACTTTTTAACCCACTTAGCTGCAGAAGAGAGCCTGCTCAGGCATATCCACACTGAAAATTCAAGTCATAAGGAAAAAAAAAAGCAACAGAAAAGTAGGCTTAAAAACCCTACAGTTTAACTGAGAGATCCTTATGTGCATAATTTTTCTAATATCATAAAAATCTCATACATTTTTAAGCCTGTCTTATGAATTTTGTGAGCTTGATGAATGTTTCATGGAGGGCTGGGAAGTGGCGTTATTAAGTGTTAATGAGAATCAAGCCTTGATGAACTTAGAGCATTTCTCCTCGAAAGAGGAGCGGCTGTGAGGGGGAAATCTCTGGCAGAAAGAGGTGGGCCCACCCTTCCCCACTTCTGACTGCTCTCAGTACAAATGCTTTGTTAGAGAAATCATTCCAGACTCTGCACTGAGCCTGAGGCATGCAGGGTTAGGATGTTAGATGCCAAAAAAGCATTGTACAAATGCGTGTGCAATGCAACCGTGACAAAAATGCTAAAAGTGCTTAGAATCAGGCAGTGGGAATGCTTTTGAGATGGCACTCTGCTGCTAATCCAGATTAGCACAGCCCTGTCTTGCTTCAAGATCGGCTTTATGGTCGATAAATAATACAAAGGAAACTGACATCCATGCATACAAAGCCGTACTCGTCTGCTGCAAATTAAAATTAGAGGAAAAGAAATCAATACAGAAAAACTTCAAAATATACCTGTTAATGCATGTCTAACACACACACTTTCTCAAGAAGTTACTGTTCATTTCAGTCAGTTCTGATGGTTGCTTCACTTTTCCTGACCCTGCAGGATAATGACATCAAATTCACATAAATACATGCACGATGTCCAAACTTAAGCACTTTTAAAAAATGTGTTTCTGTGTTTTATCCCACCCTATCTTTCTGCTGGCTGACCTTCATCACGTAAATGTGAAAGCACTTAACCATGACAAACCATTTGCTTTCATCAAGCCATGGTCTTCCAATGCTATTAATTCCAGCTTTCCAGTTCTGAAATAGGAGGTGAGAAAGGAGTCTGTTCATTTGAACAGCTACAGACCCAATGCTGCTCTCAGGTTCACCCTTTAAATCCAGAGGAAGCCCGGTACGCTCTGGGATTTGCAGGACTGGAGGAGAGTTCACAGCTGGACTGAAGAGCAAAACCAGCTCTGCTTCACACAGAGAAGTGGACCAGGATCCCAAAACCAGTACTTTTTCAGGGACCGCCTTGACAGCCAGACATTGAGCCAAGAAGACACTGTGCTCTTGACACCAGGCTGTTGGATGCCAATCACAGAGAGCATTGGTGGGACAGGGAGTGAATGGATCCATCTCATTTCAGCTCCTCTGCATACGGTCCGCTGTGGTGTTGCCAGGCTTTCCTTATAGGGCTTTGAATGGTTGATTTTGCCTGGGAGCTTTGTTAGGAGATTGTGAGGTTTGTCACCATAAGGCTGCTCCATAGAAGCGGAAAAATTGGGAAAAAAAAGTCTTTGCCTCAGGAGTTTTACCTGGCATCCCTCCATACTGCTGTTTTCCATTGCGAGCAACCTTCCTGCCCTAAGTACACCCAACAGCAAAACTCTGAGCTTAGGTGGGAGGAAAACCTTAATAAGTGGTGCTAGTGAGCATGTGGGCAGCTGGCACGTACTGTCTGGCTGGAGGGAAATGGAAACCTTATTAAGTTGCTATTTGATCCAAACTAGATGCCTTGTTTCTGTTTCAGGACCTGCTGCCTGTAGCTCAGGCTAGACGGGTCACAGCTGGTGGGACACTTCCATAAGCAGGGTGTTCCCAAAGGAAAGATGTGCATTTTTCAGAAATGCTCTGCACCTACAAGTCTCCTTGAAATCTATGCAAAATGTAAGAGCTCAGCCTATTGGAGAATCAGCAATAGCACATCCCATCAGTCCCAGGGAGGTACATCTCACACATTGATAACACCTGTTTTTCATCTGAATCTGTCAGGTTTTCCCCACTCTTCCATCACCCCCAGTCCTCCTCCTGCTTCCCACATTGCCTTGTGCAAGCTCCCTATCCCTCAGCTGTCATGCACACCGAGCTTTCATTTCTTATTTTCCCTGCTGCTCAGGGAATGAAGAGCAGAGCTCCTGAGGGGGAAAGTTAGCCAGCAAGATGCTCATTAAACAAATAAATTAAAACATATCAGCTCCCAAATGACAGATTGGTAACAGAACCAACATGACCCCTGTCGCTATGTGTTTCCCAGCTGGGTGCATGCTAGCTGAGGCTCACTGGCATTGCACACAAATTGCCCAACCTTTTCCAACTGATGTTTTTGTTTCACAGGTAGCTCCAGTTGTGAATGCATGGGGGGAAAGCTGTTAGGATTGCTCTGGCATACCAGAGTGGAGATATATTATGTCTTTGTCACAGGGTAAAATGTTGGCTGCTCAGAAGCCGGAGGCCATGTTCCCCTGCTAAGGGGCTTAGAGGGGGAGGGCTGGTGCCTGAGCTCCCTGTATGGCAAGGGGAGCACACTGGTGGTGCCAACGTGGGCACTGCCTCAATCTCCTTTTCCTTTGGAAAAATATTCTCAGAAGGATTAATGCTGCAGTGGCACAGGCTGCCCGGGGTGGTGGTGGAGTCACCATCCCTGGAGATGTTCCAGAACTGTGAGGTGTGGCACTGATGGACGTGGTTATTGGGCATGGTGGGGATAGGGGGATGATTGGACTGGATGATCTCACTGGTCTTTTCTAATCTTAATGATTCTGTGATTTTGTGATCCTGTTTCAAGGAACGGCTGAAGGAAGCAGAGGAGGTCTACAAGACTGGCATAGAGAATTGTCCAGAGAGCTCCGATCTGCACAACAACTATGGTGTTTTCTTGGTTGATACCGGTAAGTGAGATGGAACAAAGGATTTTCTCTCTTGGGATTATTTGCTTTGATTATTTTATTCAGCGCTATACTTCTAAAAGAGTTTCAAAAGGTACTGCAGAGCAGTAGCTGTGCCTCTACTGTAGCTTAGAAATAAATATCCCTGCTCTCTTGAGCTGGCAGTGTTCTGAAATGTGTAGTCATTGCACTCAGTGTGCAGCAAAGGCATTCAGCCTGCATGTTTCCTCCACTGTTTCTCACCATCTTTGCACAGGCAGTTCTCTCTTCAATTCGAGCTGGGCAGCACCCTAACAATTCTGCAATTTCTCTGGGATAGCAGGCAGCATCAAGTAAAACCTCAGTTTAAAACCCTAGGCACACAAGTGGATCATTATTGTCTTTGAAGCACTTGCAGCTCTTTAGTGACAAAGCAGCTCTTTGACTAAAGGTTGAGTGCCACTGCTATAAAAACAAATATGGCTTTTAAACCACAATCCTTTGTGAAAACAAAATGTAAGATACTATGGGGTGAATTGATTTCTCAGGGGCTCCATAATGACATAGAAAGCCTTTCTTTTTCTGAGTTCCTGGTTCCCATCCAACTTCCATGGACTCAGGCACTTCCTGGCATCCACATAAAATGCACCTGCAGTTGCCACCTCTTACTGACAGCTTTATAAGCTTCCAAATCTGAGCTGACAAAGAGCTAGTGGAAACCAAGCCATTCCCTGAAGTCTCTCCAGAACAGAGCTCTGACTCAGTGGAGAAGCATCATAGACTTGCAGTGTATTGCTGCTCCTGGTTCAGTCCCTTTCACGCTGTGCACAGCTCTGGTGGTGCTTGGGAAGCAAGGACAATGGCAAAGGGCCGTGCCCTTCCGTGTGCAGCTGGCTGTCCTCCCCCTGAGCTGACACTCAGCCATCACTCTCCTATGGTACCAATGTAAAATAAATATGAAGCCAACAGGAATATTCATCATTGAAAAATGCCTTGCAGCAATCATGACAGGCACTGAGATCCTGAATTTGCGCACTGGCAAAATTCAAACTTGCAAATGATAAAAACTCCAGCATTGTACTCCTCTCTCTTTCACGACCCAGATGAACGGCCCTATGCCTGCCAAAATTTTGGGTTCAAATGCAGTGCAGCACTCTTTCTTTTTTGCACTTGGGTGTTCTGCCAAAGTCCAAACTAACTTTTTCTGTTTTATTACTACACTTCCCTACACACAAACAATAGGAAAAAAAAACCAAAAAAACATTGAATTTCAAAACTGAAATCCTGACAAGTAAATTACCTCTAGGGAGACATGGTAAAGTGTGAAGGAGCCATGAGGGACTCAGCCTGTGTTCCCCACAGTGGACACTGGAGAATGGCTGTGATGCACCATCCTGGGAACCTGCAGGTTTTGTGCAAGGACCTCCAGCAAGTGTCAGCTCTGGAGATATGTATCTCTAGGTGACTCTGCAGTGAATAGGGATGCTCAATGTATCTCCCTTCCTGATTTGTGTAGTAATTTACTTTGAACAGGACAGGCATTGGTTGACCTTGAGGACTTCAGTGCTCGCCTAGCTGCTTTCCTGGCCTGTTTTGTAGGTGTGGTTTTCACAAACCTCCATCTCCTCAGCAGTGGAAGCAGAGTGAGACTGCTGCTGGATGCTTTAAGAAATCTTACCCTGAAGGATAAGCAGTTGGTCTTTGATGAATCTTAAGTGCTTCTAAATCTCCCGATAGACTTCTCCAGATCTCCTATAGAGGAAATAACCGAGGAGTGTTAATGGTACTTTTATGTTGCGTAGATAATCTCAAGAAAACCAAACTTTGTCTGGAAAGCTGTGAAAATAAAATTCCCACAGCAGCTTATGTTCAGTGCTCGAACACACACAGGCTGTTTCAAGTTCTGTTTTCCAGCTAGAAATTGAATTAAATTATTTTTGAGAGATTTGGCTTAAAAATGCCAATTCTGTAACGTAGGGATGTCCAATCATTTGGCTTGCCTGAGCAGCACTGAATGAGGAGGAATTGTTTTGGGCCTCATATAAAGTATATCCTATAGTTAATGTGCAAAAGTAACAAAACTTTTGCTTTTACGTATTTAATTAAAACATAAAAAGAAAGTGGGTTGGAAGTGTAGGCAGTCTAATGCTTTGCTGATGGACACAGATCTGTATCAGTTTTCACCACCAGATTAGTTTTTCTAGACTATACGAACCAATTAAACCCACACTGTAGCTCAATTTACAGTATTTGCATTATTGAAATATTGGGACTTTTTACTGTGCCCCATTCATTTCTTCAGTAGCTGCTTAATGGGTTCTGCACTGCAGGGTTCCTCTTGAGGACAGACATTGTTTAGATAAATAAAAATATACTACAAGAAATAGCACTGAAGTTGATGAATGAGTGGTCTGGCACCTTTCTTCCATTCAAGTTGAGCATTGGCATTTCCTAAAAATACAGCACACTGGTGAATTATTTTGGGCTTTCAGAGGCATTTGCAGTCTTATATTGTGGTGGTGATGATGTCATGGCCTGCAGGACCTTTCCCAGGTAGAGCGTTTCTCACAGTGAAGCAGTGCCACCCAATGGCACTGAAGCACAGAGACAGGGCCAATGTGCTCCAGAGTAGGCATCCAGACACCTGTGGGCTCAGATTTATTGCACTGAGCTGAGAATGAGCTACTGGCAGTTACTCCCATGCACAATGCGTAAAGACTGAGCAGGACCAACACTAAAAGGTGGTAAGGAATAGTCTCTGGTTTGAAACGGCCTAAACGATTTGCAATGTTGGGGCTGCAAGGAACGTTGGTGGCTTGTTCTCTGTGCCTCTGTGGACCGCTCTCTCAGAGCCAGTGGATTACAGGTACGAGGGTGCTTTCATGGGAGGTGGGACACACACAGGGGTTACAACCCTTCGAGTGGGATAGGATGGGCTGAAGCACTGGTGTAAAAGTGTTTTCTTCTCCAGGGGCTCCTGAAAGAGCCGTGTCCCACTACAGACAGGCCATCCACCTGAGCCCCACGCACCATGTCGCCATGGTCAACTTGGGCAGGCTTCACCGCTCCCTAGGTCAGAACAAAGAGGCTGAGGCATGGTACAAGCGGTAAGGAACTGAAGTGGGAGGAGAAAGTTTCCCTTGACCCTCCATATGGCTCATTTCTGCTGAAATGCCTGTGATACTTGAAACTGTCAGTGCATGCTTGGATTCTCCATCCATTCAAAATCAGATTTATTTGGCTACTTCTTGTGAGAAGTGCTAGACAGCACTGACTGAGGCCTCCAGGCTGAGCACACTGCTGCTTTTGGGTTGGGTTTTTTCCAGAGGGATGTTCTAACAACAAGGTCAGAGGTGTTTTCAATAGTTTGAGCAGATTTTTAGTGCTGTTCCCACTGTGCTGAGAGTTGCTGTGTGAGTGATGTGCCAGTAACAGCTATGAGTCCTACATAGCCCCGCCTCCCTTTTGGCATCCCAACCTGTGCTTGTACTCCCTGCCCCTGCCAGCTATCCCAGCACCCGCTGTATGCTCATATGCACTTTGGATTTGGCCTCTCCCTCTTGGATGGCTGGAGAAATTGCTGCTGTGGGCACACTTATCCCTCCCCATGACCTTAAAATCAAGCTTCCCATGGTGGGATGAGAATGCCATGCAGAGTGGAGAGCTTTACTGCTCCATCTCAGTGCAAGCCACAGCTCACTCTTCTTTGATTCCCACATCACCTGGAAACATCTCTTCTTCTCAAATTCCAGGGCACTGAAGGTATCCCGCAAGGCTGAAATCCTGTCTCCACTGGGGGCTCTGTACTACAACACGGGGAGATATGAAGAAGCTTTGCAAGTTTACAGAGAAGCAGCATCACTGCAGCCTTCAAACAAAGAGACCCGACTGGCTTTGGTGAGTATGGGGTGGGCATGGCCAAGCCAAGGCCACCTGTGGAGCCCACTGCCCACATTAGTGTGGCCAGAGCCTCAGAGCTTGGTGCTATCTCCATGCCAGCCATCCAGTGACCATCTCTCCCACTCTATTTGTTTCCTCCTCATTTCCTGTCAACCTGAGAACATGTGTCTCAGCCACTATCTTTCCTGGCTGTGTTTGGCCCTTCCATCCTTCCTAGAGGTGCTGCCTCTTAACACCAACTCCTGCCTCAATGGAGCCTAGCACCAGCACTATATATTAGTTAGCTGAGCTTTTAAAATCATAAGTCTTAATATGACTCCACAGGCCCAGGTGTTAGCAATGATGGGGCGGACGAAGGAAGCAGAGAAGATGACAAACCATATACTTGATGAAGATGTGGAGTGCCTGGAGTGCTACCGCCTTCTGTCAGCCATCTACAGCAAGCAGGAGCACTATGCTAAGGTACCGTGGTTGCAAGATACCCTTGTCTAGAGGGCTCACATATAGAATTCCATCTCTCCAGAGATGTCATGTCCCACAGCACACAGGAGATTTTTTTTTTTCCACTGTGCATCATGATTTTTGAAGTTTATGAGCACTTCCTGCTTGTGTTGCACTCAGCCCCGTTGCCCATCAGCCATAGGCATCTAAAAAACCCATTTCCACATGCAATAACTGTGGGGCAAACAAGGGAAGGAAAATGACTTGTTGCTTTTCTGGCTCGTGTTCTTAGAGGCCTTAGTAGTGGTGAGACCATCAGAAGGGGAAGGGCATAGAATACAGTGATTCAGTGTCCTCTTGCTTTTTCACAGGCGCTTGAAGCTATAGATAAAGCTCTTCAGCTAAAGCCAAAGGACCCAAAAATCATATCAGAGCTCTTCTTCACTAAAGGAAACCAGCTGAGAGAACAGAATCTCCTTGATGAGGCTTTTGAGGTATGACTGCTCTAAGCCCCCTGTTTAGTTGTATAGGTTAAAATGCTAAGTTAACTCTTTGTGTCTAATACTCCATGATGCATATACCTTGGCTGTTGGCTTTGGTTATTTATCAGTTCATCAGTAGTACAGCTAAAGATAAGGAGTAGCCAACTTCACTAGTTAGTTAGAACTTCTCTCCTCAACAGAGGGCTGCTTTCTACCCTTCACATCTATCTTTTTTATTCCAGTGTGAAAATACAGCTTCTTGCCTCGAGAGATTAATTATGGAGTCATGGTGGGACCATAGTAGAGCTCAGGCACTGACCAGACCCTTGATCTATCCTGCCCCAGCCCCTCTCACTGGCAGTGGCAACTCCAGGTGGCTCAGCTGAAAGCTCAGGGACCTGTGAGAGCTCGCAATGTCGTTATATCTCACCTCATTAACTAATAGCTGATAGACTGGCTTATCCTGTAGAACAGAAGGCTTGACAGCTCAGAAATTATGTTAATGCTGAATAATAGCACAGACAATTATGTTACTGGGACGGATCAGACTATTCTCAGTATCCCTAGAGACATGTAATCCTAGTTTGAATTCTCTTCTGTTCTGAAACGGTAAAAACAGTGCTGACAGAGTCCACAAAGTCTTTTTTGCTTGTCCAGAGTACAGTGGCAGAAGCAATGGGGAGGAATAGAGCTGCGCTCAGGTGCTTGTGGAACTCACGTGGAGGTGGCTTTACCATAGTCTGCAGTCAGCTCCAAATTAAAGCCTTGCAGAGGGAGTGCACACTTCATTATTTTTGTGTGTTGTTCCAGTGCTGCTTTTGTTCAAAGACCCAGGCTCCTAACCTAAAAATGTTTCATATTTATGTAGAACTATAAACGGGCTGTGGAGCTCAATTCTGACCAAGCTCAGGCCTGGATGAATATGGGAGGCATTGAGCACATCAAGGTATGTTAATTTTGCTTTTCTTTAAGCTGTCAGCTGCAGGGACTACTTGGGACAGAAAGCTAAATTTGCTTCAGATTGCCAAGAGTTGCACATTTATGCACCTGTATGGATCAGTAATCATCCTTGACATATTCTATCCAAAAAACAGGAAAGTCTGTACAATCCCAGCTAGATTTTCCCAACCAGATTGCTTAGAAATATTTAATATAAATCCCGTGTTTTTAAGAGGACAGGCTGCAAGGATCAACCTGCCCATCTCTTATGTTTCTGTGCCCGAATTATTGACCTACCTTAGAAAAATTTCACAGTGAGCCAACTTCCAAAATTCCTTTCTACCTAATAAGTTTAGTAAAGATGTCTAATGCAGAATACTGACATGAAATTATGGAAATAGCCAGCTTTCTTATCTTTGTGAATTCTTTAACATATAACTATGATTTGGGTCTTAAGGATTCACACTGTGTGACATCCTCCAGGTATTCTCCAAGTAAAATTAACTCTTCTGGTACAGTATAATGGGAAAAATGTAAATCCACTTTTTGCCATGTGTTAGTTTGAATTTAAGTCCACAGCACTCGGTGATCCGTTTCACAATGAAATATTCCAGCTACATAATAATATTCTGTTTTATAAACACTTTTCTCTTGGTATTACAGTTTTCACTTTTCCCAAGCAATGAACTTTCTATGCCAGGGAATACAAATGCAACCTGTCACTCATTTTCTTTGTAGGGAAACTACATCACTGCCCGTGGCTACTATGAGAAAGCTTTGCAGCTGGTACCAAACAGCAAGTTGCTAAAGGAGAATCTGGCCAAGCTCGATCGCTTGGAGAAACGGTTTCAGGAAGTCCAGGAGAAAGATCAGACATAGCATTCAGTCACACCAGTGGAAAGAAACTCGTACCCCTTGGAGAAGAATGCGGTGGAAGCCTATTGCTCAAAGTGACACTGAAGGAATTTTGGCAGGACTCAGAGTTACGGAAGGCAATTTTTGAATGCATGCTTACGTTTGATCAAATAACAGGAGGCACTCTGCTCCTGTGGGACATGCTGGAGAATTACTTAAAACCTTCCTTTAATCCAGATTTATGTTTAGGCTGAACCCATTTTAATCACACTGTGAGTGGTGGGACATATAACTCCAATATCATGGTTATCACTAGGGAAGCCATGGGGACAAAGCACTCATTCATTGAAGCAGGGGTGAAGTAGCACCTCCTGTTCCTCAACACAGGCTGACCTTGTCCACAGAGAGCACCACTGATGAGCTTTGTTGCAAGTGCTGCCAGGTCCATCTGGGCCAGGAAGGATGGTCCTATAGGTCACATAAAAAGGTTTCAAAGGGTTGATGGTGAGGAAATGGTGGCCACTGATACAGCTCTAAATGTGACTTGAAGATGATTCTAAAGAAAGGGAAAGCAGTATCTGAATACCACCCTAGAAGGATAATTGAACAACAGGGCCAAATGACCCTTTGAGGAAAAACCTCAGTGGAATGTTTTATGCATATGATAGTCATTTTGTAATAATTTGGGTACATGATATCAGTATTGTTAAATACCATGTAGCTTTACCCTTTGCTCTCTCCCTGCAGGACAAATAAATACTATCCTGCAAAAGTGTGGAAGTATTCAAATGCAGTAAGAAACTCTAGGATTACTTGTCTTCCTGTCCAGTCCCCAGCAAAAACAAAACAAAACAACAACAAAGCAAAAAACAATAAAACTGATTGGTGTAGGAGGTAAAATAAAGCCACAGAATGATTAGGGAAATTTTGGCAGGCTGGGAAGGTACTAAGGAGGCTTTTTATGGGTGTGCAGGGACAAAGCCCATTCATCATGGTGATAACACTGACAAAACACTTTGTCAGAGTGTTCTCACCCCCTCCCCTAAGAGATGCAGAAAATAAGCTATAGCTAATCAGTCATAAATCTCTATTTTTAAATGCTGAAATGGAAAAACAAGTTCTCTTCAGAATTGGGGTTTTTATTTTTGAGCTTTATTTATTTAACTTATACTCAAATGATTAATATATTTTCTCTGTTTTATATCAATTGGGCAGTGTCATTCACAGCTGGGCACATGGCTGGGCTTTGTCACTTGTATCTTCTGAAGTCAGAAAAATGCAGCACCACTGAAGTGTGCTTGAATAATTCCCCCTGATGATAGTTCTAGAGTAAATGGCTGTGGAGCACATTGGGCCAAACTTCATCACAGTAACAGCACTGCTGCTCGTTCTGTTCATACCAGTTTAGAGAAAGCATGAATGGTTGGTGGTGTTGCACTTGGTGGTCCTGCCTTTGGATGTTGACATCAGGGAAGGTCACCAATTTGTTCTTCTTGTTGCAGAAAACTGCTCTAAAACATGTATTGGAGCTTGGTTGTGCCCAGTCCCTGCAGAGTGGCAGCCCAGGGTTTGGCATTGATGCATGTCTTGTCAGGAAGAGCCTGTGTGGCAGTATGTTGCCCAGGTTTACTTAGTGGTGGTCATGACAGCCCTGTGCTGGCTTCACTGGCTTAATTTACAAAACCCGGTGTCTTGCTGCTGCTGTTGGCCAAATTATTGATGTAAAGCAGCTGCATTTGATGCTGAGAGGGAATCAGCAGCATAAACATCTGCTCTGCTATAGCCTGGGGAGCAGTTAGAGTCATGGAGAGGCTGGAGTTGTGAGGTGCCAGGCCCTGCAGCCCAGTAAGGCCAAGACCAAGGAGATCAGCTGGTGCTTGCAGTTGGGCAGAGGCCAGCTCCTCAGGTTGGTGGGAGGAAGATGTCATTGGAGATGTCATGGAGAAGGTGCTGACCTACTTCTGGGCTTTCTTCCTTCAAACTAGCTTTGTTAATCCCAAAGGAGCAGCTGGGACCAAGAGCAAGCCTCTCCCTGGTGGATTATTCCTCTTCCTTGCCTTTAGAGAGTGAGGCTGGGTTTGAGGGCTTGGGGATGGATCAGCAACAGCTCTTGTCTAGTTGCACAACTTTTATAGCCATAGACTTATTGACCTAACATTTCTGCAAGTTCCCAGTGCCAGTGCTGCACTTGATGCCTTGCATGGAGTAGCCTTGCACAGCCCAGGCACTGCCAGGGATCCTACTAGCAGAATCCTGTGGGATGCTGCATGGGGAAACTAGCACACAGATGGCTTCTGAGAGCTGTTGGTCTCCACCATGCATAGCAAAACTGTAGAGGGTTCATAACCAAGATATTCAGAGGTACCGACACCCAGTGAAGCAGGGAATGGGCCAGGGCAGATGTGTACCATCCATAAAGTTTGTCTCATAAAGATATATTAGATAAATACTATATATTCTACAAGCTGCACAATGGTGTTGCTTTAAATTGTGGCCAATCAAACATATTTTTTCAAATAAAAAAAAAAAGTTTTATTTTTTATAACAGGGCTTTGTGAAGGGATGATTCGGTTTTGTGTTTATAACTTTAGCTAAAAACTTCATTTGTCTTTCTTGAGAGACCTGGTACAAATGTCTTGTTCTCCTAGAATCCAATCAAAGCCATCTTGGCCTCCTAAAGCTGCTGCACATGTGTAAGTACGATAAGGCTTTGGATGCCCCCTCCCAGGTCCTGGGAAAGGATTACCATTTTGGTAATGCTGTCTTCCTTGCAGAATAATCTAGAAAGATCAGATTCTCCTTCCAGTGGAGGAGGCAGGTTGGCTGGAAGGCGTCTCATGTTCATCCAGTCTCCTGAAAGAGGCTGTAACATGTTCATGTAGAATAATCCCAGCTGAACTGGTTATGTTTCTGTGACTGTGTTTATGGTAGTTACTGAGAGAAGAAGGGTGGTTAATGACCCCCAGATTCCCAAAGCAGCACTTTATACCCCATCTATGCAGGGTGATGGTCTGCAAATTGGCAGAATATCTGGAGAGTGATTCAGGCCATGAGCTACCAAAGCAGTTAAACGCTTGCGAAGTTTTGAGCTGACTCCCTGTCTCATTGGCTCCCATCTAAGATGCTGTGTTTATTCAGGACATTAATCTTGTAAAAGATTTATTGCAGGTAAAGAAGAGCAATGGAATATAATATGAAATGGGTTGCCTCCACCAAAAGAGAGTACGATTGTGAAAGATAAATAGAGCGACTTACTTTGTGATAAAGTGGGTATTATCCAAACTTATCATAGGAAATGTCCTCTTCTTCTAGCTCTGCATGGCTCATAAAATAATGAATTATAAATACACTGTTTTCTGCCAACTGCGGTGCTCAGCATGGTTAGCAGAGATTACAAATTAATAAATGGCTGAAGCTCCATGTAGTGGAAGGAAGTTTGTGTAAGTTGCGTTGGCTAAACCTCAATGCTCACCAGTATTAAAGTGGAGAATTAACTCAAAGCTGGTGAGACGGCTCCTGTCTAACGCTCACTGTGCATTTTAATCCTAAATGGAAAACATAATTGTGTTGCTTTTTCCTTTCTCCGTGAATAACATTTTCAGCTAATGGATTTTGTTTTACTTTATTGCTTATTTAAGGTCCAACATTCTTTGCTTCCATTCCTTTTCCATCCCTCAGGACGAATGATGCAATGGAGGGGATATTTTATCTCTCTCATAGATTGCTTGGACTTGACTTTCCTAAAATGTGCAGGCAACCTAATTTTGGCCACACAGTACATGAATGCAACAGTGAAAATAGCCTTTGTTCCAGAGGTCTCCATGAGGATGGAGGGTGTGTGCATGCAAGCAGGCACGTGAGTGTGAAAAGTCAAAGTTGAATAACTTGGAGGGGAAACTGGACACTCCTTGAACTATCTAAACAAGCATCTCAAGCAGTTACAAAACCAAGCCAAAGATGGTGTACAGTATTTGGTGACGGAAGGTAATAGTCATTTTAATTTTAATGATTAGGCCTTTTGGAATGCAATTGTATGATTTTTTTGCACTGTTTGCCCTCCAAACTGGTGAAGCAGTTGGCATGTGCTTAAGTCTCCAAAAAGTATACGTGCATTGAATTGGGCAAGTGCTGGATTGCTGTTATTCATGTATGAGATTATGTACAATCTTTGGAAAAACTGAGCCCTTGGAGGCTTTTTCTCCCCAAACTTCACTTTTTTGCAGCAGTTTCAAAATGCACCGTTTTACTTTCACATCCATTTTAAACACAGCAACAACAACAACAACAAAAAGGAAAAAATAGAGCTCGGCATTCACTCGTGTTTCATTGTGGCCAAGTTGCTTCAGATAATCTTGGTAACTCTGTGCAGAAGTTCATTGCCATGTTTGTACTGACTTGCTGAAGTTTTTCTTTTGGGAAATACCCGCGGTGATATCCTATGTAAAAGTTACAGCTTCTACAACCGTATTGCTGTAGAAATCTCTGCCCAAAGTGGATGTCACACACGCTGCGTGTTCCTCTGTGTGGGAGTTGTTTGCGTTGGCTGTTGTTCATATGGTTCTTATTTCTGTATCTAATTTTTTGAGATCAGTTATGCATATCTTTTCAAAAGAAAACAAGAGAACAGCCCATGGATTAGAAGTCTTTTACAAATCAATTCACTCTCAGCAGCTGGATGTATGTCAGTGGTACAGGAATCTGCAAGTCTTTGCTTTTCTCACTGTGGACATACAGCTAGATTTCACATACAGGAGTTATGCTCAAATTTCTTTGCGAAAGAAAATGTATGTAAATGTCTATTTTATATAAAAAGTAAGAAAAGCGAGTGGTGTGTCTGGCTTTGTTCTGTTGGCTGTGAGGTCAGTCTGTTCCTCAGGAGCAGCCACAGGTAAGTTCTCTTGGAGGTGGAAAGGTGTCTGTTTCCTATTCCAGTTGCTTCCCATTTTACTGCCCAAGGAGTCAAACTGATTGCTCACAGAGGAGCGGCTTTGCAGCACATATATGTGCATCTGGTCATATAAAAATATTTCAGCAGGCATTTTTTGGAACTGGAACATGGGAAAAGTCGAGGGCTGGCGCTTATGCAATGCCTTAGTGGTTTGGACACATTATGCTGACATAAGCTCTTCATGTCAGGCTTTACACATCTGTCAAAAATGTATCAAACAAAGCGAAGCCTGTAGGGCATAAAGAGAAGAAATAGAAAGGAAGAAAAAACTCCCTTTGTTCTCATTCCCTACTCTCTGGAGGATGTCCTCAGGTACTCCCCCGTGCTCCCCTGGGGCCAGAGTTCTCTCAGGGGATTTATGATGGTGACAAATGGTACTGCTGGAACTGGAAGAAAATCAAAAGCCCTGAAAACAAACCGTAGTGTTTTCTGCCATCTAGGTGTGAGCACAACCCTCTGTAGCGCAAAGGGGAATCGCATGCTTATTTTGAAGACATCCTGTATGTCCTGGGATTCTCCCAGATCTGGACAGTGCATTATTTCATAATGGAGCTTGCTACCCAGCACTCCCTGCCCAGGTCCTCACTTGCACTGATGGAGTACTTACGGCACGCACTTACAGCCTCTCTGTAATCCCTGTATGGGAGGAAAATGCAAACACCACCATGCCTTACAAACACATCTGCCAGCCCACATCTCCTCCTACCCCCACTCTGCTCTCCTGCCCCAACAGGAGTGTTCCTCCTCGCTGGCCTGGGAGGGGAGGCAGGGGGCTCATGAAGTAAGGAACACAGCTGCATCACCTTTTCCTGCACTATCAAGAGAGTTTTGCTTCTACAGGCAAAGACTGAGGTGACTTCAGGGCTGGTGGTGGTGGTGTGGGAGCTGTTATACCCTGCTTGTGTCTCTGATGGTACAGCACTAACAGGAGAGACCAGGGAGCCAGTGGTCTCCTGCAAGATGTAGCTAAGAGAGCCTCCAGTCCTACCTGATTTGCAGCCCTGCAGCCTCACCTTCCAAAGCTAATTGCCATTCATCCCATCCTGGTTCACTCTGATGTTGGTTCCTCCGCTGTTGCTAATGCAGTTTTTCTTCCCCGCCCAAGGGTATGGTGTTTTCTCCATTATTTACCACCTTAATAAACTCTATTTTCTACTCCAGCAGTAGGTTTGCTGCTATAGCAATAATCACCGCGCTCTCTTGCCAGAAGAGCCAGTCAGCAGCAGAGGCTGGGGAGAGCTCGGTCCAGGTCAGTGGCTTAGAAAATTGTGTCTGGTGTTGTGACTGAGCTTTCTGTGGTAGTCAAATACTTTGAGGCCAACAGTGGATGCCTGAGAGTGACACAGCAAGGTAATCAAATGCTGTATGTGAAGGGAGGGAGGGAGAGGCTCAGAGCCCCTCTGTAGCCATGATGCTGTGTAGGGATCCCCATAGCCTTGTGATGAGGGTCGGTGGTTGCTGCTGAGTCTTGGAGCACTGGCTGTGCAGTAGGATGTGGGCTCCTCAGCTCACTGGCACTCGAGTACAGCAGTGCAAGTGCCCGTGGGGCTCTTTTGTGCCACTGTCCTGATGGAAAGGTAAGTGTGAGCATTCAAGGCTGTGCAGAGGATGTGGCCCAAAGCCAAAGGAGAACAGATGGGCGATGCTGTTGGTGACATTTTCTCTCCTGGCGACTCCAGTGAGTTATTTCAGGCTCTTGCTTGGGCAAACACGATGAGTGCCTCCCAGTTACATTGTTTGAAGGGCAGAGAAATGAATCATAGAATTGCTCAGGTTGGAAAAGATCATCAAGTCCAACCACAACCTAACCAAACTACCCTACCTTTAACAACCCACCACTAAATCATGTCCCTGAGCACCACATCCAAACGGATTTTAAACACATCCAGGGATGGTGACTCAACCACCTCCCTGGGGAGCCTATTCCAGTGCTTAACCACCCTTTCTGTAAAGAAGTTTTTCCTGATATCCAACCTGAACCTCCCCTGGTGCAACTTGAAGCCATTTCCCCTCGTCCTGTCACCTGTCACCAGTGAGAAGAGACCAACCCTGCTCTCACTCAATCACCTTTCAGATACTGGAAGAGAGCAATGGGGTCTCCCTTCAGCCTCTTCTTCCCCAGATTAAACAGCCGCAATTCCTTCAGTTGCTATGAACTTTGGTCCTGGTCTCCCACCTTGGGACAGGCAGGTAACCCTTCCCCTTGGCTTCATATCATGAGAAACATAGGATCCAAAGTGATTAACAGACTGACTGGCTGGTGCACACACAGTCCAGCTAAGGGAATGCAGGAAGAGCTGCTGTTCCTTCTTTCCTCCGAGGAGAGAGAAACCTGAAGCTGGGGCTCTCTGAAACCACCCAGCCTGCAGCAGCAGGCCCCTGGTGTGAGTGCTTACAGTTGGCTCCTTGCTTTTGTGACCCTCCAGGTGGAATTTGTGCTCCCACATTGTGCAGCTAGCGGTTTTGAACACCCTGCCTCTGTGCTGGTCAGTGCACCTTACACCCTGATGGGTGAGGATGGCTGGGCTTTTCCCTTTACACTTCTTTCCAGGAAATTGGATCACCATGCATCTATCTCCCGCTGCACAGTTCAATGAAGCATCTAAAGCTTTATCAGCTCCAGCATGCCTGGCTGGCCTCGCTCTCAGTCAAACTTCTCCCATGCTTGTTGCTCACATTTTTAAGGCACAGTTGATGCCAAAAGCAATGTGAGAAAGCTTTGTCTCCTTGCAGTGCATTTCAGACCAAGCCAAGACTGAGTGCTAGGTCAGCCTGATTCAGAGATGAGCTCTTTCAGAATGACTTTAGCTGCTCTGGTTAAGCGCCGCAGGGCGCTGCTTAGATAAGGAAGCTTTGAAATAATGTGCTTTGAATAAAGTCAGGCAGCACCATTATAATCTGTTGCACTTGTTACTAAATTTTCCTAAGTTTCAGTTGCATTCTGTTAAGGGTAACTAGTCTACTGGATGAAACCTGAAATTTATCTTATGACTGTGCATGCACACACACTGTGAAAGTACCTCACAGGAGAACTCACTTTTCTGTACATCAGCTTCTCATCAAGAAATGTAATTTCTGTGCATTTTCATTTACCTACATATCACTTGAAGTTCAGGCTGGAGTCAGGAGACCCATGACAGCTGGGAGCTGTTCTGTTAATTCCCTATCTGCAGAGGTGACGCAGTTGAGCATGTGAGATCTGCCTCACAGCAGCACTCTTCTTTCTATCCTCTAAGTAATCCTCAGAAGTGGACTTTGTCCCATTTACCTGAAGAGCCCAGAGAATGTTCTGCTGCTGGGATTCTACTCTCAGATTGTTGGAGGGGGAAAGACAGTTCCCAGGGGGCAGCTCCAGCAGGTCTGTGGAGCACTGCACTGACTCCGTCCCGGGGGAGCAGTACTTCTATTTTGCACATTGCCAGACCAGACTCTGGCAAACAGTTTTTACCACCTCCTTCTACCCAAAAACCAATCTCTACATGTGTAGCAGCTTGGAAACGTGTGCAGGTGGTAGCATGAAGGGCAGGAAGGCCTTTTAGGAGGGAAGAGAGGGCAGGGTGTTGGGTTCAAGTGGGTTCCTCTGGATGCCTGGTGGTGTTAAGCTCCAGGAATGCTCTTGCAGCCGTCAGAAAGATGAGTGGGATCTGTGTGAAGTCCCTTCTGTTTTGGGGTCTTCTAGAGTTTCATTCCCTTCAAATACCTACGGGGGCTGAAGGTGGAGGCTACAGGTCATCCATACCCAGCTTTTCTAGTCCGGGCAGATCTTTGATACCTCATTTTGGGAGCAAATGGGAGTTACCTCATCTCAAAATATATCCAACCCTTCCTTTGAAGGGCCTGCATTTCTGAGAAAGAAGGAGCAGCAGTGAAGCTTCCTGGTAAAAGCAGCCCTGGCATCTGTCCTATTACCCATAGCAATCACTTTGGTTTCTGCACTTTTAATGCAAGACCAGCTTTGCTAAAGACCTCTTAATGGGCAGGGGCAATGATATAAGCGACGCCTTTGCCAGCCCTTTTACAATCCATTATGCTGTAATTGCAGGCCAGTCCGCTTCACATCTGCTTCTTCCTCAACTTGAGTGACACCTCTGAGAACTGATGTTGAGGAATGACAACAATAAAAACTGTAATGTGCAAGATGAACCTTGATGACAAAGCACATCACTGTTTCTATTGCCAGTGCTTCTGCTCTCAGCTGTTGTGCTGCCAAAGTTCGTTTCTGTGTTCTCCAGAGGAAAGGTTTCCCTAAATGAAGAAAGTTGTTAATTTACTGAAAAAAGTTTAAACAAAAACTTACAGTGAACCCCCTCTGCAGCTTTTTGGGGCACTTGTTGGAGGCCCCACTTGTCAATTTTCTATGTGTTGGGTAATGCTTCTCTGACAGCATAGCTGCCTAATTGCTGAAAGACATACTGAATGGCACCTTGACTCTGCTGGAGCTGATTGCTCTCAGTTGAACTGTGATGTCATATTGCTTATCAAATATGCAGAAAAAGCATAAAAGGCATACTCTTGTTTAGCATTACATGGATCTATATAGTGTAGCTGCCCAAAAAACTTGCTAAAGCTGTTCAATGTCTGCCTCTGCTTATCTCCTTAATGCACCGACAACAAACAGAGAAGGATTTATGGGGCCAGAATGACTGTGATGCTCAGTTCCCATTGCTTTTAAAGTTTTGCATGTGGTTATGTCCTGAGGGATGGTTAGTGGGCATGGTGGTGATGTGTTGACTGTTGGATTAGATGGTCTTTTCCAAATTTAGTGATTCTTAATGATGGTAAGATCCTGGACTGCAGGTAACAAGGTCTGAGCTTGGTGTTTCAGGGCTGAAACCAGCACTGAAGTTGGTGAGGCCCAAGACAATAGCCACTGTGCCTCTCCGTATCCAGGCTGGCTGTAGGGGAATCTGCTGGGACATTTTCTGGCAGCTCTATGTGGCTGTGCATGAGCAGTGGCTCGATGGGCAGCAGATGAAACAAGCCTGTTCATCAGTTTAAAGTGAAGTGCAGCTTTTCCACTGAGATCAGTGGATTCTCTGCATGGCTGCTGAAGTGAAGTCAGCCCAGCTGGGAGTCCTGTGACTGAGGGCCAAAACCAGTTCCCAGCATAGGAGCATGTTTCAGGGTTGCAGCATCTGTGCCTTCATGGGAACTGGCAGGAAATATTTTGCATTGTGGCAGCAACTCCTTCCCACGTAGTGTGGGTTTTATTTTTCAGTTAGGAGACTTCAGAAGAGCCTGATGGTGACTGTGGGGATGTGTCACCTGCAATGGGTGGACAGGCAGGAGTGTCCCCATCTCACGTGTCATCGTGCACCTCTGGTTTAATTGGCTGTACTATATGAGCTGTGATGTGGCTGTGCTACGCCTTCAGCTCCTTAAAGCCTGCTTGCTTCAAGCGCTTCTGCATGCAAAGTCTCTGGAGGTGATTTTAGGCCCTCAGTGTTAGGGAAGTGATGTGAGCTTCATCTCCCATGTTTTTTAAAAGCAGTTCCCTGAGCTATATAAAGCCATGCCAAGATGCAGTCAACTGGTCATGCCTGATCGTAGCCATTAGGTGACAGACCAGCCAACATAAAATAACCATCTGTCACTTCTCATGCTGGCTAGGTAGTCTGAGCTGAGGTAGTTTGACTTGGTGGTGGTAGCCTTGCTTTTTGCCTGTAATGGTAGGAACCTAGGAAGTAAGACCCAAGAAATAGTTTTTTCAGAACTGTCTCGATTCAGTTATTGGAGAGATGGTTCAACATATATATACCTGGAGGAACATTAAGGCAGCAAGAGGCCAAGTGCTGTCAATGGATATATTACAAATTCTGAGCAGCTAAGGAATGCAGGGAGGATGGAGAAGTGAGCGGTAGTAAAGGGGAAAATCCTAGCAAAAGGTTCATAAAGCAGGGGATTGTCAAGAGCAGGGATCCAGCAGTGCCTCGTTGGTCTGTAGGGTGGCAGTAAGTTGGTCAGCAACATCCTGCACTGGTCCTCAGGGAGGAGAATGATGCATAGAATTTCCCAAATGCCGTGCTGTTCCCACACTGTGTGAGATTGATACAGTGGCTATATGCTTTCCTGATCTATCATGTTGTTCCCCACCTTCCTCTTGTCCCCTTCCCAAGTATTCTTCTGCTGAAGTCAGCATTCAGAGGCAGCTGTCTTCCTGATCCCTCTGTGAATTTGCCATGCCTCAGTGCAAAACTTATGACACGTGACTAACTTCAGTTTGTACTTTTAATTCTTAAGTACCTACGTGTTGCTGCAATGTTCTGGGAAGAGTCATAGAATCCCAGACTGGCTTGGGTTGGAAGGGACCTCAAAGCTCATCTAGTTCCATCTCCTGCTGCAAGCAGGGCTGCCAAAGAAAGAGAAAATGGGAAAGTATGGAGCAGTGCGACCAAAGGATGTTGTTTGTACCTGTAAATCAGATGTCCTCCTGGAAGTACCGAGTCAATCTGTGTGCCCTTCTTTCTGCAGTGGATGAAGTCCAGCCTGTCTGCCTCCCCCACATGGATGAAGGCTTCGAGTCTGGGATGCTGTACATGGCCAGTGGCTGGGGCAAGATATCTGAGGGGGAGTGGACTTGAAGGGCCTCTGGTCACTTCAGGGAGAAAGGGTAGTGCATAAAGGAGAGGAGGCATTTTGTTTCAGAAGCAGAAATACAAGAAAAGCAGCAGTTTGATTCTCCACCTGACAGGATGCGCCTCTCTTGTCAGGGATCCTCTGCTTGTGAGAGGACTGTTCCCAGGATGAGATGTACAGATCAGCATTTTCCTGCAGCATGGGACCTTGGAGCTCATTAGCAAAGGTTGTGCTCTGCAGTACTACTGTGCATATTCATGTATGGATAGCTGAGCCTAGAGCTGTCCCTACAAGGTTCCCTTCTACTTAAGAATGAATGATAGACTCTAATGGAGATGAAAATGCCTGAATTTGCACTTTCAAGGGCTACTCTTGATGATTCCTTCTCTAAACCCCTTCTCTTGATCCCAGGGCGCAGTGAAGCAGTTGGGGCAAGTGACTGCTGCTGTCTCTCCCCGGCTCAGCAGCATTTCCACATCCCCTGTGCTTTGGGGCTCATCCAAACATGCCTGTCACGCCTATTCCCTAGCAGCCTTCCCAGGGGACAGCATATATCTGTGGGAAGTGATGGGGGAGTGTGGCACGGGCAGTGCTACCAAGAGGCTGGGAGGAATGAGATACCCTGTGTACATACAACAGGGTGGCTCTGGAGGCCCCCTTGCCTGTCTGAGGACCGGTGGCACCTGGCCACAAGCTGGTGTGGTGTCCAGAAGTGCTTTTTTCTCTCCTGTTTGTTCAGCAAAACAGGAACTAGCGTTGTCCTGCTGCTCCACCCACAGCACTTCTCTCTAGTTTCAAGTTGATGCATCAGCAGCAAAGCATTTTTATTATTTCTTTATCTTTATTTTGCAGTGGTAGAACCAAAAGTTGAGGTAGACGTGTCCCCACATGGAAATCCCATGTTAATAGCAGGTCTGACCTGCAGCAGGGTGAGGGAGGAGATCCTGCCCCTCTGCTCTGCACTGGTGAGGCCTCAGCTGAAGCAGTGCATCCAGGTGTGGAGTCCTCAACATAGGAGAGATGTGGACCTGTCAGAGAACATCCAGAGGAGGGCCACAAAAATGATCCAAAGGGATCCAAGGGATGGAACATTTTCCCTATGAGGACAGGCTGTGAGCCAAAGCTATTCAGCCTTGAGAAGAGAAGGCACTGGGGAGATCTGAGAGCAGCCTTTCAGTGTCTGAAGGAGGCTATAAGAAGGAAGGAGACAGATTCTTTAGCAGAGTGTGTTATGATAGGACAAGGGTGTATGGGAACTGCGGAGTCAGGGCCTGAACCTCTGATTGATCACCTGAGGCGAGCCATGAGTCAGCCAGAGGAGCACAGGTGGAGGCAATTCACTGTGCTGCCAGAAGGGATGGAGCCTGGCTGCACCCTTCCTAGACCTATTGAAGAGCTGGCTACCAGGGGGTAGGGATCTCTTCTGGAGATCTGCTCTGCTGGAGTTTTGTGGGTGAGCCCAGGATAGGGGTAAGCCTTCTATCTATTCTCTTTTGTTATCATTGTCTGCTTTGCCTAACTCTCTCGTTTATTTTGTGATTATAACATCCTACTATTGTTTGATTATACAAAGGCAAAGCAGTTTCAATCTAAAAGAGGGGAGATTTAGGCTGGATTTAAAGAAGAAGTATTTTACAATAAGGCTGATGAGGTACTGGGGCAGGTTGCCAGGAGAGGTGGTGGATGCCCCATCTTTAGAAACACCCAAGGTCAGGCTTGATGGGCCTTTGAGCAATGTGATCCACCTGTGGGTGTCCCCTGTTCACTGCAGAGGGTTGGATCAGTTGGCCTTTAGGGATCCCATTCAACTCAAACAATCCTTCCTACTTTGAAGGAAGAGCAGAAGGCTACTCAAGTTATATGTTCCTGGATGGATGCAGCCCTTCCAGTTGGGAGAAGAAACTCAGAGTGCTGTGTATCACTTCTGCCCTAATAAAACTCCCTTTGAGTGCTAGCCAGCTCCAGAACCAAGCTGTGGTTGTGCTCCTATAACAGCACGCAGGATTGATGGGGGTTATCTCCTAATCAAACACAACTTTGATCACATGTGGGAAGAGGTGTGCAGTAGTTGTAATGACTTATCACAAGTGCTTTTTATAGCTGGGCACAGGTCTGGGGGCTCACTGCAGGCCACTTGAATTTTTCTGTACAGATGATTACAGTGCTAATGCAAGTTATTAAGGAGATGGCGATATTTCTGTCATAGACATCAAAGTCGAGGTATTAAATAATACCCAGCCCATTATGGCTTTGCTAGAGCCCCATAATGGTTTCTGTTTGAAAAGGTTTCTGTCTGCAGCTGAGTATGGGCCTGATAATGGGGAAAAAATAACTGCAATGAGTAGGAGCTGTGTGGGTACAAAGTGACTGCTTTCACCTGTGTGAAGCAGAGCTATTGGCATCCATGTGGATCAAATGCCCATAGAAGATCAAGGACAGAAAGTTATAAAAATTGTGCTGAAAAATAAGCTTGGAACAGCCACGTCAGCTCTTAGTAGGCTGAGTGAACACAGGCCTGCTGTATTGGCAAGACAAATCCCGAAATGCTGGGGATTTTTAAGTAGGACTTTAGGGAAGAAATTGTGTGTGACCTTTAGAGTCTTCTCTCAACTTTATCAGGCACTTCTGGTTTGACAGGACAGTGCCTGCATTGGAATACCCTGTTCAATGCTTTTCTCTCCCTAGCTGCTGTTCAAAGCCCCTTTCCTGTACTGGAGCTGTGCAGTTCCCAGGGCTTGCTGGTCTTTGGAGAAAGTGGCCACGTTCAGGAGAACAGCTACCCTGACAACAGGTATCTGCCCAAGTAGCCAACTGCTACCTTTCCCCTGGGCACCAACCAAAGTGTTTCCCAGGGCTCAGAAGCATCAACTGCTGCTGGTGGTGTCCAGATTACAGCAGCAATGCAAATTCCCCTGTGCTTGCTGGGCAGGGTAATGGGAATCCTCTCCACAAGGAAAGGATGACACAAAGTCTATTTGTAACACAGCTTGTGTCTGGGCTGCACACACAAAATGGCTGTGGCTGGCTTGAGATCTGTTGTGCCCTTTGTGGCTCAGCCATGTCCGTGTCAGCTTGCACAAAGAAGCTTTCAGTTCTTGCAAGAGGCACAGAAATGAGATAACTGGGCTGGCAGTGTCAGTAGCACATCACTAAGCTATTGCTGCTCTAAGGAAATATTGGTCCCCACCTAGTGCTGGGAAAATTCACAGCACTCCTCTGCACTTCTCAGATGATAAAGAGTGTAGTTGGAAATACCAGCTGTTGGCTTCTGGTACTTGCTTGCAGTAAAGTAATTACTGGAGGTTCCCAGCCCAAAGTGGGACCACTTGTGTATGAGCTCAGCCATTCAGATTCATGCCTTTGGTATTGTTTGCTTCTAGCCCATGCATGTGGAATATAACAGTACTGAAGGAGAAAATGATCCTGATCTACTTCACCAAATTAGATGTAGAGTACCATGTTGGATGTGACTGTGACTATGTGTGCCTCTATTCAAGCAGAAGAGAGCTGATCAGTAAGTCTGGGTGCTTTGGAGAAGTGAGAGGCATGGGTTCTGATTTTTTTTTTTTTTTTTTTTTTTTAAATTCATCATCATGAAGAATAGCAAATCTAGTTGGCTTTGAGAAGCCCTTTTTATTGCATGCTATGAATCTGACAAGCTGGAGGTGATACCCAGGTGGGGCTGAGGGACATAGAATCATAGAATCAAAGAGTCACCAAGGTTGGAAAATCCCTCCAAGATCATCCAGTCCAACCTATCACCAGTATTTCCTCACTAGACTGTGTCCTGTAGTACAACATCTAAACATTTCTTGAACGCTTTCAAGAGCAGCGACTCCACCACCTCCCTGGGCAGCTCATATTTGTCCTGGCATCTAGTGTAGTGTGGTGGCCTGAAGTGTCTCAACAGTGCCTTTCAACTGTATATAATTCACCATGCCCAGCATTCCTTGTCTCTCCCATACCTCTTTTATTCCTAAGGACTATGGATAGCAGGGTAAGCTGAGTGCTTATTCTTGCTTAACTGGTGCATAGCCAGGTGACTTTCTGATGTGTTAAGCATTGCCAGAAGGCATATTGGAGAAGCAGCTCAGAAAGGATGGTTATTTGTTGGTTCCAAACTGTTTACATGGCCCAGGAAATGTACAGATTACTGAGTAACTAGTAACTACTGAGTAAAGGTGAGGCCAAAAGAAGCAGCCTTTTTCCCCTCTCTAAGGCACTCTTAATACTGAACTGATAGAGAATAAATATTTCAAGCAAATACTAACTACTTCTCTCCTCTCAGTACTAGTGGCAGTGTGCTGTAATAACCCATCATCCGTAGTCCACAATTCATCCTCTAGGAGCACTCAGTTCTTCATATGGTTGTTTTGGATGAAGTCCCTTCTCCAGTTTTTCTCTACAGCCTCTAAATATTTTATAGGTAGAGAAAGCTGAACAGCGTCTCCATTTAGCATGAGCTGACAGCTTCACAGAGGGACCTTAATGAATCACTGTGATATTTGCCTGAATAAATGCGTGCTATGACCACCTAAACCATGAAATCCTTGTCTCCCTCAGGTAAGGTCTGTGGAGGCATATTCCCAGCCCCCTGCTGATAGTCAGACTGGGCCAACATTATGTTTGTTTCTAATGGGGACGATGCTAGCTGTGTCCAAGCTCACTATCACACCTGTCCATAAGGACTCTGAAGCAGGTGAACATACCTACACTGTAGAAACTCCTACCCTTTCCTTTTTGACTCCCTTAAAATAACAAAAACCCCCTGACTTCAGTGTTGGTGTGGGTTTATTAAAAAACACTGTGTAATGTTGGTCATTAAATTGTCTCTGTTCTCTCTCTTTGTACTGTAGGTTTGGGCTGTGGGAGTGTTGCAATACTGGTGGAAAAGAGAAAGATTGATACTGCTAATTACCCTGGCTTGTATCCCAGGAACACGAAGTGCCACTGGCTCATTGAGGCTCCAGCAGAGTATGCTGTAAAGGCAATAAAGGAGAAACTGCACTTAAACCTCTGCACTGAAAGCCATTCAGGGGAGTGATTCAATAAAATCCTGCCAGAAACATCTGTGACACGCAAGAACATAAATTGTAAGGTTTCTAGGTCGCTGACTTTTTACAGGGCATATTTTGTCAATTAAACACACTCTGAATCAGTGTGTGGGGCTGCTGTGACTGTTCTAAGTGCTTTAAGTCTGGTGGCACCAATCTCATCGCTACATAGCTTTACCTTGAAAACCAGAGCATTTGAAGGTAAAGAAGTACAGACCACATTGTGAACAGCCAGCTTTTTCCTTGTGGCAGTGTTAATAACCCCCAGCTGTTCCTTAGCCCCATACCAAGGTGTTTATTCTTGTGTGTGAGTAGTGGAGTGATGGTTCCCACACACAGTACCAGCATCTCTAGTTTTACTGCACATCTCTGTTAGAGTGTGGCAAGCATCCAAATGGCGTTGTTCTGTGCTGTCATCTTATGTTGTTTGGAGCATCTTTTCTCCCCTGCTGCCTTGGTTAAGGGATGGAAAAACAGTGTTAAACCTAGGGATGCCCAAGGGTATGGAAACCTATTCTTTTGGTTACCACTGCTCTGTTGGCGTAAGATGTTTTGGTCTGGATTAAAACAAAAGCACCAAAGCTCTTGAAAAGCTCTTGAAAGAGCATTCCATGGGAGATATCCTTCTAAAGTATAAGGCACAGAGTGTCCCAGTAGAGATAGCAGGAGAAATCTCTTCAGGTGAGACTTAGGTCGGATCCATCCTCTGCAGCTGTCTGTAGCTCCACACAGAGGAGCAGTCCGCACTATTAGGCCAAGACTGCCCACAGACTGCTCTAATGCAAAATGTGACTTGCCAAGGAAAGCCACGCTGGCAATCCTAAAAGTGACTTTTCTCTAGCCCATGGTTAAGAAGGGCAAGAGCTTCAATCACTACTCTGCTCTTGATGATTCCCTCTTGCTTGTTCTCTTCACAGCTGGAGTTTGAGAACTTTGCAGTTGAACTTAGCCCAGGCTGCACTTACAGTTCAGTTGCTGTTTACAGTGATGAAGATTAAAATCAGCTGGGTGAGTATTAATACTTTCAAAATGGAAATCCCCGTGGAAACAGGTGCCACATCACCAAAATATGTTCTGTTAATGTGATATCACAGGAAGAGTGGTGTCAGCACTTCTATCTTGCCTATCACGGCCAAGTGTACCATTGGCACAGGAGATCCTATGTCCTAGCTGAGACCTTGCTTTTCCATGTTGCTGGATGGTGTTGAGGGGCTTTGTACAGGACTGTGCTCATGTTCTGCCACAGAGCACACTACTGCTCTGCATCTCTATCAAAGAAGAGAGCAAGTGCATCGTTGCTCTGAGTTTCATTAAGAAGACAAATGTTTAAAGTAAGGCAGAGGAAAAGCACAGTTGTCAGTTGGTGTCTAATTCCACTGCAATGGATGTGAATTCTTTATGAATTCAGCTAATTTGGTTGGGATTTCATTAATGAAAAAAATTGCTAACCTGAGGCACCTCTTTCCAATGCTTTCAGAAGGAAATATTTTCTTAATTCTGTACTTTATATCTGCTTCAGTTTTATCAACATAACAATCTTTAGCGAAATAAACGTTCTTAATTTTCTTGAATATATATTTCCAGATGTTCCTCCTGCTTGGACAAAAGGAAAGCATGCTGTAACACCACAGCTTCTTTCAAAAACAGTTTCCAGGCAAAACATTTAGCAGAGCTTGATATCTATTTTTAAGGTGAAAGGCAATCTGGCACTCAGAAGTGAAGACTGAGTTGAATTCTGGCTACATCTTTACAAGCCTATATGTGAACCAAAAAAACAGAGTAGGGTGATGAGATATCCAGCTTTTTTGGTATAAAGAAATGGACAAGAGGCCCAAACTGTCCTGTATTTACTGGTGACAAATGGTCTTTGGCTTCTATTTTTTTCCCCATCTGTTTTGTAGTGGTAATTTAGTTGCATATGTTTACCAAGTGCTGAATGAATATTAACATTACAACTCCCTTGAAAAGAAGTCTGGTTTCCATTGGAAATGAGGGTGTACTTACACGGGAAGGGAGAAGGCTGGCAAAATCAAACTTGTAATCTTCTAGGGAAGAATGTCAGCATTTCACTTGATGCTTTCCAGTTCAGTTTTGCTGTAGGAAATTCACACTCTTACAGGAAAGCTGCTTGGGAATAAAGTACAAGCTTCCTGTCCAGCTGCAGCGATGGGAATTCCAGATGCTATGCAAAAATGGTATGTTCTCCAAGGGAAGAAGAAACCTCCAGTAAATGTGCTGTAGGCACATCAGCTTTACAAGTAGATCATTCAGGAGAAATTCTGCAGGTGCCATCACAATGGTGGCAAATAGTCCTCAAGCAAAGGTTCTTTGTGCAGTGGAAAGCATTCACACTATCTGTTGTAATTCCACCATTAGAAAGCTGGGATTATTTTTGCATGCCTGTAATATGATTGCAGGGGATAAATTCTGTCTGCTATTGCTTGCTGATGTCACTGACTACCGTTGTCATGCAAGTTTTTCTTCTCAGCAAAACAAGAACTTTTTCAAGAAGTGACCAAGTCCAAAAGTTTTGTGTGTTTTTTTTAGAAACCTAGATTAGCTAAAAACACAACTGCTTAAGGGATATCAATTCTCATCTTAAAAATACATCTTGTTCCTTCCTGCAGCTAATCTCTGTGGATTCTCAGCTCCCAAACCAGTGCTGAGTCCAGGAAATACTATGCTGGTGCATTTTGGAAGTGATGGGGAGAACAGCTTCAGAGGATTCAGAGCCCATCTCACTTTTATTCATTCAGGTGAGTAGAGAGATGCCTGCTGTGTCTAACAATGTCTGCACCATTTGCATCTGTTCTTAGACAGCCAAGCTTATTTTTTAACCTAATCCTGCTGCATTATGTCAAGATAATTTTAAAACAGAGTAGCTGCTTGTGGTAGAGCTGTCAGTCCTGAATAAAGGAGAAGATTTAAGGTTGTTTTTTTCTTATGTCTCTCAGGGAAATGAGATGACTAACTTCTAATACCTGAAACAAACAGCCTTGTTAATGTTATTATTCTGATAACCCCCATCAGTACGAGCTGAGGGGTGTAAGGATGGTGCACAGCCCTGCTCAAAAGAACTTGGCAGTACTGGTGGATGGCAAGCTGGGTATCAGCCAGCAATGTACCCCCACAGCCTGGAAAGCCAACCGTATCCAGGGCTGCATCAAAAGAAATGTGGACAGCAGATGAGGGAGGTGATCCTGCCCCTCTGCTCTGCAGTGGTGAGACCTCACCTGCAGTACTGCATCCAGGTGTGGAGTCCGCAGTACAGGAGAAACATAGACTTGTAGGAGTGCATCCAGAGGAGGACCACAAAAATGATCCGAAGGATGGAACACCTCTCCTACAAGGACAGGCTGAGAGAGCTGGGGCTGTTCTGCCTGGAGCAGAGAAGGCTCCGGGGAGATCTGAGAGCGGCCTTTTGGTATCTGAAGGGGGACTGAAAGAAGGAAGGGGACAGACTCTTTAGCAGGGTCTGTGGTTACAGGACAATGGGGAATGGTTTCAAGATAAAAGAGGGGAGATTTAGATTGGATATGAAGTAGTATTTTACAATCAGGGTAGTGAGGCACTGGAGCAGGTTGCCCAGGGAGGTGGTCCTATCCCTGGAGACATTCAAGATCAGGCTGGATGGGCATTTGAGCAACCTGATCTACCTGTGGGTGTCCCTGTTCATTGCAGGGGATTTGTCCAGATGGCCTTTAAGGGTCCCTTCCAACTCAGACAATTCTGTGATTCTGCAGTCCCTTTGAAAATCTAGTTACAGAAGAGAGCCACGAACCTGGGACCTAGTCTGCTGTCACTGCTTTCTATTTTCATGACTGTGTGCCAGCTGCTGCTTGGGGAGATGAATAACATCTCTCTTTGAGTGGCTGTTTTTGAGGGGATAGCACAGCTCTATTGATCTGATTAAGAGCGAACTCTTATTTTACCTCTTGCAGGTCTGAAAGTCTTTCCCCAAGTATGTAAGAGGGATTTTGCAGCGAGGCGGGTTCTTGTTGATCTCAAATCCTTTTGTGCACTATTTCCATGGACAAAAAGTAATAAGGAGGTACCTGATCTTTGATTCCCCATGCATGTGATATGTTCTCTTTATTCTGGCTGCATGCTCTTCCTGCTGAGACTGGGGCCACAGAGGTAGAGAGTGGGAGAGATCTTCTTGCAGTTCCTGAGCCCTGTTTTCTCTTTTAAGTGCTAAACTCCTTAAGATTCAAGCTTTCAAGTGTCTGTTTTTCCTTCCTACATCACTTTCAGATGGGGCGAATTTGGTGTCTTCTACATCTTTGACCTACCTATATCCACTGTGCAAGGTTATCTAGAAAAACAAGAAACTTGCCTGCAAAAGGGCAACCATTTTTCTGTATCTTGCAGACATCTGTGGCCTTCCCACAGTGGTGTTACTAGGGCTGAATAGGCCTTTCCTCACAGCTGGCCACAGCATGCTGCTCTGAACCTCCTTTGAGACTACCAGTTGTCATCAGCCCCATATGGATCCTGACAGCTGCCCACTGTGTTCCACTGTGAGTGTGTCCAACTGTTGCCTTTGCTCCTCTCCTCATGCTGTGTGTTCCTCTGGGCTGGAGAGAAAGCAGCCAGAGAGCTACAGATTGTATTCATACCTCTGAAACTTCCCTTCTGCCCTTCTTCCTGTGAACAGTGTTATGGGAGATAGCAACAACTTTGTCTTGCCTCTGAGATCTGTTAAAGTTAATTGGACTATCTGTGATCAGAGCTGTAACAGAGCCAGAACTGATGCAATGCATTTGTTGTGTCGAGAAGCTCTTGCTCGGCAGTTCTGGGAATAAGTGACTAATTAGAGAAGAGCCAGAAGGGATGTATGGCTGCTGAATAAGGAAGCTTGAGCAATTGACTATAAGTAGCTCCAATACGTTTGCTCTCATTATACAGATCCAAGAAACCCTGACTCTGAACTGTGACAGCAGACCATGGTAGAGCCCTGAGAGATTCAACGGAACAGGTAAAAAACAAGCAAGAACATGAGAAATATTGTCTGTGATACATTTGTCCTTACCATATTTCTCAAAACAGATCTGTGTACACAAAGAAAACTGTCTTGGCAGCAAGGCAAAATGACCGGTGGGTAGCACAGCTTCAGGAATTAGAAAGGAAGTCCAGTAATTTGGTCTCACTGAGGTAACTTACAGCTTCTGGAAGTGCATTTTATACCTGGTTCTTATTACTTGTGGTAAAGACTTAAAAATCTGGCAGATGACTGAGTGTCCTCGATATCTTACTCTCTTGGTGCTGAGCAATATATCTGTCTATAAAAAGGTTGCTGACTTTTCTCTTCTAGTGGGGAGGAGGAAAAAATACATGTGGAAAAGAGGTGACTCACTCTAAAAAAATTATTGGTTCGTATTTGCACAGCTTATTAGCTTGTATTTGCACAGTGCTGCAGTCAGCCATCTCTGTAGGCTCAGGAGATCTAAATAATGTGTCTTGGCAATATTCTCAACTGAAAAGTGAGGGATTTCCATTTGAAGTCCTTGCAACTTATTTGCTTCATTTTAATGAGTTTGGTCATTCTTTGTGGTTTTGCCCTCCTCCTTTATGGGTATGTGTTTGGGATGCACTTACAGGGGAACTTGTCCCTTCTTTGTCCTGACCCTCCAACGTGCTGCCTCTCCATTTGACATGGTAAGCTGTGACTCTGACATTGCCCCGATGCAGCTGGATGTCCCACTGGAGTACATCACTGCTGTGAGACTGCTGTTTTTGCCCAACAGCCCTGTGTCTTCCTCTTCCCTCTGCATTGCATCTGGATGGAAGATCACTGAAGAAGGTAGGTCTTCTGATTTTTGCATGTTGCTCGTTATCATTGGAATATACACTTCCATCTCTATTCTATTCTTGTGCCCAGACCTAACCTAGAATTATTCCCCAAGCTGGTGGGAGCTGAGCTAAGCAATTTCAGCAGACAGAAATGTTAGAGGGGAGTGCTCCTGAAGTTGTCTGCATACAAGCATTGGTAGGTCTTCTGGGAGAAGGAGCTGGTCAGGGCAGAGAACAGCAAGTAGCAAATGACAGCTAAAACTCCAACAACCTGCCATCCCTGAAATGGACACTGCTTACATGAGCAGTCAATCTGTACTGCAGATGCAATATGCGATGATGCTAGGATGTGGGATCATTAATTGTAGTGTTGTTTCTCTGGACAATAATGTCTGTGATGCCTGTGGAGAAGAGGATGCTCTTCACTTGCACATTGAGTCCTATCTCTTCCTAGTGAAATAAATATTTCCTAATTGTAGCTGGCTTGGAACCTCTTTCAAGGCATGCTCTTCAAGATCATCTGTGAAGACTTGAATTGTTTTTATAGGTCTTACATTACAGCAGTGTCCAAGACTACTCTGTGAAATAATGAGGCAAGCTGGTAAGAACAGCTGAGTAAATAAAAGGCAAAGTAATTTTTATCGAGGTGCTGCCAAGCTAAAATGCAGGTTCTGCTCAATATCACAATCTTATGGTAGGGTGCTATTTCACATGTACAATAAAACATGATTGACTAGTGCCTTTTGATTTTCAGCCCACGCTCAGTCTCCATCTATACTCATAAGCAAACCTTCAAATCAGTCTCTTGTTTCCAGATCTAGGTTGAGTTTCACCATTAGCTGTGCCCTGTTCTTGCACAGAGGATTTCTTGGGCAAATCTGATCTGTGACAACTCTCCTCTCAGGTACAGCAGTGCAGAGGCCAGATGAGCAAACTGCAAGATCCCAGTCTCTTGGTTCCTATGGTGGTTCTGGTGGCCCCTTGACTACAGCCCCTTTGTGGAAAATATTCCACGAGTGTTGAGGTTTTTTCTGGTAGAAAGCAAAATCCAGGAGGCTTCAGTGATTTCCAGCAGAAAGTCCCTTTTTCTTTCTCTTCCTCATGGCTTCCCCCTTTAAAAAAAGATAAAGTCTAGTAGAAATTGAAATGAGAATTTCAGAAGGATAACTCTTGTATTTAACACTTCTGTCTCTTAAATAGAATATCACATTTGGACAAATACCTTTCTCAGTAAAACCAGCTGCTGCTGAAAATTCCTGCCAGACCCATGCTTTGATAGACAGGGCAGTCTGGGACAACACTAAACTGAACTGGTGGATGTAAATATCTAGATGCTCAAGTCTGTGGGATAAATTTCTCCAGAGAAAGTACTAGGGAAACCATAATTTATAATATGCATTGGTGAATAAGGACTTATTTCATGAAAGGGGGGAGTTTATTACAAATACAGAGGCCCCTGTTCTCAAACAGGGTGCTCTCTCTCGCAACAGAAATGAGGAGATCAAAACTTCATAAAGTGCTTTATGTGATCCCAGTGCTGTCATACCACTTTCCTGCCCCAACCCACTCTGCTCCTCTTTCCCAGCAGTTTCTTTCCTCCTTAGGTCAAGATGAACATGGCTTCATAGTTTTCTTGGCAAATGGGGAAATCAGCTCCTCCACCACATTTAATCTGACATGATTCAAGACACTTCAAAGAGCCATCAGATAGCTTCAAGTTCCCTCCCCTCTGTGTTAAATAAACGGGTTTGTCATTCTAGAGAAATGTTTCCACTTTGGCCTTTGGCTCAAGGTAGCTGCACTGGGAAACTGCTGATGCAAAACACTTGTCTTTCAAGGCTCTGTCCCTCCTCTTTCCCTGTCTGTGCACACATACAGCCAAGAATGTAATTCTCCACTTGGTGAATAGTTGGGATTGTCCCACAACTTTTCTTGGGAGACATCTATTCCTGGACAGTTTTCATGTTTCTATTCTCCCTGTGTTTTATTATATTACAGAAAATGGAAGACTTAACTCTTTTTTTCTTCTTCTTTTTTTTTTTTCTTTTTCCCCTGTAGTGTGCTGTAGTTATGAACAGGAAATTAAAGTCTATGTGAAAGAAAAGTGTGGATAATGCTCCACTCTCGGGTCAGATGAGCAGTTGGACTCCTACTCTGTGCTGCAGCTGCCTGTATCTCTCCCTCACAGTGCCATTCACAGTCCCACATAGACCTATGAAAAATGTTAGTACAGGTGCTGACTAGGGGAGAACTCTCGTCTGAGTTAAAACCAGTCACCAAAACCACCAAAACTGAGTTAAAAACAGTCACATGAAGTAAGCTGGGAGCTGGCTGGAGAGCTTCCAACCCCTGGGATTTGACACAACTGGCTGCTGACCCTGGTGCTCCATAGAACATAATGACTTTTGTGGATTTACTGGAGGTCAGGCAGTTCATACAGGGGACTGCTCAGCTCCGTAGCTATAAATCTTGGAGATAGATGCTTTAGCATTGCATACAGCTTTTGCATATGGTTTTGTGCAAAATGTTCAGAGCCCCGAGGGCTCTTTGAGCTGGATGCCGACCACTGACTCCTTTATCTGACACTCATACAAGCATATTTGCTTCTTACTGCAAGAAGTGCTTGGCCACGGTAACAGTTACTGAGCTGTATGTTAAACTGAATACTCTGATGCTGCACAGAGCATGCCTTGGGAAAGCAGCACTGCACCTGGGACTTTGGCAAAGGAACAGCCAGGTAAGCTGTCCACAAACCTATGGTAAGAGGCATCCACACACAATAACTGCGTGGTTCTGGGGGGTGGCTGAGGGCAAGAGGCCACAGCACATTGCCTGCAGAAGGTGGTGGAGCTGTTCAATCTGGGGAGCAGCTCTGTGTGATTCTCCTGAGACACATCTTCTGTGTTTCATACTGAGTTCTCTCCGGGTAGAGGTGACTATATACACTCACATGCATGTACCAGAGCACTCATATTGTGTGAGAAGCTCTATCACCTTGTTGTTGCTTTTCAAGTATAACAAGCAGCCTTGCCCTACTGATGCCCTCCTACCACCAATAATGCATTTAATTTTCTCTCATCTGATGCTGTAACAGTGCTAGAGGAAAGGCTTGAGGCATCTTCAAGTTACTGGGTGCCAGTGGCTCTGGCAACGAATCAGAGAGTTCTATTGCTCATAGCTTCAAAAAACGGTATGTTCTGGAGGGAAGTTGTTACCAGCTCTGTTTGAGGACTTGTGCTATAGCCAGGGTGTTGGCATGCAGCGTGCGCTTTGCTTTTCTCATTGGCATCCTTGCTGGTGCTGCAAAACATCACACTACTGAGATAAAAATAGGCTCCCTGAAGTGAAAAGCAGCAGGAGGTGCGATTGCTTTCCTTGCATCAGCCCAGCAGCTCCAGTTCTGGTTAGCTGGAAATTCATATGAGGTTCCTGTCTGCCCTGAAGCAAGCTTGTCTCAAATGCACTGCTTGTTGCTGGGCGAGCTCAAAGTCATGGCAGGTCCATGGTGCTGCCATGAGTTGAATGCGGAGCTTACTCTGAATGCAAAACAATTTTAAAACTAACTTAGAGACAAGTTCCTATGGCTCACCTCAATAGCCTCTACCTGCCAGATGGCTGCATGCGCACTCATGCTGCCAGTGCCTGCTGGAATCACAAGGACTGTGTCCTCCAGCAGTGCTGCTTACAGATAGGAGCCTTTGTCTTGCTCTTTTGCAAAGCTGTATGATTAGCTCATCAGTTTTCAACCTGAGGTGCTCAGTCTTTTGCTTTCCCTCTCCCCCTTGGTGCTGTTAGTATCCCATGCAGGAACACAGAGACACGGTGTGTTGTATGCATCTGTTCTGAGCAGAAAGCTCGTATATGTTGGGGTAGAAGAAATCACGCTTAAACAGAATTAAAGCTGTTCTATAGAGGGCATGACTTCAAAAATTGCTGCCTTGGGAGGCAAACAACCCTATTTTACTTGCTCTAAAGGGACATAGCGTTCTCGTTAGTGATCTTGTTTTCTCTCATCCTGCTCTATTATAACTACTGAGATGCTTCCAAATATTTCCCTGTTGAGCTGGTCTCTTATTTAACAAGTGTTGAGCCTAACTGCACTGCGTGTGTGTGTGTAGCTGCAGGCTAATCCTGCTCTCCTGCTGTGTTTCTGGAGAACTGGAGAATGCACAGACCAAAATGTAAGTTTTCATAACTCTTATCAAAGGTTGGTAGCAAGGTTAAGGGAAAAAAATAAATTATGCTTCTTCCTAAGCACTGAGTGAACACTGAGTTGGGATAGAGTGGGCCCTTGACCAACCTGTACCTGGAAAAACAGATAAACAGATATCAGATTTATAACACCGCTCAACACTAATTTGCAAGCAAGTCAGCTTTCCTCTGTGACCTGGAGTCTCAACCCTTTGTTGTCCACCTTGTGTCTGCTACCTGAGTCTCTGAGGCTAAGGCAACAGGACTACATCATGACCCTGCATGCAGAAAAGTAAGAAATGATCAAACTGTGTAGACAGGCACGTTATTTTTATATATACACTGGCCAGAATGAATGCATCTTAATCCTATGCTTTTTATTTGCGTGTGCCTTTCCTGTGTATGTAGTAGGGAAGTGTGCTTTTGCTCATGATATTGGACTTACTGGAAATTTCAGTATTATGATAGCTATGAATATTATGGTTGGACTAGATGATCTTAGAGGTCTTTTTCAACCTTAATGATTTTGTGATTCTGTGATTATACCTGAGGGGGTAGAGAGGAAGGAACTGGTTTCCAATCTGCATGCATATTTACCTCACTGGAAAACCATTTCCTACTACATTTATTGACCTGCTAGACTATTTTCAATCACAGGTAGAAGTGGCAGGTTTCATATAAAGCTGACTGTTTCTTCTTAATGCTTTTATTGCTGAAGTGTGCATTCATCCACAGAATGTGCAGCAGAAGTGAAGCTAGAAGAGCCTCGGGAGGTTATCTCTGTTCCTTCCTCATCATCGGGGTATGTGGGAAGCACAGAGGAAGAACATCTCTGAAGAATATGGTGAAGATTATAGTGAAACGTCTGTCAGTAACAACAGCAAACTTCCAAGAGCCATCTGTAGGATTTATGATGAGAGTTGAAGAGGAAGTAAAGTGCTAGCTAACGACAAATGATACAACTGAGGGCACTCAGTCCTAGAAACTTCTCAGTTTCACTTGGGCCAATTTCAGAATGGGTTTTCATCTCTGACTGCATGACTCTGATGTGTGGTACAGGCTTTAGTTCCAAAGCCTGAATTGTAAACTTGGCTGCAGCCCTTAAACAATGTGTGAGTGCTGCATTGACCCTGTAGGAGACCTGCCTATCAATCCACTAGGGAATGATAAAACAAACTGTATAGCAATGAGCTGTGGAATTTGGGCAAGTTGTAATGAAAGAAACTTGTGATGCTGTGGTAGTGGCAGCTCCCGATTCAAAGTTGATCTCACTTTCTTCATGCGCTGCAAAATCTGTGAGATAATGAAGTGAAATGTCACAGCAGTAGCATAGAATCCTAGAATAGGTTGCGTTGGAAGGGACCTCAGAAATCAAGTCCCAACCCCGTGCCGTGGGCAGGGCTGCCACCCAGCAGATCAGGCTGCCTCATCCAACCTGGCTGTGAGTCCCTCTGGGGATGGGGCACCCACAGCTTCTGTGACAGAATGCATTACAGGGAGAGGCAATGAATGATACTGAAGCTTTAGGTTCTAGGGAGAAGGATCAAAATGATCTAGAAATACAGGGAAGTGTGACAGGTATCTAAGGGTAAGTCTGGCACTCTGCAGGGAGAGACTACAGGGAGAGAGATTCAGTAGGCTGGAAAAGGTAACTGAGGAGAAAGGCAGTGGCTTTATAGGCTGCCATAAAGGGCACAGAAAAGTTAAGAAGGAACTAATTTTTGCAACATAAGCAATAGGGATATCAAAAGGAAGTATCGCACATCAACTTGAAAGCAAAAGTATTTAGTTGGAAACTGTTGATACAAAATGTAGATGGGGAGGGGAAAGTAAGGGGAAAGGAACAGAGGGAAAACTTATGAAGGCTAGATCTTGTAGAGGTTATTTCAGTTGTGCTGATTTGAGATGATGTTCCTTCTCCTAGCTCTTCAGTGAACTTTTCTTTCCCTCCCCCTCAACCTCTCCCCTTAATTTATTCTGCCTTATATACGTTAAACTTTTATTGTGATTATGGGAGTTAGAAATGAATTATACAGAAGGATCCACACTGACATCTAGATGAAGGGTGGTGGAGAAATCCACCATCAGCCTTTAGGAACTCTTTGGGTGAATTCGAATGTATGGAGCTTTCACTCTCCATGTATTTTCATAATGAAGTAATGCCTCTGGAGAAAGTCTTTAGATGATATTCTGTATAGACCCTTGTTGTCTTACATCACACCAGTGATAAGAAAAAAAGTTCCCAATGTAGCATGTCAGGGAACTCTGAGGTGGAAGGGAAAGGACAGATAAGAGAGGGAATGTCTAAGGAGTACTTAGTACACTCCACAGCTATCTTCCTCTGAGAGCACACTTATAAAAGCACACAGAAAATCTCTAAAATTATGCCTATTACAGCTGAGAATAGCAGTTTAACTGTTACAACTATTTATATGCAGGACAGAGGAAAATACTATATCAGAAATAGGGCTATCAGTCAAACTTTTGCCTCAACAGGAGTCTAATAGATGTCTCCCTAGAGCATCCTCCAGCACACAGACTCACTACTCTGTAATAGCATTTGTTATGGCTGGCAGTTTTTCAAGGCTGGGTATATTAAACTAGATTCCTATGTCTATTTATATGCCAACATACTGAAACAGTATGAAATCAACTGAAATCTTATTTTTTTTCTCCACTCCTCCAGAACCAATGAGCAACAGAAGTCAGTGCGTGCCTGTTTCTAAACCAAATAGCTTCTATTGAGAAATCTAAAACATAGATTTGGTCTTTCATGCTGACATGCCAAATTTTAGGATGACGGTATGATGGGGGAGAAAGAGGTTGGAAAATTCAGAGAGCCAAAAAAGAAAATCCCAAAATATTTTAGTCTCCTTTACAACTGGAAATACTTAACAATGGAGGTGGAATAATGACAATTCTCTATCCCATTTCATTTTCAATTTATTAATTTTTAAGTACTTCAGCAACTTTTCAGAACAGACAAAGAAAACAAAATGTCTACACTTGTAGGCAGACTTCAGACAGTTGATGGTAAGCAATGAACTGCACAAATTCCTACTGGCCCGAAGTAGGACAGTTCTTGGAGGACAAGAGATGGAGGCTTTGCTTGCTGCCTTATCAGGACTTGATCCCATTGCAGCTGCATTACTGGCATTGAGCCTCTCTAAAATGTGAGCAGTTGCCCTCTTTTCTGCCTTTCCATAGAGTAACTTGTATGAGATTTGCCTACATATGAGATGTTTCTCAAATGTGTTTTTACAGTGTTGTGCTTGGATTTGCTTCTAGCTGTGCTGTGAAGTACCCTGAGGTCTCCTGTGGTTTCTCCAAAGCTTTGGGCCTGTGGTGAAAGTGTTGCTTTGTTCCATCAGCCATGGTATTTCTTAAATGATAGAATTAAATACTTCTTAAATGATAGAATCTCTAAGGTTGGAAAACTCCGCTAAGGTCTACTTCAGCCATCAATGCAGCACCATCATATCACTAAAGCCCTCAGTGCCTCATCTACACAATTCTTCCATGGGCAGTAACTCCAGTACCTCCCTGGGCAGCCATTGCATTAATAATCTTTGTTTCCTAATGTATCCTACATTTGTATTCCTAATGTTTCCTACATATCCAACCTGAATCTCCCCTGGTGCAACTTCAAGCCATTTTCTCTAGTACTATAGCTAATACTTGGGAGAAGAAGCCAACTCGCACCTCACACAATCTCCTTTCAAGTCATTGAAGAGAGCTATAAGGTCTCCCCAGAGCCTTCTCCAGAAAAAAAAAACAATAGGCTAAACTTGATGCCCAAAGTCCAAGCTACAGTCAAGCTGCATGCTGCTTCCCTCTAAAGAAGATGAACTGAGCTGTTTGATTTTGATTGAAGCTTCAAGAATGTCCTCGTTTACAAGATATCTTCATGGGCATTCTGGAGGCTTTCCATATAAATGTTCTCCAAACATATGTAAAAGCAGAACTCTCGTAAGCTTCAGCTTGGTAAAACTGACTGATATGCAAAATGCTGAAGCTTTAAATGAGGCTGAAATGAAACTGAGTTTTATGAGATTCTGATGAACAAGATCTGGCCTAGTGGAATAGGAATGTACTTTCACAATTGGCTCATCCTCTAGATGAACACAGCATGTCATACGAGAATTGTCCTAGTCCATTGTGAAAGCCCCTATAAAGCCTATTATTAAAGATGAATTTCATACTTTGCTTTCTTATTCCGCTGTGACTTGATAATATCCAGAACAATCCCAAGGAGATGAGTTCAGAGCTGTCGCGATACAAGGATGCCACCCTTACAGACTGGGAAGGAAAGATGGGACATCCTGGTGATGGGATGAGACGCAGAAACACCACCAGGTGAGTACCCAAGTTCAGACTCTTGGAACTCCAGCATTAAAATCTGCAAATACTGAGATGTCTTTGGATGAATCTGTAGGTATTATGGATTATGTTAAAAAAAAAACAAAACAAACCGGTCAAGTTCCTCAAAAGCTGTCAGGAAAACTGGGGTTACCAATGCCTTCTCTCCAGCATCAGACAAATCTGATGTCTCTGGGCAAAGTTATCATCATAAAATTTGTAAGACTCCTGAACGTGGTACAACTGAGGGGTTAAAAATGGTAGTGTTTAACTGTGCTACTAAAAAGCTTTTGGCACTTTCATCTATTTCCTTTTCTACCTCCTTTATTAGACTTAGGATAAGAGATAATTTTCCATTCACTGGGCAATAGCACAGACTTTTGAACTGTTTGATAGCTTAACTTCAGAAGTAACAAATAATATGCCTGAAATAGATTCAGACCAGTATCCTGTCTTTGACTTTTTCTTTTTAATGGGCATTACAATCCCATTTTCCCTTGGCTCACATTTTGATAGCTATCCCTAGGAAATAAGAGCCAATTGTAAAATGTGCCAGCATTGTGACTTTGTTCTTTGCTTTCTGCAGCAGCTGCCACTGGAGAGTTATAGCCCCATTAAAATCCATTATTTGAGTTGAAGTCCTGGACTTATGAACTGAAAGAAATCTCTCTAATTGTCATGACCAGCTGATGGTGTATGAAGGATTTGGACTAACCAAAGAGTTAATATGTGAGAGAGCACTTACCTTAATGCTGGGGTAGGTGAAACAGTGGAACTGTTCTGAGTTTCTTTGCAGACAGATGGGGATTTCTACATGGCATGTTTCCATGCTCCAGGAGAGATTTCTGATAATGCTTGGAGCTCCTGGCTCGGTATCTTTCCCTTCCCAGGAATGCTGTTGCAATCAAATGTATTGGATGTGAGATCTTAATTGTGGCAGATCTGTGCCTGGGAACAATGCAAGTCTGTCTTGGCTGCTTTTCCTAGGCCCAAATGTGTAGCATGGCATCTATCTTCTAGACTTGTGCTGTAGTCCAGTGCACGAATTCAAACCTGAATGGCACCAAGAGTTTGACACTAAAACACTTTCAGAAAGGGAAATGTTTTCTAACACCACATTTTTTGAGGTTCTGCTTTATAGGACTTGAGGAAAGGGAGAAAGGCTTACATCCTAGCCTGGCCTATTTTTCAGGCAACCTCTATTTCATGCTTTTTTTTCTTTTTCTCCACATTAAATGATGTATTAAGTATTTAGCGTGTCAGATCTACCTGCTTTGGAGAGAAATGATCATTAAGAATTAAAGGTCTAGTAGTATTTTTGATTGCAAATGATTAAACGTGTAAGTAGTGGTTGAAATCTTGTGCTCATTCTCTACTACAAACTTGTAGAAAGGAGGCATTAGCTTAGGTGTTGACTTATATGTCCCATTCCATTCTGCTCTAGCAAACCAATGCTCTCACAGTCTGAACTCTTCAGAGTTCCAGTTGTTTCTCAAGTCAACCTTTTTCTGGTTGATCACATCTGTGTAAACTCCATGTAGAATTTGTGCTTAAGAAGCCAAGCAAGCTTCATTTCAAACAGCAGAACTTAAATCTATCATTACAGTCTGGGCTTTCTCCAGTATCAACAGGCCTGCTTAAGGAAATTCATGCAGAAAAAGGTTTAAGCAAGTGATATGATTGTTTTATTTTGTATTGTTTTGACAGTGCCCAGGATATAAACCGAAGGCTACTAAAGACTATAATTAAGGATGCAAGGATCTGCATTTGGAATTTAGTGTTATGATGGACCACATCTCTCTCAGGCAAGAGTCAAGCGGCAGCAGGCTTCCCAAGAGACATGAAGAGAAGGTTTGTCATCAAGGGCCTCTTAGGTGGAAGAGACCTGCACGCAGTCCATCCTGACTTTCATCATCATGGATATATGGGAGGATACTTACATCAGTTCATTTTTTACACCCTTTTTATCTTGCTACTCATCTCGCTGTCTGAAATGCAGTTTGAGCAGGTACTGCTGTGAGTACCAAAGCTGCCTTGTGCCATAAAGATAACAGGATCTTTGGTTACAGAAGTATTTACTGAAATGGCTTTTCTTGTTCTCCCACTGCCTCCATCCTTTCTCCTCCCACATACGTAGACATTTAGAGAGCTGTTTGTTGAAGTAATCTCACTGGAGTATGAGATACACATTCATACAGAGCGTGGGAGCAATTTGGCCGTTGCAATAGGCTCCGCTTCTATATTCTGGGTAGGAAGTGATGTTGCATAGGCAACTGGAGACACACCTCTTGAAAGATCTCAGAGCCCTCTTAGCATCCCTAGCATCTTCAAGTATCAAGTGTTTTAGATTAAAAATACGTCACTGGAAATAATAAGTATAGGTGCTGAGTGTCAAATTGTACTTGGCAATGACTACAACTACAGTATTTTATTTTCAGCAAACTTATGTGGCCAGAAAAAAATCTTTTAGCATGTTCTCTAGTAGCAGCTCCTCATCCTTCATTTCAAAACTGATAAATCTGTGGGATAACGAGGCTTCAAAATCCTTCTTGAGGAGCTGTATCAGCAGCCAATACAAAGTGAGATGGAAGGCAGCAGCCAATGTAAGTAATGATCTGGATCTTTCCCTGTCTGCTTTGCAAAGAAGACCTATTGCTAAAGTAGTATTGAAGATTACAGGCAGGTAAAATTGTAATTTTTTCTGCTTTTCCCCTAAAGCTATTGCCATAAGATAGTGTCAGGGTAGTCTTCTCTGCTCTCATGTATCTAAAACTATAGCAAGTTAATTCACTGCTCACTCCAAGCACTTCTCATTAAGCAGTAGTCTGCATATCTCTGCAGTTCTCACCATCACTAAGCCAAATACAGAAACGTTCCTGAGGGATGACTGTTGCTCTAAGCAAAAGCCTAACAAAAAAACTAGTTTAAGATAAATGTATATCAGGAAGAACAATTGGTCTCACCATGTAAATGACCTCTGATTAATTAATAACTATTTTCTGGAACTGGACGCTTATAAACAGGAAGCAGAAAGCCAAACAGTTCAGTCTATCTGTGCTAACATTTGCTTGAGAGCTTGGCTCCTATTACTAGAGAGTTATGCCTTTTCCTGGGGCACAGAAAAAGGATAAAAGGAACCAGTTATAAAAAGTTTAGCTCTCATCACATGATCCAGAAGCCCCGCTGTGAATGAAAGGGAAATAGGGGATGTGTCATACATCAGCCCTTAAAGTTCTCTATAGGTTTCTCCAAGCCAGCTCTGCCAATTTCAAGTATTTAATGGACTTCTTTTGTTAAGCATTTTTTTTTGTTGCCTAGACTCATCCTCTGTATTACTGACATCTGAGGAAAGTAAATACTGCTCACTTGCAGTTTTCTTTCTCATGCTAACACTTCTTGTGAGCAGTGAAAGCTGATGATGGTCGTATTGCAGTTATTTATGCCCTGTTTAATTTGCTCTTACTGGAGCTGGTTGAGAACACCTAACAAACTAAGTTTGGAAAATGGAAACTTAGTATTAGGCAACTGATTCAAAAATAACAGCTTTGACATAAAATTAATAAATAAATCAAAGAATGCTTCTTACCTGAGAAATGCCACTTTCTGAAAAGCATGTAGGAGAACACCACTTATACACAACTTAGTGCCCAGCCTCCACGCATCTAAGATGTCAAGATTCACGTCCTTCCTAAATTGGTATTAGCTCATGTCCTTATTTTTTAGTACAGAATATATGGATATCTGCTGTTCTTTTGAAGAAAAAAATGCTTCCAACTCTCTAATGCAGACATATCAATCCTACCAGAGGGCTGTTTCAGACAAAATTAATGCTAACAGTATGGAAATAACTCTAAAGAATGCACATTTCCAGTAGTGGATCCATTCCGTATGCTGGAGCCTGAAATGAGTGCAGAACTGGGGAAGCCATGTGGGAAGTCTGAGTGCAACTGAGCAGCCCTGATGTCCTGGACCTGGCTGGCCAACTTGTAGTACAAGAGCCAGCAGTTCTATGGAGGCTTTCTGGCTGATGGGAAAAATGAATTCTGACAGCTGCACACTGCAAAATCAGGTGGGTAATGTCCTCTCACCCCAGAACACTGAGGGCCTTGTTAGCATGAAGAACTGGACAAGCTCTAATCCATCTTGTCAGTCCTGGCAAAAATTAGGTAAGCTTGGTGTTCCCCACATGTCTACGTACATCCAGAGCTTTCCAACAGTAGCATGTTGCTAGTGTGGGCAGTGGTGTCAGTAAGATAAGTTTTGGTGTGTACCTGGTAATTCGTGTGCAGGCAGTCATGGAAGAGCTTGTCATCTGCCTGCCAAAGCTGCTGGCACGTTGATGCCTGTGGCTTCTACTATGTCCTTAATAGCCCTTGTAAAGCTGTGGCACCACATGATATTGCTAAATCTTCAACTTCGTTATACTTAGACACCCATGGTGTCTTGGTCTTGAATGTTTCATTTAAGCTATAATACGGCCCAAATCTGTAGCTTTGATATAAGTTCAGTCCACTTTGTTTTCTGATTCCTGAGAAGATGAGTGACTGACCCACCTCTGGATTTTGTGTTAATCATAACAGCAGCAAACCTTTGGAGATGGAAGTCTAGGTTCTGTCAGCACAGAAAGCAGTGGTACCCCAACTGGGACTCCCCAAACTGTCCCCATGATGGAAGGTTCTAAGTCCTGGAACATGAACATTGCTGGCAGCAAATGTTACTTGTGATCTTTGGGCTCCCCCTGAGAAACCATGGAGTACTTTAGACTGAAAAAGGATTTTCATTTTCCTTATTCAGTGCTCAGAACAGGGTAGTCCTGGGAGAGATATGCTTGTTGCCAAACGTGAAGGGTAACAACTGTATGCTTGTGAAAGCTGTGCACGTGTACTATGTCTTAAGTGGGTTTCCTTCCAGAAACAACCAGAAACATCTGGCACTCCTGAAGCTGCAAAAACTTATCGTTTACCAGGTAAATGGGCAGCTAGCCTTTGGGACAGTTTGCTTCCTGTCTGACTAAAATGCAGCATAAGGATTAGGAATGCTTCTGCTATTCTCCACAGGTTTTGAAGCAAGCTCTTCTGAGCAGGCTTCCCTGTGACTTTAGGGTGTAAGTGTAAGCTGTATGTGGTCAGGAGAATAGCAGTGACCATCTATTCTATGTGTCTCAGCTGTACTATGATCATCCAAACGAATGAGCCAAAATTAAGCAGACATGTCCCATGGGAGCAGTTCTACAGCCCACCACTGCTGTCCATGTGCACAGTGCTAATGATACACACCTCTGCACTGGTAGCAAAGTAATGTACTTGAGGTAGCAGAGGCTGGGATTTGAAGGAAAAAAATTCTATTTTGCCTAAAATGCCCAGATTCTTGTTAAAGGAATATCTTGTTGCAGTATAGAACCTAGGTTTTATACAACTAAATGCAGTGCTTGGATAGAGCTGAGAGGTTATTTTTCTGGATAATATATGTAGGTCAGAGCAGGACATTGGGGAAAGAAAATGGGAAGAGCGATAAGCAGTGAAGGAATGAGATCTAGACAGAGATGGGGCATGAAAACAGAGCATTGAATAAGGAGGATAAATGGATCTCACTGTACCATGGTGAGAGTACCCACAAAGAAAGAAAATCACAGTCTTCCTAAGAACTGCTTAACTACATGAATGAGTAATGGGATTTCTGCCCTCAAGAAGAGAAATCCTGGGTCAAACCAGCCTGAGGTAAAGCAGCTGCCCTGTCCACCTGGCTCCCTGACTCTTTGCAGGGTTTACCTCTCGCCTTCCCACAAACTGCCTTCAAAAAATGTTCAGTTTGAGTGTGCTGTGGCCTCAGACAGCAGTACTGATAAAAAGGCAGACTCGACTCATTAAAACAGCACTCTCAGGCATTCGGCATGTACAGCGAGGGAACACATGCATTATTAAAGCCCTGCTTTGCAGTTATGGGATACTGGAGGGAAAGGGGGATGAAGCAATGAGTTAAGAGACAAGAAAAGCAGGGGGATGACTGAGGTAAGAGCAAGGAATCTGCTCTTGGCGCTGGCAGGAACTTGCTTTCCGGCACAGTGGCTCGCTTACAGGCAGTGAGAGGAAAGCAGGCACTAATGCATGGTGCTGAGCAGCAGGACAGTGAGATGGGAGCTGGCAGTAAGCGTGCCTTGCTTTGACGTGGAAGAGCGCCTATGGTCCATCAAGGGCAGTGACAGTTCAGAGTGGGGGCAACACCAGAGACAATCCCCCACATCTCCTCCCCAGATGTTGCCTACAGCATGTGAAACATTTTTCTAGGTAGGAGCTAGGCTGCTTTCTCTGTCAGAGATCAGCAGCTTCCAGAAAGTCAAAGCCAAAGTAGCTTTAACAGAGCTAATGAGAGGATGAGCAGAAATGGCCTCGAGTTGTGCCAGGGGAGGTTCAGGTTGGATATTGGAAAGAATTTCTTCTCTGAAAGATCTATCAGGTGCTGGAATAGGCTGCCCAGGGAGGTGATTGAGTCACTGTCCATGGAGGTGTTCAAGAAGCATTTAGATGTGGTACAAAGGGACATGGTTTGCGAGGAAATATTGGTGGTAGGTGGATGGTTGGACTGGATGATCTTGGAGGTCTTTACCAATCTTGGTAATTCTTTGGATGGCCACTGATCTGTTGGACCTATAGGCATTATAGACTGGTTGGTATTTCAAACTGGATCAGTGAAAACTACTATCTAGAGTCACCAACACTCTACATCTTCAGCCCATTGAGGCTGGACTTCATCAGTCACAAACCAAAATACCTGAAGTTAAACTGGAGATTTTCAGGTTTTGGTGTATTTTTCCTCCATTAAGAAATTGTGGAGTACATTCGGTAAAATGTGTGTGATTCAAGCCATCTTTCTGTAGACTTTTTCTGGTTTGGAATTTTAAACCTGAGCAGTCAGTTTTAGAAATCTTGTTAGTGCGGCACATCTTGTGGTGCTGCAGTTCTGAAGATTCAGAGATGTGCATAGGAAATACATGGTTCCTCAGGAGTTAGGTTCATCTTTAATGTCAAGTCCTTTCCACAACTGACACTTATTTGTCAAAATAAAATTGGTAACTCCAGTTCATCTTAAATGATCTGATTTTACCAGAGGTAATTTGTTTTTTAAATGCCACTGCCACAGCATGGATATCAAAGATGAAGTTCTTTAGCAACAGTGGTACTTTGCTTCCTTTTTAGCAACCTGGAATTTGGCATGATAACTCATCCATTGTAAATATGCCTTCAAGTGTTGGAGAGATTTATTTATGACAAGCTGTTAGCCTCATCTCATATTAGAAAGGCCATGCTGTCACAATTCAGTTTGCCAGGAGTTTGGGAGCCCTTTTTTTTTGTCTTTTTTTTTTTAATGGGAGGCTTCAAGTATACTTTTGAATAGACACAGAATATTTGAGGAAGGAAAAGTGGTGGCTGAGTTCTCTACCGGTTCCTAAGAAGCTTTAGATAAATACTAGACTTGGAAGTGAGTGTATTTGTGAATAATGCCTAAACAAGCAAATACGTGCATACACAAGCCAAGAAACACCTACTGCCTGCTCTCTTCCAATCTGCTGTATGTTGCAGTCCACTTAAGTATGGAAATATGAATATAAGAGTGCTTGTGATGAGGAAACCTCATGGCTGTTGTCTGGCCAAGAGACCTTGACCACTATCTGCTGCCAAAATGGCTTAAGTGCTACAGCCTACCTTCACGTTGTCTGCCATTCAGGTACAACAGTTTAATAAATTAGGAGTTACACATGACCTTTTGACTTGCCAAATGCTAGTCTCTCTGTTGCTTAAAGAAACCATTCTCTCTTCAGTCGCTGTCCCATGCTAATTCTTGAAGAAAGCCTCAAGTATGCTAGCACAAGTCAGAAAACATCAGTCAATCCTTATAAAAACAATAGTTCTCCTGAGCTAGTGAAGCTGTAAATTGCAGTATTTATCAAGCTGCTGTTACTGATGACTGACTTGTGTTATAACTAACTTTAAAAAAATTGCTCTTCCACCATGACAGCAGCCATGGTGTGGGTTTTGGCTCAAAGATATGATTTCCCCAATGCATCTTCAGCTGTGAAAATAGAGCAGCTTAGCGTTTTTAATTCAGTGCTGTATCACAGGCTGCTGAGACTTTATTCAGTGAAAACGTGTACGGCATTAAGTGAATAATCTACTTGCTGAAACCTCCGACGTTGCAGGGATAGGATGGGCCACCCATCCACTGCTCTTGGTGGCAGTTAGATAGGGAGAAGGAAACCTGTCACTGACCATCTGACGTCCCAAAAGAATCCCAGGCACGCTGGGCAGTGCTATGAAGTGAGACCAGGCTGTGGGCCCCATTTGTGGAACAAGCAGGACCTCCAGCCTGTTTTGGGGGCTTTTTAGCTTACACTTTCCTCCCACTGAAATTTAAGGAGAACTTATGGTAAAGCTCAAGAGAAGCAATAAACATTCATCTGAACATTTTTTCTTTACTAATCTGTAAATGGACAGCCCAGGTACTAAGGGGAGTTAACTACTTGCCCTGTAAGGAAGCTGTCATTCTATAAAATAATTTGGAATTCTAGCTTAGAGTTATATTTAAAATGAATATGTAAGGCATCTGCTGTTTACACTGTCCTCCAGGATCTGCTGTGTGCTCTCCTTCTGGACCATCTGTTAGAAACAGGGATGTCTGGTAAGAGAAGAGAGAGCCTCCAGTCTAATGTGCCATGCAGTACTTCCTACAGATGAAGCCTTCCAGGCTGCAAACACAAACTGCTGGTTTGTGTCTGGCTTTTTGTCCATCAGGACCCCTTTCCACAGGGCTGTTCTCAAAGAGTTCTTTTCCAAGTCTGTACATATATCTGGAATTGCCTTGACCCCAGTGCTACACCTTGCTTTTGGCCTTGTTGAACCTCACTAGATTCTCATGTGCCCACTTTTCAAGCCTGTCCAGGTCCCTCTGGATTGCATCCCTTCTATTGTATCAACTGCACCTCTCAGCCTGGTGTCATTGGCAAACTTGCTGAAAGTACACTCAATCCCACTGCCTATGTTGTTGATAAAGGTGTTGAAGAGCATTGGTCTCAAGATGAACCCGTGGGGGACACCACTTGTCACCATCCACCCTCTGGACATGGAGCCATTGACCACAACACTCTGGCTGTGACCATCCAACCAATTCCTTATCCACTGAACAATTCCCCCTTCAAATACGTATCTTTTCAATTTAGAGATAAGAATATGTTGTGGACCATGTCAAAGGTCCACAAAGATCAGGTAGATGACACCAGTCACACTTGCTTTGTCCACCAATGCTATCACTCCACTGTAGAAGGCTACCAGGATTGGTCAGACATGATCTGCTCTTTGTGAAGCTGTGTTGTCTTGGACCACTTCCTCATCTTGTATGTGACTTTACATTACTTCTGGAAATATCTGCATGATCTTCCCAGGCACAAAGGTGAGGCTCACTGGTCTGTAGTTCTACAGGTCTTTCTTTCTTTCCTTTTTTAAAATGTGAGTGATGTTTCCATTTTTCTAGTACTCATAGGGGGAAAGAGGATGTCAGAACCAAGAATTGTTTGCACTTTTTGAAAGAAGTGATTGAGATACTAAATAGAGGAGATGGGTAACTGGGGAAGGGTGGAATTGTATAACTAGAGTGAAAAATATTTCCTGAAAGTATAGACCCTAGCAAGCTCTTCTCTTCAGTTCTAAACTTGTTTGATGCAAGAGAAAATCATAAATTAATCCATACATCATTGCTTTTGAGGAATATCTTTGCTCCCCAGGACTATGGCTTTAGCATGCTGCAGGTGTTATTCCTGAGTCAGCCCATTAGAAACACATCTCTGTGCAGAAATCCCACAGTACTGATGTTTTTCCACATAAAGAGGGAAGATAAGTGTACTGAACCAGCTGTAACTTTTGTATGTGCTTTGTCTGTGCTGCCAGCAGAGATGTTCAAAATCAGAAGGCAAGATCTCCTGGCTGCCAACTGTTCCATAGGCCCAAAGATAACGACTGAAGCTAACTTGGCTTTCTTGTTTTGTGAACTCTGGAGTTTGTATCCTAAAGTGGAGAGAGAGAGGGAGGGCTCTTGTTTGGTATTAAATGGATGCGCTTGAGCGCTCTGTGCAAGTTCTTCGCAGTACAAGAGGTGAGAATATGAAATCCCAAATAGGCTTCAGTAGGCAGGAATGCAGTGTGTCCTGGTGCTTCTAGAATGTTGAGCAGTTACTGCATGAAGTTCATTCTCCTATCACAGAGGCATGTTCTGCTTAATTGCAGTGGAGATGTTATCCTGTTTCATGCTTCTTTCTTTGTAGATTTTTTTTCTCTTTACTTGCATGTAGTTCAGCTACATTTAAGTGAAACTACAAGCTGCCAATTGAATAAACATTTTCTTTTCATATGAGCTAGTGCTGGCTTAAGATGAGTGGCATGACGTTTCTTCAAATGGAAGAAAAACTGAAAAAAAACTATAGAGAAAATCCAGAGTTTTAATTCCTTTTCTCCCAGAATACCTTGTCCTTAATGTTGGGCCTCAGGTTTCTTCTTAATGCTCTAAGTATACATATACTGAAAGGCCTGTGAGAAGAATTTGAAACATTTGACATAGCTAAAACTTACAAGCTCAAAAGCAGATCAGCATGTCCTTGAAGCAGAGTAGATGAGATGCCACTTTTTCCCTCCCCCGAACTGGCTGGAAGCTGCTTTAGCATCTACATTTCCTTGCAAGAGCAAGCCAGCTCTTTGTGTGTAAGTTTTCTTTGGATACAGAATGAATGCACCCACACACAAATAAGAATCAGTTGCTCTTTTTCTTCTCAAAGAAAAATTTAATCTATGCTTGCTGTACTCCTTGCTCTCCTTCCACTTAGTGGCACCATTTATATAATTGCTGCCTTTAATTAAAGTGCTGAGTACAAACTGCAAGTTTGATATAAGACAGCCAACACTCTTTAATTGCCTTTAGTTCAACCCTGGCTGTGGCATATCTCTTTGAATGCAGCTGACTTGCGAGAAAGTCTGGGAAAGAAGTGATGCACTTTTTATTTATGCTTTTTCTCTGGCAAAATTGCTCTGTGAATTTTTATCGCCTAATGGTTTCTCTGACACATTTTAAAACTGTTTATCTCTCACCAAGAGACTATTTTATGTGAGACTTGGGCCTGTATACTATTTCTCTGATCTGGGATGTGCTGTCCTTCCTTCACAGAGCAATCTGTTTGGAAATTAGCTGGGCCTGGCTGCTTAGGAAGAACTTACAGTTGCTTGGCTGCTATTCCTGAATGGACCCATTAAATGTCCTATTTCAGTAAAAAGCTGCAAAAATCTATTGCTGACTAGCAGGTCCTGAAATTCATGTGTATCAAGGGTAGAATAAATAGCTCATGTGTGTGATACTTGTGCGAATAGTGGTCTCTAGCTTAGTAAATACTAACTTCTACCTGGTCTATTAAAAACATGATTATATAAGCTGGAAATAAGTTGAAACTTGAGTAGAGCTGATGGAACTGGCTTCTCCTGTTTTCAGAATGCCTTTTGAAAGTGGCAGTGCATAGTGATATGATTAATTAACCTCTTCTGTTTAAGGTATGGCCATTCTTGCTGTCCTTCTCCCACATGGTTACAGAACATGACCTTAGTCCCCCAAGGCCCCAAGATCCTGCCTTCCTTGTCCAAAGTATTTGGTTGAAGTGCTGTCACTTGTATTACCCCCACTACTGTACAAGGAGGGCACAATCTATGTTAGTAGGGGGACAGTGTATCACAGGGTATGTGAATAACCACAGAGAAGATAACTGAGAGTGTGAGCCATGGGCTGAGAAGGGGAAGTGCATTGTGTGTATGATGTCAAGAGCACAACATGCCTTAAAATCAATCACAAGTCTCCATGTTTAGACTTGTAAATGGGAGCAGAAGAGGAGGTCACACATTTGGAAGTGACAGCTCACTAGCAATAGGCTAGGGAGTAGAAATGGATCCTGAATGAAGAAGTGCAGTTGGCGATTTGTGAAGGTAGTCAGCTACAGGTGCCCCAAATCACTGCTACTTCCTCCCTTTCTTGCACTAACCATGGAGTGGATTCTTAGTTGCTGGGAGGAGTGATCCTCCCCCTCTACTCTGCCCTGGTGAGGCCACATTCAGAATACTGTGTCCAGTTATGGGCTTCCCAGTTCAATAAAGAAGGGGATCTCCTAGAAGGAGTCCAGTGAAGGGCCACAAAGATGATAAAGGGCCTGGAGCATCTCTTGTATGAAGAAAGGCTGAGTAACCTGGGTCTGTTCACCTGGGGAAAAGAAGACTGAGAGGGATTCTGATTGATGTTTAGAAATATCTAAAAGGAGATGGGAGGCAAATGGATGAAGTCAGGCTCTTTTTGGTGGTATGTAGCAATACAACAAGGAGTATTGGCCTAAAATTTGAACGTAGGAAATTTCATATAACCACGCAGAAGAACTTCTTCACCATAAGAGACTCAGAGCACTGGAAAAGGTTGCCTAGAGAGGTTGTGGAGTTTCCTTCTATGGAGATATTCAAGACTCATCTGGACGCCTACTTGTGTGACCTGTTGTAGTGTACCTGCATTGGCAGGAGGGTTGGTCTCAATAATCTCCTTCCAAACCCTGCAGTTCTGTGTCCACAGATCACACTGAAATGGTTTGAGATCTCCATAATACAGAGCTACCTGAGCAATAATGCCAGCAGCCAGCTGACACCGTTAGGGAGAACTGCATTTGTATTGTTTCCCAGTAGACACATATTCCATCATATGTGATGGTACCTTCCTGTGGAGCTGGAAGTGCTCAGCAGATATCTACTCAGGCCTTTCCTTTGGTGTTCGTTTACTGGTGGCATTATGTGGGTCACAAAAGGAGCTTACTTCTCTGGGAGCACAGCACTGCTGGAGATACCTGGTTCTGAAACCAGCTGTGAGGTGTCTATTCTCCCTTTGTGTTCAAGAAGGGAAAACAAACAGGGATAAATTGAGTTGAATTTCTTTGCAGTTGTCCCCTTCCTCGTCCCAGTAATTTCTGAGAAAATGCAATTCCTACAAAAAATAAGAGGAGTACCCTTCCCTACAATTCTCTACCTCTGCAGGAATTGATATATTATTTGTACAGAACTATAAGCACAAAAAAACAAACAAACAAAAAAACAATAACAGAGGCTGTGGGCTGCTCCTCACCTGTTGCACTCTTGGAAATACAAGCAGGAGTGACCTCACTTGAATTGCCCCTTCAGTCCTGCTGGAGAGGTGTCTGGGTACTGTCAGGTGCCTTATTTTGCCATTGGAGCCTTCCATGGCCATGGGACAGAAGAAGGGTGCACCCACCTGCCTTTCAAGAGGCAAAGATCACCAGAAAAGCTGCAACAGACTCAATTATACCAGGTATTTCTGAGAGTAGAAAACCTCAGTTGCTTGAAGGTTTTCCTTGTCTGCCTCTGCTTTTATTAAGCTCATTTCTCTTTATCCTTGATCTGTGACAGCTGAATCAGTCTTCCCAGAAGAGAGATGTGTATGCAAGCAGGGGGTTGGGGAATCCCTCTAGGCCAGCTTGTTGTGTGAAGGATGCCACACAGTTTGGGTTCAATGTGATCATCCTGTCCTGGGCTTCCTGCAGAGAGTGCCAAGTGACAAAGTGTCACTGAGCTGCTGCGCGGTCATCTGTCTTCTGCTTGGATTTGAGTAGCTGCAGGCAGATGCTCAGTGTACGATTCCTGGGAGGGTCATACCTAGTTGTGATGCAGCAACATGCGTTCAACTAAGGAATACTGCAGCTCAGGTCACTAACGTTTATCTTCAGGCTTCCTCTGGATGATTTCTCACTTTCCTCCTCTGCTGCCACCACGTGGACACGCCACTCTGTTCCTTTAGGTTCAGATGAAACTTAAGAGAAGGATGTGTTCCATCTTTGACTGTATCACGGTTTTTAACTCTACAACACATGTTTCTTCGTTTGCTGTCAAATATAGCTGGGAGGAACTTCTGACACATTTAAATAACAAAGCAAGGAGAGAGGCTCTTCATCAATTTTTTTTCTCTGCCATTTTTCTGTTGAAAGATTTCCAATGGCTATGCATTTTTCAACACTCTGGAAAAGGTTATGTAGAGTAACTGAGTTTGCATACCAAGTTACAAATCTCAGACAGAAGTTTTGCAGACATCTCAATCAAGAGCCAGGCTCGAGCCTGAGTAAAAATTTTTCCAAAGGGCCATTTATGAGGCAATTATGTGCAGAAGAAATCGTGTCACTGAAGGTTGATTGACTGACTGGCTTCTACGTGCCATACATTCAGCTCTGAACATTGCACTTGGGACTCTACACCATTTGTGTGCTCCTGGAAATACAGTTTTGTGAGCAGAACTCCATTAAAACTGCCAGCATGGACTTCTGGAGAAGGAGAGGGATTAATGAAGATGTCTTGTGCAACTCGTAGTTTTGTTTCAGAAGAGTATCGGTACAGTAGTGCAATCTGTGTCCTATTCACCTTGGGGCCAAAGCTAATAACAGCATTTGGAATTGGACATATGGATGATGTAATTTTAGATCAAACTATAGCTTCTTTTCTTTTTGTTTGTTCCTTTGTTTTTCCAGCTATAACTTTCATTGTTAAATATGTCATTTATTGCCTTTTGCTACATAGGCATGGTAAAAAAAAAATGCAGTATATAAATGCAGCTGTTGGAACTGATGGGGACAGGTCCTGCAACCTTAATTTTTCTGAGGTTAAAATTACTTGGTTTAGCATTACATGTGAACAAAACACTTAGTGAGTCCTTACTTTGCCTAGGAATAGGGGAGCATAAGGGGAAAGAACAGCAGCCCTTCCCTTGACAGTAAGGGACTGAAAGTAACGAGCAGGTTGGGGCATGGGGGCATCTTGTCTCCCACCCTTCTATTCAGTTCTGAGGTGGTTCAGGGGTAGTTGTTGGAAGAAAACACCCAAGAGTGCTCTCTCCTCACTTTGTGTCAGAGAACACCCTTGTGAATGGCTAAGGGGGTCTCATTTTTTCACTATACAGCCTTGCTAGGGGACAAAAAGTAAATGAGACAGACTTTAAGACATCAAATCCGATTCTAAGTGTATGAAAACCCGTGCTGAGTCCAGTTGTCAGCAATGATGTGTCAGCTGCCAGCAAAAATTACAGCTGGATTCACTTCTTGATATTAGCTACATAGCAGGATGCTCAGTGTGTTCAAGTACCTAAAGAATAATTAAATCTCATGTGGTTTCATCCATTATCACAGCTCTGACAAGCAAGAGTTTGGCCCTGAGGCAATGAAGTCCTGGTGTCAATATAAAAGAGAATTGCTATTCAGCCTCAGAAAATCACAAATGACTTTTTTCCATTTTCTTTCTCTTTCCTCCCTCTGCTGGCCAACAGAATAAAATCATAAAGTGCTTAGATTTTAATTTGGATCTTCAGAGACCTAATCTAGAATTCAGCAAAGCTTCCAACTCTGACTCATCTTGAGCGTAGAATGATCATTACAACAGGTTCATTGATGACCTAGTAGAGGTTTACTTGCTGTTCCTGTGCTAACCTGAGTTCTAGGTCTGGGTTAGCATGTCACAAAAATGCTCTAACAAGGTCTATGTCCTGCCCTAGGCAGAAATTGCCCTAGAATGGGTTGCCAGGGGTGATGTCTTGTCAAGTTTTTGGTATCTCCAAGGATGGAAACTCTACAACTCCTCTGGGCAGTCTGACCACCTTCATAATAATATATGTATTTATTATATATGTATGTATACATATATATGTATGTATTTCTGATGTTTAACCGGAATTTCTTGTGCTTCAGTTTGTGCCCACTGTTCCTTACCCTTCCACTCTGCGAAGAGCCTGGCTCTGTCTTCCTTGCTCCCTCTTGTCAAGTGTTTGACGCATGGATAGGAGCCTGTTGAGCTCTCTTTTTCCCAGCACGTACTGTTGCATGATGTCATTCCTCTCCAAGTGCAAGACTTTGCACTTTGCCTTGTTGAACTTGATCAGGTTCCTGCCAGTTCATTTCTCCAGCCTGCTGATGTCCCTCTGGGTGGCAGCAGAACCCTCTGATGTATCAATCTCTCAGTATCTCCTCATCCAGGTTGTTAAAGAAGATGTCAAACAGTACTGGCCCCACTATCCACCCCCGGGATATGCTGCTGCAGACCAGCCTCTAGCTGGAGGTGAAACAAACCCAGAACATTTGTGTTTTAGAAGCTGTGTGTTGTCCTGTGTAGCACTCAGATCAAGGAAAAGAAAATAAGATTGTTGCTGGTGTCCAGGTGTGAGAATGAGGTGCTTTTCTAGACCTGTGTGATAGGAATGGAGCCTGCCGAGGGACAAACAGTTGTCTTGCTACCCATCTGGGAGAAAACTCAGGCCAAAGGATAAAGCTTCCAACCCAGCTAGTGTGGGAGATGCTGATGAGCTCTTTCTCTAGCTGTTTTCCTCAGATTTTGAGATCTCATTATGCAGTGCATTCATGATAACACTGCTGGTTCTCTTGGAAACACGCAGCAGCCTGTACTAGAAGAGTCACTGTTCAGGGGAATATAACCTGCGTCATTCTGTTCCTTCTAGAAGCTTTTGAGGATGCTAACTGCAAACCTTGCAAATATGCAGTACTGGAGTTGAATGCTTTTACACCCCAGAGTTTTAGATTCAGGGTTGACTTTCCTTCTATATTGCCTACTACTTTATATTTTCTAAAAAGCAATTTCTGAGTATAAAATGAGATGATACAGCAACAAACACTTTTTAAATTTACTCCTGCTGGGGAAAAAAAACCCAAAAAAACGTATCCAGGCACATTTAAAGAAATATGACCCTCTTAAAACTGCTCATCCCCTCTAACAGAAGAAAGCCTTATTCTGCTCCGCCTTTGAGAATTTAGTAGCAGCTATTTCAAAAACAGCTTTCAGCATCTTAAAAGGAAACATGCTTTTGTCAAAGCCCCTAAAAAAATAAAGGACCCTCATAAAAAGCATGTGTAATGAAAGATACTCTCTAAAAAACACCAGTGAAATAATACTGAGCTAAAGTTAAATTTTGCTATCTTTTTTATTACTGGGACCTCTATGCATAGTTTTTTTCTCTCTCTGCTGCTGTGTAAGGGAATTACTTGGAACAGGTCTGGTTTAGATTTAGTACACTCTTTAGACCTACATTGAGAGAAGCCATCTTTAACCATCTCTTTTACCCTCAGGAGACATCTTCATTTTTATACACCGCTTCTTCTAAGTTTTTCATCTATGGCAGATAGATATTTCACAGCCTGTCTTCTGAGATGCTTAGAAATGTCCAGTGTGTGGGAATATGCTTCTTACAAGACTTCTTCAAATCCTCTGTATATCGAGTTCACTTCCTCATTGAAAATCCTTGGGAATGTTTTTTTAAGGTTGTTTTAATCTAGTGGCCTATTAGTGGTCTCCACCTCTACCTTCCCAAGTGCAGTTTCTCAAAAACAGCTCTGTCTCAATAGATCACAAGGAATCCCATACTTTAAGGAGAAATATTCCCTCCAGACTACAAAACTGGTTGGGATCTCCACAATTTTTCACCCTTGCAATACTTACTGGTCTGAGTATTGGTGTGAGTCACAAGCAGCAGTAACAAACATGTTGGCTTTTTTGTCCTTGATAAGTAGGCAATGCAGCCACAACAAAAATGGCCACTCAAGCACGTGCTCTGTAGGGTCTGCTTATGGCTACAAAACATTGCATCCCTTGGAAATGCCTGCAGAAAGAGGAATAAAAAGGATTTTGCAGTGTACTGGTGTTCATTGGATAACCTGGTAAAAAATGCTTGAATGCTGTCCAAAACTTTGGGGTTAGTTCGTGTCCAAGCACGTCATCCATTAGGGCTAGCTCAGAAATTATAGGCTGCCATGATAGAATGCGTAGCAGTAACACCCAGGGGACCAGAGAAAAGCACAATGTGTCTATTTCTTACCCAAATAAGAGCTTTTGAGAAATAGTTTTCCAGCCATTAGGCTGGTGCGTTTCCATTACTCTTGCTTCCCAAGTGACCCAAGGGTGTAACTAGCTGTACTGGTACAGCAGATTTGGTCTTTTGTTGAAATATCCAGGTGTTCTGCTGGGAAGAGTGATAGAAACCTCTTGTTACGTATTCTTTTGGAAAGCATCACATCCAAACATGCAGACATCAGAACCATCCTCCCATGTGTGGGAGTTAAGAAACCATCCCCATCAATTCAGGAACAACCACTTTCTTCTTCCTCCTCTGTTTTTTGAGGTGCAGCTCTTTCGGTCCATCAAACATACAGCTGGGACAAGTGCTCTGTGATTCTCCAGGGGAAAAATAATGAAAAATCGCCCCTCCCTTATAGTCTTTTCTTTGATCAGTGATTCTCTGTGACAGGTTAATGATTTCAGCCACTGCAAAAATGTCATCCGTGAACAACCATCCATAAGCTTACTTGATAGCCCCTTGGATGTAGATGCTTTTAGAGGGTCCCATTTTGAAAAAAGATGGAGGGTCTCTTTTTAAGAAAAACTCCCTATAAATAGTTTTGCAAGCCCTCTGTGAGTATAAGGTAGTCACAGTGCTGTAGTATGCACTTCTGTGAGAGATGCATTGATGTACAGAGTGGTGGGTTTTAACATACCTCTGCATTTTAGATTCTAAAGCGCTCTTAAATTGCTTTACAACATCAGCTTTGACTTCATTACTGTTAGCAGAGTGGTGAAGAATGTCTTTGAGGACTTATTTCATTGTGTGTTTTTTGTCCTAATGGAGCCATAATTTACAGACATGCAAAAATGAGGCCTGCCTAAATAGTAGCAACTGAGTCTTCCATCTTCTCATTTAACTAAAGATCTCATCTCAGGCATACTCAGACAGAATTGCCAGCAAGTCCATGTTCTGAGAACAGCCCAGCCCAGCTGGCTGCATCAGAAGCAGTAATTCTGTTTTCCTTCAAATTTATTTCTGCTGTCTAGGAGCAGAGCACGTACATCTTGCTGTGAGAGCTCAGCTCCTGCATGTCATTTTTCAAGACCTTAGCTTGTTTTTGGTTTCAGGGAAAAGAGCACTTGCCCTTCCAGCAGTAGCAGGTTTGTAATACATTTTGTTCAGTAGTGCACATTTAACCTTTCAGAGAACCATTCTATTATAAATGTATGGCACTTTTCAAATATACAGTAAAAATCACCCTATAAAACAGGATTTATTAACCATGTGTAGAAGCCCAATAGCTTACAGATCTTTTACTCTCTAGTTATCCAGAACTCTTCTTATCTTGGCAAGATTTGCACTAGGTTGCTTACAACACGTTTAGGGACATTCGGTGACTAACATGCATTATGAAAGGCTCCAGTGACATCTCACTGCTGAGATCTAAGTGATTTGGAAGGAACCTTTTCTTTGGCTCTGGCTTCTCTGTATCTTCTAACCAGATAGGAGCAGATGCCACTTGTAGCACAATCAAGGAAACAGCACCGACAGCACGCTCATGAGCCACCTTGTCACAGAAAAGTCATATTGGTTAGATATAGTCAGACACTGGTAAGCCAGCTAATCACCTGAAGGTAATGACTGTATCTATCATGTGCTGGGATCTGCTTCATAACCTCCCCAGAATGGAAAACTAACCTATCTGTCCCTGGATCCCCCTTCCTGTCCTTCTGGAAGGTAAGTGGGACACTTGACTTTTTCAGGCACCAGGAATGTCATGGTTTTATGATTTTTGGTCATCAGTATTCCACACCATAACATCATGTAATGCATTGGGGGTGGGGTTTGATATCTGCCGAATGTTCGTCCGTCGGAGAAGAACTACTTTTCCCCAGGAGACTTTGCGGTCAGCAAGGGGATATAACTCCAAGCAAGGTCACCTGATCCTTCTTCTTCTTCGCCTGCTCTTCGCTGTCTGCGCTTCGCTATCTGCGCTTCGCCGCCTGCGCTTCGCCGCCTGCGCTTCGCCGTCTGTACTTCAGTCACTCAACTGGACTGCACTTCTCACCTTATGCCTCATCATATTTGTTTCACCTCAGATCAGTGCTGTTGTTTTCAAGTATTTTGGGGTCCCCTGCTTCCCCTTTCCCAGAGGCGCGGATCCGCAGATCCCTCCGCCCTGCTGGTCACGGAACTGGGCCGGACCAGCCCATAAACCGTTGACACAGGAACCTCCCTGAGCTCCAAGATTTGATGATTACAGAGTGGCTTCATGAGGATATGGACCGCTTCCCTTCTTGCCTTGAGAAGCTGATCCTCCTTTTCTGCTCTTTTGCCTGTATGCTGCCTCAATTTTTAGCTGTTTTCTATCCGAAACACTTTCTTCTTTTTCCCCAGTTCACTTTATGCCTGCGTCTTCACATGTTCCTCTGTAATTCCAGTCATATCCCCTCTCCCTCTTCCTCACCCTCTCCCTCTCCCCTCCTCCTTTCCCTTAGGAGGAAGATGACATCCAACCATTCAAAAAAGAAATTTTGCAGAGACATTAGATTTTAAGATTTCAAACAGGATTTTTCCTCACAATGGCCACTACACTCAAATAAGTTGCTCCTATTTTTAAACACGGCCCCTCTACTATAAGACCTATAAGATGAAAAGATGTTTAAGCAAACAGGTATCCACCTGAGTACCACTAACCTGAGCTTCTCTCCCCACATCATACTTCTTTCTTAATAGAAACCTACTGGCTGCTTCAAAATATGCTGTCTGAACAAGGACTGAACAGCCCTTCTGAGAGCCAGTCTCTTCAGTTTTGTACATGCAAATTCATTACTGAATCATATTTTGAAGAAAAGAGTTTTTCTATGCTTCCCTCATCTGCATAGCACTCTTCCCATAGATAAGTTTTAAATTTTCATTGAAAAAAATAGCAACCATAAAACTTAAGTAATAAGATGAAATGATCTTGATTTAGTAATGTTAAGGGGCGTATTCAAATTCCATTGGAAGTCTAACCACGGTGTGAACATTTAAGGAGATCCTTTGAAGGCAGATGAACCAAGAAAGCTGAAAGCAGATGTGTGTCTAGAAAGTCTGGGAAACACCATTCCAAAGAGATACCAGTTTATCCATACTGCTCCCAGTCTGAATGGATTATGGGCTTCCTTGAGACTGAATGCTGTCAAGTTCAGTTTTGGGGATCTTCTCACAACTGCAGTATTCTTGCTGTATTATTCCCTACCCAAACAAAGGCAGCGTGGCCTCTGAGGCACATTAAGGACCAGTAAGCGTTTGAGCTTCTTCCACTATCTTGCCCAAATGGTGCTTAGATGAAAAGTCAGTATTAAATCTTTTCTCACTGTTAAGCCAGTTCACTTATTTGTTATCTCAGGACACAGACATCTTTATGGCTGGCCAGGAAAAACAACAGAGAATACAAACTTATCTGTACTTCTAAGCCTTATCAGCCATTCCCCATAATTTATTACAATAAGTTCCTGATGGAGGAAAAGAGTAGGATTTACCTGCATACACATAAACAGTATTTCTTCTACTATCTTTTTCAGACCTCCAAAGATTTGGTTTTTTTCCCCTCTGTTTCTCCCCATCCATCATGTGAAATCAGTCTCTCTCTGCACTGCAATTGAAGTCTAGACTCCCTCTTCTATATTTCTTTACAACAGCAATGTTTTCACTCACACTCCAGTTATTTCTTTTAACTTCCCTACCACAGAAAAGAAAGCAGCTTTCAGGTGGAAGGAACTCCAGCACTGAGACATCCAGGAGCTACCAATCTTTATTAAAACTTAGGTTTTTAGGTTTTCTTTCTGCTCCATCTAAAGACTTGCACTCTCAAAATTAACCACTGGTCTTATATGGGTGCAGCTCATGCAAATGTCATACGACACTGCTCCACACAACTGAGAGTCCATAGGTAAGTTAGAGCCTACATGTATATTTGTTACCTACCTTCACTAGGATTCAGTGATAGACATACACACACCTCCAGAAGGTTTGGAGATGTCCTCACTGCATGAGGAGGATGCATGCCTCTGTGTTGACCCTTTCCCCATAGCCTGTGTTTTGTTTTGTGGTTTTCCTTCTTGTTGGGTGTTGCTGCAAGAGGTGTCAGACTCATGAATTTTGGTAGAAGTTGTCTCTTTGGAAAGCACGTGGCTCCATAACGTCAAAGTGGACCCCAAGGCAATACTGCATGAAAGGATTTCTCTCCACCATTCACTGCTCCCCTGCAAAGGCAGAGTAGGAACAACTTAATTTTGGTCATAGTAAGATACTGGGAAAACACTAGGGGCTTATCATGTTGTGTGTGAATGCACACTTGGGCTGCTTGAAACACAGAACTGAGCCCCAGAGTTATTTGGGATGATGCCCCATCCCTGGAGATTTCCAAGGCAAGGCTGGATCAGGCCCGGGGCAACCTGATGTAGTTGTGGTGTCCCTGTTCATTGCAGGGGAGTTGGGCTAGATGGTCTTCAGAGGTCCTTTCCAACTCTAAGGAGTCTATGTAGCAATTGTGAACTGAATCACAGGTAGTGACAAAGCGCCTTGGCCAGGCTCTCCAACAAGCTGAATGTGTTGTGTGTGTGTGTGTGTGTGTGTGTGTGTGTGTGTTTAGGACCAAGATGAACATGGCACAGGCTCTAAGTGGGATTCCAGGAATGAATTTCAAGAGTCTATCCACCCACAGCCAGGAGGACTGAGGCAAAAGTGAAATTGATTTTGGTTTAAAAGGGCTGTGAAGGAAGATATGAGTAAATGTGGAGAAAAATAATCTGAAATTGATTAGAAAGGAACCATTACCCAGCAGGCAGTAAACCATTGTATATAGTCCATTGGATAACTATTACAGGAAAATGAGACTGCTTTGGTATATACAAATAAGAATCAGAACATTGCACTCCTGCCACAGTATATTTTGCTTCAGTCTACGTGTCATTTTTTTTCTGGTTTAAGATTATAAACTGCTATGAAAGACTATAAACATACCCTATGACTTTGAGAAAACTCTTAAATTTTACATTCCAGACTATCAAGTGACGCTTCAAGTAATAAGATACTCGGTAAAGGAATGACAGTGCTATGTGCTAGGAAAACACTTCATGTGTGGAGGAAAAGACATCTTGTATTATGCATGTGAAATAATCTGCAGTGCTCCCAGCAATGCTTGTGTGGGAGATATGGAGGACCTTATTAAACCTCCTGTAATACCCAATACTAAAATAATTGCAATAATTGAATGAAGAGTAATGTAAGCCTTCTGTGACTGCATGGTCCCAGAAGAAACCTTAATTCCTCTATTACATTTGAAAAGATCTATAGTAAAAGTAGAGAAAATCATCATACTAACAGTTTAAGATCTAGCTCAATAAAATTGGAGTAAACCATACCGAAAGTCTTAACAAGACAATTTCTTACTACTGTAGGAAAAGACTTTGTTCTGGTAAGGAATCCTACCAGCACTGCCTTTGAACAGTGCCGAGTTAGCTTGCATCCCAGCTCAGAGAAGAAGCTGTAGGGGGCTCCCTGAGGAAGCAATAGCTTTTGCTTTACATAATCCCTGAGCTGTACAGTCACAACCTGGGATCCATCTGGTCCCTAGCAGGTCTCTGACATCCAGTTGTGTCTTGTTCTGCAAAAGCAAAAATTTGGATTGCAATTGGAAACTACCAGAAGAATTCATACCAAGGCTCACTTTAGAAACCCAGTAGAGGGGGTGCATGCAAACATGACGCATTAAATTATGTCACGGTTACCAAACTGAAAGAAAAAAGACGGATTTCACACTTGATGTTGATATGGAAAAGGAAAATCTGGCCTTATGCTTGCGCTATCAGGAATGTGAAACCACAGCAGTCTTTAGTTACTTAGGTGGGACTTACTGAACCTGTCAGTTTGGAGACTGTTGAGAGACAACCAGACATCAAATTCCTGGGTAAACCATACAACATATTTACAACCGTACAATGGCCTTTGAACCTCTACTTGTGTGTTCAGGGCAGTTCTAGTTCCTGCCTAAATATCCGTTCAGCCTGGATTTGATGGATGAACAGAGACTTGTTGATAGGCAGAGCTAACATGTTAGAGAGAAAATAAATGATTCATTCCACTTTGTTCTTGGGAATTCATAGGGGCTGTGTTACAAAATATATCTGCAAACTGCTTAGACATGTGGATTAGTTCCGAGACAGTGAAATAATTAATGTCACCAAGCTATACATGGGACTAAATTAAAATTTTCTGGAACAAGAGCCTAACTGCTGGTCTAACCAGCCAATTGGATAAAAGTTCAGATTGAGAATATCACATAAAATCTTTCAAAATCCACAGAATGGATGTGTTTCTAGGATGGTCCCCCTCACAAGCAGGACACGAGGTTTAATTTTTCTCCCAGCCGCAATAATGCCTATGTTTCAAATAACTGTGTTGATAACAACAGCAGCTTATGCAAGTTATATTATAAACCTGCAAAGGCACTTAGAAAATGTTGTGGGGAAAATGACTTTGCTCCCTTGGAGGAGCAGTGAGAGCAAGTCAGGCACAGATGCATATTTGTCCTGCTCTTATATTCTTTGTTATATATTTAGTTTGTTATAGCTGCTGGGAAAAAAAAAAAAAGAGCCAGTATTAGGTTTGAAAACATGACTTACACAAGATAAAGAAACCCAGAAATATAATGCATATAAATATGAGAAAAGGGAATTGCTTGCTCTCAGAAATATGGAATAAATTTGCAGAGGCACAGTAAAAGATGAGAGATTATAAAAAGGCATTAAGGCTGTCATTGTAAAGTAGTCAGGGAATTACACAGCAAGCTCGCATTACCAATTCAGACTGGAGTTTGCTGTGAAGAATGGCCTGGTCTTTGGAGGGAACAGAATGGCTAAGCAAAGAGCACTGCAATCTGATATTCTTTGGAGAATTCAACAGGCTCATGTGGGTATAGAGCAACGCAAATGGAAAGCATAGGTTACGTACGCGCAGCAGCCTCCTAAAAGACTCAAATTTTAGAAGAAACAATCTAAGAATGAGCTGTTTGTTCAAAATATCTACCTAGAATAGAATAGAATCCATGCAGCTAGATAAGGGTGAATAACTGCCACGGTTTGATACATTTACACATTGTTTTTCTGGCAGAGACTACACTGTGGCATCGCATCATTATTTGCATTTCCCCGTAACAGTGCTATGGGAAATGTAGCGTTAGCACATCTGCTGTGCCAGGCAGCAGCACAGAGTGGGCTGAGCAAGGAGCTGCAGCTCAGGCCAGGATTTCCAACCATTTACAAGGGCTGACGAGGAGGACCCCAGCCTCTGACTTCTAAAAAGTCAGAAAAAAAAGTCTAGAAAAGTCTACTGAAAAATTGAATTAAAATATTTGAGGTTCCTGTAAAAAGCTACTGGGTCTGAAAGAGACCCTTCTGCTGCTGAGCTTAAGAGATTGCCCTTAAAACATGGTCAATCTCCCTTTATTTCAAGAGGCAGCTGAGAAGCAAACTTTCCAGAATAGAATTAATCTTGGTGCCTAATAAATACAGAGGAAGCTATGCAAGAGTCACACTATTTAATGGGGAACAAGGATATTAAAGTGTAGGGAGAGGCAGCCTGCACGTGGCATGAAGCTTCATGGACTCACAGCTCTGCCTGCCAAGGAGGTCACTTCTGGCACCTTTGGAATGCACACTCCCCAAGCAGAGGCTCTGGAGAGACAATAACAATATGGAAATGAAGCCTGCAAATCATAGAATCATAGAATATCTTGAGTTGGAAGGGACCCATAAAGATAACTGAGTCCAAATCCTGGCTCCACACAGCACCACTCAAAAATCAGACCAGATGTAGAGTCTGAAAAGACACTGAGGTTGAGCAGAATAAGTAGAAGCTCCTGGGAGGCATTTTATCTGCTTTTAAGACAGCTAATGCCATTTTATCTTATTTTATTTATTTATTTATTTTTGTAAGAACCATGACGGCAAAGAAAAGAAAAAAAAAAGAAAGGAGATGTAATATATGCTACTATTAAGAGGATTAAGGTGAGAATTGTCCTGAGAAGACGAGAGAATCAGACTTGAGAAGAACTGGGGTTGATTGGCCCTTTTCTTCTCTGGCCTCAGTAGCTCAAGCCAGCTCTCTGGAGAAGAGCAGGCCTTCCTGAGGCTGCTGAAGCCAGAGGCACAGGGGTTGTCCATGGGCAGCCTCTGGATTGTGCTGGGTTGTGTACAGCATGGGTGTTTCATCGTGGCAAAAGCATCAGTGTTCTGGATTCTGTGGCAAGGTGTTATGGTACAAAAGTCTTCATGAAGACTGTGCTTATTGTAATGCTGGGAAAACATTTAAATGTAGCCTGATTATAATATCTCATCTTTGGCTGTGGCTGAATGGTGGCTTTGTTTATAGCCACAGTTTTCATGCTGTCTCGCTCCAATTTATGGGAGGGAGATGAGGTTCTTTAATATCTGTATACCCGGTGTGAGATTAAGAAACAACGGTTCATATGTTGTTGCATCCAGTTTATTACCAAACCTAATCAGGGAGACGGGGAAGGGAAGGAGGGCGATAGAAAAGATGGAAAAGAAGCAGGAGTTGCGTAAAGCGGGGATAGTCACCAGCAGGATCCAGCAGCGGTCCCGTTGCACGGTGTTTGATGGTCCCAGGCAGACGCAGCAGAAGACGGGGAGCAGCAGCGTGGCCGGCCTTGGGCAGCAGGCAGGTAGACGAAGAAGTCGAGAAACCAAGTCTTGAAGCAGCAACAGCGGTCAGGCAGCAGGTTCAGGAGAGTTCGACAGTATGCAGGAATCACCTCAATCTTCAGGAATCCCTCTATCTTCCGGAATTCCTCTCTGTTCTTCTTCATGAGGGATCTCTTGTCAGAAAACCCTCCCGTTCTTCATGAGGAATCTGTTGTCAGAAATCCTGCTTTCGTCATGAGGAATCTGTTGTCAGAAACCTCCTGTTCTTTATGAGGAATCTGTTGTCAGAAACCCATCCTCATGGCTTTCAGTTCCTCTTTTATCCTCCTTGTTCTCCTGCCTACGTGACAAGGATGGGCCTCGAGCAAGAGTCATTGAGTACCCCCTGAGATGGCCATCATCCGGAGATAGGTCCACACAAAGGAGCACTTCACAGCTATTCAGCTGCAGTTCATCTCGCTCTCCTTGCCCCTGGCCTTGTCCATCTACGTTCCCAGAAAAAGGATTTCACAACCTTTGCCTAGGGCTTGCCTGGACTTGTTCATCTGTGTCCTTAAGACAAAGGTTTTCACGGTCCTTGCTCGGGACTTGAACAAGTCCATCTGTGTCCCCAGCAAGCTTTGAGACACAGAAGTTAACAGAATAGTCTCTTACACATGCACCACCATTAAAGCAGCTCATGCAGAAGTGATGCTCAGGTCGGAAGAGATGAGCCTTTATTGTTGTGGGGGTGAGGGAATCTCATGGGGACACTCATTGCCAAAATGCTGAGTGCCAGGTGTGTACTGAATCTGGTGACACTTCAACAGCACTTTCAGATCTTACTTCACTTTGGAGAAAAGAAATGATGTCCCTTTGAACCAGGCTGTATTTCCAGGAAATATACTTGGAGAATACTGTTGATATTGCTGCCAGTTGAACTCTGTGGCCATAGAGCAATATGGGGATAAATAGGGTGTTTGTTGTGTTACATACAAAGCTCCAGTAGAGCATCCAACTGTCTGTCCCATCTTGTACCACCTCTTCCTTTCTTTGAAGTGGCAATGTTCCAGTGATGAAGGCACTCATTTCACTGCCATTTGGGGCTCTAGGATTCCTGCCCTGCCAGCTTGTGGACTGTTTGTAAGGTATTTTTATTTTTTCAGCACCATCTTCTTCCAGTTGCATCACTTCCATGCTGTGCATCTTGGTGTTCTGCAGGAGCAACTGCTGCTCTTGGCTGCTGGCACCTGAATAACCAGAGACTCTGAATGCCTCATAGCTAAGTCAGAGATTTACTTTCCTACTACCTGCAAAAATAATGAGACTCCTCATCTGTACACATGGTAGTGAGGAAAAACAAGCTTGGCTTTTTATGCTTATGGAAAAATAAACCTGACTTTCTTCCAGTCCTGAAACCATTGCAGTAGGAGCAGAGAAATGTTTCTGAGAAACTTTTCACTGTGTCTTTCAGAATATTTTAGTGCTCTTTTCTTTGAAAGTTACCTGCAAAGAAAGCAGAACTGCTTGTTGATACACCTACACACCTCTTAGTTTTCTGATAATCTCTAAAGCCACGTACCTGTAAACAACAAAGTCAGATGTTGTCTGTTTTGAAAGATTATTGCTAATGGGCAAAGAAGTAATCAAGATTTCCAGCCACCTGTAGCAATATTGAGACACAAAAACATTCATTTCAGAAGCAGCTGGAATAATTGGCTCCATTCTAGTGAAAAACTCAAGAAGTAGTTGCAAAATACTAAGCATAGAGTGCTAATTAACTTGGATTCACTGAATTGTTGATTCTGTTTTCATGTTTGGGTTTTCAGGATACTTAAGTGGGCTGGACTTGTTTTTTTTCTTCTAATTAACAAAGTTTTTTTGAAGACTTGAATCCTTGAATGAAGAACAGTACTCTTAGGACCTGTGAGAGTGCCAAACCAAGCAAACTAGGAAATAGTGATTCTATTACTGCTGAGTTTGGGGGGGAAGAAAAAAAGTGGGGCGAGAACATATACTGATGAGCATTTGTGCAGTACAGTCTGAGGAGATGGAGTGTCCAAAAGAGGGCTACAAAGATGGAGAAAAGTCTGTAGGGCAAGGTGTGTGAGGAGCAGCTGAGGCCCTGGTTTTGCTCAGTGCAGAGAGAGGAGCTGAGGGGAGGCCTGATGGCAGCTGCAGCTCCTCACAGGGAGCGGAGGGCAGCGCTGAGCTCTGCTCTGTGTGACAGCGACAGGGCTGAGGGAACGGCATGGAGCTGTCAGGGGAGGGCAGCTGGGGGTCAGGGACAGGGTCTGCAGCACAGGGTGGTGGGCATGGAACAGGCTGCCCAGGGCAGCGGGCACGGCCCCAAGTGCTGGAGTTGAAGGGGCATTGGGATGCTGCTCTCAGACAGAGGATTTGGATTTTGGGTGGTATTGTGTGGAGCTGAGATTTGGACTCTGTCCTTATGGGTCTCTTCTAAGTTGGAACCATTCTATGACATATTTGTGCAGTCAGGAAGAAGCATGGTAAGGCTTGTCAGCCTTTTTCCTCAGTTTTAGTTCATATTTAAATTGTAAGGTTTAATGTACCCTTTTCTCCCCCTTACCACATAATATGATACAGTTGCTGTTGCTATTGACCTTCAGGCAGAGAGAAAATCAGTGGCAGCTGATGTGTGACACTGCTCTCTAGAATTAATAGCCCTTGCCCTCAATTTCAGAAAAAAATATTGTAAGACTTGATTTGTGATAAAGGTAGGAGGAAGGAGAAGTAATACGGCTTGGAAAAGCCATTTGTTGTTGCCTGATGGCAAACTCTGCTGGTTTTGTCCACAGGTGCCACAGTACTGAGAAAGGAGTTACAGAAAGCAGAGATGCATAAACCTCTGCCAAAGTTTAATGTTCTGTAAATAGCACTTTGAGAAAGTGCAACAGCAGTTGTTGCTGAATTCACAGAGGATGGAAACTACCTGCTGCATGCAGCTGCTAGCAGCAAGGGAACAGCTCTGCTGTGTGACGGTGTGAGAGCTGCCTTCTTGGGCCATGCTGCGTTGGGCCTGGTGCCGTCCCACTGTGGAACTGCTGTCAGCATTGGAAAGGTGTAGAGGTGCCTTCTGCCCAAATACACAGCAAAATCTCCTTATTGCAGAGTAAGAGCAGTGTCCCATAAAGAGCTTGGGCGTGCTTGTAGATGGCAAGCTGGACATGAGCCAGCAGTGAATTCTGTAACTTATCCTTAGAAATAGTTGATCTAAGAAGTAAAATATTACTGGATATGTTAGCGGCATGTTCTAGAAACATTATTACTGAATTATGTGATTAATTCTTTCTTGCAAAACTGTAATAGTTGTTAAATGTTCCAAACAATGCGAGTACAGTGTTAGGGATTAGAAAACATATTGTAGAGTTGTTCTGTTAGGATAAGAAACTCCCAGCAAAAGAAAAACAGAGTTAGCAAACATGAAAGAAGCTAGGGCCTCTACACAAGGCTGAACTGTCTCACTCCATGAGAAGATTGGGATGTGACAGGCAGGCACCAAGATACTCCCCTCTGTCTTTCTCTCGAGCTTATCTACGTGGAAGGGAGGAAAGCAGATATCTGCAAAATACTGATCAAGTGTGGAATAAGTTAATTACTTGACTACAGATTTACGCTTAAGCAGCAAAAATGTCTGTTTGTCCAGTGTTTCCATGTTTAGTGAAGGGTTGAGAAGATTGTGAACCTGCAGTACTCAGCCAATGAGGAACCCGGGGAGAAAGAGATAAGCGTTGGGCAGTAGGGAATAAAAGATGTAACGCTGTTTTCTGCGCCTGCTCCTGCTTGCAGGAGTCCCACCATTGCAACTGCGAATGAAATCTGCTTTATCAGAGATACCGTCCTAGAAAATTATTTGGTTATTTCCAACACATCTCAGCTAGGCTGCAAGTGGCGAGACACAGCGTGCTCACTGAGGTGCGTTCCTGGGAGGCAGGGACAAAGTGCTAGGGAAAGGTGTGCAAGGGAGAGGTGCCTTCTTCACACCAGGCTGGTGGGGCCAGGGCAAGGCTTGCAGGAATGCAGTCTGTGCAAAGTCCTCCCTTGGCAGAAGGGCAGCTGCTTTAACTTTACTAAGGCTTCTTGTCTTCCTCTGGGGTAAGCTACCACTAACTGACTGATGAAAAGACAGAGATTTAGGTAAGATGTTAGGCAGAAATTCTTTACATAGAGGGTAGTGAGGCCCTGGCATAGGCTTCCCACAGAAGCTGTGGGTGCCCCAGCCCTGGAGGCATTCAGGGCCAAGTTGGATAGGGCCCTGGGTAGACTGAGCTGCTGGGTGGCAGCCCTGCCCACGGCAGTGGCTGGGGCTGCGTGGGCTTTAAGATCCCTTCTAGCCATTGTGTGATTCTATGAAAGAAGGCGATACCGTCCTGTCACCAAGAGAACAGAAAGCAGTCGGGCTTTACCAGTGCACAGTAACGCACAGACGCTGAGAGGAATGCGGACAACGGGAAGCCCACAGGCTGTCTCCTCGGTGCCTCCTCCCGCGGTCGCCGCAGGTGCGCGGGCGGGCTTCGCTCCCCCCGCCCCGGCGCGCACAGGGGTTACAGCAGCGCCGCGCCGCACCGCGCCGCCCCTCGCCCGGCGGCCCCTCCGCACCGTCTGTCTGGCCCCAGCAGCATCGCCGCGCACATGGCCCCGCCGCGGTAAGTCCGGTCGCGCCTCCACAACAGCGGGCGGCGCCGAGCGGAGGAGGCGCGGGCGGCGCCGGGGGGAGCTGCTCACGGGTCCGGGCCGCGCCCGCTAAGACGCAACGGGGCGCTGCCGGGGGGCGCCGGCAAAGGAGAGGCGGGGGAGTAGCGGGAGGGGCGCCTGCTGCCGGCCGCGGGCATAGGGGGCGGCCCCGCGGCTGCTTCTGTCCCGGTCAGTGCCGGCGGAGGAGGGAATTAGCGCTGCGATCTCTAAATCCGGAACAGAAAGGCGTGACCGACCGCGCGTGGGCTGCTGGCCAGCAGCGGGGGGAGGTGAGCGCAGCCGTGATGCTGGGGCCGGCGGTTGTCGTGCTGCAGCCGCGGTGCCTCGGCAACAACGAGCGCTGCGTGGGGCAGAGCGGGCTGCCGCTGCGCTTGGCGGTCCCCCTTGTGACCTCTATGGGCCTTGAAAGTGGTTCCATTTCCCGGGGCCACTGGAGGGTCTGAGAGGATGGAGCTCTCCTAAGGGCTTGCTCCACTGTGCGGATGTTCTGTATGTTATCCAGCCGTGTCTGTGTTATTCAGGCAGGGTGAATGAAGCACAGCCATCCCCACCCTGAAGGGGCAGCATGCCCGGTGTGGTGCGTCCCTGTGCCTCTCTCCACACAGAGGAAGAGGTTACACAAGGCCTGTGTGGGATAAGGTGCACAGGGGTTCTTGTTTAACACTGCTCTCTTGAGAGATGAAGCTGTGGGAATGGAATGTTGTTTCATCATTTGATATTAAAAAGAGCAATTGGTTTGAAGAAGTAGAACACAATGCATTGTATTCTGTAACTTATCCTTAGAAATAGTTGATCTAAGAAGTAAAATATTACTGGATATGTTAGTGGCATGTTTTAGAAACATTATTACGGAGTTATGTGATTAATTCTTTCTTGCAAAACTGTAATAGTTGTTAAATGTTCCAAACAATGCGAGTACAGTGTTAGGGATTAGAAAACATATTGTAGAGTTGTTCTGTTAGGATAAGAAACTCCCAGCAAAAGAAAAACAGAGTTAACAAACATGAAAGAAGCTAGGGCCTCTACACAAGGCTGAACTGTCTCACTCCATGAGAAGGTCGGGATGTGACAGGCAGGCACCAAGATACTCCCCTCTGTCTTTCTCCCGAGCTTATCTACATGGAAGGGAAGAAAGCAGATATCTGCAAAATACTGATCAAGTGTGGAATAAGTTAAATACTTAACTACAGATTTATGCTTAAGCAGCAAAAATGCGTGTTTGTCCAGTGTTTCCGTGTTTAGTGAAGGTTGAGAAAATTGTGAACCTGCAGTACTCAGCCAATGAGGAACCAGGAGAGAACGAGATAAGCATCGGGCAATAGGGAATAAAAGATGTAAAGCTGTTTTCTGCTTGCAACTGCGAATGAAATCTGCTTTATCAGAGATACCGTCCTAGAAAACTATTTGGTTATTTCCAACCATTTGGGGGCTTGTTGGGATTATTATCATCTCTTGGGGGTCTCCCCTGCTGCCCTGGACAGGATAGGTGCACCCCGCTGATTTCAGTGGTCCAGTCTGGGTGGTGAGGTGACTCCCTGGGACGGTCGATAGGGAACCGAGACCATTACTTACATAAAGGACGGGCTCTGTGAAAGCCAAGGGACAGGTAGGCACGGGTGTTGGCTGTTGCGACCCAGTAACTTCATGCACGGACCAAGGTAAGGGAATTTAATTCTTGCCTTGGGGGTCGGTTGAGACTCTTGAGTGTGTGTGACTGGGACGCACTTGAGTGCGGAGTCCCGCCCTGCGGTTCTGTTGTCCCATGAGAGGCACGGCCAGGGATGGACGGAGCGGCTGTTGGTGAAAGGAGGAGTCTCGGGAGGGGGCTGTTGGTGTGCGGTACCCTGCGCACCTGACGAAGTGCCAGCAGTGCACCCCTATTAATCCGAGGTAGGAGTACAGTACTGTGGGGGGTTGGGCCCAAAATCTGAGAATGGAGGTCTGGTAACCTGTGAGCTGGGGAGTTCATGGTAGCATTCTGGAGGGATGGGTAATAGGAGCTACCGAGAGCAGGGGAAAAGGGTCCCCGAAATCATGCCTATAGATAGCCCCTTGGGAGAAGTGCTTCAGAACTGGAAAACCAACCCCAAAACTAGGGACAAAGACAGGAAAGAGATGTTTAGATACTGTACCCAAATTTGGCCAAGAGAGCCTTTACAGGGAAAATGACTATTTTGGCCAAAATACAGATCTGACAAAGATTGGACCTGTCAGATTCTGAATTCGTATGTAAAGAATAAAACTCCCTTGTCGGAGGAAGAAATAGAATGTGCTGCTTGCTGGTCACGAGAGGTCAGTCTATTACTGGCAAAGAAAGATTTGGATCAGGAGGAGGAGGAATCAGGAAAGAAAGTTAATCGATGGGATCCCCTGGAGAATCAACCCATTCCATCCAGCCCTAATGTAGTGCAGGAGGCATCGGGCACTTCCCCAGAAGAGCAAGAGAAAACTCATAGTTATTTCACAGGAAGGAGGGCATGCTGGGCTCAGAAGGGAGTTAGAGCAGTGTAAGAGGGATATCAAAAACTTTCCTTTCCCTGACACTGACCACACTAATACTTCTATATACTCCCTATGGGAGTACACTGTCCACTGGGACAGGGGCAAATAGGTTGTGTAAACTCCCCACTCACTAGCGGAGAGGTCAGAAATTTTAAGAAGGAAATGAAATCCTTAATTGAGGATCCTGTAGCAGTAGCAGAACAATTGGACCAATTTCTGGCTCCTAACCTGTACTCATGGATGGAATTAGTGTCCATCATGGACCTATACTGTTTATGGGAGAGGAAAGGGTTATGATCAGATGAGCTGCTAGGCGGGCATGAGAAAGGAATAATCCCTCTGGATGCCTTGGGCTGGTGCCAGCAGAGCGAAAATACCCAGTGGAAGACCCTAACTGGGACTGTAATAATGCACAGCATCAGCAAAACATGAAGGACTTGTGAGATATAATAATAGCTGGAATTAAGGAGGCAGTGCCTAAGTCCCAGAATCTCACTAAGGCATTTGAGGTTCAGCAGAATAAGGATGAATCCCCTAGTGATTTTCTAGAAGAGCTTAGAGACAGAATGAGAGAATACTCAGGAATGAGTCCAGAGGATCCTGTAGCACAAAGCCTCCTTAAGGTGAATTTTGTAACTAAGGCGTGGCCAGACATACAGAAAAAAACTTCAAAAGATAGAAGGATGGAATACAAAGCCCCTGGAGGAGCTCTTACAAGAGGCTCAGAGGATATATGTTAGGAGGGAGAATGAGGAAGAAAAACAGAAAACTAGGTTAATGGTTTCCACAGTGGATCGTGTAATAAAACAAAGGCTGGATAATAGGGGAAGTAAAACAGAAGAGAGATTGGGTCCTGGAGGGGGGCAAAGAAAAGAAAAATTCCGAGGATATCGATCCAGACCTCAGTCAGAGAATAGTGAAAAGAGGTGTTTCAGGTGTGGAAAGCCAGGACGTATAAAGAGAAACTGCCCAGAGTGGGGGAGAGAGGAGAAGCTACAAGCTGCCTTAAATTCAGAATAAGAGTGTCAGGGGCTCTTGAAAGATTGGTCCCACCAGGAGCCCTTGGTAAATATGAAAGTGGGACCTGAAGAGGAGGATATTGTATTTTTAGTTGATACTGGGGCAGCTCGGTCATCGCTGGCTCATAAAGCATCAGTACTCAAACTAACAAATGAGATTCTAAGAGTAACGGGCATAAAGGGAAAGGGGATGACAGTACCACTTTTTGAAAAACTAAATTGAGATTAGACAGTAAGACAATAACAACTCTACAATATGTTTTCTAATCCCTAACACTATACTCGCATTGTTTGGAACATTTAACCACTATTACAGTTTTGCAAGAAAGAATTAATCACATAATTCAGTAACAATGTTTGTAAAACATGCCGCTAACATATCCAGTAATATTTTACTTCTTAAATCAACTATTTCTAAGGATAAGTTACAGAATACAATGCATTGTGTTCTACTTCTTCAAACCAATTGCTCTTTTTAATATCAAATGCCGAAACAACATTCCATTCCCACAATTCCTCCCTCTTTTTCTTTCACAGTGTTGATTTCTGCAATTCCTTCTTGTTTTTTTTCTTAGCAAAAGAAAAACAGATTTAGCAAACATGAAAGAAGCTAGTGCCTCAACTCAAGGCCGAGCTGTCTCACACTGTGAGAAGGTCGGGATGTGACAGGCAGGCACCAAGACACTCCCCTCTGTCTTTCTCCCGAGCTTATCTATGTGGAAGGGAGGAAAGCAGATATCTGCAAAATACTGATCAAGTGTGGAATAAGTTAATTACTTGACTACAGATTTACACTTAAGCAGCAAAAATGTCTGTTTGTCCAGTGTTTCCATGTTTAGTGAAGGGTTGACAAGATTGTGAACCTGCAGTACTCAGCCAATGAGGAACCCGGGGAGAAAGAGATAAGCGTTGGGCAGTAGGGAATAAAAGATGTAAGGCTGTTTTCTGCGCCCGCTCCTGCTTGCAGGAGTCCCGCCATTGCAACTGCGAATGAAATCTGCTTTATCAGAGATACCGTCCTGGAAGATTATTTGGCTATTTCCAACGAAGCTGACTGCTCATGCTCTGAGGAGCTTTGAGGCTGCTCTGAACTTGGAGTGAATAGAGGTGCAGAAAACCTTGTCAGGTCCCCAGAGAGCTTTCACCCTGCTGTTACCACAGGCAGCTTTGTATGGTCTTACCCATATGGCTGGTGTTTGTGAAAGGAGCAGCGCTACAGCCAGAGTTCCCATGAATGAGACTCTACTCCTTACTTTTTGAGAGCCAAGAGGAGTTCCTTAACATGAATGTTTATCCTATATGTCATAGCATGTGTTTCAGGAGTAGCTGCAAACCATGTGCCAACACCGGTGCAATAGAATGCTGGACCGGCAGTTCCTCTGCAGGGGGATAGGCCTTCAGCAGGTAGAGCTGTCCTTGCATGTGTTTATTCACACACAGATGTCTAAAGAAGATTAGTCCCTTCATGCTTCTGAGCAGAAACACTTCTCCTTGGTGAGGAAAGGCCAGCATTCTGCTCTACAGTCACTGAAGGAGATAACAAACTCCTGCTCTCTGCAGAGGAGAGTTAGTGATGGCAGTGGTACAAGCCCACCTAGGAGAAGTATTACTTCTTTCCATCTTGCCCTGTTTGAGGATAGAGATGTTCAGACCAAGCAGTAGTAGATGAACAGTTTGTGTAGGAAAGAACAATGCATCTTTGAGACAATTATTTTTGAGAAGACAACATCTTTATCTTTGAATCCTGGGCCTGGGTTTTCCCTTGCCCTCAGAAGAAAATTTCTTTCCCTAGTTCTCACCCTTGGCCTGAGGAAGTGCTGCAACCCCAATGGTGCCTCAGGCCTGGGAAGGAGGATTCTACTTACTCTGTTCCCATACATCTCCTCTAAGCTGCAATGGCTCATCCATTTTGCTGATCACTTTTTTCTCCCATGTTCTGCGTCAGTCCTGTTTGCCCCCTGAGACACACTTGCGTTGTTCAGGGCCTCCAGCAGCTTCAGGGCAGCAGCCTGCAGCTCTTCCTCCATCACTGCCTTTCCCATGCTCAGCAGCTGCTGCATTGTATGCAGCAAGCTCTGTACGTGCCTGTCCTGCAGCCTCAGGAAGAGATCCTCAATGTCAGTGGCAGGCAGCTGTGCCTGCTGCTGGCCGCTGACTGTCACCTCTGTGGGGTGTGAGGTGGAAGGCTGCATTTTCCCCAGCAGTGGTAAGCCATCAGGTGAGAAACTGGAGACGTCAGCTCCTTCCATGTTAGGGCTGGAGCTGGATGGCTGGGTGGTTGCAGGAAAGGTGGGAAAAATAGGCTGGGGACTGAAGATAGCAGACAATGCTGCATCGCTGCTCAGGGCCACGTTGTCAAAAGTTTGTGTGCTGCCCAGGTTGGGCTTGTGCTCTCCCGGGCATGCAGTCCGCTGTGGAGGAGAAAAACATTTCTCTAGAGGTGGTGGGCCTGAGGAACAGGTGCCTGGCCTCTGCCCTGCACTGTGACATTGGTACTCATAGCGCTGTCCCATTCTTCCCATTCCCTGCCAAGATGAGCTCCCTTAAGCCCAAGGAGGGAAAGAATCCTTCTGCTGTCCTGATCATACCTCTCTATAAGTCTCCTTTTGTGACTCCTAGTTATCTTCCCATGAAGCCTGCACAGCTCACTATTTCTCCTGCAGTAGCTTTGTTATTTCACCTTGCTTGGGAATGAGAGCTGGTCATAAGGACAGAGGTGGCTCTCAGAGGTTCATTTTTTTCAAGAATACCTTCCCCAATGTCTCATTTTTGGCAGGTGGTTGCAGGTGCCACCTGTGTAGACTGGTCAGCTTGGTGTGGATGCCCCTAACAAGTGGGCTGCCCACAGCTCTCCTTTACCTTCCCTGACTATAGCCTCTTTTTTGCACTTCCTCATTTCACATTCATTGCATCAGTGCCCGGAGCACAATGCACCAGGTCATCAGGAAATAGTGAAATAGCTCACCTTAATGAAATACCTTTTTGTAGTGCAGCGATAAAAAGCAAATGCGCAGAAGTTGGGGAAGAAGGAAGTTTCTGGCAGTTCCGAGCATATGGGTCCTAGAAAAAAGCAAATAAAGCATGGACTTGGTGGTAAACTCCAGTGCTGAGGTCCCACCAACGTTCAGCAATAATCTGTCAAAAGACATCTCTCCATTAGAAAACCTCATGTGCTTGGGAGAAACTCCACTGCTTCCTGGTCATCTCAGCCACTGAAGCCCTGAGAAGAGGCTGGTGCTAAGTACATGTGGCTGCCATCAGGTGTAAGACAGGGTGTTCAGAAATAGATGCCTTCTTCTTACCTGGGACTACTGCCCGTCCTCTCTCTTACCAGTTCCCAAGTGTCAGTCCCCTCCCAGCACAGAGTTTGCAGTGCTGGCACTGCAGGGCCCCTATCCATCTGCCTTCCCATGGCAGTTGTGGTTGCCTTTACCTTCTGGGATGACTCCATGGTTTTCATACTCATCCAGTCTCCGGACTATGGGGTTCTGGCAGCCGTACAGTGCGCGAAGGTGGCAGGCGGTGCTGGCGCGTTGGGAGGTCTGAAGGGACCTGAAGAACTGGTGGTACTCATCATTGGAGAGTGGTGTGCCCAGTTGCTGTGCCTTTCCAACCCAAGGGCCAGCAGCGCGGCCCCAACCTGACAGCACTGGTGAGAAATGAAATGCAGGGGGGTAGGAGGAGGAAATGCTAACCATGGCACGCTCAGAAGAGCTATCAGGGTGAACCCAGACCTCTGTTGCCTTGTCTGGATGCGAGGTCCAGAACAGTGCTGTGAGAGGGTAAAAACTGAGGTTGAGGCATGGAGGGGACCAGCTCTGCCCATACTAACACGGGTGTAGTATTCTGGTGACTGTATGTGGCTGAGGGGCCTTCACCAAAATCTCTGGAGATTGAAATCCTGAGCTGGGAGGAAGGTCTGGGAAGTCCTGGCTGGTACTGAGGATGCAGCTTTGCTATCAGACTTGGAGCAGGGAGGTGGATTCCTTTCAAGACTTTTGTGTCTGCAAATTCTCTATGTCTTTTAAGTGTGTGACCTCTTGAGTTAATACAGTGTGCCCCAACAGGTATGGATATGCCCTTAAAATGGTCCAAGAATTCACTGAACCCATGTGCAAAACTTAAAGCCAATTCTTCCCTGCAAAGAACATTATGAAAGCTGGCGATATCAGACATTTGGAGGCTAGATGAGCCCAAATAAAAGTGCCATGTGCAATCTTAGTTTTATCTCCTTATGCATATGCTTTGTATCCATTATTTAAGTCCACAGCAAGCTACTCTTCTTTCCTTAGGACTTCAGTGTCCCTTCATTGTGGAGACTTGACCTGTCACACATGGGGAAGTAAAATTGTAAGATAGACTTGTGCTGCATTCAGGATATCTGCCTCATTTCCCACAGGGGTACGGAAGAAGGAAGCAGGAAGAAGCTGGAAGAGGAAGGGTAGTTTTGTGGGTGTTGTGCTAAGAAGTAGGTTTTATACCTGGCTACACCACAGAGGCTTCTGTGTGATGCTGGGCTAGTGCCAGGCTTCTCAGTGTGGTGTTGATGGAATTTTGCTTACCTTGTGTGTTGCCATTTATATGAAGGCTGAGGTCTCCTAGAGCTTTGGAGTCTGCATGTGCTGTATTTTGAAAGCAAGTGCTACATAGCATCTACTCTGAGAAGACAGGGCTGAAGCATCTCAAACTGAGATTCTGAAAGTAGTGGGTATTTTTAACTTTAATCCTTCTCTGCCCTCATTTTGCTATTTGCAAAATCACTACAAACGAATTAACAGCTGTGAAGCACTAGAATGTAGAGTGTATAGAAAGTTCACAAGGAAGAGAGTCATTTGAATAGGATCTGCACGTAAATCAAGCACAGAACAATAAGAATGACTGCTTACTGAACAGCTGCTCATTGCAAAGGCATTGTCCATCCCAAAACAGCCTGAAACAGCCAAAATCCATGTGAAAAGAAGATAAGCAAGAGCTGTGTTGCTGTGTGCACAGAGGGAACAAATCAAGAGTTGCAAAATGAATGCAATTTAGGGATGATGTAAGCGTTCTTTTCGACTTTGCAACCTCTGGAGTAGTCTGTTAATCTTTGTCTTCTTTTTTCTTGTAAAGGCAAACTTAAACATTTCTACATGGCTTCTATCTTGTTAGGATCTCTGCCTTCTTATTAACATCTGTGTGCCTGTAGATGCAGCGCGATCAAATAAAAGTGCGTAACTTCCCCCTTGAACTGACCATAGAGGTTATTGAGCCTTCTGTGAAACAGAACAGAATGAGACACAGCAAAGTGACTGTAGAAATCTACAGAAAGTGGGGGAATGAGGAAACCAGGAAATATGGGACTCCCCCACAGCCTCTCACTAGGATGTAGGCTGATAGGCCATGTCTTTCTGTCCATTTCTTCCAACTCTAAAACCTTCTGTTTGCCTTTAACCAAGGTCGTCTCTCACATCTCCCTCTGCCTCCCCTACCTCCTCATCTGGCCGTTTCTTCCCTTCTTGGCTGGTTGTTTGAGCCCAAGTCTGTGCTCTCATTTCTGATCTGTGTGCCAAGCTGTGTCACATCTCCAGACTCCACCCCTGCTCCAGGCTCTGCTCAGCTGTGTCCAGCTCCAAGTCCTTCCTCCCTCAGGCCAGTCCCTCCCTGTCTCTCCTTGATGAATAACATACCAGCTCCAGTGTATAAAGACTGGTGAAACTGTAAGCGTCTGAGATCTGTGTATTGATGTTTTTTGGGGGTGCCCTTTTCTCTTCATCTCGCCTCCAGTGTGCCCACACTGGAGTACACCAGGGGTGAGGAGGCAGAGAGCAGCCAGGTGAGCCATCCTTCCTCACACCCTGACCGGAAGGAGAGACATTTTCTACTCACTGATCAGAACCAGGAGAGCCTGCATGACTGACATGGCACTGTCCTGCCTGAGCCAGGCTATCACCTGCCCGTGTCCTCCCTCCTGTACCAGGGGTGCTGGGACAGGCAGTGGGGAGCACAGCAGGCTTCCCTTGTTTCTGGTGGTGATGTGTGGTGTCACAGACGCCTTCATTCTTTGCTCTGTTGTCCCTTGCTTCCGTGGTTCCCCACTTCCGTGCACCCAACAGCAGCTGTTTGTTGGGTTTGTGGCAGATATATGTCCTCCCTATTACTGCTTAACCGAAGGTTGGCACAGTGGCTCCCTGTGCCAGCTGTGTCATGGGGCTGTCCCTTTGGGCCTCTGCCCATCATGTCAGGAGCTCAGTGCAGCTCATCTCCTTCCTCCTTTGTCTCACTGATGTCTCATCAGCCACAATGTTGCCTAAGGACATGGCACTGTCTAGGCATGGCTGACCAGCACCTTGCCCCCACCTGGGTACTTGATAGTGTTTCAGGCTTCCCACCTTTTTTATGGCAGTCATCAAGCAGTAATGCTTTTCTGCCACATTCCCAGCTCTGCACAAAATAAGCTCTCTTCTGTATCTGCTTTTTTCTTCTGCAGGTGCTCACCATCTTGGGATGCATATCGACCGTCAGTTTGGAGCTACTCTTGAATGATAACAGAAAGGGACTGAAGCAGAAAGGTGGCTTTCCTCTCCTAAAACCATCAGGATGTCTCAGCAGGGTCAGGCCTACCTGCTGCCTTGTATGTTCAACGGGGACACGTGGGGAGGGAGGGCTCAGCTTCCCTACCATGTTCCAGTGGCACGATGCAAAGCCATGTAACTGAAATGATGCAATGCCATTGCAGAGTTAGTATTCACATGCACAGTTTTTAAGCATCTTCTTTCTCTAACCTGTACCTTTCTGGCTGTTCAGAATTCAGCATCTTAAAATGCCCCAGTGTGCTGCACAAATGCAGCCCAGAGCTAAATAGGTGACCTAATTTTCCATCCTACAAAACCCACTCGTACGCTGTACTTCTGCTCTGAAGAAGAAGTCCTTGTATGTTGGCACTCAAAACTGCCCAATCCAAATGATGTCAGTGCTCACACACACACGTGTGTAGCTGCATTTTTCAGCTCATCTCCAGCCCTGGGCTCTGTCAGGAATGAGGCAGCCACAGTGTCATTATGCTGAACAGGATGGGAAATTCTGCCTTTGGTCTGCTATTGCTGCTGCTGATGTGTGAACAGATCAAAATCCCTCCCTCAGCCCTCCCTCAGCCTGGCTGAGTCACCAAGCAAATGCTCCTCCATGGAAGCAATGGAGAAGACTCTAGGCAGATGCAGAAAGCAATGCATGCATGCGGGCAGCATTTTCCTCTGCTTCAGCAGGGCTGTACTGTGTCATATTTAACACACCGGGAGGAAAGTTGACAGGGAGAAAATGGCTTCAGGCTTCTCTGTTTTCTGTACAGAACTCAGCAAGCTGACAGGCAGCTCTCAGTAGCATGTGCAGCCAACCCTGTCTTTGCTGTGTGAGCGGCCCTGGCTAGCAGACCCCACCAGCAGTGTCACAATGTGTGGCAGAACATCAGTGACCCTGACTTGTGCTTCTGAGCATTATTTTATATCTGGCCTAGGATGCTTTCATTTCCTAAATCTCATTCTCAACACTGCTACTAGAACTGATGGTATTTGTTACATCTGTTTTCCCTCTCTGATCAGGAGCTGCTGTCCCTGACTTTTCTTTAACCTCATGGGCAGAGTGAAGAGAAACAGCACTGTGTCTAGGAGGAACTGAACTCTGAAACAGTGGAGGTTCTCAAAAGGTGAGAAATTGAATAGCGCATGCCTGAAGGAGAAATACAAGAGTAAATGCTGAAAATCTGGTTTTGTTGTGCTGCATGCTTCACACTCATCCTACGTCTCAGCTCCTGTACTAATAGACTTTGTTCTCAGGAATATTTCTAGGCAAGGTATGCAAAAGTGAAACACGGTCCTGGGGAATCCAGGACCCTTTGAAGAGAAGTCTGTGTGAAATTAAATCAAATACCGTGTTTTTTTCAGCAAAGATCTATATTTGGAATGTTAGGAGGCCTAAATAATCACAATGTGGCTTTTTCTTCCTTTTACTCTGACGATATTTTAATGTGTTGTTGGTCAGTAAGCTGTCCTGAGGTCTGTGCTGGGGGGGCAGTGCTATTATTTTATTTGTACTGTGAATGCTTTTCAGCCTTGAGTGTTATAAGCAGAACTTCAAGCATCAGTATAACCACTGTGGTGTTTTTTTCCCACATCAACAGATCAGCCAACTCAAAACCTGAGGGGCTTAGCCTGCAGCATTCTGCTCTGCTTCTGACCTCCCACACATAAGATGATATTGGCACTGTAAGCAGTGCCCTCCAGCTAATCTGCTAGCATTCATTTCCCAGTTGTGTTCTCCGCACTAATACAAAATCAGGAGCCTCAAAATGTTTCAGTCTATAAATGTACCTTTCCATGCTTGATTAATAAAGTAGTTTATCATTCCATTCAGTTGCCTATCTGTTCTGTAGACAAATTCTAGATACAATTTGCTGCAGAATATGTCTGGTTTTCTTTGTAAGGAAAAGGTTTATGACTACAAAGAAGGAAAGTACTCTGCTTAGCAGGGGATGATGTTTCTGTGGTGCTGTCTGCTTCCTTCCTTGATTAAGCATGGGAATGCTGGAGAACAGCAGTAATTCACAGAGAACAGGAAGAGAAAAAAGGAGAGGGTTATTCATCGCTAGCTCCTCTGTTCACTCCAGCAGGTGGCCAGACCATGGGTGACATACAGAAGGCTCAACCTCATCAGGAAAAGCCTGCGAGAGCTGACTTGCACCCGTTCATCTCCAGAAGGCCCACTACAGGTACTCTGCAGGACTCTGATGAAAGACCAGACTGCAAGCAGGAGCTGGAGATGGAAAATGAGGTGAAGCTGTCTTTTGTAAAGAGGCAGGGAAAGGGAGCTGTCATGGCAGTGTGGGATTGCGAGGGTGATGGCACTCCCATTGGCAAGGTGGTCCTTGCTGGGGACAGGCCAGACCCTCCAGTGTGCGGGAATGGCACCATTTGGATTCAGCAGGTGGGAGAGAAAACCTACGAATGTCCCGAATGTGGGAAGAACTTCAGCCGGAGCTCGTATCTCAGCCAGCACCAGAGGATCCACCTGGCAGAGAAACCCTTCAGCTGCTCTGAATGTGGGAAGAGTTTCACCCGCAACTCGGACCTGATCAAACACCAGCGGATCCATACAGGAGAGAAGCCCTACCAGTGCAACGAGTGTGAGAAGACCTTCAGCCAGAGGTCCAACGTGATCAGGCACCAGCGGACCCACACGGGAGAGAGACACTACCAGTGCAATGAGTGCGGGAAGAGCTTCAGCCAGAACTCGCATCTCATCGTCCATCAGAGGAGCCACAAAGGAGAGAAACCATTTCATTGCCCCCGGTGTGAGAAAAGCTTCAGCGACCGCTCCTCCCTTATCATACACCGGAGGGTCCACACTGGAGAGAAGCCCCACAAGTGCCAGGTATGCGGGAAACATTTTCGAGACAGTTCAGCCATCATTCGGCATCACAGGATCCACACAGGAGAGAAACCCTACAAGTGCACCGAATGTGGGAAAACCTTCCGCCAGAGCTCCTCGCTGGTGACCCACATGCGGACGCATACAGGCGAGAAACCCTACAAATGCCCTGTGTGTGGGAAGAGCTTTAGCCAGAGCTCAGCACTCACCACGCATCGCCGCATCCACGGGGGAGAGGTGTTGCCCCTGTACCATGGCAGCCTCTTGGCCAGCCCCTACCAGTGCGCTGAGTGCGGCAGGCGGTGCAGCGACCAACCCACTCTCATCAAGCACCAGACCACGCATGTGGAGGAGCGGCCCTACATCTGCGTGGAGTGTGGGGACAGCTTCCGTCGGAGCTCAGCACTCAATGTCCACTTGAGGATCCACCGTGGGGAGAGACCCTACAAGTGTGAGGAATGTGGGAAAACCTTCCGGCATAGCTCAGCTTTGGGTGCACACTTGAGGATTCATGCGGGATCCAAGCCCTACGAGTGCGCTGAGTGTGGGAAAAGCTTCCGGAAAAGCTCGACGCTTAAAGTGCATTTGAAAATCCATGTGGTCAAGAAGCCTTATAAATGTACTGTGGGTAGGAGGACTCTCTCTTCCTGTTCTCTTCTCCCATAGGGTTGGTTGGAGCAGAAAATGAGCAGAATTTGATTGTGTCTGAGGGCACGTAAAAAACATAGGTACTGAGAATTACAGTGGCAAAAGGCTAAGGAGACACCGTAGCAGCTCTAGTGTCAGGGCTGGGTGCTTAGCCCCAGTGGTATGTTAAATTATGAGGTCAGGGAGCTCATGCTAGGAACTGCGTACTGGCAGTTAAAAAGAGTACTGAGAGCTGAGGGGAGACCAGGTTCTGTGTAATTTGGGGACTGTGAGTATGCGGTAGAACACAAGCAGAAGAATTGGGCTTTTAAAATAACTTTTCAACAAAGCAAAAGATCAAATTTAAAAGGTCCAAGTTGGCTCTCATTCAAAACTCCAGCTCATTAGGCACTGCAGTAGACTTAGAAACTCATATTTTCCATTAAATATGGTGAGTTGACCCTGTATTTGAGCAGGCACTTCCAATTCCTTGAGTCCAAAACTGAGGAGGTGAACCTCAACCTGTTTTGTTTTTCAATCCTCTGTTCCAAATCCTACATGGGATGATGAATTCCTACCTCCATACAGAACATCTGGGTGACAAAATGGCTGAGTAAAGTGAAACTGGCAGAGCTGTTCCCAGAAGACTTGGACATGCAAGCGTAGCCAGTTGGAGCACTGCCCATCACCGGTGTTGGGCAGCTTTGTCCTCCTTGTTTTTTAACACCTTCCTGTTAGGAACATCAACAAAACGTGGGCAAAACAGTGGCCTTACATTGTTTAACCAAAAAAAAAAAAAAAAGGGTTCCCCCTAGATGTGTGTGTGTTATACTTAGCACGTATGATAGGTTCCTACTGGTAGGCAGGAGACTGTTTGCAATTTTGTAGTCCTTTATGTGAGAGAACTCTTCTTCAGCTCCCTGCTGTTTGTGCTTTAGTAACGTGTAAAGCTCGGTGTTAAGTTAGGAATTCGAGCTTTAGGTTAGGAATTCCTAATATTACATGTAGTGCCGTGGCAACGACTGTGTTACAGAAACCTCCTCTGTATTGCTGTGTTTTGTTACGAGGGATGTGTTTCCATCCTAAATAAACTTTTTTTTTTCTTTTTTTTTTTTTCCTCTGTGTGATGCTGTTTTGTGTCACTGTATGCATTCATGGGAAAGGAGAAGAGAAGGCTCCGGGGAGACTTCATTGCGGCTTTCCAGTTCTTGTGGGGAGCTTACAAGTAGGAGGGGGCCGACTTCATACACAGCCCGGCGGTGATAGGACGAGGGGGGCTGGCTTCAAACCAACAGAGGGGAGGTTGAAGTTAGATGTTAGGGGAAATCCTCCATTCAGAATCAGCCCAGCCGCCGGGTCCGCCTCGCCGGGCACCTTCCGCCTCTCTCGGCCGTCCCCTCGCGTCACGGGAAGCGGGCGGAGCTCTAGCGGCGCTCGTTTCGAAGCGGGGAGGCCGGAATGGATGGCGGGACGGCGGAGGTGGGCGGCGGGCTGGCGGCTGGCAGCTGGCAGGGAGCGGGCCATGGGAGGGAGCGGGCGGGTGTTGTCCGATGCTCGCTCACGGCTGTCTGCGTGCCCGCAGGCGGTGAGCGGCCCGGGTCGGGCCAGCTTCCCGTTCCCCTACACGCCGTACCGCATCCAGGAGCAGTTCATGGCAGCGCTGTACGCTGCGCTGGAGGCCGGGCGGGTCGGAATCTTCGAGAGCCCCACGGGCACGGTGAGCAGCGGGGGTGAGGGGGGGATAGTGACAGTGTGACAGGGCTGCTTGCAGCGTGGTGCTCGGAGTGGTGCTTGTGGAAGGGGAGCAGGGCAGGCCGGGCTCATTCCCTGCACAAGCACAGAATCTGGGGTCCTGGTACAAGGTGTGTTAGCCACGTCTGTGGTGCCAGTTTTGGAACTGTGGGGACAAAACACAGAAAGAGGTGCCGCTTGCAGGGTCATAAAGTGCGACATCGGTATCTCTGTGCGTGGCCTTGGCCTGGTCCCACTCAGCTGGAACCAACTCCAGGTGCCTCTCCTGTGTGGAGGAGCCGGTTACAGCAGTGACACCGTGTGCGGCTTGTGCTCTTTGTTTCCAATACCAGGGAAAGTCACTGAGCCTCATCTGCGGGGCCCTCTCCTGGCTCCGAGACTTTGAGGAGAAGAAGCAGCAGGAGGAGGCACGGCTTCTGGCTCCAGAGGGCAGCGGGCAAGAAGAGAAGCAGCCCCTGGTTTCTGGTGGTCTGGTGTGTCCAAACAGCAGGGATGCATCTGGGGAACCAGATTGGATCACGGCGTTTGTGCAGAAGAAAGAAGAGCAGGATTTGGTGCACAGACTGAAGGTTGAGAAATGCTCACATGTAGAGAAGGGGGGAAGTAGCAAGGCTTGAGGAGCAGGATGGGTGACGTCATGGGTGGTGACTTGGTGGTCTGTGTCACTTAAAAGGGATGAGGCATTCCTGTGTAAGTTGTGTGAAGTATAGGATAGTTGCTGTCAACATAGCAACATTCACAGGCCTGTAAGGACAAAGGGACTGCTGACAGTTTTGTTTCAGAGTTGGATTATTTTTATTTTATTTTCTATTCCTGGGTAAAAAGGAAAGTAATTATGCCTGTTCTATAGGACTAGGCAGACTTCATCCTTCCTTCATTCTCCATTTCAGGAAGAGCAGATCAGGAGGAAAAAGCGAGAAGAACGTCTTGAGAAAATCCGCCATAATGTACAGTTAAAATATGCAGCGAAGAGGAAGGTGAGTTGTCCTGCAGAGGTTAGAATCATGGTATCATAGAATCGTACAATGGCTTGGGTTGCAAGGGATCTCAAAGACCGTTTAGTTCCAACCCCTTGCCATGGGGTTGATTGCCACCCCAGGGCAAGGCACCCATCCACCCTGATCCTGAACACCTTCAGAGATACGGCGCCCACATCTTTGGGCAGCTCATGGCAGTGCCTCACTGCCCTCTCAATGTAGAACTTCCCCCTGATGTCTAATCTAACTCTCCTCTTCTTTAGTTTAAAACCATTTTCCTTTGTCTTAATAATCTGGAGTGTTGATAATACTTGCTTGTACATGTGACTTGTCTCTATATTGTCCAGCCCCTGTATTTAGGGAGCTCTTAGTACTGGATTGCCGAATTGGCTCTGTGAAATTTTTGATTAGGTTATCTTTTCAACATACAGATGTAAAAAGCAACTTGTGCTTAGAGAATTTTCTGTGGCAACATGTGTGTGTGGATTAGAAGAATGTCTGTTCTGATGGCTTATTTGCTTTTAAGTGCTAATATTTGGGGTTTTTGGAAAGCTCTTTCTTACATAAGCATGTGTGGACGTGGTACTTCTGGAATAAAACCTGTAGAACTGGGATTAAATTTAAGACTGCAGGAACTGAAGACCCAAAAAAAAACAAGCGAGGTCAGGCTTTGGTTGTACTCCCCACTGTATGTGATTACCTTCATAGATACTATCTCCCACAGTATTCTCCTGGGGAAGCTGACAGCCTGTGGCTTGGACAGGTACACTGTTTGCTGGGTAAAGAACTGGCTGGAGGGCCAGGCCCAGAGAGTGGTGGTGAATGGAGCTAAATCTAGCTGGAAGCCAGTCGTGAGTGGTGTTCCCCAGGGATCAGTACTGTCTTTATTGATGATCTGAATGATAGGATTGAGTGTGCCCTCAGTAAGTTTGCATATGACCAAGCTGGGAGAGAGTGTTGGATGTGCCTGAGGGTAGGAAGGCTCTACAAAGGAATCTGGACAGGCTGGATCACTGGGCTGTGGCCAATCGCATGACCGTCAATCAGGCCAAGTTGCAGGTCTTGCACTTTAGTCACAACAACTCCATGTAATGCTACAGGCTTGGGGCACAGTGGCTAGAAAGCTGCATGGAGGAAAAGGATCTGGAAGTGTGAGTTGACCCTGAGCTGAGCATAAGCCAGCAGTGTGCCCAGGTGTCCAAGAAGGCCAACAGCATCCTAGCTTGGATGAGAAAATAGTGCAGTCAGCAGGAGCAGGGAGGTGACTGTCCCTCTGCACTCAGCTCTGGTGAGGCAGCACCTTGTGTGCTGTGTTCAGTTTTGGGCCCCTTGCTACAATAAAGGCATTGAAGTGCAGGAGTGTGTCTGAAGAAGGTGAAAGATCTGGAGCAGAGGGAACTGCGATTGTTCAGTCTGGAGAAGAAGAGGCTCAGGGGAGACCTTACCACTCCCTATGACCTGAAAGGAGGCTGTGGTGTGTTGGGGGTTGGCTTCTTCTTCCAGGTAACAGTGATAGGTTGAGAGGGAATGGCCTCAAGTTGCACCAGGAGAGGCTGAAGTTGGGTATTAGGAAACATTTCTTCTCAGAAAGAGTGGTGCTGCACTGGCATAGGCTGCCCAGGCAGGTGGTTGAGTCGCTGTTCCTGGAGGTGTTCAAGAACTGTGTGGATGTGGCACTGGGCATGGTGCTGTTGGGTTGGAGTTGGACTGGACGATCTTAGAAATCTTTTCCAACCTTAATGATTCTGTAATTCTTTGTAAATATAATTGTATTGTTCGGAAGCATCTCTTTTCTACACACAGAGAGTTGACATGTATTTTTCTGCCATTTAATTGAGTGATCTGGCTCCAATAACCTTAACTTGAAGAGCTTTTTGATGGTATGATTTAATCTTAGAAATACCCACTTCAAGTTCCTAAACAGGCACTTATAAGGCAGCCAGGCTGTTTGTGTACTCCATCTCAAGTGCTGTGTCAACTCCTGACAAAAGGATATAGTATAAATATCAAAGGTTCAGAGGTGAATGGTGAATCAAAACCAAGTAGAACAAACAACTTCTTTCTCTTAAAGGAGAATGAAAAGCATGGGAAATGAGATTTGTGATAAAAAGGACAAAGGCAAATTTCAGAAACGCTATATAGATTTGGAAAAGCAGGTATTTCAGCTACCCCTGTAAACTGCCTTTCTTTATCATGCCACGGTGATGGAATGCTCATTGAAGTTAGAACATACCGTCTTCAGACTGAAGAAGGAACTTTGTCAGAACAGAAAATTAATAAAAAACTGTTCTTCAACAATTTAATAGAATTTGTGCAGAGGGATAGACCTGTGTTAGAATAAGGACCACGTAATGGGGGAAAAAACAAGAACAAGAGAAAATTTGTGCTCTAAAACAGGTATTGAGTTTATTGTAGCCTTAGGTTAGCTGTGAATTATTTGATTACATCCTTATGCGTTTGCTTGGTTGTTGGTTTTTTATTTACAGTTTTTTTCTGGGGCAGTCATTTTTATTGGCTAACTTAAGCAACTAATCCTGGATTGTAGGCATAAGGTCACTTCAGGAGTTAGGTGTTTAGAGGGTCCTTTGCACAGAAGGCTTTTATGTGGGCAAGTCTTCGGTTGCTGTCACCTGCACTGTGTGGCACTGAACTGCTTCAAGTAGTTGTGGTGTGTCTGCTTGTCCTGCTGGGGATACACACAGCAATCCCTCCTCTGTGCTATGGGGAAGAGACTGAGCTGTCCTCTGAACTGCAGGTGGCATAAAGTGATGCAAGTGCTGCTTCCCTGGGTGAGAAATAATGAGATGGTGTGCTCCTTTCAGAGATCTGAAGAGGATGAGATGAAGCACCTTCTTCAGCTCAGCAAAGAGATTCTGTCAGAGGGAGCTGGAGCAGCTGTCCCAGAGCAGCTGGATCACAATGAGGAGGAGCTGATCCTTGCTGAATATGAGAGTGACGAAGAAAAGAAAGTGGGATCTGGGTAAGGACGGGGGCTGAGGGGGTTCTAATGTTTCATGATCGTTTTTGGCTTGCCTTAATTGAAGGGATTTCAGCTGTTCAGCAGCGACTGCTTTCTTGAGCATCTTACGCTGTTGGATATAATGGTGGCTCTGTCTTGTGCACATCTGGAGTTTCTTCCCCCATTGAAGCTGTGGTACTGATTGGTTGGTAGGTTGTTTTTTCATTAGGATTCTCTCTTTTTTTTTTTTTTTGGTTGTTGCTTTTTTTCCCGCTCACTGTCATCAGCCTCAAGTGTCTTCTGAGAAAGCAGGTCTTTCTTACAATGCATGAGAACCTCCTGCCTTTTCCCATGCCTGTTTCCCAGAGCGCCTCTGGATGCTGGGTGAATGCCTTGAGATGAACTTTGCATTAGAAAAGCAAAATGCTCCTGGGGGCATCAAAGGAAGCTATCAGTTCTGCAGATTAGCAATGGCATCTTTTGATATTCTGAAGGGAGAGAAGGTCACATTTTGAAGACTGGGCTACAGCACGAAAACCAAGTGCACACTTTAACATATACAACTGTTCTTTTGGCGCTATGCAGAAAGCCAGGAGCCAGAGTTTTCAGCATGAAAAGACAAATACATCTAAAATACAAATTTACTAATTAGTATCTAGACAGATCCTCCTGCCTTAAAATCGCAAAGCAGTTAAGCTACATATAAATGAAGCAGTTACTAAGCATTAAACTGCTGTTGCCTTTGAGGAATTGTATGGCAGCTAAATATCTTCCTGAAACTTTTTCTTCTTCATGCAACAGCTTGAGGGTGGTAAATTGTCTCTAAGGGGAATGCTTTATAAAAATAAATAAATAAGCATACCAAAGGATAGTATAGCTCTGATTAGTTTATGCCTGGGGCTTAGAAAACACCAGATTTTTAATTTTTTTTTTTTTTTTTAAAGATGCTTCTTGAAGTTGCTAAAGACACAACCCTACAGACATTTTTCTTTTAAAGAGCAAAGCTTGGCATGATTGTGCCCACCTATAGTATTCTTGGAAAGTCATTTTTTTTACGTGCTGATGACACAAGCACCTCCCTTGAGGGAGAGCATCCTTTGTTTCTACCTCCCAGTCACTGAAAGCAAACTCTTTGGGCTTTGTCTTTTCTTAGGCTGGAGGAAGATGATGATGATGATTTGGAAGAAGAGCATGTGACGAAGGTGAGATGAGGAGGGTAATTTGTGCCACCTGATAGAATAGTGTGAGAGAATTATGGCTTCGTTGCACCCTTCCCAGAGTAATGCAGTATGGAAGGATTTAGGAAGTGCCATCCATGGACGGCCAAGTTTGTTGATAATAGCAACCGGTTCTGCTGCTCTCATTTCCTTCTGGGTTATACTGGCTGCCTAAGCAGTTTGCTCTGCTAACATGGCTGACGTTTTTCTGTGGCTTGCTGCAAGAAGCACATATTCATCACTCTACAATGAGTCCCGGTTATTGTAAGGCCTTGGAAAATTCAATGGCAACGAAGGACAAATGCACAGCAGAAAGTAAAGAGAAGGCTGTTGGCCTTAGCAGTTACATGGTGACATTCCAGCATATGCCTTCCTTTGTGTTTTGAAGGCTTCAGCAAGATTAACGTTGCTGAGGTGCTTGGCTGCCTCCCTCCAGGACTGGTTGTAGAATAGGAGGTTGGCTTCCATATTCTTCTCATCTTTCTTCGGTCTTCCTCATTGCAGATTTACTACTGCAGCCGCACTCATTCCCAGTTGTCTCAGTTTGTCCATGAAGTGCAGAAAAGTCCTTTTGGCAAAGGCACGCGTCTGGTCTCCTTGGGATCCAGGCAGGTACGTGGTATGGTCACAAAGGACCCAGAGTGTGTGTTCATTCAGTACAAAGGACTTTGCTAGGAGGTGTGTGAATGCGACACCTCAGAAGGCATCTTGGGGACTGAGGTGAGTCTTCCATTGGAAAAGCTATTTATGTGTCGTGATACAGATCCGTGCAATGTACCTTCTTCTGTGAGCTGTTCGGCCATTTGCCCTTTGATGTAAATGCAAAAGTCTGTTTTCCCTCTTCTGATGTGGAAGATTATAGATGCCTGAGTCACTGGGAAGGCACTCTTGTAGATATTAGTTCTGCTAGCGTTTCTTTAGAAGTTGTGTAGCAGTGAGCCATCTGAGGACACCTATCTTCATTTTCTGTCCTTACTGATTTCTTTTGGGGTTTTGAGCATGCTTGGTGCAGCAGCTACACAAGGTGCCTGACTTCTGGTTTGGAATCTGGCCTGGGATTGGTTTAAGTAAGTCTGTTTTACAGCAGAGTGCGCACTGAACACTCTTCGACCTGCTGTCCCCTCTCTTTGCATGTCAAAGAACCTGTGTGTGAATGAGGAGGTGCGCCGCTTGGGGGCTCTGCAGCTCATCAATGACCGCTGCACGGAGATGCAAAAGAACAAACACGGTATGAACACTTCAGCACGGGGAAGCAATGGCTGATAAAGCTGGTGGGGGTGAGAGGCTGCAGGCAGTGCACTCTGCCAGTCAGTTCTAGGAAGAGAGCGGTAGGAGTTTGAAAAGGGCAAGCTGGGCGAGCAGAGCTAGAGATCCTTAGTGCTTCTACCTTTTGTACTTGGTTAGCACACCAAGGTCTGTATGTATTTGCTGAGTGTCTTGCATTGATCAGGACTTGCGCAATGGAAGGATGCTTGTCTTTGTGACTTACTGCTAGAAATGTGGGGAAATGTCATGAGTAAATCTAACCAGCAAGAGCAGTGTCCGCAGCGAGGGTGGAAATGTCACTGCTTTCATACTCCTTCAATAGATGATGGGTCAGATACTCATGACAAAGGCTGCTTTGAAGTTCAGAAGGTACCGCTACCAGGGTACAAAGTAGTGAGTTTAGATTTTTCAGTAATACTCATGGCTTGCTTTTGATTTCTGCTGTCAGAAAAGAAGAGTGATGCAGAAGGGAAGAAGAGACGTGTGAGTCGCACTGTGTGCCCGTTTTATTCCTATGAGCAAATGCAGTTTCTCCGTGATGAAGTTCTAGTGGAAGTGAAGGATATTGAGCAATTGGTGACTTTGGGAAAGGAGACCAAAGCCTGCCCCTATTATGGGAGTCGATATGCTATTCCTGCTGCTCAGGTAAGGTGTGGACACTGCTTAGGGAATCAGTGCCAGGATCTCTAAGAATAAACCAATTACTAAAGCAAAGCAGCACTTTGTTGCATAGTGTTTTTGGAGTCTGTAAAGAGGTTGTGTTTCTGTCAGGTTTAGCTTTGCTGAAAAAGGAAAGAGTATCTCTTTCAAGCTAGTAGGGAGGCTGTAAGTGTGCCAGTTTTGGATCAAGCATTTTGCAATACTTGAAATGTTCAGTAACTGAGGTGATACAGGCACATGTCTATAGTCTTAGGATTTGCCAGTGCTCTTCTTTGCTTGGTTCTCTGTTAACAGACACGCTTTCAGTCCTTAGAAGGAGATTAGGAAGGTAACTTGCTGTTGCGCTTCTAGGCTGCTCTTACAATAATTTGGGAGTCAAACTAGTTCAGGAATCAGTAGGCACAATCATTTTCCCTCAGCTTACCTCTCAAGCACATTCTTCTGTCTCTTCTGCTACTTCTCCCATAATAAGAGTAAGTAACTTGATGGAATGCTGCAAGGCCATCTGATGTAGGCCTATTGTGAGCTGGTGAGAGCTCTAAGTCCATCCGGGTGAGAGCTGGAATGAGAGCAGCGTGTGCTTCCCCTGTAGCTGGTGGTGCTGCCCTACCAGATGCTCTTGCATGAGGCCACCAGGAACGCTGCAGGGATCATCCTGAAGGACCAGGTTGTAATCATCGATGAGGCCCACAACCTCATAGACACCATCACCTGTATCCATAGTGCGGAGGTCAGTGGCTCTCAGGTGAGTCGTGGCCTGGCCTGTTAACCGTGGGTGAGCACCCTTTCTCAACTCCTCTATAATACCAGCTCTGCTTTTTGTCCTTGTAGCTGTGCTGTGCCCACTCCCAGCTGCTGCAGTACATGGAGCGATACAGGTGAGGATCTCAGAGAAGACTGTAACAGCAGCAGGCAGCATGGATGCTGTGGCTTGTCTCACGTCTGCAAGGCCTTTCTTGCTTTTTCCCAGAGGAAGGTTATTTGCATTAATACTTCTGCAGATGAAAAGCCACTTGCATCATTATCTCTGTCTAGAACCCATCTAAGTCAGACTCCTGGGGCTGGTATTAAGCAGTGAGAAAGGGGATACCCTGAGGATTCTGCCTTTTCCTTACACTCTGTTTTTTTCCCAATCTCTCTCTAATCATTCCTGCTTTGTGATGCAGAGTTATGAAAGCTCCAGTCTTTCATCTCCTGGATCTTAACCTTTTGTGGGCTGACTGGCATTATAGAAGAGGCAGGAAGCTCTGAGGAGGAGGAAGCTCTGTGATTTTTGACTGTGACCAAATCTCACATCTTGTCATACCTGCAGTGGCTGATTGTTGTGCTCAGTGCTAATCACTGAATTTGCACAATGTCATCACGGCAGAGACGTGGGGGTCACTGCCATTGTAATTTGTGTGTGAGGACAAAGGCGTCTGTAGGAACAGCCAAGTGCTTGGGCTACATGGGTGAGTGCATGGGGGTGGCTGTCAGTAGGGTGTTCAGAGCCCAGTCACAAACAGGGAGTATGAGCAAATGTCTTATGTAGGGCACAGCCGATGGCTTGTTTAAGGTTATCAGGAAGCCTGTGTGAAGCCTGGAAGTAGGAGCAAGCACCACGTAGCAGAATCTGCTTCCTAACTGCTTCTTCCCAGTTCCCCAGCATATAGATCTTCTCTACTGCTGTCTGGTTCTTTTCAGCCCCAAATTAAGGGGAGTTCAGTTACCTGTCTCTGCAGCTTAGGAAGCTGTGTGTTAGTCCTTGAAGATGTCTTGGAGCCTAATACCTTCTTTTTTTTTCTTTCCACAGTAAACGTTTGAAGGCAAAGAACTTGATGTACATTAAGCAGATCCTGTATTTGCTGGAGCGGTTTGTAGTCATGCTGGGAGGTAAGCAAGCCATTTCTCTCTCTGTGGATGCTTAGAAACTCAGAGGCATCTGGTCTTCCTTCGGAGCATTGTCCCTGCTCCTGCACAGGCTGTGAGGAGTTGCTGCTCATGTTTGATGCCAGTATTATCATTTCTCAGCCTGTTTTATAACATGAGGATACGGTGTCTGTCTGAACCCCTCTCTTTTTTCGTTAGCTGAGGAGCAGAGCGTGATGCTGTAAGTTGATAGGAGCAGTTCCCCCCTTCCTGTGTGATTTTTCAGATCTGATTTGAATGGGGAGGTGGTGTGGTCTAAAGTGAGGAATACAACAAGTGTGACAGTAATCAGCACTACACAAAAGCTGCACAGAATAATCTTCCTGTGTCATCTGGTGGCAAGACCTCTGCCTGTGGCAAGACCTCTGCCTGTGGCAGGCATGCCTCTGTGGAGTGATTTTATTTTTTTTCTTCTTTTCTTGAAAGGTGCCTTTCCTTTCTGTGATTTTTAAATTTACTGGCATTCGTGTGGCTCCTCTCCTGTAACACACTGTCCTCTATACATCAGTGTGCCTTAAGGAGAGCCCACCATAACCTCTTACACAGGGAAAAAGCAGCTCTTTGGTGCAGGAGTGTGTTGGTGCCCTGTGCCCTTCTCTTAGATGAGAACTTCTGTCCCTGCTGGTCTTCCTTTCCTGACACTGGGCTCAATGCTTTCATTAGTCTGCAGCCCGAGTACAGCCTCATGATCAAGGCTGCAAAGTGAATTGTGAGGTGGGTGTTAAACACTGGCACATAAAGCACAGTGAATGGCAGCAATTAATACTGTTCCGTCTGTCAGGGTCTGAGCGTGGAACTGTCCTCAGGTTTTCCCCTTATCCCAATCACCTGTCAGCCTGTACGCATCCCAGTGCTGCACTGAAGAGGGGTGAGGGATGCACTGCAGTCCCTGTCCCTTCATCTTTGCAGCTTGATGACTGTGTGAGCATTTGTATGCACCCGCCCTACCTGCTGCCTCCTGCTACAGAAGGAATGTTGGTGGCATTTCTTAAGATGCAGCAGCACACTTGTCCTACAGTGTGGGGCTATCCTGCAAGGGAAAGAAAAGCTGAGTGGGAGCTGTCATTTTCTCTGCATAGCTACTTCTTCCAGATGTGAAATTGATTCTTGGTTCTTTGGAGGTTTTGATTGTTGTTTTTTTTTGTACTTATGCTGTGCTTTCGGCTCAGTTGTTTGCTTAAGTTCCTTGTTTAACATTAAGACAGACTCACAGTAAGCCTTCCTTTAATTGTTTTCATATTTTGCAGGAAATGTGAACCAAAATCCTAGCTGCCAGGCAGTTTCCCAAACAGGTAAAACTGTAGCAAACATCACTGGGCAGGAACATGGATGTGGGCAGTAAGGGGCTGCAGTTAATAAGGCCCAGCAGCTGATAAGTTGTTTGTTTGTTTGTTTGTTTGTTTCCTTTTGTCTTTTTCTTTTAGGGACAGAGCTGAAATCCATCAATGACTTCCTATTTCAGAGCCAGATTGATAATATCAACCTCTTCAAGGTAAGTGCAAGTGTCTTCTGTAGGGTGCAGCTCATGGCTTATTCAAGATTATCAGGAAGCCATTGTGAGAGCTGGAAGTAGGGTCAAGTGCCACATGGCAGTATCTACTTTCTAGCAGCTTGCCCATGCTTCCCTGTTATTACAGAACTCTTCTGCTACTATCTGGTCAGCAGTGCACTGAAGCTGGATGGGTGATCTTGGGGCAGAGGAAAACAAGCAATTAAATGTAGATGCAGATGCAGATGAGTGCAGATGCTGTCTGTAGGCAAAGCCAAACTGTAAAGGTTAAGGGTAAAGAAATGCTAGTGCTCTAGTAAGCTAACCCATCCCTCATATCTCCAGACACTGTGCTTTAACCAAAGAGATTCCCACTCTAGAAGCAGTGTCTTAGTAATAAATTGTCTCACAAAGAACTGTCCATTGCTCCCCAAGAGAACAGCAAGCACAGCAAGTGATATCCCTGCTGGGTACAGACTGAGGGCAACAGGATAGGAGGCAGGATGCTGAGCACCAGTTATTTTTGCTGTCTTTTTCCAACAGGTGCAGCGTTACTGTGAGAAGAGCCTCATCAGTAGGAAGGTAATGCTTCTGCAGCTTTATGGTCAACAGCATTCAATGACTTGTTTGGTTTTGATTTGATGGTGGGAAAAATAATGGGATTTTGCTGATAGATTCTTATTGGGCTGGTTTGTGAATGCCTGCCAAGGAACCTTATCTCTAACAGGCCAGAAAACCTGTTTCTGTCTTATCTGTTTCGTGCTGCTGGTTGTCTTAGTCTTTCTGGCTTTTGTTTGGCAGCTTTTTGGATTTGTGGAGCGATACGGCAATCCTGCCCCAGCTGTGAAGACCAACAAGGAGAACCAGAAGCTGGCTGGTTTGCAGAACTTTCTTATGACTCTCCAGCAGGGATCTCATAAGGAAGGTGAGTTCAGACATCCTCCACTTGTGCATTTATGAACAAAGTGAGGACATGGGACGTGCATCTGCATGGGGGAAGAGGAGGGCAGAATCAAAGAGAGCGAGTCTACTGGAGGTGTTCTGCAGAGGTGTTTTTAATATATCTGACTAGATGACTTTGGCAATTATACATTTGATTAGATCTCCTGAGGTCCCTACCAAGTGGAGTGATGTGATTGTCTTTATGCTGAATGCACTTAAGCTTTGCACTTCTGTGACCTGCTGGCTCTGCAACCTGAGCTATCATGGGTAACTGTTTGGTGGTGTCAGCTACAAAACTATATTGCTTTTTTTGTTGTTGTTGTTAGCAATGACATGGAACTTGGATATCGTGTTCCATCTGTATTTAACGCTCAGAACTGTTTTTAGAAGTGCAGCCTGCACTGCCTGCCTCTCTCTTTCTCTTCTGGCCATTAGGCCCTCTCCAGAGCCCTCCTGTGGAGGCTGACAATGACCAGCTCCGAGCTGCCTCTCCTCTGATGCACATCGAGGGATTTCTCTCAGCCCTCACGAACGCAAATGAAGATGGTCGAGTCATTCTCAATAGGCAAGGTACTGGAATAGGAGAGCTGGTGAGAGGAGATGTGACTTACAAACAGGCCATTTCATTGGCAGGAGGGAGGCAACTGTGAGTCTGCAGTCCTACCAGAACGTACCTGTGCAGCCTTGATTGAGGCTGGCAGGCTCAGGCTGTGCGAGGACTCTCATGATTCCAAAGGAATTCTTAACAAGGGCACTGCGGCTAGGGCTTGCTCTGAAGCAAGCTCCCACTTTGGATGTTAGTTTTTATCTTGGCTTTTATCTAGTGTTCTTCTTTGCCATTCCGGGAAGACTAGGAAATGAAAAGTAACTTCGAGGTTGTCATTACCCATTGCTGCCATGGCAGCATTGAATAGCAGGACCTTGTTTTGAGAGGTGGGGATCTGCCAGATTGTGCAGGGCAAGAGGGAGTATCTCTCGTATCCCTGTTTGTAACGGATAGTTCACAGTGCTGCCTCTCTTTTTTTTCCAGGCACTATTGGTCAGAGCAGCCTCAAATTCCTCTTGCTGAATCCAGCTGTCCACTTTGCCAAGGTGGTGAAAGAATGTCGTGCTGTAATCATTGCTGGGGGCACCATGCAGCCGGTGAGGGAACAAGGACATCTCTGGTGCTATCAACAAGGAGGCAGGGAAAGAGCTTAGTGCCACTGGGACATGCTCTTCTCACTGCCTGGGTTGTGTGTGGGAAAAGACTTCTCCTGTGCCTCCTCCATTCCTGTTTCTGGGTAGGAATGTCCTGAAATCTTCTCTTTGCTCTTGTGAAGACAAGGGATGGAAGAAAGCTGTGAAGTGCAGGACCTTGGAGAAGTGGCCTTCTTTTGGAAGGCCTTCACTCCAACTTTGAACCCTTCTGTCTGCAACTCGGAGAGATGATATAGCTGTAGTCCACAGTGTGGACTGTACAGTGCTTGGGAGTCCTGGTAGTGGACTTCTGGGCCTGGGGAGGTCTGAAACTGGAGCATGATGGGTTAAGAGAGAAGGGGTTCTACACAGGAACCTTGACCCACACAGGAGGGCCAGAGCAAGACTCAGGAGCATGGGCACTAAAAGGCACTTTGCCTGCATTTCATGCTGCCTGTTCTGCTTGGGCCAGCTTGAGGTTCTGCTCCTGAGCACTTGGCTTAGCCTGAGCAGAAGACAGCAAGGCAGGGGCACAGAAGGTCCCACAAGCCTGGGAGCAGAGTATGGCTGGTGGCTGAGCATTCTCATGCCCTCGGTTTTCACATCATGGAGAAAGCTCATCTCCTTTCCTTGCTGGCAGCCCCCCTTGCTGAGCTCATCAGCTCTCTGAACGCTGATGCTCAAGGAGCAACACCAGGGCTGTTGCTGCAGCGTCCCTTGGGACTTCACCTCTGTCTGGCTTGTGGTCCGCAGGTGGCTGATTTCCGGGAGCAGCTGCTGTCCTGTGCTGGTGTGGATCCTGCACGTATCATGGAGTTCTCCTGCGGTAAGTGTGCTGGGGGAAAAGGGAGGGGTCATAATCTGTGTTGGACTATCTGCCATAGGTGCTGTTTTGTCAGCACTGTAAGCAACGTGGTATCTATTCTAGAAATTATGGCAACAGACCCTAGGGGTGCTTGTTTCTCCCACTGAACTCCTCAGTGCTCTTGGCTGGCAGCAGTAGGTAGCACCTCACCTTCCCAGGGGCTTGAGGAGCAGAGGCCAGAGTAGCTGAGTACCTCGTCAGACAAACACATGCCTGTGTCACTGCACGCAGATGATGCTGTTCAGCTAGCAGTGTTGATGCACAGGGCAGCCATGTTGACTCTCACTACTTTTTTTTGTCTCCAGGACACGTGATCCCTCCAGAAAATATTTTACCCATAGTCCTCTGCAGTGGTCCTTCCAACCAGCAGCTGGAGTTCACCTACCAGACAAGAGACCTGCCCCAGATGGTCAGTCTTCCTTTGTTCCCTTCTGAAGTGTCTTTTTTTTTTTTTTGGTTCACTTGCCTATGTTTCATAGTACTTTCCAAAAAGTGTGATGATAAAGGCCATGGGAGGGACAATACATGGGATTTGGGGCTGGTGTGTTGCCAGGTAATTGGGAAAGAGGAGCGTGGTGTTGAGCTGCCTGCTCAGAAGAACCTCTTGGAGGGCGAGGAAGACTAGCAGTTGTTTGACTGTACTGAGATCCTGCATTTGTGTGCTGGACACCAGAAAGAGATCTGACTACTTCCCAGACTGGAAGACTCTGTCAGTGGAGCAGGGCAGCCCTGCAGAGTGCAGCCCTAACCACAGGGATGGTATCAGATATTTCTGCACTTCTCCCTTCCTTTGCTCAGTCAGCAGCCAGCACAAGGTGCTGGGTCTGCTCTGAATCCCACCAGATGTGCTAGCTAGCTCTCCACACCTCTTCTAGTATGAGATGTTTCCATCCACTGGGACAACAGACAGACCCTCTTGAGTGACCACTGCTCCACACTGGCAATGGAAACTGAATTAGGAGGAGAAGCCAAGCAGTGAACAGCTTTTTGGCAATTCCCAGCTCCCTTAGCAGCACTCAGGCTGCTTGTATTGTATTTCCCACGTCTTTCCTCCACCGATGCATGTCATAGGGGAGGTGTGATCCTGGGATCGTGTGCAAAATTGGAGCAGCATTAGCTGGAGCTCCTGTCAGCTGCAATATGCTCTTGTCTCTCTCTTGCAGATGGATGAGACAGGCCGAATCCTCTGCAACCTGTGCAACGTGGTCCCAGGGGGTGTGGTGTGCTTCTTCCCCTCCTATGACTATGAGAAGCAGGTGTATGCGCACTGGGAGAAAACAGGGCTGCTCACCCGCCTGGCAACTAAGAAGAAGGTAATTGTGCAGCCAGGGGCAGTTGGTACTGCAAATAGGAGCTTCAAAAGTCAAACAATTATCTATGCATTACAGGCCTCTCCCTGAGTTGTTCTCATACTCTGCACAGCAGAGCAGAACGGATGTTTATCTAGCCAATCCCTCCAGTAATGAATAAATGATACTTCCCGGGCGGCTGATCACAGAGCTGGGATCTAAATTAGATTAAATGCAGCTATAGATTCTTTAAGCACGCAGTCTGTAGTGGCCATGGGGGGAGACAGTCTTCACTTTCTGTAGTCATTGAGCTTGTTCCCTTGCAGCTGGGGAGCTGTTTGAGTTGAGCTGCTACGGGGAATTGGTTTTTCCCAGGCTCAGCTGTTTGTCCCTTGACCACAGACCAGCATGGCCAAGGGGCAGACAGAACTGTACTAGCCCGCAATTCATAGGATAAATGCTGTTAGTATTTTTCTGGTAGAAGTGTAGAGCTGAGAACTGAAAGACAAGCATTTGGAAGAGCAATGAGAAACACTAAATAGGGAGATCACTGCAGATATGAGATCTGTACAAGTACTGTTCCAGTTACTTGAAGGTTGGGTACTGCTGAAGCTCAGGCAGCCTGACTGTCCTAGGGGGGAGAGCAGGGACTTCGGTGATGTGCCAGGAAAAAAGAAAAGAGAAAATGACAGATACCTTGTGATGTGATTTCTCTTTCATCAAAAGCTAATAACGTGCTAGCAGAGCACAGTATTTCACAGCCTTGGTGCAGGAATTCTGGCGCGTGGATCTGCTCGTAGGTTTTTGTGGTGGAAACACCACGCTTCATCTTCTCCACGTGTTTGCACAGCTGTTATTCAAAATGTTTTTCAGGTGTGTTCTGTGGGAGTCCTTATGGTTTGCCTGGCATCTCCAAGGGCTCACACTGCAGTCGTGCCGCTTGCTCTGCCTTTCAGCTGATCTGTTCTTGTTTGGCCTTTGCAGTCTCCAGCAAATTGGATATGCGTTAGCAAAGCAATTTGGTAGCAGTGCAGAGAGTGTGACTTTCAGCTGCCTACACACAAGATCATATCATAGAAGAGGAAGGTTAAAGTCTTTCCTGAGGTGGCTGTGGTGAGATCACACTGAGATTCTATTTAAATTACAGAGGAAAAATTAATTTAAGTCAGAGGATTAAATAGCTACTGTTTAATGAATTAAATAGATTTAGCTTACATTTGTAATTGCCAGTTACTTTTCTACTGAAAGACTGCCTCTGGCTGGTAAAATGCTCACAGCACTCCTTGCTAACCAAAAGAAAATGCATCCTGCAGGTTCTTTACTGTTGCAGAAAAGATAGATGTTGCATTTCTTGTTTATCAGAACAATAAGTTGTGATTTAAGCCAAGGTGCAGCACCGATTGAGATCCAGGCTCGATTAATTGCAAGGGCTTTCAGTAACTTGTTAGTTTATAATTCCATTAGGGATGCTGGGGTAACACAAAAAAAATATTACTCTGTGCGTAGAAAACTAATATATTTCCTGGGCAAAGGAACCATTACATGGAATTAACTTGCGATTCAAATTAATTGGCCCAATCACTGTCCTCCAAGACCTTGCAGCTGAGGATCTCTCCAGCCTGCTGCACCTCTATCTGGAAGAAGGGCATGTGCTTTCCAGCCTTTCATCTCTTGGATGACTTCTGACTTCTTGCACCATTAGACTAAGCTTCCTAAGCTGGAAGGGAATGTTGGAGGGCAGGGGAAGCTGCTGCTCCCTTCAGAGCCCAGCTGAGAAGTGCTGCAGCGAACATGCCCTGCTTTTCCAGGGGTAGAAGGAAAAGGTGCTGGTTAAGTGGTTTTCTTACAGTTAACTTAGCCTTTCCTGGTCTTAGTTCCATGTGCTATTTAATGGCATGTGAATAAAATAATCTGTTTTGTCGTTGCTTCCTGATGCTGCAACTGATGCACTGTGTGACAGATCTTTCAGGAGCCTAAGAAAGCCAACCAGGTGGAGCAGGTGCTGGTGGAGTATGCCAAGTGCATAAAGGTGAGTGGAGCTGGCAGGGTGGTGGGAGTGAGTCATCTTGTCTGCAGATGGGAGTGCTGGTAAAGAGAGCATTGCAGCTGTTAGCTGGGAAAGAGGGCTCTAATCCAGGCGTGCGTTTCTGAAGCACAGAAATCTTCCCTGCTCTGGTTTAAGTTGTTGGTCCCTCTCTCACAGCGGTGCAGCCAGGCTGGAGGCCAGATGACGGGGGCCCTGCTGCTTTCTGTAGTTGGAGGCAAAATGAGTGAAGGAATCAATTTCTCGGATGACCTGGGAAGGTAAGGTGGCTGCTCCTTTTGAGGTGAGCACTGGGCTTGGAGTGCAGTGACTCCGAGCAGGATGGACACATTGGTACTTGCATAGATAGAAAGTCTGGGGATCAGGTGGCTTGGGCTGATGCTCGAGCCGAGTCTGCAGGTAATGTAAAACTCACTTGTCCAGTGTACTTTTCATGTGAGTAATGCAGTTAGGCTTGCTGTGCTAGATAATTCCTTGTTCTGGCACCCTGAATCCCTCTGCAGCTTCCAGTTCAGAGTGTGCTTGTCAGACTAGTGTGTTTTACTGCCGCCTTTGGTCTTCAAGGCTGGCTGTCTTTCAGGGGTACAGTGACCTCTAATTTATCAGTCTGTTGGCAAAGTGCTTTAGGATGAGACATAAAGAATAATGCGGTCCTCCCTCACCCCTTGCAGGTGTGTGATTATGGTGGGAATGCCTTACCCCAACATTAAATCTCCAGAGCTTCAAGAGAAAATGACTTGGCTCGATAAAACAATGGTAACAGACACACCTCTGCTTTTTTTACCTCTGATTTTTACTACTAACTTCCCTCCAGGCACCCGAGTTCCACTGTTGCCTTCAAAGACTCCTTTTTCCTTTGAGCTTTTCCATGTTTCTCAGACTGTGGTAATGGGAGCACCTCCATACTGCATTTGTACAGTAAGACCTATGCACAGGGGTCAGTGGAGAGAAGCAACACCAGGGCTCCCTGGGAAGTGAGTTCCAAGGGGAACCAAGTCCCTTCACAGCAGAGGAGGTGTCAAGGTGGTAGAAGGTGTATGCCAGGCTCACTTCTCTTGGTGTACTTGTTCTTACTGCCCACTGGAGACGCTGTTCCTGAGCAGCAAGGGACAAGTGCTCTGCTTTCAAAGGGGCCTTAGGCTGGCTCTCTGTGACTGTTCCAAATAATTTTCTAAAACTGCAGCTTTTCTTCTGTCTGTCCTTGCACTCAGCTTGGGATCTGTGTGGATACCCACTCATTCTGCCAGGATAAAAGTAGTTGTTTACCTCACTTCTTCATTAAGACTCTCCCTAATTTGATTAACAGCAGCCTCGTGTTCACTCTGACCTATTTCTCCTTTCTAGCCAAGAGCTGCTAGCCAGGCACCTAGCAGAGTGCTGATTGAAAACCTGTGCATGAAGGCAGTAAACCAGTCAATAGGTAATTCATCCTTCCTTGAGCAGGCGGGGGGGATACAAAATGCGACTGCATCAAAGCAGGGTGGGAAAAAGAAAGCAGAACCAATCATTCTGACTACAGATGATGCATATGAGCTTACTTGCCTGGGAACAAACAACTCAGTAATGCAGTTTAACACAGCTGCACACTCTGTACAGGAAGAGCCATTCGCCACCAGAAGGACTTTGCAAGCATCCTGCTCCTGGACCACAGGTACTCACGCCCTGCTATCCTTAACAAGCTGCCACAGTGGATCAGGGAGAGAACCCAGGTCAAGCCTGCCTTTGGATCAGCTTTTGCAGAATTAAGAAAGGTCAGAACTTTTTTCTCACGTACTGCTGCAGAAATTGTTTCCCACTGTATTCACTTGTACTTTCTTCAAACCTTCAGTTTGGTGCTTTAGTGTTAGTTATCTGGTTTCATGTGTTCCTAGTTTCACCGAGGGAAATCAGACTGATGCAGACCAGAGAAGCGGGCTGTAGATCAACTCTGTGATCCACACCTTTTGAAGAACACCCAAAGCAATGCAGGTTCCTGTTTTTCTGTTCCAAGTGGTTTGCTAATCTCCTCTCTGCCCCCATTGTTTGTTGTTCAGTATGAGCACTTGGCCTTCACCACCACAGCCAGGAGGGAAACCAGTTGAAGGACCGACACTAATGAAAGTAGCAGAAGGCTTCTCTTTGTTTACAGCTGTTAAGGTTTTATTTAAGTCTATTAAATATTTTCAACCCAGACACTTAAGTGTGGGGATCATTATTATTTTGTTTGAACACACTGGCTTTGCCACATCAATGGCTGACTTTAGGGGGTCTGACGACCAAAGTTTACAATTCTTGTGGAATTTTTAGCTGTTACCTTTAAGGTAACAGGCCATTAGTTTGTACTGTGTTGGAATTACACAGTGAGGCAGGTAAGATGTGGGTTAGTTTTTTAATCTCCTTTCTACCTTGCTTCAAGCTGGTACCAGATTGAAGGACTGAGTCATTCTTTCAAGGGGAATAATGATACAGCCATAACACAGCACACCATTTCTCCTTTGAACACATTTAATCATAGGATCACTCTGTGCTTTTAACTGCATACAGTCTTTTTTTGAACTCACAGTAACTTTCTGTGGAAAACGGTCAAACTTTTTTGGTGCAGTTTCCTAGAGGTTCTTTCCTGTGTTCTGGGCTGGAGGGTAATTGACAGCAGCAATGGCTGTATAATCCTAAGGCTGTGTAATCCCACAGCCATTCTCAGCTCTTTCTGTCATCACAAACGAGGCTGGTCAAAGAGGTTGTTTTGCCTCCTTGCTGGTTTCAGCTGGTAGCTGGATGCTACCTCTTAAGGCTCTTCTCGGTGAAGAAAGCATTTAAATTTAGACATGGAGCTGGTACCTGCTCCCCTCTGTGTTAATTGGCCAAAGAACAAAAGGGAAAACACAGCTGCTTCTGACAAACTTCTGCTCTGAGTCCCCTGCCCCTTCTGTGAGCACAGAACTCCCACTCTGGCTAAGCTCTGCCTGGAACTCACTGAAATCATCAGCTGGAGTAGGGGGCTTGTAGACAGCTGGTGCCCTCCTGCCCTGGGGTTGTTGGTGGTGGTGTAAGGTTAGACCCAGCCTGAGCTGAGAGTAGACAGATGGGCTTTTCCCTTAAGCTACCCTTTATTGAGCACGTTTCCCTCCTTTACCAGAGTGAAGGCTTACAAGGACCTCCTTCCTTGAGCTTTATTGCAATTTTTCAGAAAGCAACAGCCAAAGAATTGCCATAAGGCAGGGACAGAAAGAAACCATCAAGTACAGAGGCACCAGTAATTAGACTTTTCCGTGAAGGGTCAGACAGACTCTCCCTTCCACTTTCATTCACTCACCACTATCCAGCCTCATCTTCAAGGACTCAGAACTTGCAACATCTAAACAAACATGAGCTTCAGCAAGCACACAGCAGAGACAAATGAGGCAAGGACTGTTTGCCTGCCAGAAATGCTCCTGCAGTCATCACCAGTCACATTAGGCAAGACTAAGGGCCCTTTAAATCAGGAACAATACTTGTTCTGATCCTCTGAGTGCAAGCTGCCCTCCTGCCCTCCAGCTAAGGCAGGATTTATTGATTCATTGTGAGCTGCAGCAGGATTTGAGCTGGATTGTAGTATTTGGGGTGGAGACCAGCAGACAGCAGAAGAAAATCCCTCATTGGTAACAATTTGGTTGTGGTTAGTTCCTGCTGCTCCTCTTCCAGAAGAAATGACAGGGTGCCCTCCCATGCCAGAGCCCACCTTCTGTAGATCCTTCCAGACTGGTGACTCAAAGGTGCGTAGTTCGAGTCCTGGGATTCATGCTGATGCACAACTGCTACCATCTATGACTCCCAGTCATCCTCATCCTCTTCACCCGGGGGCTGCTGTGGGGGTGGGAGGGGTGGTATCGAGTCTGATATACGAGCAAAGGCACCAGCAGGACTGCCAGGAGCATCGGGGTTTCCTGAGGCTCCCGGCCCTTTCCCTGAAATACCTGGTAGGGAAGGAAAAGCTCCAGTGAGTGGCACCTGGGGCCTAGAGAACACACAAGCTTAGTGAAGGTGAGGTGAAACACATGGCTTTGGCACTGTGCCTTAAGCAGCCAGCTGACCCAAATCAAGTAGAACCTGCAGGTGTGCTGAAACGGCACCACAGCTCTCTGAAAGGGCTTGTTTCAGCAAAGCTCCGCCTGAGCAGGTCCATGCCCTCCCCTGCCCTGTGTGGGCAACACAGATGCTCTGAGAGGGAGCAAGGGGACCAGCTCCCCTGGCACTGATGAAATTCTAATGAATACTGCTGTCTCACCCTCACCCTGCAGAGCCCCTCACTGGCAGTTTTCAGAGCCCATTATCTGCTTTGGGCACACAATCTCCCTCTGGTGTCTCCAGCTGATCATTAAATGGGAGATTCCCCAGATATCCCCCTTTAAATGCACTCCCAGCCATGCTGTGGCACACAGACCTAGGAAGGAGTCTGCCCCTGGTTCTAGGGCTGTGGCTGATAACTGAGGTGCCTGCAAAAGCTCTACCTCCTTCCTAGAGGGACGGAGCAGCCCACCCTGTGTGACAGTACCTTTGCGCCTCAGCACCAGCTTGTTGAAGAGGTCTGACATCAGATCTCCACCTTGTCCTGTAGCTCTCACTGAAACAGAGCAAAACCCCAAGTGTCACATGAGAAGGAAGAGTCAGTCTGAGCCTAGCAGTAAGGTAAACACATTTTCTTGGAATAGTCTTCTCAGAGTAAGGAAAAATAATATAGTCTTCAGCCTCATATCACATCCATATTCTCCCCTCCCAATACAGCCCAGTTTCACATCAGGAAGCCAGGCACTGTGGGGTAACAACATTCTCTGGGGCAATTTAAGCGTGGAATTGCTCCAGAAACAAGAGGGCTTGGGCATCTGCAGTCCCATTCTGCCAAATCAACTGTTTCAATACCCTCAGCAGCCACCCAAACCAACATGCTCAAACCAGCTCAACTCTGTTCCTCTCTTGGCTCCAGGGATTCCTTTGACTGTCCCTCACCTGTGAACTTCTAAGCATGTCCTGAGAAAGAGTGGGTGTCCACCAAGAACATTCGTGCTTGCCTGGCAGATGTAGTGTACTGAGTCCACAGAGGACTGTCTAAATGGAAATACTGAGACCTTGTGCCAACCTGTAAGGAGAGAACATCCCTCTGCTCTGTATAGTCCTCGTGCTCCTGGATGCCAGTCTGCCTCCTGACCTACATCTCAGCCTGGGGCAGAGAGAAAGGAAGACCAGATTTGTATAAGAGCCTCAGCACCTTGTTCTTGTTCCTTTTGCTTCTTCTTCTCCAGCTTCCTCTCTTTGACGCTGCGGAGGTTGGCCTTCCCAATGCCCCCAGCCTGGCGAATGGATTCCAGGAGACTGGCACGCCCAGTTGAGGGGTTCACCACCTCCTTTGGGGCTCCCTGGACTGAAGCTGCAGGGAAAGGAAGAACATGCGTCAGCCCCAAGCCCACCTGAATCCCCACAGAAAGTGCTGCTAATGTCCTGCCATCTTCTTTTTGGGACTGACACAGACACTTTCAATCACAGGCTCACACTGAGCTCAGCCAGCAAGAGGCCTGCCAAGATGAAACTGAAGGCCTGCAGCCCCACAGGCAGGCAGGAGCAGCTTCCCTCTTCTGCCAAGAGGCCGTTCTAGAAGGGCACTGAGGGCATGAGCTGAAGCTAGGGAGTTGAATTAGATTCTGCTGGTGAAGCAGGTGGAGGTGTACAGCTCTTACCTGCAGGCTTGCTGCTGTCCTCACTTGCTGTCCGGGCTGGTTCAGAGGGGGCTGTAGGTTGTGGCAGGGGTGGTGGGGGAGGCACAATAGTTGGTGTAACAGGAGGAGGTGGGGGAGGAGGTGGTGGGGGAGGTGGCAAGAGCCCAGGATCCTGAAGGTCTGAAAGATGAAAGAAGTTGCATCTGAACAGTCTCAGAAGACATCAGTCACAGAGCTTCAGCTGAGAGCGTTCCATGCCTCAGCAGCAACTGATAGAAGACCCTCAGCATGCACCATGCATCACAGCGCTTTCACCCTGTGCATCACCCCTTACAGCATATACAACCAAGGCAAGGGTTGAGATTCACTATGTTCCCCAGCTCCATTCCACTGGGCCTGTCCAGCTCACCCAAGAGACTCCTTGCTGACCTGAGGCCAGTCCTTCACTGCACACTGCTCTTTTGCCCCTGCAGTCACCTGTGGTGAGTCTGCTCAGAGTCTGGCCAGCACTTGAGCAGGCTGCAGCTTTGACTCAGATCCAAATGCACCCTTCTGACCTCTCCACTAAGGGAGTTACCACCTTCTCTCCACTTTCTTTCAGTGAACCCCTCCCCACTTCATCCTTCACAGGGTCCTGGTAATGGTGATTGGAAATACCTGCTTGTGAAGGCTCCACTGACTCAGTGCTGAAAGTGGGTAGCTCTGGAATAGCACTGCTTGGAGCGGATGGTGCGATGCCAGGGCCCAGGTCAGCGCTGTACATGAGATCTGCAGCAATACCAGGCAGGTCTGGCAGGTAGGATGGCACATCAATCTCAGGGACCTGGCCCAGATCTGGCACGTAGAAGTAATTTTCAGCTACCTAAAAGAAACACAAAATAAAAAGAAGTGCAGTGAAGGCACTCCTTTTCCTTGCAGCAAGCAGGGGCACTGCAGAGAACAGCCTGGGAGGCAGTCAAGGCTGGGCCTTGCTACAGTGGCTGGCCCTCAGCTGTCCATACAAGTCTGTGCTCTTGTTTGCTAAACACAATGCTTTCTCCTCCAGTCTGACCTGACAAGCTCCTAGCCTCCTTTCTTCAGCCTCAAACCGCACATTCAACCATACACCTATAAAGCTCTAGGTACAGCTTTACAGGGTGTTTGTTACAAGGTCGGTCATGCAGAGGCAGCATAGACTGGTGCCCTGCCTGCCTCACATCCACACCAAGCACCACACCCCTTTGTTCAGGCTGGTTGGCCTTTCCATTTTCATTAGCAAGTGGCCCTGTCCAGCAGGAACAATGGGGCACAAGCCTTCCCCCAGGCACCTTCCAGCCATGGCACCTCACACCTACTCCTCTACAGAAGTTAGCACAAGGGAGATAGATGATCAAGTGATGGAGTCTCCAAACTCCTCTATAACTTTGAGGTCTAGCAGCAAGGTGAATCATGTTACATGACACTTCTCACACCATCCAGCAAATGACTGAGAAGAGAGACACCTGCCAAGTTTGAGGGCTTCACCTCATCCATTAAGCCCAAATCAGGACTGCAGGCACAAAAATAGGCAAGGTCTTTCTGATAAGCAGGTTACCCTGCAGCTATGTGGGGGCATTCCTCTACTGTTCTCCACCCTATAAAAGCTTTCTCCTCCTCTCAGAAAGCTAGGTCCATACTCTTGACTGGGAAGCAACTGCATCCCCTCAGCTACATCTCACCTGCCGGTCCAGCTGTCCCCTTTCAGTGATGGAGAGAGGAGCATCAAAGAGCTTCTCTTCTGTCTCTGTTTCCAGAGCCACATGGGTCTTGGTCACTGCTCCAGCTAATGGATCCAGGAAAACATACTTCTTGTATCTAGGGCAGAAGGCAAGCACTTCAGCGAGGCCACCTCAACAGTGTTAGTCAAGAAGGACTTGAAGGAGAGCTCCCAACTTGCTCAAGCAGGTGGAACATGTTGGGCCCTCCCTCAATCTCCTTTTAGCCCTTTTTAGCCTCACTCCTCCACAACCAGGAGCCCAGTTGTTCTCCACCCTTCCAGCACATGCATTCATCCTGCAGCAAAGCCCTACCACACTGCCCACCATTACCTAGCTCACCTCCCGCTTTCTGGCCTGAGACTGCCTCAAAACCTTCACCAAGACAACAGTCTCTCCAGGTGCCTTATTAATAAAGGGAAAGGAGGAAAGAAGAAGAGGGGAAATAATCAGTAGCTTGTGAAGAAAGAAGAGGTCCAGCAGCTGAAAGCTCAACTAGGACTTAAAGAAGATCTTCAGTGTAGGCAGAAGGAAGAACCATGAGGCAAAGTCTGATGGGAAAGGGAAGTGCGGTGCAGTGTGTGTGGCAATGGAGATATTAAAGCAGTGACAGTGGTTAAGTTTTGCTGTGAGGAGCCATCAGGAGAAAGAGCAGTACCTAAGCAGGCAAGTGGGGCAGAGGACAAGTGACAGCAGCTCTCAAGGCTGGTGAGAACTTGCAGGAGGAAGACAGAAAAAAATAAGGAAGTGTTAAGCTGAGTTGAAAGCAGGTGAATGAAGGATTCCACCCATAGGTCAGAGTGAGAAAGGGCTGCTAGCTGGGAGCTACCAAAACCTGTCCCATCAGGAGTCTACTAAGCAAGATCCCTAGGAAAGCAAGCAGCACAGCTGCCCTGGGGCAGGGATAGCTCCTCTGAGAACAAGCAGAGACAGGTGGCCAGCACAGTCCTGAGCCAACTCACAGGTTCTCCGTGGTGTTGAAGAGCAGCAGGGAGCTGAGAGAGCTGATGTTCCTTGGGAGGCTGCCAAGACCTTCTTCTGCATCATCTTCCTGGTGAATTTTGGTGTTCACACACACTGGGAAGTACTTGAGCTTCTCCTGCAAGAAGACAGATAATGGGTAACAAAACACTAAAAAAAAAAAGCCAATGGGACAGCTCTCCCCAGCCACCAAAACCCACAGTACTGGTTCCACTACCAAGTCTGGGAATCCTACTTCTCCCTCTCTACCTCCGTTTGAGAAAGAAAGCACGTGGACAACACTGCAACCCCAGGTGATGAATCTCATCCGTTCAGGCCCATGGAATATGCTTTTGGTGCTACAGATGGGTTATGCTGTTGGTGTTTCAATGGCAAGAATCCATCAAAATATAACGGCCATTTAGGTTCTTATAACCAGCAGGAGGGATTGAGCATCTCTATCTGAACTAAGCATTTGTTATAGTGTCTCCAGCTGGGAGATACGACACATTTTCATGCAAGCAGAGCCCCCAAACATCTCTGTTACCTCCCCTCTTCTGCCTTCACCTGATGTTTTAGGAGAGGTGATCCCACTGGTGGGGTATGCAGAGAAGGGAAAAGAAGGTTAGGGAAAAATTGCATGCCTTCACTAGGCAAGAGATCAGGCAGAAGGGAGTATGCAGGGTGGAACGTGCCAGATGGTTTTGCAAAGCCTGAGGGATTTGCAGGAGTTTTCAACTCTAATGAACTGAAATCTCCTTTCTCTTGGTTCTAAAACTTCATGCATAATATATAGAACTCCCTTTAGAAAAGAACTTATTGCATCTGAACTGCTTGACTTTTATAGAGCACAGGAATTGCCATCCCAGATCAGACCAGCGTTTCAGCTAGCATGACAGCATCCGCTGCCAGATGCTCTGGGGGGATGATGTTCAGTGACCACAACACACTGCTGCATGCACAGCACTACAGAGAGGAAAGGAATTTGTCCCTGAACCCAGAGAAAGCCTATGAAACAGCAAACTCTCATCCTAGACCTCTCCCCACATCCCTCCTCAGCACCTTCACAATTCTTTCTTCAGTCAAACTGGGACAAGCAGCAGCCTCACAGCTCCATGCTGATACAGCTCCCAGTGCTGCCCGCAGCCTTCTACTGCTTCGCTACTTCCAGCATCACCAGATGTACTTTGTACTTGCAGTGGGGAATTGGAGACCATTGCTGGTTCAATTTTAAGACCACAGCTCAGCAACATAAGCAGTTTCCACTGATGGAAATTTCAGGTTTGAATTGGGTAGTCAGAAATCCTGGGAAATGGCTTAGTCACAGCTCAGCAAATCCACTACAAGTCTGTATGGTGCTCCGAGTCTACAAACGCTGTGGGAAAAGACTGTGAGGTTTTGATTTTTGTTTCCTCCAAATAACAGATTCCAACTTGTGAAAAATACGCTGAAATAAACACCTTGCATTTCTGCAGCAGCAAATAGGCAAAAATACACGAGTAAATTGTTATTTAGAGACTCTAGGATCAGAGATTCAGAAATAAAGGTTCTTTTTGATCATTAATATTCATTTTGCAGCGTTTAATTTTTTAAGCATGAGGGAGTACTGATGTTTCTGCAGACTGTTCACACACACTTAGCCCTCGAGTCAAATATATATTTCTTTACTTCTCTCTTTGTGGATTCCAATTAGCATTGGAAGGCTGTGCGTCACTTTAAGGGTGGAGCAACAAACCAACCATTACCTACGTTTACTTATAAGTCTAATCTAAAGGTAGTTACAAAAGCACCAAGCGTACTACTCTGAAATGTAAATCCTTTTAATTTAAATGCCACCAAAACGCAAGCCTTAAAATACCTAGATCTGTTTTGCTATTTAGAATAGGTACCTGTCATTAATAATACTATCCTGCAACTGTGAACTCTGCAAGTTGATGCATCATTTAAGAGTGAGTTTTCTTAAAGTGACAGGAAGACCAAAAGCCAAAGGTTCAGCAGCCTCAATGTACTGAAGTCGTGGAGTGTGCTTGAATGCTTCAACACCTGAACATGGTGATTTGGCACCCAGCAGGATGGTCTATGATGCACTTCCAGCCACTTTTCTCCCTAAGAACCTATGATTAACAATATATAAGTCACACTAGTTCTTAGGTTTAATTAACACGCAACCTTACGATGGGAATTGGAGTGATGCATCTGAAACCCCCTTCTCTCTCATGCTAATGGAGGCTAACTGGAAATGCAGTTAAAGGTTAGAAAGTGCCTGCCTGCACCTATGGTGAACTCTGCAGAGCTCACTGGGCAGCTCAGGTTACTGACACTGCTGAAGTCTAATGAGGTATCTTCAGAAACTTGCAACTGTCAGTCGGACCTCTCCCCAGTCCCAGATGAACCATGTTTCCCACAGTCCAGAGGAAAACCCTGTTTTCCAGCCTCTGGAAGGGTACCTCAACACTCAGACACATCCCACCCACAAACACAGTGCCCAGCACCTCAAAAGCCCTAAAAGCCTGCAGCTAGATCACATTTAACAGTGCCTAGCTGCTAACGCAGCCATGTGCAAAGCAAGTGAGTCAGGCTTAACACAAGGACCCCATCTCCAATGTTCTTATCTGTCAGCACTTATGGTACCAGCCTATGCCTCTGTCCTCTCACCAGCTGAGTCTTCATTTGCTTGTGGAATGGAGGGCAAAAGAGAATTTCCCAGAAGGGAAGCATTTTTAAAATAAAATTGCAGAACCACATACAGTTCTAAGTCAAATGCTTCTGCCCCAGAGCACAAACCCTAAGCACTCAGCACAGGCTGGCATTACTTACCCTCAAAATGACAGGATCAGAGCTTGCTTTCCTGGCAGGGTGTGTGTGTGCATGTGTGTGTGTGTGTGAGTGTGAGTGAAGTTAGCAAAGGCTACTGTGACTGCTCCCAGCAAAAAGGCCCTCATTAGAAGTGAAAACAGGCAGTGAGCCTCTGCTGAAAGCCCTGAATAATTGAGGAGGGTATAAATGCAAACATTAGACTTCTCTCTGTCACATTTCATTACTGCAAGGCACATCATGCTCATGCTCAGCTGTGGATAAGAAGGCCCTGTCACCCTGGACGGTGTTCGGACCACACTGAGCCCCACTGCACAGCAGCTGCCACTCCTGCAGGTCCTTCTATCTTTCATAAGCCAGTTGTCAGCACAGCACTGTCCTACCCCACAAAAGAGTTGTGGGTGACAAAGCCACAGGCCCTCCCAAAAAAGAAATAGTCCAAAGGGAGAACTGAGTCACAGGAGGAGGGAAGAAGCACAAACATACACTGGAGTCTGCAAAAGTCCCTGTGGTGATGGCAGCCTTGATCATGGAGGGCAGAACTCTGCAATGGAACAGGGATCTCCTGAGCGAGGGGAAGGGTGGCACTGCAGGTGAGTGACATAGGCTGCAAAGAAGAGCATGCAGAGCTTACCAGCAGGCAAGTCGAATGGGCATGCCATTTGCTCTTAGTGGAGCCTCTACCAGTTAATTCTCTTTTCAGTCACCTCCCTGTGTGAGGGGCTGTATATCAGCACCCCTCCCTTGCCAATGCCTGTGTACCTCTGCTCCCTGCAGGCTGTCTGACGGGATGGGGCCATCAGACAGCCAGCACAACAGAAGTTGGCTTGCCCCAGCTGGCCGACAACAGGTCCCATGCAGCTGTGCCCTGGCCTACTGCCAGGCCTTGAAGGATGCACAAACCCTGCTCAAGTGTGCCAGCTGTCCATTTGGCCAGCAACTCCACTTCCCGATCTGGCTGAAATATTCATAACTACCTCACTGTACAGAGACCTCAACTCCATTAAAACTCAGGAAGGTTTAGTGTGATAAAACATTCAGTGGCAGGTTTATTTTTGGGCCACGGCATACAAGGATGTGGAAGCAAGTCTCTCAGGGGGAAGAGAGCAAGGAAGCTGAGTTTGAACCCTGATGACAGTTTGAACCCTGACCTGCCAGGAAGAGCACATCTGCTACTCCTGGCACAGCACACATGCAGTAACCTTTACAGATACCAACTTGTTCTCTCTTCTTTCCAATCCAGTTTGACCCAAACTATCGGGGTGTTCCTTTGTATCAAACCTATCACTTCTCAGACCACCCTAAGAAGCATCTCCCCCTCACTCAGTACACAAACAAGAAAGGAATGCCACCTCCTTCAACACTACCTGCTGCAGACAACAGCTGTTCAGCTCCCCACCCATACCTAAAACTCTGGTCTACTTCATCAAGGAGACTTCTCTTTGCTTGTTCATCTCACGGTCTTTTCTCCTCCTCCTTACCTGCAAGGATTTTTCATCCAGCATTCTGTGCTTGCTCTGGATCTTGTGTCTTGGCCATTTCTGTTTAGCTGGGTCTTCTGCACCAGCAAAAATCGAACAGTACTCCTGCAGCCGTTCAGGGGCAGGATACTTGGCACTGGAAAATACCTGAGGAGAGACAAGGAGGGATTTCAAAATCCCAGCAACTAAGAAATCTTCTGCTGCAGAAACAAGTGGAGTAGATTAAGGCACATGATCTGTGCTGCCTGTGGGAATGGAGAGCCTTGGAGTTAACAGGCTCTTAAGGGCTATTTCTGCAGAAACCATCATGAGGGCCATCAATTTTGAAAGTTGAAGTGCCAAAAATTCTCTTTCTCTGCAAGTAACAGGAGGCAGAAAGGCTTCCAAAGTGCAGGAAGGGAACTAGAAACACTGTATTAAATACAGCAGGAATGGTAAAAGGAAGACTTCCACCAGTTTTACACAGCTCACACAGATAAACATGCACTAGAGGGGGAGGCTCTCTATCAGCAGCTTCTATTCAATGCAAGATTGTAAGAACACGAAATGAGAGGGTGTTGGGCATAGCGAAGCACAAAGCTGTTTTATTCCAAAGGTAATAGTTAACGCAACAACTTATGTCGGCCTCGTATGGCCAGGAGCTGGGTAGCCCGTGGGTTTAAGAATCATTAACTGGCCCTGTCAGAAGGGGGACTCTCATCACAGCTCCTGCTCAGCAGCAAGGCACAGAGAAGTGGATGGGCAGCATCTGTTTTTCTGCAGAGCTTGCTTCAGGGATAAAGATAGAAGGTTGAAAGAAGGAGAGAGGCCATACAGCCTTCATTGGAGTCACTACCTTAATAGCCTTCTTGCTGCCCTTGATCTTCTCAATCTTTGCTTGTGCAAGCGTGACTCTCTCACTGATTGCCTGAAGCTGTGCCCGGCTGGTTTCCACCCGCTGAGAGATCCTAAGGAACAAGGACATTGCTTAAGGATAAGAATCTAAAGCCAGAGATTTTTTGGCAAGAGCCAGTCACCACACCAAGAGGAAGGATGTGAATCTCAGTGGTCTGGATTGTTTCACAAGGCAAGATAGTACAGGGTCAGATACTCTTGTCTTGGTCCCGTTAAGAGTTTCTCACGTGCTCCAACATGAAACAAGACAAGTCTGTGATTTTCTGTGCGACATTCTCCTCGCACAGCACAGCCAGAACTGAGTGAAGAAAACCCCATGCCTCACTGCAATTACAGCTAATAAGAAAGTCACAATAAGTTATCAACAGACAACAACCTTCTCAGAAGAGACCCTCCTCCTCTGTACATAACTATGAGGTGCAGCCCCACTTCAAGCTCAAATGCTAACAATTGTTCTGAAGCTTCATCCCTTTAGCAAAACCAGCACAGAATATTTTTGTGACCACACAATCTTTCAGGAGCCACAGTACTTCATTTCAGCATTGTTTTGTAGCAACGAGTTCCAGCGGATCATTTTGTGCCTGGAAAAATCAATCTCGGTCTTATCTTTAAATTCCACCCCCAAGTCCCCCTTTGCATTTAAGCAGAGAACTCCTATGCTCTTTTTTTCGTTCTGTCTGTATAATTCCTTTCAGTAACAAAGGTGACATTAGCACTTTCCAACTCTACCACAGTCTTTTCAAGTATTTTCACCCGGTGCAATGCACTCTCTCAGTAAAAAAATGGATTCCTCTAAAGGCTCCTGCTGGCTGCAGCTACAGAAAAAAACAAAAGTATGAGCAGCCAGCTCACCTTCTTTCATTCTGAAAGACCCCCATTTCTTTCTCTAGCCAGCTTTAAGCGTTTCTGCTTGCTCATAACCATGCATCCCTCTTTCTGAAGGCGTGAAAATCCTCCCTCATGCACAGGGCAGGAGAGCACACAGTTTATTCTACTCTTTTTGAAGTGGGAGATGAGCAAAACTGAACCTCATGAGATCCCGCCTCTCAGTAGCATCCTCCACTTCTTCATCCTTTTACTTTAAATACAGCCTAACAGCTTGTATTTTGTACCAACACTAAGTGCAAATCTGTTCATGATTTCCTTCCCACACCCTCCCACTGTCTCAGCGGAGGAAGTCCACATCGTTTATATACTTGATAGTTCTCAGAGTAGCTTATGTTGTTCCTTTCAGCATGCATTTCCTAGCACCTGTCTGCAGCAAATTCCATGTGTCACAGGGCTGTCCCATTGCCTTGTTTTGTTAAAGCACGAGATGCTTCCCAAGGAACTAAATCTTTTCTAACTGTTGTTTCCAGCCAGTTTTCCCACCTCACAGTTTGCTTCTTTTGCACATGTTTCATAATCGTATTGATTGACCTCATTCCCAGTGCTGCTCCTGGGGGCACCAGCCTATTTTTACTTCCTCCAAAGATGAAAAAAATTGGTCATTTATTTCTGCTTTGCCTCTCTCCCTCATATCAATGATGCAATTTTCCCTCTCACCTGTGAGTAGACCTCTGCCCTAAAAGAACTGAGCAAAGCCTTCTCGAAGCCCAAAGCAGAGAAAACATCAAACAGTCAAACACTTCTAGTCAGCATTCTGCTGACTCCCAGACCCAGGTCTCAGGGGTCAACGAGGCATACTTTTCTCTTCCAAAAGGAAACCTTAAGCAAATACTCATGCGAGCTCAGACCTGAAAACCAGTACCCATTCTCCACCCATTACTCCAGAATGCAAGTAGGCCAAATGAGGAGGCAATTTCTTCTTTCACTACCAGCCCCACCACTCCTTCCCCATGTATCACCTCTTCCTCTACCTTCCCAAGGAACTCAACTACAGCTTCATCCTTCCTTTCTACTCCCAGATAGTTAAGAGTGACTTCAGCCAGCCATAGAATGGCACTATCAGACAGACTGCCTCCTCCCTGCACAAGGGAAACTGGGGAAGCTGTCCAGTGGCAGCTCAGGTGTTTCAAATCACTTTGGCTGCTCCCAGAAGCACCCTGTGATCTGTGATTTCTCCTATGGTCTCTGTTCTAGGATTTGCCAGTCTGACATTAGCACACCTGCCAAAAACCTTCACCTGAGATTCACCTTCACAGAATACAACAGAGAAGGAATACACACCAGAATTGCTTTATTTCTTGCTGACCAAGGTAACTACCACAAAACGATTAAACACTGTTAATCCAACTAATCCATGAAATTCCATCACATGCACAGGTTCCTAGGAATATATGACTGTTACGTGTGCACAGTTAAGTTACAGTCAAAGTGGTGTTTGAAGAGACAAGACACATGAAGGGCTGGAGGGCTGTGTACCCAAGGATTTACAGGGCAAATCCTTTGAAGCAGTGCTGTATTTGGACTTCAGTCTCCATTTAGGAAGGATTGAGTTACTGAGTGCTGTTCATATGAAAGGCAACGGCAGGATGGGCAGGAAGGGTGAATGTTAATAAAATGGTTTGTCACTGCCCCTCAGAATCCTGTTTCCAGGCAGCCGAGAATACCACCACCATCTGAAGCTATCCTGTGCCCATCTTATTAGTCACTGCTGTGTTACTTTGCTCTCGGTACTCTTTTCTGCTTCAGGAGCTCCTGTAGTTAGATTCAACGTGACTTCAGAGCTGCAGAGAAGCAGGAGGTGCACAGGGACAACCCTCCTGTGCACTGGGGACAAGGGAAAAGGGGGCCTGCAGGAGAAAGAATATATTCACCTGCCTTCAAAACCCAGGCACAGAGCCAAGTCAACCTTCCCATCCCAGTGCTTTTCTTTGCGGAAGTAATACATGTGGCAGATTAAATCTATCTAGTGGATTATCTCTTAATCCACAGAGACTTTTATTTTTATCTATGCAGATATTAAAGCCAATCTTTCAGCTGCTTTGACTCAAGCTTTCACATCCTCCATCCCTCTAAAATCTTTATACTGTCAAGCCCCATGCACCCCTCACCTTCAGCTGAGGGCTCCCTTCTCTTAAAGCCTCATGTTCTTCCCCATTTTAGAGAGGACTCCCTCTAAGCACCTAGAGCAGTTCTCAGGAATATTTCCCCCTCTCCTCACTGCTGCCCTGACAGGCAGCATCTTCGAGCCCATCTGTAGCCATGGAGTTTATCATTTCCTATTATCTCCTTAAAACTTCTCTGATAATCCTCATATTCAGGCAGCTACAGAGAAATCTCCTCTGCTTCATCTGTGCCTGTTCAGAGGGGAAAGATTATTGTTCTCTTACTCCCACAGGAAAACACACAAAGAATTTGGGATGTGGCACGAAAGACACATGATGCAATAACAATAACAATATTCCTCTTAGTCTCCAAGCACTCCAAAGTGCCAAGTTAAAATTGAGATTTTTATCACCTGTATTTGCTTGGGATCACACAACATTGGAAAAAAAGAAAAAATTAAAATCAAAGCAGGTTTGAAGGTAGGCTGACAGGTTACTAGAAAGGTGACTGAACAAAGCAGCTTGAGGAAAGACAGAATTGAGCTGGAGGGAAGTATCACAGCAGAAAGAGGTCCTTTGCTGTCCACGTTCAGCACACACACATCACCCAAAAGTGACAGGGACGACAAAACTTGGGACACAGGAGAGAGAAGAGGCGAACTCCACATCAAGGTGAATGAGAAAGGTGAGCCAGCAGAGCCTGGGAGCAAACCTCTCTGGAATACCAAAGAACTTCAATTTCATGTCTGAAGTACAAAAGTAAGTGATCAACCAAGGAGAAAGAACATTACAGAGTAGAATGAGAAACAAAGTTGCACAGGAGGATAAGGCATCCAAAGTATTAAATGACTTCTTTTTTCTTAAATGAGGACTGTTCACACCACAGCAAGTCAGACTTCTGGTCTCCTCCCAGCCTGGGCTCCAGTCCTGAGAGATAGCAGGGAGATGCTTGGCATTGTTATTCTAAACCTAGGTACACACTGTAAATTTGTTCTATAAACCCTTGGCTTTTTGCCTAGAAGTCAAGCTGCTTCCCCCCCCCTCAACAAAGAGTGGCTTTATTAAATTCCTCCGTTACTGCAGGAGGTGTGAATCATAAGGGACAGCATTTATGGTTCTTGAAATTTAGCACATCCCCAGGCTCTACAAGGAGCCTGGTGCTGAAACTGGGTAACGGTGAAGAATAACACCGTTGGGTGCCACGTACCCAAATTACTGGTAGTAAAACCAGCAGGGTTCCACAGCTGATCAATGATATACCATCAGACCTCTAGGAAAAGGTTCAATGGGTTTCCAAAAGGCTGTCAAGACAAGGAGAGACCATGTGCAGCTCAGGGAAAGGAATACATTGTTCCATGATGAAAGCAGAGCAAGGTGGTGCTGAGCCACCAAGTATCCATCTTTCCCCTCATGCTGTAGAGCCCACTTTTCCCTGGATCCCAGGAAATATGTCATCATTCTTTTCTACTACTATTTGTATGCTGTGGCAAAGAGTGACTGTAACTTCCAATTTGTGTAAGAATCTCCTTGGAAGAAGGCCATGGCTCCTCAGGTTGCTGAAGTGATCAACTATCAACCCTGGTACCCATTAATAAGGGCTTATGTGCAGAGTCCACTAAGGCCTAAACAAGCCAAGAGAGCTAGGCTAGAATACCTTACTGCATCCTGGCTGACTAACAAAGAATCATGTTTTATGAGGCACTAGAGCCTTCTTTACAGACAGCCTTACTGCAACAACCAGCACAGCCAGAAACGGGACTGTGAGAAGCTGGAGTCCCCTTCTCACCACTCCCACAGAATGATTCTACCCAGCAGCCAGCAACACTGCAGTATTGAGACAGAGAGGGCAAGAGAAAAGCTGCTAAAACGTTTACTGTTTACAGCAATCCAGGGAAGCGTTCAAAGCCAGCTCACAGTGTCAGTTCACCTCGAAAGTTGGGAAGGCAAAAAGCAAAAATGGACGCTTTTACAGAAAGCCAAACACATTCAGCCACTCAAAGAAAGATCAACTTGTTTGCTTTCTGCTCTCCTCTCTCCTTCATATTTAAGCAGTTTTTAAAGTCTTATTTCATGTCTGAGTAAGTGTAATCAGAAGCTGTCATCATACATCGTCTCTGGCAGAAAGAAATCCCAAGTGAGACAGTGCAATCAATGTTCCTTCCTCCATTAAGGGTTTGGGTATTATACTAATTAATGTTTATCACACTTTGATTGCTCCTTAAGCCTGATTCGCAGGTGTTCCAGCATTCCCATATTGCCCCACTCCCACAATGCCAAACAGCTTTGCAGCCTGGAGAGGGATGAAGGTTGTCAGGTTACCCTCAGCACGATCCGCTCTTCATCGCTCTTCAGAGGACATGTTCTCACCCAAAAGGAACTTCACAAGGTGAAGCAAGAACTTAATTCACTAGGAATTAAGTTTACACAGAAATGGAAACTGTTTTAAATTTTTACCTCTCCATGCAGCACCCACTCCACTGCAGCACTGTTCTCCTCTCCAGAACAGCCTTGTCTTTTTCTTAAAGGCCACAGACAAGATCTTAACCTTCCAGCCTCCCATCCTGCACTGATCTCAAGGTGTACAGCCTTTCTTCTATTTAAAATAAATACATACTGAGTTGAAAGTCTGCGTTTGCAAATAAATCACATAAGCAGGTCTTCTAGTTTAACTATACAAGCTGCTTTTTGATCAAACTACTTTTTCCACATGTTAGGATGTATAACCACAACAGGTTCTACCCTCACAGTGATAACTGCTGGGAAGGATTGTCTAAAGTACTGGGGAAAAGAATGGTTCCTTCTATTATTTCTGCTGGAGTCTTGTAAGTGGCCTTTTGATTTCCTCCACTGGCACTATGGGAGCAAATACTGAATAATACTATGGAGCTGTTTTCCAGATGGCAGCTACAGAAATTGTCTTGAAATACCAGGCAGAAGATGCCTTCAGTAGTGTAACTGGTTTGTTAGCTATATAGTAGTCTTCACTACTCCTTGCAAATTTCTCATGAATGTTTACTCACTTCAATCTTTTTAGTAATAGCCTTAAGTGGTTTTTTTTGTTTGGTTGCTGTGGTTTGTGGTTTTTTAAATCACTACTAAAAGGAAGGTTGCTTCTTGTTTGGACAGAATTTTATGAGACTGTCAAAAGGAAAACACTGAATTTTGTTTCCACACTGCTTGAAGTCACACATCGTATTGTGCAAATAGCCTGAGAAGGTGCTTTGGCATCTTGTAATATTCAATTAATCAACTGTGCACGCAAACATTAGGTTTCTTTTGCTCCTTTCTCTCACTAAAACTCCCCTCTTAGAATGGCCAAAGATCTTCTTTTCTGTTCTCAAAGATCAGAAATTATGCATCACCACACAGAATCACAGGAAACTTCAGGGTGGAATCCAGGTGACCGTGTGGTAAACAGTAGCTTTCTGCTTTTTCTGGATCACTGAGTGTCAAAGGAGCTCCTTCACAGTCTTCATTCTGGCACCATATCTGATTCTACACAAACAATTTCATTATGCCCTTTACTCTTAACCAGGATTTCACTCCACATTTTCCGTCAGCAGTAGTCAGAGAAAACAGATCACTCCAGATCTAAATATCTAATGCGTGCCTTTTCCCAAGTGGGGTTGTCAGAGAAAAATGCATGAGCCACCAGCCCAAACTGGCTGAAGCTTCTGAGCTTCATCTGAATGTGATAACAGGAGCCTAGCACTTACAAGCCCACAGCAGCTTCCCCACCATTTGTCTCACTTGGAGCTACAGCAGCCTTGCTACAACACAGTGATCAAGTAGGGAAGCAAGGCAGACATTTGTGGAGTCTTCCTCATCACAGGAAAGGAAGCCCACCATCATCTCAAGCATGCAGAACAAGACGACAGGCTGGTTTGTAGCAGAAGATCTGGAAGTTCCTTTTTATTCCCAGCTTTTGCAGATAGCACCTAAGCTATCTTTTGAATAAGCTTTGAATCAGTGCTCCTGCCCAAGGTAATCAACATCCAGCCGTGCAACGATGATTAGAACTGATTTAGTAAAAATCCCTGCAGGTTCTACTACACAGGCTGCACTGATGTAAAGATGTTGTACTGGGCTTACCTGGCAAGGTTTTGGTAGAAGGGGCCTGCAGGATGGCTACTGTGAGCAGCCCAGCACTGTCTCATGTTAGATCAGAGCTGCCCCAAAAGGCCCCCATTGCTGCCAGAGCTGAGACACAAGCACTGCTGGGTGTGCCCTGGGACAGCAGATTTAAGGAAGGGGAAAATCTGCTGCACAACAGCAGCTCTGGAAAAGGAGTGCAGAAACGTGAAACACTGGGCACTGAAGGCAGTGCAGGAGGTACTCCAGGCACAGAGCAGAAACTCCCTGTAGCCTAAGTAGATGCCCATGGAGGAGCAGGCTGTGCACATGCAGCCCATGGGCATTATGTGCAGCCATGGAGGAGCCCACGGTGCAGCAGCAGGTGAGGCTCAAAGGAGCTGCAGTCCATGGAGAGCACCTGCAGGAGAAGCCTGAGCTGTCAGAGGGCAGCCCATGGGGGAGCAGGGGTGGAGAGTGACCATGACAGAGCAGCAGAGACTTATGGACTGATGGACTGGTGTTATGGACTGACCACAGCAACTCGCTTCTTCTGTTCAACAGTGATACTTCTCACCATCCTGTGACAACCAATGCTGACTCACAAAATTCCCCTCCAAATTGTCTTACAAAGAAAATACGCCCAACCACGTTAGAATTGTGTTCTCAGAAATAGTTACTAGGTCTTCGCTAGTTAAGAAACCTCACTGCTAACTATATATTTTCCCTTTCTCAACCATGCTTCCAATTTCAATTTCTCCTCATAACAGATCCCTCTCTTTCAAAAAGGGTCTCTTTCTTTCAAAAGAAACATTTATTTCCTTATTTATTGCCAGCAATGCCTTTCACTTCAAAATATTTGCACTTCAGAAACAGGATCTGTTTCATGTTACTTCTTCATTTTCCTATAACCAATTGCATTCACACTTAAATCTCAAAAGGCACCTTCCATGCCTTCCTTGCACCTTCCTTGCCCATCGACAAGCTAATTTGAGCCTATGTGCTTCACAAAATAAGAGTAACTTTTTATCATGTTTTTCATCCAACACCTTTCCTGAGTAATTAAAGTACTTCTAAGAGATTTCTGGTTACTTTTCCCAAAAAACTTTGGGCTCTAGACAGAGGGCTTTTTGTAACCGAGTTGAAAAGCAGAACCTCTCTGCTTTGTTTGACAGCTGCTCTATCATTTCAATGAAGCACTCTGTGGCACATCAGTGATCAGATATCATCTTGAGAACAGTTCTAGACACATGATTTCATTTTCCTCAGCGTCCTTAAAGATTCATCTTCCCTAAGTGGTGACTTGCAAACAGTCATTAAGAATGGAAATATTGCTTTCGTAGCAATACCAGAAAAATTCGTACAGTATACTTTGTAATCCTCCCTCTCCACCGCAAAACTTCAGGACCATAAATTCATACATTCTGCTAGTCCACTCTATTTGTAAAATATTAACACAGAGCAATACCTTCAGCAGCAGCTAATCCCCTAATCCCCAGCTGACAAAGTAAGCATGAAGAATAATAAAAGGTATGATTTTGGCGATGGTTTGTTATTTACTTCATTTCCTAAATTGGCCATATGCTAGAAAGAACAAAGAAAGTCCTGCCTAGTGCTCAGTAACCCAACAGGAGTCAGGAGCTTCTCAAACTGCCTCTCAAAAAAGTCACATAGAAAAGTCCTGAGTTTGGTCTAGAACCAAAAAAATCCAAGATGCCACTTTCAAAAGTGCTGTTGTTGAAGTGAAGCCAAAGATCCTAGTCACTGGGCAAAGCAACAGAAAGAACAAGAAATCTTCAGTTGGGTTTGAAGCCATTACTGAAATGACTGGCATGAGACATACATTTAATTGATAACCAGAGAAGCTATCATTGCAGCACTAGCACTAGGCTGAAGGGCAACAGCATTACCTTCTTTTCTACAAGTAATGTCCCGTCATGCCTCTTAGGCCCCTCAAGCATTTCTTATCTTCAGCCTTGATAGTAGATCTAAAATTAAAATCCTTAAAGTAAAATAAAACCATGTATTTGCCTTTTAAAATACGTATTAATCCAGAATAAGGATTGTATTCTTGAATAAATTAGGAATGGCATTGAACTCAGAAGACACTACATTATCCTCCTGGGGTTTCTCTTTAACACACATTACTTCTGATCCTTCATCCTCTCCTCTCCTTAATGGCAGAGCACAGTAGATTCAATAAATTGATTATTTGGAGGATTTACATTAACAAGTTCTTATTTCTCCTCTATTATCATCTGCAAATCGATCTGCTGTCTCCAAAAGCGCTGTTCTCAACTGTCAGCTGCATTCACACCCAAACTCTAACCTACCCCCTTCTAAAAAGGCCACTGGCAGCACCACAGCCAGTCAAAAAGAAGGACTGCTGAAAGAGAATTTAATCCACCAGTCAAGTGTGAAGAACAGACCTTTGGCACTCCTGTTTCCTCCCCCAACTCTCCCCACAATGCACACACTACCATCTACAAAGGTGGGAGTCAGTAAAACACATTTCAAGCCTCTTGGTGTTATTTTCCAGACAGTTTTCTCCACACTAGATCCCCGATGGAAGTCATGCCTGTAAAACAAAGTGACTTGGTTGCATCTCTTCCTTCAGGGCTGACTGAATAGACAAAACTCATCCATAGGAAGAGAAAATAATTCCAACACATGTGTGAGAGTCCGGCATCTGAAGCTGGTTGAGAAGGTAGAGCTATCACTTTGTATAAGAAAAGAACAACATGACAATTGTGTCATGAAGAGTGGGAGAATCAGACAATACTGCCATACCTGCAGGCTACAAAACATGGAAAAAGGGAAAGATTTTGTTTTTGCTGTTAAATACATACTAACTTGTTAAAATCTGCTCTTCCTTGGTTATTTCCAGAGGGGAAAAATAGCTACAGCCATTTGAGGTAGTAATGGGAAGAATCATCACATCACAGAATCACAGAATGGCCTGGGTTGAAAAGGACCACAACGATCATCCAGTTTCAACCCCCTGCTGTGTGCAGGGTCGCCAACCAGCAGACCAGGCTGCCCAGAGCCACATCCAGCCTGGCCTTGAATGCCTCCAGGGATGGGGCATCCACAGCCTCCTTGAGCAACCTGTTCCAGTGTGTCACCACTCACTGAAAAGTGAAAAACTTCCTCCTAATATCTAACCTAAACCTCCCCTGTGTCAGTTTAAAACCATTCCCCCTCGTCCTATCACTATCCACCCACGTAAACAGCTGTTCCCCCTCCTGCTTATATGCTCCCTTCAAGTACTGGAAGGCCACAGTGAGGTCTCCCCGAAGCCTTCTCCAAGCTAAACAATCCCAGTTCCCTCAACCTTTCCTCACAGGAGAGGTGCTCCCACCCTCTGATCATCTCAGTGGCCCTCCTCTGGACCCGCTCCAAGAGCTCTGCGTCTTTCTTGTACTCGGGGCCCCAGGCCTTGACGCAGTACTGCAGATGGGGACTCAGAAGATCCAAGTAGAGGCAGACAATGCCTCTCTGGATGGAAAAGTTCCTAAGATCTTTTCCAAATCTCTGTTAACATCAACTTCTTGCCTTAGTAGTTTATAGACATAATTTATCGTCAGACAAATCTCAGTCATTACATATCCTATGAAATAGATTCAGTTCCTTCCAAACCACAGCCATCCAGAGCAATTCAAGGAAAGGAAGCTCGCTTGTCTGCACAAACAGCAGTTTCAGAAGGGCAGAAGTTGTGCTAGGATCAGTCCTGGAGAAAGTTCTCAGGGCACAAGAACTGTGGAAATGTATTAGGGAAGCGTACTTAACTTCTGCACGCTAAGAGACTCCGTCATGAGTGCTCTGCGTTAGTCGAGGGTACCACTGGGATGTCAGTACCATTTCTGCACTCTGAGCAGCTCCACTGAATTCCTCAGGGAACAGCACCATAGAAGATAGCATTTCCACCCCTTGACAATTTTTTTTTTCTTTATTTCTCAAAGGGCTCTTAGGTCTCTTCCCATGCAGAAAAGCCTTCCGCTTTAGGGGTAAGTGTGAGATTCTTTTCTGACATACCTGTACAGCACCAGGGATACAACATCACCACTATTGTTTCTGGATTTGCTACTCTCAGGCTCTAGGAAACTACCACTTCCAGCCATTAACAACCTCACTGCATTAACAAATCAGACTATTCTGAACTCCATAAGCTTCTACAAGCATTGCTACAATTCCATAGTGTTTGGACTTCATGCTACCTTTTCATTCCAGAAAAAGTTTAGTAAGCAACTACATTAATAACAGAGAGCTATAAGCTCATTGGTTTCCACTTCTCAAAATGGTTGAGAGAAGGGGTAATTAAATCTCTATATTTTTTGTTACAGGACAGTTCACTAAAGTTTAAGCCAATTTATAGCTGTTAAGGTACACAGAATGACCCATCCATCAACTCAGTCACAGCTATGACCTCGAATTGACTGTGTTTTAAAATATTTGTTGAAAGCAATGTTTATCAAGATAATTACTTCCCACATTCACAAATGAGTTTAATGTTTGCTTCTTTTGGTCTTCCTGCCACAGCTTTTATTTCCGTAAATGATTTTGAAACTAGCTTTATCTGTTTTCCAAGATAGCGAATAATAAAGAATGGCAGCTACTACATATGGCAACTCTCATGTTAAAATTACAGCTCTTTAAAAATTGTAGAGAAATTAAGCTAAGCCATAGGGAATCTATACATGGTAGTAAACTCATTTTAGCCTACAGATACACAAAAGCCCATTACAAACCAAAAGCAATAAAAGTTGAGTCAGAAAACCAATACAATCTGCATGCAATTGGGCTAAACATTTATCTGATTCTCTTTACCACTTGTCTTTTGTACTGCACATGCCATGTGTTTTGATCAAAGCGCCTTATGTTTCCATTAGATATTCTATCACTAGGAAGGGCCCCTAGAATTATAGAGAGAATCCACTCAAGAGTTTGAAATCATTGCCTGACTTCTTATTCAAAGCAGCCGTGAGACCAAATTCAGGAGTGGGAAAACACTTCTGAAACTTTTGCTTTTTTTTCTTTTTTTTTTAAACTACTTACAGCAAACTGATATATCATCAGTTTAGTATGATTGCACCTAAGCCACTCTTTATTTTTAGTAACTGAGATTATAGCTAAGGCTTCTGCTCCCTTTCGTGCTCCTTTCAGCCACTTCATCAGCCTGGACACAATTTTCCCTCATTTTGTTTTCAGATATGAAATGAAGCATGAAGAGCCCTTCTTCCCCAAAGAATGTTTTCTGTAGCTAATGCAAAGTCATCTCATGCTTTGAGAATGCTTTGCATTAATGCCCAGACTGAGTCTCTCAGTTATTCATTAAAACATACTTCTATTTGCACACTTACCATTAGGTGTGACAAGTTTAAGTCTGCTTGGAGGAGGATATTGAGGGTGAAGCACTTCAATCATTTCTTTAAATTGCTCATTTTAAGCTACGCTGAAGGCTTTGTTAGCATAAAGAAGGCTACAGCTTATCAAGTTCAAGCCTGCCTTTCAATCTCTTAAAGCAGAACAGATTGATCAGTGTCTTTTTGGGGGAATGGGATTCAAAGATAAACAGACTGCTAGTGATAGAAAATGGTGTGGAAGAGCCGATGTTAGACTTAGAGCAGGGGCTTAAGTAACCATCACTACATTTCAATGACAACGCCATAAAAAGAACCTTGCAGAGTCAAATTTAGCATTCTGTTCTTCTCCTTCAAAAGACACATTTAATCTCTGGAAGTCCAAAAGACACAGATTTTCAGCACTCTGTGAAATGAGCAAGAATTCTGTCCATCACGTTTGTTTCATTCTTTATGGAAATATCTTTCAAGGACTTAATACCATTTGGTCTCACATTCCTACTACTCCATTTTCATTTCAAGCTGTGACAGCTGTAACTATGCTCCCCACCTCGTCACCCCATAGAGCTGTCAAGGTATCTGAATGGAGCCTTGGTCTCATATCATATGAAGTTTTAAGCTTAGGGATTTTAGCAGCATTCAGAAAATCTTAATCTGGACTCCTACAGAAAATTCACTATCCCTTCCCCCTCCTTGAGTACATGGGATGGTTGCTCTTGCTAGCTGCCATCAGCCATCCAGGCACATTGAACTGATCTTCTCATGTATCAACTCTTAAAGCCTTTCCCAATAGCTCTGGAATATCTCTCAAGCTCCACTTTACAAGCTTTCAAATTCAGCTTCTAGAAAAACACAAGAGCTAAAACTTCTGAGCAGTTTCTTACAAACAGCATGCTACATTTACAAAAATTAACTGGACCCATCTCTACAACAACAATCAACATCTGCAGGCATCTTTCCTCTATCTTCTCCAAGCTCCATGTCCCCATAGCTGTAAACCCCACACCCACTCCTTTACGTCACCATTTCTGCTTTACCTTCCTAACAATGAATGACTGCACCTAGGGCATTTCAGGAGAGAGGTCTGAAACTGAACTGGACCAGCATCTTCTCTCAGATGGCCCCTGGGAAGCCTTCAAAGTATAATGGGGTGACTTGTTGCTTTACAAGGGTCTTGTCACTTTCAAAGGTTCAGGTTGGATATTAGGAAACATTTCTTCTCAGAAAGAGTGGTGCTGCAGTGGCACAGGCTCAGGGAGGTGGTGGAGTCACCATTCCCTAAAGATGTTCAAGAAACATGTGGATGTGGCAGTGAGGGATGTGGTCACTGTGTATATGGGGTGGGCTGACAGTTGGACTGGATGATCTTAGAAGTCATTCATTGTAGTCATTCATTTCCACTACTGATGATCCAGATTAATGATGGAAAAGAAGTGGGGGAACATCCAAATGCAATTAAGATTTTGTCTGCGTTTTCTATTTCAATCCAGACTGACATGCAATCATTGTCAAAGCTCATTCCAGGGCACACATCTCACAGAGCACTTCCTCTCTATATCTCAATGTTATTCCTGTCCCAAACTTTCTTTAGGGCTCTGTTGTCCATGAGAAATTACTGCAGAACTTATGATTTGATTATAGGCAAAGGAGACTACAACCTTGATAATGACATTCCACACCAAGTAATTGTTTTCTTTCTACTGCTATCACAGTAAATGAGATAACTCGGATAGGCAATTTCCCACAAATCTGTTATACAAAAGTGTACAGTCTGAATAATGAGCTGACATATTAGAGGTTATTAACATCTCCTGGCAATAAAATCTCTCTCCAGAAACTGAGAAATCCCAAAGGCCTCACTTACCAAGGGGCTATCTCAGAAAACCTAAACCCATCACCATTTTTAAGTACTTATCAGAATAACGTTTTTGTAAAAAAATAAAAATCCACAACACATGATTCCAACACACGCTTTCACTCAGAAAACACTGGTAATAAAGTAATAAACAGATGAGATACCATTAAATGAGTGTTAAAGTTGGTCATTCCTCCTACTGCAGCCTATGTCAATAGTCATCCTTAGATGTCCAAGAGTTAAACTCATATAGATATTATGCCACATTGGATCTGTTAGAATATTTATGTTTTCAGCAGTAATTATATGTATTAAAATCTCAGTAGCTGCAGGCAATGAATTTGGTCCTCTGCAGCTTCCACTGCAGATTAATTACATGAATTCAGTTAACATATACAAAGTAAGAGCTTCCATTACTCCAAAACACAAACCCCAGAAAGTACATCCAGCCTCTTAATCTCCTCACACAGTGGTTTCAGCACCAAGTGGACAGGACTTCCTAAGAGTCCTAACTAGACTGTTAACAGCAGTGACAGAAGACATCAATTTGCCTGGCAAATAAGAGCCTGCCTGGGTCAGTGCTTTCCCCATGCAGAACATGGTACTTTACTGTTCTCCACTCAAAGGATGTAGGATGGGTCTCTGCTCCCATGGTTTAGGAACATGACCCAGAGGGATGCTGCCCTCTTACTGATTCCATCTCACAGCCCAGGTGCACTGTTAGCAAGGCACAGAGGGTTAATTTCTATGGGTTGCCAGATCTGCTCTCCAGTGCCTTCCCCAGTGCATCACTGGGTCTCAGCTATAATTGACGCAATTTTTTGCACCTGTACATTCCTTAAGCTCTACAAAATAATGAACTTCCCCAAGTACCCCATTCACCACATAACTCGCCATAGCTAAATCCAACAGCAAATCAGTTTGTCTGAAAGCATTTTGAGAAATAACAGCTTGGCAGAAATTTCTCACGGTGATTTCCCAGAACAGTCTTCCTGTAACCACAACAGTACCACAGCTACCCTCAGTCATTCACCAAATGAAGAGAGGAAAAGCTCACCTCCCTTGCACAAATGCCCTTGACGGACATTTTCATTTGTAGAATTCATACCCATCTACCATGTCAGCAACAACTCAAAGCAGAAACTTTGATGAACTAACGTGGATAAAATAATTATCTGTGGAAAGATTCCTATTTCCACAGAAAGTAAGGGAGATTCTTTCACTGCACTTTCCACAAATTACAAACTGGCTTGCCACTCTCAGAAGCACACTACCAACCCAATGGTTTCTACAAAACAGTATTACAAAGATGCAGATGTTCTGATGCTGAAGTAATGAGTTTGACACACTCAGCTGAGACTGCCAGAACGAACAAGTTTCCTCTCTGTCAACACTGCCAAGCATTTTGCAGATCAGAGCAGCCAGCTTCCCCAGATAAGGCAGCTCCTTCCTGGAAATGGAAGATAGAGCGGCCTTATCTCAGGATAGGGAAGAAAAAAGGTCACTCTTCACTAAAAGGCAAAGTTCTCACCTTGAAAGCTCTGCCCCTTGATTAGCATGGGACAACCAAGGTCATGGAACTTTTAATCAGATGCCTGCGTAATTACTAAATCATTATTAATTATATCGGAGAGGTAAGACCTCAGAGGAAAGGCAAAGCAAACAAAAAGCCCAATGAAGCCTTCTCTGCTGTTGGAAAAAAATTGGTAATTAAAAGTCATGAGTGCACCGAAGAACGAAGGAACAGCATCGCAGTCACTGCTCAGGACTCAGAAGTGACTTGCATACAAAACAACAGGCTTGCCTCCCTAGGGAAATTACAGGACACTGTGTTGCAAAGCAGCGAGCTTAAAAAAAAAACAACAGGGAAGGAACGGGGAGGGGGGGTTGGGAAGAGAAGGAAGAAACACTTCTATATTATCAGTAGCTTTATTTGACCCACAGAGAGGGACAGCACTGCCAATCAGTCCCAGGCTTGAGGGGTGGCTTCCTGATATTTGTAGCAGCTCTGTAAAGTCTTTTCCCATCCTTATGTCACGAGTTGCCATACTGAGAAGCACACAAAAGAATGAGGCCTTGTGTTCAGTTAAGTCCAGCCTACACACAGCCCTGTCCAGGAGCCCTTCAGCCCCTGTCCAAAGAAAGATTCTTCCAAAGAAAAGCCGTTATTTACTCAGTAACCTGAGCTCAGCCTTCATGACTGCCCTGCCTTCAGAGGCTGTTTTTCAAAGTATTGCTATCAAAAACTGAAGGACTGCAAACTGCCCTTAAAAAAGCAATCAAACAAAGAAACAATTCAAAAGAAAGAAATATCATATTCCTACTCACACCATAATAAATCATAAGAGGCAATGATGGGCCCCACTGAAACCAAAGCAAGTGTTCTTGCCTCTCAGCTTCAGTATTGATCTTCTGGTTTCCATATCAATGATATGACATGCTGTCTCCAGGCACTGAGATATCAAAGATGGCTTCAGATGAAGAAGACACTAGATAAACTATAATTTGCAAGAAAACCCAAGAATCTTTCTGATCTGCTATATAAATAGTCTTACAGATCTATCTATGTAAAGATGACTGTGTGCAAGAAGTGGCAGGCCTGGGTTGAATTGCTGAAGACACCAGGTTAGATAAGATCATGAGATCCTGATGAGAAGAACGGGCACTAATGCACTCTACTCTTGTAACAATATACAAAAACAGAGTTTAAAAGTAGCTCAAGAGCAGTTTGCAAGTCCAGAGATCAGAACAAAGAGACATTTTCTACTCCACTGCTCCAAGTACAGTAACTCAGAAAGACACACCTTCAAAATATTTCAAATTAGAAAGTCTTCCTTTTAAAATACAACCAAGAAAGAATCAAAGATACTCAGAGCTGAATAGCAATGCAATTTGTGTGAATCTGCAACTGAATTAGAAACTAATAACAAACAACCTCTTGCAAACGCAAGACATTCAATTATGCCTAACTTTGACAGTACCTGAATCCAATAACCTTTTATTGAAGTGCATTTGGACCTTTTCTGAAATTCCATTGCTTGCCAACGCAATGCATTTTCACTGCATTAGCTTTATCACAGAAGTCCATTTTCAAGTGCTGAATGCTAGCCCCCACCTCCACCTCTATGTGAAAGAACCCACCTGTTGAAAATATCACCTGACACCTTTTGCAGGTACTGAAGTGCATCTGCCACCTGCTGAACAGCCTCTTCTCTGCGCAAGTCTGGTTGGATCAGGGGGACGGAATATGTCTGCCCTTCCAGAAAGTGCTTCTGGGCCACGGTAGTCATTGTGCCTAAAGGAAAGAACAAAAAGAACATCATAGCAAACAGTCTTCTATTGTATCACTCTTCTACTGTATCACAGCTTTTACTTAGAGACTTCACCCTTTGCCCACCCAACTATTTTAGGAAAGTGTTTGCAAGGTCATCAACGAGCTGATGAGGAAGGCACATTTTAAGGTTGACGGATTGATTTTTTAAAAAACCCAATGTAGCTTTAGTAAAGGTGGGAGCCTTTTGCTTGCCTGAATGGTCTTAGGAACCACAATTTTATTTTTAGCATGATCATTAACAATTTGCTGTTCTGTACTATGCTGAAAACAAAGGCCATGCTTTGGAGCAAAATCAGTTGAGGCTGCTGATGAAGATTTGTCAGAAATCACCCTGTCCTCTCCTCCCATTCTCATATTCCAGATGGATACATTTCAGGTCATGCAACTCTATTAGCAAAACACAGCATTTCATTTTCCACTTCTGCTCCAAGAAACCCAAGAACTGCTCCCTTCCAAGAACAGCAGCTAAAAAAACAACAGGGCACGCATGTACACACATGTCCTTGCTCCAAGTAGGTTAATGAGACTTCTTCCATTCTGAGACTCCCAGGAGCAGCTCATTACTTCTGGTAACTGGCTTATTCTTTGGTAACTATCTTGAAAAAAAGACTCCTTATTTCAGGATCCTTTCACAGTCCCTCATGTCCCTTCCTCCAATGTTCCCTCAGCCTGCCTCCCATGCTTTGGTGCACAAAAACAACAAAAAGTTCCTGGGACATAGAGGAGGGTGTTGAAATTTGTTTATCTGATCATATTAGTAATTGTAAACTCACAAATACAAACTGCTTGGACAGTCTGATCTAACAGAGGCAAGTGTCCATATATTTTTCTGAAGCTTTGCTATTAGGCCTAAGCAAATCCTTTCAAATATGTTGTCTGCATGTGTCGTGCTCACTCAGACTATAAAAGACCCAGTCTACATACAGCTGCTCACTATGAGTTTTCATCATGCAGTGTGCTGTACATCAGCACAAGCAAATATTCACTCAGCCGAATGGAAACAAACAAAAGCAGGATGGCAGTATGAGGTATCAGGAATGGACAGATTTGTCTCAGGATGCACACGTTCCCCTGTGGCACTTGGAGGTTACCAGGAGCTGCTCCAGGGAGCACTGCGGTGTGCAAACAGCATCATGGTTGCTGCACCCTCATTAATGACAGAGGAAGGCTCTCCCCTTTCCCAAAGGAGGGCATGCAGAGGAGCTTAAAAAAACGCAGAAACACAAGTGAGGTTGGAGGAATTCAGAAAACAAGGGCCTGAAGAGACAGCTGCAGCATCAACCAGCAGCTGAGCAGGTGAAAATTACAGGGATCTTCACACACTCTTTAATTTCCCTGCCTTGCTGCACAAAAGGCAAGGCTATCAGATTAGATGAGCCTGCAGACATTCCTGCAGCACCCCCCTCTGAATTCACCATTTTTGATCCTACTGTACCATCTCGAAATGTGGTATGTCTTTTTTTTTTAAGCGAAGTGAAAAAGGAGAAGGAAACCAAGGAGAGCCATAGACAACAAATTTGCAAAATCAAGCCCAGCCATCAGAAGGCTTGGCGCTGCCACAGGAAGCCCGGGCCCATTCTGTTTCACTTCATGCATCACTGGCAGCAGGCTCTGAATCCACCCTCTTTAGCAGCAATGTTTGCACACTGATTAGACTTTGTGACTGTGCCTATTCAGCAGACAGGAAATTATTATTTTGACTTGTAAAGCATACAAGTTAATCTGAAAAGGAGGGCGGCTAATTCTCAGATGGCGTTTTTTCATTTGCTGACCGTAACCAAGCTTGAATCCTTTTGCTTTCAGATCTCTGACCAGAGTGACCAAGTGGAACAAAGCGACAGGCGAGCACAGTGAGCGTGCAGCTACAACGTACTTCAGCTTCAGCAGCAAAACAAGTTTATGATCCTGCCTGTCACTGGTCACAACTCATTCGTTGCATCGATACTGCTGAGTTTCGCGATGCCTATTTTAAACTCGGATCAGTTCAATGACCCAATTTACTGCAGCCAGAGAAACAGCTGTAATTGCCCAGCCATGAGACAAAGCGGGAAGCGGGGGCAAGAAGGGGATTTGTTAAACTTGCTTATCAAAACCATTACCATGTAATCCTGCCCCAGAGGATAACAAGGGCAAGCTTCTCACCTCAGGAGCTGGATGAGATTATTCAGCCCCAATATCATTTCCCAGATTCTCACCAATCCTAATGCTTTCGGTGACCTTTCTAAAGCCACACTCCATCCAGCAGCCAATGCACAGAAGCCTATGCTCTGAAGCAGCACTTCCCCAGCCACTACCAAGCTGTTTCTCTCCTTGCACCTAGAAGTTACAGATTGCCTTTCAGGTTCCAGTGCCTTGCAAAAAACAAACTCGCACTGGTGGAGCAAAGTAGGAAAAGCCCGAGGTGTTCCTGCTTGTGTTCTTATTATTTTGGCAATCAGCAAACTTCAGCTTCACAGGCTCTTGACACAGCCTCTCACATGAGCTCCCCATTCTCACCTTTCCGAAAAAAATCCACCAGACTGGAGAGATGTGGCAGACTCTGTAAGAACCTGCTGTCAGATACAAGAGACGATTCTTTCCGTGCAAGGTAACAAATAACAAGTTTAAAGCAAGAAGGAGCAAAAACAGCAACAGATTTCTAAATGACCAGAAGGGCAAAATCCCTTGCTACAGCTGTTATTACATTTTCTGAGCAAACCAACTGGGGAAGCAAGCCAGTTTTACAAGCGCTCTGAGTAATGCCTGACTGTGTGCTTAGAATAACAGCAGGACTGCTTCTTCCAACAGAAGGGGCCTCCAGGTACAAGGAAGATTTTAATGGGAAAAATTCAAAGTATTGCCAACCAAAGGCAGGAAGGGAAGCAAAGACCAAATGTCACTCAGCAAGACTGATTCCTCCTTGATCACAGCCATCAGTGTAGCAAAAAAGGAGCAGCCAATCTCCTTAACCATATTCCATTATCACAATCAATAATTACAAAAAAACAAAGTGCTGCAGAGGAGAAATATCTCAGCTTCCCCATCCTGCCCAACAGACACCAAGCCTTCACTTAACACACACCAAAGATACAAATAAACTCTTCACGTCTTTCACCTAGAAGTGCCTTCCAGAGGAGCAATAAACTGGTTTCAGTATCATTCCAGATTTTTAGAGAGGAGCTAGCATGTGTCAGCAGAAAGCACTGTATCCTGAAATTATGAAGGCAGGCCAACAAGAAATGCTCTGACGCTGCAGTGAGAAATGGGCATATAAAGCCCCAAGGCAAGTATGATTCAGAAAAGCAGATGTCAGATCACCCAGGAGATTTCATCATTAGTGGTATGACCACCTGTGGGCCACACAAGGCAGAGCAAGCGGCACGAAGGCTCTTTTTTTTGTGATCAAAGAGGCTCTGGAGAAGAGCTGAAGCATCCGGGAGCTCCAGCCAGTTTTTATTCAATTATTTTTTCTATGTCAACTTTCAAGATCAAGAAAAATGTGTTCTTGTGTTATATAATAACCACATTTGCCTTATTAAGCTGCAAAGAATGAGAAAATGATTGCTTTCTCACCGCACCTCCTGCTTACGTGTGCGATATCCTGATTTGGAAGCTCTGGCTTGAGCTAGTGATTGTTCACATTTGCACTGCTGCCTGAAGCTGTGCCTTTAACCTCAAGTAAGCTGGGATAAAGGCTGTCGGAGCTGCTGACTATCTTCTATGCACAAAGCCAGTCCCTTCTCAGCTCCAACACTCGCTCTAGCAAAAGCTGATGGAAACAACAGCAGCAGGAAAGGCAACATAAGGCTCTCACAGACTGTCTTATCTTTCCAAAAAACTTGCACCAAGATACATACAAGCTGAGCATTCCAGGTTTTCCAGGTATCTGCAACCAGTCAGACTATTCAACCACCACAGCCAAGTCTAATAAATACTCCAATAGCTACAGATAGACTTGCAGCTCTCTGAAGCCACTGAAGAAAGCATACAATTGATCACTCGAAGTAGAGAAATACTCCTCCTACTTTGCTCCCTCTGAGACCAAGAAAGAAACTCCTTACACAGAGGCTAAGCCCAGGAGAACTTGTTACACAGCAAATAGAGTCTGTAAGAGAAGGAAAACTCCTTCAAAATAAAGCTCCATGGAGGAGATCATTGAGATGATTATCTGCAAACAAAAAAAAACCCTCACAACCTTATAAAACCTTAATTCTATAAGGGAACACAAACAAACACACGGATTAATAATTTGCCTTCCCTCAGCACAGGGAGAGACTGCTATATGTACAAGCACTTATCAGACACGTACTTAGCTGCAAAAATGAAGGAGAATAAAAGCAAGCCACCAACAATACTTGCTTCCTTAACATGCTCCAAGGGATAAAAAGGGGTCAGGGGAAGAACAGCACTTAAATACTTTGGAAAAAAAAAATAAAAATCAGTGTGTGTTCTTCAAAGATACAAGAGCTGTTTCAGAAATTGCTGTGCTGCTGCTTCTATCTCTGCACTGGAAAGGCAGAACCGAGTAACAGCCTTTAATTTCCACATGCAGTAACAGCCCCAAGAAGAAGTGACACACTCTCTCTAGCCCTCTGCCTCCCCTTTGTAGGTCTCCAACAAAAGATCAGTGACTACCTGCAAGGACACAGAGACAAGAAACGTGCAATAAAGTCTGCAATGTGCAATAAAGATCCTCCATCACACCATCACCAGCAGGATGGTTCCATGCTGGGAACAGACCAAGGCACAAATGCACTGTGGGTTAAAGTTAACACCCAGAAGATGGAACAGAGACAGATCTGGGGTACAGCTTATCACACTGCTCTGTCTCCTTTAATAGAGGAAAGTAACATCTGTAACTTGGTATGTATTTCCATGAGGTGATGGTTTCATCACGGCCCCTATGCTAAGTTTTTTTTGGGGGGGGGGGGGGGTCAGGAGGGGAGGGAGGAAGAGAGAAGCACTTTGTTAAGAGGATGAAAAGTCTATTTATATTTTTTAATTAAACATGTTCTACAGTGTTATTAAGCAGCAATCAAAGATGCAGATGGTGCTGATTTGATTGGTGAGAGGTGCACTGTGCTGAATATTAAGGAAGTCTGCCCCTATAAATAGGTCTAATCACCATCTGAAGGCTGGAAGGCAGTGATGAAAGAAAGCATTAATAAGACCATAATTAGGCCCTGTAGCAGGCTGTACTCCACCAGGGTGCTCATGTTACTCGACATTTCTCGTAGTAGCATCCTCAAAACTCCATTGTAGACATGACTGTTTTGACTCAAGACCTGTAGTAGCTATTTTGACAAAGCTATGAAGAGTAGGGTTTCTTCATCGTGGCAGGGCCTGGTGCCTGTCAAGATTTTATTCCTAGTATCACTTCTGGACCAAAGGAGCTCTCAGTTCCAGCCGTTCCCACTCTGCCTACTCTCAACCACTGAATTGGAGCTGCTCAGCCACAGAGACAGGCTGGATACTGAGCAGCTTTGGATGCTATCACTGTCTCTCAAAGGAGCAGAAAACATAAAGGCCAGATCTGTATCACAAAGCTCACCCAGCTGCAGCTGTAAAAGCCATGTTCAGTTCTGTGCTCCAGAGTTAGAAAGTGAGATACTTATTCAGGATCAACCACCTCATACTTTCAGCCTGGCTTTGTGGGCCAGTATCCTGCTAGGAAATGATGGGAGCAAAGTGATCTCACCTCATCAGTCCTAGCAGCAGCTGGGGGAAAAGTTTTTTGTGCCACTCAGGTTAACAAAGCCACTACTAACCACCACACAGTTCTCCATTTCCACGTGGTGGGGACCTACTGGCAGTTGGCACTGCATGGTGCCGTGCACATGCAGGCACTATGCAATCATCATGTTGCACCATAAGACATGGTCAAAGACCTACAATATAATTGGCTACTTCTGTTTTTGTCCTACTCTGGTCTTTCTGGATTAAAAGACAATCTCATCTGTATGTGACCCTTCCTGAGTACTCAGAGTTACCAAAAGAAAAGCACTGGCCTGACAAAAAATTTTCTGGGGGAATCATGAGCACTGAACATAACGTAGCCTTTCTCAAGACCACAGAGCCCGTTAAAAACTTTGGCTCTAATACTCTGATTTGAAAGGAACAGTAACTATTGCAGCTATTCAAGACAGATGAAATCTAGGAGCAAGGTGACATTAAGGTAAAGACACTACTGATGGGTAAATAATGCACATAAAGTGAAGGATTTGGTTTCCCACCAGCAGCATTAGCCCTTGGCTCAAATAAGCGTGTGCCTGAACAAATCCACTAGCACACTGGGTGATCACTTTCAAATTCAAATTCTCTCCCTCTTCCCTAAAAACTGCTCCAGCACACTTAAATTGGTTGTTTTTCCACATGCTACTCTGCCCTGTTCCACTTACTATGAAGAATAAGAGTCGAGATTTAAGATCTTTGAGTCCAGCTTTACAATAGCATATGGCAACTCCCAGGCAAATGGCACAATACTTGACATTTAAAGTTGAATCACATAAAATCAGATGACATTAGCTCTCCAGAAGACAGACAAGAGACTATTTTGTAAACAGAAACTGAACAGCAGACACTTAAAGAATTCAGAGCTGCACTTCAGTTCTCTGAGCTCCACAGGCTATGATAGCCTATAAGCCATTATTGTCTTCACAGTAACCTTTCCTCTTAACACAGAGCTTTGCTTTGAGAAGCACAAGCAGTAGCCCTCACTGCCACAAGGACAGAGCTCTGTCATCTGGCTGAGAAAGTCTTGGCCTCTAAGCTGAGGCTGAAAACAGTTTCCTTCAACTGGATACATGAAGCTCATTTTGATGGACAGACGTTGATATCTATCGTTAATCAGACAAGGCACTCTGCTCAACACCCTTGGCTTTCATCATTAATGGAGTCAATCAGGTACTTCAACAAATAATTGATCTTATGCTAAGGCAGCCATCTAAAACTGACCAAAACTACAGTGTTCTAATTACCTGCCTCACCCACCTTCTCTCCCTTAACAAAAGAATACAAAGTAACTAGCTTAGATCCAACTACAGTACGGGCATTTAAATCAAGCTAGTCCCAGCCCAAGCATCCCTACACATCATTCACTCAGTTTCCTAAAAGGAGGCACTTTGTTTTTTGTATGCCTAAACAACACAACAGCTACAGGCTGTGCCTAATGTCCCTTTGAGGTCCATTTCCTTGCAGTAAGTTCTCTTAAATGCTGGAGCGTTTCCACCAGCAAGCCAGCCCAGGACTGCTGCAGAGGTTCCAGCTGAAAGTTTGGTTCAGAAAAAAGAGAGGCTGCCTTCCTTTACTATCAGACCACTGCAACAGGTGCATAATCCAACAGCCATACACTTTCCCAAAGTGTCCTGGGTGATGAGTTGACAAAAAGCTGGCTCAAATGAGAGACATCTGAAGAATCAATAACCCACTAAACAATCTGCTGGATGGACTATTTTCTGGCAAGGGTTATCTTGTGAAGGGGTCCAAGCAGAGCTGAGTAGCTGTAGAAATTGATTTGTAAGTGATACAAATGGAGCAGAAGGGCAAAAGCTCGCTTGATCTTGATTTTCAAGCACAGTCACAGGAAATATCGTAATTTCAGACATAATCCTCCTCTTCCTCTGCAAAGTATCTTTAGTCTTAAAAAACAAAAAAATCCCATTGCTTTCAGGCTTATCTCAGTACTAATTTTCCCCAACCCTCAATTCCTACCATGCTCTTTCACGACTTAGGCCAATCATGTGGTGACTACAGCTACCTGGTACTACCAAACCTAGAAGCCTGACTGCACAGCAATCCCCAGCAATTATCTGCTCCGTTATCCTGCCAATGAACTCCAGAATCGAGAGAAAAGAACACCGCTTTTCATCTGAAAGAATGAAGATTAAAAACTCAGTTTGAATATCCAAAATGATGGAAGAAGGACGGACGACGAGAACAGCCTGTGCTGCTCTGGGAGTGCTGCAGGCATTTTTCTGCCTGAGGGCTCTGGAGGCGTGGCTGTTCCTCCCTAACCAGAGCATTTCAGTAACAAAAAGGCATTCTGGGCAGCCCTTACATCCCAGCTTGCTACTCAGAAGAGACAGACTTAATTAAGTATCACGAGAGCTTGTCAGCCTCTAGCCAACCTTCCTAGAAGAAATCTGGTGAGAGTTGACCGGAGCATCTCTGATTCCCAGGACAACCGAAATGTACAAAGTCTCTACAAAGACATGCCAAAGTCAGTTTGCTTCCAGCCTTTGCTCCTGGCAGGAGCAGCACTACCTGCTCCACTTCCTTTCTCTGCTCAAGGAAGTCTCTCAATTTCAATGGACAGGCAAGAAATAGTGATACTTTCAGCTGGTAACCTAGGAGAGGTCAGTATGGTCTATAGAACATTGCCAGCAATGCCCACTGCACAACCTAAATGAGACAAATAGGTCATCTTCAGCCAGCTGACATTTGACTTAATTACACAAAATGCCACCACCACAGCTGGTACCATCCCATATGCTTTGCCAGAAGCTAGGCTGCAGAAGTCAAGAACCAGCCTACTCTCCCCTGGGGATGGTGGAAAGCCTCTGGGAAAACCTACGTGCTCTACAACCACTCAGCATTGAAACCAAACCACAGAAATTGAGGCATAACACAGCTTCTGCTCTGTACTAAAATAAATACCAGAAAGTGCTCATCGGTGCTAGATGTGGATTCACAATGTTCACCACATCCATCAGCAGCCTTTCTTCATATGCACTGCTACATCTAAGACCCTGTGATCTTTTTACTGTTGGCTAATTCCTTTATTTTGAACAAATTAATATAGTAAATGCATTTATCACAACAATGTTTGGGTTCACTTGCAAGCAGTAACAACGTGGTTTTATTTAACCAATAACTACACCACTACAGCTACAAGGTCGTGAGTGGAGAATGCTGCCCTTGTGCAACTTAAAGGCAACACGTATTTTAAATGATTTGGCAGTCCTCTAGATAGTGTACTGTGCTGACGCTTTGATGGATGACTACAGATTACATCTATCACCTGCAGGATACTTTGAACTAGTTGATGGTGCACAGTAATCATAGAATGGCTTAGGTTGAAAGGAATCTTAAAGACCATTGAGCTCCCTGCCATGGGCAAGGCTGCCACCCAGAAGCTCTGGCTGCCCAGTGTCCCATCCAGCCCGGCCCTGAATGCCTCCAGCAATGGGGGCAACCAAAGCTTCTCTAGGCAACGTGTTCCAGCGCCTCATCACTCTCTAAGTGAAAATTTCCCACTGACATCTAATCTTAATTTTCCTTCTTTTAGTTTAAAACCATTCCTCCTTGACAATCACCTCCCTTGCCCTACTGGCCCCCTCTCTATTGATGCAGCTCTGGATACTGTTGGCCTTCTGGGCTGCAAGCACACACTGCTGGTTCATGCCCAGTTTTTCATCCACCAGAACCCCCAAGTCCTTCTCCACAAGCTGCTCTTAATCTTTTAGTTCTTCTCTCAGTCTGCAGATATATCTGGGATTGCCCTGACCCAACTGCAACACCTTGCACACAGACTTGTAGAAACTCACTATGTTCTCGGGGGCCCACTTTTCAAGCTTGTCCAAATACCTCTGGATGGCATCTCTTCCTTCTGTTGTGTCAACTGTACCACTCAGCTTGGTGTCATCTACAAACGTGCTGAGAGTGCACAGGATCCCATCGTCTATGTCACTGATAAAGGTGTTAATAAACACCAGTCCCAAGACTGCCCTCTTGTGACTGGCCAATCACTGCCCTTTGTGACTGGCCTCCACCTGAACACAGAACTGTTAACTAAGAGATAAAGACTGTGTGGGACCACATCAAAGGCCTTGCACAAGTCCAGGCAGATGATATCAGTTGCCCTTCCTCTGTCCACCATAGTCATCATTCCATCATAGAAGGCTACCAGATTGGTCAGACATGATCTGCCTTTGGTAAAGCCATGCTAGCTGCCATGGATCACCTCCTCATCTTGCATATGCCTGAACCTACCTTCCCAGGTGATCTGCTCTATAATCTTCCCAAACACAGAATGACACTCACCAAGCCTGTTGACCCCTTCTTCGCTATCTTCCCTTTTTTCAGTCACAGGGGACCTCACCCGACAGCCATGACTTTTCAAATGTGATGGAGAGTCATTTGGCAACTACAGCAACCAGTTCCTTCAGAATCCTGAGATGCATGTCACCTGGCCCTATAGATTTGTACACATTCAGTTTCATGAGATGGTCTCAGACGTGCTCTACCCTTCCAGTGGGAGGTATTTTGCTTTTCCAACTCCTGCCTAAAGGTTCAGGGACATGAGAAATGTAGGAAGCCTGGCAGTGAAGACAGAGGCAAAGAACTCATTAAGTACTTCAGCATGGAACCTATTTATCAGGAGGAGTACACTCTCCTTTGCCTGTCTCTTATGAACAACATATCTAAAGAATCCTTTCTTGTTATTTTTCACATCCCTAAGTTTAATTTCATCTGCACCTTGGCTTTCCTGATCCCATCTCCACACATCCAGACAGCATCCTTACATTACACCCAATCCACTCATCTCTGCTTCCACTGCTTATATTTTTCCTTCTTTTTCCCTCACCTTGATGAGCACATCCTTTCTCAGCCATGACAGTTTCCTGCCTAATTCACTTGACTTCTTCTGCTGAAGAACAGAGAGCTCCTGAGCACTCAAAAATGTATCTTAGCACACTGCTAGTTCTGTTCTGTTCCTTTGTTCCTAGAGTTTACCAGAGGATCCCATCCAATAATTCTCTAAACAGCCTGAGGCTTGCTGTCCTGAAGTTCAGGATCCTGACTCCACTCTTTGTCAGGCCCGTGATCCTCAACATCACAAAATCAACCACAGCACAGTTGCTGCATCCCAGACTGCCTTCAGTCTTAACCTCTTAGATGAGCTCCTCTGCATCGGTGAGCACAGGGTCCAGTAACACTTCACCTCTAGCTGGTATGTCCAATACTCGGACCATGAAGTCAACTTCAACAGGCTCCAGGTGTCTCCTGGATTGCTTCCATCTGGTACTCAGAATAAGGCAGAAACCCCACAACTGTGCTACAGTGTATTAGCCACTTTTTTTTGAATAAAAATGACTTAACCCACACTCTGCAGCCTTTCAGCCCAGTCTCAGACACTTTTTCCTCTTTTTCATGCCAGCCTTCTGGCCACAGCACCCAGCTCCCTGTCCCCACAGCAGAGAGGCAGAGGCAGGAAACTTTTACAAGCTCTAACTCTTTGCAGTTGAGTGCAACATAAGTCCCAGAAAAAGCGTGATCCCTGCACGTAACAAGCATGCGTTCAGCCAAATCGGGGCTCTCATTTCTGGACCAGATCTCTCTTGTGGGGTGACGGAGCACCTTCCCGAACACAACAGAGGGGAACGACGTTACCCACTCACCTCTACGCACAGCCCCGAGCCTCAGCTCGGCCCTCCCGGGTACCCCGCGCCACTCTGCGAGCCCGGCCGTTAAAAGGGCAGAGCCGCGCGGCAGTGTGCCAGATCCGGCACTTCGGACACACTCAACCCGCGTGTGGGAAGCAACCCAAACACGGACCCGACCCCACGGCCCAGCCGAGCGCCCCTCACCTGCCGCCAGCCGGCCACACCCCAGCAACAAACAGGAAGCAGCGCCGAGCCTCACTTCCGCCCCTACTTTACATCACTTCCGCCCAACTTAGGAAGCCCCTCTGTCTCTGGAGCGCTCGGCTGACGCGAGGGGAGAGGGGTGGGGATACGCATGCGCGCGGGGAGGGTGGGGAGAGAGGCGCGAGGCGCCTGGCAGGAAGGGCGTTCATCGTGTTGAGGCGTCCTGCAGTCCTAGCTGTGTTCAATCTCTGCCACCGCAGAGCCACATGTCACGTTCCTTGTCCTGCCTGTGCCCTCTCTGGCACTTCTGTGCCTCTGCTGGCATTCTGTGTTGGGTAGCTTGCCAGCCTGACCCAAGTCCCAGAAGAGCTCTGTACTGCTGCTGGGTGTGGGGTGAGGGAGGCTGTGGGCTGCCATCACAGCACTGTGCTTCTGTGAGCAGTGAGGGGAGAGGGTGCTGGTACAGCTTGCAGCCTTGTCCTCACCCGTGTGTTGTGGAGTCATCATTTGAGAGAAAACCCCACAGACGGAATTGCTTCTTTCTGCCCTCAGCCCTGCTTCTGTGTCATGCTGTGTGTCTGCTGCCAGGGATCTGCTGCTGAGCACGGCAAACAAAAAGGAAATCTCTGACTCATACACTTGCTTGTTTTCTCTCCAGTGCTCGTGTTTGAGTTGAGCGATTTAAAATCTGGCTTTATAAAATAGTGAATGTTTTATTCTTTTTTATTTAAGCACATTCTCCCAGCTTGTTCTCGTGTTGCTTTTATACTCCCTTAATGTGCGCATTCAAGCGATCAAGTTCCTCCAGCACAAATATTCATGGAAAGTGTATCTCAGTACTGCATCCATACATATTAAAAACACTTTGAGGGAGTAAATGCTACACGTGACAGAAGTATTTGCATGTGCCTCCACTTCAGGATCAGAAACAATTCTTCAAGAGTTACTTCAACAGTTGTACCTTACCACTCTTTAAATAGCAAATACCAGTTTGTGAGTGCACACAGGGAATGCTAGTGACTTATACATAGAATTAAAAACAGTGCACCAGAGGAAAAAAAAAAAAAAAAGAGGGCACTTCTCTTCAAACACAGTGAATACGTTTGAAGAAATCAGGGTCTGCTCATGCATATTCAACTTGAGGAAAAAGGGCAAATCCATTACTTAAACGCCTGTTGCAGATTTCTGGCTCGGTCGTGCTCCATCACAAGGGAAAACGCAGTCAGAGATGCTTGCTGCAGGCTGCTGGGGAGGAGCAGTGTTGGACCTCGCAAACCCCAAAACAGATGAGCAGCTGCAGCTTGGGCATGGCGGGGCCTCACCCAGGTGGTGGCCTTGTGATGCTTTAATGATGGGGCTGGTAAGGCCTGTCAGTATGCAGAGTGTAAGGGCAAAAGGCCTAAGAACTCTGAGCTTGGCTAAGAGCTTTGAAAACTCTCTGTAGGGGAGGGAGGAACGTAAAATCATGCCAAAACTCAAAGCAGACAAAAAAGGAGATCTTGCAAAGTCTGAGCAAGGAGCATGTGTGTGGGTGTCAGGACCTGTCAGAGACAAAATAGGGAAGCGGATGTAAGAAGCAACAATCCAATCTATTCTGATCCATTTTTATTTATATACTGGTGACGGAAAGGCCTCCAAATGCTTTCTGCTGCTCAGATAAAAATCCAATTCTGCATTTTTAAAATATAATATGAAGCAGAAGGTGGAGGCAGGCTGATGCAGCCTCTTCCCATGTTCCCCTCCCAGCCATGCTGAGGATGAGGAAACAGCAGGTTTGTCAAACCCCTTAGTGTGAGGCAGGAAGAGAGTTCACAGAACTGGATAGAGGGAAGAGAGTGAGTGTTAGGCTGGGGAGACAGAGAGATGGATGGGCAGAAGAGCAGCAGGGACTTGGAAAGCCCAATGTAAGAAGTGACAGCAGCATAGCAGTGCACTGGACAAAGCACCAGGGAGACTGCATTAGTAGGTGAGATGCTATAAATCATAATGAATTCTTGTGTAACTCTGTCACACATCAGACATCTTCCTTGTGCCAACGAGACCTAACTGACTGGGAATGTGTAGGTGTTACCAGCACAGAAATAATCCGGAGGAAAAATGGGAGTGCAGTGGCTATGTGTCACCATGGGTGAAGGCATGCAGGCAGGCTGGGGATATGGTCTCTGGCTGAATGCTTCTCTCAGCCCACCCAACTGGCAGGGAGGGGCTGAGTGGTACTGTCTCCAGCCAGGGGGACAGTGCACATGGTTTCCTGTCTCTCCTTAATATTTGCATTTCATAACATCTCATTGCATAATCTTCTGTGATACTGAGGATGGGATCCCTGAGGAGCTGACTGACACATCCACCAAACTGTCCCTTTCTCTGCTTTGTGCTGGCAAGTTTTAGCAAAGAAAAATAAAACCAGGCACAAGATTTTTCTTCCCCAACAAATGGAATGCTATTAAGCACTGTTGCCCAGGTGAGGGAGGATTTAGACAGAGGTCTTTCTTCCCATGCAGCCAGTTAGATGTCAGTTTTCATAGGTTGCAAAAAGAAGCATTGAATGGTGTGCCAAGTCATGCATGACAGTGTTTCAGAGGCTTTGCAATTAGGAAATGCACTAGCTGCTGGTTTGGAAAATGCCTTCCAGCTTTCCCAGTGCCATTCCCCAAGTCGATACCAACAGGAGACACTAGTCAAGGTTGCTGCAAAGAGATCCTGCTTATGCACTTTCAGGCACTTAGTTCTGCCGTGGCAGGGTAGTGACTCAGACCCTCCCTCACCCTCAGGGCAGACCTGGCTTTGCCCTTGGCCTGTGGGAGAAATGAAAGAGATTGTTCCCACTGCTCTTCTTGCAGGCTGCACAGAGGCTCTGCACGCTCGGCTTTGCTGTCCGTACTGATCCTCACTGTGAGCAGTGGGGCTGATCCAAAGCAGCTCGGGGCACTTGTCTTCTCCCTGCTTTCCCTCTGGAGTGCTTATTCTGTCTGTTAGCTTTTCCATCACAGTAACATTCAGGCCCTTCCACTACATCCAGAACTCACGTAAAGGCATATATTTCTTGACTGCAATACACAGACTGATCACTCATCTACTGTTGTGGAACAGCCACCAATTTATGTGCAAGAGCCAGCTCTTTTAGTTTCACACCAATTTATGTGCAAGAGCCAGCTCTTTTAGTTTCACATTGTATTTCAACTCATTTTCACTTTTCTGAAACTGCATTTTTCCACCAGAGTGCTCTTTCTTGAGGAAAAAAACCTAACACCCAGCCTTCAAAACATTAAATTAATTTGCTCTTTCTCTTGCTGCAGTATCTTTTACTGAGCAAAGTCACCTTGGGCAAGTAATTAGTGCCTCACTTTCCTCACTGAAAAATGGAAACAATAATATTTTTCCACCTTCGATATCTTTAGGATGGAAAATATTGCTGCTTATTATTTATTATAATGTTTTACACCAAAATTTAATAACATAAAACTCAGAACCTGAAGGGAAAATGCAAAAAGGGAAGGTGAGTGGAATACAGAGTGCTGCTGTGACTGTGTATTTTGAAGATGCCGGAATTTTTTTGTAGCCCATTGAATAACATTTGTCACACATGGAAGCAGAGCTGGCTGAGCTGCTTCTGCACAAGGTCAGGGGAGGGCCAGAAAAGAGATAGGATCTTACTCCAGATGTCCCCAGAGTTCTGCAGTTTCTTAGATCTGAAGAGTTTTGCTACTGCAGTTAAGCATAGGATTAAATTCACCTAATGTTTAGAAGTGTCTGGACATCAGGTTTTGCTCCAGGCCTTACTCTGATGTTTCGGGTTATTTCTGTGGTGTTGTCTTAGGAGAGCAGGCAGGAAACTGCTTGGACATCTCTTCCTTTTTCTGTGTCTGGTGACAACTGGCACCTCCTCGGTGCTCAGTCCTCACAGAATGCTGAAATTACACATTATTGATGATGATATATCGTTTGGGAAACAGTAATCTGCTAAGCACTATTACTTTTTTTAGGAAGCTATAGATGCTTTAAGTACGACATTCAGTATTTCTGTTACCCCTGAGTGTTGTTACAGGGAACTAAAGAAACAGCCACCTATCCTCTTTGCAAGCTTTCTACTGACTCAGATTGTGCAAGACATTTCTCCCACGGGAGGCACATGCCTCCCCTCAAACTGCCTTACCCTACTAAGGAAGATTTGGGATAAGATGCGGTGAAATGGAGCAAACTAGAGCCTGAAATTGACAAAAGAGTGGCCATCTCTCACTGTTCCTTCCTCTCTGCCGCTCCTCTTGTAGTGTCCTATTCATCTAATTCTACTTCACTTTCCTCCTCCTCACCCCAAACTCACAGCTTGAAACACCACTTGCCAGCATCATCTTACTTATCTTTCCTAAGTGCCAAAGCTCTTATGAGACCCCGTGCTCTCACTGTCCATCAGACTGCTGCTTTTTCTCCAAGGCACAGCTGCTGCAGCACTTCATGTAGGGCTCAGGCTGTGGCAGTTTGCATATGCGCAGTAAATTGCCTTTGCTCACTTAAAAAAAAAAAAGAAAACAAAAAGAAAAAAAAATGCACATGTAGGAAATAATGTCACATCTGAGGAATAAAGTAAACAAACAAAAATAGACAAGAGAATACAGACTAGAAGCTCCCTAAGGTGGAGCACAGAAGGGGAAGGTGTTTCATGCACAGTCTTTTATTTTGTGGTTCCTTTCCACATCCCCACAGCACCCCCTCCCACGTGAGTCCTGAGCAGACCTGACCTTGCTGAACATGTGAGATCTGACAAGAGCATGGCACACAGCAGGATGGCTGCAGGCTAATGCTTTTATTTTTGTAGCCGTGTATTCCTAAAAGCACGATAACAAGAGTTAGGGATCAAATCCCTGCTTCTTGCGTAACTGAACAGAATATTCCCACTAGGCTAGCTGACAGGAGATCAAACATCCTGCACCAGGCCTCTAGAAAAAAAATAAAGAGAGAAATATTAAGAGCAGCCATGACCGTAAGACAAAAGCAATGAGTATTCTAAGGCATCCTCTTAACTATGCTCCTAGCAGGCATGCAGGACTTGTTTGTAAAGTCAACACGTGGAAGTCTGAGATGAGCTGCATACACTCCCAACTACCAAACATTTTCTACCTCATTTCAGGTACAAACTCTTTCCAATCCATTCTTACTAAATGTTTACTCGTGATCCCATGCCCATTGCTGAGCCATTCTTTTATGGCTACAACAAAAGTCAGGGGTTGCCATGAACTGACAAATTCCCTTCTGCTACCTGAAGAGGACATTATCCCAAGAACTGAGGAGCAACAACTACTGACTCACCATGTCAGCAAGTCATGTTTTGCATCATTCTTCTGATCCTGACCATATCCGCCAAGTTCCTTTAGAGCTGCATGGGTACTGGAGTTAGTTGACCTTCTTCCAAAAATATGGAAGTTTAACTTTTTTTTTTTGGCTATTCTGAAAGTCTCAAATAAATGTCAGTATTCTGATGAAAATTCATTGTACTCTCTCCACCCAGCTTTGGACCTGACTTTTTTTTTTTTTAAATCTTCTAAACTTTCAATCCCTAAAGGAAAAAAAAAAGATGGAATGGGATTTTCAAGAACATTTCCTCCTCTTTTTAAATAGCTCTTTAAAAAATTCATACTTTTCAAATCACGTATATTTAAACCAGGAACTTTTAATAGCGTTTTATCGGTTTCCTCTATTAGCTCCGATGTTTTTAAATGTACATTTTAATGCTTCGAGACGTAAGTCATTGTTGGATGCAAATGAGGGGATTTCTGAATATATCTGGAAAGTTAATAAAAAAAGAGAGGTGTGAAAAGAGATGTAGGACCCTATGTTAAAGATTAGAGTTAAATATAAGCGGAGAAAGATGTTACATTACCAGCCTACTAACATATCAGTATACATTAAGAGTCTATTGACAAATGTTTGTCTAAATAGTGACAGCGTGACACTTTAGGACAGTCTGTTTTCAAACAGAATAATGAGAGGAGGAAAGAAAAAAAAAAAATTGAAAGAAGAAGAAGAAGGAGGAAGCTTTGATGAGATAATTCATTTTAATTATTGTCACCATCATTTAGAGCTCAGTCTGGTACCATTTCATTGTACTTTTGACATTGCCTCCCAGAAGCACATTTCAGAAAATGAAGTAATATGTGATAAAAAAAGAAAAGAACTGAAAAAAAAAACCCTTTAATAAAAGCTTGTTCCTGCAGAGTTCATTTCAAACTGGAAACAGTTTTTCATCTTTTCAAATTTAAAAACTAAATAAAAGAAATCAATAATCCTTGGGAATAAGACTCACCCCCATGAGAAGAAGTTCATCCAAATTCTTTGCTGTTACTCGCAAGCTCCTATTTAAGGATTTAAGTGGGTGTTCAAATGGCAGGGTAGTGTGAGTAATTGATTATTTGATGCAGTTGTTGAATTCTAAAAATTATACTCCGCTTTTTCCCCAAGTCAACCCCAGAACAAGCATTTCAGTGTATGAGGTAAATCAAAACCAAACACAGCTTTAGGGTAAATTATTAGGTATTTGGCTGTTCGGGGACAACATTGCTTCTGACTCTTTTCCAGATATAAGCGATGAAAGCAAAGGACTAAGGATCCACATAAGAAATTAGGCGTCACCTTCAGAGATATTTTTTAATTGCTACCCAACTGAAGCTCTGGAGAAAACTTGATATTCTTATGTGATATGTATCCTTTCTGAATGAGCAGTGAAATACGTATTAAACATTTCTAGTGATGCTATGACTCTTGCATTTCAATCTTTCAAATGCTTTCTATTGCTGTTAAGTATTCACATGAAGTATTTTTTCCTCACTTCAAATCTTGCTGTATTAGAGTACCATAACTCTTTCATGCTGCAGGCCACATTTCCTGGTGGTCTTTAAAATTATGCTATATTAATAGCATTGCAATAACTGTATACCATGGTGCCTTGTTAATTTCACAAGATTCTTCTCTAGAAACATGAATTTACTTTACATCTGTATTATAACATTGAGTCCTTACTTAATTCTTTTTTCTAAGAGCTACAGATGTAATCTTCTTTCTCATTTGCAAAGCAATAGGATATACATTTCCCACAACCTTTTATTCTTCCCTCCATTTTAGAGAGATGTCAACAGGCAAAAATAAAACTCTATGCAACACAATATCCACTTCAGCTGTGAGTATTTTTGTCATTGTTCCATAATAAAATCAGTGCATTTATACTAATAAATATTTCTAACAGCACTTCTATGTGCTAGCTAAACTGCGTAACTCACTCTTTAAAATAAAATAAGATTTTCTAAGCATCAATAACTGCCCCTTGTATTCCTTTCTTCCCTGTTCTTGAGAGAAGACAAAAGGTTTAGAAAAACGTACACCCTCCAAAAACACACGTGTGGAGAGCTTCATATGAACTGGGGAGCGTGAAGGGGGTGCACCTTAAGTTCCAATGTTAAAGCCTCTTCCTTGAGAAACAGGCTACATCAGTGCAGCTTTGTGGCATGTGACAGGAGTCTGTGACCTCTGTGATGTGAGTCTGTCGTAGTCCATGTGAGCATCCTGAGCAGGAGCTGCTGAAATAAAAGGGCTGAAGCTGGGTGATGGTGTAGGACTTTCCCCTCCGTTCCTCCCAACCTTATGATTTTATCTGGGAAATCCAAGCAGTTTGTTCAAAAATAGACACACACACACAAAAAAGAAGTATTTTAGCGTTCCTGTAATGTCCTCATTTTATGTCCTCCTCGTTTTAAATGTCCATAACCTTTACTGAGTGTATTTCAAATTCACAAATAGTTTTGCATTCACCGAATGCTTATTTTGGCAGGTAAACAATTTATGGCAAACAATTCACTTCATCAGTTTCAACATGGCCTTTGGTCATGGGTGAGCACACTCACTGAAATGAGCCAGGCACCAAGAATTTTCTGCAGGAAGGAAGATAGGACCACAGCCAACCTCCAAACCTCTCAATTCAGGCAGAGCTTCAGTCATCAACGGAGACATGATCTCAAATCTATGTAGATCATGAATATGCCCTTGAATTTCACATCAAATGCAGAAAATCAAGTTTAAACCCAGAAATATAGTGAGTTTGTTCAGGGGGAGGGAGGAGTGCTCTCCATACATTTTATTTGCATAGTATTTATTTTGCTGCCAGGCAGGGAGCTGGAATCACAATGATAAGTTGCATCCTTCTCTGGCTGCTGAGACTGCGCAGGTCTCCTCTGCCTGTGAAAGCCTTGAGGTACTCCTACCATTAAAGGTAAGTGGTAATGGGTGTGTTGGTGTGTGGGGAGAGGGATGTCTGGCCTTGACCTTTCCAGCAGGCAGGGAAGTAGGCTAAGCACAAAGATGGCCAGGACAGGTAAGTCAAACTGAATTAGGAGTAAGAAACTTGTTTGTAAGGAAGAGAGTCAAAGGACTCAGGACCTTCACAAAACAACATCTGCAACTGAGAAATATCTGAAAGGATCCAAATGTATAAACATAAAGAAAAAAAATTGGAATTCTTTTGGGTAGCTCAAAATGAGTAAGCAAGACTCATCTGAAGGCAAATGAAAATAAAAAACAGGTACAAGAAAATTCCTTAAAATTCAGACTGGCCTGGCAATGATGGCGCTAGCTCCAGCAGGGAGTAGGGGCAGCCTTTTCTTTCCTACTATGCTGACTAATATTTGCAGTTGAGAGCTGCTCATTTTATCTGGGGCATTATTCCCAATAGCCATGCAAACTGTGGCACATTACTCCACCTTGACTCTATCACTGCAAAGTACTTCATATTCACCATTATCCCAGAACTAGAACAAGCATGCAGAGTGAGAGTGTAGCTCCCACTAAAGTCAGTAAGACTCTTACTCTTTGACTTTGCAGTCATGTAGTGAACTCTTGCCTTTAGCTTTACATTTCCTCTAACTGAAGGTTTGAACTTTCCAGGAGTCTACTGAACAAACAGTTTGAAGTCTGCAGCATAGCTGTTTAAGCAGGAACAAGCTTTAGTCAGAACTTGCTATCAGTTCAGCTGAAGCAGCAGTGATACCACTGGAAGTGCCAGCGAGGATGAAGAGGGTTAATTAACACTGTGGTAAAGATGACAAAGTCACCAAAATATTGTCTCACTTGGGCTCCCATCACAGGAACTCCCCGGGTGTAGCTTAGCCAGCACTAGCAATAGTAGGGTAGTTTTGCTCCTACTCCTCTTTGGAGTCTCAACAGGGACAGGCAGACTATCAAACTGCACTACAGTCTCTGAATATATCCATGCCAAGGCAGTGGGAGCTTGGCTTTGCATGTGCATCATTACCTACACAGAAGGTATGGAAACACAATAAATTAATGCTCCAAAACACTGTTGCAGTCATGTGCAGTATTTTTGATGCCTGATCTTTCCAGTTTGGTATAATACTGCTTATGTCCTGAAATATGTACTGTAAAACATACAGAATGTATGTTATGGAAGAATTCCCTCTGTTGCTACAACCTTGACCTCTCAATTTCCAGAAGCTCAGGACTGGAGATCCATCACCTGCTTGATACATTAATGCTAGGTTTGCATTAAGAAATAACTGTTTTTATTTAGCTCCCCCTGAAAACTGGCTTGGTTTCACTTTTTAATCTGTCTGGCTTCATTCTGAAACTAGTCAAAAAATAATCTGTTCCATATTTTTTTTCACAACAGCAAAACTCATGCAATATCAACAAAACTTACCTGCATCTGAAAGACTAGTAAAAGTAGGCAACTGCAAGCAGATGCTCCAGCGAGACAAATTTTTGTGTGTAGTTTGATCCCACTGATTCCAAAATGATGTCTCATGTACTTCCTTGCCTGGAGCAGCTTATTGGATTGGGGTCAGAGTTTCAGCTACCAGTAGATGCCTTTCCCTCACCCCTGCCTCCAGTTTTTTCTTTTGGTCATCATGTTTGTGTCATCTTTAGTTGCTCTAATGCAGCCTGATCCCTCTTAAACTATGTCATATTGGTAGAAGGAAAAAATATGCTTATCTGCTTTCTCCTCTTTCGTACACTTCCCCTCTCTCTCTCTCTCTCTCTCTCTTTTTATTTGTTAGATGTGATGACCTTTGTGAGATTGCTGGATTTATTTTGGCAGATTTGGCTGCTAATTCTTATGTGCTAGTACTGAAATATGTGATCTGAATTTGGGATGTCTGCCTGGTAATGATCTGTTATCTTAATAAATATTTGTGATTTTTTTTATCTGACATAGATGATGCTTATTATTACAAATAGACTTACTGATCATGATTCACATTGGTATCTACTATTTTGGACTGTTTTCATTTCATTATCTGTAGGCAGCTCATGCTGTTTTATATATTCTGTCACAGTTGGTCGTGTTTTGCCTTTTTGTGCTGATCTCTGTAGAAAACACAGCACATAAGAAATTAAAAAACAATGAGAATGTTTCCAAAATCATCATTCTACCACATCCATCCAGCAGTAATTTAAATGCATATGAAACAGAGTACAAACCCAAACAGATGGGAAGCTTTTAAACAAATCATAACTTTAGACATCAGCAAACAACCCTGGCTACTTTAAGATACAGATCTGAAACTAAGACAGAGTCAGTGGAAGGACTGGCATTTTATTGTGCCCCAGCCCCAGGTACCTACAGGTTCCTCTGCTGTGGTATCTTTGGAGAGAGAGTTCTATTTGCTCCTGTGGCCTTAATTCCTCAGTCAAGTATGCAGTGCTGTCATCATTCCTCAGTTCTGCACAGAAAGCCTGCTAGGTAAATAAAGCTGAAGCAAAATTCTTGAGACTTCCTGCTAAAGGATGTGGTGAATGCTACCATTTTGGACAGGTATAAAAGGAGATAAGCCGAGCTGGTAGAAATACACTGAGGGTTTGTTGTTGTTGCTGTTGTTTTGATTTTTGTTTTATTGCAAGGGTATCACCTTCAGCTCAGGAAGTCTGGCTGGAATCATGTATGGGGAAAGCATCACTTTGTGCTGCTGCCATTGTAATTATCTTTCCCAGGCATCTGATTTTTGCTGTTACTTAGTACTTAAAGTCTTACACAGTGGATCTCAACCTAACTTTTGAGTTCGGAGTCTTACTTTCAACCATACCCAGTATATCTTTATAACATATATTCAGCCAATCTCTTCAGTTTACTGAGAGACACTTCAGAAGTGTCCTGCCATTGCACCTTTCTGCTTCTTTGTGAACATTCGCTTCTTTTCCACAACTTCCACATCAGTTTTGCCTGCAGACCAAACATCAGTCTTTTCCCTGCCTCAGTTCTGCCCACCTCAATGACTAACAGCCTATTTATACTCAGTTCCCTGCACCCTATTAATTCTGCATCTGTCTCCCTATGTATCATGCTTCTCAATTCACATCGTTTTTCTCTCCTCACCATCCACATGCTATTACTGCTTCCGGCTCCTAAACTCTCCCTCCCTCCAGGGAAAAAAACTTCCCATCCTTTGCCATTTCTCTTTCCCAAGGTTAGTGCTGCAGAGAGTGCTGCAGAGGGAGGGAGTAGCTCAACTGTCATCTCTGCATGGGATGAAAACAAGCAGCAGAGTTGCAGTGAGCTTTTGGGATTCTTTTTTTTTTTTTCTTTTCTTTTTTCTATCCATTAAAAATGAGCGCAATATTGTTTGAGAGCCCACTTTCTGTAATGGCTGCTTTTACAGGGGGAAACGGGCAGATGTAGAAACCAAGCAGATCACTGGGAACTATGTCTCTGGCCAAATTTAAACACTGCAAAGTCTTAGCTGCTTGTCTTATTGCTAGATTAGCTTCAACCATTGCCAAAATCCCATCACTTGTCAAGAAATTCACAGGACAGAGTAGCATGCACCCAGAGTCTGTACATAATCACAACTTTCTTGTGTTAAGTCAATGCATGAAACACACACAAAAAAAGAGATCTACCACTATCTGGCCCTCCTCCTGCTCTCACAGGTGGGTCTCCCTAAACAGAGTGATCTTTTGCATTCTTTGGAAGAAGCTATGCAGACAAGAAATCTTGCTGTAGAGTGAGTTGCAGGAACGTTGACGGTGGTAGCTGCCTAAAACAACTATGTCACGTTCCTCAAGGAAATGTCAGGAGCTAGTTCTTTTTGTTTTGAGTGATAGGGTCCTTTTTGGTTTGGCATTTTGCTCCTTAAAATTCTTTTAGGCACCGAAATAAACCACAGAAATATTTGTCACACGTCAGCAAGTTGCACTGAGAGCGATCCTGTTGATAAGCAGGCTTGAAGGCCTGACCCCATAAATAATAAGCAAAAAGAGGAGCGCTTTTGAACAGAGACCTCCTCGTCAAACATTTGGCCTACCTTAACATGGACCACACTGTGCATCAGCACGTACAAAGAATTATCTCAAAATCCAAAAGAAGAACTTAAATTAAAAAAAAACAAAGCACCATTTAAAGTGTTCAGTATGTTTAGCTCGCTAAAAATAATATAATGAGGTGATCTGATCAGTCACCTTCAAGGAGACTAAAGCTTTAGGAGTAAAGAGCTCTTTAAATACTCATGGCAGCAAAGTAGAAAGCACAGATTCAAATGAGAAGAATACTCCAACCTGTCGACACTGACAGGGATTAACTACTGGGATGTAACACTGAGGAATGTGACAAATTCTCTACATTTGATTACCTTTATAGTGGTACCAGAGGCATTTTCCAGAGATCTATTATTAAGTTTGAGTTCCAGGTTCAGTAGCTGCGTGGGATTATACAGTATGTAACGTGTCAGGCCAGATGTTTTATTGATTTGTCCTGGCCTGAATTTCCCTGAAAAGTCAGCATCTGCTTACCCTTGTTATATAACACGAGTACACACCAAACAAGCCACTCTTTCAAGGTGAAACAGGATGCCTCTCTGGGTCTGTAATCAGAAAGCACTGGAGTCAAGAGCAGCACTTGCTCTGCTTCAGATGAAGATTGAGTAAAGGTGGGAAGAGTCCTTTGGCAATCTGCTTTTGGTTCTGCACCAAAAGACCAGGTGGCATGGTCTGCAACCTTACCTGTGTTCTTTAGAAAGAAATTTGCGACAAGCTGACCTTTCTTGTCTTAGAGCTGTCAAGTTTTTAATTCATACTGATATCACAAAATCAGAAGCAAAGGGGAAATATCTTGTTCTATAAATCAAAGAGAAAAGAGCCAAGATATGGTGCGGACAAATGTTTTAGTGTCTTTCATTGCTCTTTTTTTTCTTTTCTCTTCAGTGAAGTACAGCTAAACTGGCACATAAATATTTTAAAAATCAGAAATAAGGTATATTGTAGCCTGAACTGAAATTTATTCTGTTCATGCATGTGGTATATATACATGTATATTTCTGATGTTTTCTTAACTATATTTGATCTCTGTCACTGCAGAAAAATCTTCTATTTGGAGCAAGAGTTAGGCTTAACACTATTCAATTTTTAGAAATTATTATTATTATTTTTTTCTGTGCATCTTATGCAAGGTCAGATCACACAAGCTTGTCCCACCTGGAAATCTCTGTTAAATTCAGTGGGACCGGTCAGATAAGATTTGGTAAGTGAAGCTCATTTTCCATCTTTTTTCACTTCACCGCAGTATTTACAAAAAACTCAACAACTGTCAGTTCAAACAAAATCCTGACTGACACAGAAGAAAATGTCTCTGCACAGCTTTTCCTCTCTGGAATTCATCAATTAAGCGGGCAAAGATTTATTTCGTGAAAAAGACAGGAAATAATGTGACATTTAGCAACATTACAAAGGAAAGTGCATTCCAAATAGGGACTTCCCTTCTTTAAAGTTGCAGTAAATAATGCAAGGTTGCAATAGCACATTTCATATATATAGTCAAGATTCTCAAATGTGTCAAAACTACACATCTCAGCTAAGGCTACAGTACAGAATTCATACCTTTTTCTTGATGAACAGCTGTGTTGAAATATTTATATGCCAGTTTAGCTGTACTTCACTGAATAGAATAAAAAAAAAGAAGAGCAATGAAAGAAACTGAAGCATTTGTGCTTACCACATCTCAGCTCTTTATGTTTGATTTATAGAACAAGATATTTTCCCTTTGCTTCTGATTTTGTGATATCAGTTTAAATTAACAATTTGACAGCCCTAACATGAGAGAAATAGTTCAGCATGTTGTAGGTTTCATTTTAAAGAACACAGAAAAGATTGCAGACTATACCACTCAGTTTTTTGGTGCAGGATCAAAAGTAAGATGCCAGTAGACTCCTCCTGCCTTTACTCAATCCTCATCTGAAATAGAGGAAATACTGCTCTTGACTCTAGTTCTTTGTGATTACAGACCCACCCTGCCCCTTGTGATCATGGGCAACACAAATGATCTTAGCTTCAGTTTATCCATCTATTTAACAGGTGTAAGCAGATACTGACTTGGCTTAGACTCAAGATGATGAAATATCTCTCATTGATCTGAATAGTTTTGGATGAGCTCTTAAGTGAAAGAAATCTGAGTGAAAGAAGCATTTAGGAGATGCAGATTTTTTTTTTTCCCCATGCATGAATTATGTATGAGTACATTGTGATTGTCTTGATTCTATCTTCTATTTTGAAATTATTCATCTAATCCCTGCAGGAAATTTTTGTTCTGTAGTCTGTTTGTGAGTAGTTTTAAGAATCTCTACTCAAGCAGCTGCTGACTTCCAGGTGGGGGTGGAAAAGCCCCATCTTCCGCCAGAAATCAGAGGGGAAGATGGCAACAGAAGACTGTGATTCCCATTCCTTGCTCTTTCCCCTCCCCCCTTCTCTTCCTTCTTTTTTCTTTTTCCCAGTTCCCTTCCCCTTTCCTTTCCCCTTCTCCTCCCCTTCTCTCCACCTTCTTGCCACTTTTACTCAGTTCTTGCTTTTAAGATTATTTGTGTAATGCTTCCTTGAGTGTCCTTTTTAATGACTGAATGAGAATAGATTGGGAAACACCACTGGCTGTAATGATTTCACTCAACATTCTTTCATACTTTAAGAGGAACTGGAAGAAGAGGGGAGAACATGTAAGTTCAGGTGGGTTGGCTAACACTAAATATGCCGCTCCTTGGGCAGTAAAGACTTGATATCAATAATCATTGCTATATTCAGTTATGCCTGTGCATAATTCTCCTAAAAGAAAGACAATAGAAATACATGTCCCATTAAAGTGTATGTAACAAACAAACCAAAAACACTGTTATAAGCATATGATAAGAAGGCAATAAAATCATAGCTGGGAACCTAAGCTGTATCACACACTAGTAGCACTTTGGATTCTGAACTACCAGGAGAAAGGTTTTACCTTGGAAGCTCTTGACCAACAGTTGTGCAGGAGAATGAGATCAGTGCAAGAAACTGAGAGCAGAATGTCTGGATTTCTTGGAGCTCCTGTCCAGGAAAAGGAGATGAAATGGAGAGGTGGGAAATGCCTTGAGTATAATTTCAAATGGAAAAACATGGAAAGTCTCTACTTGTCAAGAGGCAGGAAGAATTTGTTTGCATCAAGTTTCAGAGAGCTGTTGCAAACTGAAGAGGGATTAGAACCTTTCAGAAAAAAGTTACAAGAACACTCAGCTGTAAAAATTTTTCTACCTTCCCTATCATGTATGCTTATTAGTATAGTCTTATTTGTGGATCCACTCTGCTCTGACTGAAGTAAATAAATATAAATTTAAATCCTGTAGTATTAGACCTTTCCATTAAATCCCGGGGCTTTGCTTATCTGCATTTTGGTTTGTTTTTATTATGCACGCTTATTTTAATTATTACTGCTGTACTTTAATTGCAATTGTCTGTGCAATGCCCAAGCACCTTGTTAAGTGGATAAGGGAAGCACTTTATTCCTTAATAACATAATTAATCCATTATTCTTTTTTTTTTTTTCTTTTTTTCTTTTTTTCTGGAATGGACCGAAAACAATCAGGACTTTGTAAAACACAATACCAACAAATTATCTATAGCAAAAATAGTTTTAGCAGAATTCATCACCTTTACCATTGCTTTCCTCTCTATGTCATCTTTCCTACAAAGAGAAACAGCAGCATTTAATGACTTGAGGATTGAGCTAAATGCCACAGATGCTTGAAGTCAGAGATCTGTCCCCACCAGCCCTGCCTCCCGTGTAAGCCTTGGACAAGTCATTTAACCAGTCTGTGCCCCATGTCCCTATTTCTGATGGCTACAATCCTAGCATTCATCTTCTACAGACAGTAAAGCTTACCTCACTAATGTGCAGAGTTTTCAAATGATATATGCTAGGTGTTGTGGCAGTGTAATCAAGGGGACACGGTGATGGCTGGATGAAAGAGGAGGCATTTCCTAGCTATGTGGGAATCTTGCTTTCTGAGCCAAAGAAGACATTAAATTTCTTCTGACATCTTTGCACATTCCTCTTGAACGAATACACTGTCTTCACTGAATTTTCTTATTATGAAGGATTATGCAACTTGAAATGTTATAAGTAGATCCCTGCATGGTCTTTCACATTAGGCACAAGAGCATTCTGTTGCATTTTTCTTTGGCGCGCGCTCTCTGTAGAAATCCGGAAGGTCAGGGCTGAGTCGTACAATTCCTGTCTACCAGTCACCAGATCCATACAGAAAACTGCTTTCTTTCTGATTCTCCTAGCTTAATTATTTCTCACTTACCAATCTGTGGCTGTATGTCTTTGTCTGTTTAATTTATTACAGAGATTTATGAGTAGATACTGGGCTAGCAAGGCTGGTCAAGCATATGAAAGCTGCAAAAAATGAATATATCAGGTCCACAGTAAAACATCACCCAATAATCATTCAAGCACCATGGGTCTTCCAAGCTGTGTTTTCCCATCCCTGACCTTCCACACCAGGGTAATTTTTCTCTTTATTACTATTACCTTAAGAATACATGCTGCAACCTATCTTATTGTATGTGGATAGGCCAGCACAGTGTCCATGACCCTTTTTTTTTTGCCACTGCTTTTACCCAGCTGGGCAGTAAAGGAACATTATATCCAATATGAAAACAGAACTGCATACAGGGTTAGTCCCTGAGATATAAAACAGAATGCTAGAATCACAGAATGACATATTTGTAGGGGTTGGAAGGAAGTTCTGGAGATGATCTATTCCATCCTTCTACTAAAGCGATTTCCCTAGAGTAAGTTCTAGAGGAAAGTGTCCAGGTGGGTCTTGAATATCTCCAGGGAAGGAGACACCATAAACTTCTCTGAGCAGTTTGTTCCAGTGCTCTGTAACCCTTGAAGCAGAAAAGTTTTTCCTCATGTTCATATGGAACTTCTTATGTTCCAATTTGTGTCCATTGCCCCTCGTTCTGTCACTGGGCACCTTTGAAAAGAGCCTGGCCGCAACCACTTGACTCCTGCCTATTAGATATTTATAAGAACTGGTAAGATCTCCCCTCAGTTTTCTCCAGGCTGAACAGCCCCTAAGTCTCTCAGCCTGTTCTCACGAGGGAGATATTCCAGGCCCCTAACCGTCTTTGCGGCCCTCTGCTGGACTCTCTCTAGAAGGGCACACTGCTGCCTCGTGGCCAACCTGTTTTCCACCAGGACACCCAGGTCCTTCTCCGCAGAGCTCCTTTCCAGCTGGTCAATCCCTAGCCTGTACTGATGCATGCCTGATCTGTTCTGCAAGAGAACCAGACTCTGCTTTAAGTCTCTCCTTACAAGGTCAAGATAGCTCTTTTATATCTGTGCAAATGTACATACACAACTTTTCTCTCGGCTATCCCTAGTTCTTTCCCAGAATGTGTCAATGCAAAAACTACATTATTTCCACTATTTTCTCTGTAATCCATGCTGATGAGGAAGGATTGAACTGTTGCTGCTCAGTTGCATCACTGAAAAGAGATCACGTGCCAGCACAGTTTCCTAAATTAACACTTTCTATGCTTCTTGAGAAAAATCTTTGATGCGTTCATGTATTTCAGTGTGAGCCTTTTTCACATTCCTCTCTAACCATCTCTTACCTTGCTAAGTTCCTGCTCAGTCAAAGCCCCATAGACAAACTAGGCAATGGAAGGTCTTCCTTAAAATTTTCCAATAAAATTTTAAGTGAATGGCATTTGAATGCCCTTAGAGTTCACTCTGGGGTTTTCCTCCAGCATACAGGGGACATTCAACAGTGTTTCATGATGCCCCAAAGCCATCTACACACTTGCTGTAGAGAACTGTGAATAGCAGTTCTTTTTTAGAAAGAATCTGTGAAGAGTTTCTAATCCTGGTGATCCTGTTTGCAGCAGTTTACATTCTAAAGGCTATCTGTGAACAGAAAAGACTGGAAATACACCTTTCTGCTTATCTGAAACTGAGATTATTTACATTTCTCAATTCTGTACTTAGGTACTTCCTTAGATCCTTACAACGGTACTGTTTCTGCTGATGGGAAAAGGCAAAATGAAAGTAGCTCTACCCTCTCAAAACAGTCTTCATAAAATAGTTGATTTTTGTTTTGTGGACTTGGAACTGTTGTATGCTTGGTTGAATCACGTGCTTGCCTACGAGCAGGTTTGGTACCTGTTACCAGCAGTTGTTGGAAAGGTTGCTGCTTCTAACTCTTCACAAAGATCATCAAAATTCTATGTGGATCTATGCTGGAGTTCTGGTAAATAGGGATATTAGTCTTAGCCAGGCCACTTGTGAATGGATATGGTAGAAAGCATGCAAGTAGGTTCTCAAACCCAAGTTTGAGAACTTGGATGAGGTAGGGCAGGAAAAGCATTTCTTGAGCTATGGACACAATCTGCATGGAAATAAAAAGCAAAGGCCCTGCTTATCTCTTGTCTGACCCACAGCCCTGCGCGCCAACTCCACACAGAGTCTTGTTCTCTTCTTAAGCAGCTGATGGAGACCAAAGCTTCAAAAGAGTGGCCAACCTCCTGGTAAAGCTGGTAGCCCATGGCTTGGACAGGTACTCTCTTTGCTGGGTAAAGACCTGCCTGGATTGTTGGGCCAAGAGAGTGGTCGTGAATGGAGTTAAATCCAGCTGGTGACTGGTCACAAGTAGTGTTCCACAGGGGTTGGCCCTGGGGCCTATCCTGTTCAATCTTTATTGATGACCTGGATGAGGGCATTGAGTGCATGCTCAGTAAGTTTGCAGGTGACACCAACCTGGGAGGAAGTGTCGATTTGCCTATGTGAAGAAAGATCCTGCAGAGGGATTTAGACAGACTGGATAGCTAGGCTGAGGCCAATGGGATGAAGTTCAACAAGACCAAATGCCGGGTTCTGCACTTCGGCCACAGCAACCCCAAGAAATCCTACAGGCTTGGGGTAGAGCATCTGGAAGACTGTGTAGAAGAAACAGACCTGGGAGTGCGGATTGACAGTCAGCTGAACATGAGCCAGCAGTGTGCCCAAGTGGCCAAGAAGGCCAATGGCATCCTGGCTTGTGTCAGAAATAGCGCAGTCAGCAGGAACAGAGAAGAGACCATCTCTTTGTACTCAGCACTGGTGAGGCCAGGCTGAGTGCTGTGTTCAGTTCTGGGCTCCTTGATACAAGAAAGACATTGAGATCCTGGAATGTGTCCAGAGAAGGGCAGTGAAGTTGTGAGGGGTCTGGAGCTTCACAGACTGAAGCTCCTCCTGTGACAGAGGGGAGTGACTGAGGGAGCTGGGGTTGTTCAGGCTGGAAGAGTCTCAGGGGAGACCTTATCACTCTCCACTACTATCTGAAAAGAGGATGTGGTGAGGTGGGGTTGGCCTCTTCTCCCATGTAACTAGCAATAGGATGAGAGAGAATGGCCTCAAGTTCAGTCAGGGGAGATTCAGGTTGGATGTAAGGAAGTACTTCCTCTCCAAGAGGCTGGTCAGGTGCTGCAACAGGCTGTCCAGGGAGGTGGTGGAGTCAGCATCCTTGGAGGTGTACAAGAAATGTGTGGACGTGGCACTGAGGGATGTGGTCAGTGTGAAATACTGATGATTGGAGGGAGGTTGGACTGGATAATCTCGGAGGTGTTTTGCAACCGTGGTGATTCTATGACTATTTATGAAGATCCAGCAGTTTCCAACATTTATCTCCCTAGGTTCAGCTTTGGCCCCGCCTTCTGCACGTTAGCAAGATAAGCAAAAGAACACGAGCTCTGGGCAGACAAAACCAGCCCAAATCACGGTAGTCACTTCAGCACGACGGGAAGAAAAAAGAAGCAAGCAGCAAAGCAACATCTACAGATGCCGCTCGGGGGGGACAGGGCGCTGCAACAGGCTCTACGGCGGGCAGAGCCTCCAGGCGGAGCCCTCTCCCGCCGCACCTTCCCCTCGGCACCGGAGAGCGGACGGCCCCTCGGTCGCACGGCCCAACCCGCGCACCTCACCGCTGCCTGTATCCCCCTGCCCCCTGCGCGTGCGCGGCGGGTCGGGGCGGGGTCTGGGCGGCGGAACCCGCCCCTTTCTTCCCTCTCTCCTTCCCCCGTTCTCGCCGCGCGTGGTTCGTGGGGGCCCGGGCAGGCGCGGAGCCGCCGGGCTTTGCTCCCCGCGCGCGTGAGCGAGCGGCCGCTGGTCGCGCGTGCCCGCGCGCGTGCCCGTCGGTCAGGCGGGCGCGCGCGTTCGTGAGCGAGCGTGCGTGAGTGTGTGTGTGTGTGCGCGCGTGGGGCGGCCAGGCGCCTCCCCGCAACGCCGGAGCTCCGGCGGCCGGGCAGAGGGGCCCGGTCCGGCAGCCGGGGCATGGAGAGCCTGCTGGAGAACCCGGTGCGCGCCGTGCTCTACCTGAAGGAGCTCACCGCCATCGTGCAGAACCAGCAGAGCCTCATCCACACCCAGCGGCAGCGCATCGACGAGCTGGAGAGGCGGCTGGACGAGCTGAGCACCGAGAACCGCAACCTCCGCGGGCAGCAGCCGGCTCCCGCCGAGCCCCCCGCCGCCCCCGCGCCGCCCGCGGGCCCTCCGGCCGAGCAGCCCCCGCCGCCGCCACCGCCGCCGGGCCAGCCCGAGCCGCTCCAGCACCACCAACAGCTCCCGGCACCGCAGCCCGCGGGCAAAGCGGCGACCGCGGGACCGGGCCGGGCCGCCGGGCACCAGCATCTCGCCGCGCAGCCCCACCAGCACCCCGTCGAAAAGGACGGCAGGGAGAAGGGCTGCTGCTCCTCGCTGCTCCAGCACAAGGCCCCCCAGGCCATCGGGAAAGGCATCCTGAGCCGGAGACCGGAGTGAGTGAGGAGGGGAGAGGGGGCGGCGTGTGGGTGGGTGGGGAATCCCTCCTTGGGAGAGAGGGCAGAGCGGGGATCGGAGCCGGGCTCCGCCGCCGTGTGCAGGTGCGGGCGTCTGCGGGCCGCTCACCCGCGCTGCTCACACACAGCACCGTGCCCTCATTGACTGTCATAAATAAATCGGTCGCTGAGGAGGTGAGTGCGGTGCAGCCCAGGCGGCGAGAAGCCTTTGCTAAGGACAGCAGCTTCTGTTTGCCTTAAGTCACTGGTACCTGTCAAAAAGCCGTCATCCTGGGAAGGAAAATCCCCACTCCTTCCCGAGAGCTGGGATTTCCTGCCCTCACTGATGCAAGGGTGTTGGGTATGCATTATGCCACACGTGACGTGTGTGGGTTCAGAGAGGTATAGATGCTGTTCGTATGTTTGACGTATGCGATGCATCTCACACTTCTGTGTCGGTTGCCTTCATGTATGTATGTATGTTTTTCATGTATGTATGGCACCTGATACTGATCCAGGTCCTCAAAAGGACAAAGTATTTTTGCTGGTCTTTCCTCTCCAGTGAAGAAAGCTTCATACTAGAGCTGAATACTGATAATGCTCCCTGTGCATGCGTGTCTAGTAAACAAGGATGAGCATTCCTGATGATAGCCGGTGGAAAAAGCTACTGTTGGAGAGTCACATTTTCTTGAGTTACACATCCAGTATATGCCATCGGTTCACCAGCTGGTAATTACAGCTGTATGTTGAGGCACTTTGAAAGCAAGGGAATGTGTTCTGCTTGAATCCAGGTAGCAAAGTTAGGAAGAGAAGGAGCACAGTCTCTGATGTGGTTTCTTTTATGTAAGAAAGAAGTTAAAGTAAGTAGTAAAACTAGATCCACATTTCTTTACTAGAATGAGCCCTATTATTTTGCTTGTGGTCACGTCAAAAACGAATAAAGTATATGGCGCGATGTATAGAGTAAAATGTTTTCTGTATGTCTTTTGACACTTTAAATGAAAGGCCCCCTTCTCTCTCATGTTGGCTTTGAATGCGGCAGCATAACTATGACATGGAGCTTGATTTTCAGTTGGGGTTGAGTGGAGTTACAGCACTTCATAAAAGCATAGAGCATCTATCACATGATCCTTTGAAAATCATTGGAGAAATTACTATTAAGGAAATACTATTAAAGGATTATCTACAGTGAAGGCATGCTTGAATCCCAAAAGACAGGTCCGTGCTCCTAAAACACTGCACTGTGATGAATCAATGTCGCAATCACAACTTAAAGGGAATGTTCTGATTAATACAGAGAGAATATTGAGATAGGTGTGAGCATTTGCATTTGCAGGATCTGGCCCTTATTTAGCATGCAATGAATGAAGTTTTAAAAAGACATAGCATAGGGCCAGATCCAGAGCTCATGCCGAGTGCTGTAAATCCAGAATCCAGCTTAGTTTAAGTCACTCAAGTCAAAGCAGTAAGAAACCTGTGTAAAAATGCATGATCAACCTCATTGGTTCTTAAATAGTGAATCTCTGCAGTGAAGGCTCTGTTAGAAACATTGTATCAACAACAGCTTTCCTTTCTTCTGAACAGTTTCTAGCATACGTCATTAGGCAGATTGAGGAATCAATTTTTGTGCATGAGTCTAAATACCTCCTTATCTGAGATTTTTGCAGTGGGATTTGACTGAGGGAACAATTGCAGACCTTTCCTTCATATCCAGAGGCACAGAGATGTGCATTAAGAACACTGCTGATTGCTGACATTTCATACCGTAATCTGTATGATGGATGGATGGATGGATGGATGGATGGATGGATGGATGGATGGATGGAAGGATAGATAGATAGATAGATAGATAGATAGATAGATAGATAGATAGATAGATAGATAGATAGATAGATGTATCCTCTTTGTGGAAAGTCAGGGCTGATGCTGGGGATAACAGAGCAATCCCTGCAGCACTGCTCACTCAGGAAGATTAAAATAGATTGCTTCTGTTTCCTTCTATAGCTTAGGCAAACCAAAATCTTTGTGTAGAATGGCAAATTTGAGAGATGCAAAGTAGTCTACATTTCTCACTCCCGCAGGTTTCTTTCTTTTCCCCATTGATTGTATTTACTGAGTTTCATCCTTTCTCATCTCTGACTGTTAGAAGGATATCAAAGAGACTGCAAAATCTAACTTAACAGCAACTTGGATGTGGAGGATCTTTCACCACCTATTTGACAGCGTGCCCAGTATCCCTTGTGATCCAGCTGGCCAACCTGAGAGTTGTATTTTGGATTCTGTGTGACAGCAGGGGACTCATATTTTGATGCTTACACAGATTAGGTATCTGCGCTCCCTTCCTTCCTCCATAAAAATGAACATGTTTTTTCCCTGTATGATGAGCCCTGAAATTCAGTGTTCTCTATTTTTTCCCTTTAGCCTAGAGCATAGGAACTGCCTGTTCGCTACAGAAAATGGCCACTCTAAACAGAAGAGAAATTATATTTAACCTGATGAGACGCAGTGGCTGAAATTAGTGGTAAAAGCAGCACCCAGGCGGTGCCTGTCTGTAATGGAATTTCCTCTGCATCACAAAACACGGGGTTCTGGTCAGCGTGTTTAAATGTCCTAGTGATGCCCCTTCTCACTTCAGACACAGCGCAGGGGTTTTGCTCATTTTGAGCTCGGACTGAGCTTTTAATGCAGCCCAGCTCACCTGAAGATCTGGATAGAAGAGAAGAGCTGAGCTTTTGGGCACGCGTGACTATTCATGGGCAGTCTTCTGTAAGGGGCTTGCAAGAAAAAGCCACAACAGAAGCATCTCTTCTTTTAAGGGAAAGTTGAGTCTTATTTTCATTATTAGATTTCTTCAATAAGTTGTTGTTGTTTAAATGTATTTTTAAAAATACATCAATCATCCTCCAGAAGAGAAGAATTCCTGAGTTTTGCAGAGGCACGCTAATTGTTGCTGCGTACTGTGTGCGAGTGGTGGCACTGAGCTTACCTATGAAAGGAGAGACAAGCAGAAAGGTTTTGCAGAGATCCTCGGCGAGAATTAGGCTGATTATTATTCCACGGCATCTGTCTCTTTCTACCTTAGGAGTCTATTGCATAAGCACCTCACAGCTTTAAAAACAAAAAAATAAGGTCATTCGTCATGGAATGTTTTGCTTCAAAAATACAGGTTGCCAAATTAGCATAGCTTAAATCACCCTTACTAGGCAGCCTCTTGTCTTAAGGGACCATCCCAAGTGTCGTCAAATGTGAGTATAAATGTTCCTTCCCTTCTTTATCAGCAAACTACCTTCATTTCCAATCCTCGGTGCCGGTCATTGAGTATCAGAGAAGTGCCACAGGGCTGAATTCAGCACATTGACTCTAAACGGCCTGAATCCTGCAGTCTTTTTGTCGGTGAAACTCTCTCAATGGGAACTCTGCCTATGGAAGGACTTTGGATTTTAAGCCTATGCATTATCTGCAAAACTCACTTTGATTAATTCAATTACAATAATAGCCAGTATTCCATTATAGTTCTTTCCATTGAAAGGCACAGATGCAATTTATGAGCATTCTGTGTATCATCCCAGGTCTTCTCTCAACTATGTCACCAACACTGAAAACAAGGTGTAGAAGCAGTACAACATAAAGAAGCTAGATACTTCCTTTAAATTATTAGCCTGTGTTTGCTCTATAAGATAATCTCCTCATGCAAAACAAACTCTCAGAACTCTTAGAAGAATTTTTCTACAATTTTCCCAGAGGTCTTATAGCTCATATATATTTGCATTAGGTTGAAACCTCTTCTATTTTGGGTTGGGCTAGGATAGTATTTTTTATCTCAGTAGAGAGACGTACTTTAAAAGACAGTGTTAGACTCAGTTGGGTTTGTGGTCTGAGGCTGTTTGCTATATTTTTGTTTAATTTCAAAAGTTCAATTACGTAACTTTAAACTGAAGATGCTGCATATTCAGAGGTGCTGTTTTCCATAATTTTTTCCTTTTAACTATGCATTAATGTTCTATTCTATGGATTATCTCCAGGGTAAAGGCATTAGACAAAATCCCACTGATTTCAATGGATACTAACAATAACTGTAAATATTATGGCTTACTATTAACATATTTTGCTATATTTGCGCATTGCACCAGCAAAAAAAAAAAAAAAAAAAAGAAAAAAGAAAGGACAGAGAAACTCTGAATTGCTTCCATAGCCCGGATACCCATTCCTTTAACTCTGGGTGATTTGCCCTCTGCTTCCATTCTTTTAGATTCATATTTCCCCCACCCTATTTCAGAGTTCAATTCCCTTGAGGTTTCACACAGCAGAAATAGTTCCATTGGTGCTGCCCTGGGTTCTGCAGATCTCTGAGAGTGATGCACAGCTTCACCATCAAAAGTTATTTGGAGTACGTTGCTGTAAGCTGGTTTCAGATGACAGAGGTTTACATTGGCATAGCTACATAGATGCTAAAGCTCTGCTTAGGTGAGGCTGAAATAAAGATCACGATGAGATGCAAAAAAGAAAGTAGATTCTGTGTCCCATTTTAGTATTTGTACTGGTTCCATTCACGTGATAATCAGATGAAGACTTTCTTTATGGTATGAACACACCTGCGTCACATCTGCATCAGAGTTGGAAAAGTCCCAGGAAAAGAAATATGGAATTAATGATTCATAACAATATTATAAAAAATCACGGATGAAGAAAGAGAAGGAAAAAGTCGCAGTTTAGGAAGAGATCAGGATGAAATTACAGGCTTGAAATTGCTTGTAAAGATGGCATGAGGAATTCCACCCATGGGGACAGTACCTGTATGGTGCTCTGTAATATCCTGGATGGAGCAACACAGTATCAAGGCCTAAAAATACCATTATGGAAAATCTCTCTGGCTGTCTGGAAGTGTCACTGAGGTAGTAATAAGGCAGGAATCTGTGTGAAATACTGCCTAGTGCTGCTTTGGACAGATGCTGCTGGGTTCTGAGTCCTGAGCCCTGTTAGAGCAGAGCCTGTGGTCACAAGGACTCACACTGACCTTTCAAGAAGAGAAGCTGACACTGAAAGCAACAGCAAAGGATGTGCATTTTTAAATGCTTAAATGAAGGGGTGCAAATGCATTGTTTTGTTTTTCTTGTTGGGTAGAGAAAATGTTATGTCACTCAATTATATGTTCTATTGTAGCCAGGCTGCTCTTCTCTGGTAGCAAGGATGCCTTGTATACATTTTGTATTGGCCGACTTGGTGTCACTTCTGAGGGCAGATCCAAGGTTAGGGCTCATGAATGGACTTCAGGAGCAACGGACTCACATGGCAGCACTGTTAGCCATCAGAAGAATTCTTGCATGACCGTTTGGAATTTTTATAAAAGGAAAAATACCCCAAAATGAATAGGTATTAAAAGTGCCCTTGAGAATTCCTGCCAGGGACTCAGTGCCAGGTGACTGTTAGGCGGGCTGTTCCGTACTGTGCAGCACATAAGAGTGGAAGAACACCCGCTCTCAGGCTGCAACGAGCGACTGATATTTCCATGTCCTTCACAGAATGATGTGCACACAGGAATATACAGTTTAAGTGTGGTATGTAGTTTATGCATGCAGCAAATGGCTACTTATATGAGGCGTAGTACACATCCCCACCTATACCATACATGACATTATTTGCTTTCACTCTGAATAAGCTGCAGTAATCTTTGGATGCCTTTCTAGTGCTCTGATGACACCAGAGCAGAGCTTGTCACCTGGTACTTTGGTCTTTGCTTAGTTTTTGCTTGCTCTCTACTCATTCAAAATAACTGCTTACCTGATAAAGCAAAATTTCTGCAAGCAAAACAAACAGATTTGTTTAATTACAGTGATTTCTCTGTCCTGACCATTTAGATTTTATTTGTTCTGCCCTGGAATAAAAGTGGAAAGAGTAAAAAAGAGCTTTTAAAGTATTTTAAAAGAGTTTATCTTTCTGTACCTAGGGTTTCTACACCCTCTGCCTTTGCTGTTATTTTAACTATAATTGTTTTGTTGCCTTTTTTCCCCGTTTCCTTCTATTTTTCAGCAATGTTTTCTTTCTTTCTCTCTCTTTTTTTTTTTTTTTTTTTTTTTTTTTTTTTTTTCCCATTCACTCTCTGGAGTGAAATCTTTTGTTATTTCTCCATTTGAAAAACATTATAGATAGCCAGAAATATTCCTTTGCGAAACAGATGGAAAATATTTCATTTGCCACAAATTACCTGTAGCCTCTGATCATTACTTGGGCTGCGTTCCATAGAGCTCATGTAAGAGCACATGAGCAAATGAGAAGAGTTGTTTGTGGAGACATAGCCTGAAATGTGACCTTTTTTTTCTTTCTTTTTCATGCAATTTTAAAATTATATGTATTTTTTTCCCCCAGAGAAGGGTATCCTGAAACAAACTAGTAATATTCTTGTATTCATCTGTACTGCAGATTGCAATTTCATTTAGTAAGCTCTAGGTAAGAAAATGAGATTGGATTTGTTCTGCTCAATGGCCTTGTCGAAGAGGCAGAAAGATCTTTTAGTTAGAGGAGTCTTAGAATCAAAGTTCAATCCCTCCTAATATATTTTTAACAGACTTCTGATGCTGGACCGTCCCTTTCATCTCTGTATATTTTAAGATCTGTAGCAAAGCAACTGGGGATATATTGTTACAGATAGCAGTGGGCAGGCAGATCGGGAGCAGTCCTTTTTATACATTTCAGCATAGGAGGAAGCATAAATCTCCCGTTGCTGCTTGAATGTGTACTGCAAGGCAATACATATATTTGCACGTGTGAGATGGAATGTATTTGCATGAGCATTTGTCTAACGTGTCTGAGAGCAAAGTTGAAGCAGCACCTAGCTTCTGTGCTTGTTACATACAGAAAGGCAAATTGTTAGCTGGAGGAAATCAGCGTATCTTTGCTGACGTCAATACAGCAATGGGAATTTACATCACCTGAGGATCTGTACCAGATTTTGTGTATCTGTCCTCGCACACAAATACACACGCATCCTCTAGTGTAAATGAGTGTTGACAATAGCTATAGCGACTCATCTCAGAGATAGCATTGAACAATGAGAAAGCAGCATCCTGATTCTCCATGTCATAAGTTTGCAATGTTTTCCTATGGTATTTTAATTTGAGGTCAGAGTTTTGGTACTACAGAATTATAAAGATATATTTGTTCTATTTTGTAATGTGGTTTGTTTGGTTTTTTCTTTTCTTTTTTTTCCCCTGTCCTCTACTTTATGCGTGAACCCACAGTCTGCTTCTTATTCAGGTATTATTTTTATTGTCTTTGCTAAGATTGTGTTCATTGATCAGCTGTTATTTTCATGTACTCTGAAGTTATAACTTTCTGACAGGGATAGGACGGGATCAATATTTTCCGTGATTAGTCACATCTGAGCAGGGATGTTTTGGGGAAATTGAGCTGCTTTTGAAGAAAGAAAAAATGACAAAACTTGTCCTTCCTGCCCTCTTTTAGACAAGAACCAGGGGGGTCGATGAGCTGCAGAGCTAATGAAGCTTGGCTTCCAAAAGTCCTGTGTCATGGTGACGTTTTCTAATGCTTGACAAGATGTGAGTTCTGATCTAAGTTTCTCCAGGTGTTGAGGCTTTTAGAACGTCTCTCTCCAGCATGGACACTTCTGTGTAATGAGTTCAGTTCACTCTGAATCCTTTTCTGCAATGGAAACTACAAGCTCTCTTTCTTCCACCCCATCTGAGATCACTGTTACTCACTCAAACCTGGCTTAGTTACAAAGTAGGAACTAATGCACTAATTTTACAGAGCTGGTGTTCTATGTACGCCTTTTAAAAGTCTTGGAATATTAAAGTTACAAAGAATTGGGAAATTACTGTAGGAATCCAATGGGCACCTAGGTGGAGATCTACCATTGCCAAGTGGAGACTTGCTGCTCCTGGATTTGCATGTGAAGTTGGTGGATCATCTTAATGCACCTGCCAATATTTACATGGACATAAGCTGCTGGTTGAGACGATTGCTATCAAATAGTTTGATTTATATTTGCTGTAACACACTAAAGCATCTACATCTTTCTCAAGTGCAGTACAAAATTGACACTTAGAATGTTATGAATCTTAAGGAGTCTTGGGGTTTTCTTCAGTCTTTCTATACTTGGATGTTTTTTTCTCAAAATTCTGAACATTCTATTAACATTCAGGACCTTGCTGTCAATCTGTTTGTCTCTCTCATGTAGATTTCCAGGCAGTCCTCCAAAGTGTTTCACACTATTCTGGTCCAGTGAAGAGTTGTTCTGACAGTACTTCCTTCATCCTCAGCATTCTGCATCTTCATGCTGCTGTGCCTGTGTGGGCACCGCCTCTGTGGAACATTCTCAGATCTGCCTCCTGGAGAGGCACAGTTTTTGCCCTGAGGTCCCTTAGTGGACTTTATACATGGTGGCATTTTCCAAAAGAAATATAGATTATGACCTCTCTTCAGTTGTGGAAGCAACCTCAGACCTGTCCTTCCATGGTTTTACAACCCCCAAGAGAAATACTGTTTCTGTCTCTTTGGGGCTGTTCCAGGAAAAGTTTTGTCTCTGCAGTCATTTCAGCATTCTCACAAAGTCCTTCTCTTTCGTTTGACAGCTTTTAATTTACAAGTCTATTCCCAGTAGGACACCAATGAATTGCCCATGTCTGCCCAGGTACTCACATGGCCCCCTTCACCACAGTAACTGAGTATCTGGATTTGTCCTCAGGGATTGTTCTGATACCCACATACACTGGGTAACTAACCTTCATCTGAACTTGCAGAGAATTTGAGGAATCTTTCTGTTGCCTGATCATTCCTTGGTTCTCATGCCGAAGACTTTTCTTCAAGCAGTTTTCTTGTATAATGTCTTGTGCCAATAAATCTATATCCACTCAAACTCCTAAGATAGGTAGGCTGAATGGCTCTGATCAGTAATTTATACTACTTTGCAGTCCAGGTAAGTCTAAGAGCCAGATTCTATTATCACTTAAATGAAAATAGCTGAACTCACTTAACTATGTAGCTTCAAAGTTGAAGAGATGAGAGAGAACACTTGTATATATCATTGGATGTTATGGTTCTTCTGGAACTGCCTTATGTTCTATTACTGGGGCTAGTTAGTCTGAGTTAGCTATTAGTCTATCAGATTCTATGCATTCTTGCTGTATCAATCATTTGGGATGGCACAGCCAATAGCTGTAATGTTTCCCCCAAGAATTCATTACTCATTTGGGAAAATACTGATCTCCATGTTAGCTGCAGAAACATCCACTGCTGGTCCCTTGTTCCTGCCAAGAAAGGATTGAGTTTATCAAGCTGAATACATAAACTTCAGTAGACATGTTCTATCTGTAACTATTGTACCACATCTGTCGCCTATTTTACCATGGCTTTTATACAGCCAAGAGGACAGGGAATACCAGAGTGTGTCTTTGATGGATAAAAAGCATTGTCCCTCCCCTTCCCCCCCCCCAAAAAAAAAATCAGTCTCAAGATATTTAAAGGTATTTATCCCCCCGAAATGTGAAAGTATCTTCTTATTTTTTAAGAGAAGAATCAGATTCTGTTTGCTTTACAGATCAGTAGAAGAGGAAAGACTAGTGACAAGGGAAGGTGAGAAGAAGAGGATGAGAGGAGTCTACAGCGTGTCTCTACACTGCTGTAGGCAACCTTGAGGCTGGTTCTTGATCCATATTATCTTGCTCTTCAAATCCCAAGCTTGAAAACAAGTCTGGAGCATTGCCTCAGGACCACGGGTGCATGCATCTACATACTCTCCAACTCCATGCAGCAGTCGTAGAATAGAATATACCACTCTTCTGGGTCCTGCAGAAGTTGTCTGTGCAGGGAGATATAAACCAACAAAAGGGAGATACAAACCAAGAAAAGAGGGCAGCAGCATGGCAGAGTTGGAAGGATAATGACAAAGGGCCCACTGGAAACTAGAATGCAGGAGTACCAGAAGCTCCAGAAACCTTATCCTGTAGAGGCTGGTGAGTTTTCAAATGCTTGGTTCATTTATGTGTATGACTGTAATGATACCTTAATGTAGGTAGGGGGAGAGAGGGAATGACAGGGGTTTATGTTCTATTTTCATGAGGCTTCCTACTCAGGAATAATAAACAACACATAGTGAACATTATGCTTAACAAATACTAACTGGTTGAAGGTAACTTCCCAATCTGTGAGTCCTGTGCTCAAGGAAGGAACACACTACTGTAAGCCCACAGTGTATATGACTAGTTCTCATCACTGTGGGATGTGAGCCCTGCTTTTCAGGACAGATGTTGGGGACCTTACCCACCTATGTCCCTTCACAGGCTGCACACACAATCAATTAGGGTATTATTCCTGTTCACATGCTGGTGAAAATCTGTCATCATTTTCCTCTCACTGTTTTGTCTAATTGACAGCAGGGCACATTCTTAATTGTCTTCCTATTGTGAAGTTATTTTCTCTTTTGTGACATTGTTTTGAGATGCTAGAAAGTCCTCACTGAACAGTTCACATCCCAGTACCTCAAGCACAAATGACAATACGGCTTACAAAGCAGTAAGGAATCAGAGTTGTTATGCTGCCGGCTTCATTACAAACTACAGCAGCCAACTCTCGTATCTTATACCACAAACAGCTGCATTTCAGAGATGAGCATATTTACACATATATACACATTTTATATAGTGCTTTGGGAAATAATGCACTTGTTTGCAAGTGGGATACTGTCAGCGTATTTTCTTACCAAAGTCTAAAATGGCAGCATGTAGCAACTATGTAATCTTTTCTTCTAGCACACTGCTCACCATGACAAGATCTTGCTGCAAGATGATAACAGAAAGACCATGCAAGAATAAGTAATAATAATACCACTAACACTTCTGCATTACCCTTTTATCAGTAGACCCTTCAGTACTTACAGAGGCAGTCCTCATTTTACAGAAGAGGATGAAGAGATGGAAAATGTTTTGCTTGAGTTCACATGGCTATCCAAAGCTGAGAGTAAAACCTGTATCCCAGGGCACTGATCTGTCAAGTAAGCTGTAGTGCCTTAGAAAAAGGAGACAAACAGGACAAGAAGTGTTAACTGTTACGAGATCACTTCTAAGGCATAAATAACATTGCCCTAAATACTGAAATCTGATTCATTCTCTGGACAGCTTGATATCAGGAAGAGTTTTGCCCAGATAACAGTCTAGAGCTTGGCCAAAAATCCTTAACAGCCACTCATGATTGGTGTCAGATACAGACATTAGAAACAGTGAGCAGTAGGAGCTGGAGATAAAGTTGAATCTTGAATATAAGGAACTAAGACATGTGATTTCAAGTTGGCAGGGCTGTGAATATGCATTGCGTGTAAGTCCAGCAGCGTTTACATAGGTATGTAGTTGAGCAAGAAAGTGTGTCTGATTGAAAAGATGATACCTAAGTTGCTGGAGTGTGTCTTCTTTCTTGCAGCAATCAATCATTAGAAGTTACAGAGAGTAGTGTGGGGTGGGGTAGCAAAAATAGGAAAGCTGAGACTATGGTCTCTGTAGTTTCAGTCAGATTAATGGGAGACAGATCATGAAGCATGTAGAAGACACCAAAATCACTCCTCTCATCGGAGCTAAAGGAAAAGCCTCCCACAGAGGTAGGCATTGCATGTGAGCTAGGGAAGTGGAAAGTAATTATCACAGCTGTGCATGTGAATAAGTTGACAAAGTGCCTTCTCCAAAAACCCCTGTGTAGCAAGATACAATTCCTTCTTCCCACAGCAATATTTTCTCTCCCCCTCTTCTCTTGTTAAATACAAAGCCGTACTGGAGTCTGATGCCTCTATTCCTACCTCCCCCGACACAATCACAGCAGTACATGCAAACACCAAGCCACAAAGACAAAGTCTTGTTCTATCTCCTCAGATGAGGCAAGAAGAATCTACGTGGCTTAATGGATTCTGGGCTGAGATTCTCATCTCCACTAATAAGAAGAGCATTTGCCTTCTCCCATCCCTCCAGTTTTCAGTACAGTGCTTGATGGTAACAATATTCCGTTAACTCAGTCTAATGATCTCTTCCTTTCTCTAAGGATAGGGTCTTGTCTTACAAGAGATGATGAGAAATATCTGGAACAAGGGCAGGAATGCCTTCAGGATGTGAATGTGCATTGAATTTTTCTGGAATTCCTTTTTCCTACTAGCAAGGAGCTATTTAAGTTGGTTACTTTTTCCTCTCAGCATGCACTGGAAGAGGATAATGATTTCCTCAATTTAAGAGGACTCTGTACCTCATAGAATCAGGACCTTGCTTTCTTTTCTTCATCTTTCAGCTCTATTTGTTGGTTTTTCGTTGTTGTTGTTTGTTTTTCCATTTTGATTTTATTTGCTGCTGTTTTGAATTCCTTGGGGTAAACACTAGCAGGAGGCAAATTAGTAACTGTCTCTTGGGATGCAGGGTAATTGGAGATACCACACAAAAATAGCTAAAGTATCACCTTTCATGACATTTTTCAATTACTACTCCATTTATTAACATTATGCATGAAATTCAGTACCTGTGTGGCTCCTGATAGCAACAAAGCATTTGCAAAGATGCTAGCAAGAATGAAACTGGCCCCCAGGAAGAGAGTTTGGGGCCCTTCTCCCAACTTGACTGGCTCCTACTAGACAGCACATTCTGACTTACCCAGCCCATTTGTCTTTGTCTTGATAGTTACATCTTCTTTTTCCTTCTCAAGCCTCCATTTTGCAGCTCAGATGTAAGAGGCCAATGAGGTAAATGGCAGTTAAATTGTGGCAATGGTATAGAAATACAACACTGCTGAGAGCAAGGCTGTGATGAAGAACTTCTGTGGCTGGATTCCAGGATAGCTGCTGGTGGGAGAATGGGTATCATTTCATGTCTGCAGGTACTGAACAGCTAATCAGTAGGGTGAAGTGGCATGTAACTGATAAACCTTAACTCACAAGACAATACATCTTCCTTCTACATCTTCCTCTACATCTTTCTGTGCAGAGAGGTGAAGTCTGAAAGAATGAGAGGTATGAAAGTAGATCAACATATGTATTCACTCATGACTAGCTGAAAGTAGATCAACATATGTGTTCACTCATGACTAGCTCCAAGTGAGATGTGCTTCATGTCACATATATCCAGTTTTTGCATCTGTAGACTTAAATGGATTTCAGGAACCCACTGAATTGACAAAATCAATGGTAAAGAAAGATTGAAAGAAAGATTTTCTCAATCATTTTTTAATAAGAACTTACATTTGACTGTTTTGTTTATTACTGTGGTCATGACCGCAGGGAAAAAAAAAATAACTCTTTTGACTTGTGTTTTGTGTTTCAAAGAGTAAGTGACCATATTTTGAACCTGGACTGAGGCTCCAGAGACAGCTTTAGAAGAGGCTCTGAGTAATCAGAAAGGAATTTGTGCTAAAAGAAGGAAAGAACTAGATTGAGACTTATAAGCAAGAGGTAGCTGAGCTTCAGAAATTCTGACTGCATTAAAAAAACAGGTGGGCTCAGGAGGCAAACAAAATTCTATCTTTTCTGCTATCAAATGAAACAAAGAGCTGTAGTTGCATATCAGAGAACTGATATTATGAAAAGCAAATGTAGCCTACTTCAGAATGATCTGTCAGAGCACAGGACACGGAGCTAAAAGATGTAATAATGTTCTTTGCTGTTTCTGAGCAGTATTCTGTCTGTAAGATTCTCAGCAGTCACAGCTTTGCTCCATCACGACATTAAGATGCATTTATTGATATTAACACTATAGCAGGGGATGCTCTTATTTGAACTAAAACAGTACACTTTGTCTACTACTACTACCAGCCTCTGCTAAGCCAGAAAAATAGAGGCACAATACAGGTCTGGAATTTCATTTGCAAAGTAAGGTCTACAATCTGAGAAGGAAACACAGAGACTTGGAGGAAATGATACTAGAGGACTCAAGTGAAGACAGTATGCTGTGCAGAGAACTGGTAGATGCTTTATGATGAGCAATATTGGTGAGGCATTGCTTGAAGGAGCAAGACTTGAATAGCATGGAGCAGAGCTGTGTGGATGGATAAGTGTGGGCTAGTGAAATCTGTACTGGCAGCTGCAGAGGTGCTCAGGACTAGACTGGTATAGGCTCCAAGTAAGGAGAAACTGCAGAGCTGCACAAGGGAAGCCTTGCCTGCACTCTGCTTGGCACCAAGCAGTTGCTATTAATCTTTCACTTCCCTAAGCACTGATATTCATATAAATTATGAAAAAAGGTTTCTCAAATGCAGCAGGAAAGGTTCCTTAGCTTCATATTTATGAACTTAGATAAAAGAGAACTTGATATGAATCTGGAAAAGTGACATCTCAATTTTATCATGCCCATCATGATGATGAGTACAAGTATGGGTTGATTACTTGCTCCTGACCCTTCTCGATCCCTCTTGCTTTCTAAGGTTCTGCTTCTCAGGGAACTTCTTTTCACTGAACAGTTCAAGCTGTTGTCTTTTCAGCTTGTTGGCTTCCACTAGCACCAAGCAAGAAATTGCCTCATTTGCTAATAGATATTCTAGTTAATAATAGCAAATCCATCCACTGAGAATATTTCTTGCCTGTTTTGCAAGATGGGAATGCTGTTTTAATGGCACAGTGATGGCGCACAAGTGGGAATGCTTGCACCCATTTATGTAACTGCATGTTGACACACAGTCTATTCAGCTGAGAGTTTCTGATGCCCCCTGTTGCTCACCAAATCATAATTATGATGGTGGAGAAAGCACAGCAATTCCATTGTTGACTGAAAATCTCCTGGGTCTAAAGGCTTGCTGAATTTCTGTCATGCAGAATTTCTGGGTATGCCTTCATTGGCTGTATGGGGATTTGACTGTGGAGAATCTGAACCAATTTTCTCAATAAGGCTTTTGATGCTGTTAATTATTAATTTCTTAATAATAGGTTTTCAAGAAAAGATAAATCAAGCCATCTCCCAAACAGTATTTGAGACAGATTTTCTACAGAGTAACTGTAGATCCGAAGAACAAAATTATTCACATACTTTCTTTCATATGTCTCCTAGATACTTAGTACGTAATTCCTCTTTGATTTATTTTTGCATAAATGGAGAATAGCCATTCAAGACAAGAAAAACAACTCAATGGAAGCCCATAGCCATGAACAAACAAATACAAGTGAGGAGAGAGCAGACGGCCTTGGAGTTCTGTTGGGCTCACAGAAAACAGATGCAGATATAATTAAACTCTAAGTAGGTGGGTTGAAGAGTTAAGAGGAAAGGCTATTTCAGATTTAGTAGAAATAGAAGCTGCATTGCTAACTAAGAATTATATTGAGTAAGCAAACAAGAAGAAGGGTAGCACTGTAGTCAGTGGTGCCTGTTTGTAAGAGAACAATTGGCTGTAGTAATAGACATGGCGTGGGTCCCAATGGCACAGCAGCTTTCTGTGCACTGCTGCATATCTCAAAGTTCATGCCCATTCTGCTTGTATCACAAGTAGGCAAAGATGCATAGAAAAACACAGATTTTTTTATTTTTCAAACACTCAAAGCACAAATTCTTCATTCTCCTATTAACTCCCTTTTTAAATTCTTAGTGGAAAATTCAGTTAAATGTATTTGTATACATAACACTCCAATATTTAATTTGTCTTTAATACATAAAAAAAGAATTTTAAAGGAAATTATCATCACCAAAACACTTCCTAACTTTATCCTACTTTCATCCCCCATCTCTAACTTCTTCCCCAACATACAGTTGGGGAACATGCCAAAAACCCTACCAGGTTCCTTTCTGTAAGGATCTGACACAGAAAGAAAAGGTAGTAATGTTGAATAAAAACTGTGAGATGAAAGGAGGTATGAATTAGAAACCTGGTGCCATATGAAGGCAACCTTTATAAATGCTAAAGGAACAAAACCCAAAATACATTATTTTGCCTTACATTTCACTATTTACAGTTTATGTCTGGTTATATATTGTTTTTAGCATACTTACTCAGTTGTCATCATTGCCTTCTTTTTTAACAGACTGAGGGTCTTGAGACAAACTTGAGAGCCTTCCCAAAGGAAACTAATAAAGAGAACATTGATACAGGAACTTGTTAAGACAAATGAGTTTCAAGACAGTGATCTATGTCGGTGGACTTATGTAAAGGATTTTGCAGTCACTCCAAATCCAACACCACCTGACAGCAGATGTTTTTGTGAAGGAAGCTAAAGAGAAGAGTGGCTGCCACTTAGACCTCTCCTGCAGAAGGCTAGGTTTATTAAACAAAATAAAGCAAAAAGAATAAATAACTACGAGAAGATGATACTATGAACTGATCACTTACTACATTTCAGAGGTGCATGCCACTCAGGAGTCAGCAAAACCTCAACATGTTCTTCAGGATGGTGTTTAGACTTCAAAAGTCGCTGCTTCTGGGCCAGATGGCCTTACTGCTAAAGCATATGGAGCAATCTATTTCATAGGTGCGAGCATTATTGTTTCATGGAGAGCTAGGGTTGATGTGGAATGTTTTCATTCTCAAATGTAGTAGTATTGCTTGATCCTGGAGCCTCTTAATTACCTCACAGTATTTTGTATTGTATTTTGTATAGAGCCCATCAGTGGAGAAGTCTGTAGATTCGTCTATGAAGAATAGCCTCCAGATGTGCTTGAATTTCAACTCTATAAGGCTGTACAGTTCGTCTGTTTTCTTCCTGACTGTATCCTCTCTTTGTTCATTGGAACATTCCCTTGATTGATTCAAAAGACATAACTTAACCAGTTGCCAAGGCAGAATTGGGATGCCCAAAATCTATAATGCCATTCCATGTGTATCTCTTGTACTTCCATTACTCTCTTTTCATTTTCTTTTCCTGTCATTCTCCTTGGAGGTTTTTCTTCTTATGAGTCTTCCATTGGCCAAAAGATCCCACAGCCAGAAAGAAAGAGAATTTTTATTTTGTTGGAGGTCAAACAATAAATTTAAGTGCCATCCTCTTGACCTTTGTGAGATGCTTAGGCTGCCAGCATCTTTCTGAGCCTTTATAAGGAATAGGAAGGCTAAGGAAAAGGAATGAAATGCAGACTAATTTCATCCTGATTCTTGGAGGTCTCAGTATCAGCTTATAAAGTCACTGATTTTTGTTCCTTGTAGACAGAAGTAGCCATGCAGTAGATGTCTAGCAACTTTCTGACAGACTTGCAGCATTTAGCAAAAGAACAAAAGCCTTAACTTGGAAACGATGCTGAAAGAGAGCAGAAATTAAGAATATTACAAACATCTTAATTATTACAGAAGTAAGATGTAGTAAATAAAAGCCAAATGCTCTAGAAAGTAAGCCATGGTGCCCATTGGAAAATGGAAAATAATGAGACTGAGAAATTGTATTAAACAACAGGAGAAATGCTTTGGGTTTCAAATCTCCCAGAAAAAAAAAAAGGCAGAACAGTGGCAAAGATGGACACAATCAACCTCCTCCCTCCCCAGCCTAATTATCTCAGGGGATCATGATTTAGGAACCTAAGTTTTTTTTTCCTAGACATTCACGTGATTTTGTTCAGAGCACTTGGCACATGAAAAGGCCAAATTGTTCGTTGGACTAAGATGGCCTGCATCTTTCATGTCTGTGTAAAGACTACCAAACTTCAGGTACTATGCAGAGCAGAAAAATACCCAACAACCTAGAGTGTTTCCAAACACGATCACTCATTCTCTGCTTACTAATGACTCATTAGCATCTTCTGTCCTTAGCTGTGTTTTAGTTTCTAAAAGTTGATAAGTCAGTCTAATTACAGACTGAGTTCGGCTTTTGGTAGTAGAGTATAGGGTGATAGGGAAGGACACAATTTTCTTTCCCATTTTAAAGACTGAAGGAAATTGTAAAGCTATCACACCAGTCATTCCTGCTATCTCATCCATTCCTGCTAGCCAACACTGGGTTTCGAAGCAGATTTCCAGAATCGGTATAAATCAGAACTGTACACACATGTGAAAGTTTAGCTTGTCCTGTAGTCTCTTTGCTATTTTATTTCCTAAGGAATATTTGACATGCAGTTCCCTTGTGTGCATGGCCACTGTCAGTGGCCTAAGGGTTATCTGAAGAGCATCCATTTGATGCAACTATCATATACCTTCTATTCCAAGCATGCCCTCAAGGTTTCCATGTCCATTCCAGTGGATTCCATTTCTCTAAGATCCCAGTTTAATGGTCTGCTGGAGGCTTTGGTGTGCTCTTCACAAGTGCTTTTACACTGCAGTGCAATTCAATTTCCATTAGTTCGTGGTAGTTGCATACAGTGAACGTTATCAGAAAGGTCCTTCGCATTCACACCCTGCACTGAAGCACTAGCTTAAGCAGCTAAAAAACCTCTCACTCCATACACAGCCTTGTTGAGGATTTTCAGGTGTGTACCCCCACTTAGAAAAAAGGAGTCTGAATTAAAGAGTTCAGAGGATTTGTAATTGGAAACAGTTCCATCAAATAATGGTTGTAGACTGGAATTCCTCCTCTTGCCCTGAGGGGCACTGTACTTTGTTTCCAACTAGATTAATATTAATTTCCTTTTACAGAACCTTTCTACATTCTAAGTACTCTGACTGATCATTACCTGCCACTGAGACACAGCTGGCTTGGGGACAGAAGACAGCATTCCACTGTGATCAGAATTACTGTTTCTTCCATAAAATCTGTTGCTGGGTGTTAGGCGAACCAAGTCATTAGACAGCGTATATGAACACAGCCCCAGTGATTTCTGTTAACCAAATGAAATTCAACAGAAGACTCCAGGTTCAGATATGCTAGCATGGAACTAAAGAAGAATCTATTTAGTCATACTAGAAGTTCAAGTGAATTTGACATTACATCTTGCTGGGCACACTGGATCTTACAGCACTACACCATGGCATTGATTCAGTTAAGACTCAGCTAAAAGAGTAGCCCCTGCTTCAGCACACCCTTCAATTTTTCTTGGAAGTCTTCAGTCCAACCATATGCTTAAACTGAATCACTTGGCTTGTAACAGTTGACGTGAGTGCAGCCTGAAGAAGCATAGCTGTAGGCCACTGAGCATTGCTAAACTGACTCTTTTTGAACTCAGTGAAGGAAGTCTAGCAACTACAGTGGAAACTTGTCACAGTCTGTTTGCTTTGGAGTCACTCTGATTCTGATTTTGCTATGAATTTTATTGTTCTAAACACAAAGATCTCACTTCAATTATTTTTAAAGGAGAGAAACATACTCTTGCAGGTGGCAGAAATACAGTGCAAGCAATGCCTAATTTTGTTCCTAAAGCATTTCCATCTGCTAGTCTTGAATTAGATAAGCCCTAGTGTGCACCTATTCTCAGTATTTTCACATTTTTTCTTCTATAAAGGCTCCTTAAACTGTCAAACACATATGAAGGGACAACTTTCCTTTTTGTTATCAGGTCAACAATTTAGTCACAAATGCAGAAAGTAGCGTAGAGTAATAATCACATAGAAAGTTGTAGAAGGGCTAAAAGCAATACAATGGTTCTTACATACTCACATAATTCATCCCATACTGTTGATCTCAGACACTAGAATAAGCATAAGCCATCTTTAAAGGTCCACTGATTTTTGAAGACGTGACTCAGTCATGCGTGAGAATCTCAGTTTACCTGCAATCTATATATAGTCAAGCAGGACAGGTCTTCAATCCCTACCCAAAATGGCTTAGTGACATGAGCACTTGGTTCCAAAGAGAATTCAGTTCCAAGGCATAGAAACTGATTTCTCAGGAGTTCGCTAAGTAGCAATAAATATCTAGTCTGAAATCTGAAGAACAGCATTCTCATCCACACTGAATGAATAAAAAGGTTGAGTCTTCCAAAGTCTCATTTTGATCCTCCTAGGCATATTTGAAACCCTAATTCATGGGTGTCCAACCTTCTGCAGTGCCTGCACTGCACTGACTGAAGAGGAATTTGTCTCTAGCTGCATCTATGAAGGTTGCTCCAAAAGTAATGCCTCCTAATTATTTCCATGGAAAGCACAACAAGCACAGTAATACTATTTAGTAGAGCAAATTCTTAGCAGCAAAACACTCTTTTTCAACACAGTTACCACCATGAGCTGTGCATTTTCATCAGCAGTGAACAAGAGCTAGTAATCTGCCCCAGCTGAAGTGACCCACTGTCACTGCCACCACTGCTGAAATGCAGCATCCACTGCTTCACTGTGCACACAGCCACTGCTTGGTCTGCATAAATAGTTAGAAAGCATTGGTGAGTATCATAGGGTGCCATTTTTTCTGTATGGAGGAATTCAGGCCTACACCTTTGCTTCATGTGCACTTCCGTATTAGATTCCATTCCGTCAGACTGCTCCTCTGCTGCCATCTTTTGCACGGCAACAAAATGTAACAGAATAGTGTTGAGAAGTTTCAACCTCTACTGCCACAGCACCAACATCTGCCTCTGATGTCATGGGCCAACCGAATAAAATAAGAGACATTACTTTCAGAGCAGCCTTCATGGAGTATGTCATATAGCAAATATATGCAAGTAACAAAACTTCTTATTTTTGTATTAAAACATAAAAAGAGAGCAACAAAAATAGAAAGCTAATAGTGTATTTGACCTCGTTTTTGGGAAACTAACTCATCAGTCCAGTTTGATGGTAGCAGCTACAATTCTTGCTGAGTTCTTGAGAAGTTTTGTCAGAGATTTTTCATGGAATTTTACTCTTCCTGTGCTGCATCTTTGAAAACTGTTGTTCACAAACATACATACTGCCAAAAGTGAACATGACACGAACAGGGAGTGAGTGTGAAGGAAGGGATCCTTTTCTCTGGTAAGATGAGGCTTATGAAGATCTGGTAAAGAGACAGGATCAAATTTTTGTTTGCATCTCAATACATTCCATTTGAAAATTCACAGGTGATATATTTATGTCAACTGAAAATGGAGTTGCAAATATACAAAATAAAAACTGATATTTTTTCAGCACTCTTGAAACCTATTCTCAAATTTCTGTAACAAAATGCAAAGCATGGCTGCATATTGGTCATTGTTCACAGGATTGTGTTTAACAATTCCATGAGGATGGAATTGTGCTCACATTATCAGAAGAATGGCACCTCCAAGAGGATAGCCTCTCCACCATAGGAAGTAGCACAGGTTAGTCAGAATTCAGAAGCCTTTCCATTGAGCACAAACATAAGGATTTCTTATACTCCTTCCCTGACACCATTTGAGAATATTTATAAACACTAAAACTGGCTAAGAAACCACCTACATGTATGATAAGGTCTCAATAGGATGCGTCTTACGATAAAATGTGACACATAAGAATGAGCAGACTGGGTTCTGTTACTAGATTTTCCATTGAAAAAGGAAGAATTTTCCATTTCACTTGGAAAACCTTTAAAAAAAAACAGTAGACCAACATGGAAAGTATAGAAGTGATTCTTCTGGACCAAAAAAGCCTTATTTTCAGGAGAAAGTTAGGACTCCAGCAATTTTTGACCAGCTGTCAGTTGAAGAATTGTCATTCAGACCAAAACTTGACTGCTTTTTCTTGTTTTGGCTTCAAGTGGAAGTGATATTGGTCATGGCATCTTTGGAGTTAGCTGTCAGAAAATGGCACAATTTTGCCTTTAATTGTGCCCATTAACAAAGCAAGGAAACTTCCTACTCATGATTCCAAGAATAGCAACAATGCCTTTTGAGAGGGGATTAGCTGAAATTTCAAGTGTGCCAATACTCTTCAGCTCTAAAAGCTCTCCCAAGCAGCAAGATTACTATGCAGAAGGAAGCCTGCATAACAGTGATGTGAATTTGGTGTTCAGGATTGGTGACAATGTGTTGAAAACTCTTAACTATTGCATATGAATAAGTACAGTGATAGCAAATAGGCCTTCCTACTGGCACCTGGCACACTCCAGAAGAATTCATTGCACGGGTTAAAAACCTTACAAAACCTAAATGCTAGGTCAACATGAAAGAAGGAAAAAGACTCCTTCCCAGTCTGCACGCATCATTTGGATGTTTGCTCTCATGTTTTTCCCTCATACTGGAAATTCAACATACAGGAGAAATATGCGTTGGGATTGATCCCACGAGGTGATAAATCTCATTATACAGGGCCTGCATTTTGTTTGCCTATGTTAGATAAAGAGACAGTTAATCAAATGTTTGTATGAAAGTTGGCTGGCAATCGTTCCTGTTGACTGGCTGAGGCTTCTGTTTTGCTGGCTCTCCATTTTTCTTTTTCATTTGCACTCAGTGCCTATTAGTGACCAGTTAGTAAGAGAGATATTGTTGCTTGCTACGGCATGCTGTATCTTTTTGGTCTGGTTATTTTACTAAATTAACCTAAATTAAGCATCTTGCTTGTGCTGCACTTCCCGCCTTCTGATAAACCTTCCACCTGAACAGAGACAGACAAGATATAAGAATTCCAGTAGACAGTTAATGTATGCCTTGAGGAAGGTTACCACTTTTAATGACCCCATTAAATACATGCAAGTTCTAGATATATCCTTTATCTCTAGTTTCCTTGTGCATGTGCACCATCTGCTTTTTGCTGTCAGTAGGAGAGACATAGAGTGTTTTGATTAAATAGTCTGGAAATTGGAGGAAATAATTCCAGTGACACCTATGCATTTTCAGATAACCTCTTTTATCAAGAGAGGATTCTTTCTCCATAAGAGGACATTAGAGTGCTCAATTTCTTTACTCTTAACATATAGACTGATGTTTTGCCAGCTGCTGCAAGATTTTTATGAGCTATAGTGGTGTTGCTTATTTGTTGTGCTGACAAATATCTAGAGTTTCTGGCTGTGTTAGTGAGGCTGTATGTTTGCTTTCAGAGAGAAGGCTGCTTAGAATACCTTTAAAACCAGCCTATTAATATCAACAGTCAGTACAAGTCAGATTCATTCCTATTCCTTCGGTTTATTAAAGTTGGGAGGCCATTCCAGCCCATTTTCTGTTGCCTTCCCTATTTACAGTGAATGGTTTGATCTGTTCAGAAGAACCAGATCTACATTGTTCAGGTTAAATTTCCCTTTTTGGTGATGCTTTTGATATTCCATGGACAGCTTATGTACCATCTACAGCTATGCCAGAGCAAGGATGATCCTTAGTTCAAACAGGCTCACTGCGTCTGAGATAGACATAGTCTCTTGGGACCACAGTTTAGGCTATGTAGAAGAGCACCAGGGTTCACATGCCATTTTGTTATTTGGGGTTGCCATACAGTAAAGGAACTTACAATTACCTTCAGGCGAGCATCTGGTCAAGTGAGCTATTGGCAGAATTGACTTGCACTCTGTTCACTAGAATGTTTCCTGTTCATTTTGAAAGGCTTTTTCTTTGCAAATTGTTACAAGTCAGTGCAAGGGAAAGCAGTATGAAAGGGATATATTTGACAGCTGCAAGCGTTAGCAGCTCAGCGTAGGTTGTTTCTGTCTCTTAAGCAGTACACAAGTTTCCCTCCACTCCCCACCCCACCACCCCATAACCTGTTGTGTTCTTTGCACTGGTTTCTTGCTTCTCTGAAATTAATTCTTCTAGTTCCTACTTAGTCTTTTGCAACAATTTGAGCTGCTGAGCTGAGAGGAAGCTTGGACTATTGCTTAGAAATCAGGGCTGAAGAATTAGGCAGAATCCTTGGGCTACAGACAGAAAGCAGGCAAATTGCATTGCCTCACTTTACCTATATGGCTTCCCTATATAGGACTGGAGCAGTGTTACTCACTTCCCTTGTAGGAGGTAGCACGAGGTGCCTGCCAGTGGTAGAGCTTTAAGACTGCTGCCTTTGAAAGATGAACAATTTTGCTGCAGTTAGTGCTTGACAACTGGACACGTTTGGCAGCACTTTGCACAGCAGAGAAATGAGTGGGCCTGTACATTGTTGTCACAAAGGGAGACGGTTCCTGAGACAGCTTTTAAAGTTGAATTCTATATTTCATTTTAATGCAAGAGTATATTTTAATTTAGACAGATATAAGGCACAACGACATCAAACATTAGAGTAGAGGCTGAATCAGGCAGCCATGCTGAAATATTCCAGGGCAACAGGCACTGCCTCAGGACCAGCACTTTGCTTTTGTTTCCTATCCCAGTAAGTGTTGTCCTGTAGGTTAAACACAGAAAGGCCCTGGGAAGAATTAAGAATGGCTTGGGAATGCTCAAAGAGCACAAAAGGAGTGAGACAGTTCTGCTAGTCTCTTACAGGAATTAATAATTTGTCATATAGTTAAATATGCTATGATGATTAAATCTGTAGATGGGTATGACACTCCAAATGCACTAGTACAATTTGCCAGTGAAAAGAATAAGAAAAAAAATCAGAGGCTGAAATTCACATCCAATTTAGCATTCTTGCAGGTAAGTTTTTTTTTTTTTTTTTTTTTAATTCAAAGCTCATTTGGGAATGGAAAGAGACATAGGTTCAAGTCCCTGTAGATTCAGAGCAAAGGTTTTCCTTTCCAGTCACTCTGAATTAGGTAGAGCAGGAATGCAGCTTACTGTCTCCCACATATGGTATCAACAACTGAAAAACCCATTATGCTGGTCATACAAGACAATTAGAGCTCTCCTTTTGGCCTTCTGGCACACTCATGAGAGGATGATGTAAGACAAGAGATGAGATAACTAAACACAGAGATCATTCCTGCTGCTCTTTTCCTTTCAGACAGAATTTAGCCCTTGTGAGAAGTTCAGAATTGACGTTACTGAGGTCTGAGGTTTCCTGTTTACCTCAGAAAACAAGTGTAGCACAGGCTGTGGCAGCACAGGCTTCCATAGAATGCCTCAACAAATCATCTTCATCCTTCACCCAAAGGGACGTGCCTCAGGAGCACAGGGATGATAGTATCTCTGCAGCATATCACCACTACTCTTTCAAAGCATCTTCAGCCCAAGGATCTTGAAGGGCTTTCCAGGTATTCCTAAATGATGTGCCCAGCACATCCAAGAGATTCACTGATCTCAGGAGATAAGGCAGCCGAGTTTTTTTTCATGAAAGTAAAGCACACACCTCCGTTACCGCAGGCTATGTCTGCTCTCAGCATCAACTTAAGAGGACACAGTAAGTCATGTAGAACTTTGTGATGCTGGCACGCATAGTCTTTATGGCTAAGTGGGACACTTCACACTTCTTTTGCTATTGCTTTTTGTGGCTCTTGCTGGATCATATGTTGCAGATGATATATGAGAAACAGATTTCCCATAACTGCATCCCTATATATAAAATCTCTCACTAAGCCCAAGTTTGAGAAGCGTTCAGCATAGAATCATTTGGAGCTCTTAGAATCAGACTGTTGATTTTGCTATCCATAGGGAAGTACTCCAATTTGAAAGTGTTTAGGACCAAAATGTAATGAGATAGAAAGACAGAGAGGACACTGTTTGTGGATGTTGCTGCATGAAAAGCCATATTGTTTACTGATTTCCTGCCTGAAATGGCAATAAATGGCACTTATCATTCAACAGGCACAAGAATAAGATCTGTTCATAAGTAGAAAGAAAAATGAAGAACCTATATTTGAATACAGATAATATTTCAATTAGGGTAGTCTTTAAGAGCTGAACTGGCTAGGATTCACTGCATGAGACTTGAAATCTGATCTATACAAACTCAGTGGAAATATGGTTTTAGCACAGTTGGAGAAGATACCAGATGAACAATGAGATTCCATTTCAACCTTTACTCTTGACCATCTGCATCTTTTGCATGCGTTGCAAAAGATTAAAAAGTTTGGGAACAGTATCTACATAGCGCTTTATCCCATTTCTGGGGCATTCTCTGGCTCTCTCATTGTATCAAAAATATTAACAATTTAATAGGAGTGATTAATTTAAGAGTGTGATTAATTTAAGAGCTGACAAACTTCATACAGCCAGAGTGCAGTCTATTTCTATTGGGCCCCTCACTGCAAGAAAGATATTGAGGCTCTGGAACGTGTTCAAAGAAGGGCAACAAAGCTGGTGAGGGGTCTGGAACACAGGCCATATGAGGAGAGGCTGAAGGAGCTGGGAATGTTCAGCCTGGAGAAGAGGAGGCTCAGGGGAGACCTCATTGCTCTCTATAACTTCCTGAAGGGAGGTTGTAGTGAGCTGGGGGTCGGCCTCTTCTCTCGTGTCATTAGTGATAGGACCAGGGGGAATGGTTTCAAGCTACGGCAGGGGAGATTCAGGCTGGACATGAGGAAGTATTACTTTTCAGAAAGGGTGGTCAGGCACTGGAATGGACTGCCCAGGGAGGTGGTGGAGTCACCGAGCCTGGGGGTGTTCAAGGAAAGGCTGGATGTTGTGTTGAGGGACATGGTTTAGTGGGAGCTACTGGGAATAGGTGAACGGTTGGACTGGATGATCTTTTAGGTCTTTTCCAACCTTGGTGATTCTATGATTCTATGATTCTATGATTTCAATCAAATGCTTTCTCCCTTGAGAAAAATTTAGGGACAAAGAATGATTGGATGGAGAACTGATGCCCACTCAAGTGAGTAAGTGACCGAAGACATAAGCTTTGTTTACACTTTTGTGGCTAGCACACTGATAACAGTTATGATGTTTCCTCTTTAAAGAGTAAAAACTGCATGGAGATCTCCAGGCTCCCTATTATGTTCCATATCTTGGATTCCATACAGATCTCCCTCTGCATCATTCAACACATTTTGCTTTATTTCTTTTTAATGAGGAATTCCCTAATATAACCCACTGCTACAGTCTCCATTCCTGTCTCAGAACTGTTGGTAAATTGACTGCTTAGAAACATTGCCATAGGACCACCTATGAAGTTCTCTAATTATTAGAGCTGGACAAACCAGTTCTAGAATGAAGAATATCACAAAGTTCATTGAATACATTTTTCATTGATTTTTACTTTTTATTTGCTCTGTAGCTGAGCAAATAATTTTTTAATAAAATTTATTTTTAATAAAATAACCAATTTATAAGACGACTCAATTATTGTCATTTGCTTAGTTATCGTATAAGAACACAATTCTGCATCTCCTAATATCAAGAGCTGACATTCCCATTCACCTTGTTGATCAGATAGGAGTTACAAATCTCCAAACCAGATGTATCTGTGCATAGGCTATGTAAATGCCATAGATGCCAACACATTTGCAGAAAGGTTCTATTTTGTCTTAAGTGTTCTTTTAGATAACTGTTCTCCACAAAATCCATTCTCCCATTGGTATCTGAGATTCCACACTAACACAGATTCATCCTGGGCTTGACTATGTAGCCTTTTTAAAAGCATCATTTCTAGAAAATGCAAAAGAATTCAGCATTTTCAGCTATGTAAACAGTGAAAACTGACTACCCCAGACAACCTAACAGTGGTACCTGAACCATGCAATTGAATTAAGGCATACACCCAGTGACTGAAGTAGAAAAAAGCCCGTTTTTTTTTCTCCCTTGATGCCTTGTACACAATTCTGCACTGTTTGACAAAGAAGCTTGAGCTGTCCTATGACAGTAATCACCATGAAATCTCAATAAAAGCTAAAAATAATGGCCTATTCCAAGTGCAAACTATGAGCTTTTAATCTAATGCAATCTGCTTTTCTGGACAGGAAATTCTGTTCAAACAAGAACGTAAGTGAAAGTGGGAACAACATCCAAGGTCTGCCATGATAAGATCTGAAGAGACAGTCTCTTCTACTCAGGCTTTTGAAGAGCATTACTTTTGCAAGATAGGAAGAAAAACTGCTATGCTTAAACCATGCAGATTTCAAAACAGCATCCCTCTGGAATACCCCTGCATACTCTTCCAGTGAGCTGGTTTGTACTGGATTCATACTTTGGCAATATGGTATTCACTGTCTGATTACTGCAAAGAGCAAAAACAAGCACTAAGGCACAATACATTTAGGCAATGGTTGTTCCTAGGCATAAAGGAGTTAGAGTACCTAGTAACTGAAGACACTGTAACTATGCTTGAAGTTTCTAATGTCTAATGAATTCTAGTTATTGCTTTAATTTACTTTGAAAAAAAAAAAAAAAAAGGTGATGAGCATTACAGAGTTTTCAACATGCCTAGAAGGGAGGAAAAATTCAATTGCTCTGTGCAAGGGTGCAAAACCCTAGAAAGCACCCTCAAATTCATAGTGGCATCAATTACTCTAAGCTTGGAAATTTGGAAGATACATTTCAAGTAAAGGAGAAAAGCAGAAACAATAAATAAGACACAGCCAAGTATCTCATTGCCCTTCACAGACAGTTATGGAGTGAAACAGTCAATACCATAATTAAGTAGAAGATAATTCTGCAAGGAAAAGAGGAAAGGGTTTAGGATCTGTTCTTTCCTGAAAAAGAAAGCCCAAAGCTTTTTATGTACTTACTGCCGCCTCCCAGTCTACCGTGCTTCCCTGAACAAGGGAGAGTGGCACCAACAGAGGGAATCCCATAGCAGCACAATTTATAAGTGTCATATCTGAGAGAAAATTTCAACCTGCACAAATTACATTTACTTTTTCTCTTACTTTTTCTCCCTCTTTTTTTCCTCTAGTATTCAGCTTTATATGAGATGCCTGTATATGAGTACTGTAACATACTGCTTCCTTGTGCCACATACAGACATACACCAATACTTTCCATGACATTTCTTAGCTCACTCTGCAAATATCACATAATATATCTTCATTTACAAAAGTGAACTTACCTGATAGAAACTGCATTTCACAATAAACGACTACATAATCTGTAAGTGTCCACTGTTGCCAAGGTATCTTCCTTATAAAAGTCCATATCTCAGCTTTCGTACTGTGGGCCTAACTGGTGCCACACTGACCAAGGATATAAATATTCTTACCCTTAGCCTGATTTGCAAATATGCTCTGTAGAAGGAGAAAAAAGCGTATCAGTTACATATGAACTTATATGGCTTGAGTAAACACTGTCTTTCAACTGAGCAAGAACTGTTAAGAGAGGTACATAAGAGAAGAGAAATAAAGTGCAATGAGAGATAAGTTTATACTGAGCTGGAGAGCTGTTATATGATAGAGAGATCAGCTGAGAATCATGGAACTAACAGCATCAACATTCTCATCTAATTCGTACATGCCAGTAACATGATAGAAAGCACAGCAATGATAGCAGAGCAGTGAAGTCCTAGGCTGCAGCAAGTGAGGGTATGCTCAAATGCAGCAGCCATGGGCACAGAAACAAAGGTAAGTATCTGCTTACCCTTAGGAGGCCTCATGTAGACAAGGATCTCCAGAGAGAGACCCTTACTTTTACTGCCAACCCTTAAATGAAGTCTGGGAAGGGATGTATCCTGGCTCCACTATTCTGGTCACTCAGATGCACTGCATGCACCTGAGGTTTGCCCTGCTTTCCCACCAGGTGCTCAATCACTGGTTCAGACCGTGACTTAGCATTTCCACTACGATGCTGTTGGTCAGTATATCAAAGTAATTGTGACCAGGGAGGAGGCAGAGATAATGAAATCATAAGGAGTTGGTTTTCTAGTTAAAATAGAAGATGAGGATATAAAATGTACGTTTGTTTCCTAGTGCTATTTACGTACTGGTTTTGCAAGCAAAGTAAAACAACTTTTATCTCAAAAATAACAAGGATGCCCCTCTTCACCCTACTCAGGAGTTTTTGTCAATTTGCTATGAGAATGGATGTTACTCAGTATTACTTGCCCTCCACTACGAATTGCTTTTGATTCTCTTTATTGAGTGACTGCTGACTGTCTAGCATGATTCTCAATTAGAGAGCATCCCAAGGTCAGTATCTATATGACCTTAGATGTCTCAGTCTGTAGAGACTATACAGTGGTCTACAGCTGCAACTCAATTTCCACCTTTCTCAAAGGCACACAAAAAGTAACCCTGGACAGTTATCCTGTCTGTTCATACATTTCAGGATTATATCTGTGTGAGTATACTGGTCTCTGCTGTGGAGAAAATCAGATATTAACCCTTTAGGAAACAACAGTGATAAGAAGACAGGAATTCTGACAGTCCAGAATCACAACACATGGCAAGAGGAACCATATCTTCCTGCAGAGTAGGATGGGGGTTAAGCAGCAGAAAGCATGCAAATGACACAGAACTAAATGACCCTGGAGAGAGAGTACTCCTTTTAGCACAGGAAAGAGGGCATTTGGTCTCCATGGCACACTTTATAAGCTCTTATTTCATCAATAAATGCAGTGACTAATAAATCTCTGTCACAATTTGTTTGCTCTGGAGTTACAATGAGAACGTGTTTCACCTACAAGTAAGGCTGACCCACCTCGCCTAGGAGCACGATAATTGCTCTCTTGATATCTCTGCTTACCCCTGGGCTTCTCACTTTTTGACACTTGGTTGATTAAAATCTGGTTTGTACTAGGCTGTTTTTTTCCCATGAGCCTGAGCTGTCTCTTCCCACTACCTTTTCTTCAGCTTTGGGATCTCTTCATGTATTACACATAATTTACATGGAACAGCTGCTGCCGAAAGTGGAATTTCCCCCACCACACATCTTCGAAGGCTAAACGAGAGTCTGAGTGGAATCTGCTCATCACCAGGATCAAAATTTCAATGCTTCCTAGTGCTAAAGTAACCACAGATGCCAATGCTGTCACTTCTGTTGCTTCTTACTGAAGTGGGAAGTCACATTCCCAGCATGTAGGGTCTGGAACATCTCTGATGTAGCTTCACAGTTAAAGTGTGAAAGCACAAATAGCACTGCCAGCTTATGCTGAGCCACATGGAGTCAGCTTATGCTACAGCCCTGTTGGCACCAGGACTCTGATGCAAACTTGTTAAATCTCAGTTGCTAGAGGAGTCTGCCCAGCTGTAAGTACCACAAGAAGGTCTGCATCAGCCATCATGCTTCAGGAGCAGAAATACAATTAGTCCCACAGCTCCTCACTCTGATTTCCAGTAATTGTTTTTGCAGCTTCCCTGAAACATGTTGTCAGAAGCCAGTCTCCTGCAGTTCGTGAAAATCTCTTACATTTATATTTCCAGAACTACCTTATTTATTTATTTATTTATTTTAAATGAAGGAAAAGACACAAGGACTCCAGCACCTGGTGGAATGCTTGAAGATTTACTATTAGAGAATAGCAGTTGATTTCTAATTCACATGCTTCTGTAAGTTAAGATTCCCCACAAGGTACTTGCTAGCTGCAATAAGTCACTACAGAGTGATTCAGTAATACAGACAGATGTAAGCAGCTCATCTAATTCAAGATGAGCTTTACATTTGGATGCAGATGCAGGCTACGTCGGTTTCAATGGTCGTTACTGACTGAAGCACTAAACTTTTGGCCAGGTATGTGACTGTAAGCTGACATTTGTATCTCAGTTCTGAGAAGGGACACGGATGAATAATTAGCATATACAAGGCGTCTGGTTAAGAGGTAATGTCTTCTCCATTTTTGTGGTGAATTTTTCCCAGTGCTGTCCCACCAGACAGGAAGTATAATACAATCCAGTTCCCGAGATTAAGAGCGATCTGAACTGTCATCACGTTTATAAATACACTTGACTGTTTATTTTATGACCTAATAGTATTAAATCCTAGGAGTTGTTGAGCAGTTAAGATAGGGAAAGGGAACACCTTTCACAGCTTTTTGAAGTCTGAGGACATGTCATTAATCCCACATGCTCTTCTGCTATCCTAGCAAGGTCAGGTCTTTATAAAGCCTCAAGAAATTATAAAGTTTTCATTTAAACCAAATGCAAGTATCCATGATGCTTGTAATGTCCTGCAGGTTCCTATTTCTTCTTGTTGTACTTCTCTGTTAGGAAACCATTCCACCTTCAATTGTAGGTGTAATTGAAGCAATGTGGACAAGACCCAGATAGCTGCAGATATAATAGAAACTGAGTTTCCAAAGCCAAGGCCCCAAACCGAGGGCCTGAAACAGTGTTCTGCAAGCCAAGCCTCTTTCTCACTATGTTCAACCACAGCCTTCTTGTTATAAAGTGTAGTGTCAAGCCTCAGTAGTGTCTGAGCAGCTCAGAAGTAGGATTTACCCCATACAACAATTTTAATGATTTTTGGTGAGTATGCAGAATAAAACCACTACAGAAATACAGTGCATCATCCAGTGTGGTAGTGACAAGCTTCCAAGCACTGCAATGCTGGTGCAGCTCACCATCATGCTACATCCAGCAGTGAATTCAGAGTTGCATGCAAGGGCACAGGACTGCAGTTATACAAGCAGCAAATCTACCCAAGCATTTCCTTGCAGGGGCAAGTTTGCAGAAGGCACTGTTGCTAAGATGCACAGAGAGCTCGGTGATGAGCCATTTGTGTGTATGAAGTAAATTTTCATGTTTATTGGATTATGAGTGTATTGAACAATACTCCCTCCTATAGATTTGTGTTATTCTTCAGAGCTGAGGGACAGTTTGATTTCAACCTCTAGAAAATTCCATGGCTTTCTTCCTGTATTAAGGGGTTAAACATGAGCCATTTAAGCGTGCAGCCAGTACAAGTCTAAGCTTTATTAAAGACAGGTCTAGTACTCATCAAAACAAACACCCTTTTACTGAGCCCAATTCTGACACTTGCAAAAAGTGAAAAATAATTTATTCTTGTTCAGGAAGAGACCTAAAATCCATATATATATATCTCACAGTCATAGTAATTGGCAACCCCCCCAGGCTTGGCAATTTCACTAATACAATCCTCAGCTTTTTACAGTGTTTATACAAATTAGCTCAAAATAGGAGAGCAGAAAAACGTGTTTAGTCTGCTAGCAGGACATTCAGGCAGAGTGCTAGATCTGTTTAGGAGAACTACATACTCATTGGTGTTAGGCTGACAAACTGTAATTACTATATGAAGAACTGAAGGGTATTTGGGGAATGCTCATCAGTGTAATTAAAAGTGAGCTTTTGCCAGCTACTTCCATTTTATGTAGTTATAAGTCTATTATTTGAACAAAGAAGAAAGAGCCTTTGTGTAGTACAAAACAGAAGAGGTAAGAAAAGATGTTTCAAAGCTAAGAAATGACTCTACCAGCATGCATTTGCAGACACATAATTATTCTATTAGATGTATAACCTTTAAAAGAAATTATTGTATTAAAGACAGTTGAAATTGAGAGATGCTGTCTTGGAAAAGATCAGATACTATCTTGGGAATGTAGTGTTGTACGCATATACCATATTTCTATTAAGAAATTAATCAATGCAACTTCTGTTTATGGTAATTATTTCATTGAAGTGACTTCTGGAGCTTACACAACCTCCCCCTCACACACACTTCAGATATCACAAATAGGAAGCTGCTATTCTAAATCTGAAATATAGTTTTGGCTACAACTTATTAAAGCTCTCTTCACTCCCTGGAAGTGCTACACGTGTCACTAGAGGATCCTCTCCATGTGATTAGCTGTGCACATACAGTTAGAATATCAGATTGCTCTTTTATACAGTAGCTGTTCTTCCTCAGTACCGATATCCACCCTGCTAGCAAATTAGAGCAAAAGGTATTGTGGCTTGTCTATCACAGATAGTTATCAACCGTTTCCACCCTTTGACAGGGGACCTAAAAAAGACTAGTAGTGTACATTAGGCTATTGTGTAGTCTAATATGTAGCATTTTCTCCCACCACCAATGTTTTGCATGCTTTCTCTTAGTGTTTCCAAAGCACCAGTACAGTTGACAGCCACACTCTGTGTAGCTGGCTTTCCTTTGGAGAAGAGAAATCCAATTTAAATTGAGTGAACGGACTCCCCATTGACATGTGATTCAATGATACTTCAGGAGAGGCAGCTCCCCCAAGCCCTATGGCAGCTGCTAGCAAACTCACTTCCATCCTGGAAACTTCTTTCTGGGAATTGCTTAGCAAGTACAATCACTTCCCTCATCCCTGTTCCTACTATGCCTTAGGAAAGAAATTAATAGCAAGAAGAGACGCTTCTGAGGAAATAGCTTCTGCTGGCAAATAGGAGAGCATGAGCATCATCCCTGTAAACCTAAAGAGCATTTCCTTGGCTAGTAGAGACACCAACATAGCTACATCAGAGATAAAAGTACTCTCCTTCTACAGAGAGCTTTCAGAGATAGCTCCTTCCCAGACTATCCACATGTCCCAAATCTGATTGGTTTTGTTCAAGCTGCTGCCTTTTATTCAATGTATTGTGTGTGCACATTATGTTGTGTTCACTGCTTTACAGGACAGACTTGTTTTTGTGCACTACATACTTGATCTTAAGCTTTCTGACTGGTTATAGTAATGTTAGTCCATAGATAACTGAGAGCAAGCGTATCATCCTTACCTCACCTTAAGTAGGTTACTTAAGCTGAAGCACCAAGAGTCACAGAACTGCACAAAGAGTAATGCACCATAAGAAATAATGGCATTGGGTCCAGCTCTTTGCTTACTTGTGTCACAAGGATGATGCCTGGAAAACTGAACCCAGAAGCTTGACTGGACTCTCCCTCTCATTGACTCCCAGGGCCTGGATGAATACTAGCAGCTCCTTCCATTCCTTTTTCTGCTGTTGCCCATTTCTAGCACGTAGGGGAAATCTTGGCAGTCAGCCCAGCCTCTCCTTGTGGATTTAACAAATGGATTAGATTTCCTTCAAGTGTTTCAGGGTAACAAAATGGACTTGTCAGCAGCAATTTTCCCTGAATAAAGTGAGTGTGCAGGTGACATCTTTCCAGTCTTCTTCACTCTTGATAGCAGTCTGGAGCCCAGATCCTTGGTGAAGGAAATTTCTGTCAAGTAGGATGTCACCAACACAAGAAAAGAGAAGGAAAACATCTGGGTGTGTAGCAGGGGAGCATGCACTACTGAGCTGGGAAACAAGAGGCCACAGCTCATATTCTTTGTCTCCTGACGTATTACTGATTCTGACTTAGCTGACTTGTGGATGTGAGCTCATGCTGTCCTTTTAGTACATAAAATATTGGATGTCCACCAGTCCTATTCTTTGCACTGAGGAAGGGGCAAAACACTTCTCTTTTCCCCCCACATCCTTGCACTCATCTGCCAGTCATGCTCTCATGTTTCCCTGACTGATTCTTAAGAATGGCTAGTACAGGAGAAATGCCTGCCACAAATATGGATTAAGTAACCATAGAAATCCTCTGTTCAGGAAGATATGGCATTAATATGTACACCCCATGAAGCAGATGGTGATAAATAAATGGCATATTTGACACATCTGTTATAGTCACCCAACCAAAAAAAAAAAGATCAGATCACACCGGTATTGGCTCAGATCTTCTTTCAGTGCAGGAAATTCAGTTTCCTCAACATGGTGCCTTGTGCTCATTCTTCCAAGCTGTGCTGTTTTGAAGAACCCACAATAGCTCAAAACCACATTTGCATCATCATGTCACACTGAATTTTCACTTTGCGAACAATAGTATATGTGTAAGGTATTTTATGCTGCTGAGATCTCAAGATATTTTATGGGGTCTCTAAAAACAATATATTCTGGTGAGAAGGTGGAAATGCTCAGTCAGTAGGACTCCCCTCTTCATCCTGTTTTTTAGTACTAGAAAGACAGATTTATATAATACTAGAAAAATATAACCAGAGAGTCAATAATAGGTGTGCAGAACAGGTGCAACAAAGTGGTTCTGCATAGACTACCATGTCATATGTAAACCCTTTACAAGTATAGCACTTACCTTCCAGATAGCTAAGGGAACTAAAGATAATCACTGCTACTTGAGAAGAGGTTTCTGATGAAGATGTGGAAGCAGTAACAATTTGGAGAGCAGAGTAAATCAACAGCCATAAAAACAATAGATATTGAGTACATTAGAAAAGGGCAAATAGAAGCTAATTAGCCTAAAGTTGTTTTTTCAAACATGCTGGGTTAACCCACACAATTTCCAAAGTATAATGTTTTGCACAATTCTTCTCCCTGCTTCTTTTGTTGTAGTTTCATCTTCAGCAATCTACCATATAAATTTGACTTCAGACTGCTTCAATCTCATTCTGCTCTTTGGGGTATTTTTGGACTGACTTCAGAAGTCTTTGGCAAGTTAGTGAAGATTACTGAATCAGTCCATTCCCAAGATGCATCCTATGTATGCTCAGGTTGAGACTGTTTTTATTACTGGGAATGTAAAATAAAATGACAATTCCAGCTTTTTTCTTGCATTTCCACACTTGCTGTATTTTGGATTCTAAAACCCTTGCCCTCTAGCACAGGATTTATCAGATGGTCAGATTCATGAATCTGGACTGTGTAGCTGTTTTTCAGATATAGTCAACATCAGATATTCAATAGGAAAGAGCAGCAAAAATTACAGAAGATAGCCATGGGATACCAATAAAAGCCTTCTAATGCTGAAAAGCTTGAGTCCTATACACTGACTTTGGGAACAACCTGCATTAAATGTTCTAATGGGATGGTTTTTAAGTTGTCCAGTTTCTCTCTGAACCTTGTCACACTCTTGCCATCAGAAGGATCCGATAACTTTGTAGAGTCCATCCAAGTTAAGAGTAGTTAAAGAACTTGAAGTCCAGGAATTACCTTGTGTTTGTTTTTAATTATGCATACTTCCCCCGTGACATAAACTCTGTCCACTCCCTCCGCAACACCAATGTAATGGCTTACAACTGAGACCAGAAATTAAGACAACTTAAATTTTAGTGAGTATATTTTGGAATGAGTAGTGCAGGACAGGAAAGAAACATCTAGTTGTTGGAAGGTACTCTTTGGAAAACACAGCCTCTATCAGATCTCACCTATAAAGTTACAGGTTTAATGGAGTCAGAAAAATATCTAACACAAGAGGGAAGTGAGAGAAGGAATAAGACCTACAGCTAATCTTAGCTAGGTTATATCACAGCTCTGTTGGGAAGGGTAGCACTGAGCTATACATCTGGGTCAAGACAGAAGTAGCACTGTGCAACTGACTTTTCATAAACTTACCACTATTAAATAGTTCCTGTTTATGGTTCTCTAGCCCTTGTCATACAAAGAATAACAGTTAGTAAAACCTCACATGAGATGAATTCTGTTCTCCTTTGATTCTTTCTGCTTTCATCTTCTCCTTCTAGGCTATGTTTTTCTGTGACTCCATCTGTTCTCATGGCAGCTATATGAAAAAAGACAAACAGTAATAGATTTCAGGAAATCTGAGATATCCGGAGTTACAAAAAATATATATTTCTTTAGGTCAAGATTCCCCTAGCTTTTATTGGAAAGGTGGAGTTTTAAAGAGAAACCATGTAAACTGTAATATTTATTTACTGACATAACATTTCTTGAGGGAGCACCATATGCCTTTCAACATTATCAGATTTTTAAGGACTGGTGCATGTTTGTGCCAAGGTCAGTGCTACTGAATATGAAGGCCTGTAGGGCCCAAGTACAAGGCTACAGAGGTTAGGCAAGAACTATCAGTTGAAAAACCCAGTGGTAGTCAGTCTTTGTAGTAGAGGTCATGCCAGATATACTATATAATACATAATCATAGAATGACTTGGGTTGGAAGGGGCCTTAAAGATCATCCAGTTCCAACCTCCTGCCATGGGCAGGGTTGCCAACCACTAGACCAGGCTGCCCAGTGCCCCATCCAACCTGGCCTTAAACACCTCCAGGGATGGGGCATCTACAACTTCTCCGAGCAGCCTAAAGAATTTCTTCTTAATATCTAACATAAATTTCCCTTCTTTTAGTTTAAAGCTGCTCCCCTTGTCCTGTCATTATCTGCCTTTGTAAAAAGTCTGTTTTCCTCCTGTTTATAGGCTCCCTTTCAGTACTGGAAGCCCACAGTGAGGTCTCTCTGAAGCCTCTTCCAAGAAGAACAAGCCCAGTTCCCTCAGACTTTCTTCAAAGGAAAGATGTTCCAATCCACTGATCATTGTGGACTTCCTGTGGACTCACTCCAAGGCAGAATAGAGGGGTACAGTCACCCCTCTCACCCTACTGGCCACCCGTCTTTTGATGCAGTTCTGGATACAATTGGCCTTCTGGGCTGCAAGCACACACTGCTGGTTTATGTCCAGCTTTTCATACACCAGGACCCTGAGTCCTTCTCTGCAGGGCTGTTTCTCAATAAGTTGTTTGTACACAAATCTGGGATTGCCCTGACCCAATTGCAACTTGCACTTGGCTTTTTTAAAAAAAAATCCCATTAGATTCTTCTGTGCCCACTTTTCCAGCTTGTCCAGGTCCCTTTGAATGGCATCCTTTTCTGCGTCATTCAGCTTAGTGAGCAGTGCAGACTTGCTGAGGATGTGCTCAATCCCACTAACCAGGTCAGTGAAAAAGGTGTTGAAGAGCACTGGTGCCAAGACAGAACTCTGGGGGATGCTACTTGTCACCAGACTCCACCTGGACACAGAACTGTTGAGCATAACCTCTGGCTATGGCCATCCAACCAATTCCTTATCTACTGAATAGTCCACCATTCAAATCCCTATCTCACTAATTTAGAGATAAGACTGTGATGTAGGACCATATTAAAGGCCTTGAAGTCTAGGCAGATCACATCACTCCCCCTTTTTTTGTCTGTTGATGCTATCTCTCCATTATAGAAAGCCATCAGATTGGTCAGGCATGTGTATACAAGTGCAACAGTAACTGTGCAACAGAGAGATGATGCAGCACGTTATAGAGAAGCATGCTCTATGTACTCCCATTGAGAGCAATTTTTACTCTGTATTGTTCTAGCATATCTTGTAGTCTAAAATTGCAAACCCAGAAAAATCCAGAGACCATACTGGATATTTGTTTACTTAAAGTTGACTTCTGGGTAACACAGCAACACAGATTTCTTTGTGCTATCTGGGTTGGGGGTTTTCTTTTCTGGCTAGTGGAAGAAGATGACAATTTCTTTACCTTAGTACAACTCTCAGCAGTTGAACATCTCTATCCCAGAACATCTACCATCAATATCAAACCAGTGGGCACTGATGCTTAAGATGGGAAGTAAGATTGAATGAACGTAAGCCCCAAGTGCTTGTTTTATGGCAAGATACAGCATTAAGACAATTTGGGGAAAGTTACCACAGTTTTGGACCTTTGGTTTACAAACTAGGCAGCTACAGAGACTTTCAGTTGTTGGAGCTCAATTCTTATATCCTCCACAACACCAGTTTTTAAGAGAAAAGAGGCTTGGCTCTGGGATTCATAGCTGTAAAGTCTAAGTAATGTGAGTCAGAGGGCCTCTTTGCAGCACAGTCCAGCTTTCTAAGAAGCCAGAAAGGTAACGCTAACTCTTGAGCCAACTAGACAGCTCATGCTAGCCAGAAGGTTTGGCATAGGCCTCTCTGAAGTTTGTCACAGAGCAGGAAGTGCTGTGCCCGGACAGTTTGTTCATTGATACTCTCCTCTGATGCTTAAGGCAGCTGGCTGGAGGATACCTCTTGTCAGGAGCAATGCTAAAGACAGCTAAATAAAACTCAGTCAGTTGTTTTCTCTCAGAAGAGAGGAGGGTAACATTTCAATTGACAACATCAGGTTGTCAACACTGGGTCAAACACAGCTTTCTCTGCATTTAAGATAGGTCTGGACTGTCAAATCCTTGCCTCTGGAGCATGTGTCCCAGCTAGACAGAGCAAGGCTCTGACAGGCTCAGGCTGTTCCCAGTCTTCCTGTTTGCTCTTTGCAACATCTTCCTTATCAGTCTTCCTCTTGCAACCTTATCCTCTGCTGCTCCTCTGCTTGTAACTCACAAGATGCTGGTAGCATTTACATCCATAGGCACTTCAACACTGTTCTTCCTCTCCGTTTGCCTCTTTAATACCAAAGGTCTCCTGTTCACACTCCCAGAACACCTTTCCTTCTTGCTGGATTTTCTGTTGCAAGTTTTCTTTGAGGTGCAGCCGAAGAGATGACTGTAACACAATAGTAAGCCAACCCTTACATGAGGTGGATCCTGGCTGCACCTCTCCTTGTCACTCAGGTGCATTGCTTGCCAGCCATTAAAATCCTACAGGGCCCTCTTCAACCACAGCACCAAAAATAACATCTTACCTGAAGACTTCACAGAGTTAAAACAACAGCTGCTTTTCTAGAACACTTATTTGAGTACTTGCATATCACCCCCAGATAAGAACTGCTTTGTCCAGACAGCAATTAATACAGTCTTTTCATGGGGGGGGAGAAGCAGGTCCATTTCTTCTGTATGCCTTTAACTCTTCCTCTCCCATCTCATGTCTGGGCTATACAGGCCATGCTTCAAAGTTAAGGGCCTTGTTTTTACACAGATTTGCAAACTATCAGATACATGCAGAATCAAGAGACGGAAAGAAGAAAAAGAACAGGGTACTGTGTGCAAGACGGAATGCACTTCCTTTGTCCTGAGTATGATAAAAAAGAAAGACATGCAAGCTGTGAAAGAAGAATGTGAGTAGACCCAAAGTTGCAGTTGCTCCTGGATATTTGGAGAACTCGGATATAACAACAGTCTGAAGATATCCTTTCTTGCCCCCAGTGAGGAGAACTTTCAGCTGTTTAGGAACATCCACTTACACTGCATATATTTATCAAGCAGTGCCTACTGTTTATCTCCATGCGGACTTCTCCCTGGGTGTCATGGCTCCAAACGGCCTGAAGGCCAGTTTCTGTCTGTGGGCATGATCAACATCTGTTAGTACTATGTAAGATGTGCAACTACTCCTGAGATCTTGGGATCTCAGAGGTTCAAGAGAACACTGGTTGAAGTAGAAAATACCCAAGGTTAACGTTAAACAAACATGAGAGATTATGAGAACCAGAGCCAATGGCTGACTGTAAAACTGCAATGCTCAGTACATTCTCTGATTCTCTGAAGAGTATCTATGAGGTGTTTTTTTCTTAAAATACCCACTGAACACAGTCTGAAGTCCTGTAACTTAACACCACTATTCCTTTACCTGTTTCCCTTTTTTTTTTGTTGTTTCTATTCTGATGATTGACTAACAGGGCATTTCATCTATATAAAAGCTTCTGTTTCTTTTGTTGTTGTTGTTGTTGTTGTTGTCTCTACTTGTCCATACCTTTTTTTTTTTTTTGGTTTTTCCTCCCTCTTGTTTGCTTTCTTTATATACAGTTAGCAATCTGACTGATGCATCTAATGTTAGAATAAAGGCAGAGGACAATGTAGCTCATTTAGGGAAGTGTTATGATTGAAAATGGATGACATTTGGGTTATCTGTATCTTGGAAGATTCCAGTATAGCAGAATGTGTTCTTATTTTTATCTGAATCTAGGTCTTTTTTTTTTACTACTTCAAGTAGTGATGAAATTCAGTAGAAAGTGACAGTGTATCATACTTCTGAAACCAAGCATGCTCCTCAGAGTGAACCTTAGCTGTTGTTGGATCAGTTGAGAACCTTGTGCATTTTCACACTGCAGATGACAATGTCCATGACTACAAGCCTGCTCTGTAGATCTGATTGCCTTGGCACAGCTGTTCCACACTTCTTGGGCTAGCCAGCTCTCAGAATTGCTGCCCTGGGAGTTGGGTATAACAGAGAGCCAAGTGGATGGAAATATTGGATAAACGATGGCCCCTATCCAAGGGACTACTTGTACTGCATGGCTGCGCTACTGATTTGGGATATGGAAGTACGAACCTCAAGAAGCCTGCCAGGAAATCCAGACAAAACTTTGTGATTTTAAGAATCTTGGTCAAACCCAAGATGTCACCAGATAGTTTCAGTCTGATGATGCAGCATTTTCCGCAAAACCAAAATTTTATCAGGAAATTCCTTTTTTTTTTCTAGATACTTCTAGCTGGAAGCAGAATGACAAGATGTAGGAGCTTGACTATTTGTGTGAGTCTGCTTGAATGTAGGCTCAAAAGTGACCCCACCACTTGCTTCAGAAAAAAGACAACACAGGTAATTTATGGACACCCTAAGACAGACAGGTAGTTGCCATACAATAACTTTGAATTAGAAACAACATCATGAGAAACAGCAATAACCAGACTGGCAGGAGAGAATGGATGTGAGCTGGGCAGTTACAGAAATGGAAGATCAGGAGATGAATTTGGTGTGTCACACAAACATGTCCCTTCTTTTCCAGCAGTCTGCATGTCACAGGCAGGAACCTGGGGCATGGACAGAGGTCGGTGAGGTAAAGCTAATCCTTCTCTCTTCACCTTGCTGTGCTGCTTCTGCTAATCCTGCTGCTTCTAAGGAAAGATTCTTTTTGACAGGGCAGTGGAAACCAAGGAAGCAGAAGAACTAAGCAGTTTGTTACATTGAGCTAGCTGAGAAGCAGAAAGGGAATGGCTGGGAACAGGATCATTGTTATCTGTAATTTATCTATCTTTGTGGCCATCTACATCATATTTTGAGAAAGATAGAGGGGATAATTTTCACACTTCAGGAAAGAAATTCCAAAGCTTTCGGAATAAGCTGGGACCCCACGACAACCAGGAGACTTAGTTTTACTGCTTATGTCTTGGTTAGAAGCTGCAAAAGTATTTTTTAAAGATGACACCATCTGAGCCCTGGCTCTCTTCAGCAGCACTGAGAATGGGGCTCCAAGTGCTATTCCACCAACTTGGAGAGAGTGATTTGTGCTGAGGATTCAGCCTGCTTTATGTCTCCTGCTTTGTTTCTTCTCTCCTTATGTGGTTACCATTCTTCTAGCACTTTTTCCCCTGCCACTGTGTCTCTTTTTAGTGACTCCCTTTCACTGATGAAGGTCAGGGTGTTGAAAGTTGACTATTGATTTATGCTGCCTCTGACACCGTAAGGGTCCACATGGAACTATCTTAATTTTCAGAAGTGCTGAGAAGCTCTTACTGGATTCCAGTGCTCTGATAAGAGCCCAGTACCTCTGAAAACCAAGCTCCTTTCAAATGTTTCCAAGCATGGGACCCAAGAGCAAGTCACTCAAATTTAGGCTTTCTTCCTTTGGATGAATTCCTTTGCCTTTCTCATCTAATAAGCACACTTTTAGCTTTTTGTTTTCCTGTTTTCCTCATGGTTGTTACTTAAGTTTTTGTTTTTCTTTGCTGTGATGTCTTCCAACTTTCTGTTCTCCTTATGATCACAGCACACTCTCTTATGCTTGTTATGCTACTTTTCCACTGCTATTACTGGCAATGCTCAATACTGATGTGCTGAGGCAATTTCTATGCTTTAGAGAGGCTTCAAGAGAAATATCTGCAGCGTTACTTCAGCCATCCTTATGACAAAAAAATCAACTTCTTTGCATTAAAATGTATAAGAAATGTATAAGAAACATATTTAAAAAAACACATCTGAGGAAATATTTGTGTCCAGAACTAAACATTAGACCCACCAAAACTGTTTTCTTAAGATGTATGGGATCACGGGACAGATACTGACAGAAAGAAAACTTCTTATTTGAATGGTTTTGGCTCTTCTCTACAGCTTGACATCAGGAAGGGTAAAGGAGAGGAAAAAATTGTCAGCTCACTTCTCTCCTGCTCCCCACCATCTCGGAGTGCATAATGTTCATGCGATAATTAGGTTTGTTTTTCAGTATCATTGGGTGTTACTGTCCCCTTGGAACAGCCTTGGGGAAGACATTCTCCTGTAAGTTTTCTGCTGAATGAAATGAATACTAACCTGGTACTGTTTGTTGTTTTTTTTTTTTTCTTACAGGAATGAAACTGTTTTGCACCAGTTCTGTTGCCCAGCAGCTGACGCAGAGCAGAAGCCTTCATCTCCAGACTCTTCACCAAGGTGGGAAACTGCTGCCAGATAAACAGATACATAGATAAACTTTCTTCTTCATCTTCTCCTGCTTCTCATCTCCCAGCAGTATCTCACTAATGGGAGACAAAACTCACATATTATACACTCCGATCCTCTTCCACCCTCCCTTATGCACCACATCCCCTGCACTACTGTCCCTCTCTTTTCACTCCCAGATATTACTCCTTCAGTTTAATTGCTCAGAACCCCCTCTGGTCTCAACTCACAAGTATCTTCGCACTTCCAATACAAACTTTCAGCCTTTCTTCCAACACCTGCTTTGATTAACCCACATCCATATTTGTATATTTTCTGACTTTTCTTCGTCACTTTGACAGTGATATACACATGCCTCACTCTTCTCCTTCAAAACAGTTACCCTACATTATAAGTTAGTTGGGCACACAGTGGTAGAAACCCACAACATTTAACCTACAGTAAAAGTCATCAAATAAACTCCGGGTTCTGTCTCACTGGGGCATACATGGTATCTGTTTCCTCTATCCCACATATGCCTGGAGTGAGAGCTGATCTCTCAGAAGTGCTCCACTGGGATCTTATTTGTCCATAACAACTGAGGTAGCCTGAGGGAGAGGGGCACAGTTTCACAGAACACGCAGCTGAAATGGTTTGAACTTGCCAGGTCAGTTATAGACTGGAGCTATTAGCTGCTACCAACTTCTATTAAATGCAGACAGGGTTGGGCACATGCAGACAGCAGTTGTTGCAGCTGTCCTTCATCAGTGAAGGACATTGGTGCCAAAACCAAGGGCTCCAAGGAGCATCAAAGGCACTCAGGATTCACACACTGGATAGTTCCCATGCTCACCTTGTCCCTCCATTCTTGCCATCTTGTTCTCTGCTCTTACACCTCAATTTCACAGGCCTGCTCCATTTTCTCATGACTCATCACCCTCTTGTAGACAGTAAACAGGTTCCTTTGAAGATTTCCCACATCACACTGCTAGACCTTTACGTCTGGCTTTTGGCATTGGTATAAGAAGCTTGAGTTACGGGGAAGGGCTCTGAACAGAATGGGGCAGCTGAATTGCAGTAGCAAGTCTGTTTTTGAAATCATGTTTCTTTTGTTTGCTCTGCTCACTGGAGCAGGCTGTGATTTCTGATTTCCTTCCAAGGAAAAGTGTGACTGCTGGACAGCTGTGAAGAGAACAGGTGTGCATGTTTGTGTATATACAAAAGCAGGATTAAGCTACACTTGGAGACAGAGTAAAGGAGTGAGACCCCTCATGCCCATCTGTGTATGAAGGTGGAAGGGTTAACAGCCCATGATGTCTATGCTGCAGACTCTCAAACATTGGTAAAGGTTGTGTGACAGCCCCATGAGATGTTTGCAGCTGTATCTCATACCAGATGAAGAGGTGCTGGCTGTCACCATACCCTGATCCTTGACTCTGATCTGTCCCAGCCCCCATCTTATTTCTGATCAACTCCCTTCATTTCTACCATTTTCTTATTCTACAAGGCTGTCATTTCCTCAATGTCTTGAAGCCTAGGGTAATTTTTGTCATACTGATGTATCATCGTTTTTGGCCTAATCATTCAAAAGGCCCTGTCCATCTTTGAGTCTCAGTTTGTCTGCCCACCTTGTGCTGGGAACCACCAAATTTCCCATGCAGGGTTTGGCAGAAAAATCGAAGAGAAACAATAATTTATTCTAGTAATTTAACAACTTGGCAAGTTGCATCCAAAGATGAGTCTGAATCAGGGAAGTCAAAAGAGGAGATGAATGAAATTGACCCCTACAGTATGTTGCATCTGAGGTTTCAGTTGAGGGGCCTCTCATACTGTTCTTCATCTGTCCTTTTTTTCTGTAAGCTAGACTGTCTTTTGTAGCTTGCTCCCATGCTCACTTGTAGCAGGACTCCTGCTTTCCTTACTTTCTTTCTAAGGCTTTCTCTTTTCCTTTCCATTTCTAATGCCCTGAGCCCCAATAGAAGCTCCGAGCCTGTCTGCATGTGGCTCAATATTCTGGGGAGAGACAAAAACGGTTGAAGTCACTGTGACTGTTTGAAGACAAGAAACAGTCGCACAGATTTTTGCTTTTTGAAACAGAACAGCTTTTATGTGCAATCTCTGTGTGTAATGGCTTCAGGTGAGAAGAGTATCCCCGCTTCACACTCTATGCAAGGAGAAAGGCAGAGCACATGCAGGACTATTAAGCTCACTGCTCAAATTTATGTTGGACAGAACACATCTCCTAGCCTCTGACAGGTCCTGCAGTCTTCCATGGGCATGCTTGGTTCCTGAAGCAGTGAGGAGGACAAGACAAATGGCAGAACAGGGAAACCACAGGGTCACCATAGAGCTCTTGTCTATAGCTGATAGTTATGTTACTCTGGAATGGCTCGATGCACTGCTGAGAGAAGCTCATCAGATCATTTACAGAGCCTGTCACCCTGCTCAAATCATGAGCAAGCTCCCTTTTGAACTGAGGCAGAACAAAATCAAGTCTGAAATATGTGGGTAAGACAGCCTGAATAGGAAATCAGTTCCTGGGTGAACCAGGAATATCACTAAATAAGACCATCAGGACTCCTGGTGGGAGAGCATGAGACACAGCATCTCCCTGTGCAGTTGTCCTGAGCCCCACTGAGAAGACAACTAGTCACAAGTGATGTCGTGGTGAATTTGATAAACCAGCTTGGGTTTCTTCTTTGTTTTTCCCCTCCTTGATCAGGCATTTCCCTAAATGAGATAAATCCTGTCAGAACTGATGCCACTAATAACCATCAACGGTCTAGTTTTAATTAGAGTTTGCTTCATTAATGCCCCAACTCCTCTCAGTGCGGCAGATTAAATAATGGACTTGCAGCTCATTTACACAAACCCCCAAACTGCAGGGCTGAGCTGCAATCCCTTAATTAAACAGCCTGGCTGATCCCTACCGCTGCCTCGGCTCATCAGTCTAAGCCGATTAAAGAGAATAGGGACTAATAAAGAGCATAAACAGGGAAGTGACTCTCATTTCTTCATGGGACTTGGAGACTCCAGCAATGATCAGTTGATGTCTCCTCCTCTACCTTACCTTACCTCAGCCCACATCATCTCATCTGGGACCTGCAAGAACAGTCCGGCTATCAATGAGAACCCAATCTCATCTAGGGAGAAAGAGAGAACAGGGGCAGCAGGAAGGTAAAATAGCAGGGAAGGTGAAGACAAAGAGGGGTGTCTAATTCAAGGCAATAAGATCATCTGACTTCAGGACAGATGAGTTAGAGCAGCCACACAGCTCAAAAGTGAGTCAGAAGGAGAAGGAAACGCTAGGAGGTTGGTTGTTACGATCAGCCTGCAAAAACACCTTGGTTCTGCTTGTGTTTTATCATAGTCATTGTCTGTTCTTCTTGTGTTGTCTTCCCTGTTGTTTGTCCTACTAGATTTCTGATTCTTTCTTTGTTACCCATCCAGTTGAAAAAGCCTTGGCTTCATGTGGGTAGGAATGATTGGGAACAGACCAGCATCTAACCACTCGGCAGAAGCCAACTTGATGAAGCAGCTGCAATCATTCTCACTTGTACTGTTCAGCATTGCTTCACTGACTGCCACTTGCCTTCTTCCCCCCAGTACATGAATTAATCACTGTGGGGAATGGAGCTGGGTGTTGCAGTTTTGTGAGTTTAGCAATGTGAATTTCCTACCTGGCTTCTGAGTTGATGCTGCAGGCCAGGAGCTTTTAGGGTACAGATGTGAAACCAGAGCTTACCCCTAGGAAGCCCAGACATGGTGTGAGGTGGTGGCAGCAGCAGGCAGATTGCTGTCACCAAGCTCTGCTTAAGGCTTCTCTATTTCAAAGTATTGTGCAAACACGGGGAATGCACAACCATTTCTGCATTGGGTCTGTGCACCACTGACTTTGTGATCACAACCCATCTTTCAGATTGGGCCTTCCACTAGAGATGTCAGAGATAGGGCTGAGGGGAATGAGGAGACTCCATGAAAGCACCGTAGGAACTAACCCTACTCCTTTGCCAAGGTGCTGATTAGACTGTTATTTAGCTAAACCCTATAATTTCATAAAGCAACTTCTCTTTTTCTTGCTGGCTTCTGCCTGTTAGTGGCAAGGTTTCATTCTAAGGATTTGAATAGCCTCGTAATTGCATTTCCCACTTCTCCCAGTCTCACACAGTGGAGACTGGTGTCCCACAACAATGACTTTAAAATGTGTCCAGCAGCAGCCCAGCTCTAACAGGATTACATACCATTTGCTTTTGTGTGAGGTAATAGTGCTGAGATGAGAAAGATTTGTTTCTATTAGTGTAATGAGAGGAAATGGTGGAGTCACAATTAGAGGGAAGAGTACATTCATTCAGTTGCTTTTCACAGGCTTTTTGGTGCCTGCCTCAGACTTGCCTGTGGTGCCAAATAGGAAATCAGCAGAAAATCACCTGTGCTCCAGTATGAGAAATGTTTTACATAAAACATGAAGTGCTTGGGGCAGGTCTGCTTTGGCAACGGACATGGGGACTGCACTGGAAGTTTGAATTATTCTCGGATCCCATCCAGGTGATGGGATGGGATCTGAGTACAATTGTCTGAAGGGCAGTATCAGTCCTCAGAAAAATCTTTGGGAAGGAGTGATGTTCCACCTGTATTTGTGGAAGAAATATGGTACTTGCTATCTGATAGAAGTACTGGTGAGACCTGACCTACTTTTAAGGAAAGGAGGCATAGTCTTCCCAGGGAGAGGAAATCAGGGGTCTGAACAAGAGCTGGGATCTGAAACATTTATGGAAAAGTTGGGCAGGCTCTGCTCACACTGCTCTGCTCACATTTGTGCAAAACATTTCTCATGAGATGTAACTTTCCAGTACAGATAGTGTTGCTTAGTTCAGGATTGAAACACGATCAGTGCAACTGGCAAGTGTTTGCTTCATGATTATGATCCAATTAAACTGCAACTCAATATAGTTTAAACTTCAAACAGCTGTGTACTCATTTCTAAAGAGCCTTCTGAATTAGTTGCTGTTACAGATTGGTTACTGCTTGGCATCATAGCACCAATTAGTGGTAAGGAGATATGAAAATCATTGGATGCATCTCCAAGTCAGCCTTCCCTGCAGTTCTGATGAAACTCCCTATTGTCCTGTTTTGACTGTTACCAAAGTATTCAAATGGAAATATCTGTTCTTGTTGGAAGGGGTCCTTTGTACTTGTTGCTCCACTGCTGCATGTGGGAGGGTGAAAAGTGGATGGACAGACTTTAGACAGTTCTTTGAAATCAAACCTTCAGAGTTCTTTCCTCACAGCATTCTGAGCTGCACCACAGTAAGCTACACCTTAAAAAAACACATGGTTATAAACAAAATCTGATTTGTTTTACTTCTGGGCATCTGTTGTCTATGACTCTTCATATGTCTTTACCTGAACTGACTGTTCAGAGACAGAACATGCATTTGTTCAGTATCCTATGAAGTATTTCTAGAAGGCACTGACATGAATGTTATCCACATGCACAACTCACAGCATCACATCACATCTCTCTGTATCTCCCCTCTGCTGTAGCCTGTGCTAAATGCACTACCAGTCAGATCCACTTGAGAAAGCAACGTTGTGTTCAGTTTGTGACTGCAGTAACCCTTAAAACTGAGGGCCATTAATTTTATGGGAATTGAACTGCTCTCCAAGTTAATTCTCCTTTTGCAATACCACCACAGCATTGTGGGGGAAAAAAATAATCCATTGGGGAATGATAATTTTCCACCAATATCCACCACTCTTAAAACATTACAGGAAAACAGCTGAGCTGCACAACATTGTGTCTGAACCTGTGAAAGACTGACCTTGTCTGACAGAAAAAAAGCAAATCCAGTTCATGAAATGGGAAATGAGCCTTTCTGGCTTAGGTTTGCAGGCAAGGTATTAGGTGTATAGCCTGGAGGCCAGTGCTTCATCTCATCTCAGAAACACTCAGTGGCTGTGGCCCAGGTGTGAAGCGTGATAATGATTCTAGTTTGTATCAAATAAAATTTATCACCTATCACACAAAACAGCGCAATAACTCTGAGTAATTGCCCCCCAGCTTGCAGTGTCAAGTGGAAGCTCACAGAATTAGTGGATTGTGGAGGCTGAATTCTTCTCTGACTCTTAATAGGGAACACTCCAGGTCAGGCTTACAGCACCTGCACATGCCAGCGTAAAGCAAGCCTCCATGCCCATGGACTGTTCCTTGTCTGTTCTGAAGACAAGAGACTTTATATGCAAAGCTCTTCTTCATTTGACTTTCATTCCAGCTGAAGATCTCCACAGCACTGTTTTGGAAAATACACAGGAGGAGTTTGAGCAACATTTCTGCTTTGTTAGCACATCCGGTTTGTGCTTCTTTTCTCATTTCTTTTCCTTATTGAGGTCACAGGCATGAAGAGAGGATTTTTTTCTGCTTCTTAACAGCTCATCTACTTCTTATTCTTTCCTCCCTGTAGACTTAATAATCCTCCGTTCAAGATATTACAATTGGAGTTTGTGGAGATGCTGCAGGCAGGGCTGGGTCAGCAAAGTTCACATAAATATTCCCCAGGATCAGTTGCCTGAATTTTGATTTCAGTCTAACACAGACACGTGGGTCAGAAGTAATATCTAGACCCAGACTAGAACTCTCTCTAAGCTTTTAGGGGTGTTTTATACAAGCATGACCAGCAGCATTAATTGCTTTGCAGAAACCTAGTTCCAGAACCACAAAGGTAGTTAGTGCATGTAGATTTAGGAAAAGTATGAACATGCAATTATAAGCAAGAAATGTTTCAGAGAACATCCCTAACATTACAGTTACCAACAAGCTTGGGAATCTCTTACAGGAAAATATAGTTGACAATTCTGCTACATGGCCTAGAAGGAATGGCTTTTTCTGAAACTCACAAGAGGTGAGTTTCAGATGCAGTGCCTTGGTTCTGTGAAGGAGATCTACCAGGACTGAACATTTTCACACTATCTTCCACACAGGCATTTCTCTGCTTCTTGTCTCAAACCGCTGATGCAACCACTTTCAGGCAAATATGGAGAACACAAAGGTGAGGAGGTACAGTGAGGATTAGGTGGGCTCTTCAAAAAAATCTCTTACAGCAGTTGGAGTGTTCCTATCACATTGGTTGCTTTGTCTGACCTCTGTCAACACCTTTCTTAAAGCAGATGGCAGGAGAAAGAGGTCAAATGAAATCAGTCTGAAATATCATCTTTAGAAACTGCAAAAACAATTTTCAGACACTTTCACTGAGGGCCTGAGGCTGTGTCCAGCCATTGAGTGGCCGCGTGTCCTTCCAATCCTTTCTTCATCCCTTTTGCTTCTGTTGCCTCCATGGATCCTGCCCTAGACTTGCAATCAAGCACTCTTCTCCCACATGCGACAGCAGTTCCCATTTTCTGGGCCACAAAGAATGGTAATGTCAGTAAATAGAGTTGATCATAGCCAAACCTCACAGTAGCTATTTAGAATAATTTATTGCCTTAATTCTAGGTGATGAACTCATGACTTGCAAATAAACATTATCTTCCCCCCTCCCTGTATTGCAAAGAATTCTCTGTCCATAACATGACAACTTCTCAGTACCAGTGGAATGCAACATTAACAGCTTCTGTATCCTGTGCTTTTGGTTTGATAACGCCACAGAGCTGCCTGAGAAGAGGCAATAACTGCTTTGGAAATAGTCCTGCGTCTAGCGCTGAAAAATGGTCACAGACGGTTGATAAAGTAATAGCAGATGGACTGCATTGGAGCTAACGCCATTCATTGTAATCCCCTACTGGTATCAACTGACCTGATCTGCATCAGTCAAGATCCTATCCCCACTCCTAAAATTACAGATCTTCTGTGCACTGAGGTGTGTTCTGTTGAACTCAGCAGGTGGTTTCTGTAGACCCTCTGTCCATGCATTTCTTCATGGCTCACAAGGCAGAGAATTTGGCAAAGGGATGGAAAAAAAGAGCCACTGAAAGAAGAAAGGAAGACAGATTCAGCCCAAGAAAGAAAGTAGAGCTACTGAAAGGAAAAACGATGGTATACATGCTACACAGAGAAAGAGAATGACAGAAAAGAAGGTAGCAGAAAAAGCAGGAAGTTAAAAAATAAGATAAATGAAAGAAGAAACAGAAAGGAACAAGAACAGGAACAGGAGATAAATCAGAAATATTCCTGTTCATGCCAACATTCTTTGGCAGTGACAGCAATGAGGCTCTGGCCGTTTATCACAATTTCTTGCAGTGTGGTGTCAATCCAAAGGCCTGGGTGGTTTTTTTTGTTTGTTTTTGTTTTTGTTTTTTTTTTTTGTATTCTGCAATACTTACTCACTCCTATGCAGGTTGATCTTCTGACCAGCCCTATGGGCAAGTTCTATGTTTTCCTGTTGGAAACACATGCCCATGCTTCCATGTTCTTTATTCTGCCTGGCAAGCTTGCAGATTCTTAAGGAAGAACTGAGAAGTCTGAGATGCTGAAGAGGAACACATTGTACCACTGCTAAAGCCTCTTTCTTTGGGTTCTGTAGATAGCTAGATAGCTGAAGGAGAAGGAGTAAAAAAAAGATGGCAGATTTTTTGGGACTGTCATCCTGCCTGTTCAGAAGACTGCAGAAGTGCTGAGGTCCACCTCTTTCTTCTGTGAGAAAAGATCATACTGTAAAAAATCATCAAGACATAAACAGGAATTCAGACCATGTGACCTTTGGGTGCCAAAATCCCATCTCCATTTTGAGCTTGTGGATGTAGAAGCTGAATTGGATCTAAAACGTGAAATGCAGTGCTATTGAATGATGCTAGTGAGGTCAAAAGAGCAGAGGATGGGATAAAAGTGGCAAGTAGCAGAACTTGAGGTACTTGAGGTAGAGAGGAACTTGCTGATTCTCACCCATAGATATTCCAGTAATGAAAATGCTTAGCCCATTTCCTAAAGCCTTCCACACAACTCTTTTCATTGCTCTGCAGGTAACCTGCCATTGTACTGGCTAAATGCAAAGTTAGTGCAGATGGGAAAATGAGGAGAGAGACAGAGAGGAGATCCCTTCCAAGTTAAGCCATTCTATGATTCTATTACTCATGTTTAGAGGAAAGTTCCTAAGATGTCTAATGGAGGTAATGAGGATGACAGCATTAGAGTGTAAGACAGCAAGATTTTGCCCTTTCTTAGGAACTGCCAATACAAATTTAAGACGAAGTAGAAGTGCTATTTAATACTGGCTTAATTCTATAGATTTAAGTCCCACTTCGTGTGAAACTACAACCTTATCTCCCAGGTATTTGAAGACATCACTAAGATGACATATGGGTTATTTAGTCCATACCAGTGGTCATGGTCTTCAGAGCTGTCACTGAGGTGAGGTGTAAATTAAAGGCCATTTTGCATGACTGTAAATTAGACTGTAAATTCTAGACTGAGGAACTTAATTCTGGACACACAGATTGGAAGTGTGCTCTAGCAATTTCTAATGCTCTTTTCTCAGTAATTTAGTTCTCTCCATATATATTTTGTGTCATCATACTAAGGGAACTCCATGTGCCTAGTGACAAGAACTATGTGTAAGCTTCTTATATCACAAACTGGTATGTTGTAGCTTTCACGTAAACAGGTTGTGCTGATGTTATTATTGCCTGTCTGTCTGGGTAGACTGCCATCTCTCTTATCTCAGTTTTTGGGGAAAGAGGGAAGATGGGAGTAGGTTTCTTTATGTACACATTTCTGAACATTTACTCTTCTGCACATCTCTTCGAGTGTGACTGCAGAATATAACAGATGCCTGTATTTTCTCACAATACACTAATGTGAGGGTGGTAGATCAAGATGCAAAAAAAATGGATGGTGCAGAGTTGAACCGTGTAAACTACTGCTGTGCTGTTATAGCACATCTGGATCTAATAAGATTGTTATGAGCTATCTTAAAAATATATTGTATTTTTAAAGGTAGATCCTCCATTGACTTATGAAGGGTCTGAGTTCATTGATGCAATGGAATTCAATACCAGCCACAGTTCTGCTGAACAACACAATAGCACTGGATGTGGCAAGACAAAGTCCTGTTTTTCTTAGTCATCTTGTCCAAAAAGATTCATGTCTGAGTATAAAGTATAGGAATGGGAAACATTTTCATTCCTCAAAAGGAGGAAAACCTGAAGTGGCCCTGAAGGAACCTGAACTTGTATGACCGAATGAGCAAGTTGCTAAGATACTGTTTTCCAAATAAGAGTGCAAAAAGAATAAGGCCTCAAGAAAGAGAAGTTGCATGGAGTGGATCAGGATGTGAAGGGAGCAGTGAGAAAGCAGGTTAGAACTCGGAAAAGTGGAGTTTTTGGCCTACTGCACAAGGCTGTGATGGTAGCCACTGGATGGGAAAAGGGAGGGAGGAATGCTAACCATGCTTTTTCTGTCTTGGTCTTCAGCCATAGGCCAACCCAAAACCCTAGATCTGAACTTACTGGGGGAATTAACACACTGGATCAAATCTGCTTTCTTAAAGCCAATGAATGGTGTTTTGATTGTATTTAGGATGGTGATCTGAGTCTGTTACTCTCTATGTTGAGGAAGTCTGGGCTTCCTCCTCTTTGGTCTCACACAAACAACAGCCTTCTATTGCAGTAGTGACCACAAGAGAAAAAAATAGCTGATGTATTTGAGAACACTTGCAAAACGTGCCTGAGTTACACAAAGGTCTTCTTGTGAAGTAGCTTCCTCGCTGCCTTCAACAATCAATGTCTCCATTCCCTTAGAAAGGAACCCAGAGATTCATTCCAACCCACTATCTGCAACAACAGGTGGAAAAAGACCACAGAAGCCCTTGCCCAGGTCTATAAATCCCAAGAATTGTGTCCCTGACCCAGATCTCAGGTAGCTGAAATAGGAGAGGAATTGGCTGAGGGGATATGCAAGGTTGCCTCCCTTGTAGAGGCTCTGCTGTCTCCCAGCCCTGAATTCATCTCGTTTTAGCAGTAAAATTCTATCTTCTGCATGATTGCACCGGCAGGCTTTTGTCAGCGAATTCAGTGATGTTTAAACCTGCCTTAGGGATGAGGAGCCAAGAGATCTGAGTCGAAGTGGCAGAAAGACTGCTGCTGAGAAGCCAAGTTTCTCTTTCCCGGGGTGCTGAGCGGGCAGTTACACTAATGCAGGATGCCATCTGTTTTTTCCTCCTCTAAAAGGTCGTGTTTACTAAACATTGCAGAGGAAAGAGAGGTCTAAGGTTAAAGTAAAAGTAATTAAACCATGTAGGACAGGGGGCTCCTGTGCTTCACTGTCCACTTGTGCTTTTCACACCTCAGTGATAAGCACAGGTGCCCTGTTTGAGGCAGAGACAAATAACCCCTCTGCAGTGGCAGGCTGTAGTTCCTCCTCCCAGTCCAACCTGCAGAGACAGCTCTGCAACCATGGCCCAGGGTCTAGAGGGCAGCTGAGAAAAAGGGGCTGTGCTTTGCTGGCTGAGTATTCTGGCGGCTGGTGAAATAGGAGGCATGTCTGGGAAGGGAGCAGAAGTGGACCAAGTGTCATTTTGAAGTGTCAGTCAGACAGGCAAAGGAGCTAGAAGCAAAAACTGAGTGAAAAGCATGGCCAGTCTTGCACCATACACTTCTCATTCAGTTGTAGCAACCTTTGCTGTTCCAAGTCATCCTCTGCAGGAACCTGTCTGCCTCCATGAAAAAAACAGAGATGCCAGACTTCAAGTTGCTGAAATTAGCTATTGAGATCCTGGCCCTCAGACAGGCAGCCAGCTCAGATGGATACCTGCAAAACCATGTTTGCACAACAGGAAATGCATCAGAAAAGTTTAGCTGCTACAGTACTGCAGCAACAGACAAAACAACATAATAATGTGAGACTTACACAGTACATAGGTATCATTTTTAATTACCGAATCTGAAATGGAAGCTCTGATTTTGGCACATTGGACCCTGTGGGATTTGGAGATATTTTTTAGTATTATTACATTTTCCATCTGCTTAATATACATCTCACTAAAACCACTTTAAACAGTGTTAAAAATACTTTGTCTTTTTCAGCCTGTGCGAAAGAATGTTGAATTTAATTCACTTCCAGTATATCAACTGTAAGGTACTGTAAAATCCCTTTTACAGGTGTGTGTGCCAGACTTTTTATTAAAGAGGTAATATATTCTGGGATGGGTAATGAGCTTGGTTAATCATTATTAATTCCTCTCGGGCAAGACTAGTGCGAGAAGATGGCTTGTTGCCACTGCTTTGCAAGGTGTTACGTGAATGTAGACAAAATCGGAATCTTGTTCCTATTTTGGCCTCTGCTGAGGGAGACTGAGAAAGCTGCAGCTCGGCTGGCAGTGGATGATTTGCCAAGATCAAGTTCCAAGTTCCCTGCCTCTCTGGCAGGAGACACTTCTGCCTTCCATCATTTTCAGCATGCTCCCTAAGAGCATTGCCTCCAAGTCACCCTAAAACCTGAACTTAAAAGCAAATCAGAAGCAATTCTTCTGCACTCAGGCACCCAGCATGTCAGAAATCTCTGAACCTTGAAAAGATCCTGTAATATATTATCAAGCCTGTCTCAGCCATTTTTCATTGAATTCTGATCAACTCATTCACCATATGTTACGGGTATCCTCAGGGAACACTGAAATGAAATAAACTGAAAAGGCACTTTGGACCCCGCTAACTCAGCAGTTGATTTTTTATTTTTTTTTATTTTTTTTCTCCTGAGCAGGGAGAGGAAAGAGGACAGGGAAGACACTGGTATGTCTTAAGACAAAGTGAGGAAATATTCTTGCTGACTTGAGGTCTGGACTCTACTTTCTTGGCATTTGCTAATGACCTCTTTTTCTAATTCTCCATATGGTACTATCTAAGGGTTTTTATTCTGACATCTCTGAAAGTTTGAAGTCTTTTATAGCTCTCAGGTCATGATAATACTAATGACTTGCAGCACTTTAGAGCAGCTTATATGCAATAACCAACTGATCATTGTTAAAATCTCTGTGGCACAGATTCATAAATTTTTTGCAGTCCTTTGCAAGTAGTCTGTGTAGTCTTTGCCTCAGTTAAAGGGTACAATCCTGTGCAACAACCTTGGCTACCATGATGAAGGTGTTTGGTAAGTGATATATATGAAACCGAAATGTGGTCTTCTCCCAGAGAGACACAGAGAGGTGAGATCAGCCTCTGTAGTACTTTCCTAAAACCTCACAGCCATAACTTCCTCCTATCCAATTAACTGGATGTTTTTTCATCACTGCTGTACCTGCCAACAGGGCACCTGAGCATCCACTTCTTGGGTGACTGGTTTCTTATGTCTCTATGCAAGTTCAGGAGAGATGCTGCTTTTTTTTGTTATTCTGTTATTACTCTTATGTATCTGCAATGTTTCTTCTTGTAGGACAGCAGGAGCAAAGAGATGCCTTTTGTGCCTTCACCACAGGGGAGCTGTGTAGCTGTGGAGCGGTTAGTGAAAAATTCAGATTTAGTTTCTTACAAGTGTAACCTTGCTGTCCTTGAGAAGAGTAGTTCTCCTGGCCCCACAGTCACGTTCAGTCACTCAGCTACCCTGTAAATACCTTTCTGAGAGCTCTGAAAATTACTGTGAACTGATTCTTGTACTTGTCAGCAAGGGCAATGGAATGTAACATTTGAATGATCCAGCTTCTGTGTTCCTGCTTGCGGGCCTAGCTTAAAATTGTCTTGAAACATATGGGGACAACAGGTTGCGTATTCTTTCTAAAGTACAGGAATGTTTAAATTTGACAGATAGGACCCACTGAATGACCATAGTTCAGCTCCTGATCTATGTGCAGATCCTTACCAAGCTGGAAATGTTTCTCACAGCAAGGAAATGGTGAGGAGAATGCAAGGAAGTGTATCTTTGTGCTTTCCCAATCTCTGAGAACTGAAAAGCAGACAGATCTCTCCCAGGGCAGAGAACAATACAAAGCTCTATACAGACATGGGGAGCTGATACAACTAGAAATGGGCTGGTGGACCCCTCTGGCTTAATAGTCTGTTATCATCGATTCGGGCTGGTATCACTGATTTTACATCTAGTATCTTTCTACATTCTTCCCACAGTGTATGTCTTGTGGAAAACCTTCCTTAGAAGTTTGTACCCAGAAGTTAAATCCCAGAAATCTCATTTACATGCTCTAGACATTGATAAAAATATTGAGCTGTCAGTTGAAGACAGTTGAACTGTCTCAGAGCTTTTTCACCATCCTGCTTTCTTGAAACAAACACTAAGAATCAGCCCAGAACCCCGATACCCTTGTCTTGGTATACACCTTATGCTAGACTAGCTACTGCATTTCATTTAAGACCTGAATTGGATTGTCCGTAGTCGCCATCTTTGTCAACAAACTGGTTTCTAATTGCAGCAGCGCTAGACAAGTCTGCAGTGCAAAAGGAGGGAAGATTTCTTGTCAGTGACATCTATTTGCAATAATAACTAAGCTAGTTGTTATGGGTCAGAAAAGTCGTACAGGAACATCTAGAAAGAACAGAACAGCTGTTTTTTTAGTCTTCCACTTTTATGTGATTGCAAGTGATTTACAGTAATATAAGCACTTCAGATCAAACAATCCAAAGGCATTACAAACCTTGCCTACCTGACTGCATTGTGAGCAGAAAATTGCTTCATCTATCATAAAAGAGTAATTGCAAAAAATGTGAAAGACAACAGTATGTGATACTTTAAAACACCAAGAATAAAGAATACCAATTACAGTTGAACCTGCAGGAGTGATGGTGGATACAGAACTACATTAACATAGTTGGAGTTTGGCCAGGGCATTGGGATTCACATCTTAGACTCTGTGGGGAACTTTTAATTTTTACAAGTGGTTAGAAAAGTTTTCTAATCTAAGAAACAATGTGCAATAGCTCTGTTCCTCCCCTTCATCACAGCCAAAGTGTTTGATTTCTCACTGGGCAAGAGATCCTGGTAATTTACGAATAGCACCTTTTTCCAGAGACCTACCATACTGTAGTGTCCTCCTCTACTTTATTTTTCTCTTTTTTTTTGTTTTGTTTTGTTTCTTCTTTTTCTTCTTGTTACTATGATAATAGCCTATGAGCCTTCACTTATTAACAAAACTGCTCTGCAAATCAACTGTGTCATGCAGGACAGTGGGAAAATATAAGATCATTTTAGTTTGTATTTCACTGCAGCATTAGTCTGGATCTTTAGCAGTGTGGAAACTTCATCTATTGCTGCTAGGGGACAACAGTGAATAGGCTTCCCAGGGCATTTGTGCAGAAACAGACTAAAGGTGGGTGTAAACTCAGGAAGAATAAAGGGCAGTAAGAGGATCCATAAGGCTACAGTGCTGGCATTCAGGTGACTAAACAAACTATTGCTTATACGTCACTGATTTTTCTCAGATCAGGATGAAATAGTCTCTTGTCTGAAGGTAATGTAGAATTGTCTGGTATTTTGGTATTTTATATCTTTTTCCCACTAAGTAAAAACAGTTGACCCATTTTTTTTTCCCCCACAAAAAAAATATGCAGACACTATTCCCAATTCAGCACGAGTGTTTGCTGTTGCTTTCTGAACAGTGCAACAGACAAACCAGCAGGGGGTTAAAAAGTTTATATTTAGCTCAAAAATATCTAGCTGAAAAATGCCTTTGAGTGCTTCAGTGGAATCTGATTTTGGTTTGACCGAGTTTTGACCCTCAGAAAATTCCACGCATAAGTGTAATACATTCTGTATGAGTGTATTCACTAGAGCATGCACGGAAGAGGAAGACAAGGTTATATGTGTACGTGTGGTTAGTTTATACTCTCATCCTAGCAAAGTGTCTTTAGGGGCTTCAGTTATGTACTGAAAGTGGGAACACTGAGGTTGGTAGTGCTTCTCACGCGCTTGTAACTGAATGTGTGCACTTAGTGGTTGCAATCTTAGGGCCCTTCACTGTCATGAAGAATACCTGGGAAGTCTAACGAGGGTAAAGAGGTCTTCTGATCACACCTGTCTTTGAAAATGGCCCTGCTTTGAGCAGACAGTGGAGCAGAGACTTCCCAACTTCTCTTCCAGCCCAGATTATTCTGATTCTATAAAGCCTATTGTTTCTTTTTTTTCCTTCTGTGTTAGCTATGCACACAGGATATCCAATTTCTATGAATGTTACTCACACTCTAAACTGTGTGCGACAGAAAACCAAGTGGGTAGCATGCACTAAAGGTGACAAAAAGCCTCACAAAGCAATGACACTAGAGGTGACGTACAATTTCACACAGCAATGGGCCTGAATGCTGCAAAATCTTATGCACACACTTCACATTTTACCATGAGCCATTTTATGGTAGTCAGTGGAGACACTCAAAAAATATGGTTAAGCAAATCATAGAATCAACGAACGGCCTGGGTTGAGAAGGACCACACTGATCATCCAGTTTCAACCCCCCGCTATGTGCAGGATCGCCAACCAGCAGACCAGGCTGCCCAGAGCCACATCCAGCCTGGCCTTGAATGCCTCCAGGGATGGGGCATCCACAGCCTCCTTGGGCAACCTGTTCCAGTGTGTCACCACCCTCTGTGTGAAAAACTGCCTCCTAATATCTAAATATGTGAGTGTTTAGAGAATCATCATGTCACTGAGTGTTTGCTGGCATTTATAGTCCATTCATGCTCCCAGATAATTCTGCTAGCTGTTTAGCTCACTGCCTCAGGCTTTGACTTGCCCTAAGGGCAGCGCATTCTGCATTGTGGCCTTGACTCAGCAAAGCAATTTGGGATATATGGCTCACTGAATCAGAGCTTGTGACTCTAGCCGAAATTGCTTTGTAGGACACAGTCCAGTTCCCACTGAAATAGCAGTGAGTTTTTTGTCATGCACTGCAAAGAAAACATGATCAAATCTGTGATTACCTGGTCATCCCTTTAGCTGAGGATAAAAACATATCTATGCCACTGGTTAAAATGAGAAAGGGCAGAACAGAGGCTTCCAAAGAAAGTGACATAATGAAAGCCATAAAGGAAAAGTCTGTTAATCTTTCCTGGAATGTGGAGAGACGTAAAACAGAAAGAGTTAAAAACTGGGATTTAGTTTACATGTAGTTCTATGCCTCATTTAAATGAAGGTATTTCCTGATTGATGAATGCAAACTATGTCATTTTAATGTTTTTTTAATAAAGTTGGTTGGTTACACAGAATTAATGCAAGACATTGATTTCTTTAAATTTATTTTTAAAATCTGCTGACTACATACATGTGAATGAAAGTAGAAGCTTTCTACCTTTAAACTCTACTTTCTTAGTTCTGAAGTTGTGGCATTGTGCTTGACTCATCATTTAGAGTCCATTCAGAAACTATAGAAATATGTCTAAATTTAATTGTTAAAATGCTATTGGAGATAACAGATTTCATTTCAAAGTACTAGAAAGTATTTAAAAGTCATCCTGTGCTCAGCAGATGGAGAACCCAGGTCTACTTAGAATACCTGAGCTCTTAAGAGTTCTCAGCACTTTTGAAAATGAGTCTAAAATGCTTGGAAGTAGTTTGGGCACTACAGAAAATCGTATTTGCAAGTAATTCCCTGATTTTGTTCTGACATCAAAACCAGTCATAAAATAATTGGATGTCTAGATAACAGCAGAACTGATCATACATGGAGCAAATCCAAGAAAAAGAAATACTGTTTAGAAGTGAATTAAAGAATGTAATGGTGTTTAAATGTGGGAGACGGTACACAGCTTTGACTTCAATTGAATTAAATGCACTGGTTCTGTGGCAGTTATTTCCAAACTCAATGCTGCCATCAGCTAAATACTCATCCCTTGGAAAGGAGTGGAGCTGAATCCGGTGTAAACTATGCAGCAGAGCTGAGTCCATGCAGACTGGACTCAGTGGACTCTCTGGGAAATCATAAGTTATTCATCTGGAAGGATGTGGCAGCAAACACTCCCATAGTTCAAGCAGCCCCTCAAAGTCTTGTTTGAAATTGGATGATTTCAGAAAACATTTGGCAAGGGAGGTTAGTAGCAGACTTCCTCAGCACTTCAATGGATTAGATGTACGTGAATCCCACCCTGTTCAATGCAACACGTCAACTCCCTTGGAGTTCACAGTTGTCGAGCCCTGGTTTCATACAATCACTGCTGTGGCTGACAGTAGAAGAGTGTTTTGCCTTCTCTTCAAGCCCTCAGTGGCACAGCACTGTCCTGTGGGTTAGAAAGTAATGACTTATTTTATGGAAGTCCTGTAGCCTGCTTTGGGTGTGTTGCAGAGTTGCTTTAAAGAGTCAGGAACCTCAGGTCTGGCTGGCTGGCTCTGCTGTATCTTTATAGTCTCAGCACTCCATACTCTTACGCTGTTTCTTTGGAAAATCTGCAGCATTCATCTGTCCTTACATCATTTCCCACATGCTCATATAAAAACCAGGGGAAAGTTTGGATCCTTGGGAACCAGGCTCTGAAGCAGGTGAGACTGTGGGATGCTCCATCCCCAGTGACAGCCTTTACAGCCCGTGCTCCCTCAACATTTAAAATGCAGGTCAGTGAAAGAGCATAGCGAACAATAGTAAGCGTAATCATAAACAATACAAATAATAACAATAATAATAATAAAAACAAATAAAAAAGAGAAACGTTGCGTTTTGTTCACAGTGATGATCCCAGCGGTTCCACAAGCAAGAAAGCCGGGTGTGAAACGGAGGATCCGAAGGAGGCCGGCAGACAGAGTGGCCAGGAAGGCAGGTCCGACACCCAGACGCTAAAAGCCCAGCATGAGGAGCTCCAAGAAGAGCAGGCAGCGGGGTGTTCCCCTCTGGTGCAGAAGGCGAGCCTCCACCACACGGGCTCCCCAGTGAGAGTGCAGCGCAGCAAAGGGACGGCCTCGTGTTCCCATGCAGCTGCCTCCGATTATGAGCTCTCCCTTGACCTAAAGAATAAACAGGTACAGAGGCTTCCTCCTCAGGCTGTGGGAGAAGGGGATGGGGTGGGAGGGGCTGCGTTCACACTGTGGTGTGCCCGTGTTTCTGCAAATACTTCAGCCTTCTGTTTGCTTAGAGCTTTCACCCAGCCAGCCTGGCACTTTGGCTGCGTGGGGCTGATGGAGGAAGTAACTTCCCCACCTCTGACTGCAATGGTCTTTCACCCAAGCCTGCTCTACTCTTCATTGCCTGTGTTCTGTGTTCCGAAATGGCACTCAGGTGCTACTGTAGGTTTAGAGATGGATTTTAGGCAGCCAAGGAGTGAGGCATCCAGAGACACTGCCTGCACAAAAGCACAGAGTCCCTGTAGGCTTCCCTGCAAATGATTGTCACAAAAAGCCTCCCTCGTGGGAGAGGTCTCCAAGAGCCATCCTGCCTTCTTGGATAAACCTGGACAGGCCCCATGTGCATTTTCATGTTAGTCTCTTCACAGAATGAGCTCACAGGGTCGGTGAGGTTTATTCAGGAGGTGTCCTGCACAGTGTCTACCACTGTGTTAGCATATTGTTGCCATCGTTGCCTTCAGCATGCTGAAGAGGCAGGCAGGTTTACTAGACTGAGACAGTGATTCAGTTCTGGAAGTTTCAAGCCTTTCCTCCTGTGCCTGAGACTACAGACTTGCTCCATAACACAGTCTACCCATCTTTATTTGCGTTTCCCAATGGGGCTCTCAAACAGCGGTAGTGGGACAGGGGCTAATAGCAGCTGGCCTCTTCACTCAAAGGCAATGAGATGGAATGTGCCCTCACCACCCCGTGTCTCTGCAGTTTACAGCCCAGGAGAGCTGTTGTGCAAAGCGAAAACCTAAAGAATCTTTTCTGACTTTTCCCTGGATTGGCAGCTCAACCGGAGGCTGTCTAATATACAGACCCTGCAGGATGTGAGATGGACAGGACAAACAGGGGCTACTGATACTGTCCATATTGCATTCAATGGGAGAATTCAGTGGGAGCTATGTTATTGCAGATGAAGGGTCTCAGCTAATGAGGTTCCCATAGAAGAAATAGCCGTTTCTAGTACATCTCTCTGCCACTTCCCTCAAGGCATTGCTGCTGTCCCAAACAGGCATTTCAGATCAATGGCCCACTAAATTCCTGAGCAGAAAAGAAGCCTTTTTCTTTCTCAAATACTGCATGTCCAGAATTCTTGCTTCACACCAGGAAAAGAAACAAGAGACTAATTAACTGGCTTTACAAAATGATGTGAGATATCCTCAGGGTGGGCCAGATCTTGGCTGCTATATATGGGCTTAGCCTCCTGTATGTCCTAGAGTTGCTCTGCTTTTGTTCTGGGGAGTGTCTGTCCTGTGTTATTTTAGCTTTAAGGTCATTTTGTCCCATCACTGTTGTTGCAGCAGAGGCCAGACCTGCCCTGGATGCATGTGAGACTGAGAAACATGTTAGCTGCTTGTTCATTACATTCTGGTGCCTTGCAGTACTGACCTTGCAGGAACCTTGCCTGTCTCATAGGTAGAACCATTTTTCTCACAGCAGAGGGGGATTAAAATATGTGTGCTTCTCCAGGCCTGATGGATGTCTTCAGTGCACTACTTCTTGCTCTGGAAGGGGAGATTTCCATGGAGAGGAATCTTACAGTCTTACACTCTGTATTACACTCTGTAGTAAATAGCTTCATAGGTTTCCCATCAACCTACTTGTTCAGTTATTCTCTTGAATGGGAATAAAGAGTACATTACCTGTCACAGCACTTTTCCAGTAGTTCCCTAGTGATAGCACAAATTTTCTTAGTGTAAGTTCTACTAATATGTATTACAAACAAGTGGAAGAATGCATTTTTAGACTCACAGTGCAGTTGAACTCACATTTTGCTTTGGAGAGGGGACTGAGCGCTGCTGAAGAAGAAGGGCAGCATAAAGCTTCCTCTGTATGGCTTGGAAGTACAGGTCATCTACCAGTCCTTGCCCCTCAGCATTAAGCTAGAGGGTTGGTAAGTTCCCCTAAGTTTATGCTCTGCAGGACAGTAGGGAAAATGAAGATCACAGAGAGCTTTCTGTGCAGAAGTTCTGACAGATGTCTCATGTAAGAAGGAAAACATCCCATTAACACATGGCCTTTGTAGCAATGTCATTTCATTGTGAGAGTTTGGTGGGAGGAAGAGGTGTTAAGAAGGGATGATAGAGAACGTATGTGTTCTGTATTACTGTTGTTATTCACAATGCATACTTTTACTCGAGCTACTCAGATTCTGTCTCTAAGACTGATTCTCTTCTTGCTAACATGGTGGCATGTAGCCATTCTCAGTGGCTACCTGGTTGGAAAACTAGTGACAACTGAGAGTATCCTGGCAGACTTCTGCTTTTACATCTCTGGAAAACAATAGCATGGGGTATATACCTCAACTCTTCTGCCATATCCAGTCCTGACACTTCAGCTTGCCTTAGGCTGACCTTATTAAAGCTCCCTTCATGTGCAATCTCTCATGGCCATGGATATTTCCCAACCATTTGTAATTCAGCCACAAGGCCTAAATTGCTCAAACTGAGTTTTCATATCGAGGCCCAGAAATGTATTAAGCTAATTATACTTTGAAATCCCCCTTACCCTTCTCTTGCTTTTCCCTTCTTTGGCTCTGGCTGTCAGATAATTCCCCAGAGAAGAATATCTTTAAGTAGGCAATTACTTGTGATTCATAGGGTTTATTAGGAGTGAGAGGTGGCCAATCATGGCTGGCCTCTCAAATGGGCAGGGAAGGTTCCTTCAGCAAGCCAGACATACATCTCCATTACCTGTGACTGCTGGGGTGTGCTAATGGATGCCCTTTCTTCCTTTTTGAGAGGAAGAAAACAGACCAAGAGCTGTGTGAAATCCTTAATTCCTCTGGAATGTCAGTTTGCTTGCCCTGGTAGCAAATTTGAATGTTTCAGACATCAGTAAACCATAAATGGTTGGGCTGCATCAAAGAGAGAGAGACTAAGACCCACTCCAGTGGGGAGGGCAGGGCACTGCTTTATGCTGGTTCTGGCTTTGCCTGCCATCTCAAATATCTTTTAGACATGCTTAGTCATCTCACGTCTCTGGGCCCTTGTTATGCCAGCTGCAGAACACTGCAAGATAGATGCCCCTTGCTGGTAAGGACTGTACGACCACTTGAACCTGCCCTTGAGCTCCTAGTACAACTGGAGAGCAGACTATGTTGGGACTCCTCTCACTGAACATGTTGTTCTGCTCTGTCATGCCTTAGTCCTTTGAGAGGGCTGAGATAATGGACTGCAAAAATCTTATGATTGTTTTGTCAAGGTACTGACAGTTTGCATCATTCCTTCGGATTTTTAGAAGGATCTCTCTCCTTAATAGTTATTAAAGTCTGCCTTTTTGGGAACTGTCCTTGCATGACAGAAATTGGCCTTTTACTTCAGATCAGCTGTGACATCTTGTCCTAGCCTCTAATAAGATCAGAGCATATGAATTTCACATTTTCAGAATGGCTGTCACCTCCCTGGAAACCTCAGGTAATTAAAGGCTCTTGCTTCTGCTTTATTTTGTATCTTACTATTATTCTGTTCCTCAGATAGCTGTGTCTGTCTCTCCCATTTGTTCCCCTTTCCCTCTCGACACAATTAGCTATACATTTTGATTAACCAGATGGTTATATGAAGTGCTCATGGTCAGCTCTCAGCAGTAACTGTCTGGATTGGGTGTGTGCAGGTTATGGGTTTGATTTGCATTTATCTACATGAGGCTTCCTCCTGGAGACAAAGAACCAAGCTTTGAAGAGATGTGGCAGGAGTGCTGAGTTGATGGTGGGATTTAAGATGGTCACTTAGGAAATAAAGTCAGAGAACATAGCAAATCCTTCTACTGACTACCAAGAATATCTTCTTGTCCCTGTATTCCTCTTTCTTGTCACATTAAATGAACTCCTATCCAAAAAATTACTGATACATCTTGTAGTAAATGAACCTGAATCCATGATCTTTGTGTAGTTGATTTTTAGCACCAGTTCTATAGATCTGTTCAGGAAGGGCAGGCAGGCAAATAATAGGCCAACATTTTTTAAATTAGGGATAAGCAGAGCTCTCAGCCAGCTGTCCCTACTGACCCTATTGCTAAGTAAATTGTTAGAATTTGCTAGTGCTGAGCTTTGATACTTGCTTTGGGCAGATGTGAATTCAGTAGCAAGACAAACAAAAAACAAGCTCAAGGCAGAGGAGCCCTTCTTCATTTTCATGGAGGAGAACATGAAAGGACATTATCTTTCTGCTCTCTCCAAGAAATGGCAGCCTTTCATCTATTGCAGCAGGGTACCTAGACTTATTGCTGCCTGGAGTGATGGGGTGGCAATGGGAGGGCAAGGCCTTCAATTCATACTCCAGCAGCCAGGATACCAGTGCAGGAGCAGAATGATTGGACTTACACTATTTGTCTCTTCCTGTCATCTCCCAAAATCTTATAATCATCCCCTGCAACCAGGGGAGTTAATATTGGAAAGATGCCTAGAGTGATTTGCACTTCTCACAGCTATCATTCCAGACCTTCACTTGTATCCAGTTCACTCACTGATGGTTTTATCCAAAACTTACACAGTGTTTTAAAAAAATGGAAAAGAAGGAATCAGTTTACATGACATGTCTCTGGGAGCTAGGGCTCATGTCTCACTCTGTCTTTGCACTTAACCTTAGGTTTTCTGGCAGCTCAGTCCTTCACCCTGTGAATAATGAGCCAGCGAGGCATACCTTGAGGGGCAGCAGTGTGTATCTGGGTGTAAGGATACCACATGAATTATGTAGCCAATCCTCTGTTAATTCAAGTCTGAATTTACCAGAGCTCCCAGCCCAGCACTTTACCTTTGGTGGGCTTTTCCACATGTGCACATGTATGTATATACTACAGTCTACACCTGTGTTCTGCACTATGAAGTGTAGACAATGTAGAGTTCAGTTAATCATTCAGACAAGACCTCAGTGAAAGTAATTTGAGTTCATCCTTTTTTCTCCAGTTCCATCATTCACCATCATCTTCACACCGTCCCACTTGTCAGCTCTCAGTTACTCCCTGGAACCAAGAAAGCAAACTTTTTCCTGCAGCGTGTTAGTGAAGCAGCAGAACAAGAGAGAGGGCAATACTAGGAAGTACAGATACAAGACTATGGAGAAGACCATACATACTAGTTTTTTTTGAAGCCTGTTGGGATTCCACTTAGCTGCGTGTGTATGTATTACATGTGTGTGTGTTATTACCAGTTCAGGAAGGAGAAAATCCTGCTGCCACTTCTTAATGTCATGTCTCAATGTCTAACATCAGAATTTCTTGCTTTTCAAACCTTGTTCTTCTCTTCTTGAGCTATTTTCATTTTACTTCTGGTTAATGCCTGAAAAACTGAGAGACCAGAAAGGAGACACTTTGGGATTCAGAGAGCTTGCTAAAAGACACAGAACAAACATCTTCTATTGACTTCTGTGGAAATGGATACATCCTGCTAGTTCCTATGACCAAAACAGCATTTTCTGCATTTAGAAGTCAGCTTTTCTTTCTTTATTCTGAATGGTTTCTTCTTGCTTCTGCCAGTATTTCCTAAGGTGAATAAGGATGGGAAGAGTTTGGAAGCACCCTGAACAAAGGGAAAATCCTCGACATTGCTAAATCAATGTTCTTTGTACTGCGTCCAGGCCTGGGGCTCCCAGTGCAAGAAAGATGTGGTACTGTTGGAGCAGGTCCAGAGGAAGACCACAGAGATGATCAGAGGACTGGAGCACCTCTCCTACCATGAAAGGCTAAGGGAGCTGGACTTGTTCACCCTGGAGAAGAGAAGGCTCTGGGGAGACCTCATTGCAGGCTTCCAGTACTGAAAGGGAGCTTATAAAAAGGGGGGAGACCAAGCTGTGGTGCCCCATCCCTTGAGGCACTCAGGGCCAGGTTGGATGGGGCCCTGGGCAGCCTGATCCTCTGGGTGGCAACCCTGCCTATGGCAGGAGGTTAGAACTAGATGATCTTTAAGGTACCTTCTAACATTAGCCATTCTGTAATGCTATCAAAGCATTGCAGAGCAAGAAGACACATTTCTGGAATTGTCTGTTTAATCATGCTGTCAGAAATGGAAACGCAAAGGAGGGGTGCCTCCAGGTTCCAGCTTGCCTCCACTGTAGGTGGAGGCATGATACAGATGTAAGGAAGCTCACAATGCTGATGTTTCGACCGGTTGTGCCTAAAGGAAAGCCTTCTGTTGATACTGAGGGCACAGCAATGCAGGAGAAGATTAATTCCATGTTAAAAGTACTTTTGACAGTCATTATAGTCTAATCAGTATAGCAATTGGAGTCACGTAAAGCCATCAGAAGTCAATTAAGCAAAAATAACCTCTTGTTTGTATGTCTTTCAGATTGAAATGCTAGAGCACAAATACGGAGGTCACCTGGTATCTCGCAGGGCAGCCTGCACCATCCAAACTGCTTTCCGACAATATCAGCTCAGCAAGAACTTTGAGAAGATCCGCAACTCACTGCTGGAGAGCCGCATGCCACGCCGCATCTCTCTGAGGAAAGTCCGGGTCCAGAACTCCGAGAGCTTCTCTGCTGAGAAAGCCTTAGTAGAGGGGTACAACTTTGTGGGCATCCCATTGGTGAGGTCCCCATCTTTGCCAGCCACGATCAGTGGAGCACTGACTGAGCTGGAGGACTCCTTCACGGAACAAGTTCAGTCCCTGGCCAAGTCTATTGATGATGCTCTGAGCACCTGGAGCTTGAAGACTATGTGCTCACTGCAAGATGGGGGCTCATACCAGATAAGAGAGACCTTCAGTGCCAGTTCAATGCAACCAAACCAAGACTTAGAAGCTGAGCTGCAGGACAAGGAGAAGGAGGAAGGGCTTCTGCCAGATACCCTACCTAAGAGCAGCAGCACTCTTATGATGGCTTTTCGAGATGTTACAGTCCAGATTGACAACAAGAATATCTCTGTCTCATCGTCTACCTCGGTGTCCATGGCAAACTGCCTGAGCAGCAATGCCCAGGCTGGGCTCTCTCAAGCCTCCAAGTCTGAGGAAAGCCCGGGAGAAGGGGAGGGAGAAGACAGTGAACCGCAGGCTGCCCCAGAGTGCTTACCTGAGACAGAAGCTCTCCAGAACAGCCACACTTTCACTGAAGTGAACATTAGCACTAATGGCATGGGGGACAGCAATGAGGAGCCTGTGCAGATGGCAGTGCAGAAGCTCCAGTTTGATGCTAACAATGAGACGGGGCAAAGCAAAGGCTCTGAATCTGAGAATGCAGACAACTCAGAGCAGCTGAGCAGCAGCAGCACCTCCACTTCAGCAAAGTCAGCCTCTGAGGTGTCCTCCAAAGAAGCACTGCAAGCCATGATCCTCAGCCTCCCACGGTACCATTGTGAGAACCCAGCTAGCTGCAAGTCCCCCACGCTTTCCACAGACACCATGAGGAAACGCCTCTACCGCATTGGGCTGAATCTCTTTAATATGTAAGTGACTTCATCTTTTGTGTTTCCTAGACTGCTTAATGCCTCGCAAGAATAGGTGAAGACAAACTCTTGGTCTATATCTGTCTCTAGGAAAGTTCTTCATATTCAAGGGTGTGACCCTCTCAGTATCAGATTTAGACCATGGGTTGTCTGCCCAATGGCTTTTTCCCTAAATTTTCCCAAGTACTGTTCTGATCTGTTCTGCCCAGTAGAGGAACAATGCCGTCCTGAATTCTAAACCTTAAATTCCAATTTCAGTCCATTTGAGATCGTGCCACATTCTGTTGAAAAGGCAGAAGCATATCTGAGGACGTAAAAACAGTCTCAAATACTTCACTTGGAGCATTTCCAAGGAGAAGGAGAGAGAAAAGCAGAGCTGAGCCCAGCTAACCCGGTATGAGTGCTCTGGCTTTTGTTTTCCTTCTGTTTCTTTGGGTAGATTGTTTTCATCTTAATAGAACAGGTTTAGTCATCTTAGTTTCTCATACATCTGAGTCTGAGATCCTATGAAAAGGCTTTAGATGTGAAAGTAAAGCAGAGTGGCTCAGAAAGTACAGTCAGAAGGGGTGAGCTCAAAGGGTCATATGCAGTCTATTTTAGATTGGCAGAAAGCAGCTGAGCTCTTATAAGAAGCTTTAGATTTGCTTGTTGTCTTTCGATGAGACATTTCTCATCAAAACAACCCATGAGAAATAGTGGGATTTTATCTCATGCTGTCTTGGTTTCCATTTGAATCCCCAGATGAAGGTGCTGGGAACATAATGCACTCATACAAGCAGAATGTTTTGCCACGCAGTAGTGTGGGCCTTTTGGTCTTAGCAAGGACTGAAGTTTATGTAGTTATGGGCAGAAGTTTTGCACAGACATGGATTAAATATGTGTAGTACAGAGACTGTAGACCCCAGAAGGCAGGAATGTGGTTGAAAGATTGTTAGTGCTGGCTCCAGAGCACATCCAGAATTGAAATTCTATAAGAGCAGACAGACTTGGGACTCATAGAGAACCAAGGAGGATATTGAGGAGGGCATCTTACTAATTCTGTTCAGTAAATTGTGAACAGGTGGGTTCGCATGTATATATCAAAGTCAGGCTCTGGCAGCACACATTTGCCCAATGGATGCGAGCAGGCTGGAATAAGAGAAGGTAGGCACCAGGAACAGATGGGAGCTGATTATGACATAGTTCCAGCTCCACAGAGATGCTGTGGTACTTGTGTTGGGATTGGTGTTTTTCTGGAGGAGGACACGGGGTTCACATCTCTGCAAACCAAGTGTTTCAGTATTTTCAGTCATGTTTGGCAGGAGTTCCTATACCCAATGTGTTTTCCTTTGGTTCATGCAGAGTTGACACAAGTACTGATGCGATCATAAAGCAGGAGTGAAAGTGTTTTTTCCCAGCCTGTCTGCCTCCCCTAGTCTGCCTGGCACACATTCATACATCAGATTAACAACACTAGGTCTTCTGGGGCAGCATTGCCATTCTTCATGTAGTGACCTGAGTTTCCTGCATCTTGCAGGTCTCTGTGGGATCGAAAACTGAGTGCTTTGAAATCATGGTGCTTTGAAACACAACTTCCTGTAACACAGCTTCCCTGCTGCCTTGAAACTAGTTGCTGAAACAATGTGCCAGTAATCTGTGAGGCTCAATTTTCTAGACAAAACATTGGAGGGTAGGGAGAAAGGGAACAGACTTAGCTCTGGCAAGCAAAGCTTTTTTGTTTTTAATTCTATGAGCAGGAACTAAGGGACATATAGCTTCTCTTGTAACATTGTAATGTACCACAACCCAAGGGGTGGCAAGGGGGTTTATAGGCATTCAGCTTAGTGCAATTATTTGATTGTTGGTCCCTGCCAAGGAGATGGTTTAACATCACAGAGTGTGTGATACAGTCACCAAACCATAGTGCGTGGAGCTGACGCTATGAGTATGTGCATGCACATATTTTTGCTGGCTGCTCTGCTGGACCAAGAGCTGACAGCCTCCAATTGCTAGCACCATCTGCCATAGTCTGCCTGGCCTTACACTGCTTTTCTGTAAGCAGTGCTCTGGCTTGGAGCAGGCCCCTGGGAACAGACCGATCCTGCGCTGTTGTGGCACTTTCTCCTTCCGCGCCTCCACAGTGAGGGGGTGGAATCCCTGGAACGGAGAGTGCTTCATTATGCAGCACTTCTGTAATAACTGAGTGTGTGTGGGCAGCTGGCTGTGTGGGCAGAGGGAAAGCCAGCAGGACGTGAGGAATCCCACAGCATTTGCTGGCCGTGCTTAACACCCCTGAAATATTGAGGAAAATAGCAAGGACTGAGCTCAGGAGAGAAAGAAATGGAGCTGCTTGCTGCACATCTGGTAAAAGTCATATGCTGCAGTATATGGGATACACATACAGGTGTTCAGTGGCAGAGATGCTGCTCATTACCAGGATTTTATGGGGAACAACTCGAATCCAGCGAAAAGCTGATGTAAGGCTGCTGTTGGTTAATGGTCACATTTATATTTGAGCTTTAGTCTATGCAGTGAAGGAGAGCTGTCAGAGCTGGACTGTTTTATTCTACATCCTCCTGCTTTGTGTGTTCCATTCCTTCTGAAATCTGCATGTCTATGCCAGTCTGTATTAGAACTGTTTCCTGGCCACATCCAGCTCCCATCTCCTCTGGAACTAATCCACAGTCAGCCCAATGTCTTTGGAGTCACATCAGTGACTGAGGTCTTGCCTTGAACATTACATTGGCTCTAGGACTAAAATATGCACATGGAGGTATGTTTTTTTGAATCTCTGCTACTTACCTTGACTTCACCCACGGCCATTTAACTGAGAACTTTGCCTGTGCTCTTCAAAGGTGAAGCTGGAGATCTATATGATGATATAGAAGGTATTCTGTTTTTCCTTTAGCAAATCCTAGGTTTTCAATGTTAGATCTTGCATCTCTCCTATTTGTAAATTTAATGGGCTGACTTGTTCTCCCAGACACTCTTCTTGACAATGCTACTCTGCCCAGGATGTTTTCTATGTGACATGACAGAGTAAGCAGAAATATCTTCAACCCAACTTCTGTTAATATAACCATGAGGCCTCTGTATGGTGCAGGCCATTCTCCTGAATGCTGATCTCCTTATAGCTAGACATATGTTGCTCACCCACATCCTTCACCACCTGATAGTGTCACACTCTGTGCCTGTCATAGCATGCATTCACGTGCTCAGAGATCTCATCCTATCCTTTCTTCACCCCAGAAAACAGCCTGAGCAAACCTGGCCCTTTATCCATGACAAAGATCCCTGAATTTGGGTTAATGGTGGAAGTATGTTTTCCTTTCCTATCCTTCATGAGGATGCTACCTCTCCCTGTTCACCAGCTCAGAGAATGAAAGGAACGTGGAAATCCTCCACATTACATGAGTTCCCCTCAGCAAAAGTGCATCATGACTGAGGCCCTTCAGTGGCACAGTCTGAGATACAGGAAGAAACTCTGCTACACGATGCACACACATGCACTCATTCCAGTGTGTACTGTGGGACAGGCACCCCCATAGACTCAAAGCTGCTGCCAGGTTTCATAGAAGCTTGTATGCTTACAGGATACGTAAGGAGAAAGGCAAAATGTGTGGACATGATGGTCTCCTAGGAAAATGTATGATACAGGAGAAATCTGCATACACAGGGGATATACACACACATGAACACGTGTACTTGTAGAGGCACACAGTAACCCCCAAGATGTGTGCACAGATGCTGGCACACCACTGTGTAGAACAGCACTCCCACAGACAGGCAGCTGGGCTCACTCACACCCAGCCTGATCTCAGAGGGGGCTCACAGTCAGAGGGGGAGAAAAACCCTCTGTGCTCTGTCTTGGAGCTGCATACAGCTCTCTCCCAGCTCTGACAAGGCATTCTCCAGGTGCATGCTCTCATCCACCCACACTCGCAGATTTGTGCCTGAGGGGGGAAATCAATAGAGAAGGGAGGAACAACACAGCTACTGGTGGGGGAAGTGGAGGAAGGGATAATGCAAATATGAGAATGGGATTTCTATTCAGGCAGCCAGCAGCAGACTCAAGTGAGGAAGGCAGAAGTGTCACTCAACACCAAGCAGTAAAAATGCATGAAAAAAGGAAATGAATTTTTAATTACAGAAAAAAAGTTCCCCATCTTTGGTTAGCCCCCTCTATGTCTTGAGCCTCATTTGCCCATAGCCCAGGGAAGCAGTGCCTCCTAACTTTCTTCACAGTCACCTTTTTCCCTTTGCAATTGTCTGTCCTACACGAGGTGTAACCCCAGCTTTCTGAGATGGTAACAAAGGGTCATATTTAGGCTCCCTAAACAAGCTAAGCTGGAGTAGGTACAGTGCAACAGATTTTGATCCTGAAGGAGAGGGATGGCAGAAGAGAGTCACTGGTGAGCAGCAAGATCCTTTGTGGCAAGAGGCACTTACATCTTCTCCAGACAACAGCACGGGCTGCAGGTGACACAGTGGCTCCCATGACATCTGTATGCACTCATCAGCAGCTCGGGAGAACTCTCCCAGGTCTGTTCCCTGCTTGCACAAGTCCCATCCCTGTCACATACATGAACTCATAGGAGCCCATGTGCCTACTGAGGGCAGCGTTACTGGCACAACAGATGATGAGCCAGGGGTATTGATGTCCCAAAGAGTTCATGCCAACTCAGCATATTTTTGTCCTTCCTTTTCAGAAACCCAGACAAAGGGATCCAGTTCCTGATCTCCCGGGGCTTCATCCCAGACACTCCTATTGGGGTGGCACACTTCCTGCTCCAGCGGAAGGGCCTCAGCCGCCAGATGATTGGGGAGTTCCTGGGCAACAGCAAAAAACAGTTCAACAGGGATGTCCTGGAGTAAGTATGGAGAACTCTCCCTCTCCTTCCTGCCCTTTTACGGAGTTACCAGCCCACCCTGCCCTGCTTGCACCAGCAAGCAACCTGTCCTCCGTGCCCCTCCATTCCTGTGGGACCTTCACCATTTCCACTTCCATTTTGGTGCCTTTCATTGCATTTCCCAGCAATGTGTTTGCCTCTCTGTATCATTTCAATTTCTCCTTCCCAAAGGGCCTGCCATCATCCAGCTGGAATTCAGCACCACAGGGGGTAAGACTAGTGACTCCAGGAGATTTTGTGTCTGAAGAACTCTGTGACTCATGTCTCACCCCATCTAAACAAAGCGCTCCTGATGCTTTCTAGGAAGTGCTGAGAGAAGCAGAGGAGAAAAAGCATTTGCTCCTTGCTGTGAAACCAGCAGGAAACAGCAAATGCTGTCTATGCACATGGCTCTTTTGTTGTCCAGGTCTGTAATGGGTGGGCTTTTCAAGTATTCCAGCTGCTTGATAGGAAAATAAGAGGGCATCTGGTCCTGTGGGTGGTAATGAAGAAGCCTACACGTAGAAACCTGCTACTAATTAGTTTACTCTGTAGTCACAGAGCATTGAGGAATATCCTCACTCCAAAAACTCTGGTGGACCGAGCTGTCTTTTCAAGACAAGACCTTGAGTTTCCTACCCTCTTCTTTTCAGTAGCTGCTTTTGCTGGATTGCTCCCTTCAGTTCACTCACTGTGGTTTCCTCCTGTTCACACAAGGAGGCATCTCTCAGCCTACATCTCTCTTCTTTTTCAAGCCTTGCAATTTGGGCTACAGAATCCTTGGAACACCTAAGACCTATGTATGCTACCTCAGTGTCTGCCTATTGCCTCGCCTTTCATGTTGCTAAATATTACTAACTTGTTATCCCCCTACTGTGAGCATCACAGGAGCAGAGTAGAAATGTTTGGCAGAAAAGCATATTACCCGTTTTTCTGAACGTTGTCCAAGATGACAGGCTCTCTGCAAAGATGATCTTGGGGAACCGAGATGGACCTTAATTTCCTGTGTGGCCGTGATCTACTTCTTGCCATACAGATGAGGGAGAAGGAGAAAGCACAGCTCTGCGTGGTATAAAGTAGTGGCATCTTGCTTCTGCCACCCTGAGAGTCAATGCAGTAAAGACAGAGGGGGAGTTTTCACCAGAGTGTAAATGCAAGTGCTGCCATGCATGGTAATGTGACATGTGTAGTCATGGTGCAACAAGCTTGTTCAAAGACCTGTTTCCAGAGATGATCAGCACTCAACCGGGTCTTTCTTTCATTAGGCAATAGCACAGTTCTTAGTGAGAGCTGCCTTTCTGTAAGGCATGATCTTTTGTATTGCATCCATTGTAATATTTTCCCGGTCTCCAAAATGATAACTCGTTTCACAGTGGCTTATCTTGAAGCAAGCCAAAGAGAAAACCTAAATCCAAAACACACACCATTCCTACTCCTGGAAAAAAATAATTGAATCATCATAGAATCATAGAATAATTTGAGTTGAATGCACATTAAGGTTAATCAAGTTCCAACTCCCCTCATGGATACAAGGCTGCTATCCAGTAGATCAGTCTGCCCAGGCCCCATCCACATGGGCCTTGAACACCTCCAGGGATGGTGCATCCACAGCTTCTCTGCCCAAGCTGTTCCAGTGCCTCACTACACTCATGGTAAATAATTTCTTTCTAATATCTAATATCAAGCTAACCTCTTTCTGTTTAAAGCCATTACCTTTTGTCCTATCACTACAATCCCTGGTAAAGAGTCCCTCTCCATCTTTCCTGTAGGACCACTTTAAATACTAGGAGATCGCAATGACATCTCCCTGGCACCTTCCCTTTTCCAGACTAAATAACTCCAGCTCTCAGCCTGTCTCAATATGAGAGGTGCTCCAGTCCTCTGTCCATCGTCATGGCCTTCTCTGGAATCACTCCAGCAGGTCCATTCCCTTATGCTGAGGACTCCAGAGCTGAATGCAGTACTGCAGGTGGAGAGTATGCCAGTTCAGCATGCAAATCTGGGCCCAAATTTAAAACTCCATTCCTGATGCAACTGCTGCTGCCTGTTGCTGCCCATTCCTGACCTTTGATCCAGCCCTATTTTTAATATGCTGCATGGGTATTGATTAGAACAGCAATGAAACACGTATTGTCTCCAGTTTCTTCATGCCGAGAGCTACAATTAAAAGTAATTGCCTCTTTTTCTCCAGCATTGTGTGGGCTGCTTCCCCTGACAGATATACTGCTGAAGTCCAAAGCCTGCTTCTGCACAGGCAGCCTCTGCAGTAGCAATAGGCAAGCATTTCTTTCTAGTCCTACATTCAATTCCTGCAAATGACCACGTTCTTCCAGTTCACGCGCAACTATAGGCTGTGTCAGCAGCACCTGGTAACAGTCTGTATTACAAAGCTTGATGTCAGTCTCCCAGTCTCAATGTCCAGGAACTGCTGTGATATAGTTGCTTGTATTGTCTCTGAATGTTGCAGGAGAGCTATTAAAGCATGTGGCCATACTCTGTCATTACTCTCTGTTTCCACTGTACCTCTCAATGTAGCACTCCAACCACATTATGAAGGAGTGTCCCTACTGTCCTACTTACAGATGGAGGAAGCAAAGCTCAGAAGTGGGAAGTGAGCTGTTAAGGTTGTACATATCTTTAAGCAGCTGAATCTAAATTTGGAGCTCAGAGCTGTACCTGATTGCTTCAAACAACTGATAAATTGCTGACTCATATTCCTTAAAGACAAATGTAAAAGCAGACATAAAATATACACAAAATGTTCTGCAACAGAACAGAAAGAAAGAAAGATTGCCAAATAATTCAGCTAGTTGCAGCTGTGCTGTTTGCTTGTGTATCAATTTTGAGCTTCTAGATAGCAGTGGCTGGGGGGTTTTGCAAGCAAAATTTTGTCAGCTCTTATGAAAGCTGTCTGGTCAGTAGCTGCACACACAACAGTGTGGCATGCATGGAAACAAGGTGTTGCTGGAACAAAATCTCACACAGGATTATCATCCTGGATATTTTTCCTGTCTGTGCATGAGGGTGAAGAGGGCTGGCAGGGTATGAGAGTGTGATGGCTTTTTCCAGTGCTGATAGGCTGGTCACAACTTCTGAGCTGTTTGCATGTGAGCATGAGGCAACTCAAAGACATTCTAGCATTTTAGGACTGGCTAAGACCTCGTCTGGTTCCTTGTTCCACTGGTGTGACTAAGGAACAGCTCCCATCAAGTTAGCTCAGGAACACTGCACAGATTGGGACAGGTTGGTCTTGCAGTCCCCATGCTTAACAAGCCAATATTAGGAGACATGGTATTCCCTGGAGAGCACATGGCAGTCAGGATAGCCTTTACACAGCTTTTGTATAGTTTGCCCAGTTCCACTCCCATTTCTGTGGCCCAACTGACCCTTCAGTTCCTTGGCATTCTTGGTCCTGACAAGCTCCAATGCCTGGTTAAAATGGCCATTGGTAGGCACTGACCACCTGCATTGAATGAACCTGTGTGCAGTGTGAGTCAATTCTGCTCCTTCACATCCCAGACGTGGCCTTGGAGCCTTTCTGGACCGTTCTGTCCCTCCCCAGAGCAATTTCAATTATTGATGTCATTTGCTGTGTTAGTTTAGCTTCCACTCGATGTGAAAACTTGTGTTAGAAATGTGTAATGTAAGCATTGTTTCAGTTGCAGGTTGAATTAACCCAAGTGCATAAATAAACAATGAAGCAGCTTTTAAAACGTCTGCAAAAGTCTCCAGCTCCATTGAGCATTTGGATACTGGGTAGAGCTGCCCAGGTTATAAATTCCAGATTCATCTCTAAGTCCAGCCATAAGTCAATATGCTGCAAACTTCTCTTGGCTTCCATGGCTTTTTGAGCTAAGCTATATGGCAAACAAGTCAACCACTGTGTGTTCTTAGAGTCAGGTAGAAGAATTCAGAAGTGTACAGTTGAGCTTGGTGCTGTGAAGAGGATCCCTCTTTACTGCCTATGTAGTGAATCCAAAACTCCAAAAATGCATCATACTGGTTGCAAAGCCTCCTATGCATGGTGAAGGGTGAATGAGGATAAACTTAGTATGAGACTTAAGCCCTTTGGTTTGCTATTTTGCCTTCTCACATTTGCATATCCAACTACTAGAAGTCTTTAAATTATATTCTTCCTTCCATCCTCCTATTTCTTCTTTCAACCTTTAACTGTTTTTCTTGGAACCCAGAAAATAAATCTGGATAACTCACAGGTAATTATACACACTAACCAGAGGAATGAGGGAGAGAGTAGGGGATTTTTGAGAGTATCTAACTGTAATTGGCACTCATCCTTTGATAACACTGAACTGCTCACTCCTCTTTTGTTAGAGAGGTGAAATATGTCATTTCCTCTTGCAAACAAGGCTTCAATCTTTAAGAGCAGGATTTATCTCCCCTATTGTTAACCACCACCAAGTTTAGTGTCATCTATCAATTTATGAATCCCTTTAGTCAATGGAGAGACACAGGTCCCTCAAGAGTGCCATTTTTCTCTTTATGCCTGTTTTGCCTGGACATCTAGCCTTTAAACATTTTATGTTACAGGGTTAAATCCCATCTGTAGCCAATTTTAAGCATCTGACAGAAAGATCCAGCACTCCACAGTAAGATCCAGCTTCTTATCAGGAGAATCTGCTTCCACAACCTGCCTGCAGCAAGCTGGGACCTGTTTGAGGGTTTCAGCATCTGTCAGTCCAGGAAATACAGCTGTGTAGATGGAGCCTGGTCCATTCGAACTCTGTTCTGGTATTGGACAGTTTTCATCAAATCTACTTGTGAAATGTGACAGGAAAATCATATTGTTGCTTTGAAAAAGTCAGGGCCAGTGCATACATTTCTAATGAGGTACAGCATCATTCTTACATCTTTTCTTTAATCCTTTCTTTTGTATTGCATACTCAGATGCATTGTTTATTTGTTTGTGTGCACCCTTAACCCTGTGTTTATTTGTTGCTTTTGTTCTCTTTCATTCATCCTTCCCTTCTCTTTAGTTCGTTGTTCTCCTCCACCTGTTTCTGACTCAGGAACTGCTTCCATTTATAGTTCATTCATGAGCAAGATAATGTGCGTGGTGTCGTGAATTGAGTCAGCTATGCTGCTGGTGTTAGATGGTTTATACTCAGGTCATGGGACCTGGATTTGTGCAGAAGTGGCTGTCCTGGTGCATTTCCTGTCAGAAAAGACAGGTGCAGGGATTGAAGAAGAGGGGACAGTGTGCTGAACTGGGGGCTTGTTCCTGTTAGAGTGTAAGTTACTGTTAGACACACTCTCCTTGTCGGTGAGCAGCTCTCCTGTCTGTCAAGCCAGTAGTGTCTTCTCTTTCTCTCATGGGAAGTCAGAGAGAAAGAAAAACTGCTCTTAGGAGTGTAAAAGCAGAGATGGAAACCCAGCTAAGAGGCTGTCTTTTAAAGAAGTGTTAGCTTCCTTTGACTGGCAAAGTGAACTTGACAGGTTAGCCCCAAACTAGCCTATCTTCCCCTTCTCACTGAGGACATTAGAGAGGATCAATAGGGGACTTGTATTACGGGAGGATTTGAGCAGCACAGTGCTGCTGCTTGTGCTGAGGAGCAGTAGATAATGATGCAGTGGAAACAGAGAACAGAGAGGAGAACAAGTTAGTCAGTTCTGACCTCCTGCTGCAAGCAGAGCTGTGGCACAGATCAGAATTGTGAACAAGAGTGACTTTCCCATGACAAGCTGCAAGGGCTAAAAGTAAAGCTTGAACTTACTTGGATGCCTAGGGAAATGGTTTGCCCTTGTATTAAGGCTCTTAATGTCTCCTGGAGGGTGAAGAAGGCTAGGCAGTGTCTTGTCCTGCATGGCCAAAGTGTCCAGAGAGGAAACAACTTTCCACTTTGGAATACAGCTATGTCACAAGGCATGGCAGCACTTCTTCACTATGCGCAAGTAAGTACCAACAGTCCTGGCAGGGCAAGTAGGCATGGCAGCCCCAGAGAAGAACAGGCAATACAAGTAATGTTGTACCACCTAGAAAGGGGGTGCAGCTGTTGCAGGCCATGATCTCCATTGTAGAGACAACTCTAACATGAGGATGGCAGGAAGAAGTGCTGTGTGGAGGGCAGGACGGGGACACAAGCCCTTGCCTGCTTGTGCAAGGAAGCAAAGAGCCCTGCTTGCTTTTCTTACTGTGGGCCTTAGCAAACACCTGCAGGGGCAGCGTCCTCCAAGGGAGCTGATCTCTTCCTCTGCAGTATACCCTAAGCCTGGTTTGTCTTCAGAAAGAGCACAGGGATGCTGAGAAAAGGCATGTTTTTTATTAGTATTTCTGTGCCTTGTCTTAAACTTTCCACCTGGCTGCCTCCCTCTGTGTCCCATCCCTGAGCATGGGATGCAGGTTCATTACAGATGCTTTTAGTTGCAGCCCAGCTCATGCTACATTGTCACCTGAGTGGAAAAGCTGGAAAATAGGTCATTACGCATGGGTGAGCAGATTCCAGCCCCACACGATACAGCTGCTTCCTGCCTTCTCTGAATCTTTTTGCCACAAGGCTTTTTTGTCATGCTTAGTCCTGTGCTAAATCCTCACAGCCCTGATGTCTCTGCGTCCACCAACTTTTGGGGGGGAATCATGTCCTGTAACCTAGGAGGCAGCACAGTACCACGGATGTATCAGTGGGGCAAAATGACACGAAGAGGATCTCACTCTTTGATCCCATCACCTGACACCACGAATGCAATTCTCTGCAGTTATAAGGTGCCTGGCTGCTTTATGCATTGAGGCAGACCAAGCTCTTCATGAATAGAGGAGCCCCACCTGGTTCATGAGCAAGGTGTCAGCACCTTTCCTGCTCACTTCAGCAACATGAAGCAAAGGTCCAAAGTCCTCCTAAGAGGAGGAGATTTTCTAAGGCAATTACTCCACTCCTGCTTTGTTGTCCTTCGGACCTCCTAGTTGTCTAGGAATAGGCATCTCACAGGCATGCTGCTGTTTGTACTAGATTTAGCATATACACATAAGTTGCAGTTTTATTCCTTGGACACAGGGAGCCATCTCTGTGTAATCTATCTCTTCATGATCTCTTCATGATGGTGTGGTGAGCGGTCTGCCCAAGTAGAGGCAGATGTTTCATCCTCTGTCCTCAAAGGAAAACTTCTTGTGTATCTCACACGGAGAAAGAACACCACTGGCAGTGTTGGCTCAGTGACTGGTATTCTGGATGCAAGGTCCTCGTATTTACAGGGCTTGGAAAAGAAGGTGACCATGGCTATGGGATTCTGAGTTTCCCGTGGTGACCAAAACATGATAGATGGGCACTGGAACCCATGGCACTTTCTGTTAGATAGTTGCAGGAATGTACCAAGAGGTTTGAGTAAGGGGGATTCTCAGCTACCCTGCAGATGCCTGGAGTGGAGCCATCCAGGTGCCTGATAGTAGCAGAGAGGGGGCAAAGCATACTGACACTCCACAGACAGCTAAAGAGGATGCAATTATTAAAACCGTTGAGTTTCAAGAGTTGTGTCCAGCTGTCCTTTCCCAGGAGGTGGCATCTCTTCTGCCCTGATCCCCAAAGGACAGGAGTGGGGAGGAGAGAACCTGATGTCCTCCTCTGGGTGGGGTTTGCTATCCTCAGCCTGTTTTCTCCCTTACCACAGAATGGGGAGTTGAAGGTGAAGCCAGGTCCTCCATGGATATAAATCGTGCCTCTTCATAAGTAGTTTGGGCAAACTCCATTTCTGCAATCTCTGAAATAGAGATCTTGAAAAGAGGGCTTAGGTACAGAGGCAGAGCTATGTAGGTGGCTGTCCCCCATCAATTAACCCCTATGCACCTCTAGCAACATGAAAGTGTTCATATTGTAACTTTAGGTGAATAGGAAAGCTTGTTTCCTGTACAGTGATTAAACTACAAATGATGTGCCAAGAAAATGTACAGACTGTTGTTGAACAAAGAGCTAAGCAAGTTGTACTCATATTTCCGTTGATGGCTTTCTGTACCTATGCTAACATTGTACCAGGTGATCCCACTGTGTCCCTTTTTCCTGGTTGTTTCCAGTTTTTTGCTTTCATGTCTTGTATAGATGCAGGAGGTAGAACCAACTGTTAAGCTTTAAGCTGTTCAGTGGACTAATGGGGGCAGGTGTAACCTCTCATCTAATTCATGGATTTCCTTTGGCTGATACCATTTTGAGAAGGCCTATAGTGCAGATGACACATTTAAAGAATTGATTGTTGGTTCTGTGAATTTGATTCATTCAATCAAGCTTATTTAAATTTGAATACCCTGGGGAGGATGGAGACCTCCAGCCTTTCTTGGCACTAGTTCCATGTCTGAGCACCCTTGGTGGCAGTCTTTTCCTTTTGCCTAACTGGCAGTTGTCCATGTTTCCAGCATAAGTCTGATGCTTCTCATCCTTCTACCACTGAGCACCTGTGTGAAAAGCCAGGCTTCATGTCCCATGCTCCCAGTAGGCAGCCGTAGTCAACAATCAAATTCTCCCTGAGCCTTCTTAGAGCTAACCAAAGGTTGTTCCTGACGCTGCCCTGGGATGCCATGCATCCTTTATCCCTCCTCTGCCCTGAGAGCATGGGATGGCCCATGACATATAAAATGTAGAAGTGATGAACCCTGCTGTTCATTTCAGCTTTGCCTATCCAGGTCAGGAACAAGGCTCAGAAATGACCTACGGTTTTAGGTATATTTCCAAGCTGCTACTCTGTTTTTGAGCTTGTGTTGTGCTACTGGTCATATGTTCTTTTACAAATAGGCTGTTCTTCAACTAGTCCTATGCAGTTCCTGGTATTGCCTTCCCAAAAACATTACAGAATCTAATCTCAGAATTTTCATCTTGCTCTGTCCTTTAGTACAACCTAAGAATAATATCAGAGCCTGTATTAGCTTGATGCATTACTTACTATGTCCTTTTTCCAGCAAGGGGATGTAGATTGTATGGCAGATGTTAGGAATCTTTTCTGGTTAGCTGAATGGGCAACATCAACAATATGAGGGCTGCTTGAAAGTAATGCCTTCTATTTTATTCTGTTGGCCCATGATGCCAGAGGCAGATGTTGCTGGTGTGGCAGTAGAGGTTGAACCTTCCCCCAGTATTCCGTTACACTTTGTTGCTGTGTGACAGATGGCAGCGGAAGGGTGGTCTGAAAAGATGATGTTGACATTAAAGTGAATGAAGCAAAGGTGTGGAAATGATTCTACCTGCTTGAATTTGAAAATAACTATAAACAAGTGACTTGCCCTACTTGTCCTACGAGGCAAGAGCATTGACTTTATTATTTGTGATTCAGACTTGAAAGAAAAGATGTGTTAGACCATACTGTGTGAAAGGGGAAGGATTTATCAGTGAGGGAGGAAGGAAAAGATACAATTTAATTATGGTGGATTGGTCTACTAGCATGACCTCAGCAGGTCTTAAAGGCATGTGCAAGGACTCTTGCTTTCACATGTCTGGAAGCAGATAGTAGTAGCAAAATCATCGGAGTCAATGCTGAGAAACATCATGTATCAGAAAAGATTAAAAAATAATAACAGAAGTCCAACTACAGAGATGTTTGCAGCTGTGAACACAATAATGACTAACCAGAGAAAAATTTTTCTTACTATCAAAGACAAATTCCAAGAAGCAGAATGCCTTGATGTCAACCCAAGGGACAAGTGAATGCAAGTATGAGAAAAATAAGAATAACAAAGGAAAGGGGCAGTAGAAAGAGTTTTCCCTGCTGCCAGAATCAATTTGCAAGTGTTTCTGCAGTTCACCTCTTGGAGAGGAAAATGAAGTTTTTGTGTAAGATTTCCTATGAGAGTGGCCCCATTGATTCTCTGCCTTTGCTCTTGACTAGTTGTTCCTGCACTTTGATTCTGGAACTTGTGTAAGGAAGGAGTCCATGTTTCTGGTTTGAGATTATAGCTGCTCCATAGAAGATAGCGAGCACTCTGAACACCCAAAGTTCAGACAGAGCTTTTGGTAAGGTGTTCTGTGGGTGTCATTCCAGTTAAGCAATGATATCTCAGCTCTTGAATCGACAGGGGAATGCAAGAAGGAAAAGAGCTATCTGAGCATTTGAATCTTACCATCTGAGACATTCACACAATAATTTTTTGTTCTAGCAAGGCTGCTGTTGTGACATTCAACAGCCTAGTTCACAAAATACTGCCCAACAGCCTACAGCAAACTGCAGAACTATAGAAAAGAGTAATAGCAAAATATGTAGGACATCACAGAAAGAAAGCAGAAGATTCTGATTACAGCATATGTTTTTATTAGCAAAAGCATGTTTGGTGAAATTTCCAGATGATTCTAGAAATTGGAAGAATCCAGAAGGAAGCTAATCCCCTCTCCCTTTAATTCACTTGCCTCATCCCTCATTCTCTACATTTCTCATGCATTCTCAGATGACCTGTCTTTTGAAAAATTTCTTCCCAGCCCTAAATTTGGGATCAGTTTACCCTTTACAAGAGAAAGCCAAACCAAATATTATACAGAAGACGAGATAAACAGGATGAAAGATAGAATAAGCACTCAAAGGGAATGGAAGCAGAAAATGTGAAGTCACTGGATTTTAATACATTTGTGATGTCCAGGTGGTGCAATTTTACTGAATATTAGGAAGCTAGTAATTTTGCATTTAAGGAAGAATTTAAAGAAAATGGAATTTTGGCACCTGTGAATTTCTTCATCTTTCAGATATGATGTCAGATTTGAGAATTCATTTATGGGAAAAAATAATAGCAGACAAGAAGGTAAATGGTACATACTAGCACCAGTGGAGAATAGATTAATTCTGTCTTTCTTTGATAAATAATTGGTTTTCTAGACAAGGAACATACAGAAGATAATTCTAAACTTCAGCAAAGTATTTGACATGAGAAATGGTTAGCTGAGTGTAGAAGAGAAAGATATTAATAAAGGAATCATAAATGGGGAAGAGAATTGGCTGATGCAGACATTACTGCCTACATGCTCTACTGAAATAGAAAGATGGACTTAAAGGAGGTTATGAGGAGTTTCCTGAGCCTAGCCTTTTGGTGAATGTTTGCAGCAGAGACCTGGACACAGATGGTAGGAGTCTGCTAACAAAATGTGCTGAAACCACACAGAGAAGGTACTGTCGTTGCAAATGAAGATCAAAATATCATTCAGTAACAGTAAGAACTTGAGGATTTAACTATGAAGACAGAAAGACTATAGTAGACTTCTGAGATTAGCAGTAGGACTTCTGTAAGATGAAAATACAAATGAGAAGCAAGAGGGTAGTGATCCCCATTCTGTACAAGAACTTCCATGTCACATTTTCTTTGAGTGGCCTCTGGTCTTTACAAATGTAGCGAATACTTTTGCTGCAGCATTTGGGTAGGAGTGAAGAGTGGAGGAGAAAGTCTGGGTTGCAAATGTGGATATGTGCTTGACTGAATGGAAGGTGAGGAGAGGATGAGTACAGTGAATGCAGATAAGAGAAGGATGGATAAATGGGTGGTGAACAAGTGCACATTCTGGGAGGCAGTTAGGAATGGACAGTGTGTGAAGTATTATTGCCAGACGATAAAAGAGGCCAAAATAGATGGATTTATATCTGTATTCATATCGGTATATAGGAGTTGAAATATCTATATCACTATAGTTGTCTATATAACTGTACAGATAAAGAAAATATCAACAAGAACACAGAGTTATCGGCCTGTTCCATGGTATCTCCCTTGGAAACTCAGCCTGGGCACCACATTGAAGGAGCCAACCTGGCATCCTGCCCAGGAGGAGGTGCTGACAAAGGCTGTGTCCACTTCCCACAGCTGCGTGGTGGACGAGATGGACTTCTCGGGCATGGAGCTGGATGAAGCGCTGCGGAAATTCCAGGCTCACATCCGTGTGCAGGGGGAGGCACAGAAGGTCGAGCGGCTAATTGAGGCTTTCAGGTAAGAAAGAGAGCCCTGTGGCCACACTGCTGCAACCGGCTGGAAGCAGAGCACACCCAAGGCAGAAAACATGCAGCAGGAATGGAATGACTGACCAGGGACCCCCCTTCTAAAAAAACTGGTTGTGGAAGTCCTCTGTTCCACTGCCACCACAGAGCCACATCCTTGATGGATGTTCAGTGGCATGAAGGGCACAAAGGGTCAGAGTGAGTCCAGCCATATTTGCCAGCAAGGGACTCCTTGTTCACTGGTGACTGGCAGGAAGAGCAGCACTGGGGCTTGCAAGGGTTCTGGGTTGTTCCCTCGTTGCGTCCAGAGGAATCTTTAGCATTCCTGACTGTAGTAGATCCCAATATTACCACTGCATAGTGACCCCAGATTGGTTAGTCTGTCTACTGTCATTTGCTCTTTTGGCTTCTGAGGACAAGAAAGCTGAAGTTTTAGTGGCCAGTTTCAGCTGTTGGTGGGTAAATTGGCCTTCAGAGTTCTAGCAATTCCTTCTCTTTTGTGTGAGAGCTGGAGTGGAAGGAGAAATTTGATCCATGCATGAGGAAGTCATTGCTACACTTGAGCAGAGGACTCCAATATTCTATGTTAAGTATGTGCATCCCTCCTGCTGCAGCCAGAGGTACTGCATGTGTAATCCAGATGTGGTCCAGCAGTTTCACAACCCAGACACCATCTTCATCTTGGCCTTTGCAATCATCCTCCTCAACACGGACATGTACAGCCCCAACATCAAGCCTGACAGGAAGATGATGCTAGAGGACTTCATTCGCAATCTGAGAGGTGAGCATCCCACTTAGCTTTTTTTTTTTTTTTTTTTTTTTTTTTTTGCCCTCCTGCTTCTCTAAATCCTGCCCAGGTGAAGGCAGCAAAAATCTAGCAAAGCTGCCTTCCTCCAGGACTTCTGTTACTCTCTGTAAGCCAGATTTGGAGGATAGTGCTTTGAAATGTCCTCTACTTTGCTGGGAAAGGGGAAGATCTCTGCTTTGTTCTCTGCAGAAAGCTGCCCAGCCTCTTCACAAACTAACCATTTTTCTTGAGCGATGGTTTCATCTTTTAATGGTTTTCACTCTTTGGTAGTCCATCATATTACATTTTTCTGTTGTTCATCTCCATCCTTCCTAAACCCCGTTCGGTTATGTTAAACAAGCCCTTTCCCTCCTTGTTGCTTTAAATATACAAGCAAATTTTTCTTCTACTCAGTCTAAATCTTCTTTTTTTTTAATTGCTTGCAATTGCTTGCAGTAATTGTAAGCCTGACAGAGTTCATGCATGTATTACCTCTCAGCAATTTCTAATACATCAGTTCCCCAAATCAATTTTCTTCTACTTTTCAAGGTCCTTCCTTATCTCAGTAATAGGTTGTTAAAAGCATTTCTTCAGATGTGGTCACAACATACTCCTATGGAGAATCACCGCCTCCTCCTCATTTTCAGATGTGCTAATGCAGCTTAGTATTGTTTTGCCTTTTTGACACGATGTCTAGACAAAGTCCAGTTTCCCAGCCATGCTCACTCCTAGGTCAGTCATTTTCCGAGTGTTTCTTATTGCACATCTGCAATTCAGGTTAAGTTCTTTCAGAGTTTTCCCAGTGTAAATCTTTGAACTGCTGTGCACTGCTGTAACTTGTATTCTTGTCCTTATGACTGTTCAGACAGTGTTGTCCCAGCCTCTTACACCTTCCCCATCCACTTCAGAGTGCAATAATGTGACAGCGAGACCGTCTTTCAAGTTATTTTCTGCCATCAACCCCTTCGGTATCATGGCAGATTGAACTAACTCAAAAGGTTTTCTTTCTTTCCTTTTTATTTATTAATGTTAATTTTCACCATCAATTCACATCACGATGAATTCAGCCAGCATGAGGACCAAGCTGCAGACAAGGGGAGACAGTTCATTTCAGACTCACCTTCAGCCCAACACGCGGGCCGGGAGCTTTGCTGGCCTGTGTTTAAAAAAAGACACAGAGTATTCAGGCAATGTTTGCAAGGTCATGAAGAAGGGAGCCAGAAGAGGACAATGCCTCTTCATTCCTAGGCAATTCCCCAGCAGCAGCATTGTTAGCCTCAGACCAGGCAGCTGGAGGGAAGCAGAGAAAACCAATGTAACATGATTGAAGGAATTCAGTGTAGGAGGAAGGGCTGGCAATTTGATTTGTGGTGTTTGGGTGAGGGGAGGGGGAAGGACAACTTTTCTGCCAGGCTCTTCAAGAGTCAAATAGCAAAATTTGGAAAATTAGCTAAGCAAATACAAACAAGGAAGGGGACAGACCCCAAACAGAGAAATCACAGATAGAATAGCAAGGAAGTATTATGCGTAAGAGACATCGCAGAAGAAAATGTTGAAGGTTACCAAGTAAATAGGAGATCTGAGGCTTGCATTGGCAGGAGGAGCAGCTGGATCGCATTGCAGATATCCACTACGCCTAGCACTTCTAATAATATGAGATCAATGCAGGGGTTGCTACTGAATGGCCCAAGGAATATGAATGTGAAATTGTGGCTATAAAACCTTAGGGAACATATGGAAAGAAGCCACCATGCAGAGCAATGGAATAATGAAATCTTCAGCATTGGTCTTAGATGCGACTGTATCTCTGCTGCTGGTGCATTCTGTGTGCTAGACCAAGAAAGAAAACACTCTAAAACAACAAAAAAAATCTATTTCCTTTCTGTCTTCTCAACATTGCACTGAGGTAGTAGCTGCCTGTCAGGGATGACAGTTCTTTCCTTTTTTCTCTGCCTAGTCTGCTCAACATTTTCTGTGTTTTGCAGGAGTGGATGATGGTGCTGACATCCCACGGGAGCTGGTGGTAGGGATCTACGAGAGGATCCAGCAGAAAGAACTAAAATCCAATGAGGACCATGTGACATACGTCACCAAGGTGGAGAAGTCCATAGTTGGAATGAAAACGGTGAGCACCCATAACCCTGCTGGCACCTACTCACCCTTTTCACACCCATCTCCATCACTGTCCCCCTTTTTTGCCATTTTCCTCTCTAATCCTCTTCTTTCATAATGCTTCCCTTGCTTGTGTTTTTCTCCAAACACCTTCTCACTTGCTATCTCTTTGTTTCTTAATTCTTTGGAATTTACTTGGCCAGAGTTTGCTTTATCCAGTGCAATAGTACCTCTCATTGGAGGTTCTGCTTGCCAATGCAGATCCTGCCTGCCAATACTTCAGTGATAGCTCTGCAGCTCTGAATTTTTAGGCCTTTTGAGGTTGTAGGATGTGAAAAGCAAAAGTTATAGGGAAAGTTACAAGACCCTCAAATGCAGACACTGCCCAGGGCAGTCCAGTGGGCTGAGAAGTTACTCGGTGACTTGTAGACAGAGGTATATGAGATCGGATGTGAACAAGTGGCTTGCCTACAGACTGTTCTACTCCCCTGATCTATCCAAGTCATGAAGGCTCTCTCTGTTATGGCACCAGCAGGATGATTGATGGCGAGGAGTGGTTGTGAGGAAATAAATAGAGTAGGCAGAATGGGCAGAACCATCTTGTGCCACTGTCACCTGGCAGGGTTGTGTAAGTTAAGAGTGCTGGTGAACCTTCCTGGCACCTTCTCATAACCCCCACACACTCTTGTGGATCTTCTGCAGGTTCTCTCTGTGCCCCATCGCCGATTGGTCTGCTGCAGCCGCTTGTATGAAGTGACTGATGTGAACAAGGTGCAGAAGCAGGCAGCTCACCAGAGGGAAGTTTTTCTCTTCAATGACCTGCTAGTGGTGAGTGTGCTTTGGCATTTAGGCACTGCAGTGATAAAACTAGTCTGAGAATCTGTAAAGAAATATAAAAGCAGTCCACAACATCGATTTCCCCCATCCTAGGGACAGACCATCCTCCTGATCCATCAACATGCAAGACACAGCTTTGGATCCTTCCCTGTTAGCAACATACCAAACCTAAAATTCCTCTGACCCCTGAAAAGACAAACAAAGACAAAAGTTGTGTCCCACAGCCAAGTAATGTCATTGTTATCTCTCATTGCTTTGCTACCAGGGAGGTTCATTTTGTGAGAGTGAAGTACATTTATTTGGCTGTTTGTATTATAGTAGGCAGAGCACTCCCATGTACTTCAAAAGTTTCCTGCCAGGTACATAAAACCACTACCTTTTACTATTGCTGAGGCTACAGAAAAGTAGGTGCTACCTACTGGAGCCTGAAGTGCATACAATATTTTAAAAAGTGTCCTGCTCAAGGGATCTTGCAGCTGAGTTCATGCAGTTACAAGGGTGAACACAGGTTTGCTGAGAAAAGGAGGATGCGGCCAAGAAGGATATTCTGCTTTTGGCAAAAAATGCCTGAGTTTAATGGCAAAAGGAAACTGTGGATGTTGCAAAAGTAAGGCCAAAGCCAAGGCATTTTGTCCCAGAGAAGAGAACTTTCCTTGCCTATTCCTCTGCAACCATTTGTGAACCTGCGGAGGTCTATTCTTCCTAGCCCTCCATTCCTTGTGATAAATCAGATCTATGAAGATTAGTACTGAGGGAGCAAGGGCAGCACAGCATGCACACGTACTCTGGTTCCCAGACCTAGGATATTTAGTGGAAAGAATTACCCCTGAAAAGTCAGAAATATGAGCATCCAAAAATCATCCCTAGTATTCCTGGGGTACAGAACCTGAGGGGGCCCATGGCTACACATACAGAATTTCAAAGTGCTGCAAGTACAGCGTGCCAGGCAGTTTTCTGGGCTAAGAGTCTGTCAGTCACCAAGTTTTCATCCCATGTACAATTAACACAGCTTGTAAAAATCTTTTTCTTTTGTGCTTTGAGTAGTTTGTATTGTTCTTGCTTCCCTGTTCACCAGCAACCTATCCAGTGATGTGTCTGTTCCTCTAACAGATCCTCAAGCTTTGCCCCAAGAAGAAAAGCTCCTCGACCTACACATTTTGCAAGTCTGTTGGCCTGCTGGGCATGCAGTTCCATCTCTTTGAGAATGAATGTAAGTCTGATTCTCCGTGGTTGCCTGAAGGGGTTTGGCATGGAAAAGGAGAAGAAAGGAGGAGGCTGCATAGCCCAGTGAGATCTTTCATCAGAGTAGGGATTCTATCAGGGTTAAAATGAGATGGGAGAAAAAAACAGACCTGGTACTGAGGACATTACTGTGCAAGTACAGTGTGATGAGAAGAGGCTTCTGATCTCTCTCTTGGTCTAAACATGGGCAGAAAGGCTGACCTTAAGTTCACTGAAGTGAGTTGACTTGTCAAGGTGACAGGGAGGGCACTCATCTGGAGGAATGAGGTAACTGATCCTAAGGTGCACGTCACTTAGCTCTCAGGAGCCAACAGTAGGGGAACCTCACTGACAAAACTGCTGCTGTTGCTTTTAGCCCCTTTCCACTTGCATCCAAAATCACAACACCCACCTCTACCTTTGACACTGATAAAAACCCAGGTGCTGCTGCTGCTGCCTTCCTGCAGTATGATGTGCTGTGCTGAGATTCCTGAGATTGAAGCAGAACCCTTGGAACAGCACCCACCAAAGCATGGCGAGAGGCCAGCCCTAGTCAGCCTGACCTCGATGGTCTGGGAATAGAGCCATGATGTGTCATGATTGAAGCTGGTTGTGTGGTGGAGGAATTCCAGAAACAGGCAGGCTTCCTGCTGGCAAAGGCAAAGGGGATGCACAGTGGTCTCAGGCAAGTGTGGTTTATGTCTACTGAGGATTTTGTGAGCACCAGCAGAATATGATGCAAGGAAGGAACACTGTAGCAGTACTGAGGCTACACTGAATTCCTTACATCCTTGCTCTGCCCTATGGACAGCGTGGGTCATCATCTCAATTTCCTACCCTCCATAGCACACAGTGCTTTTCACATTTCTAAATGTACAAAAAAGCCATTTATAGCTCTACATTCCCAGGACACATTGTTGGAGCTGGGATCTACTTTCAGGGGTATGATGATTATCCTGGAGTGTTGGCAAAGGCTTCCTTTTATGTATACTCCGCAGAGACAGAAAAGCAGATGCCTGAAAGAACTTGTGATCTTAACAAATGAGACAAGACACGGGGTGGGGAAAGGGAACTAGAACACAAACAGAGCGAGCTAAGGGCTGATAGGAAACAGTGGGTTGGTCTTTGACTTGATTGGTAAAGATTGCTAATGAAGAGCGTGGAGAAGGCAGGCATACAAGAACAGTAGAGAAGAGAAAGCATGACAGGTGAAGAAAGAAACTAAATGTAGACAAAGGAGAAGGGGAAGGAGAAAAGAGACAGAAACCATTTTTCAATGACCAAAAGACAGAGAAAGTCCAGTCACAAGCTTAAGAAGTTCTCTGCATACCTTTGTTCTCCAGCTTACGTTGGCTGAATCTGCAGCCACCTCCTCCATGCACACATCCTGATCTTTAAATCATAAAGCCTTCTGTTGTGCTCTTTTCACTCTCGGGGCGTTTCTTTTCATTTTCATTTCTGACAGTGTTTTGCCTTTTGGGGACTACTAAGTGGAGACCTGCAAACCCACACCCTTATCTTTACCGCACTCTCTGCATAGCATGATGAGCTCCCTACTCATGCTGTGCTGACACTGCAGCTATGTTCCCTGCTGGTGGAAGTAGAGACTGGAGAGAAGTCCTGTATCTGAGGATATTAATGACTCTGAGTCCAGGAGCCAACTTCTCAGGCTGCAACTCCCAAAGGAGAAAAAGTATCGTTGGCATCATATATACTGTTAACTCCTCTGCAGATTCAGGAGGGCTTTATAGTCTCATCTCTGTGCTCAGGTTCTTAGCGTTGACATTACATTAACTGTAATGAAGATCTAGAGGTTTTTGACTACGGCACCACTATGGTAGTGGTGGTAACTTGCCTTGCTGCTGGACCTTGGCCGTTCTGTTTCCTTGGAGTGCTGCAATGCTGCAGATCCTCACAATTTGCAGTGTGACAAATTCTTAAGTTCCTCTGGACTGAAATTGTCTGTCCTGGGAAAACAGGAAAGCAGACTTCTCCAGCAAGAAACCCTAATGCCTCTCTATTATTTTGACACATCTTATTCACAGATTACCCCCATGGCATCACACTGGTGACTCCAGTTTCGGGCTCAGAAAAGAAACAGGTACTGCACTTCTGTGCTCTGGGAGCCGAGGAAATGCAGAAATTTGTGGAAGATCTGAAAGAGTCAATAGCAGAAGTGACAGAGCTGGAGCAGATACGTATTGAATGTAAGGACCTCTAACGCAATTCAGACTCTGATGCCATCATACTCCATGCGTATGCAAGGGAGAAAATGTAAAAGCAGTGGGTTCTTCAGGAAGAGTGACAAAGAGGATGAGTTGTAGAAGTCTTCCCAGGACTGTTCCTCTGTTCACTAACAGAGCAAAAAGCAGCCAGGTTTTGTGAGCACTCAGCAGCAGGAGAAAGGGAAGAACTATTCATGATCCTTGTCAATTAGAGTGTATGAGACAGTAGACTGAAATAGAGAAGCTTAGACTGTCAGACCCAGAAGACTTCTCCATCTCATACACTCTGAGTATGCAAATACTATCTGTAGATATCTGGGAAGTACAGGGTAGATTATAGTCTTAGCAGAATTGTCCTGTCACTCCAGGGACATGTGGGAGAAAAGCAGTCTGTACCATGCCATTCTGGGGCCTGTCTTACACAGAGTAAGGTCCAAGTAGACTTTAATGATGTTGCCATGTATGAACTAACAAGCCCAAGTAGCTCAGCATCAGTGGTACCCCTTTATGCAGCAGTAACCTATTCTTTATAAATGCAAGTCATACACAGAGGCCTTATGTAAGGTCCTTCATATATCAAATCCTCTCCAGTTTTTGTTTCTCTTAGCTGTTCCTCTCTCCTTCCTTTCTTGACAGACTCTTGTCATATTCTTACATTAATTCTTGCTGACTTCCCACTTTAGTCCTTTAGTATACCCTGGTTCTTCCCTTCATCCCTCTTCTCACTCACTGCCACACATCTGTCTTGCAGGGGAGCTGGAGAAGCAGCAAGGGGCAAAGACTCTCTCGCTACGGAGCAATGGAGCCCAGATAGAACCACAGTCCAAGCAGAGCTCACCAACAGGTAAAGAGTCAGCTAACTTCTCTTGAGCACGGCCCACTTTTCTTCCTCTAAAACTAATGCAACACAGTAACGGCACTATATATTTCCTTTGGAGTCTTTTCTGCCACTTCTGCAACGCCAGCTCCTTTGTAGGAGCTTTGTGTTCTGAGTTTTGTAGAAGCTTTATGTTTTGTGCCAGCCAAAAACAAGTGCATTGATGGGTGGCTACCAACTCACTTCAACACTGAGACCTAACAATAGGACCCCAAAAGGTTTTCCCCTATAACACCATGCAACTGATGGATTGAAAGAAGAATTCAATTTATCTTGAGTCCTATTGGGACCTCTTCCTAGAGCTTTCCAGTCCACCCTACATGGGCCAGCTCTTGACTTGAGGAACAGACCTCATGAGTGAGATGTTTTCTTTTATTTTAAAGGCAAGAAGGATTTGGGGGAGAAGGTCTCGGACAGCACAGTGGAGGTAAGTAGAGTGCGGAGCAGCTGAGGTAAGTAATTCTCTCTCACTTCAGCTCTTCTCACATTCTCTGTTGTTTCTTTTCTCAGGTATTAATCAATGCCTCCCCAGCCAGACTGACAATTTTACCAATTTCCAGAGATACAATTAAAAGTTACTGCTAGGACGGGTAATACAACTTTCAAATCCAAACTAAACTTCAAAGCATTTTCAATCCGTTTTTATAACTGTAACATCCCTCATGGACCAAGCTCCCGAACGCTGTAGACTAACCCACCCCACTGCTTATGGGGAGACTGAGAACCCCACTAAAGACTTCCCTGACATGCTAACTCCATGCAGCATCACATGCAAATTCCCCTGCAGCCCAGCTTTCCTGCATAATCTCTGCAGCTGTGTCTCCATCCCTTGAAGGGGATTAAGCATGGCCTTTTTATATCAGAGACTTTTCCCAGAGCTTCACCTTCCTAGACAGGGAGCTTGGCTGTCCTTATGCTTCTATCTTTGCAGGGATGTCTAGCACCCATGGGTTGCCTGTTTCTTCACAGACACCCATGCTCACGCTGCCTGTAAGAAAACAGAAAAATGCTGTCTTCACTCTGAAAATCTTATTTACTACTTCCTACATTTTCCATGTCTGGAATACCTCAATTTTCCTGAATTTGCCCTTTTCCAGGGCACTTCTTTCCCTTCTTGTCGTAGTATATGTGTTTGAGGAGTTCAGCTTCTCTGTGGGGAGTGGGTGTCACTGATGTTCCTCGAAAAACACCCATTTCCCTGCAGACACCCACCATCTGGATAAGGTGCCTCTCACAGCCAACTTCCAATTTCTTTTGGGCATTGTGGTTTCTTGTGGAGAATGACTTCCATGTATTTTGATGTCACTAGCACTTCATGGCCCAACAACAAGTTTTTCCAAAGGTATATTTCACTGCCTGAATAAATACTGACACAGTCCTGCTGCATTCTGGGCCTGAACAACCTCCATGCTTGGGTAGGGACAAACAGTTCATCCTTGTTCCAGCATGGTGGGAAGCTTGGTCATTCCACAGCTCCTCCTCCATGGCTGCTTGCTCTGCTGTCTAACATACAGACCATCAGGGCACCCCCATTGCCCAGTCTGCCCATCTGTACCCCTGCCTTGCTGCAAGTGCTGTGCCAGCCACCAAGCAGTAATATCCTACCCAGGATTTGTCATTTGACTGACATTCAACAGCAACCTTGCTGTGCTCTGGTGACTCCATCAGCCCATGTCCTTGCCAGGAGGAACTATGACTTCAGTCACCATCCAGGAAGCATCATTTTACTGCTGTGCTTCCCCCTCAATGATCTCTAGTCCAGACCAGCTCCCTTTTTAAGCTGGTCTCAGTGAACTCTCTTTTTTGAGTGACTCTATTGTCAGCATCTCTCTGTGGGGACCCTGATGACCTCCTCCTTCCACCCCCCCCTTCCCATTGCCCACATAATACTCTGCCAGCAGAGGAGCATTTCCATTTCTTTGAGATTATCTAATCTGCTGCCATTTCATCATGAATTTCTTTTATCATTGTATGAGCTAGACGGGCATTTTTTTTTTTCTTTTTTCTTTTTTGAAAATCATTTCCTTTCACTGACAAACCATCAAATGGATCAGAGGGAGCTGCCTTTTGCTAGAGTATGTCAGATTTCTGCTTTTTTCCTTTGTAAACAGATTAGCCAGTCATGTGGTGTACCTTCATACTCGGAAAGGCAGGGAGCTGGGAAAGGCTCGAGTCTCTCTCTCTATCTCAGATTCAGCTACCATCATTTTTGCAGAAATGTACAACCTCGATTATCTGAAACCTTGCTACCCAGTTGTCCCTTTTGCCCCCTTGTTTTGCTGCTGGGGGCAAAGGCATGACCGCTGAGGTCTATTCATTATTACAAGAATTTATGGATGCCTCCACTCATTGAGTTGATTTGCGTTCCCTATGCTGTTTGGATAATCAAAGTTGCACTGCATTTGGGAACACCAGCCCTGCCGCCTTTGATGCGATGGAAAGGACAGAGGCACAAAGGCCTAGATAGGATGATGGGGCTGCTGGGAGAGAGGGATGCAGCCAGGGCTTATGCCTGTTCTGTTTTTGCAAGAGGGGAGGGTTCGATGCATGTGAGGCTGACTGGTGGCGGGGGTTCAGGGCAGCCAGTAGCAGCAGATGGGAAAAGTCTTGTAACATTTAATGCTTCTTTGACTGTTTCTAAAATAGGTGTCAATTCACAACAGGCTTCAAACGTACCAGCACAACTCCGCCCTGGGGCCCGAGAGTGGAATGCAGCCCAGCATGCGTCTTAACATGCCACGGGAGCGGCTGGAGACAGCACTGGTGCCCTCGCACCCCGCCTCGGCGGGGACACTTGTACAGTGCCAGCAGATTGTCAAAGTCATTGTCTTGGACAAGCCGTGCCTCGCTCGAATGGAGCCGGCCCTCAACCAGACTCTGACACGCTACGTCACCTCTGATTCCTGCACCTCCACCCCCTGGCGCGGTGTGGGCAGTGGGCTCCCCGGGACCCCCATGAAGCTGGTCCATCAGCCTCCCCTGCCACCTCCACCTCCTCCCTACAACCACCCCCACCAGTATTGCCCCCCCAGCTCCCTGCTTCAGAGGCGCAGGTACTCCAGTGGCTCGCGGAGCCTCGTGTAGCCACACCACCAGCACCAGAACAGCACAGACTCCCCCGCTTCCCAGCCCCACCGCCTCCCTGGGACCCTTTCTGCCTACAGAGATCTAGTTTGTGATTTATTTTTTAGTAAAAGAAAAAGAAAAGAGAAAAAAAAAAAAAGAGCTAACTCTTGCCCTATCTCCCCTCAAGATGATGCTAATCACGAAGAGCCATCTATAGAACCTGCCAACCTACACGCTTACATACCCTTACATCCTGCTGGCCCTGCAGGCCTCCTGTGCTCATGCCATCCCCACGTAGCACTTTGCTGCCCTGTTCCTGAGAGGCTTGATGACCTGCTGCTTTCTAGGCACTGTGTCTTCCGTTTGCTACTCCTTGATCTTCTTCCTTGCCTTGCATTTACCTGGCCATAGGTTTATACCCACCCTGAAACTTCGCCAGCCTCAGAGAGAAACTGACTCACCCGTGCCAAGGAAAGATGCTGGGGCACTCCCAGGGGTGGAGTTTTCCCTGCCACCACTGCTGCTGCCTGCTAAGCTGGAGCTGAGAGCCTGTTCCACTTGCCATGCTTTCTCCTCATCGCTCTTCAAATATTATCTCCTTGAAGCAGCTGGTTCCAGACGAGGGAGCGCAAGAATGGAAGAGAGCTTGAGAGGAGGAGAGACTGTCCTAAGCTGCAGTACACGCAAAGATGGCCTCACTCTGAACACCAAAACTTTTTGTTTCTGTTATGTTGGAGCATTGTACCAGAGACCTCTGCTGAGACCTAGCAGACCACATCATGTGTAAATACACCTGTATGGTAGAGTATGTATGGCGCATGCTTACTAAAGGAAACACTAAGCAGTTCTGAGAGAGCAGAAGGGAGAGATTAAGCCCAGGGATCTCCCCTGGAATGGATGAGCAGTTTTCCAAAGAGATGGCACCAAGAGGTGGCCTTCCACCTCAAAACACACACATACACACGACTGTCTTTTCTAGCATGAAACAGACCCACCTCTGCTTTTCTCATTCTAGCTGGTTTTGTGTTTCCTTCCCATCTGCTTTTATACATTCTGAAAGAAAGCTAAGTATTATGTTCACCTCCTGGGGGTGGATGGTTCCTTCTCTTGGGCTCTTCCTCCAGTGTTAAGGGGAAAAGGTTTTATGGAGCCCACTCACATGAGCTGCCATCTGCATCTCTTGCCTGTCTATGCCATTGACTGTCTCAGCCCTTCCCATAAGAAAGCTGCACACCAAGGCCCCTTCTCCAATCTTCCTCTCTACTCCAGCTTCAAAGTGAGGGGAGGGGAAGATCTTGAGATAGAGATGACAGCTCAGCTTCTCTTCTTTATTGAGGACATTGATGTGAAAGAAGACAGCATTAAAAATGAGCTATGGCTGTATTTTTAGAAGAAAAAAAAAATCTTTTTGAGCAGTAGGGAGGGGAAGGTATTAATTAGCTTAAAGGCTTTGGTTTCACTCATTCATTCTATCTTCCTTCGAGGCTTAAGAAGATCAACTTTAGGATTTCAAAATAGGACAGTACGCCTTTTAGCGCCCTTATTTTTATTTTAAGAGGGAAGGAAAGAAATGGTCTTCTTTCCTGAATGAGGTTGAGGAATAAGCGCTGTTGGTTGGTTGTTGGTGGGGTAAAGAGAGGTGAGGAGTGTTGGCAGTAGTGTGGATGTGCAAAATGTCAGGGAAAAGGGATGGTGGAGACATGCAGGAAATATATTTTTTTCTCTGTATGCTAAAATCCACACAGCAGCAATACTCCAGGATTCTCATCTCTGGGGCTTATTACCAGTGAAAGAATGCATTAGGACCTGCCCCCCACCAGTGCTCTTTGGATGTCCCTTTGCTCTGCTGAAACACTCAGATGAAAGAATTCATTCCTGTGACCTTGCCATATACTCAGCTGGGGTTAAGTAAACAAAGAGGGGCTGTGGTGAAGGCTGCCCTGTGCTTGCCAGTGCTCCAGGGCAGGGGCCTGCTCAGCTCCAGGTCTGCTAGTTTCTGAGCCTGACCCCTGCACCCAGATCTGCCAACAGACCTGTCTTGGTTGTTTACTTAGCTCTCTGGAGCTGGGCACCAGACTGATGCTTTTACATGCAGTAGAAGATGTATTGATCGGGAACAAACAGGCATAGCCTCAGGGAGGCCCGTGGAAGCAGAAGACTGAAAGATTTGTTAGAAAGCACTGAGTAGAAGTTCAATCTCCCTTCAGACCAGAGAAGCTTTCTCCTATCCAGCCTCCAGGGACAACAAAGATGTTCCACCTTTCTGAGCCAATCCCTTGTAAGGTCTTTGCTCTCGTTATGGGCATATGGCTCCAGGCAGGGCTCAGTCCCTCAGACTCCATCCAGCTGTGAGACATGGCTGCCCTGGTCTGTTGCTAGATGCATCCCAGATGGCACTACGCCATGAGACAGCACCTGTGATCTCACCCAACCCACATGCAGCTTCATGGGAAAGCTTATAGAATCACCAAATCATAGAATCACAGATGTTGGGAAAGACCACTAAGGTCATTACGTGTGGCATTTGTCCCTGGCTGGCCAACACAGTGTGTGGCTGCAGTATTCTGCTTCCTGCTGAGGTACAAGGGGGTATCCAAGAGGCAGTGGCACTGCTCTGTCCTCCCAGAACGCTTGCCTGAAAGGAATGGCAGCACTCAGTTCATTTTTTTCCCAGAGTGCAATGAACCACTGCAGGTCTGTATGTGTGCGTGCATGTGTGTGTTAAATAAATTAGGCTTTACTTGACATTTAACACGAAGTGACAACAACAAAAACCTTAAGGTACTTGATGAAATAATTTTTTGGGATAAAATATTTATCACATCTATGAAGTTCCTACAAGAGAGATTTGCTGCTTTAATAATTGATTGGGAAAGCAAAAAGAATGTAAAAAAAAAGAAGGAAGGAAGCTTCCATGAGACTCGCTGCGTAATGCTGGGTGAAGGGCAGATGTGAATTAACTGAAGTGCCAAAATACCTGTGGCACAACCGTCTCTCAGGGCAAGACGGATCCACTTTCCTGACTCTGCAAAGGCTACTGCTGGCCTCCAGCTTTGGGCAGAGAAGCAGAGATAACCTTTGCTGTCTTCTCACATCTTCTGTTGGGATTGGCCACAGAGATACCAAAACATTTCGTTTCAGGGTCAGGTAAAATAGGTTGCCGTAAGTTCTACTGTGTAGCTGAGCCATTCGGACTTCACTTCAAAATACGGATTGTTTTTCCTTTGAAGGTTGGTCTAGAAGGACGACAAGCACTTTAAAGCAAGTCAGCACCTCATCTGATCTATTGTGTTGTCTGCTTCCACAGCCCTCCCACGTGCAAGTGCAAGACACAAATGCAGTGTAGCTGTAGTGCTGTGAGTAGACACCCTTGCACACTAACTGCTAATGGGGCACAGGCAAGAACAAGCCTGTCAGTGACAGCTTCATGAAGGACAAAACGTGCACTGCAACTCACCAAAGAAAAGTCACCAGCTGTTGGCTGCAGTGATCCTGATGGTGAAGCTGGCATAACCCTTCAGGTGGTGGGATCAGGAAAGAAGCTGCTGCAGAGATTAGATCAAGAATGATGGCTTTTTGCTGCTGAGTTCTTATCCTTCTATGTTAAAAAAAAAAAAGGAGGGGAGGAGAAGGGAGAAAGCCAATGTAGAACATTCTGCAGCAAGAGTCTGGTGCTCAGTGGCCAGGCAGGAAGGTGGCTCTGCTGGAAGGTGGAACAGAGCAAGGTGTTAGGGAGGTCTGACAGCTGTGTTATGCAAACCATCACCGTCATGATTCTTTTGCTCATGCTGGTGCAGGTCCAGTGAAATTGATTTGTTTATAGCACAAACAAAGGGGTGGGAAAAATCTGGCAGTAGGATCAGGCTTAGCACAAACAATCTGGGTTTAATGCAGTGTTTGTCTGCTGCTGTTGTGCTTTTAATGCTATTGACTGGGCCACTGTGGTAGCAGCAGTTAGTGTTTTCTGCAAGACCTGCAAAGCGCTGCTTATGTTTTCACACATTGCTGTAGATGAAAGTTGTGAGCATGGTCCACAAGCAGCTTTTCACCAACACTCATTCTTCACAAAAAGTACTGCCAGATTTGGAAGCGTTCGAGGGCCTCTGAGCTGGAAGAGTTTTGTTGTATGTTTTTCAGAAGGCTTAACCTGCAACTACCCACATGTGTTGGTGAGGTTTCTGAAACAAATTTGAGTCCTGTATCCAGCTAGCTGCTGCTTGGGAGAGTCTCTGCTTTGAAATGAGAGCTGCTGAGCAGGTCTTGCCTCCCCTCACCGCTGCCTCACTGTGCCCACATGGGCTCCGGGACTGTGTTTGTGAGCTCGAGCTGTCTGCGTCCTGCCTGCTCCCCACAGCCATGCCGGGGACAGCAGCTTCAGAGTCACCCAGCTCTTCAGCACTAATCACCACCCCATCTGAATGTGTCTTTTAAAAAAAAAAAACAAGTTAACAACAGACGTGTTACCTGTGTGTAGGCTGTTGAAAAGCACCTGTCTGTCTGTATGTGTTTTCTGCTGTAAATATCACTGAGAAAAGCTTCCTTTGGGGAAAGTGGTGTGGTCACACCTAGCTAAGAGTCCAAATGGCTATTTTGTAACAAACCAACAGAAATAGATCAGAGGTATTTTATCTGTTCGATTATAATAGAGTTTTAGAAATTATATTGAGATCTGTCACTTGTGCGCCAATGTCTTCTTTGCCTCGGCCCCCTCCCGTGTCCCCGGGCTTTGTCGGTGTGTGCAGGTGCATGGCTGACACACCACAGCTGTGCTCCAAAGGGCTGCTGAGCATCAAGGCTTCCTGCTGGCCTCGGGGACAGCCCTGTGTGGCCACTACCGAGTTTTCATCAGTTAGCTCCATGCTTGGGGCCCCCAAAGGACCAGATCCGGAGGAAACCAGGGAGAAATAATCTTGTCCGATGTGCAGTTCACCCGTGTGGTGAGGCAGAGAGGAAAGCAGGACAGTGAAAGGCCAAGCCCTACATACTGCAGCTCCTTCCCTTGCACCTTGCTGGCATGCAGCAGGGCCGGTCCCAGTCTCTCTGCCCACAGTGCACGCCGTGCCAAGCGCATGCTGCTGTGTGTGCATGCTGCAGCAAGGAGAGCAACTTCACGCGCCGAGTGTGCCAGTGCATGTGTTGTACGCCAGCTGGCTGCAGAGAAACTCATTCACCCAGAGACATCAGCACACACCGCGCGTTAATGCACACACCATCTGCCAACATGTAAGACTATATGGCAGATAATGTGTAGGCACCTCTGCTACCCATGCGGCTGAACACGCCGTGCATTTTGTCAGACGTGTGCAGCCATGCTCTGCCTGAGCAGGACAGCTGTGTGGGCTCCAGTTACCGTCACAGCACACTTTGTGAGTTGCAGAGGCTCAGGCTCGACTAACATTTGGATGAGGGACATGTTGGGAAAATGACATTTTCCATGCAAATCAGATATGCATGCATATTTACACAAAGCATCACCCCGGGGTTAATGAAACCAACCTCTGTGAAGCTGTGCACAGGGATGAGAGATGATCAGAGACAAACACGTGCATGTGAAGAAGCTCTCTTCTGCAGCGGGTGGGGGACAGCAGCCCACATTTTTGCAGCTGGGGTTGGACTGCACCTGCTGAGGAAGCAGTCTGTAGGCTGCACATTCTTTGCTGGCTTCAAAGAATCCCTCAGATCCACAGGCCTTTGGTGAAACACTTGAGAGGGCAGAAATCCCTGAGACACGGATAGGAATTCGCAGGGATTCAGAGGCTTCCATTTCTGTTTTTGTGTGCCACAGATGTATTATCTATCGGTCCATCCCAAACACATCCACTTTCTAAGATGTTTTGAAACAGGAAATTATCTGGAGAAGTTTCTGCCTGATGTTTAGATCACACACCTGGCTGTAAAGATGAAAGCAATAAAAACAGATTGTCTATATGTGTTATACTCCTGCCTTACTCTGCTGCACATATACTAGCTATTGTTAATAAGAAGATGGCCAGACTCTTTGCCATGGATAGTGTGTAGGCACATATAGGCAGTGCCAATACAAACAGTTTACAACCCAAAAAGCATACACCACAACTGCCATACTGCATCTATACAGCTATATAGACAATATATGTTATATTGTCTACATAATCGACAAATAACAAAGCCCTAGTGCATTCAGAGCTCATCAGTACATGCCACTCTTTTCCACAGAGAATTCTGAGAAGCACTTTTCTCTGATCCTTTCAAGATGGACTTTAAATTAAACACATCCCTCACGTGCTTCCTATAAGCAGGTCCCACCCTGCCCCATCAAGTGAGGTGTAGGAGAGGCGCCGCTGACCTCAGCATTGCGTGCCCTGCTGTGTCCCGACCTGGGTCAGAGTCTCGTCCCAAGGCCAACACAGGCACTGGGGCCCTGCGGGATCAGTATGCAGCAGGAGCCTTACCCCAAGTCCAAAACTGCCACGTCACAGTCTCTTATCAGGGACAGAGGCTGTAGTACAACTGTTGCATACAGGACATGATAGGCCCCTTTCTACAATGCCTGGGAGACTCTGGAAAGTTGTGCTGGGGTTTCAGGGAATCTGGGGACAGCTGGTCACCTCCAGTCATCTCCACAGTTCCCTGAAGGTTCAGATTTCTTGTCATCACAGCTGCCAAGGGAGAGGTGTCGCTCTGTAGAGTCACTGCGAGATCTTGAGTGCAGCAAGAGCCGTGCTCACCCTGCTGCCCTACCTAAGACAGCTGGATACAAGATGATTCCTCAAGAATGAAGCCAACTTGGCAATCAGGACTGTGTGATTCCGTCAGTTCAGGAGCTCTATCACACTTGGGTGATCTTGGAGCATCTTTCCTGCAACTAATGAGTGCAGCTGAGGTTAAAAGCTGTGGATTTTGCCTTAATCCATACACCCCACAAGCTGGACTTCTTCTCAAGCATGTGGAGTGGGGCCTTAAGCTGTGCGATGCTGTGCCTTTCTGTCTCCCTCAGCCCTTCTGCTCCTGAGGGAAGATCCTCCCAGCCAGTACCAACTTCATTTCAACAAAAGGGAGTGGAAAGAGAGTGTAAAAGCTCTTTGTCCACGGGACTCAAGGGATGAAACTAGTGGTAAAAACACTTCAAGTGTCTCTCTAAGATGTGTCTATCCTGATAGTAGACATACACATTTCTACTCCCACCCGTTGCAGAAGGCTTCAGCTCTCCACTATCTCAAATGCTCACAACCTCAGGCTGAGTGCTTGCAGAGCTGACCAGATTCAGACAGTGCCAGCCACAGGAAGGATGAATGCCCCATCTCCTGCTTGCCATGTAGGGCTTTCTCCCTGCTCTGCGCCCACTTCTTGCATCACCATGTTCATTCCCTGTGTCCACCATCCTGCTGCCACTCATGCCCAACAGTACCTTCTGAATTGGAAGGGACCCATAAGGACCATCTAGTTCAACTCCTGGCTCCAGACAGCACAACCCAAAATCCAACCCTCTCTGCCTGAGAACAATGTCCCAAAGCCTCCTGAACTCCAGCAGCTTGGGGCTGTGCTCACTGCCCTGGGCAGCCTGTTCCATGTCCTCAGCCCTCTGGTGCAGAACCTCCCAGTTTAGTATCATCAGCAAATTTTCTTGGACATTGCCACAAAAGAGCCAGTGGGGGACCACAGCCTCTCTCTGCCTCCCAGCTCTTCAGCCTGGTGACCCCTGGGATCTGACGTCAGCCCTAAGCCTCTGCCATATCTCCTGGCATCCCCAGTGAAAAGGACAGCCTGAGCAGCAGCCCAGGACATGTGGCTGGGAAAGAAATGTGCAAGGGAAAAGCAGGAGCACTTATTAAATGGCTTGTTCAAAGATAAATCCTGGCCATCTGTCAGCCTGCCCTAGAAGTGGCACTGCTGCAGCAATTAGCAGAAGGAAAGGCAGTAGAGATGCCAAGGAAAAGAAGCAAACAGCAGCTTGCTAACATTTCACATGGGTCTGAAGTCAATATGGTGAAGGAAGGAGCCTGGGGAAAAGCGCAGGGAAGGGAGCATGTACTGCTTAGAGAGGGGTGGGGCTGCAGAAAGGAGTGGGAGCCTCCGGGGGCTATGGGTGATGGGGACCAGTATGATTTAGCAGACAGTGTCCTGGGAGCAGCTCCAGCCATGGGGCCCTTGGGCACCACATGATCCTGGGCTCCACTCTGCAGAGAAGCCCCTGCAGCAGGAGTTGTTCTGAGGCCTAGGGCCATCGACTGGGGGCAAGTGTTGCAGATGTGGCCATAGGGACAGTGCAACTATGCACCTCTGGCTGTGACAGTGGCTGCTGGGGCTGTGACAGCGGCTGTGCCACTGAGCTCCTTGCTGAAGTTGGGCTGAGGCTCCACACAGAGCTGAAAATCCACTTTAAAATGCAAATCTGAGATTATAATTTCTAATCCCTTCATTGACAAAAAGTGCAGACGGGACAGAGATGTCAGCTCTCTTTCTCTCCATCCTATGGGATCAAAATGCATCGAGGTGTTTGTACTGCAGGGGACACAGCTGTGGGTATGGTGGTGCCATCAGGAGGGCAGGCAGGGTGGAAGATGATGTGTCCACCTCCCACCAAGAGCACTCATCCCTCTCCTTCTTTTGTCCCATCCCTACTGAGATGCAGTCTCCAGGGGCATGGCAGGGACTGAAACCAGTGCCAGAGTTGCTCTGAGTGGGAGCCAGGGGTGGTGATGCTTGTGCCACTGTGACAATGTGAATGTCACAGTCTGCCTGCACCTCTGACCACGAGCATCACTTGAATGTGCCATTAGAGATGCAGAAAGAAGAGGAAAGTTGTTAAAATGCATATACTTCTCCCTGAAGGGAGAAGGTGAGACAGGAGATTGAGAGGATGCCAAACAGAGAAGAGGAAGGGGAAAAGAGGGCAGGAAGGAGTGGCAGGGACTGACCCAGGGGCTGCTGCACAGGCCAAGCAGGCAGAGGGGTGCTGGCAGCTAGCCCCCATGGGAGCCCTCACTTTTCAACCATCAATCAGTCTCCCATCTTCCCTTTCCCAAAGGCCTGAAAGGTGTGTTAGGAGTGGAACAGACCTTGCATCACTTTCATGGCAGCGTCCAATGCATCATTTAATAGAAAAGTGAAGAGACTACGAGCAGCGATCACCTGGACAAAACGTGGTGGTGTCACTCAGTGTCTGTGTGGTATTGCACATCTTACACACACGTTCACACATTCATGACCAGCTGCTGGAGCACACTGGGGCGGCAGGAGGATGAACTCCCCTGTCCTGGGGAGGATCGACCCTGCATCTCCAGGGTTGTGGTGCTTGAGCAGCATCAAAGCCATCCTAAGGCCTTCTACATCACCCACAGCTCCTGCTGCTGCTGCACAGGGCATGGGGGTAAAGACATTCATTTTTTTGCAGCCCTCAGGAAAAAGAGGATTTTGAAGGGATTTGAGCACAGCTCCCTAAATAGCTCCTTAGAATTAAGAGGTTTCGGGTGGATTATGCCAAGCGCCAGCAGGTGTTGGGTGCCATGGGGAAGCAGGAGGACAGGAGACCTGAGGCTATGTCACAAGCTCTTCAGCTGGTGTCCGAAATCTACAGCCAAGAAGTCACCAAGTGCATGTGGCTGCTTCACCGTGTCTGCACATGGGTAGCATTCTGGGACGTGGGGTGAGCTAACGGATCCAGCCCCATCCCTGCATTGCCATTGAGCAGGAAGACAGACTGCAATGGAGGTGAGAGAGCTGAAGTGCTAGAGAAGGGAATCGGCCACTAGGGCAGAGCTGGCAAAGGGCGAGATCCTCCCTGCACAGCCACAGACACCAGGCTTGGCAGATCCAAATATCTGGTGGTGGATGTGGGATAGTGCAAAATCAGGAAATGCTGCAAAGTCTTTCAGAGCAGGCACAACTCTGCAGAAACTGGTGGAGTGAGGTTTGTGAGCCTTCTCTTTGTATTGCCAAGCAATAATATTGCTTGGCACAGCTCACTCTGATCTAAGGAGGGAAAAGACAGCTGGAACAGGTTATAATTGTGATATTGGGATGGGTGTAGGACTTTAGGGATTGGGCAGCCGGGGGTAGAGGACTGAGTGAGCTCACAGCTGAGCCACAGACAGGCAGGGAAAAGTGACAAGGGTGGTAGGAGGAGATGTGAGAGGAGGAGAGAAACTAGGCTGGAAACACAGATAGAAATAGAAGGAAGAGAAGGGAGAGCTGCAATTTGTGGTAGTACCAGCAAAAAAGGAGGACAAAGCTCATTGAAGTAGTTCATTTCCACTGGGTGGATGGGAGTTGGGAAGAAATGTGGCAAGAGAATGAAAGGAAGCAAGACAAAAGAAAGAGACAAAGAGAAAATGATGGGGAGGAAGCTGAGTGGATGGCTATTTCTCACTGAATATTGTTATCCTGAGAACACGCGTAGTGTAACACCGTTGCTGCCCCAGGAGTGAAGCCCTGCATGTGCAAGGGAGCTCTTGGCCAAGAGTTTCCAAAAGGACTGCTGACTCCAGCTTCCTCTACCTGAGGCTGGGGTTGCCCCAGTACCCTTAGAAAATCAAGATCGTTCACAGTTTTAGGGCCTCATTCAAGCACTGACTTTTTTGCCCATTACCCACTTCTGAAGTTCTTGGCCTTTAAGGGGAGGGAGGTGATGTGACTGGGAATCACAGGTGAAAGCAGGATTTGTAGTAAAGGTCATTCATGCAAAGACCAAAGACCAACAGCAATGATTCTATGATTCTATGAAGTGCCCTCAGCAGAGATGTCCTCTCAAAGGATATGAGAAGAGTGGGCTTCTTTATTGCCCAGTTTATAAACATGGGTGAAAGTGGAATACAAATTTTCAGATACACTATAGTGCATAAAATTACAGGATAAGGAAGAATGATACTTCTGTAACTAGCTGAGATTAATTGTGATGAACTGTGATTGCAGCTCTCAGTGTTTGGCTTTCAGCTTTACAAGATCCAGCCTGTACATTCAGATCTTCAGGTCAAGGTGTGGCTGCTGCACAGAGCTGCAAAGGGCAAGGCTCTCCAGAAGAGAGGGGCTGTCTTCTGCACCTGACTGTGGCTCATGGGCCAACCTGCTGGGTGGGTGGTAATGGTTGGAGATGTGCAGGGCTGAAACATGGTACCTAAGAGTATTGCATCCTCTCCTGATGCCTTTCTTCAGTTTGAGCTATGTCCTATTGCTACCAACATGCAGGGCTCCTCACTGGAATTGCTTGATCTGCCACATCCCTTCCAGAGTTGCATTTGCTAGCACTGTTTTACGCTACATCATTTGATCACCATCTGAGATTTGAACCTGGTGGCACGTGGCTCTCTGGGGTGAAGCAAGGCTGCGTACTATGGGGCATGCTGTGTAGGATCACATGGAAATGCAAGATGAAGAGAGAAACAGTGAACCGTCAGTATTAAGCTCTCTAGAAATACCACCTCTGGTCGAGAGGCTACAGGCTGCTCCTCTCTGAGAGCCTGGGCCAGAGTGTTGCATGATGGAGACAGTCAGTGATGTGACACGGGGTCTGCTGAGGGAACAGAGGTGCTGGAGTTCCTCTGCTGGGTCCTCTCATGCAAAGCCATTGCAGAGCCGGGGGCAGCGGGCTGTGCCAGAGGGACTGGAGGGATGGCATGGTGTGGGCAGCTATGGGGTAGGGCGAGGAGCTCCGGCTCTCCTCCTAGACGGCAGCGTCTGATCCCCTGCCATTCAGAGACGTCTTCGGCTGGAGGCCATTCTTCTGCACCTGCACATCTGGCTGGGGCTGCGTCATCTGCTGGAAACGCTGCTCGGGAACAAGGGGAGAGAGGGTGTCAGCTGAAGACTGGGATCCCCAGCCCCCAACCTTGGGGTGGCCCTATTGCCAGCACGAGGGGATGGTAACGTGGCAGGGGATGCCCTTGCAGCACCACTCTATCTATCTCTGTTGCCAGGCCATGTGAGCCCCCTGCTTTGGTTCTGTGCAGAGCACTTCTACTTGAAGTGCAGGGATCACCTTTATAACATGGGGAAACAGCCACCAGGCAGTGCCTGCTGCTAATGGGAGCAAGGGAGAGCTGTAATGGCACAGACTTCAGAGCAAAGCCATTTTCCAAGCTTCCCCGTTTTTGCAGCTAGGGTTTCCTGTGAAATGTCATTAACCAACTGCAGCACGCTGACAGGTCACGGTCTGTGACTCTAATGTGGATCAGACCAGTCCAGCTGCACAAACCTTTGCACCAGCAGTGATTCCCACCGCCATAAACTGATCAAATGAAAACTGTAAAGAGCAATAAAATGAAGCCAGAACCCAGGAAGATACAGAGGGGCAAGTCATTACTGGAAGCGTGCAGACTGAGCATCGGGAGTGATGAATGCTTATGAGTCACTTTGTCTGCCAGAGTGGGACTGGTGCTGCAAAAGAGGAGGCAGAGGAAAATAGAGCCCGACCTGAATAGGCATCACTAAGCCAGGAAGAAGCTCTTTGCAGCAAAGGGAAACAAGCTCCAACTCTCCAGCTCAGCTGAAGTGGCTGTTGCTGGGTGAATTCCCTGAAACGATCACTGAGCTGCTTCTGCCATTCATGGTCTTTTCTTTTCCCCTCACATTCATGCTCAGTAGGATCAAAATGACTTGTAATCTTCCCTGTCTGTCAAAACCACTTTATTCAGCATTGGCATCTAATTTCCCTCCAGCTTCAGCTCTATTACAAACTAATCCAGGATCTGTGCATATAAGAGGCCAAAAATTCTCTCCATCTCTCTGGAACACGCACACACACACAAAAAAACCTGCCTCCCTCCTGCTGCCATCTGCTGCTTCTCTTTGGATCTATGAGCACCAGGAGCAGAAGCCCTCAGCCAGCAGTGCAGCTACTCCGGGAGAGCCACAGGCTGGCTTGGCTCCCCCAGATGCCAAGATGTGTTGTCACATCCCCAATGGGAACAGGATTGAAAACATATCTGTTTGTTTGCCAGAATTCCCTTTTCCCCCTTTTCCAGCTCATATTATGAGGGGTTAAGAAGCCCTCTAGAAATCTGAGTAAGACTTTCCTAGTGGAACCACAGCTGGCCCTCAACCCAGCATCATCCTATTGGCTTGGCATTACATAGGTCTGAGTGCTGCAGAACCTCAAAGCTGCTCCCAGTACAAACAGTAAGAATCAGAAACTGAACTCAAATGAGAGACCAGAAACTGAAAGTTCATCTGAGACATCAGACCCAGGCAGATCCTGTAGCAGATCTCATCTAAATAGAGAGCTGGGAGGAAGGAAAGTCAAATCCACCTGCAACCTGACCTCAGAAGCAGAGGGCCTGAAGCTGATCTCAACCCAGCAGCTCTAGCCAAAGCATTTGGACTTAAACATTACTCAAAATATGACATCCATGAACTAAACTGGCGGGGTTTAGGTGGCGCCAGCTGGCTGTTGAAGGCAGGCTGGGAAAGTCATAAATCAGCAGCACCCCTGCAGTGACTGCTCGCACCTGTAGCTCACAGCAGACAGCATCGAGACGGGGAATTGTGCACAGCGCTCTCAAGATCGAACGTCAACACTGTAAATAAGATCTCAACAGCAATTACCATGTATGACATACAGAGATTCGTGATTCACTGCTGCATATAACCTTGCTCAAATCAAGAATTAAAAAAATATATTTTAAGCACGATCAAAGAGTTGCAGGTATTTGGGGTTCTGCACAGATTTCCGCCTTGCTTCTTATCCCCCTCATACACTGACTGCTGTTTGCAAAGCTGTCTCCATCACTAGCAGGTCTTAGCCCTGAGTTATCTCAAGCTTCATGCTTGGAGGATGCTGATGTCTCTGCTGAAAAGTGCCAGGTAACTGCTCACAGCCAGGGACCGCTGGGAATGGGATTTCTCTGTGTTACAAAATCTTAAGGATTTCTTCTTCACAGAAGAGGAGTGGCAAAGTCATACATACCTGCCGGAGAGTCCCTGTTGAGGTGAAGAAGCTGTACAGCATGTATCCTGGGATCAGTACCATGGAGGACAGCGCCATGAGCCAACCAATACCTTGTCCCCATGCAGGATAGATGTATTTGCCCAGCGTCAGAGGGGTCATTTCCACCACACTGAATAAGAACACACCCTGGGAAAAGAACACCAGCCATCGCAAGTGAGGATGTGCAAGATCAGAGAAACATCCATTAATTTCTCCCTTCATCACCCTCTTAGTGCCAAACAGTCTTACGGCAATCCAACAGCTCCTTAAATTATTGTAGAAGCTTTCAGCCCATCATCTCTTAATTTTCTATCATTTCCCCCTGACTACCCTATGCTGAAAGCTAGAACTAGAATAACCCTGATTTCCTTCTTCACCAAACTGCTCACATAAGCAGTGTCCTTGCAAGCAGTTCCTAACCAAGTTGACAGCATCTTTACAGCTGGCCTCAGGAGCTTTTAACTTCCTATCACTGGCCTTCTCACACCATTCTTTGTTCTACCACTGCTGGAAATGTGAGAACCAGCAAAAGCAAAATTGCTCCACCATCAGCTGTACTGTATTTGCTGGTGTCTTTTGCTCTGACAAACCTATTAGGCACCAGTGCAGGAGCCGCAGTGGCTGAGAACCTTCTCTTCTACCAATAACAGCTTTTAAATACAGTAAATTATTTGCTTGTCTCTTGACGTCTCAGATAGAAGAACTGAGAGCATCTTTTAGATTAAGTAATTAACTCTGAAGACTTTCTTACTCGCTATTTCCAGCCGTACTTTGCCTATCCCAGGTACCTTGCAGTTATGGACAGACTGTTAGTGGAATTAAAATGTAGTGTATCCCCTACAGCCCTTCCAAACTAAGAGGCCCTTCTGGATTCACTCCTGCAGATATGACCCTTCTGTTCTTACCAGGCAGACAAGAGGAGTGAAAAATGCCCAACAGATTTTCCACCAGATGCAAGGTTTGTAGCCGATCATTTCTTCAATGTTCCTGTAAAATCTGTTCACACCTAAAAGAAAAGGCTGTTGAGAAGAGCATCCCATCTCTGTGCCCCATTGGCTTCACCTCTTCTCATGAGAGAGCAAAGGTCAGCCACAGCAAGAAGGTGACAACGCTGTGGTGTAAGAGCCATTATCTGAGGGGCCCAAGGATGGGGACACAAACACAGGGTCATCTTGCACACTCTTAGGAGGAGCTGAAGGCAGGACCATAGGCATCTGCCAGTTAGTGCACAGGTCTTTGTGGTGGTCTGTGGAAGAGAGATGATAGCCTTCTGCTCCTGATTTTCTGGAATTATCAGCCTCAACTATTTTCAGTTGCAAATCTTTTATTGCCTTCACTGTTGGATGCTTTTGAAAAAAATCACCCTTTGCCCATAGAGACAAGAAAGAAACAAGGTCTTTTTTTGCTTACCATAACACCAAGAAATTGAGATGGTCTCAAAGAAGACAAGAAAGAGAAGACACATGCCACTGGCTGAGTAGTAATCAAACAGCTTGAAAACATAAATGCCACCCTGAGGAGACAAAGCCAGGGTCAAGGAGTTTAGTTATGGATTATGTTTGACAATATCAGCCAGCTGCTTCAATTGCTACTAACTACATCTGCTGGCTTTAATGTTAATTTCTCCAGACAGGAGAGTAGGCGCTGTAATGTTTCCACTGGAATCAGGTTCCCAGCAGAAAAACTGGTGTGCTCTTGAAGGCAATTAGCCAGATTGTTCAGGTATGGCCAACGGCAAGTAGAAAAAATGGGGATTCGTGAGGCTTTCTTACTTATCCCTGTTTTAGTTGGAGTCACCTAATTAGTTCACTCTGCCCCTCCCAGGAGTTTTGTTGCTTTGCACCTCACAAATCTACAGACCACTCAGTCCTATATTCACACACATAAACCTTGGCTTCAGCCCCAGAGGTTTCAGGGCTCCAAGAGACTGGTCTTTATGTTATCTTAACCCTCTGAACCAAGTGTTCCTTCAGCATGGGCTTTGCTGGCCTGAGCCCTTATTGCAAATAGCAAGAGAACACACTAGGCTGACTACAGGATGGCCGCAGCAATTATGGAGGCATCACTTGAGATGTGACAGCAATGATAAGCCCATATGTCCAGAATTGGGATGGCTCCTACAGATGCTGTCACTTCTCCTAAAGCTTTTGGTGCTCCTGTGAAATCCGTGGGTGACTGGGCAGGTGCCAGGAATGGACGTACAAGCATGGCTGTCTGTACCTGGGTGATATTGGAGAATCCAACGAGATAAGAGATGAAACAGACTATTGCTATGAAGATCTTCTTCCTGGCTCTTAGGATATGAGGATATTCATCCATCAGGGCAGTAACGAACCCCTCCACAGTGCAGAACTGCAGCAAAAGACAATACCAAGGAAACATTTGTAAGTATCTTAGCCTGACATCACCCCCACCTACATTTAACCCCAGTGTTGACAGCCTCATTACTTTAAGTGTCATCTGCAGACAGTGGAAAAGAAGGCTCTGCACAGAGCTGCCCTGAATCATGTCCTGAAAGTACCTCTCTCTGTTCACTGATTATATAGGGAATTAAAAACACTGAGCTTAGATGCCTAAAATTAGCTGAGATGCATCTCCACCTTTGCCTCCCCTCAAACTCTCGAGAGCCACCCCACTGCTGTCCTGCTCCACAGCTCTGCCAGTCTCTCCATCACAGCAACAGCTCTGCTGCTGGCCCATGTGCTCGTCCTTTCCCTGGTGTGTTCTTCTCAGCATATTGCAGCAGTGCTTGTGCTGTTTAGTGATCTGAAGCACTCATTACGTTGCTGTATCACCCACTGTCCAGTCCCACATGCAAGTATTAACAACAACATCTCTGACTACCTGTTCCTTGAGTTTATTTCCCTTTTTTCAAGCACTGCATTAAAATGCATGTAGTACATTCAAAGACCATCCTCACAGCATGTGGTCTTTCTAGAGCTGTGCTGTACTAGACACAGTGAGTTAATGCTGTCTGTACAATGATCTGCCCTATAGCAAGTTGTGCATGTGTGAAGCACATCCTTCTCTCCTATTTCCTCTTAAATTATGAGATTCACTTTCATGTCTTGCTCCTAGGAACCACAGGTAACATACAGCTCTCAGAAAGCACATCTTGCCCATTGCAAAACCACTGGGAAGTTGATAAGGGCAGCAAGCTCCTGGTTTCCCCGGTCACCCTCAGTGAACATACAAACCAGTGCAGTGGCAGTGACAGATGGATATCAGAGACTTCTCTGTCCCCCAGGAGAGTGCTGTAGAAAGTGGGGGCATTTTTAGGTTCAGATTTGAGACAAGAAAGAAAACAATCAATAGAGATGGAGGTAGAAATACACAGACAAAAAGAGCAGCAGAACACTGGAAAAATCTATGGAAGCAAAGCCAGACATCTGAGTAACTCCTACTGCTGTGCAGGGATGGTAGAGGAGCTGACATCCCATTGGCTTCTGGGACACAGAGAGAGGCAAAGAGCAATATTCCTGCCTGGGGTTTTATCTCCACATGCTGCAGTACGGAAAGCTGCATCCCAGAGAGCCCAAGCTCAATTGCTTTGTTTGGAATTTGTAATGAGCTCAGCCTTTTATGTAGGACTTGTGTCCAACATGAAGCATCCCTTTAAATGTCCATTAAAGCATCCCTTGCCATTAGAGCATGGGTTAATCTGTCTGTATACTCATTGTCAGCAAGCTCTTCACCCTATCCCACCTGCTCACTGTCTACAAGAGTCAGGACAGAGCTGGCACCACAGTGTGAAGCATCAGCATGACGAAACCAACCCTGTCGAAAGCTATTCCTTCCGCATGGATGCATGGCCAGAACCTGGCACTGGGCAAGGCAGGGATGGACGAGGGCTGGGAGGGACTGGGGGAGAGAGTGGGCATGAGGGGATTCCAGCATGTAATAGGTAAAATGGGGAACCAAGCAGTGCCATGCTGGTTTTTCTAGCCCTAAAACAGAACTTCTTACCGTTCATTGGAAATGACCTTCTGTCAGCCTCAGACTGCAGGGAGCTACAGGAGCTGGAGGGACTCTACTTACAGCCTTGGGACTGCAGGTCCATGTGTGGCCTAGGGTCTTACTTTCCCAGCCCATATACCTAACCTTATCCCCAGGATAAGCGGGCAGATGGGGGAAAGCATGCTGCTTTCAAGAGTGAGGAGAGTCTGCTGATTTTGGGGCCACGATAACATTTTTCACCTAAAGGTTTTATTTCCAGTCACTTCTCTCCTTTTCCCATTTTGGTGCATGATCACCGTCATGAGCCGCTGGGTTGAATGACCTGGACTTGGCAGTCTCTCCCCCATCCTCACAGTGCTGAGGATGTGCTATTCCTCTTCAGCAATAAACAGAAGGAGAATTGTGGCCTGAGCAGGACCGGGACTGGGACCAGGACCTGTGAGAAGGTTAACCACAGCTGCCAGATGTGCAGCATGGGTTTTACTACTCTCAGCCATAAATCCTCATGAATAACCTGCAAGAGGAAGGTCTTGCAAAGGGCAGATGCAGGCTTGCAGTCACAAGGCTTGTCAGCTCCCTTGGGGAGTAAAACGCCTGACCTGGAAACTGGTAGGTTAAAAGAAAGCATTAGCATGTTATGCAAGAGGGTCTAGACGCAAGAGAGCTAAAGCCGGAGTGGATCAGAGGCAGAGCAAACATTAAGGACCACAAGCAGCAAGTGGGGGCATAGGAGGGAGGTGCACACATCAATGTAGGTCACTGCTTGCATTCAAGGCACTGTGGAGGAGATGAGCATGATGGCAGAGAGGCAAATGGAGCTGCACTGCTGAGCTATTTGCTGAGCCTCAAGGACACAAGCGGACCACCTTGCAGCACTGCTGAGGGGATGGGTCTCATCGCTGCATCACACAGACCTCAGCCTGACCTTCCCTTGCTGGCCAGGCTCCCATACCCCTCTGGCCTCATGCCTGGAGGGTGGTGAGGGTCCCTGCTGTGCCCTAATGAAAGCAGCTGCTCCTCATCTGCAAGTACCACAAACACTATTTAAAACAAGCACATATCAAAACTGCCATTTTTGAAATGGATACTTCAAAATGCATGTGTAATTGCAGCCTGTGTTGTTTTATACGGCTAAGCTGCCGTTCTGTAAATCGTGTGATTGACTCAGAGTGCCACCATGCATGCAGAGAGCTCCTTCCCATCTATTTATCTGTCCTTCTTTAAAAACTTGTTTTCCATTTGGTGCCTCCTTTCCCTGCTCCTCCTCCAGGCAGTGATAGCCCCCCACAGACCGCCCGCCCCCCAAGACCGGCTGACGGAGGGACCTGGAGAATTTCAAGTGGTATTTGAGAAGCAAATGCAGCAAATAAATTCCACACGGTGCTTTGAGGGCTCATTGTCATGTCTGAAACTATTTACTAGAGCTGAGTGAATAATCCATGGAGAGCGGTGGTTTTTGTTTTTGTTTTTTTTTTTCTGTAAATGGAGCTTCTTTCGAAACGTTTAGTCATTATTTGAAATTATTTGCCAAATAATGTCTGTGGTAATGCAGCTGAGAGCTCCAGGATGTGTTTTTGTGGGAGCGTGCTGTAACTGAAAAGCAGGTATGGTTGATTGTATTTTTCGTGGAAACAAAGTATGACAGGTCAGGGAGTCTGATCAGGAATTAGATTTGGTTTTATGAAGGCTATGTGTAACCCAGGAGAGAGTCCATTTTGTTCTAAGGCTTTGCACAGCAAGGAAAGACCATGCTGTTACAGGGAAGGATGTGACAGACCCAGACAGGCACACACTTTTGAAGGCTTCTGTTGCACCCTCTCCTCCAGAGGGACTGCCTCACCAGATAGCTACATTTATGCAAAATTATCAGATTAAAAACGTGTCATTACTTGTTAAAAAAAAATACAGAGCCCATACTATTTTGTTTTGCAATATTTTCCCAAGGCATGGCTTCTTTCCACCTGCTCGTTACAAAGCCAGCCTGGGAGCTCAAGCAGCAGAGCACTTCACCTCTGCTCAGGACTATGCTAGTTATTAAAAACAGTGCCAAAACACTGCACCAAACCACTGTTCCCACTGCTTCAGGTGCTGCATTGCTGCTTTTCTCAGTGCAACCTGCCAATGCCATGGCAGAGAGATATGGTCTAGTGGGAGGCTGGTATGTGCTGGGGACTTTCTACTCCAGCCTGCAACAGTAAGCCAAAGTAATGGCATTCTCTTACTGTGCCTCACAGGAAATCCAGGTTGGTGAAGGTGCTCCGATACCACCCCACTTGCAGCATATGAGAAGAGTGCAGGGGTGATGACCACAAAAGAGAGTTTTTTTCATGTGAAAGAATCTGTGAAAAAACACTGACTCAAGGTGCAGAAGGGAAAACCACCATGAGGTCCAAAAATATCTTTGTATTTTACCCCACTTTGCCTCTGGGCTGCCTCACCTGACTATCCAGGCCCAGCATCATCAGCATAGAGAAGAACAGGATCGACCAGAGTGGGGACAGGGGCAGTTGGGTGACAACCTGTGGATAGGCGAGGAAAGCCAGTCCAGGGCCTGCAGAAGTGAAATGAGAGATGAGTTCACATTTATAAAGTGTTTGATGGAAAGTCATAGTGATGAGCAACAGTGAAGAGAAACAGTGATGACAGGCAGAAACTGCGGGAAGTTACTACAAGAGATGTTACCCATGACACACCAACCACATTGGGTGCACAGGGGTGGGATGGGAGGCAGCAATGACTGGGGAGATGCTTTGCCTTTTCTCCTCCTGCCAGTGAGAGTCATCAAATCACTGCTACCAAATGGAGCTGGAGCACTTTGCTAGAAAAAAAAAAAATGAAATTTGGAGCTGGTGTCTTTTTTTCCCCCCCGTCACATAATGCTGTTACTTGAGATAAAAGGTTTTTCTGGAAAGACAGCAATTTCAAAATACATCTTTGGGCAAAAAGACACAGCCTCATCTACATTTTTAAAAAATTATTCAGAGATCACGATTTCAAAATGTTGCATGGAAAAAGGACACCAAGCTTTGATCACATCTACTGAGAACATAGGCAGTATGTGAGGAAGCAAATGTTCTCCAAGAAAGGTTTCAGAAAGCAAACAGACAAAATATTTCACTGCCAAAGCTCACAAAACCTCACCACTGAAAGCAGGTGGACATTAAAAGGAGTCAGGAATGCTCCCTGCAGCAGGAATTGGTGTGCAGTGAATGTCTGGTGATTCAGACTGGTCTTGGGCAGAAAACATACAAAGATGGCTGTGTGCTTGGTCATGGAGAAGAAAGACCTGGGAGCATCCCACACGCATGGACAAATTTCTCTAAAAATGCTGCTGTTGCATTTGTACCTGGGTTTGCTATTTTGGGTGACTTGTGGAAGCTTCCCATGGTGGATCTTCAAGTGTGTGAAGTAGTATTGGCTACACCAATACACAAACTATCATTATACCAGTGACAGAGAATCTGGCTCTTTACACATGCACAACATATAAAGGTTTCCCAGGAAAATACTAAGCTCTGAGTCCTGCATTTTAACTAAAGGACAACTCCTGAATAACAATGCAGAGAGATACAAACCTTAAGAGGTGATGTTGGGGGATCAGGGAAGGAAAAGACATTCTGGGTATTATTGGCACTGCTGCCATGTTTGCTCACCTGAGGAGGCCAGTTCTGAAATTGACTTCTTTGTGATGTGTGACATGAAGCCAACGATAGAGAAAATAACAAATCCAGCAAATACACTCGTGGTGGAGTTTATACAGCAAACAATAATGGAGTCTCTGGAAAAGAGAAAGGAAGAAAAGAAGCCATTTTCAAGTCCTTACCAAATAGGTGAGGAACAAAGGGTGGGCAAAGAGAAGACTAAGCCTTCCCCACTAGGGAGGAGGCAGTGTGCCCCTTAGCTGCTTAGTGACAGAGGGGGACAGCAGAGGCCAGGCACCCAGACTTGCTGTGATGCCTCTATCCCTGCAAGCACTCAGAGCAGTAGCAGAGGGGAGCTCTGCTAGCCATGTGACGATGGTCACAATGCGTGATTCTCTGCTGCTTCCACCACCAAAACCCAACAGAGCCAGGAAAACCCAACAGACCTGTAGACGTTGTTGTGAAAAGTGTTGTAGCTCCCCAGTGCAATCAGGGACCCCAGCCCCAAGCCATAGGAGAAGAAGATCTGTGTGGCTGCATCCATCCAGACCTGCAGAAAGGGAACAAGCTTTGTGTCTGTCCTCCACCATGCAGTCAACTTGGTGGACTCTGCTCGCCGTTACCCAGTCTCTGGTCCATCTCTCTCTCCCTGCAGAGACTGATGACCTGCTACACAGGGTTAGTGTGGGCTGCAGGCTATCCAGCACCGGGCCAGTCAGGAAATGAGGCATTCCCAACCCAGAGGGGAGGTTCCTTTGCTGGGGTAATTTCTCATCCCTCGTGGACAATATCACCTGATTACAACAGAGATGCTGCATGGCATTCCACCCATTAACAACCTCAATTTTGTCTCAAACTGTGAGGGTAATGACTACCCAAGTAGGGAGATTAGTTTTAGTTCACAAAATATTGAAGGAAACACTGATATGAAAATAGCTGGGCATTAGAACTACCAGCAGGACAGTTACAGCCAGGCAACCAACCTCAGAGTCGGAGAGCTTCCTGAAGTCAGGTGTGAGGTAGAAGAGGATGCCCTCCTTGGCCCCGGGCAGAGTGACTCCCCGGAAGAAGAGGATGAACAGCATGAAGTAGGGGTAGGTGGCTGAGAAATACACCACCTACAGGAGATACCATGGGATAGATACTGTCAGTAATTCCTGTCCATGGTGGCACTGCAGTCACTGTGTACCCCCACCACCTTTGAGGGGGATAAGGTCCCCAAGCACTGCTGTTCAAGGCTGAGCCTGTAATCACGGAGAGAGCAGCCTGCACAGCCCCCAGAGAGAAGAAATTGATTGATATCCTCCTTGTATTTTCCACCTCACACTCCTGTGCAAGTAACATTTCTGGCTGTTTCTCTGTGCCAAAGACAAGCAAGGATGCACTAATCGCAAAAGTAGCAGGCAAAATTCTAGATGGATTGCCCAAAGACAAGAGGATTGCAGAAGGATAAATTTAGTCCACAGAAGTAATCCCTTTAAATCATCGCATCCTTATTTTGCAGAGCTAGAGCCAGCATTCCACTAGTCCAATGCATCAAGAAACATTAGCTCTCTTGACTCCAACTCTTCAGAGAATTGCAAGCATATGCCATCACTCAACAGGTAATGGCAGTCACTGGGCCTTTGCTGTGACTGTGTAGCAAAACCCCATCTGAGAACCCCTAGGGGTGTCAGCGGTTGAGGTGACCTCCCTCTGAAGTGCTTCTTTCTGATCTTCACTGTAGATTATCCCTTTCATAATGCTGTCCCTCTAACATCATGCTGTGCTCTAAATAACACACCTCAGTATCTCAGCATTGCCATTTCAATAAACTAAGCAATTACCTCTCAACTGTCCTGGTCTGAAATGCTACACAGTGAATAATCATATACTTCTGATCCATAGGTATCTCACCAATACCTAAACGGCAGCAGAAAGATTTTCTAAAGAGATGGTGAGTGCTTTTCAGTCCACAGCATTTCAAGAGACGCTATTATTGTAGGGTGGAACCTAGAATAGACCTCATCATCTTGGAGAACTGTCCTGATGCGGGTTAACAGTAGTCATCTCTGAAAATCTCTTTCCCAAATCTTCAGAGAGACTGAGAACGTTTACCTGCGACTTTGTGGGGAAGAATTATTCTCTACACTTAGATTGAAAGTTACCATGAACATAGCAATTTTTACAGCCGTGCAAGGTAAATGTCAAGAATTTAATAGCATCTACTGCAATTCAGCCTTGAAGCACCGTAACATTAGTTACAGACACTCAGACTAAATTGAGTCTGGAGGACATTTTGACAGCACCGAACCACCCATTCCTCACACCATACCTTGCCTGTCCACTCCACACCCTTCCAGATGGAGAAGTAAACCAGCAGCCAGGCCAGGGCCAGTGTGCCAGCCAGAGGCCAGCGGATGGATCCAGGCTCCCCCAAGCCGCCGGACATCTGGTGCATGTTTCTCCTAGGGTGGGAGAGGCTGTGTTAAGGGAAAGTCTGACCCTGAGGGTGTGATGATTGGAGATCTCAGTGGTGCCTGGAGAGCGAAGGGCCAGATGCAGACATGCATGAGAGCCCACAAGACCTAGAGGGACCTGCGGCACATGGTGAGGGGCTAAGAGAAGAAGGATAGATGCAGAGAGGCCATTACTCTCCATTCATCTGACATGCAATGCACAGTGCACCCCACCCTGTGCCTGCCCGTTAGCAGCCAGTTCTCCAAGGTCTGGAGTTGACAGGGAGGGCAGCAGCCCTGGCAGACAGGTAGGATGGTTGCAGTGGGGAGAAACCTGGTGTAGGCAGGCTGTGACGTACTCCCAGAACTCGGTGACGGCGCTGGTGAGGTTGGTGGTGTCATCCAGGGAGTAGTTGGAGAAGCAGCGGTCGGTGTTCCAGGCATTCCCGCAGCTCTGCCACGGCAGGTCCTGGGGGCACAGCTGCTGTTAGCATCTCCAGCAAGGAGTGAAACCTGTCTTTCTTTAAACTACAGGCACAGGTTGTTTTTGCAAAGGGGGTGGGCAGCTCATCTGGATGGGCAGAAGCTTTGCAGCAAAAGGCATTAAACAGTTTTCCAAAATAATAGTTAAGTGTGAAGCAGACTTTTCCAGGAAATTATATCAAGAACATGATTAGGGCAATGTCATAGCTCTAATAAAATGTAGCAATTCCCCGGATAGTAAGCTATTTCCAATTAACTGTTGGTAATTAATAGCTACTAATTAAAATAGCTACCAAGGGATATTGTGTTTAGAATCAATATGGCTTTTGGCTAGTTTCACAAAACAAGTGGTTGGAGTTTTCTGCACAAAGAACAAACACTGATTCATTCCTTATCTCCCATTCATACCGAGCCCCAACATATGAAAAGCAATGTAGCATTGCAAATTGGAGGCTAAAAGTCTGTCTATATGAACAAATTATTGTAACATAAGCTTGGGAATAAATATGAAGCACAGTAGCTATTTCACGTCATCTCCTCCCCCGATTTTAAGCATTACAGAGGAGTTCCTGGATATTTTGATGCAGTGGCTAACAGCATGGTAGTAGTGCGTTGCTGCAGATTGAACACGGTCAGCTCTGGAGCTGCAAGCAATGAAGCTGCAGCATCACGGGCTGTATGAGCACACAGGCAGCTCACCTGTGCCCCGTCATGCCATACATAAGCAGCTCAGATACATCCCTGCACGCAGCAGTATTGTTTCCTGAGCACAGAGAAGGCATGACCAAGACATGTAGATGGATGCAGAAGGGCTATTCTGGATGATTTCCCTTTGTAGATAAAGCCTTGGGCTCCAGCTTGACAAAGTCTTTGAGAATGTTTGCGTCCTTTCTTGACCATACAAGAATACAGCCTCTTTTTAAGATATTTTCTGTGTTTTAAGTGCTTTGTGGCATCAGAGCCTGCAAGGAGCACACTGGTTCTGCACAACGGCTGTGGAGGGACAGATAGGAACACCCCAGTTCCCCCCCCACCCCCACACCCCCAAGCTATTTGCATCCATCCTGTGATTTTGCTGTGAAGGAAATGCAGTGGCTCAAGCAGAGCTGCAGAGCAGCCCTTCAACCAAGTACCCTGCACGTCAGAGTTGCAGCACAGCTCTTCTAGGAGGGGAGGGCATGGGGACGTTTTGTTGCTGCTCTATTTCCTCTGGATCTCAGAGGACAGAAGCAGCAGCAGGCAAGCTGGGTTCCCTGTTCAGGTTCAAAATACCCCTACTCAGATTTAGGAGGGGCAAGGAACAGATGTCAGCCAAGCTCTGTGACTGGCACCTTCCAGGAGCTTTCTGGAGAAAGCAAAGGCTGTGAGCCAACACCTGAAGCTGCCTGTGGAGACACAAGCACTGTGACCAGCCAGGTCTGTGACATCTGAACAAACCAAAGCCACATCCTAAGATGCATCTTCATAGGGTGAGAAACTGTTCCCCAGGAAGCAGGGAGTAAGGACTGTACAGCTAATGCCATGTCATAGAAGTCTGTGACTCACTGAAGTGAAAGAGTTGAAGAGATAGTAGAGAGACCAGGCAATGATGACAATATAATAGATGTTCAGCCAGAAGGAGAGAACCACAGCTGCCAGCCCCACTCCTGCAAAAGAAGACAGAGAGCAGCATCAATCCAGGTCTCTGTGCTCAAGTGAGCTCCTGGGCATCACAGAAAGCTCTGTGGCAGAGCCAGAAAAAAACAAGGTGATTTACCCATGTGGCACACAGCACAGATACACTGTGCTCTCAAGAGAGCTTCTCATCCACCCATTTAATAGAATCATAGAATCACAGAATGGCCTGGGTTGAAAAGGACCACAGTGATCATCTAGTTTCAACCCCCCTGCTATGTGCAGGGTTGCCAACCACCAGATCAGGCTGCCCAGAGCCACATCCACCAGGTGAAAATTTCAGTATGCTAGATTGCCCCTTATAAACAGGATTTGATTACTTCCCCAGATTTTAAGGGTCAAGGACAGGGAAAAAATGTCCCTGAGTTGCTCCCCACCACAGTCCCCAGGGCTTTGCTTCCCAAACCATTGGAAGATCGCTGTAGGCACATCATCACCTTTACCAACTTACAGCACAGTACCTTTAAACATGGGTGCTAATTTCCAGACTCCCAGTCCTCCCACAGAGGTGTACTGGCCAAGAGCAGTTTCCAGCAGGAAGAGCGGGATCCCAGCAAACACTAGCGTCAGGAAATAGGGAATGAGGAAGGCCCCTGAAAGAAGGAGCAGTGTTACCAGATGCCTCTCTGTTTCTCCATCAGCACCCATGTGACGATGAGCAGACTTGCTTGGAGGTGACAACTTGCAACTGGGCTTGATGTGTTCATAATGTCTCCTCCTGAGATCACCGCTGCCTTCCCCTTCTGTGCTCATACCACTGTGGATATTTATCCCTCATATAATGTAAGTACATACACCATAGCTAGTGATATTGCTAAGCCTCACTTATTTGGTAGATACTCGGGTGCTGCTTAACCCAGTATGACAACAAAACCAAACACTCAGGTGCTGACATTGGTAGCTTGCTCTCATTGAAGTTCTGTTCTACTTGTAGCAGTGCTTTCACCTTGAGGAAATCAACACAGGAATATCTGGCATTGGCACTGCTTTTTCAGTTCACAGCTGTTTCAGTCCTTCAGGGAATCTATGACAAAAACCCTATTTGCTCTTAGTGCACCTCCCCACTCTTCCCCTAGTTACCTTGAAGTTACCAGTGAAAACATTATTTCTATGGACCCTATTATTAGCATGGACCCTATGGAAGTCTTACTGTCACTGGAAGTACGGCTATCCAGCAAATGGATTATTTGTACCCCAGTATGAGAAGAAGCAACAAAATAGATGAGCCTCGCCATGCAATTTGAAGGCTGTACGAGTTCAGGTCACTCTGACTTCCAGGACTCAGCACAAAGCTCATTTTCCAGCTGTCTGGTACATGTGCTGGAGCCTGTCATTATCCCCGAATAGAACTAAGTCTTGCAGAAGATCCTGGCGGGGGAAAGAGGAATTCTATTTGTGCAGCAACAGCTGGCCAGGTGCAGGGTAGCACTGATGTCTGCACCATCCGGAGGGCCCAGCTGTCAACCCAAGTCTTCTTCTCCGGGTATTAGAGGGAAAGCAAGCACTGAGGCAGCCAGCAGAGCTTCCCTGCAGAGCCCAGCCAAGCTCCCCGAGCTGCTCTCTGTGGGCAGGAAAGCATCAAGGCTGTGGCAGCTGCTGCCTTTGGGGCACCCAGCTGAGGATGCCTGCGTGTCAAGCAGGGAGTGATCCCAGCTGGGAGAGGCAGGTACCAGCACCCAGCATGGGACTCACTGAAAGCTGTTGTGCTGAGGAGCTGGCAGTGGATGGTGGGGAGAAAACATGCTGTGGGCCTGCAGCTCAGTGTCCATAAGTCTGAACTGCAAGCTGGCATGCAACCCCAGGTCTCGCCTCTGACAGCAGCTTGGCGAGGGAGAGCTTTGAGGATGGCAGCTGGAGAGACTCTGCCCATGCAGCATCCTGCCCATGGGCTAGGTTCAGCCCCAGGGCCTATGAGAAAGCCAGAGGCCATGGATGCTGCTTTGGTGTACAGCTATGGTAGGCTGAGCTTGGTGAGGACACAGTGCTCGGCTGGCTTCTGTGCTAGCAGCTAATTAAATTTGGCCACTCCCCTGATGGATTAGCATTTTTCATCTACAGCAGGACAGAAAAGATTTGTGAAAGGTTTTATTAGACTATCAAGAAAAACAAAAAGACAACAAACCCAAAACATGTAAACCCAGGTAATTTATCCTGGCTTAACCAAAAGTCCTCTGGAATAGGAGCAAATCTACCAGCCAGGCTGCAGCCTTGAGCTGAGGGCTATTGGCAGGGGTGGTACTGCTCTGGAAGGCTAGGTCCCTCAGCACGCTCTAAGAACACACCCAAAGCTGCACTGCCAGTTGTGACATCAGTTCAGGAATTTGTACCTAAAATCTGTGTGCCTGGCCTCACACCCCTCTGCAGTTTTCAGCTCTTATGCCATGTAGGGAGGTATAGCAGTCTTAAACCAGCAAACACTGCCCACGGATGAGGAGCTGAGCATTACAAGCTGCTATGTGCCTTTTCTTGGCATCTCAAAGTGCAAATGAGAAGTGTGTGATGCTTATTTAAAGAAACGTTTCTCTCAAGTTATTCAAGCTCAGGATCTGATAGACAATTTTTAGCACCTTCTGAGCCACATTTAGAGTCAGACTGGAGTCCAGCAAATTCCTGTTGACATCAGAAGGACAGCACAGGGCTGAGTGTTAGTCATTGCTGGGCACACGCATCCATCAGCACACAGAGCCAGTGGGGAGCCAGGCATCTCTTGGGGTGATGCCTGCTCTGTGCAGCGGATGGGGCTCATGGAAGGCCGCTGTACCCAGGGTGAATATCCCCTAACTACATGCCCGATTACAGCACAGAGCAAGTGAGCCATGAGCTGATACAATGTGATGGCAGTAAGTAAGCCATGGTATTTCCATTCAGTCCAGTTGGCCTGTGCGTAATGGAAGCAGCCCACAGCCCACGCCCCATGCAGTTCACATGAAGGATGCTAAAATTAGCATCCCACCCTCTGCCTGCTCCGCTGGGGCCGTGCCAGGAGCTGCCATCAGATGCAGCACGACCCTTCCTCGCTGCTCCCCACTGGCAGCCAGTGACGCTTGTGTGCGTCACTTCTGTCCCTTACAGGCATCAGACGTTCACTGCTTCTCATTGCTGGCTGTGGGAACAGCCAGAGCAGGCCAGGGTAAGCAGAACAAGAGGTGCAGGCTGCCACTAGCTGCACAGCCCAGCATGTGAGGTAGGGATGAGAACACGGGTACCGGTTCCCCTATTACACCTGCACAGCACTTTTGCTGACAGCCAGCTGGTCCCTCGGTGTGCCTGCAGCTGCCAGGTCAGAAATTACCCCCTGTGCCATTACTAATGCTAATTACAGCATTTTACACCTCCGCAGCTCAGTCTCTCTTAGGATCTCAGCTGGTTTTATAAATAGGATTGATTTTATCTCAAATAAATCTCTAATTATAGGTATTACCATCCCCACTTTTATATGTGAGGAGATGGGCAGCCATGTATGCAGTGTGTCTGAGATTGCAGAGCCAACACAGAGCAGAGGATAGGCTAAATCTGAGCAAACATGGGTACTGGTACCAGGTATGGGCGCTGGAAACCTGCATCATAGCCCTGAAAATGGTGGGACAAGGGAGGGACAGCGTGGGTGAGCTGAAGCGATGAGAAACAGTCATGATAGCCACAGAAGAAGTAGGTTTTGAAAACGAAACTTGAGGGAAGGGAAAAAGGTGTGAAGAAACTAAGTGAGAACAGGAGACCCTCAGAGCTGCATGAATGAATATGACCCTCGTGTTGCAAAATTGGTTTTTTTTCCAACATTGGGGAAACATTCATTCGTGCTTAATGGTCTTTTCCAACCTTAATGATTCTACGACTCCATGACAGGAACTCTGGGAAGGGGAGAGCTAAGAGGAAAGTAATCACCAGCACAAGAAGGCTGACATGATAATAAAATTATACATACTGCCTGAAAGGTGAGATGAAGGAATTTGGACCTGTGGGGAACTCTGAGGAATAGCTCAAGGAGGTAAGCAGCACATTAAGGAGGGAGGGAAGGTTAATTTACTAAAAAGCAAAAACACAGAGAGACAGATGTGGGGGAGAAGAGCTGTCTGCTCTTCTGATGTCAGTAGCACATATTCCCCTCTACAAAAGCATCTCTGTGATGATGCTGAAGAAACATTACCATTTTACAAAGAAAAGCACAATGGTGTGTTTTATGATTTCATCCAATTCATGCAGCTAGTCTGAAACTGGGGAGGGAGCTGACCTTCTAGCTCTCTTGATTTCTGGCCCAGCACTGTTTCCATCTGCCCACTAGCCACACAGACCCACATAACCCAGAGCCTGTCCAGGGAACAGGCTGCTCAAAAGTAAGAAAAGATGTTATATGTTTCTCTTACTGCAATGCTACAGCATGATGGAAAACAAAGCAATAACGGCAAGGGAGCAAAGTCATAGACTGCAGCAAATGAGGACAAGCCCAAATGCTGTAGCCATGGGCAGAGAAATGAAGGAAGAAAATTTGCTTGTCTTTTTAAGCCTCAAGCAGGCAGGGATCTCCAGCAAGTTACCCTTGTCTCCATTGCCAACCCTTAAATGAGGTCTGTGAAGGGCTTGATCCTTTCTCCACCCTCTTTCAGTCACTCTGGTACACTGCATGCACCTGAGCTCCCCTGGGTTGGCTGTGTCTTCCCACCAGCTGCTCAATCACTGTTTCAAGCCACGACTTAGCATTTTTGCTACACTCACCTCCTCCATTCTTGCCACAGAGATACGGAAAGCGCCAGACGTTGCCCAGCCCAATGGCATAGCCCACACAGGACAGTAGGAAGTCAAACCTCCCCTTCCAAGAGCCCCTGTCTGGGATCTTCTTCTTCTTGGTGCTTGGAGCCTCTGGGGCAATGGGCTCCGGCTCTTCCAAGGCTGCTTGTTTCACCTCAGAGGGAGAGCTCAGCTCCACAGAGGTGTTGTCCATCTTGCCCATGGTGACTCAGATGTATGGCTGCCCTTGCTCAGGGGCTGGAAGAGCTGAAATGGCAGCCTCGGCCCTGGTCAAACTTAGATGAAACTGGAAGTGCTGTGCAAACCTCCTGGCAAGAAAGCAGAGAAAGAAATTACCTTGTGTATGTGTCAGGTTCAGGGTAGGGCCTCACTTAGCTGAAGTAGACTTGCTAGGTAGACTCATGCACACTAAAGCAGCCTCCCTGCTTTCCCTAGAGGTGAAACAGGATAATTCTGCCCTTCAGAAGAGCTACAGTCACTCAGGCTGCTAACAGTGGGCATAGAGCTGTTTGTTACCAGCATATAGCAAATGCTTCACCCCTCATCTCCCCCTCATCCCAACACTTGCTCTGTGAAAAGCTCTGGGACCAGTGTTCACATGTGAGTGCAGTAACAGTGAGTTACCCACGGAGCAGTTCAGCAGAGACATTTATCTGGCATGCTGAAGAGACAGTGGAGAAGTGCACATCAGAGGAGATACATTCACCAGATCCAGGCTTGAAACTGAGGGCACTGGCCACGGAGCCATCTGAGAGATGGTGTGGCCCAGCTGCCCATGCATGGCTGGTGTCCATGGCTTTTGCAACAGCACTCGCACTAAGGACATGAGTGGATATAGGCAGCCCGTGAGCCACTGAGATTCCACTAAGTCAGGATTCTGTATTTCTTCTGGCTGTATCCTCTCCCGTCAACACCTGCCCTTGGCCAGCGCAGAATATGGGCCTGTGGCCAGTAAGGTCTTGTCTCTCTGTCATGTCTCAAGCCATTATCCAGAAATGTGAATTTAAGCCTCTCTCAGGGGCCATCACTGTGACCAATGTTGCAGTCTGCCAGAGAAGTCTGTTGACAAATACGTTCCCAGATGCACAAATTAGAAATAAACATAAAGTGGATATATCAGGAAACAAAGCAATGCTATGAGGAGGTGGCATGCCCTAGCAGTTAAAACTGGCCCTACTTGAGCCTCTTATTCTTGCTAGCCTCATTGCCTAACCAAATACCACCCATTTGCCCTGCAGGATGCTTGTGAGTTTCTAAAATTTTTTTTAACAGAGACATCCTCCCAAGCCCAGGCTAAATGACAGCATCATCTCCTGTTTACTCCATGACTACAGCAAATGGATTTCCTTCCTCTACAGAATTTGCTATGGAGGTAAGAAAAACTATGCCAATTACAAAGAAAATAACTGTAATTCATTCCGCTATAATTCATTCTCTACATCAAGAGAGTACTCCTAGCTGTAGGATAAAAGCTGTAACCAAAGCCCTATGAGTTTCAAAGCCAGCCTAGAGACACATGGCTCCTTTAGCCCAAGGGTGGTTGCAGGTAAGCCCAGCAGTAAGTGACTGCACACAGGCACCTCATGAGGAGAAGAGACAGTTTCAAATAGCCCATGACGCAGATGCCAGAAGAAAGCATTTCTGGACACCCAGCATAGTGGCTAATGGATCTCCTTTTCCATCTTACACTTCGTAATAGCACTGTCACACCAACTCCCAGCTCCTCAGAAAGGCAAGGAGTAAAAAGATTATACGGAGCACGTAGGAGGAAAGTAAAATAAAGACAATTTATAAATCAAAACAGAAGAAATAGCACCAAAACCCCTGGGAAGAATTCAGAGCTGGGCTAAGTCAGGATAATTAGCTATGCCTGGAGACATAACAAATTAGGCTCAGCAGAAACCATTTTGACTTTTTTTTTTTTCCTGAGACAAAAACCAGTAGGTAAGCTGTTATCTTAATATATATATATCCTGCTCTCTCTGTGCTCTTTTCATCTGTTCTTGCTGCCGCAGCTCAGTAGCAATACTGTACGTAGGTGATAACACTCTATATTTCATGTGCTAGAGGTTAGGATGATAAAGGAGCAGCAGACCATATTGGCAGTTTCTTCTACCCTGAGAAGTGAGTTCCATCATCTCCAGCTCAAGAAAAACAAATTCTGCCAGTCTTTAACTAGATTTATGTATGTTTTCCTATAGCCAAGGGACATCATGAAAACTGAACCCACTGAAGGTCCTTCCTACATACTGTCCTGTCTCTTACAGTGGTGGATGATTAGACAAAAAATAGAGGACCACAAGAAGTTGAGAGTGATGTATCTCATAGTATATCCAGCTTCCTGAGCCAGGTTTTGCACCTGTGTTTTGAGGTTTAATCAAGTCTGATGGATTTTTCTTCCATCAGACAGCTGTCAGAGATACATCTGTCAGAAAGACATTTAGCCCTGGGGCACATCCTTTTCCACTCTTCCCTCGCCATTGAACACATTACTCAGTGAGGGGTACGAGCAGTGGGACATGTCATCTCTCTTGAGAAAGTTCTGAGTAGCCTCCAGGCTGTGGATGACCATAGGATCATAGAATCATTAAGGCTGGAAAATACTAAGCCCACTAAATCATGTCCTTCAGTGCCCCATCCACATATTTCTTGAACATCTCCAGGGTCGGTGGCACCACCACCTCATTGGGCAGCCTGTTCCAATGCCTCACCACTCTTTCTGAGAAGAATTTTTTCCTAATACTGATCTGAACCTCCCCTGGTGCAACTTAAAACCATTTCCTCTTGTCCTATCACTGTGACCTGGGAAAAGAGGCTGAGAAGAGACCATCTCTGCATTTCCCATGCATCTGCTCTCAAGTGTCTCATTTCAAATAAAGCACAGAAGTCTTAAAAAGCAATTTCAGTTGAGGTGCAGAGTGTGCTGACAAGAGCAGTCTGATGCCTGTAGAGCTGCGTTGTCCCTGAGATCTGCCCTACAATCATGGTGGCAAGGTCCACATGTCCCTTCTCAGGACATACAGATCTGGTCAAGAATAATCCTGGCATCATCTGCTCCCAGGTGCAGTGTTTGACTTCTCTGTTTGGGCACAAGTTCACATACTGGTCGAGCAGTCCTATCAGGACAAAATGTACCAGCTTCTCTGCTTGACCACATGGTTTCTTTCATTCCAAGCACAGGGCTGTGTTGACAGCCTGGAGAAATCAGTGTGGGCACAGCAGCTCTGTCATGTCACATTATTTGTTCTGAAAAGTGCATGGCACTTTGGGCACAGCAAAAAGCCTGAAGGACTGAGAATGATAATCAATAAGAGCAGAGTTACCAGCTGGAGGTGGGCTGTGCTTGGCAAGGCCTTGAAAACAAGGTCAAAGAGTTTAAACACGACACTGCAGCAGGTTTCTTGTTCAGCTTCTTCTAAACGCATCATGAACTGGAGCCTAGACTTTCAAAATAGCCACTAAAACCAGGGGTCACAAATCCCTAGCAGTGAAGCAGTAACTTGAGTTTCACAGTGCCATGCAGAAGGCCTGGTCTTCTGTTGTTCAGGTTGGCGGAAACAATTGCACAGTCTCTCTTGGTTGCAAGGCTGCAGAGCCTTCTGGAAAATAGTCCTCTGCCTCCTTTTTGAGGAGTTTCTCCGAAAATAAGAAAATAGCCCTGAAAATGTATTACCTCCACTTGAAATGCTGCAGCCTGAAACTGCTAACAATGGTGACCTTTTCACTTTCCCCTGCTTTAGTGTGAAATATTAACAGTCTCCTCAAATCTGACAGAAACAAAAATTTCAATGGCGTAAAATTGCCTGAAATGAAACAGCAAAATTACTTGTGGAAACGCGTGGGGAAAAAAAGTGCTATTGCACCTCCCCACCTCTTCTTTGTCAGAGCTGTAACAGCCACGCAAATCACTTTTGACCTGTGCAGGTAGAGCCACAATTAGTTTAATTACACGGTGCGGGCTGTTGTTCAGTCAATTAAACTTTTCCTTCTATCCACACCATTTTAATGACAGCCAAGTAGCCCCAAGGCTCTTGCTTCGTGTTTGAAGCCATGACCAGCTGATCAGGCCACAGAAGGCTCTGTGCTGATTTTTGGCTGGCTGCAGCAGCAGCATATGCTTGAGCTTCCTGCATCTCTAAAAGCTGTGGGTGACAGAGCTATTCTGGGGGCAAGAGACAGATCTATGGCTTGGATCTACTGGCCTCTGAGGTCAAATACCAGCTTATGGTTGGGCGAGCACCAAGAGGTAGCACAGCGGGGGCTTTGCAACTGGCCAAAATTCTCAAGGCTAGACTGTTGAGCAGTTTGTGTCATAAGATGCTTGCATGAAAAGTAAAACACTTTCAGCATGCCCCAGTGCCTCCTGCATAAGTAATCTGCCCCCAGGGCAGATCACATCCCCTCCTTGCTCTAGGCACCAGTGAGGGACAGAGCAGTTTCTCTTGTTCCTCTTGCCACACAGAAAGTGGCAGGAGAGAGTGCAGGAGAGCAGCCTGAGATGCTGACGGGATGCTGACTATGTTCTCCCAGATTTGAAAAACAGAGATGCTCCAGCTCATCAGAAACCTTCCCCCAAAGAGTTGATTGCTGGTTACAGAGAAGTCCGCACTGATGGAGGGCATGATAAGAGAATAAACCAGCTCTACAGGAAGACCAGCAGCTCCTCCACCCTTCTTTTCCACTCTCCTGCACAAGATTTGTGTTGTTGATGTCCAAATCAGACCCATGGCTCTTGCCCAGTCTCCCTCCTCTGCCTGCAGCTGTCTGTGACCCAACAACATGGTTGGCAAGGTCTGGTTGTTACCACACTGTGACCCTGTCCAGCTGAGAGGGGTGGTGGGATCTTGGATCATGTTTCTGAAGCCATGGAACAAGCGGAAGACATTGAGCAAGCAGGATGTCAGTGGAAGACAGAATACATGTCAGATCACTTGGCCCTGGTTCTAGGAGAGCAGTGGGAGTCCCCTACAGCCCTGAAAAACATCTGAAGAACCACTGGGCTGCCGGCTTTGGCTCCTGCTTGCTGCTTGGTCACTTTGTCAAGTAACACCCACCTTAATTTTTGCATTACGTGAGCAGAAAGAACTGGGTCAGCTGTTCCAGCCTCCTCCTCCACTCTGGATGCCCACTTAAGTCTCCTTGGGCTCCTCTTCCTGCAGGGGAAGCGGGGTCAGAGCCTGCTTCCCGTCACAGCCCCTACTTCACTGCTCTCACCTCAGATGGCACTTCATAGCAAAGCGTGGGTTTTTTTTTTTTTGGCCTTAGTTTATAAAAGCAGCTGAACAACACAGACAGCGCACTTTCCCCTATCAGCACAGAGCAGTGTTAGCAATCCTACTTGAGGACCCTTTCACAGCCATGAAGAGAAAATGAGTGCATCTGCCTGAGGCCTGTGCCTTGTGGGGAATCCCACTCCTGCAGCCGTGCGGGCCCAGCCTGGGTCCCACAGCCAGGGCCGGGCCAAGCCATGCTCACTCCGGCTGCAGCCTCCCAGCAGGCAACAAGCAGCTCTTCCAGCCCCCACAGGCTTCCAGATTGGAAAAGATGAACAGTTGGCTTAAGGGCGTCCCTGCCTCCATCCTCCTCAGTGAAACTAGTGCGCTAAAAAGATTAAAGGCCTATTTCTGCCCATTTAAAATGTGCTGATCAAATTAAGCAGCATTTTCCTTTTCTTATACAGTGCAAACTGGCACTCTGGGATGCCACAATACTTCAGACACACAAAGCTTCACAGTACTGGAAGTTTATTCATTTTTGCAACATTTTTCTTTTGCCATGCCTAAAGCAACTCAGACATTCTTAGCTCAGCTTTCTTGCACAAAAGTTCTCAGCTCCCATCACTTTTTGAGCTCACTGTCAATAATCATGTGTACCTGGTCACAGAATCATACAGTCATAGAATCCTTAAGGTTGGAAAAGACCACTGAGATCATTTAGGTCAACACCAGCCCATCCACACCCTGCTCACTGACCACATCCCTCAGTGCCACATCCACAAGGTTCTTGAACACCTCCAGGAATGGTGACTCCCCCACCTCCCTGGGCAGCCTGTGCCAATGCTGAACCACTCTTTCTGAAAGAAATGTTTCTCAATACCTATCCTGAACCTCCTGGTGCAACTTGAGGCCATTCCCTCTCATCTTATTGTTACCTGAGAGAAGAGGCTGACCCCCACCTCACCACAACCTCCTTTCAGGTCACTGTAGAGAGCAATGAGGTCTCCCCAAGCTCCTCTTCTCCAGACTGAACAATCTCTGTTCCCTCAGCTGTTTCCCATAAGACCTGCTTTCCAGATCCCTCACAGCTCCATTGCCCTTTTCTGGATATGCTCCAGGGCCTCAGTGCCTTTTTTGTGGTGAGGGACCTCAATGTGAACACAGCACTTGAGATGAGGCCCCGCCAGTGCTGAGTACAGAGAGACAATCACTCCCTGCTCCTGCTGGCTGCGCTATTTCTGAAACAAGCCAGGATGCCATGGGCCTTCTTGGCCACCTGGGCACACTGCTGGCTCATGTTCAACCAGCTGACCAATAACATTCCCAGATCCTTTTCCTCTGTAATGAAGGAGCATGATTCCCAAAGACATCAGGTTCCTTGACAATGAGAGACTGGAGGGAGAAAAGAGGCACAAATGAGTGTTTCTATGAGAAAGGGATGCGGATTGAGCCCAGGGGTGTCCAGCTGGGTATCAGGCACCAGCATGAGGACAGAGGGGCAGCTCCCAAGAGTGTGGAAGCAAGGCAGGAGCACTGAAGAAGAGGCTGGGGAGTGGGGGAACTTGAAATGAAGCAACAGGGAGAGAAGAACCTCAGTGGGACCACAGCCTTTACAGAAGTGTTTCCTCATCTCATCAGGAGTGTCAAGTATTGTGCAAAAGGCATGGCTATCTTGTGCAGGAGGGGAGAAATAACTTTGTACACATAGATCTGGATTTACTAAATCTCTAGAGACATTTCAAGTAATGCCAGTGGTTATTTGCTGCAGTGGAATTGATATTATTTTTGGTTTTCCTTTCTTTTTATTTTAATGAAGTCATTGAACAGAGATCTGGGTGAAATTGATCTTGCAGGAATTGCTGAGCTTCACTTGAGAAGGTCACCTTGGATTTAATTGTCATAACTTAATGAAAAAAATGAATAAAAAAAATGACAAGGAGTAGAAACATATGAGGGTGACTAGATGCTGCCTCTCATTTCTAGTGTATCAAGAGAATGGTCTCCCCTCCTATTGTGTGGCCAAGGAATAAAGGTCTGGCCACTACCCCTCTAGCTGGGAGGCACCTGCTTCTCCTGAAGTAGGGCAAGCAGGTAAAAACCCTGCCCTGCCTCAAAAGCCTCCGCTAATACACTCAGCATGTGGAGGGGAGATAGGTGAAGGCAGGAGGAAAACTATAGCAGCAGCTGTCAGGAACAGCATCAAGTCTCCGAGAGAGCCATCCAAGCTGCCATTTACTGTACCTTCATCTCCACAGCTAGAGACTGCAGGAGCAGGCATGGTGGTCACTTGTTGTTGGCACCATGGGGAGTCCCCATATAAGGTGTTTGTCATTTGTTCCTTACGACCATTAATTTTCTCAAGAAGAAAATAAAAGCCTTAGCTAGCTTGGATTTGATTGTTTTTCTCCTCTGCATTCCAAGCAATGCCAGAGCTTCTCTTAGAGTGATGGGAATATAGGGAAGAAAACCAAGATAAAATGTACTGGAGATGTCCACCAGAAATTAGCAGAATCACAGCAAGGTCATCAGCCAACAGTGGAGCCCTTGGTGGCCAAGCTGCAGCTTTTTCCTGCCAGTGGAGACCCCACTAAGGAAACTTGCCCAGGATTCCACCTGGCTGCTGTTCCAGAAGCTCACTACATCTCCTCAGTGGGTCAGAGGCCCATTGGAACCGAGGGAGATCCAGTTGGCTCTGTGCGCTAGTGGCTGTGAGGAAGGATGCTGCCTTCCCAGTGACTGCTGCCTTTCCTGACCAGGAGAATATCACAACTGGAATGGCAATTGGCAGAAGAAATATAGGCATAGCAGTGGTGCAGCTGAGGCCATTATACTGGCAACTTCTGCCCCTGCTTTTGGCAGCCTGTCTGCTTCATGCTGCACCAGCAGAGTGCCAGGCAGATGGGACTACCCCTCTTTGTTCACCTTTATAGCCCCTATAGGGAGGCACACTCCATATTTCATCCTGCCACATCCTCTGGATGCTTTTGTTTCATTTGCCCCACATCCAACTAAGGGGGATGGAGGAGAGCTCAGTGCCTGCAGTCACCCTTTCCCAAGGATGCTCATGCACATTCAGACTCCTTTTTCTGACCCCCAAACTCCCATCCCCACATCCAGGCTCTGCTGTCCCACCTACCTCAGGCTGCCCGCTGGGTGTTCGTGGCTTGCAGAGCTTCTCCCAAAGATCCGATCCAGGGAGGCACCTTCTGACTTGCTCCCTTGCACAGAGGGGAGCTATGAGCTTCACCCCACACAGCTCCTCATCACCCGTATTGATGAGCCCTTAATGAGCTTTGCGCTCACGTCCAGTCAAATCAACGCCCAGCATGTCGCGGGCGGGGGGGGGGATATCCAGAACCACTGGAAAAATACACGGTGGTGGGAGAGATGAGGCTCCAAGGGCATGGACAGGAGTGCTGGCCAAGGGCCTGGTGCAGAAAATTTTTGGGGAGGATGGGCATCCATTTGTGAGCTTCCTCTGCTTTTCCACAAGCCTTCCCCAGCACGGCCAAATTTGCGACAGTGCAGCCCCATGAAGGGGACAGGGCAGGACAGGACTCACCATGCTGTCACCAGCCAGGTTTCTTGCTGATGGTGGGTCAGGATTTAGGTGTTGAAAGGGGGAGGCAGAGGGTGAGGGATATTTATCTATTGGAATATACTCATCACTGGGTGAAGGAAGGAGCCACATGTTTTAGACTGGTTGCATCTGGGAGGAGCTGCTTATCCTGCTAGTATGACTGCAGCAGTGCAGTCCTTCCCAAGGCACTGGGAGGGCACAAGCAAACTGTAGTGCATTTCTGCAAAAATGACACTTGTCACTCAGCAGCTCCTCTCCTTGTGTGAAAGCAGAGATAAGTGTGCTTCAATTAATGGCAAAATACGCTTAGTGGCTTTCAGCTGCTGGGAGTTCAGGGAGGCACCCCAGCACCCAGGTGTTTCACTTCTCGTTAGCAAACCCCATTTTCTTCAAAGGAGCCCGTATGCCCCCTTGAAGTAAGCAATCGCTTCATAACCTGTTGCAACTAAACCTACCCCAGTTCATCTGCCAAAGCCCTTAACCTGTACAGACGGGAAGGAAAAGATGCAGCTATGTCTTTACTGAGGCTGCTGCTCATGGTCCTGTCCTACGTCTGAAGGAGATTTCTTAAGTCCTACGCAGAACAACATTTGAATAATGTGTTCAGGTAAGTGGGCACTACAGGAGCATGGGGAAGATGGTAAAACTCCCCGTGGGATGATGTGGCCCTATTGACCCAGGATGCTCAGCCTTGCAGAGGGCTTCTTCATGAGCCCTGTCTCCCCGTTCCTGGAGATGCTCAAGGTCAGGCTAGAGGTGACTCTGAGCAAACTGATCTACCTATAGGTGTCCCTGTGCATTGCAAGGGAGTTGGGCTAGATGGCCTTTATATATTCCTTCCAATTCAAATGATTCTATGAATGTGAGGCTCACTGAGAGTAATGAAGATGCATGTCTGGCCAGAAAGCTAAGCTTATGTTTGAGTTTGCTTTACAGTGATCCTCAGTCTCAAGGCTGGGAAAAGGATATTTGAATGCGACACTGTGTTACCAAGTCAGATTTACTGTGACCAAGCAAAGCAAATTAAAACATGTAAATGTAAATGACAGTTTCAGTGGGAAGCCAGTAGCAAAGTCCCTGGTCTGCATTTGTCAGAAGAAATGGAAATGTGGCTGCAGTGATAGCACAACCTACTCCCATGCCTAGCATTAGCCTGCACATTGCCATTCCCTCTTGGTCATCAACCTCTCCCCAAGCCCCATTATTGATGTGACACCTCCTTTAAAAAAAAAAAAAAAAAAAAATCATAGCAACTTGCTTGCAGGGTGGGTGCAGAGCTCAGGGAACCAGCCTTCAATATGTGTTTTCACAGTTTTCCATGCAGCCCTGGCTGAAAACCACCTGAGCAGCTCAATTGCAAACATGAGGTACCGTAGGCAAAGACATGCAACACTTTCACTGGAAACACAAGAAACCATTTCCACACCTCATACACCACTGCTCAAAGCAGCCATTTCCACTGAAGGGAGAAAAAAAATGCATTTGAAAGCAATGCATGTTTTCTGCAAAACATTAACCATGTGAATTAGAGGTGGAAACAAGCAGTCAGTATCAAAGGCACAGGGGAGCAAGAGTTTCTGTCAGCCTGACACAAGCAAAGCTTTTCTTTCCAGGAGAAAGGGAAGTGGGACCAACAGAAGAGGCCAGGGATATTTTATACTTGATTAGAACTAGTCACGGGCAGGTGAGCTCAAATGAATTTGGGAATGTGCCTTAGAAGAGAAGTAGAATTTGTTTGGAAGGATGGGATTTAGAGTTGTTTTCTTGGTTGTTGTCCATAAACATTCATGAGACTAGATTTTAATTCACCAGCATGTTCACAGAAAATGAGAGCTTGGCAGGTACTCAGACAAATACTCGCTGGCTTGAGTATTTGTATTTGAAGCATTTGGGCTGCCACCTCCAAAGCTTTTGGAGGCTTTGGGAATTATCCAGCAAAAGAGCCCAACCCCACTGTATAATCTGGGTGAGTAAACACAAGTGCAAAGAGTGTTTTCTGAATAACAGATATTGGATGCGATGACAGCAGGAAAAGCAGCCAAATAATCAGGCTAGCCATCTTTTAGTTTAAAATTCATTTGCAAAAATCATTAGCACAATCATTGTAAAATAAGCAGAGGTATAATCACTCGAGGATAATTTGTAAAGAGGAAGAGAGCTGCACTCTCTGAAAAGAGCTGCTGCCATCTGTTAGGCTGCCTGGCTCTGACCAAGGCCCCCAGCCCACCAGCTCCAAGGGAAGGAAGGCTAGCAATCACGGCAGATCTGGCAGCCATTGTATTTGGGAGCCCACTTTAAAGCACAGCTTTCACATCTTCAGTGACTGAAAGCCAGCACTGGGGCCAGGCTGGTCGGCTTCCTTCTTCCCACCCTGTGGCAGGCTGTGCTCAGTCTGGTACCCAAGCCATCCTTGCTCAATCAGTGGTCAGCAGGGTACAGATAGGGAAAATATCTAAGACCAGGCTGGGTAAAGCTCAGAAATTCCTGCACTGTCTTCTCATCTTCCATTCACGAGTACTATTGTATATATGAACTCTCAACACAGATGGACAGATTAGAACTCACCTGGTAGGGTCTAGAGCTGCTTCATCAGCTCATCTGTTCATATTCGGCTGTGTGACCTCTCAGTCTTGCTGCCCTCTTCTCTCCAGGAAAGCTATGAGGACTGGGGTTCCCTCTGCTCTTGGGCACCCTCTGTGATCTCCCTGTCAAGCTGAAATTGATCAGTCCTATGGCCCAGAGAAAGGTCGTACTACATACATCCATAGTTCCTCACAGGCCATGCTCCTGGGACATATGACCTCTTGGAAATGTCCTTCCCACAGAAACATGTCCAATACTTCCCACTGTTAGTGCTGTTATTTGCAACTGCTTTCACCCACTGATCTTAAAAGTACATTTATGCCACTTGTCTCTGCAGATGCTAGGATGCCTTGGGAGTAATTTTGTCTGGAAATCGCTTGTTTCAAAACCAGGCATTTTTAAATCATTTTCATTGCCTGCAGCACAAACAAAGAAGAACATGGTGGAACAACAACAACAACAAAAAAAAGCGTAGAAGAAATATAGTAAGAACAAAACTGAAAATAAATACAACAAAAGAAGAGGAATTTACACCCAGTGGAGATTAAAAGTGACCCGCAAAATGAAAACATATTAGGTTGGAGCATATTTGTTCTGGACTCACCAATGTATTTTTTTTCCCCTGGAAAGCTATGGGGACGCAGGGAACCAGCAAGATAACGTCAACTGGAAATCTTGTCAGTAAGACTTAGCAGCTGTGAAACAGCCAGGTTCTTTTAAGCTCAATGTTTTTTCACTTATTTGTCCTGTCCATATCATCTTAATTCATGTAGTCTAGAAAAACCTGGAAGAAAAACTTCCTCCACTAACGACTTGTTAGTCACTGAGCTTTCAGATCTCAGGTGAGACCTGGAGGACCAAGTGGCCTCCAACACAAAATGAAGAAGAGCAGTTTAGCAGGTTATGGGAGGGAGGGGATATTAGGTTACTAAAAGAAAATCTATTTATTTGAAAAGGTCACAGTGGCATTTTCCCTGCTCATCCTTTGGATGAATAGTCTTCACCTCCAGTGGGATACATAGGTATGTGACCAATTTTTCCACATGATAGGAATTAATATCTGTACACAGGGAAGTTCTTGAGAGAAAGTAAACATTGCTTCACAGGGGTCAGACACATTTGGCTTTGTCAACTGCTAAAGCACAGCACCAAGCTCAGACCTCAGCACTGCCATAACGTTTCCTTCCCTGACACAGCCAAGCTAGTGGTGACACATGAGGATGGCCAGTACAGGAGGGCAGTTCAGCCTGATGGTGCTGATAGCCACACCATCGCACTGTGACACAAGTTTAACTTGCTGCTGGCTGAAGCTGGATCTGCATTGCCTTTCCTACGGCCCTTTGCAGCCATCTGCAGCAAAAGGTTTAATGAGATCCTGAGATGTTTGCTGGTTCATCTCTAAGCAGTGGCAAGGGTATGCCAGCTGGCTGTGAGTTTTCAGCTCTCCCCAGAGATGTTCTAAAAGCAGGAGTTCCCAGAGAAGAGCTCCAATGTGCCTGGGGTTCAGGTGAAGATTTTATACCTGGGGAGATTCAGGTTTCTGATATATCTGTGCTGTGCTCTTCTTGGCAAGCAGTGACAAGGGGCACCAGGCTCCAAGAACCAGAAGAAAGCTAAAACAAACACCAGCCATGGGATTTCTGCAGGGAAAAAGGACTTCTGTCAGCACTACAGTACCTATCCATGGGCAGAAGAAGTTAGACTAAATTAAGCAAGAGTAGCCTACTTTGCGAGCAGGTTTATTACAGTTTAAAGACCATTTAGGTGATAGTTGGACACAGTCATGTTGATGCAAGCATGCCTATATATGTAGGCTGTTTTGCTAAGTGTAGTTGAAGTACAAAAACATATTTCTACCAGGGAAATTGCTCCCAGAAGGGACAGCAATGATTTAGCTCTAGTCTTTCTAATCCATCCAAAAGTAGTGCAAAATGTAACCTGTGTTCAACTTAGCTTAGACATGATCCTGATGGACTTAATATAAATTAAAATCAGCATGAACAGGACATAAATAGAAGTGTCCACACAACGCTTTAGAAGATTTAACTGAAATCACATACTGTGTTAAGCCACCTAACTTTAAAGTAAATGCACCCTTAGGTCCAGTTACATCATTGGCATAGCTCTGCCAGGAGCGTGGATGGTTGTTTTTTTTTCCCCCCTCTTTATTAAGAGGCTTATGCCGATAAAAGCTCTGAGGTGGATGTTTTAAATCAGCAGAAGTGCAGTTATACTGGTAGAGTTTCTGTCACTTCCTATTACAACCATACAGCAACCCACTCTGACAGGGAAAAGAAGCCTGTTATGGAATACTTGAGCTGCTGTGGTCAGTGTAGAGAAGAAAGAGGGCAGATTTGGGTATGAGATGCAAGCCAAGGAAAAGGGACAACAAAGGCAGGATAATCAATGCCAACCACAGGTATCCCTGTTGTGATAAGCAGAGGATCCTCAGAAAGAAGAAGAGGAGGAGAGATGAGAGAAGATGAAAAACCATAGCCAGTGTTGGGACATGCACACATCTCCCCTGGAGATGGAGAATCCAGGTCTGTAATATGTGAAGGAGAAGAGGAAGAGCATTCAGGATATTTGGGGAGCATTGTATTCATGGCTTACAAATTGGTCACAAATTCTTTGGCCACAAAGAAGTTTAGTCATCAAAATGCCACAGTGTTTTAAGAAAAATGCGTTGAAATGTCTATGGGAGAAGTTCCTGCTTTTCTTTATAGGGTGAGCCCTTCCAGGACTGGTTATCGGAACAAACTGTCAGTGAATAAGGAGAAGAGAAGTCTCTAGTCTCTAGCAAGAGAGTCTCTAGCATGGGAAAAGCCAAGGCCAGTCTCCTCTGTGAAGTGCTCTGCAGATGCAACCTCATGTACACAGCAAGGGAAGGGTCAACGCACGCACCTATGTGCAAGGCAATGTTGATACGTGCAAGCGGGAGGGATAGAACAGTGCAGGCATGGGTGAGGGAGAGCACTTCCTGCCTTTCTGCTGTGATGCACACACACAAAGCGATCCTTTGTTTGCAGTAATCATATATTTAATCCCCTGGGGGACTTGCTGCTATCAATAGAATTGGATGGTGGGAAATTGCTTTGCCGTCGCTCGATGGGTTCTACATACGTCAGCCTGGCCAAGGGACTCTGGCCAGAACAACCCAAAGGTGCTGCTGACAGCTCTATTTGGGTCAATAAAATGGGATGAACAAGAGGAACTGGAGAGGTGTTTGGAGCAGGCAACCCCTGGCCATTATAAATAAAGCCTTGCCCCCACTGAACAAAGACCTGGGAAGCAGCGGAATGAGACTGAGCTCTCCCACCTCCAATTACAAGGGAGATGCCCCCCATCCCGACCTGGAGAAGAGTCTGGGGTGAGACTCTTTTGGTTCATACAGGAAATTATGTTATGTAAACCATGTAAAACTTCAGGCAGTAAATAACTTTTAAAACCTGTGTCTACTTGGCTGGGGCAGGTAATTCACCAAATGAAATAAATTAAAAATAAAATTCCTGGCATTGTCCTATTTCGTCACCGCATTATCAACATTTTCTCAAAGCATTGCTTAAGCACCCTGCACTCACAGGCTCTGACAAAAGCTAGACAAGCCTGAAACTGGAGACATGCACTGTCATGCTTTGGCTCCTGGGTGAGGAGGTTCGTGGGGCACAATGACTGAGGGCTGTGAATGGGTTGCAGTTCCACTTATCTAGTATCTTACTCCATTGCTGGCAGCAGGTTTAAAGCTGAGTCCTAGGAGAGCAGCCAGCCCAGTTCTGGCAGCAGGACAGATGCCCATGGGGCAGGGCTGTATGATGAGGGAGAGAGGACTCTATTGCTGTTCCCGTAACAGGAGTGACATCTGCATTGCACCAGTGCCAATGGGAGCCACCATCCTACAGCCCATCTAGGGAACTTGTGCCTCATCCAAAAGTATAACACAGAAAACTAGGACAATATGAGTACATTTTCCCCAAAGTTATTGGCCTCAGCACTGGGCCAGTTCCCATTGCCAGGCTGCATTCTGCCATTGTGGAGAGGTTAACACACTGATTTCTGATGTTAGTCAGCATGCCTGCACATTGCTTGTAATGTCCCAGCACAAATCCCTCTGGTCCCAGAGATTGTGGTGGAGAAATACCAAGCTCCAGCTCTCAGGGCATCCTTACTTCAAAGCTAGAGAACTTTGTGGAGAGATGCTTGCATAGGATGAGCTTGTTATGGCCCTTCTCAGGGTGTGGGAAAGTGACAGGTTGCTTTTTGTTTGGGAGAGTGGGTTTATTTGTGAAAATATGATTTTCACAATCATGTGAAAAGAACCTAGTTTCATCTACTGTTAAATACAAGCTTGAGAGAGGCAGAAGACTGCCTTTTGTTACTCCTCTGTTTCCAGAGATCATTACCCACACCATGGTACAACAACGGCCTCATACTTGACAAAGCATGTGTTAGGAAAGTCTACCGGCTACTGGCAAATAAGGAATGAGAATGAGTCTATCTCCTATCCAGTACAACCACTGTAAACTGCTATGAGGAGACATTCCCTGCCCTGGCCATAAACCAGGCTGGGATGGAAACTGCTCCACAGAATTATTTCAAAAAAGAAGAAAAAATGAGGAGACCGCATTTCACAGTGTGATCTTGGCAAGTCACCAAAAGCAAGACGAGCTGAGTTGCCCACAGTTGGCTTTGCACAGACACTTAAAGCATTTCTCCCTGGGAATCCTTTCCCTTTTCATGTAGATTTTTATGTGCTGGCTTGACAAACCGGAACAGACAGCTCCAAAAATGTGTGTCCTCCTGTGCAGAGACAGTTGTGGGTCAGGCATGCAAAACAGACCAGGATGATGTCCCAGGAGCAGCCAAGAGGGCAGAGCTTATTCTGAGTTTAAAAGCAAAAAGGAAGAAAATAAATTCACCTCCCACCAAGCACAGTTAGAAATATTTCTTTTCCCTTGTCCACACCAAGATGTTCAGTAATTAAGTCTTTCTTATTGTGCTGTGGAGGGAAGTGAATGGCAGCATGCACACATCTCCCCAGTCTCTCAGGCCTCATGTCTTAATCTTCACTTTCTGAAAGCTTATATTATCTTCTCATTTGATTAACATTAATCCCTCCTCATCCTGTTCAAACCCTTTTAGCTAATTAATACGAGGTAAACTATTCGTAAGTGCATGTAGCCTAATAAACCAAAGAACAACAGGGTGATCTGATGCTCCACATCCTTATCTCTAAGTTGCAGCGGTAAGGATTTGAAGATTGGACTATTTTGTGAATAAAGAATTGGTTAGATGGTCATAGCCAGAGGGTTGTTGTCAACAGCTCTGTGAACAAGTAGTCTGGTCATGTTCCCCAGCATTCTGTCTTGGGACTGGTGCTCTTCAACATCTTAATCAAGAACATAGACAGTGGAATTGAGTGTACCCTCAGCAAGTTTGCTGATGACACCAGGCTAAGTGGTGTAGTTGACACAATAGAAGGAAAGGACACCATCCAAAGGGATCTGAACACACTTGGAAAGTGGGCACATGAGAATCTGATGAGGTTTAACAAGGTCAAAAACAAGGTGTTGCACTGGGGTCAAGACAATCCCAGACATGAGTACAGACTGGGAGAAGAACTTACTGTGAGCAGCCCTGCTGAAAAGGACTTGGGGATCTTGATGGACAAGAAGCTGGACATGAGCCAGCAGTAGGTGCTTGTAGTCCAGGCCAACTATACCCTGGGCTGCAACAAAAGAGGAGTAGCCAGCAGGGTGAGGGAAGGGATTGTCCCCCCTATTCTGCTCTCGTGAGGGCCCAACTGCAATACTGTGTCCAAGCCAGGAGTCTCCAGTACCTCAGAAAGGATGTGGAGCTGCTAGAGTTCAGAGGAGAGCTGTGAAGATGCTCAGAGAGCTGGAGCACCTCTCCTGCAAAGAAAGCCTGAGGGAATTGGGCTTGTTTAGCTTGGAGAAAAGAAGGCTCTGGGTAGACCTCATTGTGGCCTTCCAGTATTTCGAGGGAGATTACAAGCAGGAGGGGGACCTGATGTTGATAGGACAAGAGGAATGGCTTTAAACTAAAAGAAGGGATAAAAGAAGGACATATCACGTGCTGCATGATATGGTTTAGTAGCTTCTGGTAGCAATGGTGATGAGGAGATGGTTGGACTAGATGACCTTATAGGTCATTTCCAACCTTGTGATTCTGTGATTCTATGATTTAGGCTAAATTTTAGGAAGATTTTTACTCATAGCGGTCATAGGGCACAGGCTGCCCACAGAGGTTGTGGATGCCCCATCCCTGGAGGCAGTCAAGGCCTGGTTGGATGGGGCACTGAGCACCTGATCCAACTGATTTAGTGGTTGGCTACCCTGCCCACAGCAGAGGGTTGGAACAAGATGATCTTTCAAGTTCCCTTCACCAAAGTCATTGTATGGTTCAATGGTTTTACAGTCCTCTGACCTCTCCTGGCCCTTAGCAAAGTGCATTACATTCATAGGATCAAGACAAAATCAACAACTTTGCTAAGGAGTGAGATGCAGCTCCAAGTCCTTGGTAGTTAATGAAACTAACCACTGCACTAGGTCTACGGTGGGCACAGCTTCTCTTAAGGGGTGCAGGGAGCCAGCTGCATCTTCATCTCATCAGGAGCTACAGATCACTGTCCTTTGCCTGGGGGCTACAAAGGTTACCAAGGGCAGAGAGAGGCCTTAGATCCAAGCTTCTCCAGAATTATAGAATATGCTGAGTTGGAAGGGAACCACAAGGATCATTGAATCCAGCTCCTGTTACTCCAGCAGCTCAGTGCTGCACCCACTGTCCTAGGGAGGCTGTTCCATGCACACTGCTCTCTGGTGAAGAACCTTTCCTTAACACACGAGTGCTTTATGTCCTTTTTGTACTGTGGCACTCCAAACTGTACCCAGTGTGGGAGGTGAGGCTGCACAGCACAGAGCAGAGCGGGACAACTCCTTCCCTTGCCTGGTGGCATTGTGGTGAGAAAGAAGCCTGTAAGAAAGTTGAAGACATCCTGAAAATGAGAAAGTATGCATTTTACTTCATGCTAGACAAAGGTAAGAATGTGAGAGTTTCTCTCAGAAGCCCTGGAGAGCCTGGCTTGTAGCCTTCCGGGGCCAGGACATAAGGAGTTCCCGTCTGGCTCCTGCTGGCTGCAGTCCTAGGCCTTGTGAGAGGCACCATGGCTTCTCCTTCCTCTCCCAGGTGCTGGAGGCTGCAGTCCTGCCAAACCAGGAACCACCTTTGGTTGCATGAGGATCTAAGGAAAGAGGCTCAAGAACAACACAATTTCTCTTTGAGGAAAAACACTTGCCAGATGGACTTGGGAAGGGGCTTGCTTGGAGAATACAAGAGTGGACGCAACCTTTCTGGCTCTTGGGGCTAGATGACAGTGCCCAGCAAATAACTCTTAAAAACTCAATTACCCTTTATTTCACCTTCTTTGTTTGTTTGTTTTCTCCAGTAAAAATTTTCACCTGCCATGTCCTTTTTTTTTTTTTCCATCTGCCGTTGTTGAAGAAAAGAAAGGCTGGAAAGGGGGAGGGAGGGAGGGAGGAGAACAGGAGAAAAAAAAGAGGAGAAAGAAAGAAACAAAAAAAGACAAAAGGAAGAAGAAAATTTAAGACATTTTGTCTTCTTTTATTTAAAAAAAAAAATGTTTTTCCTGGTTTTCCTTGCTGGAGAGGGTTGGCAGGGGGAATGAACTTCTAATGAAAAGTAAAACAACTGCCCCCCCCAGAAAGGTAACAAAAACTGGCAATTGGTGCTTTATAGATGTCTTTCTTCACTTCTGTACAGTATTCTTCCTCTGACTGGGAGGAGCAGCTGAGAATGACCATTTGGTAACTTCCCTTGGATTTCAGCTTCAAATACATTATGTTTTGACGTCTTATCAACAACTACATGAAAACAAAATCCTCCTTTTCCATACTACCCCTTGTGATGGTACATATGCACCGTGGTGGCTTTTCTTCAGACAGACACCCTACTCTGACCACAGGGTGGGCATCTTCTAGAGGCTGATAAAGACTTCTCAGATGCTTAGTGTGTGTGCAGCAATGCCTGAGATGTTTGTGTGAGTTCAACAGATCATACATTAGTTGATCTCTAACTATGTCTGCATGCAGGGGGGATTATAGCAGCAAATAATCATTGGTGGTATTTTCCCTTTCTACCCCAGCTTGGGTCACAAGATGACAAGGATTTTTCCTTTAAGCTTCCTGCAATTCTCTCAGTCCCATCCAGAGTGTCTGGATGAGCTTCCTGATCCTGGAAAATCTGTGATTTCTTTCAGTGATGACAGCAATTCCTCCTCCGACTGTTAAAATATGCTGCTTCCTGACAGGTCTGGGACACTGCTATCAGATTATACATAAGCCAGTTCATATCGTGTTTATTTGCAGTAGCACAGCTCCACACCTGTGTTCAAAAGTGCAAGGTGATTAGTTTCTATCTAGGATTACTGCAGTGCCTTCAGACTACCTCAGGAAAAGGAGTGGCCACACCTCCACCACTTCCCTGGCAGCAAGACGCTGTCTTACACCTTAGAGACACAGCAAAAGGAGCCAAGGGGTTGAACATCCTACCAAGGTTCACACAAGAAACCCTTGTTAACTGAATCTGGATGCCATGACACAGTCCTGCTACTGAACTTGTGTTGACTGGAGAAAGGAAATTCCCTCCTCAAAACCAATGCCACCATTCTGATGGTGGCTGCCACCAAAACAGTCTGCCTGTGTACAGCTCTCCTTTGGGGCTGATGGAAAGCAAGCACTCATGGACACCTGGGGCTGGTGGCTTTACCAGATGACCGGGCTGTGCCACCACTGCATTGTCACATGCCTTGGCCTTGCAGTGCTGCCCACCAGGAGCTGTTGTTCTAGCACAGATAAGGACCTGCTGTAGAGGATGGCTCACCCCAACAAATTGTGAGCAGTACTGCTAGTCAGGAAGGGAAAAATACCAAAATGTTTACTGTGTGGCAGGGCTGCAAGAGTCTGGATTTTAAGCTCTTCTCAAGACCATTGCAGCAACACAACGTTTAGCTCCTTAATAAATAAAATAAAATAAATGATGCCTTCTGTGGTGCTGCACTCCTTCATAGTGAAGAATAACAAGGCTTGCCAGCTGTCTCTACCTTCTACATCAAATCATCTCCAATTAAATGAAAATATCCCAGAGAGGTACAAATTCTGATGTTTGACTTTCAGCATTCATTTCACCAACAATTTTTAGATGTTAGAGGAAAGGCAATTAAATGGGGAAAAAATTCCCCTATGCTAATTCACCAGTTAAACTCACATAAGACTGCAAAAGATAAGGTTCCCATAGCAATTGGAAAAGGTACTGCACTGCACAGATGAGACCTGATTTCCCCACTTTCTTTCAGCTCTGGCAGTTTATCTCCACACAGCACGGGGATGAGCAATTACTTGGAAGGAGGAACAAGAGAAAGGAGCCTGTGGCACCTGCGATTCTCTTTAATGGTAAGTCTCCTGCATGCTGCGATATGGCACTATTGCAAGGCAGACCCAAAGCCAGTGTGCGTTCCCTGGACCGTGGTAAATGGTCTGAGGAGATATTGCTGCTGGCTTTTGTGAAATCTCAATAGGCATTCAGGTAGGCTTTGTCACTGAGTGCTCGGGCCACACGTGACATAACAGCCTCTGCAAGACAGAGCTGTGTGGCTCCAAACGTCACATCCCCATGACATCCCTCCCAGCCATTGCACTGCAGTCACGACCACCCTGGCACAGGGAATATTTAATTTGACACAGTCTGCTGCCAATGAAGTCATCTTAGCTATTAATTATCCCTTTATCACTTCTGAGCTTATGATTATTGTGCCTGATTGTGCCTGCCATGTCCCATGAGCAGTTACTGGCGGCAGAGCAGAGGCAGCACAATCCTTCTCCCACTCTTGCCCCAAAGCTACTCTGCAGCACAGAAACAGACCCATCAACTCCTTCATTAATTCCTCCATAAAATGCCCCAGCAGTGCAGTTAAATTTGTGGGCGTGCAGTCTCCAGGGTTCCATTTCTCTTTGCTGTGCTGCAGCTCATTTTAACCAACCTGCTCTGGGTCTTCGCCTTCACTCCATGACTTCTCTGAGAGAATCACCAAAGATTCAGCTGTTTCACTCTTGGATACATGTTCACTGGCCAGTTTGTGTCTGACTGGGAGCACACCTCTGGGATAGTTAGCCCTCGCCCCCTTTCTACCAGAGCCTGATGTGAGATCCAGCATCAATAACTGTGTTTGCACCCAGTGCTCTGTCACTCTTCCTGTTCTGAAGCCATCACCACTAACTCTGCAGCCAGTGATACCTTATTTGCACCCTCTCCTTTGGATAGAGGTGATGTAGCAATACATTTCCCTTTGTCATCCTCATGCTTCTTATTTACTTCTGAACCAACTTGCTTATTTCCTGTGCTAACACCCCAAATTTGTGTTTTTGCATCCCTAACTTTTCTACTGCACACCTTTATTCTCTGCTCTCTCTCACTTCTGTGGTTTCCTTTCCTCCTCCCAACACAACTGATGTTTTTTTTTATGTGAGTGTGTGTGGGGTGGGGGGGTAGGGGGGGAGTTTCAGCTCTTTTTTTGTTATTGCACTTCATTTTTTGCATTTCTTTCCCTCTCCATCAGTGTCAGTTCTGAGGACCCCTCTGACAGCTGGCAGGAGTCAGGGGTGTCTCACGTGAAGGAGAGAAGGGAAGAGTCCAGGAAAAGAAACCACTTCAGGAAGGAGAGAGCAAATCAACTCAGAGTACGAAAGTGATGTCTTCAGTGCCTTAGAAATGAGTTTCCCTCTCTGTGATGCTGAGCATCTCCTGGACAGGAAGGGACTGCTCCTTGAGCTTCTGTTCAGACAGAGCCACTATGTGCTTCCTGGGCTGTGGCAGATCCTCTGCTGGGGAAATCAGCTGTGCGAGCCGCTGTGGAAAGGAAGTCTTTGTTAATTAAGCTGATAAACAAACCGGCACCCAATAGTGATCTACAACCATTGCTGGGGGCAAAGGCATCTGTAGAGCTGATGCTTACAGCTTCATGCTCCCCTCTTGCTGGATGGCTGTGGAAGGGGGTGAAGCAGGGCAGGCTCACTTCAGCTGCTCACAGTTACTGCATCCCTAGGCTCAGATTTGTGCTGTGGACTGACAACCTGACATACACGGCTCCCCACAGATATATTTCTGGGTGGAAAGATGCCAGAGATTCACTCCATAGGCACTTTGTGTGGCCACAGAAAAAAACAGGGTAAAGTCCAATTACTCTTTTCCTTATGCCAAGTAACCATGCTTCCTGAAAAGTCTGATGGGGGCTGTGCAGCCTTCTGTATGTCGTGACTGTCGGGCACTGGGCACCTTCTGTCCTGGTAGGAGGCAGATGACACCTCGCTCGTCGACATTCTCAGTCCCTCACCAGAGTGACACAGGATCAGGGGGTTCCTGCCACATCTGCCCTCTTCTGTGCCATCCCAGTTCAGTCACAGCTGTTGTTCTTTCATGGGCTGTTCGGGCCACGGCACACTCCTCCCTTACACAGCATACCACAGCAGAACAGACAACTCATCCATGATTCGTTTGATTAATTTTAGTGCTTCTGCTCGCTGTGAAATTCCTGCCAGGATGCAGGATTTCACTCATTTATTCAAAAGCATTTGCCCTGTGATTTGTGAAACCAGCCTTGGCCTGAAGCTTCTCTGAGCAACTCACTGCAGGTTTTCAATGCTTGGGACTTGAGCTGTCTTAATCAGACACATTAAGCAACAACATTTGTGTTTCTTGATCAGTCAAGTGGAGCAAGAGGAATCAGTTTGTTGCAGCAACTGATCATAATTGCCAATTAAAAGCTCACTTTCAGTGAATGGCTTGCAATATTCAGTTAAAAGGCACTGTACCTGGAAGCAGCTGTGTCATGAAAATAATTCATTACATTTATGGGGCGTGACTGGAAAAATGGAACAGGTATATTTTGAGAAAACTTGTTTACAAAACAGAAGCAAATATTCCAGGAGATTTCATGAGGTTGGCTTTGATTCTCCCCTGAATCAGCCCAGGCTTGGCAGCTGGCTCTTTCCTGCATGCCACAAGCATCCATTTGGAGATTTCTTCATAATAATATAACTGAGGGGTTCTCGAAAATTACAGATAATATAACCTAAACCAGGGCAAATAGAAAATGCTACAGTCTGAAACTGGCTGAAGCAATTTCTTGGATATGCTGTAAAATAAGCATTAGCACCACTTACAGCAGCATTCTAGTCCGAGGACTCAAAGAACTTGGCAACAAGTGAGGCATCTTGCCTGTTCAGCAAGCAGGACATTTAGGCAATCGCTTCACAGAAAGCCCTGAGTCCTCATAAAGGCATATGAAGCCTCTGAGCTGTCAGGAGTCAGATGCAGTGTCAGCCATCAAGACCATCTTCAAACTGGCTGTGGGATAGGAAAGGTGCAGGGCTGCCAAGTGGTCTGAAGCACAAGATAGGGCTAGGAGAGTTAGGATTCCAGATCTGAACTTGGAGCAAACTATATCACGACAACTTGCCACAAGATTGACTTATATTGTCTTACATTGGGAGGGATACATTTCCAAATTGAAATAGCTAGGGAAGTTAAAAGGTTGAAAGGTTGAGGTGCCTTTCCTTAAATCTGTGTTCAGTGGCGAAGAGAAATTACAATTTATCTTCCACTAAGCCATTTTATCAAGAGATATACCAGGCAGCTCCCTCCCGACCTCGTCACCTCTTCATGGCCACCAATAGCAATCAAATCTTGTTTTTGTACTTGATTTGCGCTGGCACAAGTCAGTAAAGGAAGAGAAGTAAAAGACGGTGTTATGCCATCTTTACTAACATCATCAGCATGTTAAAACCAGCCAGCATGTGGCCTCAGATAGCACACACTGGGAGGCCCTCTGTCATCCAGGGAAAACCCTGGAGAACTGATGATCAAACTGAAAGCTGTGCTCCCTCCAAGCCCTACATGTTGTCAATAATAGTTGTCAGGCATTCTGGGGAAAAGGCACTCACACTTCTCCTTGCCTTCTCAGAGGAAAAATGCACAATGTGTATCCTGCCTGGGGCCCTTCCCATGAGCTGTCATAGGGAGGCAGCAGCAATTCACCCAGTGACCACGATCTCAGTACCTGTTTCAGGGATCCCTTGGTCCTCAGGAGGATGAAGATGATGTAGAGAGGAATGCAGACCATGGAGGAGAGTGCCATCAGCCAGCCCAGCACGTAGCCCCAGGGTGGGTACACGTAAGAATTGTTGTACTTCAAGGGTGTGTACTTAATTAGGGAGAACAAGAAGACAGCCTGGGGAACACAGAACACAAACATAGCCAGGGCACAGGGAGTAGAGGAAGTCAGGCAGTCCAGCCCTGCACGTGCCAGCTAGGTGGCAATGAGTGTGCTGTTGTGCATGAGCTAGCATGGCCATTGCTCACTGCAACAAGCCAAAGCCTGATGTATGCTGACTGCATGCACAGTTTTCTCAGCCAAATCCAGGCTTCTCTGCAGGCTCCATGGAGGTTCAACCTAAGCAAAATTGGCAGCAGATTTGAGGGTCTGGGAACACAGAGACTGAAATTTAGTCATACTGAGGTTAGAAACTGTTGCTGTCCTTTTCAGAAGCATTTCAGAAGTACCAGGTACAGATTCGTCCATCTTGTGAGTCTCTAGCCACAGAACACTCAAATAATTTGTGCTGAATCAGGTTTAGTTTGAAAATTCCCCCAATATTTAATTCCTAGTGGACTCCAAGGACAGAGGAACAGAATTCTTGCGTAAACTGTAGCTATATCCTGTCTGTGTTCCCACTGATGACAAAAGAAACAATCCATAAGATCAGACGTGGAATCAGAATTTGCCACAGAAAACATGTAAATGTCAGTGAAGTAAAACTGGACATGAACTTGAAAGAGGCAGGAACTTATCTTTGAAGATTTTTTGTTGTTTTGTTTTGTTTTTTAATACAGTTGTCTGAAAAGTTTTCAAAGAGATTTAATAACACAGAAAGCAAATGGCCATAGAAAGATATTTATGAACAGAAAATGGGAGGTTGCAGGAACATGGACTGAAGCAAGTTTTTCACAACAGTGTAACACTCACCAGTCTTCTATTCAAAAGTAATTTGACCAAAGCTCTTCAGACTTTTAGGATACATTTTCCTTTGCCTTGTCAGTAAACAAGGCCTGTAAACAATGGCTTTTCAGGCTAAATTAATTTTCCAGGCAAAAGATGAGGCTTTACAAAGGAAAGAAGTTGACACCTCAGCTATGGATAAACTTGTACTTCTCCACAAGGAGCTTGATAAAATGACAGTAGCACCTTGAAGACAAATCAGCCTTTCCTACGAAGAATGTGGGGACCCAGAACAATCTGTTTTGTTGTCATAACTGCACACACTTACCAAGCACAGACCCGGGGTGAACACCAGCCAGCATATCTTGATCAAAGGCCATGGCCGATAACCAATCATGTCTTCAATGTTGTCGTAGAAGCGGTTGGCACCTTGGCCACCAGCCAGCACAGAGACAAAGTCAGAAGTGAGGATGTAAGATCATTGCTGTTTCCTTCAATCACAACTCATATCAGATCCCATATTTCTTTATCCTCAGTGTTTCCTCCTGGCAAAAAACATGGCTAGCCTAATAAGAGCATGTGACAGACTTTCCTGGTATCCAGAATGCTTACCTGTGGCTAAATACAGATGGAGGCTTTTAATTTCAGCCATAACTTTCCAGAAAGCTTGACATAAAATAAATAACCTGTCCCTCAGAGAGCAGCATCTGTAAGTCAGAGAATGCAGACCCTAGCTTGAGGGGTATTTGATTTACAGGTCAACAAGGGAAAGCTCTTGCAGATGGAGCACATGGGAATGTGCGAGCCCAGAGTGATGCAAGAAACAAAGAGAGCAGGGAACACCAAATAAAACCCTCTCTTTGTTACCAGCTCAACGCACCAAAGAGTTTATGTCAAGAATCCACACTGAATTGGGTGTTTCACCTGTCATGAAGAGCCTGCTTTCCACAGAATATTTAATTTTTGGCATAAAACCAAAACACCCGAAAATCCAAACTCTGCTAGAAAACAAGTCTTCTATCTGCAAGTATTGCTGTTCTGTTCAATATAAGTTAATCTGTGGATGCCTGATCTCTTCCTTCTCTCACTGTTCCCCGAAGTTGCATGACTGGCCCATTAAATTCAAGTCTAACTTCTGTACACACATCACAACACCATGGAAAGATCTGACCCTGTGTTCAAGAAATATTCAGAGGGTTCAAGTTAATGTCAGGGTTTAAAAATAAGTCAGCTTCTCTTACGTAGCCCATATTAGCCTGCACCCACCTGAACCCCATGATTCAACAGAGTGGGATACACCTCTAAAGAGCATCTAAAAATCATTCCACGGATCAGACCCTATCCACTGACTCTTCTCAAACCAAAGCATAAACTTGAAATGCATGCAGTGATATATAGAGAAGACAGCATAATGCAAGTGGAAATCAGCAGACCTTCTAGCTCTAGGATGTCTTCAAGGAATAAGATCCTCATAGATCATGGATCCTCATAAAAATGCACCCGTAAGAATGCACTAAGATCTTCCTAACTACTAGAGATACTAAATCAGACTTTCTCAGGTGAAATAGGGCAATATTGAACAAAAAGCTGGAGATAACTTGCCCATAGAAATGGTTACTGTATTTGCCTTATTGAAGTTTTATCATAATGCTTAGCTGATAAAGAATTCCTTCTTCTTTTAGGGTTGTTCATCCAATTGTGAACTCATTGCCAGAGTTCCTATCTCCAAATGAGCTGAGACCTTGTCTCCTTGCATCTTCATACCAGAAGGGTGGGCAAAATTTATCCTAGAGGACTTGCCACACTACCATGTGCTTAGTATTTAATGTGCTTTGTTGTGTTATCTTCTTCTGTCTTAGAACCAAGTCCCAAGATCTTTTTCCTTTGTGTGAATTCTACAAAAGCATATTAAGCATGTTTTTCTTTTCTGTAATTCTTTGTGTTATTTTCTGTATCCCATGACTAATATTTGCAGGAAAGCTCCCTTAAAACCAGCTTTTGAAGCATTTAGGAAAGAGGGATGGGGAGGAGCACGTTCTTTGAATACCTCATGGTTCCCATCTTGAGTTGGCAAGTTAACAAGTAGCTTCCAGCAAAAACAAGCTGCGCATATCAAGGGACAAGCAGCCTTGTGTAGGAGCCCAGCCTACATCAGAAAACAGAACCCTAAAACTTCCAAGCTACAAATCCCATGAGGCTTCAGATAATGTTTCTGAAAATATGTTGGGGATGAAGGGGAGATAATATAAAAATATGTTCTGCCACAAAGCCAAAATCTTCCATGAGGTAGGAAAAAAAGGAGAGTGAGATAAATGATACGGCTGCGGCATAGCGCAGTCTCTTACACCGTACAGTGTTTCCACAGAAACACACCATGATGTCAGATATACGATGGATAAATTAATTCACACTGACGGCTGAAGTCAATTTCACTGCAAATTTTGGATCTAAGATCTAGTGAGAGACGTAGTGAGTAAAGAAACACAAAGATGCCAGACCAAAAGAAAGACACAGTGCACGTCTATTCTCCAGGAAGGAAACAACACAAACCTTACAGTTAGTTACAGCGTGGGTCCACCTGTTCCCATCCCTATTCTCTGTAGTATTCCCATCAGGTCCTGTGTTTCCAGGACCACTGTGGCAAACAGTAGGGTGTTGTGGTGAAACACGATGGACACTGACACGAACAGCCTCAGAAAGTACATTAATGGGAGCTTTTACGTGTTCTGCTTTTCACAGGATATGGAAAAGTAATCAAGCTAAAGAAATCATCAATTCAATCACTCAGCGTTGGCTTTTTGTGCAACTTGGAAGCTAGAGGATTTGTGCAGTCCCCATTCCTTCTCAGAAGATTAGAAGCAGCTTATAACAACTGCAAGTAATGAAAGGGACAAAGATTTTTCTTTTCTTCCCCACCCAGAAACAGTGTGTTTCACAGATGAAGTACATAGTCCAGGAAATATTTCTCAATATGTCCTGGTTTCAGCTGAGATAGAGTTAATTTTCTTCCTAGTGGTAGGTATAGTGCTGTGTTTTGGATTCTGGACGAGAATAACGGTAATGTGCTGATGTTCTGATTGTCACTGTGAAGTGCTGCACAGAGCCTAGGACATGTGTTCTTCTGGTGCTGCCCTGCCAGTGAGGGGGGAGAAGCAGATGGGAGGGTGCAGAACCAGGACAGCTGATGCAGACTGGCCACCGCTGCACCATGTGGTGTCATGTTGAACAACAAAATGGAGAAGAGTTGGCTGGGAGGACAGCTGCTGCTCAGGGAATGGGTTGCACATCAGTCAGTTGGTGGTGAGAATTGAACTGTGCATCACTTTTTTTGTATATTCTTATTGTTATTAATTTTCTCCTATTTTTCTGTCTGATTAAACTGCCTTTATCTCAGCCTACAAGTTCTATATTTTTCCATTTCTGTCCCATATCCCCCGAGTGAAGGGAGAGGGTGATCAAACAGCTGAATGGTGCTGGGTTGTCTGCCGATTTAAATCACAATACAGTACATCCTGTTTGAACTGTTAGTGTAGAGCCTATGACAAAACTCTCTCTTTTAAATCTTTTCTCCCAAGCTGCATTTATTTGCATTCATCTGTACTGAATTTCATCCACAGGAAGTCAGTACATGATGACCTTGGTGCCACGCCACAGCTCTGAGCTTGTGTCTGCTCTCTTGCTGTCCCAAACCTGCAGTGCCCACACCTGTGCCAAAACCATGAAAATGCTGGCAGGACATTTGCTGGGGCACTGTAGGAACTGTGTGCCATTTGGGTAGCAGCTGCTTTTAAAGAGCCTTTGCAATCCATAAATAACAATGTGAGGTTGCCTGTAGCAGGGGCATCCAAGAGGATAAAGCAAACTCAGCTAGGGCAGCCTGATGGGCAGGATCCAGCCAGGAGGAACCCGCTGCTGCTGCTGGTAGACACACTGCATGTGAGCAAGAGAGGAGGATTTATACCAGCTCAACACAGATTCACCCTGCAGCCACCCACAGGTGCCTGCTGGCATCAGTTTGCTTTAGCTTTGTAAACAGTTCCAAGGGCTTCAGCCCCAGCTCTCATGCAGCGATGGAGGCATGTGCTTTCTCCTGCAACAGCTTATCATAATATGCATGCTGTGACTGCCTGAAAAACGAAAACATCACTCCCATACCATGTTTCTGTGGCATCATGCTGCAACCCGAGTGCACAAGAAGAGTACCCACTTATACGAGGGCTGTGTCGCCAAAAATGGAAGGGACACAGGTGGGGGAAGAAACCAAGTCACCTCTGTCCCTCCCTGCAGCAAACAGGATTGGTAGGTGGGATGCTGTGAGGTCCTTGTGCAGGCAGAGAGCAGTAAGTGAGGAAAGCCTTAGATCTGAGCAAGAGCATCTGCCTGTCAGCAGAGGGAGGCTGCCAAGTGGTGGGCGGCTGGCGTATGTGCTGGGAGAGGGGAAACTCAGAGCGTGTATTTGTGTTAGCAAAAACGTTGTAATTCTTCACAGTGTAAGCAAGAGGCTTGGTCCTGCCAATTCTGAGGCTGGGAAAAAAGCAGTAGTTGGCACTAGGCACATCTTTTCTACTAAGATGGCCTGTCTCAGCCTACTGTCTGCATTTCAGCCCAGAATCAGACCCATGGAATGGCTACTTGCCACAAGGAGCAGGGCAGAAGGAGGGAAGAATGGGCAAACTGTAATGTAAATTTAATGTAGCTCAGGGTGGTGATAGCGAAGCCCTGTTATGCATGGATGGAAATCTCCTTCTCCTTAGAAATCTCACAGGGAACTTACAGAAGTTGATTAAATGCAAATCTGGCCAAGGTCTGGCACTGCAAGCTCTCAGTTGAGTTTCCCTCCCAGGATATCTCTCTAGAATAAATCTCTCCTACAGACACACTTTTCTTGCATCCCTGGAAGGTTAAACAGAAGCAGCAGAACCTGCTCCTATTTCAGTGAGAGAGAAGTCTTTCCAGACCAGGAATTGGTTCGATTTGTTTGAGTGTTTGGAGAATATGACATGAGAACATCTTTATCAGCAAGTGCACTACAGCCGTGGCAAACTCCGTAAAACCACACATACCAAAGAAAGCAAATGTGGAGTGACTGTTCTCCTATCTCTTCTGAAGTAAGATCTGTGGGGCAGAAAAAGGAACTGGCAGGTGGCAGGTTCAAAACAAGCAAAAGATTGTGATACCTCATACCACAACAGACCGAGCTGTGGAACTACTTGCTGTAGGGTTTTTTTGGCTGATAAATGCTTACATGAGCCAACTACAAAAAAAAAAAAAAAAAAAAAATACAGAAGATAAATAGGAAGATTTTACTTTCAGCTCTGGAAATCCTTGACTTACAAGTTTTTAGAAGTTGGAAGAATATTCCCAGGAAATATCATTGCCAACTTACTATACTCCCCCTGTACTCCTCCCTAAACATCCAATGTTAGCTATCAAAAAAATAAAAAGATATGAATGATGCTCATGCCTGCAGTGTTTTCCTTAGTTTGATCAGGGCACAATACCTGATGCAGCAAGGAGCCAGTGGGTGCTGTTTTTAAGGATGCTGTCAGTTTGGTCTCATCTATATGACTTTATGCTATCCTTGAAGATGCTGGACTGCCATATCAAGAAGCATGTGGATGTGGCAATGAGGGACGTGGGTTAGAGAGCATGGTGATGATAGGCTGATGGTTGGACTAGATGACCTTGGAGGTCTTTTCCAACCTTAATGATTCTATGATTCTATTATGCCAAGGACAGGAAGCCTCTGCTCCATAACACACAAAACTAACTCCTCCTGGAAACCACCAGCCTCAGTATGTACTTCAGTGAGGGGGACTGCAGCCTGTTGGGCTCATGCACTGCTCAGCAGGGCAGAGACCTTCCTGGATACCACAGGATTTTCTGCTTACTGCACACCAACAAGTGACTGGTTTCCTTCTGGTAGTTCACTGAGCTCAGCCTAATTCTGCTCCTGCATGGTTTGGTTACAGTCCTCACTGAGTGCCAAGGCAGTCCCATTCATTTCTTTTGGGACTGCCATCACAGCCCGTGAAAAATATAAAGTATGCATCATCACAGAAGTGGCACGCAGCAAGTCTGTATTCCAGCACTTTGTGTGAAACAAACTGGCAGGATTAAACCAGAGGTACAGGGTACAGACTGAAACAGAGTCTGATGAACAGCAGTCACTCCTCCGTAGCTGGTTTTCTAATCCATAGGATGAATGGAAAGAGCAGCAAGGTAACACAAGATAAGAAAGCTTCAGAGATGGAAAAGTCATTTCTACTCCAAATGTAGAGCAGTTAAAAAATGTTGTGAGGAAACACACTGGAAACCAGACAAGAAAGAGGGTAATTACAGCATTTTCTTGCTTCCTAAGGGAGTGGTGAATCTTCTCCATCCACTTCCATTTTCCCAGCCCCAGCCTTGAGAAGCAGCAGCACAGGTTTTTGTCCTCTACTTACCGTAAACCCATCCTACACAGATGACTTCAAAAATGGCCAGGAATAGCAGGCATGTGCCACTAGCAGCATAGTAATCAAAGAGCTGGAAGATGTACATCCCACCCTGTAACAGAGGTAGAGAAAAGGGAGTCATAGCAGGTTTCCATGTCCACAGGAGCACTTTATTATTGGTTTGGTTTTGTTTGTTAATCACCTAGCAAGTTTCCAGCATTACTTCAAAGCACTATGACAGTGAAAATCTCTGCATCTAAGAAATGGGGATCCTGATTGCCAGGATATTCAGATGATACCTTATTTTGCCTGCATCCATGTTTACATATTTCTCAAGGTCCATACCCCATGATGGCAGGCACATCACTTCCTGCTGCCCCTATCTCTTGGGTTGAGCCCTGTCTACTTGCCATCAGCTAGCTCTAGAATTCAGTCGCCTCATATTTCCATGTGTGTTTTCCAAAGAGAAAGCCATGCCAACAGAAGTCAAGCAGATGCTTTCCAAGGGTGCTGAAGGACTCTATCCACTGACAGAGTAGTAGAATCCCTTTATCCCACCACATATAAGGTGGTGTACTGCAACAATGGGTGTAGATGCCTCCACACGAGGGGCATACCAAATCCATGGAATCCCTGAGTTCAGTTTCTCACAGTTGAAGCTCTCTTGATCACATGCCTGGCATTGCATCAACACAACTCTGCTGCTTCTGGTCCAGAGACAACAGGCTCTCCCTTGGCTGAAGCAAGATGATGCTGCACTCATTACCCCATCCTGCCCTCCTGCCACCCTGCTTCTCATGCAAAACAACCAGCAAGTGATCACTGCCCTTAGAACAGCTTCTGAATATGCAGTTCAGCTTGCTTGAGCAAGGTGGTATTTGCATAAGGCAGCCTTATTGAGCTGCAGGGCTGTCTCTGTGGCTCCATAACAGGTGCAGGAGCATCACACCATCAGCGACAGTGGCTGAGAGACAGCTGCTAATGCACTGAAAATAAAGGATAAACAAAAGCATCAAAGACAAGCCTGTTGCCTCTAAGTGCTCCTCCAGAGCAGTCATGCAGGATTTCTGGTGTCTGGTTGTAGCCCAGCTCCACCTCTCTTACCTCAGTGACCAGCAGTAAGCCCAGCAGGTAGCACATCACCGCAATGGCCAGGATCAGCAGCTCCCGACGTCCCTTCTTTCGAAACACTCCCGGGAACATGTCAATAAGAGCTGTCACCATGCTTTCCACACAGACAAACTGTAGGAGAATATAGGTTACAAAGCCTAATGTCTCCCCTTCCCTGAGAACATGCTCACTGTCCTTTTCTCCTCAAGACTTGGAGACTTCTCCCAAGACAGCTAGGCCAGTGTGAAGGAGAACAATCAACAAGGTAAGGAAAGAGGGGAGTTTGATTCAGGGAACAAAGAGAAGTGGAGGTTCAAAGGTTTAGGTGCTACGAAGTAGAGTCTGAACAGAATGCCCTGCTTGGCAGCCAGACCAGGACACCCCCTCTCCCCTTGAGCCTGCATACCAGGGTTTCACACTGCTCTGCTGGGTTTTCCTCCTGGAGGGTAAGAGGTGGATGCAAGACCATTCCCCATATGGAGATGTGCTGGGACACCCTCGCATACATGTGAAGATAAAGATGCCAAACAGAGATGCCACCACATATACCCACTGGCCTCTCTTCAGCCCTGGCTGTGAGTATCTGTGGTGTGAAAGAGCTGTGGACAGTGTGGAGAATGTATTTGAGGTACCAGCAAAACATATAACCACCTAATCCTTTCCCACAGGCATGAAGACGTGCGCAGAGTGGCAGCAGACACTTAGGAGTTGGAGAAGGAGGGTTAGCTTGCTGTACCTGGCTGTCCAGTCCCAAGAAGATCAGCATGAGGAAAAAGAGGCAGGACCAAAGCTGAGACACGGGCATCATTGTTACTGCTGTTGGGTATGCTATGAAAGCCAGACCAGGACCTGCCAACAAACAGCAGCATAACCACATCTGAAAGCACTGGCCCTGCAGACCTCACTGCAGACAGCACAGTGACAGAGGATGTAGATAACATCTACATCCTTGGCCCTGCACGTGCCAGCTAGGTGGCAATGAGTGTGCTGTTGTGCATGAGCTAGTATGGCCATTGCTCACTGCAACAAGCCAGAGCCTGATGTATGCTGACTGCATGCACAGTTTTCTCAGCCAAGTCCAGGCGTCTCTGCAGGCTCCATGGGGGTTCAACCTAAGCAAAATTGGCAGCAGATTTGAGGGTCTGGGAACACAGAGACTGAAATTTAGTCATGTTGAAGTTAGAAACTGTTGCTGTCCTTTTCAGAAGCATTTCAGAAGTACCAGGTACAGACTCGTCCATCCTGGGGGTCTCTAGCCACAGAACACTCAAATAATTTGGGCTGAATCAGATTTAGTTTGAAAATTCCCCCAATATTCAATTCCTAGTAGACTCCAAGGACAGAGGAACAGAATTCTTGTGTAAACTGTAGATAACATCTTGGGCTTCACCTCAGAAAAGCCCCCTTCCCCAGCCTCCTTGGGCTCAAAGTCTGCTGAAAAAACCTACCTGATTCAGCCACTTCCGCAATGGGTACACCCTGCTTTTGAGCCATGAAACCCAGCACAGAGAAAATGGCAAAGCCAGCAACAAAGCTGGTGGCACTGTTCAGGAAGCAGAGCATAATGCAGTCCCTGCAGGAGGAGATGAGAGAGCACACTGTTTCCCTTTGCGCAGCAGGCCCACTTAGGGTCACTTCTGTACTCAGCTTCCCCAAGCACTGAGGAGTGTCAATACTGCTCCTCAGCTCCCTCCAAAGTAACCATCAATTGCTATGGAGAAGTGCAGGTATGCAGTGTATTTGGGCTGGAGAGCTATCTAGAGCCATGCCAACAGTGCAAGGCACATAAGACACTAGAGGAAAGCATCAATACACTGCTCCATGAGTGACAGACACATTGTGGAGTGCCGTGGGAAAAGTATTAATTGCCTGGCCAGCAGCCACAGCAGCACCTCTTTGAGAAGGGCAGAAGAGATGACTGATGTCTCCAGAGCACTGTAAAATTTTCCCATCTGCGGTGGAGCAATACTGGAAGTAATAACAGAGCCCCATCTCCACAGGACTTTGAGGAATGTGCCAGAAACGGTCTTGATGTCTTTACTGAGCTTCATGTCAGGCCATGGAGAAAATAGAGCTGTAATTCAAGGGCAAGGAAGAGGCCAGATAGACTTGATTAATCTCCTTGAGAGGATCAAAATGCCACTGGCAATACATTACCCTGCTGTTAGTGAAGAACTTGAGACAGGGGGCCCAGCCATCATCATCTTTGTACCATTTCCCCTACCTAGCAAGTGACAGTAGAGATAGCTGTGTAGCCCCTTCTCACTCACCCCATCAAAACAGCCTGTGGTATCCCCATACTGGCTGGGCATACTCCATATCCACTCCTTTTCTTCCAGTCCCTCCAATTCCAAGCTGACTCATGCAGGAGAGGGCTGGTAAAGCACTTCTCTTGGAGCTCCTGCATTGCCCTAGCCAATCTCAATCCCTATGCTGAGTCCATCCCAAACTATGAACCTGTCCTTATTCAAAATAGCATTGCCCAAAGGTCTATCTTCATCAGGCACAGCCCTGTGCAATTTGTCTCTGAGCAAATTTCCAGGAAGATCAAGGCACCTAGGCTTCTCTTACCTGTAGCAGTTGTTGGTGTATTTATTGTAGCTGCCCAGAGCTGTCAGGCATCCCTGGCATATGGCATATGAGAAGAGAATCTGTGTGCCTGCATCCATCCAGACCTGGAATAGAGAATGTCAGTGGTCTCCAGACCTGGTGACAAAATAAACAAGTGGTTGTGCCCTGCCTGGCAAACACCCCTCCATCAGAGCTGAACAAACTGTATGGGATAGGGGGACACAATGGATGCAGAAACTGGAATACATCTCTGGGAAACTGAACTATCAGATGAAAAGACCTCTAGGAAAATGTTCTTATGGGGTCTGTGTTTGCACATCAGAGTGACACAAGGGCATTGGCCAGTGCTGAGTGGGCTCCTTCCCCTCTGCTCCATCCCTCTTCCCCAAGAAGGTTTTCAGGCCTTGGTCTCCCAAAGTGCTGCAGGGCAAAATCCAGCACTGCTCCCACTCCCTGTCACAGATTCAGGGTGACAGGCAGGAGGGAACACAGACCTCTTTCTGTCTGTCTGTACACTCCCCCTCATTCTCTTTTTCCTCTAAGCAGCAGCAAACAGCCAGGCAGCTACAATTTGACAGCCTGCAGACAACCCCAGCCTGGGCAGTGCTGTTGAGATCCACAGCAGTGTGTGGCATGGGTACACACACAGATCCAGCTTTGCACCCAAGCTTTGCACTCTCTCAAATCAATAGCAGAATTCCTCACTCCTGCTATGCTGCCTTGCTGCAGCCTGGAAAGACCACGTTGGCTTTGTTTAGGCTTCTAAAGGTCAGGAGGCTTTCGGTGAATAAGCTCTGGCCATGAATAAAATGCACTCAGCCTCCATTGCCTCCCTGTTATTTATTTCAATATTAAAATGCCATTTATGTTCAGCTGGCTCTTGTGTTTAGCGCACCACAGATTTTGTATTGACAACACGTAATTGCATCTGAAAGCCATTTGGGGGAAGATAGTGTGTTTGGCAGCTGGTTTGGGAGCAGTTGGGGCTGCGGCCATCTGGGAAGATGCGGGAGGTAAGCTGAGGCTGTGGGCTAAGCATATTGCTTGGCTGCCTCCACAGAAAGATTTAGCAGCAGAATAATTAGCAGCAATGTCATTTAAATACCCTCCTTGGGGCTGGGGAGCTGCATTAACACCCTGGAGAAATGGTGCATGCAGCCTGCGTGCACTGCTGAACCCTCCTGGAAAGGAAAACGACCTGCTGTGATGGAGAGATGTTGGGGTCTTTGGGTTGGGGTCCCAAGTTCTGCCCATCTGGATGGGGGAAGAGACCTGGCTGCATGTTGGGACATTCACTGATGCCATGTGGTTGGTCCCAGGCAAACAAAGCTCTAAGCAGGCCTGAAGAAATGGAAAGTCGTAGATTGCTTCCCCCCCACCTTTCCTTAATTATTTGTATTTAAGACCCAGCAAAACCATCTGCTGCATGCTGAATATTTCATGCACTCCTCTGATTTTGCTGAGCCCATGAGTAGCAGTGACCTAATATGCCCATATGCTGCAGATGTGAGCAGAGAATCTGCACAATGTGGGGGCCAGGCCCTGCTCAACCTGTAATGAGCTTCTCCCAGTCTGAAGGCCTCCCCTGAGAACAGAAAGCCAGAACCTCATCTGCCCCCACTCACCTGCGGGTCTGCTAGCCTGGAGACATCTGGCTTCAGGTAGAAGACAATCCCCTCAGCGGCACCCGGCAGTGTGACTCCCCGCACCAGCAGGATGACCAGCATCACGTATGGGAAGGTGGCAGTGAAGTACACGACCTGCAGGGAAACCAGACAAGGTCAGCAGGGAGTGTGGGTGTTATTTTGTCCCACCTGTAGCCCCCACGCAGCAGATGTCCCTGGACCTTCTCTCTGGCCACAGCAGCTACTGCTGATGTGGATGTGGGGGGGGGGGGGGGAATGTGTGGGATGGGGAAGGGATTAATCAAGGCTACATCTCAGCAGTGGTTTTGTTAATCTAGGCTCTGCTCCTCACACAAGGTTTTGTCACTGGTTGCTCTTGCTATTTTCTCTTTCCAGTCATCTTCATTTCCCTGCTCTCAAGCTGTTCTCTTCATCTTTCCAGAGCTGCAAAAGAAACCTACGTCTCTTCCTGTCACTGAGTTTTAATGAGGAGTTATTAAAATTGTCCCATTCCCAGCAAGGGGTTTCCAAATTAAACAGCAACTTTTGCTGCCCAATTTGACACTGCATTTCCAGGGGTGCTCGTGTGACTCCCTCATCCCTCCAATGCCTCTGTGCACATGGGTAAAAAATGGGGACACCTGGAGCCTAGAAGTCTGTCAAGAAAACATATGCCATTGTTTCCGTAAAGCTTTCTTTTCACATCTCCCTGCGTGCTATGTAAACAAATATTACAGTACAATTAATCATCCCTGATCTACTGCCCAATATAAACTTCTAGTTACTGTTGTTTGCAAAATATCCATGAGCAATCTGCAACTTCTTAACATTTATTCACTACTACAATTCATCCAAGTAAAATTAAAGCTTGTTTACTGTATGGATTCAAAGTGAGGGGTCAAAAATGAAGATGTTGCTGCCTAGTGATAATTGGTCAAATCAGTCGCGGTACTCAGCACTTCTGCTGCTCCCTGACTGAAAGAGAACAGGAGCATTTTTGGCACAAGAATGAAAATATACCTTTAGAAATCACTTCTGGGGAACATCTGCACAGATCAGCTGATTGCATCAGGAAAGGAAAGATTGAAAGTGTGCAAGAGTGGGCAAAATGAATAAAAGAAAAAGGCTTTCAATGAAAATGGTTCTTCATGGGATTATTTGAAATTATTTTCCTGAGGTTACTATTGTTTCTTTAAGGTTAGACTCCTTAAATGACAGAAGCGTAAGCACAAGAGTCTGGAAGGGCTATCTGATTGGTGCAGCCCTTCAGTCAAGCATAGCATTTGTTTACTCTGCAATGGGTAAACAAAATTATGCACATACCCAGAGTTTCTGGGACCTTCCTACTGCTTCTCCTAACGTGTATTCAGGGTTGAAAAAGAAAGGAACTGAGTTTTGTGATGGTGTTCCTGTAAATCTCAATGTAACTACCTGCAGAGCAGACTACTGGTCTGTCTGGCTTGTGGACTGGGACAAGAAAACTCACCGTGTTGCTCACCTGGACCATACACTTGACTAGGAAAAAGTAGGTCCTATATCCTAAGCCTTGCAATGGGAAAATTTTCTGTGGTTCCAGGAAAACCATGACAGCTACTGCCTGCACTCGCTGAACTCTCACTTTCTGGGTTGACGTTGCCAAACCCAACTTGATCCCAGATTAAGTGAACTTCTTCAGCCTTCTCTCACAAGGCAAACTCCCTGCATCTGAGCAGCACTGAGCAAAGAAAAGGCTTGGTGGGAAGAGGGCTGAGAATTGATGGGAACCTGCAACAACTCGATTGCACTTCCATGTAGACACAGACTCATAAGATCAGAATGATAACTCTCGTGAAGGTGGCACTGTGTTAACAAAACAGCTTACATGGAGCATTAGAGATTGACAATTTAAAAGCCCCTCTCCCACAAGATGTGGAATCATGCTCTCCCTCCTTGAGAAGTGGTGAAAGACAGGTAGGTCAGCACCAGCAAGAGGCTCTGGAGAGCAGAGCAAGCTCTTGTCCTGTTAAAACAGCAGCCCATTAAAATGTAGTTTTAAGGTCAGAAGTGGGATTTGACACTGAAACAAAGATCTGCAGTTCTACAGGAACATTTGCCAATATTAGGGATACTTATTTGGAAGAAGGCTATTGCAAAAAATTGGCTCCTCTCTTTGTTGCTGGGACATCCGCTGAATGCCCTTATGTTGATAACCTACCCATCTCATCACAGCCCCAGGGAGGAAGGATGCCCTGACCAAGTCAAGGCTATAGCAGAGTCCCTGACACCCACCCCGAGGCACACCACATTCATCCATCCCAGAAGGATATTCAGTCTACCTGACCTATGGGAACTGGAGCAATGGCTTCAGCCTCAAAAGCAGAATGCACAAAGTGACCTGCTGAGCCAAAGAGCCAGAGAGAGTACAAAAGGGAGCCCAAAGGAAAGCACTAAGACATCTCTCCCACTCCAACTATTTTGCGGGATAAAAAAGCAGGAGAAATTAGTGATCTGTTTGCTGAGACAGTTGCAGGCAGAAGCTTCTCTATTTTGCTTAACTGTTTAATTACTGCCAGGGATAGAAAGCTTGGTACTGAAGAGGATCTAGCTAAAAACATAAAGAAGTCACACTGAGACAACACACTGATGAGTGGGTGGTTCCCAACGACATTTGTGGAGTATTCATCAGCCATTGTGGGTCATCTGCAAGGACAAAGGTGACCTATGATTTCCATCAGTTCCCAGCTCTTCCACTGCTTTTCCCTCCCCGTTTTTCATCCTTCCTTTTACGGGTCAAATACAACCAATGTAAATCAATATGAACCCACCAGATTTTAGGTTTGACTTTGGTGCTGTGTGTCTCCAGTCTCTACTTCATGAAAAAGTAAGAGATTGGGAAAGAAATGTAACATGGGTACAAGGAGGATTATGGATGAGGAGGACCATCTCTGTTCCTACTTTTCCTGTGGACTTGACACCTTTCCAGATGCAGAAGTAGCAGATGATCCACGCCAGCAGGAGACACAGAGCCAGCTCCCAGCGCACAGTGCCCAGTTTGTGAATACCATCCGTTAGTCCCAGGACTCTCTTCCTGTCGGCATCCAGGGACAGGGAGATAAGCATTAACACCTCAGATCCCATTAATTCAAATACACCTTTGACATTTTACCCCATGAAAAGACTAAACAGATCTATCTAGGCTCCCAGATGAGTGAATTACCACAGCATTGCCAAGGGCTTGCTTCTCTGTTATTCCTGTGGATGCTGCTCCACTGTGCCCCACAGCTAGCCCAAGCCCTCCAACCCTCCCAGCCCACTGCAGTGTGCTCACCAGAGCCACACAGAATGAAATCATCACGTACACCTCACTGATCCATCACCCTGACAGCTGCTAGGTAGACTCTTCTCCATCCAAAGCAAGCTACTAATGTCATTGTCAACCCATGGCCACTTCTTTCCTCTCACCTCCCCATACACTATGGACACCCTGCACATAAGTTAAAATGATCTCTGTGTTTCCCATCTGCTTTCTTCAGCCTCGTTCTCCGGATACTCACCATCACCAAGATGGACAACAGGAGAGCTCAGCCCTGCAGCTCATGCAGTCCTAGCAGCCCAGACCCACACTTCGGATTCCTATGCACTCCTTCCTCCAAATCAAACCTCTTGTGGCTCCCTTTGCATTGCAGCTTGTGCAAAAACCCCAAACAACTATTTCTGAGAGGTAGCAACCCACAGATGTAGAGAACAGGGCAGGAAAGAGAGTCTGCAGACTTTTTCTGCATCCATACCTCATATTCTCTTTGCACTTTGGTTGTTGCAAGGGACAACCTCACTCTCCTCTCAGGGGCACTTGAATAGCTATAGAAACAGCATGGTTCTTGCAGCCATTTCAAACTCTTTGCGCTGCAGTGAGAAGCCTCTCTAAGATGCTGGCCTGATGAAAAACCCCTCTTTCATAGGTGATTCATTGCCTCCAGACCCATAGCCAAACCTTCCTCAGTGCCTGTCTGCTGCCTCACCTATCTGCCTCAGATGTCTGCTCACGTACAAAGACAGGGCAGCCAGATAGACCTCTTCCTTTGGCAAGATGTGTTCAGAAGAAGTGAAATGGCAGTTTTACCCTTTCTATTTCACTGTAGAGGACTGATCAGTCTGCCCCCTGGCCTCTTCTTACAAAGAACACCTGGCTTACAGAAAGTCCTCATTTCTTTTGGTACTTCTTTTTTGCCCTGACATCTCAGTGCCAGAACATGTGCATGTGTGCACACGAGCTCTCTAGGCTGGCATGCTACTGCAAGCAGCCTTCAGGGTGCATTTAGTTCTCCTGGAATCCACGATGATCTCCTTGGCAGCTCTGTGCACTGTGCTCCCCAAGTCTGACATGCCCCTGTTTCTGACACGTGGCACCTTACTTGGTCTTATGGAATCCCTCCCACTCCAGCATATCTCCTGGATGAGAGAGGAGCCTGAACGGAAGAAAGGTGATCACGTACTCCCAAAACTCAACCACTGGAGAGGTGGTGTTTGCAGGCACAGTTCTGTTGTCCCAGTTGGAGGTATTCAGAAAGTCCACACAGAGATCTAGCAAAAGAAAAGGAAGTCAATGAGCCAGAGAAATTTTCCAAGACTCCTCCATGAGGGATGCTCCTTCCCCACTGTTCCCTAGCCTTCATGCTGACTGTACACAGACTCTTCACCCTGTGCTATAAAACATCTCATTAAACTTTTGTATCTCATTAAGCATCTCACTGAAGCCTGGCTCTCCCCAGCTATGAATTCCAGTCCAAGAGTAGGCAGAGAGCTTGGGTAAGGAGAGGGGGAAGGGGAGAGCTTCTCTGCCAAATAGAAACCACATGACTGCAAAATGTAGATTACTGTGAAGAAGCCACCACAGGTAGCCAAAAATAAAAAAGAAAAATTTAAAAGATGGAAAATCCCATTCTCCTCACACTCCACACATCATCTGCTATCCACACATATATGCCTATATTCTCAAACGCCACAACTGCTTTCATGTTCCACTATACCATCCCCAACTCTGTCACACAGTGTAAAACTGCTAAAAATGGAGGAGATGCCATGCATCCAAGAAATGCACTTCATCACACATTTGGCAAGCAAAAGATAGTCCACAAGAAAACAGAGGAATGCCAACTCTGGCTGGGAAGCTTCAGCACATGAAGAGAACATCTGTGGTTTTCCCAACAAAACAAACAAACAAACACCCCCCCCCCTCCAAAAAAAAAAAGAAAAAAAGCATGTTGGGGGAGCTAAAGGAATCAGATCCACTCTTTACAAAGATGCTTACCTCTGCTGGGATGTAGGGGCAGAGGAAGCTGTGAGTAAATAGCCCATAGGGCAGGGAAATTTAACACATCAAAGGAATGATTCACCACAAAATAAATAAATAAATAAAGGGCCTTAGCTGCTGCTGAAGCCCTTTCCAGCCTGGCTTTGAACTGAAAGCAAAACAACCTGTTCAATATGGTAAAAAAGAATAATAATAATTAAAATTAAAAAAAAAAAAAAGCAAAAGCATGCCAAGCCTCATCAGATTCATGAAAGTTACCTCATATCTAATTCCACTTCCAGGGAACAGCCCAAGTGCCTTAAATAAAATGAAAGCCTAGTCTTTACTGCTGGGCATGGTGTTGTGATCTGCAGGCATGAGGAATTGAGATCCCTGGCCAAGACAATGAAATTAGACCAGAAGAAGAAGGCTTTAAGAGTTTTGTGTTCCTGGGTCCTGCACTGGGAGACTCATACTGGCAAATCCTCCTATACAGGTTTGGGCTGATTTAGCCAAAAGTTGAGTGTGCAAAAGAAAACAGCTGAGCAGCTACCGCTCCAGAAGCTCAGAAGGAGCCAAGTAGCAAAAGGGAATTGTAAAATAAATCATTGTGCCAGAGCTAATGAAAAGCTCTTGCCTTGTGAGGGACACTCCAAATTGGCTTGAAATCTCTTCTCAACCCACATATCCCATTTTCCAGAAAACATGGATTGTTCAGTGAAATCTCAACAATGAAAGTATCTCCATGCAGAAATAGTCTTACTGTCCCCTACTACTAAGTATAAAGCCAGACCACTCACTCACTCTTCCTGGCCTTTTGTCCATGGTGAATGAAGACCACTGCCTTCACAGGAATCCCACAGACCACAGAGCACCTCATGGGAGCAACCCCTCTGGACAGTACTCTGTGAAACCCACAGTACAACTACAAAATAATGTCAGAAGCCAAGACATTCATCTACAGTAAAAATATTTTTAGACAAGTGAAAAAGCATTTTCTACAAAATCCAAATAATTTCTGGGAATTGGGAAGGGGGAAAAGAAATCTATGAATCTGTGACTGCATGAATCTATTTGAAAACTGAGACTCCATCTCCTACCTTTCCTCCAACCAGAAGCCAACCAGAGGAAGGTGTACCTGAGTTCCAAGGGTTATTGCAGCTGGCCCATGGTAGTACGGTGGTGAATGAACTGAACAAGTAGAAGAGTGCCCAGGACAGTATAATGATATAGTAGATGTTTAGATAGGTCTCAATGACTTGCGAGGAATATCCAATTCCTGGGAAGAAAAACAAAGCCTCTGAGAAGGCCGTCAGATGTCAAATGTCTAAATTCATCCCCCATCCCCTCATCAAAACCAAAAAATGGCATAGTGCATGCTATAGTAAGCAGAGTGTAACACCAAGCATAGGTCACTAGAGAATAGAGTAAGAGCTACCTCTAGAAAAGAGTAGGGATTTTATGAAGACAAGAAATGTTGCTGGTATCTCTAGACAGCTATATGGTGGAACAGAGGGAGAAAACCTTTCACTGATGAGAAAATATTTTTCTGATACTAGCGCTGTTATATTACACTGCCTCGCCTTCAGGAAAACAAGACGTATAGCCTTGAAAGAAAAGAAATATAGGTGAGTTTATTTCTTCTGGAAAGACTTGGGCAAGAAGAATTCTCACTGGTGATGTACACCAATCATAAAATATGGTGATGGGACAAAAGACCATATATAGGAGACGAGCTCTACCTTTGGGTCTTTGGGCTCATCACTCACTGAGACACCAGAAAAGTCATTGGGTCAAAAAGCCTAAATTCATCTGCTGAAAACTGGCTGTCAGCACCCTTACAGATACCATTGCTGTCTGCCTCCAGGCCATGTGCTGGTATTTAATTCGCCTGAATATAGGCTTCTCTTTCCTTGGGCACTGGTAAGGTTGCACTATAAGTACTGTGCTCAGTTTTGGGCCCCTCACTACAAGAAAGACATTGAGGCCCTGGAATGTGTCCAGAGAAAGGCAACAAAGATGTGAAGGGTTTGGAGCACAGGTCTTGTGGGGCTGGCTGAGGGAACTGAGATTGTTCAGTCTGGAGAAGAGGAGGCTCAGAGAAGACCTTATCATACACTGAAAGGAGGTTGCAGAGATGTGAGGGTCAACTTCTTTTCCCAAGTAACAGTGATAGAATCAGAAGGAATGGCCTCAAGTTGCACCAGCAGAGTTGGATATTAGGAAACATTCCTTCTCAGAAAGCGCAATGACACACTGGCACAGGCTGCTCAGGGTGGGGGTGGAGTCACTGCCCCGGAGGCATTCAAGAACCATGTGGATGTGGCACTGTGGGACATATTTAGTGGTATGGTGCTGTTGGGCTGACATTTGGACTTAACAATCTTAGTAGTCTTTTTCAACCATTATGATTCTATGAGTCTCTGCCCAGAAAATGAGTGTAATAGACTCTCCTCTGGGCAGAAGAATTGTGGAAGTTAAATTCATTAACATCTTAAAGCCATTTAGCAATCTTCTTCCATGAGCTCAGGAGTCCTGGTTCTTATACCTGTACCTTAGTTCCAGCCCAGCTCCAGGCTGTCAGTGTGGTGGCTGCAGCACAAGAACCCCAGTATGCAGGACATCAGCCTCATTTTCTCTTCAGCATTTGTCCCAGCTTGCATGGAGGTTTTTGTCTGTCAACACATACCCTTTTTCCCAGCACCACTCACTTTTAGTCACCTACAGCAATCACCCGCACACACAGCAGGCACCAGGAGAGAAAACAGGGCTAGGAGAGAAAACAGGGCTGCGAGAGAAAGGAAGGGAGGGGGAATGAGGAGAGGAGAGGAGAGGAAATGTGGAAGAGAGAGAAAGAAAGAGAGGGAAAGAGAAGCAGAATAATGCTTCCAAAAGAGGTTCTGAGTCACTAATTTTTAGAAAGTGCTGCCAGCAGTTCCTGTAAATTGACTCACCTTCAAAGATGGGACAGATCTTCCTCCAGGCAGTGACCCCTCCTTGGCTGGTGTACTGCCCCAGTGCTGTCTCCAGAAGGAACAGTGGGATCCCACAGGTGAAGAGAAAGATGAGGTAGGGGATGAGGAATGCTCCTGCAAAGAGAGATCAGATACTGCCTCAGGAACCTCTTTAAAACCTTACCCTACACACCCCTTACAGATACCTTGGGCCACAGCTAGAATCCTCTAGATGTGAACAGAAATATTTCCCTGAATTAACTGTGTGGCCTCTGCAAAAGAAAAAGTTCTCTTACTTCATCAGTTCTTGGAAAAATACAAGTCTGGTCTGCCTCATGCTTCTGCAGTACTGCTGCATTTGTGTTGGCCACTGGCTAGAGGTAAGGTAGAGCTGTTTAACGGGAAAAGACCACACTTACAAAAGTGTCACTGTTGTCATTCCCCAACTTCGTGCTCACTTTCAGCAGGAGACAGGCAAAGCACGAGGAGCCCTTGCTTCACATAATTGCATTTGTTCTGCCTGTCCTGGGAGTCACAGAAAACTTGCTTGGAGGATACAAACCTGGAGACTGTGGCATTTCTTGATAAATAATAAATCTATTGGGGTATAAATTCGCTTGAGACAGATTTCATGTCAAATTAGACAAATAGTTTGCACTGAAAGAATGGAAGTAGAGGGATGGCAAAAGAGTATTTTTCTAGTATTTTCAAAATGAAAAAGTTTAACTTCTCTCTTTGGTTTTTCATTAAAATAAAGAGTGTGAGGCTTCCACATTTTCACTCCCCTCCAAAGACAGGCAGTAAAAGCAAAGCAAGTCAGGGTAGATGTCTTTTTGTCAGGGTCCTTCCATCACACAGCAAAATTTAGTCATGAGCATCTCCCACTGCCAGTGCCTGGGGAGCAGCAGCGGTGTGGACAGCAGAGATGAGGGCCTCAACAGGAACAGGCTTTGTCCCCAGGTCCCAATTCTCCCCTGCCAGCACTGCCACTCATGCTGAAATTCCTTCTCATGAAGGATAATTAGCAATTAGGAGCATTTCCTCTTGTTTTTAAGCCAGCAATGTTACAATAACAAGCTGATCCAGATTTTCTCTAAACACAGCTGTGCTGTAGCTACAGGGGACCTGAGGGTGGAGGCAGGGAACTCAGTTCACAGCCTCCTTACAGGTTTGCAGAGCAGGCAGCGGGAACTGCTTAAGCTAAACCAGAGGCTCCTTTGCTGTTACAAGACCCCTTTGCAACAAATCTGCAGGACAATTTTATTATCCTGTGCATGCGGGAGCCTTCCAGCAGGCCAGACCCTCTCCTTTGGTATTATGTCTCAAAGGCTGACCTGTTTTATTCTGAGCAATGAGGGCTTTCTTCTACCTTTTCTGTCTTGTCTCCCTTAACCTTCCCCAGCTGTTACCAGCTGATACTCCAACTGCCATCTCCTCCCCTCTTTGCTTCTCCACTAAAGGACTCAGCAAGAAAGCTCTCCTTTCCTTATGAAAGAAACAGACCTCCTTTCCTTATGATTCTATAGCAACTACAGAATGCTGAGCAATTAGATCAAACTTGAAGTGAAACCATACATAAGCTTACAATCAGTTGATTTGCAAAAAATTAACATGATTGTTTTTATGTCATCGGTCTTCACAACTTTATAACTGTTTCACTGCATTGGAAGGTAGAGAAAGGTAACAGGACACCATTCCCAGGCTGGCAGCAGTGCAGAACTAACAAAAGGCAAAAATACCTTTTTTTTTGCAACAATGTGAAGGGCTTTTCCAATGGTAAGGATATATTTTAGTGTCATGGGAAAGAGAGCAGGTTGTCCCATACTAGTTTGTTGTCCATTTGTTTCCCTGGAGCATTGGAGAAAGAAATGTTTCCCCTACAGTCATAACATATTTTCTGCAGTGGCAGTGTGTGAGTTGGGAGAAAAGGACTTTCCTGTCCTAATCTTTCCTAAGCTTAGCCTTGTTGGCCTCTGAATTACAGCATCAGATATTCCAAAGTAGTTCAATTTAAAACAAACAAAAACAAAAAAAGACCTTTAAAATAAAAATTAGCCTTTCCACACTAATCAGCATACAAATTGCAAGGACTACTGGACTGGATAATATAGACATATACTATGTAAAGGTATCATCCAAGCCCAGGAAAAAACTTCCATGCAAAAGACATGACCTTTCTCTCAAATCATCACTGCAGAATGGGCTGTTCAATAATGTGCAGCACCTGTGTTAAGTATCCTGTGCTTTTCTGACTGACTTACTGCCATCACAATCTCAAAGAAGGTAACTAAAGAGTCTACTTAAAAAACTACCCCAGGTTCAAGTAAAGACTCTTTCTATTTTCTTAAACCATCTTCTTATCCAACCCCCATCTGGCTCAGAGGTGACATTGTACTGACTCCAGCTTGATTTGGAAGAACTCCAGAAACAACACACGGGATGAGAATTTGGTAATCTTGGGATGAAGAACAGCTGAATCAGTAATCTGTTGGTGACAGCTTACAGCACATGGGGGAAGAATGGCCTTTGAGATATAGTCTGCAGGGGAAAAATTCTTAAGGCAAGGGAAACATGCTAACAAAAGCTAGTGGCAGTCAATTATTCTCTTTTTCCTCCCCAGCTATGTTTTATTGTTATGAGAAAGCTTATTTTTTAACCACTTAATGATTTTATTGCATTGTTATTGTGAAAGGGGCAGCCACATAAGAAACAAAAGGGAAGGGAATAGATTATTCCTGGGGACAGATTTCCCTAGCAGTGTGTTGACCACTGGCAGAACTGCTCCTGGGAAAGTGGCAGCTGCATCCTTCTTTCCATCCTCAGAAAACCCTTCTCATATATTCTCAAAGATGTCTCTTCTGTCTTATATTTCCCTATACAACAAGATAAGATGCTTCAGCTTCCATCACTTCTGGAGCTGAGTTATGCTGGCTTAATAGAACACTGTGTTGCCCTCATGACCACAGGGCAGCCAGCCCTGTGAGAGTTGCAGGTGGGAGTTCAAGTTTTCTGAAGAAGGAAGAGGGCACCCAGGTGCCAGGAAGGACATACCAGGCTTTAGCAAGGATACTGGCACCATCAAAGCCTTTCCTCCTCTATAACAAGGTCCTGAGAGAGGTGGGGGTAATAGATAGAGTGGGAAAGTAATGATGCAGAAGGAGGTTGATGCTGGCTTTCTGACCCCTTACAGCTCATTTTGGAAGACCATATGTGTCTCTGAATACCCAAGAGCTTCAAACAGTTCCTGAGAGGTAGAGCTCCCCTCCTAAAAGATTCATTTGTAATTAAAACTCAGCAGAGCTGCTTTGAGAAGCAGCACCCACTGGGAGAAATAGGCCCAGAAATGAGTGTATTTTGTAGTGTCTGCAGACCAAGAACAACTCTTACTAACAACTTACCACCGCCATTCTTGTAGCAGAGGTATGGGAACCTCCACACATTACCCAGACCAATGATCTCTCCAGCCACAGACAGCACAAACTCCACTTTGCTGCTCCACTGGCCTCGCTCTTCCATTTCCTCCTCTTCTGTCTCTTCAGGAACTGCAAGTGCCCCATTGGGCTCTGCCTTCTTGACTGTGGCTCTGGTCATGGCTCTGTGGGACAGAGGAGAAACAGAATGCAGGTGCAGGGAGCCACTGGTGGGAAAAGGAGTGAGGGGACCAGCCGCAACAACAGACCCATTCCTACTGTCACCTTGAGTGCAAAAGTGAAAGAAAAATTTGCAGGAGAAAGCAGAGCTATGGAATCACAGAGAAAATTCACTCACTGCTTGAGAAGCCACACTGAATGTGGCTGGGCCTAAGGGGTGGAACAAGGAAGACATTTTCTAATCTATACAGAATAATGAGCTATCCGTAGCGTCATCTTAATTAAACAAGATTAGTCATTGCTTATTGCAAAATGCAGTTTTCTACTGTACACAGAGTCAGTCTAAATCTAGCCAAAATTCACTCAAGTCAGAATAAATCTTCTTGTTGACAACATCTTCACATTGATTCCCAGTATTTGATTATAAAGGGAAGATTAAGTGTAAAGACAGGAATCTTCTTTTACCCATCTGAAATAATCCTCCTCAAAAGCATGCCCTAATGGGTTACCTGGTGTAAGGATGCACAGGCGAAGCACAGCATTAACATGAACAGGGTAGATGATGAACTGTGCCAGGGAAGTCCTAGCTGTAGCTACATCTTGCTGGTGGCTTTGCTCAGAAGTTGGCCTTATAAGGGCCAGTTGGTATCAGCAACATGCATCAGGGATACATGTTCCCTTGCTTGACTTAGGAAGCTGCACTGGAAGCAAATCTCTCCAAAGTAACAACGTCTCTGAAAGGCTTCCGTCCCCACTGTCTTAAGTGGGAAGAAACCAGGGCTTTCTCTCTTCACATTAGCTTGCTGGTGGTTTGGTAGATATCTTAACATCACTTCTACTTCTTCCCCCTTCCATCCTAAGGGACCATCCCCATTACCAAGGATCAGCAGAGATAGGAATCTGTGCTGCCCACACTGTTCATCTCTTCCTCTGTCCCTGGATCTCCCCTGGACCACTGAGTGCCCAGGTGAAATCCAGGCATGGTTCTGGAAGTGGCTCAGTCCAGGGACCTCTCCAAGCCAATAGAATGAGCAATACCTCACCACATTTTACTCCACCTTACAGGACCTCCAAACCAATCTAACATTTTGCAGTCTCATATGGACACCATTTTTTCTCTCTTTGTACGTTCTCTACAGTTTTCTCACTTAAGGCTAGCTAGTGTGTAAGGACAATCAGAAAGCCTGAGGCAACTGGGAATAACAATACGTATGGTCTTACTAACAAACTGGCCTGGTAGCATAAAAACACCATGGCGTTTCTTTTGGTGCAGTGTTCAACAGGGTGAGAGGGAAGCAGGATCAGGTTGATCCTTGATGCTTGAGCTTGCTTCACACAAGACAGCATCATTATCACTGGGTCTCATTTGCTTCTGCAAGTTGCCTAATGCAGATGAAATCATTTCCTAAATGCTAACCCTCTGGATATATCAGGTCCTCAGGCAGAGAAAGACACTTGCATATGAAAAGGCAATTTTTAGTGAATGTGCATAGCAAAGCAAGCAGGTTTTGGCAGAAGGCATATTTTCTGTCATTCAAGTACAGAAAAGAAACCAGACCACAGTGTAGAACATCAATTGCTCTGTAAATACCCAGGCCTTTGCGTCCGCATCTGCCTTCATGCCAAGGGGCCCCTACACTTCCCTTTGACATCAGCAGCACATTTTATAGAGTCACTGAATCTCTCAAGTTGGAAAGGACTCATAAGGATCATTGGGCACAACCCCTGGCTCCACACAGCACCAAACCCTGTGTCTGAGAGCGGTGACCCAATGCCCCTTGACCTCCAGCACTTGGGGCCGTGCCCGCTGCCCTGGGCAGCCCGTTCCATACCCACCACCCTGTGCTGCAGACCCTGTCCTGACCCCCAGCTGCCCTCCCCTGACAGCTCCATGCCGTTCCCTCGGCCCTGTCGCTGTCACACAGAGCAGAGCTCAGCGCTGCCCCTCCGCTCCCTGTGAGGAGCTGCAGCCGCCATCAGGCCTCCCCTCAGCTCCTCTGCTCTGCGCTGAGCAAACCCAGGGCCCTCACTTTCACACTTTGCCCTCCAGAACCTCCTTCATCTCTTTAGCCCTCCTTTGGATGCTCTCATAGTTTTATGCCCTTTTTGTACTGTGGCACCCCAAACTGCACACAGTACTCAAGGTGAGGCTCCACTGGTGCAGTGTGGAGTGGAACAATCGCTTCCCTCAACTGGCTGGCAATGCTGTGCACGATGCACCCCAGCATAGGGTTGGCCTTTCCACAGACTCTGAAAGCAGAAGACTGAATCACATACAAAGCTCTAACACTGCCTTTAGTAAGATGAGCTGCAGCAAGAGCAGTGGGGCTTATAGCACGGAGAAGGGCAGTTAGGGGCCATTGGAGGCCATTTTCAAGGCTACGTGTCTGCCTGCTGAAAAACACTGCACAAAGATTCTGGTTCCCCATTAAACCTGAAAGCTTTTCAGCTCTACCTTTGCCCCTGCCACTTTGCTTCCCTGTTGGGATGGATGTGAAGGGGAAGGGCCAGGCCCTGCCGCCGGCCTTTTCCTAGCTTCCTAAGGACCCTCTCCCTGCTGCCTGCCTGCTGCAGGGCTGCCAGCTGGCTCATCACTTCATTCAGATGCTGCAGCACAGCCTCCTCGGCTCTGAGAGTAGCAGAGCTCCTTGCACTGTCAAATGGGAGAGAAAAAAATAGCACGTACTTAATGAAACATGTTTGATCTGTCACAGTCCTTGGCATGTCCCAATTTGCTGCAGTCCAGGGCACATTATCAAGTACAATGATGCTTAAGTCTGGGCTTATTGAGGATGTCATGAAAAGCTGACAGGAGAGGACTTGGCTAATTCTTTGCTTTTGTTCTTTTAATGCAAGGAGATCCAAGAAGCAGTCTATTTCTACTAATATTTGTGTTTTCCCTGTTTGTGTGTTAGCCCTGTCTCTGAGAGGGGCCGGGAAGCTCACTGATGGGCAGCCACCTCCTGTGCCCAGCCCAGGAGGCAGTGCTGAGTGCTAGCCCAGAGCCCTAGTGCTGCTATCAGGGATATCGGGAGCAGGACATGGGTTCTGACCTGCTCTGACCCCATCCCATGGCCCCAGAACAGGCCAACATGAAGAGTAGAATCTGGAACGCCACCCTGGGAAAGCATGGATCAGCAGAGGAGATGCTGCGCTTGTGGCTTTATTTTCCTATTGCAAAAAAGGGAGAAGCACCCAAGTTATGGGAATAAACCTTTTCAACTAGGTATGGTTGGTAGATTAAACCAGTGCCCAAAGTTTGGGCCCTTTGTGTCTCAAGCTCCCATTTCTCCCTTCCCAAGCGAAGTGATACACAGCATTACACATCAGATTTTCCTCCTCTGCATTGCCTGCTGTTTCTATGAAGAAGCCTATTCACACAACTCCTGCTTCTTTTCTGAAACATCTACTCCCACTGTGCTCCTGCCCTATATGTTCCCAGGCCAGATGGGGACTCAAATAGCTTCTTGTTTCCAGCTAGGAATAATATGAGTCTCCCACAGCAGCCCAGACACCCACTGTGTTACATCTTTCCTGACATGCATTTTCTTCTTCCTTTAGATATTTCTGTCCTTAATACACAAGCTTGGAAAAAATACTTTGCTTCTCACTGCCTGCCTGCAATTCTTCTGCTCTCTCATTATCAAAGTTTGAAGAAAACTGGCTCCTTCCCTCTGTCTCTTTTATTCCTTTGCCATGAGGTCTTTCCCATGACTGAGATGCCCCTGGCATAGCCCACAGTTCTGCCACTCATCCACCACCTCCATCCTCTGACCTCATCTCCTTCCAACCTCACCAGCCACTTTCAGAGATGCCCTACTGTATTTTCAACCCCCAGTCCATCAGTAAGGTGCCTGGAGCAAGTTGCCCAGAGAGGTGGTGGATGCCCCATCCCTGGAGACAATCAAGGTCAGGCTGGATGGGGCTCTAAGCAACCTGATCTACCTGTGGATGACTGTTCATTGCATGGAGGTTGGACCAGATGACCTCTAAAAGTTCCTTCCAATTCAAACAATTCTGTGATTTTCCAGGCCAGGCCTTGCAGACATGACCTGTCCTCTCCCCACAGAGGGAACAGGGCAGGCTTGGAACAGGGCATGGTGTGTGCCAGCAGCCAAGTTTTTTCTCCACAAGGTGTAAATGCTGCAACAATCAGAATCCTCTTGGATTCTGCCTGTCACTGAAAAGAGAGCAGACAGCACGCAGGCAGCCTCAAGCAAGTCCCTTCCTCAGAAGCTGGCTGAGGTAAGCACGTCTCTCAGTGTTCAGAATTTTGGGGTTTTGTTGGCCTGCAGCCATGGGATCTTTCCTGTATGGCCACTCAAGGCAAGCAAGGCCCAGGACACAGCTGAAGTGCTGTGAGCCAGTTCAGTCCCACATGCCAAAAGCACTATGCAGAAAAGCAATACTTATTGATTGTGTTTGGTAGCAAACTGTTATTAAAGAGAGAGGCAAGAATCAGAAAGAGGAGAATGAAAGCATCATTTGAAAACAAATCCTAGTGGTACCTCAGCCCCTCCTAAGGCAAAAAGGACTGACTGAGGACTGCTCATATGAAATGAGGAACAAGAGTAAAAAGAGAAGGAAGCCACCAGGAGTTCTGGCATAGGAGGGAGAAGGTTGCCTTCCCACAAGCACAGTGTCACCACTCAAGAGCCCTGCCTCTGGGCAGCTGACCTCCTCTGTTTGACCCTCTTCTGCTGTTTTATCTCGAGGCAAACGAGAAGAGGGCAGTCTCAGGAGCAAACAGTGAATCAGCAATTGATACCATATCAAAAAGCAGAAGATAACGCTCACCAGAGGAAGCGCAATGTAAAGCACCTTTGGACATTGGTAGGTGCTGTTTGAGCTGCAGGAGGCAGAGTCACAGTTGATGGCTGAAGACAGCACTGCATTTATGTGTCCTGGCTTTATTGTGGAAGAAGTAGCAGTCAAGCACATGAACTGCAATTTGAGGTGGGGAGGGAGGAATCAGAAAGGCAGGCTGTGCTGGGTTATGCAAAGAGGAGTGAGGAGCAGGACAATGCAGGAAATTTGTTGGCTGCATGATGTGAACTGGCAGCTGGAATCCTGTACCACATGCCAATGGTAAGGAGGGAACAAGGACAGAGAACAAGGGTACAGTGCCAGGGTACAGCTGAAAGAGCAGTCCAGAGGAGCAGTGCTGCTGCTGGAGCAGGGCAAAGACGCAAGATGTACAGGGAAATGGGAGCAGTACCTCTTCCCAGCAACATGAATAGTGATTGCTGCTCCCAAACCTGAACTTGTCTGGAGCATGGCTCACTCCAGCTGCAAGAAGAAGGGCAAGGAAAAGTATAGCGAGAGAAAAGTGATCAGTTCCCGGACACCAGTTCAAATTAAAATGCCTTTCTTTCTAGATGTTGAAAGCTACCTGTCTTCTTTACAATTCTTGATTAACTTCTGAGTGATGTGGGTGATACAGGGTATCTCAAGGCATCTGTCCATCAAGGTTCTTGGGGCACAGTGGACCCATGCCATGAGGATCCATGCCATCCTGCCATGAGGATCAGACCCTGCTTGCATTTTCTCCAACATGAAAAAAGGGCAATACTCCTGCATTCAGCATTTTTGCTGCTTACTGACACCAGCAAGAATGAGAGTAGGAGCATCTGTAAAGATGCTAATGACATGTATATCTATGATGCAAGCTGCAAGGTGTGCAGAGTGCAGTCCTTTGCAGGAAAGGACCAAGCCTTTCCTCATTGTCCTCTACTAGCAGAGAAACACAACCCATGCTAAGAGCAGTGCAGGCTTGTTTCTTCCTCACACTGGCTCTTTGGTGCCTGCAGCTCATCGTTCCTGCTGCAGAGGGCAAAAGCCACAGAAGACCATGAAGACCCGAGCCCCGCAGCAGCCTGGGCCTGGTTGGAGTCTCCAAATGCTGGTTGGAGCCTGGGCCTAGCTGGACGCCTGGCAGCCAGCCAAGGCGCACGGGCAGCAGAGAGGTTCTACTGGGGCAGGACAGTGACCTGTCGTGCAGACCCACATGGACAGGACAGAGTCCAAGGCAGGGGACACAGTGGCTGCAGGGCTGCTCCTTCACAGAGCTTCAAGCTCGGGAAGCACGCGGATGTGCACTGAAGCCTTGGGGCCCTGCCCGGAGCACCAGCAGGCAGCAGTAAGGCACAGGGCCTGCTGGGCAGACCTCATCAGGGACCACATCTTCAGCCCCACACCCAGCACAGATGAGCTTCTGCAGAGCTGTGAAGGCCAGGTCCAAGGTTCAGACCCTTATATTTCCAGTTCTCAGTGAAGAAAACTAAGGCAATAGCATTTCCAATGACATTGGATGAAAGCCCCCATTCACCACAGTGATTGCTTTAAAAGCACTGTTGTTGATTTAAGGAGATGTGGATCAGATGTTATGAAACCCCCACGTGATCTGCTTGGGTTTGTTCACAAACACACCCTCAGATCAGGGCTTCTGCACATGCACAGATCTTGCCTTCTCCCTGCCCTCCCCCAGGCTGGTTCTTCACCCCTAACTGGGAACAGATCCAAGGACAACCTGAGCAGGAAGGAGCAGAAAGCACCTCTTGGAGCTGCACTGCCGAGCCACGCACTAGCACAGAGTCAGCAATCTGCAGGGTAGCATGGTAGGAGTCACTGCCTCCTGCTTGCCTTGAAGCTTTTCCCCTACACATCACTACCTAGCTATTGCTGCTCATTCCCATCCCTCTCTGGCCCCCTTTTATGTCTTTCTCCACCTTTCTTCTGCATGAGGCCTTCTCTTGCTCTACTGCAGCCTTCAGTGCCAATTGCCCATCCTTCAGGTATCCACCGCTTCTTGGCAGCACAACTCTGCCTGCTCTGTCCGACAAGAACCATTAGGAACAAGCTGTTCCCTGTGCTGATCCAAACCGATAATTGCTCCCCACCCTCCAGCCCTCTCTCCCTTTGCTGGGAATTGTTTTCCCTCACAAATTCACTGGCCCACTCCCAGCCAGACCTGCAGGCAAGCAGATGCCCAGCTCACCTGCACCCATGTGGGATCCACCAGGCAAGCCAGTCCCGTCTCACCAGTGTCCAGATGGGGAATCCACTGCACTGCACGCCAGGGAGATCCAGCAAGAGTTAAGGGAAAGGCTCCCCTCTCTCCTCCTCCAGTCCCTCCCCTTCCACCAACTCCCCCCATCAAATTGTCACCCTGCTCTCAGGTGGGTGGTGGGATGGCACAGGGAGGTGTGCCGGGGAGGGAGAACTCTCTCTGCAGCTCCCTTTCCGCATGTGCCTCTGCAGACCTTGAACTGTGGCCCTGACAGGAAAGCAAGAATAGCAAGCAGCTGTGGGTGGACAGGGCAAAGGCCCTACATTTGCAAAGATCAACCATCGACAGTGAGCCCACCGGCCCCAAAGCATGGCCCCAGCCACCTGCCTGCTCTGCATCCATCTCAGCACCAACGTGCTTTTCCAGGGCTGATTGAGTGCTATGCCAGCGGAAGGCATTCCAGTTCTGCTACTTTTCTCAAAACAGTTCAGCTCCATAAATTTTGTTTTAATGATTGTTACTGCTTCATCTATCACTTTGCCCATAAACATGCCTGCCAAATTTCTATTGACCTTTTCTTGTATCTGTGCCGTCAAACCAGAGTCGCATGTAGCATTTAAACTGGGACGTGTCCACCATACACCAGGGTTAGAGCTTCCTCTGGTCATCAGAGAGCTGATAGCAGCCCTCTGGGTCACAAGAGACCACAGCATGAGCACCACAATCTCTGCTGATGGGGGACCGTACTGCTGCCTGTCCTGCTGCAGCACTCCAGCATCACCCAGGGCAGCTGGGAAGAGGGACAGAAGAGGTTATCCAGATATGGAGGGGGATTGAGATAAGCCTAGGTAAGCAGAACTGACCTAAAAACCTCATTTATCCACACTGAAGTATTTCACAAGAACATCACAGCCTTTTTGCAAAAGTGTAGATGGGAAAAGACCTGTGACATTCAGGCAAAAGAAGAAGAAAGCCAACCTAAATGAAAACTTTATCTAGAAATGAGTGAAAATCACTCTCCATCAGGGAAAAAAGGGCTGTTATTTCTACTCTTCAAACCAGAAAATACCAGAAGTTACACTCAGTTTTCAGAGTTTCTCCCCAGCTAATAATTCATCATAGTTTTCACGGGACAACCTGATCCTGCTGTGGCAGCATCCACTTAAGGACTCACCATTGTCACAGCCCAGATCCCAACAACCTGATCTTCATCCTCTGCCAGTCTGGTGGCACAGACCCCAGGGACCACTAAAGACCAGGACTCTTGGTCCATGCTGCACTCCCAGTAGTGGCTGTCCCTGGCTTTGGGCACACGCTGCACCCCAGCAAAGTTCTCCTGCTCCCTGCTGGCTGGCAGCACTCCTCACCTCCTTTCTTCTCTCACTCTTCCAGGCCAGAGCATGGTGCAGTCTGGCTCCCATCCCACTGGGCTTCAGCCGGAGGAGCCACCAGAGCCAATGCCCATCCATCTTTTGACACCTTTGCTAATGAAACCAAAATAACACTGTAATAACAGCTGCTTGTTTGATCAGGAATTTGCCTTGTCAGTTGAACACTGTGTTTTTAGAGGAGCTTCCCCTATGCATTCTTATAATTTATGCTTTATGTTTATGGTTAATTTCTGCTTAAGCAAGCCTGTCCTACAACAATTCCACCGTAACTAATCACAAGTGAACATAACTAAAGTAACGAGTGCTAACGAGGCCCTGCTGTACCGTAATGGGCTCCGGCAGCTGCAGTGCTGCTCCAACGCAGGGCCTCACTTGTGCCCCTCTCAGCACTGCCCATCACTGACAGCCTCTTCCAAGGGCTCTAGAGAAGAGGAGGCTGTCAGGAGTCTCCTGCTTCAGTAGCACATTCAGGGCGAAATGTCCCTCTATCCTACGGCTCCCATGGTAAAGGAGAGGACAAGGCAAGGGGAGTTTGTGCAGGAGCTCAGTGTTGGCAACAACAGCGGGCTGTGGGGAGGATTAGAGATGCTAGGGCGACGTCCTTGGTCTAACAGACTCTTTGAGTCTAACAGCAGTGCTTGCTGGTGATCAGAGACCAAGGAGGACTATGGAAAAACATCAGGCAGAGGGCACAGGGCAGCAGATCCTATTGCCATGGGGTGCACGAGGTGACAGCAAACATCTACAGTGCATAGGTCACAAAGATGCAAAGGACACTATGTGGCTGCTGGGACAGAGTAGCACATGTTGGTGCCCAAAACAACTTGATGCACCAGTGAGCCCAGGCAAAATCTGTGGGACTCCCTTATTTCTGGAGTTTTTCTTACTGGAAAAAGTAAAAAGATATATAAAAAAAAGTAAAAGAATATACATGAGAAAAAAAAATAGGTCTTCAATCCTATCCCCATGCTCCTGAAGCTTAAGAATTGACTTCTTAGACTAAATTACAGATTTTAGATTCTGAATGTGAAGGGAAATTTCAAAGAATGGTCTCTCTTGTCTGATGGGACATCGTGTCTTCCCCATGTGAGAAGGGTCTGAGTTGGGGTATGTGCCACAGGCTGTGAGAGGAGGAATGCTGGGCTGATCCTGAATGCAAAACAACTCAATTCACCGCATTCCAAGTCAAAAAAAGATTACTGCATTCCAAATTTCACCTACATTTGGGGTGCTGTATAATAAGAGGTGCTGCTGATTTAACCACAGAGCCTTTAAAAACGGTGTGAGAAATGTCATATCTGGAAGTTTCAAGTGTACTCATTTCAGACTTAGTCTATCAATCTGCTCAATGAATAATGAGAATCTACTCAATTTAGATTTCAAGCCAGGCATCACAGCTTTCAATTCTTCATCCCAAAGTCCTATTGAAAATAAGAATATCCAACAAACCTTTGGTGGTTTTTTTTGCTGGTTTTCTTTTTTGCTTATCTGACCTGCAGAGCTCATCCAAAGCTTTACAGCAATTAGGTCATTTAGGAACACAGGCTTGGGAGGTTTCCTGGCTCATATGTAACCAGATCAATAAACCACATGCCCAATCCAATGGACACCAAGCTATTTGGAAACAAAGCAAGTCACAAGCCTTTCGGCAGGCACCCATTTTGCCTATCTGCAGCTGAGCAGACTTTCTACCTCAGCCATTTTCTGGAGGTAGCTGTGGACAATTTTCTATTAGCTTTAATGTACCTCACGAGTGGACCAAATCTCTTATAGGTATTACTGGAAAATGAAAGTATAAGTTTGTTTGAAATTAGTAAGACATGGAAGAGAATGTGTTTCTGGAGCTTCAAGTATGATTCATATAAAAAGCCAACTGAATATTATCCTCTGTATTAAACTCCATTTGTTCATTTCTGGAAATAATTTCTACCAGCCAGCACTGCATGAAGTGGAATGGCTCCATCCACCCTCACACACTGGAGGTCTCTTCCCAAAGGGGATTTTCCTTTTCTTTTTTCTGAGCTCTTTCCTACCTTCATCTCACAGGCGAGCATCAACATGCACGTCCTCAGGAGGCTAAAACAGCACATGCCACAGCTGGGAATGAATACGATCCCTGTGGGAGAGAGCTGACTGCAGCTTGGAAAACACCAATAGGCAGCAGGAGCCAAAGTGCCTCCTTCACCCCAAGCCAGGGAAAGTCCCTCTCTGGCTCTACAGCCGGTGGACTGCCCTTCACCCAGCATGCGAGTGGGGCCAAAGAGTCTCACAACTTGGAGGGTCTGCTGATCCACTTCAAAGACCCGTCTGAGGTACAGTCAGCTGAGGTCTACCATCATCTTTTCAGAAGGGGAAAGAAGAAATCCCCTGGAGCACAGCCAGACTGTTCACTCATCAGCATCGCTTCCCATAGACAACTATATGCTGTTTTTGTGTGGAAAGCAAGAGCTGGCACTGTACCAGAGGAAAGGGTCTTCTCTCAGTCTCCTTCTCTAACCTTTTCCTGCAGAAACCCCTACCACATACTGCTCACACCTATCCAAGTGCCCCACAGCCCCAGAAGGAAGCAGACAGCAGGAAGCTCTCCTCTTCCACATCCCCTTGCCCCAAGGAGTGGTGCTGGGGACCTGTCCCCTTGCCCCACAGGAGCACCCGGTGCCACCAGCCTGCCCGTGGAGGTAACCTTGCACCTCGCCTTTCTGCTGCCGGCAGTAGGTGAGGTCCTGGGGCCACCTGGTGGTTCATTACGTGGATTGTTTGAATTCTTCTCTCCGTGCTGGGTGCTCCAGCAGCACCATACCAGGCCGTATAGCACAATGCCTGCCAGTCCTTGGGAAAGCCAAGCTTCATTCATTCACTCAGCCCTTCCTATGCTCCGGCTTTCTCAGGGTTACCTGAGAGCTATCCAGATTCCCAGGGCTACATGTCCTCTGGCTGCCCTCTTCAGATGCTGAGACTTCAACACTTAAAACAACTGCTCTTTGATTGTTATTGTTATTTTTTTTTTTCACCCAAACAGCCTGAAAATGAGAGGCTCTATTTGTGGCTGAGTTGACATAACATACAGATCCCACCTCAGCCATGAAGCCTTTCCTCCATATGCAGGGAAACTAAAATAGCAGGTTCTAGAGAACCTGGAATCCAGTCAGAACAAAAATGGCTTGGACCTGCAGAGATGAGGGACAATTTCCCACGATCCTTCTCTTGCATGAAGAAACACCAGCCCACACACTTCTCCCAGGCCCTGGGAATAGCCCAGTGATTCATCAGCCAGATGACTCTTTTGGCTGGGAGCAGGTGATGGCTTCTAGCAGAAGGTGGCATTGCACCAAGAACCCCAAGCCTACTGCATGCAGTGGTCTCCCAGTCAGTGTTCCCCACTTTCCCTCCCACTTAAACCAAGCTTCTTCTCTTGCCACCCTCCTGTGCCAGAGCAACAGAGATGCAGACCCAGGTACCCAGCACAGCTCCACTGGTACACACCCCACTAAACACAGTGTAAGCAAAGGATGCTGGTTACAAAAAATGAGACAGTCTGTAACTAGAGAGGAAAGACAAGAATTTAATGGAATGAATGGAGAGCTCCCAAAGTCCACACCAGAGCCACAACTTTGAGACTCCAGCACTCTCCACTCCATGATCAGTCCTTCTTCTCTGCCCACCAGAAGGCTGGGGGTGCTCTGAAACACCGGTGTTTGATCTGCCCCTTCAGAGCCCTCTTAGGGAGAGGATTAAGGTGCATTTCTAACTCCACGCAGACCATCTCCACAGCAGCTTCTCCCTCAGCCCTTCAGATCTTCCAGGGAAGGGAATTCAACCCAGAAATCCCTCTCTCCTAGGTGAGTGAATCCTTGTGTTGTCCAACACATGGTAAAAGCTGCATATGAAACCATCTTGGGGGAGGGAGGGAGAGCCCCACTGGTCCTAGCAGTGAGATTCCAGCTCTGTCAGCATCAGGAGACCAGATCTGGTGGAAGGAAGAGGCTGTCCCGTGCTTGGCCTCGAAGGCAAGTCCTCTAGTGGACAGGTGAGTTGATGGAACCTCTGTAAGGCAAAAGAAGGCACTGAACATGGTCTCAAGGATGAAAGAGGATGAAAGGTGACTTGGCTCCTCCCCTTCCAGTCATGGGTATCATTCAGTCATTCAGACCACCCCTTCCTGAGCATTTGCAGGAGCTAGAGAACAGGTGGCATCTGGAGTTTTCTTGGAGCAAGACCCCAGGCTGCTGTCAAGGGCAGCCTCCATGCTGAGCTGAAGCACGGGATATCATCTTTTTCCTCATCATCTAATGAGTTTATTCCTAATGGCGTTTGCAAAGAGACAGAAGCAATAAACAAAGGGCACCAAGAGGCAACCATCAGCTTGGGGCAGCCCTCTAGCCAGGCAGAACTCAACAAAACCAACAGTTCAGTTATAGCAATGAACTCATTCAATTGATTCATTCTAGGATCCCTACTAATCAACCTGCAACACACAGACAACACTCTTGAAAGTCTGGACAGCAGTACAGCCCTTGCCCTGATCCCAGAGCTTCTGTCTCACCTCTCTGAGAGAACCTTTGATGGTGGAGAGCTTGTAGACGATCCAGAGAGGGATGCACACCATGGAGGAGAGGGCCAGCAGCCAGCCCAGCGTATCCCCCCACCACGGATATACATATTTCTTGTTGTAAGTCAGTGGGGTGTATTTGATCACAGAAAACAAGAAGGTTGCCTGACAGGGTGGAAGAAGCCAAGAGAAAAAGTGCAAGAAAATCAACATTGTTAGTCAAAGTAGGTCTGGTTACTCCACACCTGCACAGAATTATGTGGTAAAAGAGAGGCAACATAGCCTCAACACATGTGCAGATCCCTCCTTAAATATGTGTCTATGTATCTCAGAGGCACCCAGCTCTGCCCATCTCTCACCAAGCAAACTGCCGGAGTGATGAAAAGCCAGCAGTATTTGATGATGGGCCACGGCCGGTAGCCAATCATATCTTCAATGTTGTCGTAGAAACGCTCAGCACCTGCAGGAGAGGGGAATGATGTCTCGTTGCTGAGGGAACAAGGGCAGCAGGGTCTGTGTGTCTTAAGGAGATGGCAGGTGAGGGCCCTGCTTCCCCACCATCTGGGAGCTCCCCCGAAAATGAGACAGTAACCTCTTCATAGCCAAGAACCCTGCTAGGAACTTCTGTCCTGGATTAATGTCTGCTCACCCCAGAACAGCTCAGTGGGTCGCCACAGCCCTTTAGCTCGTATATCCTGTGCCCTGTGCTAGTACGTGAACTGAGGCTATGACCTGAACCATATTTTATCCATCTCTTGTGAGTGTCAGGGCTGAAAGAGGGCACACAAAAGCATCATGAGGATCTCAGTCTCCTCTATGCAAAGACTGGGAAACTATTCCCCCAGGGAGCTTCATATCCCCACAGAAGGAGGGCCTCAACTTCAGGGGAACTTAGGAACCTGCTGAGGATGTCTGCCAAGCAGCTCCCCTATGACACTGCTGTGAGGAATGTCCCATCAGTTGAATCCACTGGCAACAAAGCAAGGGTTAGCTGCCTTGCACTATGAAGTGATTTCCAAGAGGAAATATTGACAGGTGCATTGAGGGTGGGGAAAGTGAAAGCTTGAGGGTGCAGAATTGAGCTTTCCTGGTTCATACTCACCATAGACCCAGGCAACGCAGAGCGTCTCGAAGATGGCCACAAAGAGCAGGCACATGCCACTGGCAGCATAGTAATCAAAGAGCTGGAAGACATACATCCCACCCTAGGGAGGGTCAAGTGGGCAGTGAGGAGAAGTGGAGAAAGAGAGAGAAGAAAGGAGTCAGGCACAAGCCAAGAGCTCCAGCCAGAGAAGAGCAGGAATTCAGCATCTTCTCCGTGACTAGGAGACCACCCTCTCCCTCAGGCACACTTTTAGCCAACAACAAAGGCCATCTCCCTTGTGCTCAAGGCCTGATGAAGCTGTGTGGCAGATCTAGGAGACTTCTTGCTCTCAGGAGCCTCAGCAACCCTTCCGTCCTGAGCAGGGCAGGAGATGGGAAGTGACCATCAGAGATGGTGGGGATATTTTAGGAGAAGACAAAAACAAAGCAACTCTTTTAGCTGGAAACAAGGGTGGAAATCCCCTTTGAAGGCAGATTTGGCAGCATCAGCACCACAACACACAGACTTCACTAAGTTTTAATTCCATACACAAGGGAAATATATAGAAAATGAGTGTAATAGATACGGGGCACACTCTGGCTCACTAAATTTTCCATCCATTTTCCACCCAAGTTTTCAACCATTTTTACAGCTCCATACAGAAGCAAAGAAAAGGATAAAGGCTCACTCTAAACCATGCAACCAGCTACAGCAGTAAACGTTTAACTCATGCAGATAAATTTATAACCAGAGATAAATTTATAACCAAAATATTGGCTGTTCAGAGCTCCAATTATCAGTCCTGGCAGGAAAGCTGACAGAACTGTAACTGGCACAAGCGATTAGGACTGGAAGGCAAACACCACAGGGAAGGGAAGGACAGGACAGAGCAGGGCAGGGCAGCCTCCTTCAGGCACTTAGCAGCAGGATGAAGCTCACCCATCTCCAGTATAAATCCCACCACCTGACAGGTCCCTGCCAGAAGGCACTTAGACCCGGCAAACACCATGCAGGTGATCTGAGCCCAAAATACCTCAGTGAGCATCACCAGCCCCACCAGATAGGAGAGGATGGAGACTAGCAGGATGAGGGTCTCCCGGCGGTTCTTCTTGCGGAAGATGGTGGGGTACATGTCCACAAGAGCTGTGACGAGGCTCTCCACACAGACAAACTGCAAAGAGCAGAGATCCCACCTCTGTCAGCCCAACCAGAGCAGTTCGCCAGCAGCCCCACACCTCTATCTGTCAAGTTCAAGCCTGTCTTGAAGGGGTAGTGACTTTAGTCCAGCAGAAAAGCATCCAGCACCTTTACCTGGCTGTCCAGTCCCAGTAAAACAACCATCAAGAAGAAGAAGCACGCCCAGAGTGGGGAGAAGGGCAGCATGACCACAGCCCGAGGGTAGGCGATGAATGCCAGGCCAGGTCCTGCGGGGAGAAGGGCTTCAGAGCAGGCAGCAGCATGGCACAGCATGGCACATCCCTGTGGACCCATATGAAGCAGACACCTGGCCAAGCGCCATGTGGGAAACTAAGGCAGAGTGGAGGAGCTCTGAAGGAGCAAGGAGGGAGGAAAATGGGGCACAGCAAGCTATGGCTGCATCACTGCTACAAGGATTGGGGTCCAGATGAGCCTCTGAGCCCAGCACAAGCCTAGGTATATGCCATGCAGTTACTGCATCCCTTCTGGAGAGACATTACCTGCCTAACATAGCCCCAGTAGGCAGCTTACGTTGACCTCAAGACATGGCCATAGCATCATAACATTTCATGAGTGGGCATTTGTTTCTCCCTGGGTTTTGGAGGCAAAGAGCAGAGCTTCCCAACAGGACAGGAGCCTGCTTCTGCAACACTCTTTTCTCTGGGGCAGATACCCCATGGGCATGCCTCCTGGCCCAGGGGAAAAACAGAAACCTCCCATGACACCATCATCCCACCACCGCCCTCACTCACCTGACTCGGCCACCTCAGCGATAGGCACTCCCTGCTCCTCGGCCATGAAGCCCAGGATGGAGAAGATGGCAAAGCCAGCCACAAAGCTGGTGCCACTGTTGAGGAAGCAGAGGGCCACACAGTCCCTGGGAGGAGGAAGCACAGCATCAGCTGGAGGGTTCAGGTGTGACCCATATCCCATGGCAGCCTCTGCTCTCCTCACCCTTGAGATAGATTTGCTACATATCTAAACACCTTATGTTTTTCCTCTCCTTGTTCCTCAATTATGGGACAGTAGCAGAGACTATTTCTGCTTGAGAGGGGGGCAGTTATTTTTCCTTAATAGATTTCTCAGACCAGTTACAATGTTCTCAGCTCTCAGATCTGCAAGGTATCTCCTGGCCCTCACATTAGGAGAAAAAGATGAACAGAGCCATCCAATTTATTTTCTCTGATCTATTCCCTTTTGTCTCTGTTTCATCTCATTGTCATCCATCTACTCGTTAAACTAAGCATTTCTTATCTATCCAATTCTTTTTTATTCTTCAGTCTCCCCAGGCCTCCTGTGACTGCAGCCCTGGGGACAACTCTAACCTTTTCCAGAATCTTTCCAAAATACTCTGAACAAAACTGAACACACCCTTCCAGCATTTCATGGCCTACTCTGACTTTATTAAACGCTTTATTAAATGCTACTCTGCAAATCCAGTGTGATTTCCTCTACCAGTCTTTAGGTCTCTAGCATTCTGCTCCTCCCTGCACATTAACTGAATCTACTCACAGTCTGCAACCATTTCTAGAGATAAACCTTAGCTCATGCAGAGCCCCGATGCCCTACAAGTGGCTCAGATTATTCCTCCCCATATCACAGCACTTCGAGTGATGAAGGACTACCCAACACCAAAAACCTTTGCTCCACCTCTTCATTTCCTTATTAAGGCAGGAGAGACTTTATGAAACCTTCAGGGTGCATTCCAAAGAATCACCCAGAAGGTTCATGCTCTGCCAAGCTCAACTAGCCCCATGGGATGCTCATGCCAGAACATCCTTTCTCCACCTGCTGTAAGCCATTTAATTTCCACTTATGTTCTCAGTTATTTTATACAAACTCACATTTATTTCCAATAGCTCCTCTTCCTTCCCAGTGTTTCTTCCCTCCTTCCCCCAGATGTATGTATGAGGTTAGAACCTCCTTGGAAAGGCATGGGCTGAGAGATGCTCTCCAGTCACCTGGCAGGTGGGAAGGGGTGTCATGGTGGGGGTAATATGCAAGAAATGGCCAGAGAAAAAGGAGTCCCCAGATTTTCACCTAGAAGGAAGCCATGGAGCCTCCCTTGCAATCCCAGAAAGTGAGAAATATCCCATACGGTGCTGTCTTGGACTGTTGTCATATGAACAGTGGTCCATCCTCCCCACATTCTTTCCTTTCACCAGGTCTCCAAAGGTTACATCTGACCTGAGAGAATTGTGTGGGACATCAAGCTTGTGTCCCTTTGTGTCATTACAGCCTGGCCCTGTCTTTCTGCACAAACCAAAGCTGCAGAGTATAGTATCAACTTGTTAAAATTGGGTAAATGTCTAAAAACAGGCTGGTCAAAGTCTTGATACCAGAACTCAGCACAGTTTCCCTAGCAAAGCCAAAGGCATGAAGGGCTTGTGCACAAATGGACCTGTCTCCTTTTCTTCTGCCTCTCCCAGCTGAAGCTACAGAAGCTTTTCACAACCTTGCTGCTCAGCAGTCCCTGTCATCACCTCCATGTCACACTTCCAGATTGGAGATGCACAGGGACAATGCTCAAGGATGTGCAACAGGCCAGAGCCAATCCATTTTGTCTTCTCTTCCCACAGCCTTTTCTCTCAGAACTGCATCTGACAGAAGGGACAATGTGAAAAGAAAAAGAAGTCCCAGCCCAGCTGCTGCAGAGGCATCCCTACAGCAGGTGTGAAGTTTTAAGGTGAAGAGAAAGATGCCAAGCTAGGTCCACACGGTGGTCTGCTTGGATCTTCCACAGTAATGACAACAAATTTGAATTTAAAAGGTGTGGGGAGCAACATGGTCAGCAGAGAAAGGTGAGAAAGGAAGCAGGTAGCTTTTCTGGTCTCTCCCCTCATACTAACCTTTTGCCTCTGGATATACAGCCTCAGATGCTGCATACATCTGCAGCAAACTGAGTGTGTTTTCACCTGAACACTTCAACTTGACAGCCTGATGCAATTTGGCAGCTGGGCTGACCTCTGCCTGAGGGCAGCCCAGCACGGGGAGAGAATGCAAGAGGCAGGAGTCACACCTGTAGGTTTATATACAGACCCAGAGCACTGAAAAGTGTGCAAGACACTTGGTCTAAAAGAACTTACAGAGGATAAATCACAAGGTGAAAAGACTCCAATCTAGAGCCATTTGATCTCACAGCTCTGCTTCCCCTACCTATGTAAACAGGGGAAGTTGTGGTGTGGATTGGGATCCCAAGGCTAGTGAAGAGGATCTGGCTTTGATGGGTCTCATATGGTCTGGAAAAGGGAATTTATCATCCATGACATGGACAGAAAGTTCCTGACATTTCCCTTGGGTACAAAGCACAGAGAGATGGATTGGAGAAGAAAACACCTGCAAAGTGTTTTCTTACATCTTGAGTAGAAATGGAAAGCATGATACTTCAAAAGGCCCTCAGCGGTTCACCAGCCTAATTGCACTGATGTCGAGGGAAGGGAAGGCTCAAGGCAGCAGAGCCATGCTCTAGTTACCTGTAGCAGTTGTTATGGTATTTGTTATAGCTGCCCAGAGCTGTCAGGCATCCCAGACAAATTGCATACGAAAAGAAGATTTGAGTGCCTGCATCCATCCAGACCTGCAAGGGAGATGCAAACAGAGGTAAGAAGACAAGGCTAGCACAGAGCACAGATGGTGCACCAGTGGGAAGAGGCAGAGACCCAAGGGTCACCATAATCAGCAGAAAAAATCAGTGCTCAGGCTGTCAGCAATACCCTGCATTTAGACAAACCTTTGGTAGGAACAGGTTATGCAGTACAAGGAATTGCAGTGCTCTCTAAAGCACCCTGGGGTAGCAAGAGCCAAAGGGAAAGGAGGTGGTGAGAGATTTGCAATCCCACAGCACGTAGGGACCTTCATCATCATCTCTATCCTTCCCAGGCAAGTGTGCAGAAAACTGTGACTCTGGATAGTCTCTTGGTAGCAAGAGACTGAGTGAGCATTATCCAGGAGAGCTGAAGGAGCCCAGAAGAGGAGGGGGATATGATTTGGGCAAGCCTGGTGTCCCATTGAGTGGCACAGGTATCTATGGCTGGTGGCCTTTTCTCCAAGACCTAACTTCAAAAGTTCCAAAATGTAAAAGCAAATCAACTGGGGAGTAATATTAGAAATAAACAGAGTTGCTCACACAGGGCATCTCTTAAAAGAAAATACTAGAATGATGTTAGTCCCACGAAGCCTGAACTCCACTTCGATCTCTCTGTCAAGAGTACATCCCGGTGCTCAGAGCCTGACATTTGTCAATGACAAATTAGATTTGAAAGACTATTTGAAAGTCACTGATGCAATCATAGCCACCGTCTTCTGCAGAGAACAGCAAAAGCAGGGACCAGCAGTGAGGAATGAAGCAATGACAAAGATTGCTATCTAACATCTTTCTTCCTAAAGGGTTTATAAAATAGAGATAAGGCAAGCATTCAATCAATTGTGCTTCTACAGACAAAAGAGAAAGCAGCAAGGAAAGAAAAGTGGAAAAAAGTGATTATTGGGGTAAATTTAATAAGAAGAGTCTCCAAGTGGCTATGCCTTGGAGCAGCAGTGCTGGTGAGTCCTCAGATAAACACTCACCTTGCTCAGGGCCCTGCCTGGGGATGTATCCCAGGAACAGAAGCACCAGAGGGGAACACAGTGGTTTTGGTGATTCCAAATTATACCCGTACATGCTCAACCAAGGCCTCACATCTTGAGGGGCAACCAGCTAGCACTCACTGGTGTCACTGCTTTCCCCAGCCATCCTGCAAATAGCTCCGTCAACATTCAGCCCCATCTTCTTCTCATCAGTCAAAACTGACAAGAAGAAACCCTTCTACGGGAAGTCAGATCAAATCTTTGATTTGCAGAATGGGAAGAGACAGATGATGGGGTTGGACTGGAACAGCTAGTTCTGGGCACAAGGATATTGAAAAAGTAGTTGGCTTTAGTCTTCTGTACTTTTTTCTTTTTTGGAGGAGTGGGGTAGGGAAGCAGGTTTAGAAACCAAAATATTAGCTCACTATTGCATTTGAAAAAGACTGGAAAAAACAAAGTCTTTTATTTATCTATTTATTTTCTTCACAATTAATTCCTAAAGATTCTTCACCATATATTCTTCGCAATAAATTCCTAATCACTGTGTTTGCAAGCAGTCAGGGCATGGGCTTCACTTCTCCATTGCTTTTTGGGCACAGCAAGGCACTGAGACAGGCTGATCCAGCTGACATCCAGGCATCAATAATTTAAGCATCTTCTTACAGGTCAGGATGGAAAGTTCCGTTAGGCTTGATTTGTTGTTCTGCTGTTCATTGCTTGTGCTGTGTTTTGCCTTTTTTTCAATAAAATTCCAGCTTGAATTTCACTCTCTTGAGGTTTTTGAAGCACTTTCATATCAGTTTGTTCAGGTAAAAAGACTTTTGCCATCAAACAGCATTCCCCACCCTTGCCATAACATTGGCTCCATTTCTGCAGCTCAAACTGATTTAACAGTGGTCAGAAATCTCAAAGATACCAACTACTTAAGAATTTCACAACAACCAGGGAACAGGAAAGACTCAGCATCCCCACTGAGAGGAAAGCTACAGGGAGGAGCAGTCAACCAGTGTTAAATATCAGATAAATCACACGAGCGGGAGACATGAGAAACATCCCAAGGGCAGGAAAAGAACTGGTGCTTTACCAGATGATGGTAGAAGTCAAATATCAAGACACCAAGCTTCATTAGCTCTGTGACTCATGAAGTGGCTTTGTTCCTACAGCCAGCAATACCCTTGATGTGCAGCAGAGATTAAGGATGGGGTCTGCAGGTTCCTGCTGCACTGCCTGGGGTGCACATCCAGAAGGATGTCTGTAGGGAATACGGGTCCTGCCGCAGCATGTGTTCCCATTTGAAGCAAGGCAGCCTGTGGCTGAACCAGTGCAAACAAAGCTAAATATGATATACAGAGATTCTGATCCTACTCAGTCAGTGTGACTGTGAGCACCAGCTCAGACTGTACACACTTCTATTTCTCATTTTCAAAGGCTACTGAAGCTCTTGGGTGAAAGGCCACGCACTTCTACTCCCTTCCCAGACCCCTAGCATCTCCCACATTCTTTGAGTGCTGGATTCCAACAAGATTGATGCCATGGGTGTTATGGAGATGAGCAACAGCAGCATGACTCAGGACCTGGGGTGGAAAGGGTATTCAGCTCACCCCATCTCAGCCCCACAGTTTCATGGGTCCTACAAAAAGCACCTTCTCCTGAAAACAGTAGCCACATCTACTCTCCCAGAGCTGCCTCCTGTGCTCACTCCTCTCCCTCTTATGACTCAGAGAAATGTTCCTTCCAGCCCTTTCAATATCCTCCCCTCCCCACACGCTGCTAAACAACAGCCTCTCATTATTTTAATATTTCCACTCCAACTAAAGGGGCTTGATGGGGTCACAGAGGGCTCTCTTTTCCCTGCAGAAAAGCATGCTGCTCTTCTCTGGCTGCAGCTCTGCTGCTGAAGTTTATCCTCTTGTTCAGATTTTGTTGGCACGTTGGCAGACTGGGTATTTTGCTGCAATTGCTGTCTGCAGTTTTTCAAGCCAGTTTATTTAATTCATAATTCAATTTCCTTGAACATGTTGTTTACTCCAGTTTGTAATAACCTCCTACTCTATGTTTTTAACCAAAGCCTTCACACCTGAGATGCAGTTATTTGAGATGGTTATGGCCTAGCAGAGAACATTTTCCTTCCTCCCTTAATTTTCTTAGCAATATTTGCTTTATTACATGTACTAGAATTTAATAGGCCCCTGAACTGAAACAGATCCTTCCTTAGGAAAACCTCAGAGCACTTATAAATAACAGTAAAGAGCATCTTAGAGCAAAATGCTATTGAACATTGACAGTGGGACAGAGTGAACGCTCAGCAAGTTCACGGATGACATCAAGCTGTGTGGTGCAGTCAACACGCTCAAGGAACGGGTTGCCATCCTGAGGCACCTGGTGAACCTCATGATGTTCAATAAATTCAACTGCAAGGTATGCATGCGAGTCGTGGCAAACCCCTCTGTCAGTACAGGCTGGGGGATGTCAAGGTGGAACAAAGCCCTGCTGAAAACGACCTGGGGGTACTGGTGGATGGTGAACTGGGCAATGTGCCCTCACAGCCCAGAGTACCAACTGTATCCTGGACTGCATGAAAAGAAACACAGCCAGCAGGTCAGGGATGTGATTCTGCCCCTCTGTTCTGCACTGGTGAGATCTCACCTGGAGCACTGTGTCCCAGTCCTTAGTACAGGAGAGATGTAGACCAGTTGGAGTGCACCCAGCCCCCTGTGAGGACAGGCTAAGAGAGCTGGGACTGTTCAGCCTGGAGAAGGGAAGGCTCTGGGGGACTTGAGAGTAGCCTTTCAGTATCTAAAGGTGTTCTGTAAGAAAGAAGGAGACAGACTCTTCCACAGGTTCTGCTATGTTAGAACAAGGGGAAATGGTTTCAAACCAAAAGATAGGAGATTAGATTGAAGATAAGGAAGAGGTTTTGTGCAATCAGGCAATCAGTGCAATCAGGTTTTGTGGTGAGGCACTGGCACCAGTTGCCCAGAGAGGTGATGGATGCCCCGTCCCTGGAGACACTCAAAGCCAGGTTGGATGGGGCTCTGAGCAACCTGATCAACCTGTGGGTGTCCCTGTTCACTGCATGGGAGTTGAACTAGGTGACATTTAATGGCCCCTTCCAACTCAAATGATTCTATTCTAAGAAGCCTAGTGCATGCATCACACATCACACACAGGGGCCATGCTGGCAAGTGCTGAGATGCCCCCAGCAGTCAGCAGAAGACGCAGCAGAGTAAGTCTGTGCTGCACAAGGCATCATTCTTAGGGTAGTGCAAAGCAAAGAGCAAAATTTAGGCAAGCCTTCAGCTGCTGTTCAGTGAGTACCTTTTAGAGAGCTATGCCAAGTTACCTGGTCACCTCCTTCAGTTCTTCCATCTCTGGAGGTGTTCAAGAAACATGTAGCAGTGGCACTGAAGGATGTGGTTAGTGGGCATGGTGGTGGCGGGTTAGAGTTGGTCCAGATAATCTTAGTGGTCTTTTCCAACCTTAATGATGCTATGATTTTATGGTTTTGCATCCAGGAGAGCCCCCCACCTCTACACTTTCTGTAAACACTATAAGTAAAACAAAAAAAACAAGCTCTGGCTCATCCCAAAAACACAGCTGTTCTGCCCTCCTCCCCAAGGTGATGGGGAGGGAAGAAGGATGCTCCTGGACTCCAGGCTGTATGATTCTGCCTAAAAACAAACATGCTGCCTTCAGAAAGGGGAAACGGGGCCAGCAACAGCATGACACGAGCACGTAGGGTCAAGCTGAAGGCTTGCTGGGGGAAAATAAACAAATAAGGGGAACAAATAATATTTAGCATGCCCATGGTTGCCTTCACCTCTTGCTGGGAAGCAGCAGCTCTCATTGGCGGCAGAGCAAGCAGCAGGAGGGACCCAAATTTGAAGGCTCTGACCCCATCCCCAGCATGGCTGCAGGGGCCCATTGCCAAGAAGTTCTCAGAGGCCACAGGGGAAGCAGCTCCTTATGGCAAGCTCTTCTTTGTACAAAGACTTTCTGAGGCTCGAGGGGTAAAGCATAAGCAGACACCACAAGACATTTGTGTTTTGGGGAAATCTGGGGGAAAACAAAAGCAAGAGGTCTTGGACATGTTCTGAGAAGCACTTTCTTGTGCAGAGAGGGACATTCTCCAAGGCTTCTAAATTTTACTCTCCTTTTCTCAGTCAATAAACCTAATAATATTTAACTAGAAATATTTGAGACTGATACCAGAGTGAAAGGAAACCACTGCATTTTTTCTCTTTCATGCAAGACCAAATACATCACTAGCACTTTCTGCATCAACCCCGTCAGCTATCTCTTCAACTCTGTCCGTTACAATGGTGCCTGGTCCTGGTTTGCATTGAGTGATAGAGAAACTGCCAGTGCCAGAAAAAAAGTTGCTCCACCAACAAACTGCCCACACTTCACCCCTGTTTTTAGTGTGAATTATTTCATTTCAGCTTCCTGCAAGTGGACCACTCTGCATCTCTCTCCATAATCACATCAGGAAATCCCAGAGTTATCTACTGAAATAAACAAGTCATAAAATTACCACAGAAAACATTGGGAAGGGTGGAGTGAGCAAGAGAGGAAGTGGTGAGCAACCCTGAGTTCCCCTATCTGTTAAAACCCAGTCTGTACTGCGGAAAATATAGGAACCTTCTGGAGTTCAAAATAGGCAGTCAAGGGGGGACAAAAAGAAACGAGCTCAGCAATTGGCTGGTATGCTACTTTAAAAATACACAATATTAAACAAGAAACAAACAATAGGGTTGGTTTGGGGGCAATTTTTAGATTTGTGGCCTACAGTTCAAAATAAAGTCTCTCAGATGATTTTGCTGTTACCTGCTTCTACTTGAGCAGAACTGGATTTTATTATGTAAAACTTGCTCAGCAGTTTCACTGTATGTCTGATCTATCTTTATATCAAATATTTTGCATTTAATTGTAAACATTTTATAGAATGGGAAGAGGAAGGTGCAGGAAGATTTAGGGAATTAAAGACTTTATGGCTGGAAGAGACCATCATGCCAGAACTTGGACTGAATGATCCTTGTGGGTCTCTTCCAACTCAGGATATTCTATGATTAATCATCAGTCAGCTCTCGTGCACAGGATTTCATGGTTCTGTCCAAGGTCATTGAGCAGGTGAAAAGCAGTGATTTCCACACAGACACTTAATCACATCTTGGCTGCTTCTCCCCTGGTAGAATCTGCTAAATAATTCATCCCTTCTTTTCACATATGTTTTCATATACTTTTAAGCAGTTATCCTCTTGTCCCCTTGTATATTGTTTTCCCTTTATCTAAACCTCCCCTTGAGACTCCTTATTACAAGGCTCAGATCGAAGAGGTTATTATATTTTTTTTCAAATTTCCAGCATCCCTTCCTAGGCACTGCAGAACTTTGCATTTTTCCAGGCAGCACTGGACAGCAGTAAGCAGTCATAGCCTTGTCCTGTGAGCACAAGTCGATTGTCATCAGCTTGGCTGGCAGGACATTTGCTGTCCCTGCATGGCAGCAGGGGCAAACTGTGTGCATGCAGGGCTTGGGGCACTAACCCTTACCTTTCCTATTCAATAGGAGAAAAATGAAGAAAATGCAAGACTTGCTACCCGGTTTGGTGAGAGCCCTGTAAGCACAAGGCTTTGCAGAAGCAAGGAAGCACACTTGGAAAGTGGCAGAAGGATCTCACATCACATCAGCTCACACAGACCTGTCCTCACTCTCTTGAGAGTTTTAGAAAACCCCCTTCAACCTCTCTTCACCTCACAGGGAGGCAGGGCTGTCCTGCCCACCTCCTCCCTGCAGCTGAGAGAGAATGAGAGAAGCTGGTAATGCAAAACAAAGCCTTTCAGCCACTGCTTGGGCACACAAATGAGAGCAACTTCCAGAATGCTGGACAGGATCTCTGTGCACTTCACACGATGAAAACCAGATCTCCTTCAGCTGCAGACTGGAAGCCTTAAGTTAAACCTGCTCAACCAGAGTCACACCGTGCTGGAGGCACTGGCAAATTCAGAGCCCCCAGCAGCCTTAGCACATTGTCACCACACTCCACTGACCCTTGCTCCTTGCATCAGGCAGAGATGCCCACACTTGCAAAATTAACAGCAGAGTCAACACTAGGGCTAGAGCAGAAAGAGTTAATGGGGTTACAAAGGGTTTTGCTGGCCTATTTTCCAAGCAGGCACCCTTTAATCTCCTTTGGAAACACCTTCACACAAAGGCTGGTACAGCAGCTCAGCTGGAGCCAGGATTTAATGTGGAGGAACTTGTCCCAAAGAGATTAACAGCAGCAGTCAGGCACAGACTGTCCAGCCAGGCAGGCAGGAATTTCTCAATAAGGACTGGGGGGGGAGAAGAACAGCCAGGTCCTAGGGTGCATCAAGTCATCCTCATTCTCTCCTACCTCCTCCTTCTCCTCACCCCTGCAACCCCAGACATTACAGAGCCCCCAAGCACAGTGGTATCCCCAAGAAATGACAGGTTCAGTTGACATTGCCCTCTCTGAGGGGGCTAAACAAACCGATGGCTTCTGCCACCTGTGTTCTTGCTCCCAGGCAGTTCAGACCCACCTCAGATGAGAAAATACAGGAAGGGCACAGGGAAAGGCCAAGGGCCATCCGTATCATAGTCCTGCCTTATATCCAGTGTAGGTAAAGAGGAGACAGATAGAAAGAATTGGGAGAAAGATAGTATGGAAAGAAAAAACAAGGAAAGAAGATAGCCACAGGCATCCAGGTAAGCACAACTCAGCCATTCATTTTTTCACCAGTCTTACCTGAGGATCCCCGAGTCGACTGAGGTCTGGGTAAAGGTAGAAGAGGATTCCCTGGGATGCCCCAGGCAGGGAGACTCCCCGGATCAGCAGGACTACCAGCATGAGGTACGGAAATGTGGCTGTGAAGTACACCACCTAGAAATGGAACATGGGAACAGGCATGAGCACTCCAAGCACCTTGCTTTAGCCTACACTGAGAAGAAATGCATTTTTTTATATGTGCCCAGGAACTGCGTGGTGTGGCACAGCATGTTTGGAGCCAGAGAAAATCTTGCTAGTCCTAGGAGTGAACCAGAGTGAGAGTCGGGCTGTCACAAGAGCAGCTCCACCGAAGACAGCAGTAATACTTGTCTGCATCAGCAGAGGGGCTATGCATCCCCAGCTCAGTTGCTAATTGCTGTAGTGTGCCACAATACCACATTGTGCTCTGTGTTTCCAAATTGTCAAACTAGTCGAGGTCTGATGCAGCCTCCCCAGCAGTTCAAGTAGCGTCATTAATGCCTTTGCATTGCTCCTGCACATTCAAGACTTATTGATCACCTTTAAAACAGTTGCTCAATTTGTTGTATCACACTGGGCCAGCAAAGAAATGTTGCTCCTTCAGGTTTTTCCTGTGTGGACGTGCTGATCAGCACACTTCAACTTAATGCTACCTTACAGCTCTTTTCTCAGCTTCAGCAGTTACGCACTGAAGAACCGAAGAACTTCTCTAGAGGAACCACAATATGTGATGCTGTGAAATCATCTGTTTCTCCCACCTGCCCATCCATCCAGAACGAGCTGTTTCAAAATCCCCTTAAAGCACACCATTCCCTGATGGCAGGGACAGGCTTCTGCAGCAGAGGAAGTACTGCCAGCAGCAAGAGGATGATTTCCCTGAGCAACACAACCACCTTCTCTCTTCCCTGGATAATTCTTGTGAGACAAGCAGTGCTTCAAAAAGATTTTTTTTTTCTGGATCCATCCTGTTGATATACTTTATTTGAATAAAACAACATCCAAAGAACCTGGCACTGCCATGGGAGCCCTGCTCTAAGTTGAGATACACGTTTTGGTAATTCAGTCTTGTTATGTAGAAGGACAGAAGGATTGGAGTGATGTCCTACCCTTGAAAAACAAACTCTTTGATTATCACCTCTGCCTGCAGCCCCAAGTTCTCTATGCATTTAATACACCTTGCTCTATATATCACAGCGGTCTGGGGTAATGTCACAGAGATCAGTGAAAAACATCTCCCTGCTGGGGCTCATGATTGCCTGAGATGTCTGCACAAGCAGCTCCATCCCTGTCTGTCTGAATCTGCATCCTAGGTGTTGAAGGAACCCGGGGACAGCATTCTTCAACACTGGCAAATGCCATCATTCATTTCAATCTCAAGGTTTCAAGAAGGCTCTGATTTAGAGCTTCTCAGTGACAGTTAATCAAATCTATGGGTCCTGCGAGTTTAACAGTCATCTCTGTACTTACCACAGAACCAAATTATTGCTTCAGGATATGACAGGATGAAAGTCTAATATTTCTCAGCTCACGAAATCAAAATATTTGAAACAGAAATCTCAAAAATAACCCATTGCCTTTCAACCTTGGTGCATTTTCTTCCAGGGTGGCAAGTTGCATACTTTCAGATGGATCTCTAAAAAACATCAATTTTAGGAGCTCAGAACGCAATCTGCTTGTTCTCTTGTGTGTGGTTCAGATTCTGGACTTGGTAATGTCCTGTGTGCCTGTGAGTGCTCACATGTTGAGCTTTTCACTCAACAGTCACTTACATCTGCACTGAGACCAGCGGCCTGGATTTGGAGAATGTTTTCTTGAATGGAAGTTCCAAACTTCTATCCGACAGCATGGACATCTGGATCCAATAAGATATTACTCAATGCTTGGCTCAAAACCAATCTTTTTATTTCTTGGGCATTGTTAGCTCTAGCTCCATCACCAGGAACCTTGCCGGGACCAGTGTGATCGTTCTGTCACATGCTGGTCAACAACATCCAGGGTTTATTTGAACCTGATCCACATGCTTCGGCAAAGTGATTCCATCTGTGACAACCTCCTGCATCTGCGAGAGCTCCCTGGGGACAGGCAATCTCTGCATCTGAGGATGCAAACTGCTGTGTAAAACTGTTCTGTGTAGGACAAATTCAGTTCAAGGGCTGATAAACCAGTGGGCCATGTATCTCTACTGGAAGGTTTCTGTTTTCATCTCACTATTGCTAGTCCTTTTTGCTAAGAGTCACTTGCATTTAGCACTGAACTCAGATCTGAAATAGATTGGATTTGTTCTCAGCACTTCCCACACTATGTTTGCTGTACTTTCATATCATTTTTGCTGTTATTATACTGCCTCTGCTTTCTTTTACCAGGCCACTACAGCAAGCAGTTGCTCTTTTCTTCTAATTTTACTCCATGGAAACCAGGAAATATTGTCTCTGCAAGCTGCTTGACTTTGCCTTCATGTTTCACAATTCTGGACTATCCTGGAAGCAGGAGGAACTGATAACATCCATGCCATCAACTTGATGGAAATGGATGCAGCTACAATTTACAACCCACCACACTGAAGAGACACCGTCTAGATAACATACTAAACAATTTCACTTCCATCTGTTTTTGCTGCCTCCAGACTGGGAATGGGTCAGGAGGCAGAAGTAGAAACAAATTGTGTCAGTGCTGCAAAAGAGAGAGGAGGCAGGGGTGAGGCAGCTCAGGATGGAGCTGGATAGTCTCACCAACCTGCCTCGGAGAAATCCCTCTGTGATAACCAGCGTGGCTAAAAAAGGAAATCTTATACATGGGGAATGCAAGCATCTATAGGAAGAGCTAGGACCAACAGGAAAGACAAAAAGAAGATCCCCATGATGCTGAGGCAGAGAAAGCTTTAAGTACATGGGCGTTTACTATCTAATAAATGAGAAAATATCCAGCAGGGGCACAAACTGTTCATGCTGTGGCAGAAGGGAAGGGAACTTGAACCACCTCTTACACACAAAGATAGCAATGGCTCCTGGGCCAGCACTTGGAGGCTCAGTGTGAGCCTAGAACTCACCTTTCCTGTGGACTTGACCCCTTTCCAGATGCAAAAGTAGCACATGATCCACGCCAGTAGCAAACACAAGGCCAGCTCCCAACGCAGGCTGCCCAGGTGCTGGATGCCATCAGAAATCTTCAGCACTCTCCTCCTGTAGAGGGAGAAGAAAACAGCACCCAAGTGTCTCCAGTGTCGGCCACCAGTGTTCCCAACACACCTCTCACCACACCTCCAGAGCACCTAACAACTTTGAGGAGAAAGGATGTTCTACAAACAAGACCCAGCTCTGAGCTGCAAGCTGCAGAGGTGTCAAACTGTAGCCCACTACTGGAATTAGACTACTGGACCAGTACTACCAGCCTGGAGGTTCACACATGGATTCTACACTTGCTCTCAAGTTGGGCTGTTGGGTCAAGACATTTCTTTCCCTTTCCCCCTCCAACCTTTAGTGTTTCTGCTCCCTCTTGCACTTACCAGCTTACAAGGCCAAGGTCTTACAATCTCACCCTTGCCTTAAAGCAGCTTTCTGAGCTATGGGTATGGCAGGTCTTCCTCACCATTTACAGAAGCAAGAACTCATTCTCCTTCTTCTGTCTTCTATGCTGCACTGATGGATCTGAGTGTGAAACTGTCCCAAACCCCAGTCCTGAGATGAGCAGAGAAGGACATGTGCTACCTTAGAGGCCCAGCAGCAGTGTGTACAGCACGCTCACAAACCCACCCTGTTGCAATTATCCCCAAATCAAGTTTGCATTCCTGGAGAACCATAGTCTGAGATGGATTGAGAGGATAAGAGGGGTTCACAGGAAATCAGGCTGTTCCTCTGAATATTTTATTTTCATCTTGCTTTCTTTCCTGCTTCTAGGGGCATGGACTCTGTAACCAGTGAGGGAAGAGTAACCAGTTAGTGTGTAACTAACAGGACACTGTACCACAGCCAGGAACGGCCACAGCAGTGTGCCTTCACCCCAGTGGCAGGTCAGTGCTTCCCTAGGAAACTCCTGCCTCCTGCACCCTTTCCCCAACACTACACTGGAAATTTCTAGTCCTGTGTGCTGGCACTTCAGTAACACAGGGATGCTCACAGTGGTGAAGTGAGCATCAGCTTTTCCAGCAGCCAGCCTCAGGAAGAGCAGTCTAAGTTCATAACAGCATCTAACTGCCTGCAAGCAGTTTAAAGGAAAAAAGTAAAAGGGAACTGTAGGAGAAGAGGAAAATACCAACTACGGAAGGAATAAATGCCATAAGCTTACTAGCAACAATGTATGCATTCAGTGTCTTCCAGCCTGTAATGATCTCTCTGCTCACAGGCAAATGCAAGTGAAGTGCTTCGCCCTGTGCTGCCCCAGGGATGCTCTAGGGACATGATGTACTCTGTGCTGGTGGTACACAGCAGTGAGGGCACAGCCCTCTACCAGCCACTGTTCACCGGGTAATCTGTGGTGGCAGCAGGGCTTGCCTTCTCAGTCTTTCAGCAAGGACTTGGTACTGGTCTGTGTCCATCATCAGAGAGCCAGCAGGTCTAAGGCTTCATGCCAGAAATAAAGGAACTCTGTACTTTGGAGTAAACTAGTGCATGGGCACGAGGGAAGGAGACCATGAAAATGAGGGCACAGATTTTACCAGGCTGTGAGCTGAACTCGGTACTTTGTTCTCATTTTGGTAAGCTTCTCCCCTCAGAATGGCTTGCATATTAGCCACTCTGAAATAAAAATGTCTAATATCTAATATTCACTATCTACTATCTAATAAAAACATCACTAGTATGGATCCCTTTAGTAATTCAAAAGGCTTTAAGGTTTCCTCCTCAACAGCTTACCATGCTAAAGCTCGCAAAACATGCAGACAAAGACCCACCACAGTGATGCTGCAGAGTGGATCACCACAGATCTAACCCTGCTTCCAGCTGCAGTCTTAGGACCCATATCCTGAGCATGGACACAGCCACCAGGCAGGTCAAGGGCTGCAACCTATATATAAATCCTGATCAAAGCACATGGTTATGGCTCTCATTTCCTGAGGCAGTAATGAGGTTTAATGAGGTTTGTACCCTTGGTAAGTCTGATCCATGGTTTGAAGATAGGGAACATACAGCCAATTCACCTGCATTGCAGGAGAAAACAACTGTGTAAGGGAGTTCATGGGTGGCAGTGAAGAGAAGCAGCACAAACAGGGAAAGGGGAGAGCAACAGCAGAGGAATAAAGGAGAAGAAAAAAGATCGAGAATCAAAGGAAGCAAAGCAACAGTGAGGCAAGGTCTTGCACAGAGTCAGCTGGCCTTCACTGAAGTCAGTGAGAGAAAGAAGCTGAAACAATCCCGGGGTATGTGAATACAGTGTAAGACTTACATGTCCATTTCACTGGCTTTATTGCCCTCTTTATAAGTTTTAATGAAAAATATATTTTTTAAAATATTTTCTTAATTTTATATATCAGCAGGATTCTATTTTTTATATGCAGCCCAAGACAATTCCTCTTCACTCAGTGCATCCCAGGCAAATCAAAAGGCTGGACACCTCTGGACAAGTCCACTGGCACTGAGACACATCAGCGCAGCTCTGGACAAACACCACAGGCTCAGTGATGCCATCCTTGACTGACTTTGCTGTCCCCAAGAGCCTTTGCCCTGATCTGACCAGCTTGCTCACTGTGACCTCTTCTGACCAGCGTGGTTTAATAGGAAGTACCTCCGCAGGTTGGTTCATTGCCCAGAGATTGCTTGTCTTGGAAGAAAGAGGGATATCAGCCCGTCCTTTACTTACTCCCAGAACTCGATGACTGGGGAGGTGGCATTTTCACTGGTCACATTTAGGGTTGAATTCGCCCTCTGAAACTCCATGCAGTTCCCTGTAGGAGAAGCCCAGGGAGGGAAGGAGTGTGAGTAGTAGTGGCTGGAGTACTGAAGGATCAGAAAAAATGCTCCCTTTCCATCCACAGTGACAGCACTCATTAGTATTGACTCAGAGACAAACTTTGAGTAGTCCCAAAGACGCACCAAAGGAGATCCCTCCAGGTCAAGGCTGGCAAGAAACCTGGGACAATCAAGAAGATGGCATTTAATTTTTCCTTCCAGCAGGCACAGTGAGCAGTCCCAACCAGCACTGGCTCTGTGGCTAACACACAACAGGATGATGGGATTTTTCATCACTGCCGAAGAGGAAGATAGCCTCAGTGGCTGCAGCTTCTTCCCCAAAGCACCAGCAGCACAATCACTGGGGGCTCCCCACACCTACAAGCCCCACTGTGACTCAGTTTTGGGTTTCATGGGTTCAGCATGGGCATACCTTTTCCTGGAGCCAAAGGGTCCTCCACACCTACCTGTGTTCCATTCATGATCACAGCTGCCCCAGGGAAGGTCGATGGTGAACGAACTGAAGAGATAGAACAAGGCCCAGGCCAAGACAATGATGTAGTAGAAGTTCAGGAGCACAACGATGACCTGTGAGGCATAACCAATTCCTGCAGAAAGGAGGCCCCAGGTGAACCACATGTTGAAAGATGGAAGCAGGCTTCGCCAAAGGCTCAGTGCCTTTCCATCTGACAGCCCCCACTGTGCTGCATCCCTGCCCCACACCTTGACTGTGCTGCTGGATGTACACCAACAAGCTAGCCACTCATGCCATCATCTCCTTTCCACATCCCACCATCTGTGCAGGTACTTTAACACAACCTGCACCAGCAGATGGACTTGGAGGGCAGTCATTTTGGGATGAATGTGCTCTTTGGGCCTCAGACCTACTAGAAATGCAGCCTTACAGGGAGCTGAGGTTCTAAGCATCAGGCGTTGCCCGGCCAGCGATGCAGACAGCTGAATCTGCCCAGCATCTCCAGGCCTTGGGCAGTCCACATGAAGCACTCTGTGGAGTCCAGACCCAAGGCAGAATGAAGGGCTGGGAGTCTGGACAGGGGATAGACAGAGTGTGGCTGGAAAACCACCCAGAGAGACAGAAACATGTGACAGTGCTCCAGCTGCTGAATAATACCTATTCTACCAAAATTCAGTTTCCCTTCATTTTTTCATCCTTCTTCCTTCTACACTGTTTGGGAAGTTTTTGTGTTAACATGCAACTTCCCTGATAGATGCCAGAGGAGTATCTAAAAGATTCAGTATGTAGGATAGAAGCTACTGTTAAGACCTGAGAGATCACAGAAAGTGACTTGAAAATGGATAATCATGCTGAAATAGTGCAAGAAGTGGATCTGACAGCTAATGATTTATTAAGACAGCTGACACCTTTCACCACGAAGATTTTAAGCCCTCCACAAACTCGGGAAAATGACTTAGCACCGATTTACAGGGACAGTAGTATATTTTAAGTAAGTTCCTGATAACTGCCAGGAGCATTTTCATCATTAGATCTTGAAGATCATTTTTATTGGGTGCAAAGCTTCTGTCCAGAGATCTGGACATGAAGAAGGAATCCGGGATGCAATGTTTGGTGAGAAGGTGTAATTTTGGGAAGGTTTGGGATCTATAGTTGTGGTCAGAGGATGAGCGCAGTGTCCCACCATAGGTCCCCGGACCCCCCCAGGTCTCAACCCACTCACCTTCAAAGAGGGGACAGATCTTCCGCCAGGCTGTCACACCTCCTTGGCTGGTGTACTGTCCCAGTGCCGTCTCCAGGAAGAAGACAGGGATGCCACAGGTGAAGAGGAAGATGAGGTAAGGGATGAAAAAGGCACCTGGCAGATTCAAGCAGCACAGAGGAGAAATAAGCTCCATCACGTGGCTGGATTCAGCTCATCAGTTAGCATCAATACAGGTTAGGGTTTGACCTACTGCAGAGGTTCTTTGCAGAGAAGGACCAGGGTGTTCTGGTGGACAACAGGCTGGCCACAAGCCAGCAGTGAGCTCTTGTGGCCAAAAAGGCCGATGGCATCCTGGGATGCATTAAAAACAGTATAGCCAGCAGGTCAAGGGAGATTGTCCTCCTCTCTTTTCTGCCCTGATGAGGCTACATTTTAGACTACAGTGTCCAGTTCTAGGCTCCCAGTTCAAAAAAGACAGGGATCTCCTCGAAAGAATCCAGTGGAAGACTACAAAGATAATAAATGGCCTGGAGTATCTCCCATATGAGGAAAGGCTGAGTAACCTGCATCTGTTCAGCCTGGGGAAGACTGAGGGGGGAATCTCATTAATGTTTATAATTATCTAAGGGGAGGCAGGAGGCAAATTAATGAGGCCAGGCTCCTCTCAGTGATGGATAGGACAAGGAGCAATGGCCTAAAACTTGAACATAGGAAGTTCCACACAAACATGGGGAAGAAATTCTTTATGGTAAGGGTGATGGTGCACTGGAATAGGTTGCCCAGAGAGGCCGTGGAGTCTCCTTCTATGGAGATATTCAAGACCCATCTGGATGCCTACTTGTGCAATCAAATGTAGGGAACCTGCTTCAGCAAAAGATTTGGACTCAATAATCTCTTGAGGTCAATTCCAACCCCTGTAATTCTGTGATTCTGTGATCTTCAGCCTGGCCCTGAGAAAGTCCCTCTGAGATACCACATGGGGACAGCATGAGAAGGATGTATGCTGAGGAGGGTAGGAAGGGCATGGAAAAAGGGATTTTCCTCAAGTACAATTGCTCAGAGCGATGTGATTGCCTGAGAAACTTAGTACATGGGAAAGAAGATAAGGAAGGAAAGTCTCTAAGGCTTTGTGTGTGTGTGCGTGTGCACAGAAAACAGGTCTCAGTACTTGCATATAAATAAAAGAGAACATCCTGCCATAAAGTCATTATGGTTTTGGAACAAGTTGTCAGTTCCTTTTATGCTGATTATTCTGACGATAAAAGCACCAAAAAACTGAGGATACATGTAGAGTAATACCTCCACCCAGCCTGGGTTTGCTGATCAAAACAACATGCAAAGGGAAATGCATTACATGCAATTACAGAAATGTATATTGCTCGCACCAGCAGCCAGGGCTGCCCTACAGTCAAGACCTGCCATGAAACCAGGCAGAGAAGGATGAAACCCATCAGGTGTTTGTTACCCCAGGTTGGCATTAATTGCAGTAACAGCTTTCATCCTGCAGAGCCTGAAGGACAGTCCCACAAGCTGCTCAAGAGCCCAGCTTCGTTGATGACCTATTGAGGAGACTCAAGCCCTTGCCTTCCCCCTACGTAGTCCTCTTCCATGCCAGACAGATGCTAACTGGCTCTCAGGTCAAGCTGACAGGAGTTCAGAAGAAATAGCAATCCTCAGACACAAGCAAACTAAAAACTCAAGAGATTTCATTAAGAAGCTTAGCCAGCATGTATGGAGAGAGGGAAGGGGCTTGGGGTTCAGCCACAAATCCCACCTCACATTCAGTCCAGTGGGTTACAGGGCCACAATGGGATGAGGTGATGCACTGCAGCACAGACCCACTGCCTGGCAGATGTAGGAAGCTGCATCCTGCTCCCTTCCCCACAGCACCAGGGCTGCACACCAGACAGGCTGCCCCAGTATTTCCCAATCGGCCAGACTTGCCTGCCATGGGAGGGCCTGACGATAGGGAAATAACTTTTTTTTTCTTGTTTACATTTTTTTTCTGCCATTGCACAGAACTTATATATGGCATTGCTAAATACACTCCCAAGCCCTCTCTGAACTGTCCCCAGCCACCAGCACTATAGGGCTCAGCAGGCAGTGATGCCAGGCAGGCTTCAGGCCCTGCTGCCTGACAGGACCCATGCAGGGAGGGGAGCAGGCACTGCTCTCACACAGCCCCACGGGAAGGGGAGCAAGAACAGCCCTCCCTTTCAACAGAGAATAACATTCCCAAGCTCATGGTGAAAAGGAACAAGCACCAAGCAAAGCACAGCGTGAAAGTAGCTAAACAGCAGCTAATCCTCTTTTGTGCCCTTGGGAGGAAAGCAGTTTAGCGGGGCCCATGAGACTGCCCCCAGCAAATGGCAGGGGATTTCAGCCCTGGCTCCCCAGTGCCCACCAACTCCACACCAAGTGCTGCATCCCCTCACCTCTGCCCTTCCAGAGAGCCCAATTAACAACTAATCACCAAAGTGAGAGAGAAGCTCCCTCCCTGCATACCACCAAATCCAACCTGAGAATCGCTTTGGGCTTTCATGTTTTAAATAAAGTTTTCTCTCCTAAAAGGCTGCCTTAATTTAAAAGCCGGCACGAGATTCTGAACAAGTGCAGCCCGAGGGAGGCCAGGGGTCATTGCTGAGCTGCGAGACTGCGTAGCATTCACGTACCAGGTGACAGCCATGTTCCTTCTGACCCTTACGCACACTGCTCTGTGCCTCGTCACCCTGCAATGGAGCCCCTGGGTTGAGTCTTATGGACCAGGCACTGCATGGCTGCTGCCAGTGGTGAGCAAGGCTCAACGCAGGTATCATGGTGGGAATGTGGTGACCAGTGAAGCTGGCTGGGGCTGCACTCACCTCCACCATTCTTGTAGCAGAGGTAGGGGAAGCGCCAGACATTTCCCAGGCCGATGATCTCCCCAGCCACCGACAGGACGTATTCCAGCTTGTTGTTCCAATGCCCTCGCTCCAGAGTCTCATCCTTCTCTTTCTTCTCCTTCTCTGTGCTGGGTTGTGCAGGCACCGTTTCGCCATTACTAACAGCACCAGGGACACTGTAATCCATCCCACCTTCAGAAAGAGTTTCCTTTGTTATGTTCAAAACAAGCTGTGCAATAAGGCCAAAATTTGGGCTATGGAGGGCAAGAGACGGGAGAGATGCACAAACACCTGCGTGCCAAACCCTTACTTGTTCCTTATAATGATTCCTGCTAGAAGAAAGGTGCCAAGAGCATATGTGAACTTTGCCTGTGCAAGCCATTATTAGTTTCATCATTTTTAATCGACCCATCTGAAAACATTCCTGCTTCTGGAAGCTCATCTGTCTGCAGGATCTCCCACAGCAGCAGAGACTGAGGAACAGAGCTGGAGCTGGAATGGGGTGAGAGTAGGATTAGAAACATAATGAGAGGTCTTGTACGGGTTTCTTGTCACCTCTTTTGCCATTTACTAAGGTCTGGCTTCACAGACCATATAGTGAAAGCCAGAAAGCACAGAAAATTTTTTAGATGTAGAAAGAGGACAAAATGAAATTAGAGTTTTTCTTTCAGTGGTGGCAGCTGTTAAGAGTGATTTACTAGATGTGACATAAGAGTAATTTGATTTTGAGGATGGTGCTATCCTTCCATGTGCTGAAAAACTACAAATGCCACAGCCTTCCCAAGGCTCTGCCTATTCTGAGGAGGCTTTGGCAGTGACTCTGCAGCCACCAATTTTTTTTACTCAGAGGGCAGTGAGGTGGTGGCACAGGTGCCCAGAGAAGCAGTGGTGCCCCATCCCTCGAGGCACTGAGGGCAAGGTTAGATGGGGCCCTGGGCAGCCTGATCTGCTGGGTGGCAGCCCTGCTCAAAGCAGGAGGGTTGGAGGCCGGTGGACTTTGAGGTCCATTCCAAACCAAAACATTCTAGGATTCTATAATTTAGGAGGCTGGAGGTTTGAGCCTGTTCCTCATGGGCATGATGCCCTCCTGGCTACAGAGCCCTGCAGGGCAAAGGCTGAGGGCAGTTGTTCGCACCAAATCCTGGTACTGAAGTTGGGATTGCTGAAGACCCTTGCACCACAGAGGACACCTTCTTCCACTAGTTTGCCGCAGCTCTCAGCAGCCCTTCCAGCCTCAGCGTAATGCAGGAAATTTTGGCCATCCATTCACACTGTCACCAAGAGAGCAGGAAAAGGCACTGGCAGCAAATGACACTCTTCATCCGGGGAGGGGAAAAAAAAAAAACAACAGGCAAAGCAGCACTTTGACCCTCTCCCTCCCTCCCTGCCCTGCCCTGCACGGCCCCCTATAAAGCACTCGGGGAGGCAAAGAGGAGTGAGGAGCCCTCGCAGGAGTTTGACAGCAGCTGCTTAGAAGGATCGGAGGAACCGTCAGTAGAGCAGTCAGAGTTAGAAAATGATTAAACGAGCAGAACGCGAGGTGACCTCTCATCCACATGAGACACAGGTGGGCATGGGGGGCAGGAACGGGTTTACCTGGAGGATGGCACTGTCGGAGCACTAGCAGGCAGGAGAGGTGAAGGCAGGACTGAAAGGTGCTGGCGGTTTAAAGTGTGGAAAGAAAAAATTCAGCCGTGGTGTAATCCTAGACTTCGCCCAACCCACATTCCTTCCCCCACCCCCCAGGGCCGGACAAAAACCTACACATGACTGATTTCATGGCCAGTGCAAAGGGGCTCTTTCCCCCTGCCTGCCTGTGAGAAGCTCTTGCTGGTGCCGTTAGTCTCTTGCAGCACTCCTGGCCAAGGACTACTTGGCTCCAGTGCAGCTGCACTTGGTGGTGCCGCTGCCTATCACTGGCTGTGGAACTGCAGGAAAAAGCATGACCCAAAATGACAAGCCTAGCCGAGGTAAGAGCTGAATCTTGGCTGAATGGGAATTTCATACCATGGGGTCCGCAAGGGAATGTGGACATGGGGCAGCTCCCATGCCACACGTCACCACATGAGCTGCAATCAAGCATAACTATGAAAACCAGCCCTGGATCCGCACAGGGCTGCAGCACCAGCAGTCAAGGCACTGGAAGGAGGTCCTCGTCCTGCTGCAGGTCATTATCTGAAGGCATCAGGTCCGTGCTTGGAGGCCACAAATAAGGTACACAGAACTGGATATTATTATTCACAGTAGGCATGTTACAGCTGTGATAGTGCAAGGATGTAAATGAGGCAAGGCTTTAAAAAATACTTATTGCATCTGCTGGTGAATATCTGGGGCAAGAGAAAAAAATCATGATTTTAGGTATAGAGCTAGGCCTGCAAAGCAGTGGCAAAGTTTAAACTGTAGGCAGGCAGGCAGATTACAGAATTACTAAAGAAAGAAGAGGAAGAAAACACTGGAGCAACACCATGTTAATCAATCAATAGTGGATCTGCATCCACACTGCTAGACTTCCCAAAGAGAAACAGGGAAAGAGAATAATAGAATCATAGAATAGTTTGAGTTGGGAGGGACTCTTAAAGGCCATCTGGTCCAACCCCCCTGCAGTGAACAGGGACACCCACAGGTACATCAGGTTGCTCAGAGCCCCGTCCAGCCTGACCTTGGGTGTCTGCAGGGATGGGGCACCCACCACCTCTCTGGGCAGCCTGATCCAGTGCCTCACCACCTTAATGGATTGCTTTATAGGAATCTGGAGCAGGAATGGATTCACTCAAAAGGTGATCATGCACACTACAACCCTTTGTCACAAGAAGAGAGGTCTAGGAAATATGAGAGTGGCATCGTCCTCTGCACCTTACAGTGCAGTAATTAATGGCACTGGCTGAAATACTCCGATGTAAAAAAAAAAGAAATAGTTTCTTTGCACATACTGCCTAATTTATTACGTGTGATATCCGTGGCCATTGCCATGGAGTATTGTTCAGAGGGTGACCAGGTCAATTCACACCGGATTCTGCTGCTGCTGCAGGGCTTTAACAGATGCCCAAATAAAAGAGCCATCTCTTCAAGCTGGAGATGGCTGGAAACCAGGGAAAATGTTGCAGTGGGGAATTCTGCTGGAGCGTGAGGATGGGAAAATGTTCTTGGAGACAAACCTTCTGACAGTCAGTGACATAGTAAAATAGTGAAGGTAAGGCAACAGTGATAAAAATAAAGAAAGCAAAGCCAAAGAGTTCCTTGCCTTGTGCAATGGATCCTTGTAGGCAGAGAGGAGATTGAACAAGGAAGTGTTTATATAGAATCTCAAAACTGTGGTGTGCATCAGCATCACTGCAGAAATGTCCCTGGATAACAATGATAACTACAGTGCACCAGTAACAATATTCTTATCAACCATTTAAACAGAAGACAAACTAATGGGCAGGAACTAATGGACTACGATAGGAAACAGTGTAATCAATAACAAACTATTCAGCTTCTGCCTGCATAGATAAGACTGTGCTGAACACAACAATAAGTTTAAAATGAAAACAAATCTTCAGTGTAAACATAAGCAACAAGGAGAAATATTAAATCTACAAATACAAAAGAAAGCTGTAAAATCCTGAGCAAAGCGTGTTTAAAATAGAACATCTCTTTCAGTGCCTTCTGGGGAGAAAAAGGGAAAAGTCAGCGTCATTTTGAGAGATACTCCTTGAGAGATGGGAGAGCTTAAAAAAAATAATTTGATCTTTTTACTGAAGGTGAGAAGAGGGCCAACATATATCACAAAGAATCAGTGAAGAAAAAGACGAGCTGAATACACATTTTTAAAACTGCAGAAGGAAAGGAAACTGGGAGGGGCATTAATCAGCCCATCAGAGGCAATGAAAATCCAAAGGGAAAAAATGCACATGATGAAATCAGTCTGGATGCCTAAGATTATGCATCCGTATGGATATCTAAGCCAAAATGGAAGACAAGGACGAGCAGAAGCAAACACTTGGGAAATAGATCTGCTAGAAACAAATAAGAGATATGGAATAAAGTGAACCTTGGGGATAAATATATGAACCAGCCAAGATGAGGTGAGTGCATTTCTGCTGGTCATATGCTGCTGGGTTGTTTCACTGTCCATGCTTCAGCAATGCCTCCCCTGGGTGCTGAGGAACATTGGGGTAAGGGCACATCAGTCTTCTCCTCCATGCTTTTTCTGGAGGCTGATGACAGGGCAAAAGGGAGATGGCTGCTGCTCCTAACCCATCCAGGGACTTGTAGGAGAGCAGCCAGGGCCTGGCCACTGCACAGCTCCGGTGTCACAAGGAGCAGAGAGCATTGCTGGATCCATGCTGGATTGTGGCTCCATATGTGAGCTGAGCACACAAAGCTTTTCCACCTCCCACCTCAGTCCCCCTCCGTGTGTGACAGTGTCTGCCCGCCCCAGCACTGTGTAATCTTGCAAGCCACCTCCCTGCTTCCAGGAACACAATTTGCCGTTAGGCTATCTGGGAACCAAAGGCCAGAGCAAATGCAATGCCTTTTCTCCATCTGATAACCACCAGGCTAGCAGCCTTTTCAAACTGAAAACATTATTAAGCTTAAGTGGAAACGGCAGTACAGAAAGCACAATTCTCACAAATATGAGCAGGAAGGGGATATATAGGGGCTGATAGTGCATAGAAAGAACCCAAAATAAGCACAAAGGATCGATCCCTTGCTTGAGCCACCAGGTTCAAAGAAAGGCACTTTTATTTTGAAATAGCAGTGGCAAAAACTAAAAGTCATGGCAAGAGTCTGCAGGTTCCACAGCAAGAGAAAACACTACCATGGTCATTTGGGCAGGTTCCCACAAGCAAAGTTACCCCAGAGGATATGGGTTGCCAGACAACTGCCCAAACAGACGTGGCCCAAAGCAAGAAAATCTGCATCCACTCTGGACAGCTGTGGGGTGGCAGAGGCTTCACGGTGGAAGTGTTAGATAGGCTGGCCTGAGAACAGCCTGCTCTGCTTGTGGAAGATAAAGGGACAGCTGGGGAGCTGCCCCACAGCCTGCAGCATACAGGAAATAGTAGGGATGCTCAGCACATGAACTGACAAAGCTTGCCATTCCCTCTCCCTGTTTGCAGGGGTTTTTTTTCTGCTCAGATTTCAGAACTGTCTCAATTTCTGGACAAAAATGTCAGATGTTAGGAAAAATTTCTTCTGAGAAAGTGGTGATGCTTTGAAACAGACTGCCCAGGGAGGTGGTGGAATCACAACCACTGGAGCTGTTCAAGAAACATGTCATATGGCACTGAGGGATGTGGTTAGTAGGCACGGGCTGACGGTTGGATGATCTTGATGGCCTTTCCAACCTTAAAAATTCTATGAAAAATTAAACCAGTTAAAGGTTTTCTGCAAGACAACACAATTAGGCAAGCTACATATACGCCTGTAACATACTATGCAACATAAGCAATAGATGAATGGCAAACAAAGACTCCTAAGGCTGGAGACTTCATTCATTTTGACATCTCCCACTTCCTCTCTCCAGCAGCTGTTACAAGCTCTCAGTGCTCCTGCTGCACCTTGCCACAGGCTGGGCAGCCTGAGCAGAGCAACTGCAGGAGCAGAGCCTCAGGGAGGAGGCAGGAACCATGACCCTTCTGAAGCCCAGCCATCTACTTCCTGGTGTGAAAATGGGTAGCTTGCATATAAAAGATAAATCCACCCTTTGGCTGTTGGCTGCTAAAGAGCTAATTAGAGCATGTTTTCATATCAAAACCATATGCCAAAGGATATCACGCTTTCAGACAAATGATAGCACTACTGTTCAAGTGGCCCAGAAGTGAGACAGAAAAGTCCAGCAGATTTATGTACAGTATAGAATATAGGAGAAGGACCTGGGTATTGCTCTGGGGATCATGGGCTTCTCCTGTTCTCTGTGCACCTGACTGCTCTGTGGTGAAGGTTATAAAGCTGACACAGACTGCAGTGAGAATGCAGTCATAGCTATTGAGAGGGCTGAGATTATATGAACCCCCTGCTCTCTGTCTGTGTGGAAGAGAGATGCTCTGGGGGTAAAAGGGAAAACTTCACTCAGAGGTGAGATAGGGTTGCACCTGCTTAAACAGTTCCTTTGAAGAACACCTGTAATCTGCTTTTAAACAGTCACGGTTAGGGCAATACTCAGAGAGCATCTGGTTCATAATTATTTATATAAAAAAAGTAAAAGGGTTTTCTTCAATTCAAGAGGTGTGGTAACTAGGAGCCCTAGAGGGGTTAGAGATGAGACCTTCCCCACTGGTAAGGGAGAAGATGTGGGGAGTTGCATAAAGAGCCTCAAAGGGAATGCAGCCCTATTTCCTCACCTTACTTTGAATTTCCCATGGTGTAATGGGAAGGCCTAAGGGAAGAAGCTGCTGACTGCAACAGGAATCTGACCAGCCAACTTCCTAAAACTGCCTTTTACTCAGCAAGAAAAAAAAAAGTCTCAGTTTCAAGTTGGGAATTTTTCTATTACTGTGTAGACTCTTCCATTATTTGCTATTTACTTACTTTTGTGCATTCTGCCATTTTTTAACAGCATCAAATCTTGAAATGTTGAGGTCTATACAGACCAAGGATGTTCTTACCAGAACCCTGAGGAAATCAGATCTCCTGCCTTCAACTCCTTGTGTCTGCATGGACATCCAGAAGCTGCAGTTGATTGCACATTTACTTTCCAGTCCACCCTCACCCTTCTAACACATAGCATGCAACAATTCTGGAGATATTAAGGTCCTACACACTCAGAAAGAGGCCAGAGTGCCTCCAGACAGTTCCACTTCTTTACCAGAGACTCTCAGGCACTGGTGTGCATCAATTTTCTCTCACAATAATGCTTCTGGGCAAAGATAAGGCACTTATCTCCCACCTCTCATCTGTATAAGAGACTATCAGAAAATCTGGCAAGGAGATAATGGGTCAAAATGTTACCAATACACTGATTCCTGGTCCTCGATGTTAATCTTTACTGTATTTTGCTCTGATAAATGCCACTGCAGATGTGGAAGAGCGAGTTAAGTATATTTTCATCTGTATAAAGGGAAAAGTTAAATTACCAGTTGTCAGAACTGCTACCCATCTCACATCTGCTCAAAATCTGGGCTGTTTCTCAAATTCACATTACCCAGAGAAGCTGTGGTGCCCCATCCCTGGAGGTGCTCAGGGCCAGGTTGAATGGGGCCCAGGGCAGCCTGAGCTGCCAGATGGCAGCCCTGCCCACAGCAGGGGGTTGGAGCTGGTTGGCTTTGGGATCCTTTCCAACTCAACCCATTTTGTGATTCACCATTTGGATTTGTGGAAATTCCACTGCTATTATCATAAAAAAGCAGTAGCAAACATCCTGTTCTTCTGGGGAGCCTGGCAGGAGGCTGAGTTGCTGTAAGATGGTATGGACCTTGTCAACTGGGAAGCTGATACAGCGGTTGGATCTGCTGGCACATCTCCAAGGCACTACAAGCAGATGCTGGGCTGGCCGAGGCAATCCAGCTTTTTCAGGTCCTGCCTTCTGAGGAGGCTGCTCTCCTTAGATACCAGGACCCACAGCAGTTACTCGGACAACTCAACTTTAAAGGACTTTTCCTTTTTTTGGGGGAGCTGTGACTGCCAAAAATTGGCCTTTGAAAAGGCTCCAACTTAGACACAATGCCCCATCTATGATTAAAACCGTTCACTGCAGCAAGGCTTTTGTTTTGAAGCTATTCAGAGCATGTCTCCTCACAAATATTTCCGGGTTTTAATAAAGCCTTGTTACTTTCAATGCCTTTACCTTGCAACTTAACATTCATTTGAGTCTTATGTAATGAGATGTCTTGGTACAACGGTCTAAATCTCTTGCTGTGCAGTTTCCAGCTGTCCTACACATTTATCACTCCTCTAAAGCCAGCGTGGCTAGAATTTTGATAAGGGCTGAATTTATTGCATCTCCCTGCTGACTATTGGCGCTCCAAGCAGAGTTCCTGTTTGGTCCAGGCAAGCTGACCAAACACATTCTTAGTGATTGCAGCTGGGCAGGATTTGAAGGAGCTCCCTGCTTTCCATTTTCATCTAATGGGAGAAAACCCTCAAACCCTGCTTTCAGCAAGACCGTAGTTCTCAGAGAGAACAAATAAGAAACTTTGTGCCTTTGAAAAATTTTTCATTTCCAGAGTACAAAACCGACCAGTGATGTACAGTGTTTTTCTCAGCCAGTCACTGTCTTCAAAAGGCAGGCAGATACTTATTATGAGAGCGAGGGATGTCTGGTGGGCAACTGATGAAAAATCCAAATAGTTTTTGCTTTACTTTGCTATAAAGTTGTTTATTCCAGTAACTGTTGTTAGAACAAAACAAAGGTGACAGCTATCCTTGTGCAGCTGCCTAGTAAGCAGCCTACTGGTGAATGAACAAAGCTGTAGGCTCTCTCATTTCTACTAGGGCAAAGATTAGCTGCCCTTCTTCATTCTCGTTCATATTATGCCTTTCTTTTAGTGTAATGAGCTGCATGGAAAGGGGCCATTCATCAGTAACACTGACCTCAACACAGCCAGCCCAGAACTTTCCTAGGTGTACGGGACCGACACAACTGCTTATTAGCTCACAGAGTATAGGTGTGAGCAGCACTCAAAGCAGCTCAGTTCTGCCATTTAAGGTTCTTCATGCATCTTACAAACTGCAATTCATGTAGTTTCTTTTTTTTTTTCCTTCTAATCTTACATGCCACAATGATGAATGCAGCCAAGGAAACGTCTGTACAGAGGATCATTTTCCTGATGGATTTTGATGAACTCTTCTGCCATCATATTCAACGAAGAATAGGAAACGAGATGTGGATGCAGGACAGCCAACCTCACCCTGATCCCTGAATAGATTATGGAACGAATTCTCCTTGAAGTCACATTCAGGGCCATGAAGGATAAGATGAATCACTGACAGCATTAGCCCAATCTGGTTGCCTTCTGTGAAGGGTCGGACAAGGAGAAAGCAGTGGATGTTTACCTGTCTTACAACAAAAACAAAAATGTGGAGTGGATGGAAATCCAACAAAATGGATGGAAAACTGTGTGCACTGCTGTGACTAGCAATCAGCAGTTTGAAGTCCATCAGACAGCTGGGAATGGAGTACCTCCAGGGCTGGTAGGGAAAGCAACATTGTTTTATGTTTTACTCACCTGGTGATGGGATACACTGTGCCCTCAGCAACCTGGCAGGTAGCAGCAAACTGAATAATGGAAGAGGAAGAGGAGAAGAGCAGAACAGCCTAAAACATGGGAGGAAAGTTCATTCAGTTGCATCGCTACTGATTGGAGTAATGGGCTGACAGAAAATTCATTAAGTTAACCGGATCTGCATCTGGACAAAAATAAACCAAGTGATCTGGGAATAATGGTGGACAAACTAAGTGTTAGCAGCATGCCTCCTGCCTATCATGAAGGCCAAACCCATACCAGGCTGCATAGGAAACGCACTGTCAGGAGATTAAAGTGATTTTTCTCCTGTACACTTCAACACTTGTAAGGCAGATCTGGAGTTCATGATCAGTCTGGGGCTTCCCAGTACGAAAACAGATGTTAACAAATAGCAGAGTATAGCAGAGAACCAACAAAACTGCTAAAAGACTAACATGGCCCAAAGGAGGCTAAGCTGGGGCTGTTCACCTTGGAAATTAAGGGGGTTGCAGGGTCTATAGACTACAAACACCTACTGGATAATTATAGAAAAGAGAGAGCCAGGCTCTTCTCAAAAGTAAAATTAGAAGAGGCAGCAGGAAAGCTACAGCAAATGAATCTGACTGTGCATCAGAGAAAAATACACACTGAAGATGCTATAAAACTGGAACAGGAAATTGTAGAGGCCTTCAAACATCCTGGAAATACACAAAATTTGACCTACTTTCAAGTCAGCCCTGCTTTGGTAAGGAGAGGTTGATCCAGATGACCTTCTGTAGCCTCTTCAACCTAAACTATTCAATGATTCTAAAAGCTGAAAATAAGAATGCAAGCTTCACAGTGTGGCTAACAAAACACATAGACATCTGTTTCTGTTATCTTGTGCTGTGTAACACTGCACTCTAATAACTCAAGACAGTTTTCATAGCATCATCAGTTTTAACTTAAGCCCTTATTATCAAATAGTCCAGGCCACGTATGCATTCAGGTACAGATACTTTGTAAAAAGCATAAATCCTGAAAGTAATAGCACTGAAGAGTTCAGGAGTGATGTTTATCACTATGCAAGTAAAGCAGCCCAATTCCAGGCACAACTCAAGTCTTGGCCATTTTTCCTTCCATCCAACAGCTCTGGTTATTTGACACATGAAGAGAAACAAGAACTGTGGTTAATACTCTTTGTGGAATACAGTATTAAGTCGTGTACTGTTCTAGATACACAAGAGCTAAGATTTTGTATACACTGACATGTTGTCTCTAAAGCACGAGAAATTTTCTCCTACAGCTGCAGCAAGCATTTATGAAAATGATTTCCTTAGCTTAACTTTGGTTTACTTGTTTGCATATTTTCATAAAGATTCTATAAGCTAAGATGTGGGGACAGTATCACAGCTGAAATTTGTTGTGCTTTGTTGTTGTTGTTTTTAAAACCACTAACTACATTTCTACAGATTTTTCAAAAAGTCAACATTTATTCAAAATTTTATACTATCAGCAATCCTTTGGGAAGAATTATGCTTTTAAAAATAAATGTTTAAACAGAGAGATGTAAAGCTAATAATGGTCTTCAGTTTATGAACACCTTACCCAAAAGTAGATGGGAAACAAAACACACAGCTAAAGAAGTGCAGTAATCTCCTTCTGAGAAGGTAAAAACCTCCTCATATGGTCACGTGAAAACAGCTACTAAGAAGGTGACTACTTGCCCATTTCTTGTTCACTGTTTTTTACGCCTGTTACAAGGAGAACGACTGACCACTGCATTGCATTGCTCTTTGCTTCCTTCTGCTCATGATCACACCCTCTACTCAGAGAAACAAGAACATTCAATGCAGATTTACTAAAAGAACTCTTTCCAGTTGATGGTAAATTACATATAACAATGACTTTTATCACGACAGAGAATGTAAGAATGGTTAAGAGGATATGCTCAACAGTTAACAGGATATGCTGACCACATTTTCCTTGTCGTGTCACGAATTCTAGGAGTCATGAAAGAATACAGACACTGGGATTCTTTACAAAATCTTGTACTAGTCTACTTCTGGAACAATTAAACATCTGTGACAGAGAGTCTATCCACTCCATATAGGGAAACATTTATGTAGTACCATCAGTTAAAGCCTGAAGGAAAGTAACAACTGTTTAAACCAGTTTACCAAAACTAAACGTACATCGAGAAGAAAAAAAATGTAAGTGGATGCAAAAAAGAGGGCATGTCTAGCTATAGCATAGACTCCTTCATAACTAAGTAAACAAATAATACTCTTAAGTTTGCTAGGGTGCCCGTTCAGCCACATGCTTAACCACAGCTTCCATTTCACACATTCGTCTTTAAGGAGCAGAATTAGAAGCCAGTGACCAATCTGCACTCAAAAAAACTCCCAAGATCCTGCACTTTCTGCCCTCCGCCCTAGCTCTTTTGTGTTGCACATCTTCCTCTCCCCAGGTAGCAGGCACAAATAAACCAATAAAGTTCATCTACCTGAGCTGAGGTGTTGGTGTTTTGTTTTCTTTTCTTTTTGGACGGACAATTCTGCCAGATAAATAAACTTCCAAATATCAGAGAACAAGAGAATGGACACAGAACAGTCAAGACAGAACACTTTTGTTTTTGTCAATTTTCTTTTAAATCCCAATCCAGCTCCTAGTAAGACTGGACACTACTTACAACACTCCTAGAACTGCAGAAGAATGGAAACACAATAGGGAGCGAGTGGAAGGGGGGGGACAAGACAGCCCAGTGGCTAGCTTCAGACATTCACATACACAAAAGCCAGCACTGACTGGAGTCATTAAGGCCCAGATGCCCCACTAAATAGGAACAAACCCAAACACAAAGGTAGCACGTGAAATGTATTTACCTATTTAAACACAGGCAGCTGGTCAGGCTAGAATGGGGAAGGTAACTGCTAATTCCTTGTACTACAAGGAAGGAATGGAGTAAAAAAACCCAAGCCCACGGGCAGGTTTTTGCTTTGTGAACCTCTGTCTGTGCTGCTGGTTAACAGTGGTAAGTATAAAAAAATCAAAGAAAAATAATCTATTTATAGAACAAGTCAGTAGTCTGAGACATTTAGAAAAAAGTAAAAACAAGTCCTTCTTTAAAAATGGATTTACTAAAACAACTGTCACCCAGGATGACCCCAAGCCCTCTGGTCCTCTGGCAAAGCCAGGGGTAACTCTCAACAAGAACTGTTGCTGACTGGTACGCATCCAGCAAGGCCAGCAGGGAGGGGAATTTGCACTGTGAACAGTATCTGCAGACTGCTTGCTGGTATCTCTCGAGGCCATGCCCGTAGCCTGGTGATACTGGAAATAGTTGTGAGTGAAACTTTTCACAGAAGCACATGTCAGTGTAACCTCTGAGGTAAGTGGGCTGTCTTCTTTCCTTCCCATTCCTGGGTACAGATCACAGAAGCTGGTGCCCTGTACCTCCTTGCCAGCTCCATCCTGCGTGAGACAACTTTAACGTGCAGGAGTGCGGAACTCTAAGCAAAGCCTAGAACAGGAGAGGGCACCCCTGCAGAAAGGGAAGCACTCTGCTTTTCACAAGCTCTGGTCAAGATGGACATCATTTTTTCCCGGCCCCCTCAGGACAGGAAGATCAGTTGTCCCCCACTAAGGTAAAAATTTTGCTAGCAGAGTAGAATTGGGTTTCTTTTTGGTACACAGAACCTTTGCTATTTCTGAGATCATGAGCTCCTCTGCCCTTCAGCTACAAAAGAGAAACTCATTCATTCATCCACTTGCTCCCATCCTTATAGAGTAGTGTTAGCCGCCTGGATACGGAGACAACTCTCTTGAGACATTGCCCTTCTCACTGGGTTGGCAGGAGGAGGCAAAAGATAACTTCCAAAACCTCCTTAGGGCAACGTGGTATGGCTAAAAAGCTCCAGCCCATGCCACCAATTTCAGGCCAGCTCTGCTGCCAACATGGACTTCTAACACCCTGAAGCGTCTAATCTAACAGCCTCGGGTTAGCTCAGTCTCTAAGAGCAACAGCCACTCTCAAAGATGGAAATACTCAAGTCAAAACACTGGCTGCAGCTCCTAATGAGGCGGTGTCTGCATAGATGAGTCAGAACCACTGTGCCTTGACGTCCCTGCTGTATGAAGGAAGCCAGCTGTAAGGAAGGGACCAACTCTGCTGCAGGTCTGTACATCCTTGGAAGTGAAGCTCAGTGGCTACATTAGATTCAAACCCTCTCTTTCTGTAGGGGTATCAGCAGTCCATTTCTCAGCAAGTTCCAGACATCAAGCAGTTGCTAACTTGTCTCCTTAAGATCTTCCATTGGGAGTTTGTAGCTCAACAAGAAAGAAGGAGGTGGCGCATGAGCAGGGCTACTTGGGCCCTGCATTGTTTTCTTTGCACAGTTTATACAGATGTAATCCTCATTCTCAGCCATTTCTGGAGAGACACCAACGCAAACTTGATGAAACCACTCATCGCAGCCACCATCACACTGCACCCAGTCTACCTGCAAGAGATTGTATCAGCAACATTAGAAGGACAGACAGAAAAGCAGAGGTTCTATGAAGAAAATGTCTTCTATTAAATCCACCCAATAGAATGAGAATGCAAAAAGTGTTTGGCACAAATTAATGAACTATAGAACTTGTTTTAATAAGCTGCTTCAGTTTAAAAAGTAGTATTTTCCCAGCAACGCTGCTCCTTCTGTATCCTTAGGCCATGGCAGCTACTGCTGCTGTAGTTCTACTTTTGACTTACAGAGCAACATGAAAACAAAAATACATTAGTAAAAATAACAGTAGTGGCAACATATCTAAGATGGAGTTTGTAGGAGAATAAGCTGACAGTCAGAACAGAAAGCATCACACAGAAAAGCAGATCAAATTTTTTTGTAATAAACCAACCAATTCTAAACTTGCTGATTATCCATCTCCCAACAGCAATGTGAAGCACTGCAGTCTGTAGACCCAGCAGCATCACTGCTCACAAGCTGTGTGCAGCAAACACTGAAAATGTACTACACTTAGGAGTGCTGCACATCCCATTTCTGCTCAGAAACAGCACATGATCTGGAACATTTTATCACCGAGGCAAAGAATTCTTTGAATCAGACAACGCATGTTCTCCATTACCAGTAAAAGTTACTCAGCAGTCCAGTCTGAAGAGTTTAAACTTCCCAACCAAGATGGAGTACTTTTTCCCAGATTGCAATTTTTCATCTTCCCTTCATGTTTTAAAGTGGCTAGGAGAATGAGATGAGTTTGTCAAGTTTTATTCCCATTTACATACCTACCCAAGTACTATTCAATACCTTCTCATTTCAAATTATTCTACTTTTGTTACTCAAGCTGTTCAGCCTTATCATTGAATTCACTTTGCGTGAAATTGACTGTGATGGGACTAAGCAAAAACTCACTTTGTCTTTGCAGGGCCTCTGGCAGTTCTGTGCAGCACATACTGCATTCTCATCATCTGACTCCTCAGCTCCAGACCAGTCATACTTAGAAGGAATATCTAGGACTTTCTTCTCTCTTTTTTTCTCTGTGCTCTCCTTTGCCAGCTCCACCTTCGCCACAACCACCTTCTCCCTCTTCTTCTTCCGCTCCTCTTCCTTGGCCAGTTTCTTTGCCAGCTTGTTCAGCTCCTTTGTCTTATCCATGGTGAGTTTTAGCTTCTTTTTCTTCGGCTTTTCTAATTTTTTCAACTCTTTAGATTTTTGCTTCATATCTCCAAAGAACTGTTCTGCTCTCTCCAGCTTTCGTTTCCGCTTCCTCTCAGACGAGTCTCTCCCTCTCATTTTCAGCGGTTTCTCATCCATGCTGTCATCCTTCATAAAAGGGTAAAAAGAGATTGTTGGGGTTTTATTTCCAAACAAATTCCCATATACCATAAATCTGTGATTAAAAACGTACTTACCTCTGCCATTACTATAACATGGGGGAAGAAACTTATCCAGCAACATACTGTCACGAATTCTAAATAAAAGAGGCTCACCTTTATCTTCACTATACTAAAAAAAAAGTCTTAAGTACCCGAAGCATAGTGAATTTACAAGGTTCAGTAGGAAAATGTAAAATACCACCAAGAGCAAGGAGAAAAAAACAGGCAGTAATCCCAACTCCCTACTCACGGTGCTTTTCAATAAAAGTTAGCAAGATTGATGGCTAGGTGTTCTTGCTTGTTTTTCATCCTAGGTCAGTCTTGCCTATAATTATTTTTGAAGAAAGCAATTGCTATCCTGGAAATTAGGACAGAACAATTGCTGAATTCTTAAAATGTATTATCAACTCCAGCAAGAGAAGAATGCAACAGATCCATTACTTGAATAGCTCCCAAACCAGGACACGCTACAAAAAAAACTGGTGTTATTAAACACTTCTAAGTAGTAGATTCAGATCAAAAATTGAGTTTACAATTAGAAACTGTCATTGTAGGTGACAAGTTCTATTTAGAACCACTTCAAACAAACAAGACTGATTCAGTTTGAGTTAGTTCAGCCATATATTTTAACCTTAATTATATTAATAGATTAAGGACGTACCACAGGCCAGTAAAGACCGGGTCTGTTTACTGTACGTGACTTAATATAGCTTCTCCACCCTATAACAAGTTCTCTGAAGACTAATTTGCAGAAGTCTACCTATTTTGCATCTAAATAGAGAAAGAAAGGTATTTAACTCAAAATGAGTAATTCTGGCCAAACAAGTATTCGCAGAGCTTAATCACAAAAATGTTGAACACTACCCTCCACCCACAAAGCTGTTTTTAACTATCAGTCCAACACTGTGGCATGCTATTTATAAAGTGCTATTTGCTGGCATTCAAATTGTTTATCAAAAAAACCTATAACCAAAACATAAGATTAAAAGAAAATTAATCTTACGAAATGAAGTCCCTAGATCTAAAAATAGTAATGCAGAACTTCTCCAGAAGAAGGATCTGCTTTATGCTACCACCCTACAAGCTAGCAGTTTGGCAACATCTTGACTTACCCACTGTATTGGATGGCACTCAAAAGAATGATAACTGATCAGCATGCATTACTGTTCAAAAAATGTAACCCATTTTATGTTGGTGTATGCTATTGTCAATAAGGAATAATCTTCAGTGCATTTCCTGTACTGCTCAGTACAGGAAATAGCAATAATGTACTCTGTGACTATGTATGGTCAAAATGACCCTATTCAGGTGACACAGGATGAAGGATGGATGGCAGTACAGCTCCAACACAAGAGTTTACATTCTCTTCTAATGTACAGCCCTCATTCATACACGTTATTTAGCCACAGCGTGAATGAGGCATAAACAATTTGAACTAGTCCTTAGAATCACCATATACACCTGACTTACTCAGTACTAGCAGAAAACTCAGCACATTTTCATAGAATATTTTCAAAAAATAGGAGTATGTGGCTAATTTGATGAGAACTGGAATCTTGTTACCTACATTAAAAACAATGCTCTTTCCCCAGCAACAGAAACTTGGCAATGTACAAATATTATCTAAGGTAAGTACAAGCTGTCCATATTAACAGGAACATAAAATGTCTTGAGTTGGAAGAGGTCTTAAAGAAGTCCCTTCCAACCCAGGCTTGAGAACCTGCAGGGACAGGGCATCTTCAGCTTTTTGGACCACTGCCTCACCACTCACCAAGTAAAGAATTTCCTCCTAATAGCTAATCTAAACCTCCCTCTTTTAGTTTTAAATCCATTCTCCCATGTCCTATCACAGTTTCCACCTTGTTTATATGCTCACTTCAGGTACTGGAAGGTTGCAATGAGGTTTCCCTGGTGCCTTCTCCAGATTGAATAAGCCCAGCATCCTCAAATTTTCTTTGTAGGAGAGATGCTCCAGCCCTCTGATTATCTTTGTGGCCCTCCTCTAGACCCACACCAACAGCTTCGTCTCTTCTTGTGCTGGAGACCCCAGGCCTGGATGCAGTACTCCAGATGGGGCCTCACAAAAGCAGAGCAGAGGGGAACAATCCCTTCTTATTCCCTGCTGGCCATCACTCTTTTGATGCAGCCCAGGATGATGCTGGCCTTCCATGCTGCAAGCACACACTGCTGCCTCACATCTAGCTTTTTCCTCCATCAGGACACCCAAACGGTTCTCCACAGGGCTGCTCTCAATGAGTCTTTCTCCCAGTCTACATAGGTATCTTGGATTGCCCTAACCTAGGTGCAGCAACTTGCACTTGGTCTCGTTGAACCTCATTAGGTTTTCATGGGCCTACTTTTCAAGCTTGCTCAGGTACCTTTGGATGGCAGAGGAAGCATGGGCATGTGGCTTGAGAAGAATACAAGGATGGTATCCAGACACACAGAGACAGAATTGGGAAAGCCAAGGCACAAATGGAACTAAACTTGGTGAGGTATCTGAAAAACAAGAAGGAATTCTACAAGTACACAGGACAGAAGGGAAAGGTCAAGGTCTCTCCCCCCTCCCACACCTAGCCCATGATAAACAAGAAGGGAGATATGGCTACAACAGACACAGATAAGGCTGAGGTATCCGAGTTCTTTGCCTCAGTCTTCACTGGCAGTCAGGCTTCCCATGTCTTTTACCATCTATGAATATCTACAGTGAGGGCTGGGGAGAGCAAAACCCCCCTCACTGTAAGAGAAGCAAGTACCGAACCACCTGATGGAAGTGGATGTGTGCAAGTCTACAGAGCCAGACAACTTGCATCCCAGGGTCCTGAAGGAACTGACATGGCTGTCAAGTTACCCTCCATCATATTTGAAAGGTCACAGCTATCAGGTGAAGCCTCTGGTGACTGCAAAAATGGGAACATCACTTCCATTTTTAGGAAGGGTAGAAAAGAAGACCCAAGATATTACAAACCACTGAGCCTCACCTCTGTGCCTAGGAAGGTCATGGATCAGATTCTCCTGGATGTTATGTCAAGTTATGTGCAGGATGAGGTTGTGATCCAAGTTAGATAGCACAGCTTCACAAGGGCAGAATTGTGCCTGACCAATCTGATGGCTTTCTACAATGGAGTGTCAAGATCAGTAGACAAAGGAAAAGCAACTGATGTTGTCTATACTGGAATTCTGAAAGGTCTTTGATGTGGTCCCACACCACATCCTTACTTCAGAATTGGAGAGATACAAATCTGAAGGACTGTTCAGTGCATAAGGAATTGTTTGGATGGTTGCAACCCAGAGTGCTGTTGTATGGGAGCTGTTGATCACAGCCTGAACCTCTGACTGACCATCTGAGGAAAGCAACGAGTCAGCCGTGGGAACACGGGTGAAGGCAATTCACTCGTGCTGCCAGGAAGGTGTGGAGCCTGGCTCCACCTCTTCTAGACCCCATTTGAGGACTATCACTGAGAAACAATCTCTCTCTCTGAAGACTGCTCCTTGTGGAGTTTACTGCAACACCACTACACATTTTCACTTATTTTGATTCTCTTTCCATTGTGATAATCTTACTAAGCCTAACATCTGTATACTTATTGATCTTACATCTTACCAAGCCTAACCTCTGTGTACTTATTAACTGCGCAGCTGTGGTCAACAGATCCACTGTCAGGTGAAGGCTGGTGACAAGTCATGACTCCCATTGGCCTTGGGATCAGTGCTCTTTAAGATCTTCATTACAACCTTCACCTTCAGCAAGCATGCAGATGACTATAAGTTGAGTAGTGCCAACTGGTATGATGGAGGTAAAGATACCATCCAAAGGTACCTGGACAAGCTTAAAAGGTGGCCACCAGCACAAGAAAGACATGCAACTATTGGCACAGGTCCAGACGAGGCCACAAAGATGATCAAAAGGCTAGAGAACCTCCCAAAGAAGGGCTAATGGACCTGGGCATATTCAGTCCTGAGAAAAGAAGGCTTCAAGGAAACATATCTGTGTCCTTCCAGTACTTTAAGAGAACTTCTGAACAAGATGGAGACTGACTTTTCACATGGCCTGATTATGACAGGACAAGGGGCACCAGTTTTAAACCAAAAGAGGGGAGATTTAGCTATGATGTTAAGAAGAAATTCTTTACTCTGATAGTTATGAGACACTAGCACAGAGACTGCCCAGAGAAGCTGTGGCTGCCCCATCCCTGGTGGAGCTCAAGCCCAGGTTGGATGGGGTGGCAGCCCTGTCCACAGCAGGGGGTTAAAACTGGATGGTCTGCTCTTCAGGTCAGGTCCTTATTAAGGTCCACTCCATGCATCACCTGGTTCCACACAGAACGACCTCCCACATTCAGACCCTATGTCTGAAAGCATTTGTTGAAATGCTTCTTGAAATCTGTCAGGCTTGATGCCACGACCCCTGTCCTAGGGAGCTTGTTACAGTGCCTACCGCTCTCAGGTGAAGAACCTTCTCCTAATACCCAACAACACTCTCCCTGACACAGCTCCATGCTGTTCCCTCAGGTCCTATTGGTGTCATTAGAGAAGAGATCCCCACCTGCCACTTTGCTTCCCAGCTCAATTTATTCTTTGATTATAAAACAGAGCCCCACTACTGTCTGCCTGTCAGTCTAATGCATCTTCATTTACCATAACCCTTCAGCCTGACTCACCAGCCAATGTTCACCCACTGCATTATCTTTTTGTCTAGCTGCAGGCTGGGATTTTGTCCAGAAGGATACTAAGATAGATAGCACTGAAATCTTTGCTGAAATCCAGAAAGGTTAAATCAACTCATTTCCTTTGGTCAGCTAACTGGTAACCTTGTCATAAAAAGAAATTAAGCATGTTCAACACTTTCCTCACGAACCCTTAAAAAGAACCACTATAAATGAAGTGATCTTTTTCCTGTACAAGACTACTTCTACAAGATCATACCTCCATTACATGAAGGAATCTGTCTTCAGAGGGTGGATGAGTAGCCTGTAAAATCCGCCAGATGTGCTGGGTTTCATCCAGTGATACCTCCAGTAGGTCTCCTACCATCATTAAATCTTCTAACTGAGCCTTTGCTCCAGGTGACAGCTCCAATACAGGGGGCTCCAAACTGCGAGGTACCAGTGGACTTTTCCGAGGCTGCTTTCTTGGAGTGCTGGAACCTTTCAGACAGGAGACAAGTTGCAAGAGATCAAAACAAAAAAAGAAGTTACATACTTTGCACAACAGCTACTTAAAGATGGAGGCAATCCCAAGCAAAAGAAAAAGAAACACAAAAACAAAAATCATGGACACAGCTTTAGATACCAGCCATCCCAACTGCAATGCTATTCTCTTACTCCTTATAGAGAGCATATCCTCTACAACTAGCAGAGGCAACAAGAGTAGTTCCTCTCTTGCTCTCTGACTGCTCATTGCAGTTGTCTGTTCAATTTTATCCAGTGCATAGGAAAGCAGATACCTTGAGAGCAGCTTTTAGAAGCAGATGAATACGCATGTTCGGCACAGAATGACGGAGCAGTCCACATATGTGTCACCACTTCCTCTGATTTAATGGGGATTTCCTCATCACAAAACAAATTGGGTTCTAAGCTGCTAGAAGATTTTACGCTGGCATTGTCCTGAAAAAGACCCACAGGAAAAAAAATGTAACATCTGGCTCTAACAAATGCTTACCTCAAAGTAAATTCTACTAAGGCCAAACAGTTTGCTGTTCCTAAAACCCTCCTTCAAAGTATCCCCACCATAGACACCAACACTGTTGGAAAAAGGTAGAAATTAAATCCCTATGTAAACAATAGAAGAACGCAGCAGCTGTGGAGGCAAGTGAATTCTAATTCTCTAATCAGTGAGTCATGAGATGTATTTGTCAAGTTTTTTTCCCTGAGCAGTCCTTCAAATGAGGTCTTCAGAAGTCAACACGACGACACTCTCACTTAGCTTACATAGTTTTGTTTGAAAAATTTGACTGCAAGGTTATAAAGGCTGCATCTTTAATAAAGCAGAGGTATGCAAAGTAAATAACGGTTATTATTGAAAGAAATGCTCTCTGTAACTACTTCAAGGGAGGTTGTAGTGAGCTGGGGGTCAGCCTCTTGTGTAACTGGTGATAGGACTGGACAGAATGGCTTCCAGCTGCACCAGGCTGGACGTTACGAAATACTACTTCTCTGAAAGAGTGGTCAGGCAGTGGAATGGGCTGCCAGAGAGGTGGTGGAGTCACCGACCCTGGAAGTGTTTGAGGAATGTTTGGCTTTTGTGTTGAGGGACGTGGTTTAGTGAGAGCTATTGGTGATAGGTGCATGGTTGGACTGGGTGATCCTGTGGGTCTTTTCCAACCTTGGTGATCCTGTGATTCTGTGAAATGATTGAAGATCTTACAGGGAAAGGAAAAAACTGCATGTTTCATCCAGCACAGGATCTCAGGATCTAAATATCAATAGATGGATGGCCATAAAATGGCAGTAATAAATAAAAATCAAATTTTTCCCTGATATCAGGATTTTAATGGCAATCTTGAATAATTTTAAGATACAAACACTAAAAAAAGAGAAAGGCTGCAATACTTAAGAACGTTGTGAATACTTTCAGGAAAAGACTAATGGTAGCACTAGTCTGTACCCAGTGCATTGCATAAAGCTGGCTGCTTGACATCTCAAATGTGTTACAAAAACAAATATAATGAATGTGATGCATGTCATCGATGCAAGTGGATCCACAAATAGAAAGAGGTTAGGAATGCCTTAAAAGTGGGAAAAAACTTTGTTTTGATTTTGCATTACAGTAGGCAGAAAATCTGAAGGCACAAACCCTTCTCAGTAGATACCCTGACATCTGCTAATATTCACTTCTCCCTTCCTCACTCCTACAGGTGAAATTAATAAACTCCTCAACCAGTTATTTTCACAGCATAATCCCTATACATTATTTTTAAACCCATCATTCCCACGGAAAACATTTATAAACCACAAATGGGAAGAAACGCTTGAAAGACAACAGTATAAAGAATTAAATTCTGAGTAACTTTGCCATTTCTTTTGAACTCTGCTGCATCTATGTTAGAACTGAGTAATTTGGCTGCATAAAAATGTGCCTGCTCTTCCAATCACATTAGCTGACCTAACAAAAGACATTTCTGGTCCCTATCTGCATTTGTTTTGTCAGATTTTTACTTTAGATTTTTATAACGATGGACAAATCAAAAGGACAAGTAACAGATTTTCAAATCATGACAACAGAATGCACTCAACAGAAATGAAATTACACTCCTGCAATACCCTCACATCCTGACAAGCATATGCCTGCCATCTTTCTCAACATACGCTTTCTTTCATCACAACCTCAGAATGTGCCACATCTTTCAGAAATGCCTTATTATAACTTCCAGTGCAAAGAACAGTTTGCAGCATTTTTCTAATGAAGGCATTCTAATAAAAGTTGTAATATTCAAATACAATTTACTATTGTTGGCATCTCACAGGGCTGCAAGACAAATGTAGCTTCATGCAGTTATGTATTTAGACACAAGTTACTAACAACAGGAGATTGAGGCAGAGCATATCTGAAAAATTCACTGTTCCTCTAGAAAGCAGAAAGTGTGCCTTAAAAGAATCTGTGCAATCACATTTCTTTAAAGTAGAAATGACACTATCACTAAATAGAAACCACAAAGTAAGAAGAATCGGTGACATCACTTTCATCTGTATACATACAAAAAAGATATTTCAGAAGCACTAAAATGAAATACATCATACAGACAATGCTTGGCTAGCTCTACAGTTGCTTTCTCTCATGACTTTTTTTCTCTAAAAAAAAAAAATGTATGTATATAAAGTATAACTACAATGACAATTTCTGAACTGGACTAGTTTCACAATGTGAACCAGAGATTGAGACCTGAACAGTTCCACAGATCAGAACTGAACAGATGTACCTCCTTTTATATGTGGGTTGAATGAAGATAAAGGTATGAAAACGTGAGAGCAGCTCTGGCATCGGGAAGCTTCTTACAGGGCACAAAGTTTTCAAAGACTTATTTTTTGCTACAGTGGAAACCAATTAAGAGCTCTCCAAATATTACTCATATTTATGATTCCTAACATCTCTGGAAGAGGCATAAGGACAATGTCCAATCTCAATGGTATTATGAATACAAATCCCCTGAGAAACAGTTTTTTCTTTAGCAATAGAAAGAACCTTCTGAAACTCAATCACAGGACATTTAAGGATTTTGAACAAAAATATTACAGAACTTTAAAAACACCAAAGCTAAGACATTCTAAACTAAGAAGTACCTCTTGTGCATCAGAAGCCAGGGCAGAATATACTTAGTAGCTTAAAATATTCCAGAATAAATTGAAACAAATCGAAAACAGGTGTTCTGAATTAACTCCACACAGACAAGCCACACTGGATTACTTACCTTCATGTCATAGCCATATGTTTCCCTGATGTCTTCATCAGAATCTGTCTCTTCATCATCATAATCCAAAGTCTGCCGAGGGGAAGAGGACACACTCCCTATCACTCTGTTAAAGGCTGACTGCTGGAAACTAGTTAAGTGTCCCTGAAAGAAAAACAGAATAAGAAACTCAAACAATGAAGCTTCTAGAAAAATCTATTTAAAAAGCTGAGGTCACAGTCACTAAGAAAAGGATGGTTCTTTAATCCTGAAGACAACTGTCTGGCTCCCATTCACAGCAAGTTGCGAAGAAAGACAGAAATAGGATCTTTCAGACTTTATTTCCAAGTTTTTCAGTAACAGTGACTAGGAAGATCTAGCTACTGTTGTTCATTGGTACCAAATTATACCATGTTGAAGCTGTACAAGTTTCTTTACCACAGCATTATCCGATTACTGATCTTGATCTCAAGATGAGCAAGCTGACTGCAAAAAGTATCAGTGATTCCCTACAGCCCTTGATAAAGTTTCCTAAGATATCAAAATCCCAAGAATGAAATCTATTAGAACTTATAAATACAGATACTTATGATTCTGTCAGAGGCAGATGGAACTTGGACACCAAAGTAGCCACCTCTTTAAAAATCTTCAGGCCATTAGCTGGCTGTAGTGTTTGAACCAGCATCCTTTACACTTGTTGCTTGTGTTTACACAGTTGCTACTGACAATGAGTTCAAAGTAATAGACCTGTTGCCAGAAAAGCCAGGAACAGCCTGAAACTAACAACTGCCTAAACACTAGAATTCTCAGCCTAACTGCTCTCTCCTCTCCAAGCAAGGAAAGGCATTTTGACACAATGAAGAATGACTAGCACAGCGCATAAGATATTCACACCCCTACCTGAAGATCTGGGTTGGCTGCTGCCTTCTGTAGCTCTGCACTGATTATTTTCTCTGTTTTCTCCCGTGCTGCCTGCTCCACCATTCGCTGGCTGAGCACAGAAAGCTTAGCCAAAGCAGAGGACAACTCATCAGTAGCCAAAGCTTGCCGTGCTCGATCCTGCCAACTCATGGCACGCTCCGTCAAGCACTGCAATGCCTCCCCTTCCGGCAGCCGTACAGGCAGCTTCTGCAGGGACACCAGCAGAGACAGTATCGTCTCAAGACGTGGCCTTCGAGAACGCATGCAAAGTGGACACAAAAACTTCACTTCTTTGGCCTGCCAACTAGAGCCCTTCTTCTGAGAACTTGTTTTGGGGAGAGGCACGCAGCCGCTATGAAACCAGTCTTTGCACAGCTCACACTGCAGCATGAATCCACTAGCTGTTTTGCGGCAGACACAGAATTTGACTTCTTCTATACGATCCACCATAGTCATCTTGGCCAGGTTAGCTGCTCTGAGAGCATGCATGGCTTCAATCTCCTTCTGTTCCCGCTCCTTGAATATGGCCACCTATCCAAAGACAGAAACAGTTCGTGACCTCCACAGCAAGGAGAGATCACTTTTTATTAGCAGCACAGAAAAAACACATCAGGAGATCTTCTTAGTTAAACTAGCCCAAAATTATGGGACTGTGCAACCTATTTAAAACTTCATTTAAAATGCCTCCTCAATTACATATTGCTCCTCTATGTCCTCTTGACAGAACCACTGTACAAATATTAGATAATGTTCTCTGTTTAAAAAATGTCCGAAATTCATAATTAAATCCATTATAAAAACACAAGAGAAACAGATATTCATTGTTTAAATGCTGACAGCAGCAGGAACCTCTGAGTGACAGTTTATCTTCCTGAAGCAACTTCTACTTCCTCAGTGTCTCTATTCAAATAAATATAACGAAGCATACTAAGATAAAACTGATTGTATATAAGCCATATTAAAGATTCTGCATGTATTTTCTTTGTTTGTGGAGGAAGGGCAGCCAAATGACAGCAAGTTCTTCTGATAAGCTGCATCAATATCCTTCCAACAAAGAAGAACAAATGTAACACTGTTTCCTACCCAGTTTCCAGGATGAAGCCTTACAGATAGCCCTCGGACATTCTTCATGTAGGAACAAGGACGGACAATGCTTAAATAAAAAGACTTTCTACAGTATGGTAGGCAATGTCTAAGGTCAGCAAATTTAGAGCACACTTTTAAAATCTGTTGACTCGTATCAGCAAACCACTACCATAAATCTTAAGAATCAAAGGAACGACTGCTAAAACAATCCAAAACAGAATTTACTTCAGTTTAGTATACTGCATAAATGTAACGAATAGTACTATGCTGGGTACTGCTTAAGAGTTACATTCCATTTCATATGTATTGAAATCCTATCAGAATATTAGAACACCCACACATTATTAGACCAAGAGCATCTAAGCTATTTACATAGCCAGATACATATTATATACTTGCACTTATTTGCTGAACTGTGCTTCCCTCTACTTTCACTGCAAAAAAACAAACTATATTACTGTGCTAGTACTATTAAATATTTGTTTCAGCAAAATTTATCAGATTTCCCTGAAGATTTTTTTTACACAGATTAGAGACGAGTTAAATCCACGTATCAGGAGACACTACCTTTCATTGCTCCTTACCACAGCTGCAGTATCCCTGGCCTCCTCCAGCCCATCCTCCAGCTCACTCAGGGATTCCAAATCAAGATCTTTCTCCTTTTCCTTCTCCATCAACTCTTTTGCCCTCTTCCGTCTATTCTTACTGCTTCCATAGACACCAATATCAGTGCGAGGGCTCAGAACCTGTAACCAAAAGAACTTACACTGTTATTCCCAAGAATTGGAGGTTTAATCTGTTTCTTAAAAAAGCAACAGTTGAGTTTGTTTATACATGAAACAAGACTAGCCAAACACAGACTTGTCTTTTTTGTTCTTTTCACTTGAGTTCAGCTGAAACTTATTATTTTCTATTATCAAATGGAATTTGATAATTTATTCTGCCTTCCAATACTGCAGAAGAGCATCAAGATCCACTTCTGAAGTCTGACACTGTACTCCTGTTGCTTACCTGTAACAGACTGTAGCTCGAGTTCTTCTTCAGGAAGGTCCTTCCCGTGCGCTCTCTCCATGCCCGCGCAGCAGCTACCTGTGACTCCAGTTGTGGCAAGGCATCAAGGCGCACTGGTATCGGGCGGCCTTTGGCAGACAAGTTCTCCAGTTGCTCCAAGTAGGCATAGTTGTTCCCATTCTGGGGTAAAAGAAAATTCCCTGAGTCAAAGATTGCACCGTTGTGTCAGTGGCCAGTTTGATTTCAAGCCATATACCACTCTAGTCAGTGACAAAAACAGGAACGGAATGGAAAGGACAGCAGGGTTGCCATCCCACTGCTACTTTTAAGACTCTCATACAGTTTCTACTTTAACATCTATTCTGATGTGGACAACTGGCTTAGGGAGTAAGACACTTCATTTCAAGCTGGCAGTCTTAAATCCTACCTGCTCAATAGCAAGCTACATATCTGAGAGTTCTACAAGGGCTGATGCAAAGTCAAATGAGATCTCAGTTCAGTTCTCAATAAATACTTGATGCAAGAAAAGCAGCTGCAGTCCAGAGACTAATACTGTGAATATCACAGAGACTGCATCAATTTCAGTCCATGTTATCTGAATAGGGCAATAGAAAAGGGGGGCTCTACTGAACTAATAACTAACTTCAATCTAGACAAAAGCATTACAGCTATCAGTGCCATTACATCTGAGACAAAAAAAAAAAAAAAAAAAAATTCAACACACAGTGGGGAGAAAAAAACAGAACATTCCCATAACCATCTCCAAAAGTAAAGACCTTTGAGGAGAACATTCTCCACTGCAGCAAGTATTGCCAGTGACAGTACATAGAACAGTAATAATAAATACAGCCCTCTAGAGTTACATTTCTATCATAACAAAATTGTCAGTTTTTACATCTCCTATGAAATGGGCAAGAGGAAGGAAAAAAATGGAATAGTGAATGGGGAAACAGTTACACAAAAAGAACAAAAGGAATTCAAGCACATAATCTATGACAACTACACTGAACAACTACAATAAGGATTCCCTTTGGGTCATATCTGTGGGTAGAGGGGCTAGGAATAAAGAGTATGTCTAAACAAAAGGATGCAAACAGAAGGGTCCAATTCTTGCTGTAAGCTCTACCTGAATGGCCTCCACTTTGGCTGTCCAGTCTCTAGCCCGCTGCAGGGCTTCTTTCAGTGCCAGCACATTGGGCAGGTAAGCAGGGATGTTCTTTGCTTCATTCACAATGCCCTCCAGGGCCATCATGCTTTGGCGTGGCCTAGAGTAAAAAACAAACAAACAAACAAAATTATTTCCAGCCTTCTCTCAAAATGCTAGCCATCTAAAGCCACAAATTTGACAGGCAAATTCGGGACTTCATCACTATGTGTAGAAGCCTAGAATATATCATGGCTCTATTCTTGGAGTGTGCTACTGGATACCAAGTAACAGCAAAGGTCAGAAAGCTGAACTTGATTGTCTGAAGTCCATCAAAAGGCCACAGCATCAGAAATCCTTAAAATTGAGGAAGCTGTTGTGTACCATACTGAGCATTTTTTTGTTTGCTTGCTTAGGGGCAGACAAGTAAATAGCAAAGGCAGCAACAATAGTCACACCTTCCAGCCACTGTACAATACAAAAGGGAATCAGCCCTTCCGTAACTCATCAATAACCTCAAACCCAACTCTTGGGCAATGACAGAAGTAGACTACATCTTCAAAGCCACCACTCCTCACAACTCACTAATAAAGGCTGAGAATCCCATAAGAGTGTGACCTGTAAGAACAGTTTACAGAGGAACACTCACCTGGCCTGCAGGCAGACCTTGGCTTTCTCCTCCCACCTCTCTGAAACTGTGAGCAACTCCTGAAGTTCAGCCATGGCTTTCTCTACAGCATGATGTGGTGCCAAGCCCACACCTGAGTCGATCAGCTTCTTCATCACATCTAGGGTGACCCTCTGGGGATCCAAGAGGGTGGACCTCACCTCATCCAGCCACCGTGCCTGCTGCAGTTCCTGCTTCAGCCTTGGCAGTTCAGGAAGTTCTACATAAAGGCCAGAGCCCATGTCTATCAACTCTTGCAGCTTGGACGAGTCTGGGACCTCATCCATCATAGCTTCTTGAGCACGCTCGTGAAATTCCTCCACATCATCAAGTAGATTCTGGAGTAACATACAGTAAAAAGCATTCAGAAAAAATGACCACAGAATCAAAATAAAGTTGGCTGTAGGATCAGTCAGATATGAGTTTGTATGTGATCATCACATCGTTGGTCAAAGTTTCTACACACAGTGTCAACTGTTCTATCAGAAACCAATGAGTCTCACATAGGGACTACTTCATTCATTATACATATTAGTTATAACAAAATCTGCAACTGAAGTAACATAGCTGCAACCATCTAGAGATCCCTACAAAACAAGATATTATCGACTGCCTAGATAATGCTTATTTTAAAACAGTGGGCTGAGGAGGGACTTCTGCAAAGATGTCATCCTTTTAATCAGTTGTTGGAGGCACTCACTAATGCTGATAATACGTAACAGAACACAATATGCTAAGGGAAAAAAAACAAACCAGAGTTAAAGGAGCATTAAAAGAACAATAGTCAAGTTTGCAATTATTTAAAGCATGCTCACCACTGAAGCATGACAGAGTTTTAACTTAAAAAGTAAAGATATGAAAATGCAAACACCCTCCAATGAAAGGAGAATTCCACAGCAATGTAACCACATTTCTGTACTTGTTCATATTTCCATGTTTTGGAACAGCAGTGGAAAAAAAAAAAATCAAAGATCAGACAGGAAAATATCTCCATGGGAGATTTATTCAAGGACATTCAACCTGTATACTTGATTGATTCACTCCTGAATCTCTTAAAAAAAAGATCAGAATCAGATGCTACTGATGGCAAGTCAGTGCCACAACAAAAAACAAAACATTTCCTGCACCTATGCTTACTGCCCTTCTTGTCTGATGTTGCTTTTCATGCCCATGTAGAAACCAAAGACATTTACAAAAAAAAAAACAAAAAAAAACCAACCATGATCCACATTACAGGGTTTTTCATATAGGAAACAGATGCTGAATGCTTCATAGCAACAACAATAAATTATTACAGTCTAGTAATTATCAAGCCTTTTGTGTTAGAAAATACTCATCATCCAATCTAATTCATTATGATGGGTAATTGCAGTCAAAAACCACGCTCAAAGTTAGTGAGTACATAGGTTTAAGTGATCATTATCTGACTTCATTCAAGAACTACGACTATGATTTTTAACCAGCAAGACTATGAGATTTATCAATTTTACTAGTTAGAAACTGCTGAAGCCTCGGGAACTTACACATGCACACAGAGTACTTCAACACAATTAGTTTTCTAAGGCTATTTAAAAACAGAAAACAAAGACACCACCCCAGCTGGGAGAAAATATTTTGATAAAATATAAATCAGAACTGTTAAGAGTTTATTATATGAACAAAAAGTCATAAGCCACCCAGAAAATAGATGCCACAGAAGAAAACTGCTGTATAATAAGCAATCAGAAAACTGGCAAAGAATCTAGAAGATGTCTTCAGCTCTGTCTTCTATGGACCATGCCTTAATTTGAAGCAGGTTTTAAATACATTAGAATCAAATGCGCTAGAATCAATGAACTCTTAACAGTCTCACAGGTCCATTAATATATGATGATAAAATTTCATGAGGCAGAAAATACTTAGTAAATATTTGGAAATATCTTCCTATCATATACTTTCCACTCAATTAACTGCTGGGAAACACGTTAAAGAACATCTTAGAAGGATAAAGATTAGAGTCAGCAGGCTTGGATAATCTGTATCCTGCAGTCCTATAGTTTACTGAAGATACTTGTTTTCAACAACAACGTGCCAATATCAAATAGATGGGAAGAAAGCCCAATATTAAATCCCTCTACTATATGTTTGCTTATAGAATTAGCTGCACACATGGTGACATTTAGAACTTTAGGACCTCAATTTAGCAGTACACAACATTCTTCTTAAAACTGTACCAACGGAAAACACAAGTTAATAAATGGTTGACATACATCAAGAACTATTTCTCAAGATGAAAAAAAATATTTACCAAGGATTCCTAAAGTGTTTTCCTGGAGGTTGGTTAGCAGGCCAAACAGTATTTAACATTTCATCAGAGATACAGAAACAAATCAAGTTTACTGCTGAAAACTCCTGCTGTAATACAAACTGCCACAGTGATAAATGATAATTGCAGCCAGGAGAATCAGTATGATCTGGATCACTTATTAGTCTAGATTCACTCAAAGACAGGTGCAAAGAAATGTATGAAGGACAAGTACAGGCCATGCATACAGATTAAGGAGACTGAAACCTGGAAAGCAAAGGCTGAAAAAGATTTACAGATTCAAGTGCAAAATTGCCAGTGTACTACTGCCTCCCTGCTCTCCTAAAGGAGCACAGCAATACAGCCTTCTGAAGTTCCTGCAAAAACATATGAAGGGTAGGATTTAACAGGAAACGTCACTGCTATAGATAGCTTTAATGATGCTGGAAGAAAAGCAACTGGTTCACAGAGATAAAATTGGGCTGCTTGGTCAGTGACAGACAGAAGCGATCTTTTCTCTTAGTTTAACCATGAAACCAGCACATCTGACTGCATCCATCGTAACAAGCATCTTGAAAAGTGTATGTATGTTCACATAAAACACTTTGGTTCCGTAGCCTAAAAGCTGTCATGTGCCACATGAAGGCCACACAAGACCAGCAGTATTCTTCCAAAATGGGAACGAAGGCCAGATGGCATAGGTTTGAGTCATTCACAGGGCATTAGACATCCATGCTTAGGCAACAACATTGAGCCCTACATATTAAGCTGTTATGACTACATGAGCATACTATTGTAGTACAAACACCATCTTTGCCCACTTAGGTGCTTTAAGCAGGAAAATGAGAAGAAATTACACGTTATCATTAATACTATCGTGGATAAATAGCATCATGTAATCAGCAAAACTTCAATCACAATAGTAAGATTACTTGAAGTAGGAAGACACTGAGCTAAATGAATCCAGAGTATTTTCCTTCTTGAGGCCACAAATATCACCATGAAGCAGTTATCTGCTTTACAGTAAAAGCTGAAGTCCTGTACATCAGGCAAACTAACAAACCTAACAAAAAAAAACAAACAAAAAGCAACCAAAACACACACAAAATAAACAAAACATGAAAATCAAAACTAAAAGACAAAAAAAAGCACAATGCTTACAGTATACCCAAGGATATACAGACATAAAGATACACAGATGTAAACCTACCTTTACTTGTCGGGCCTGGCTGATAACACAGGGCAAGCTAAATAACTGATGTACAAATGCTTTCAGCTCCTCCATAGTCAGCTTGGTCCGTGTCCTTCCACTATCTTGGCTCTGTCTGCTGTATGAATGAACACAAGAAAACATTATATGAAAGACACAATGACACCTGGGTTTACTCCCAGTAACAGACACGTATCAAAATCACTTGAGAACCCCAAGAAAAAAGGCCAATCAAAACAAAACAAAACATCTCTGTAAGAACTTAAACCCTAGAAAAGTAGATTTAATGTAAAACTCTCAGCTATAAAGAGAATTTACTCTACTCTTTGACTTTCTAATTGGGTTTTTTGCTCCAACTAAACAAACAAAAGCACAAAGAAGTCAGGGTTTTTTGTGTTGCTTCTTTTTTCCAGTAGAAATGCTTGATTCTTCAGAAACTCAAGATTATTTTAGGTAAAATAATGGCCACAGCTCCTTATCATGACCAGGGCAAGCAAGGATGACAGAATTCCAGTTGTTCCTCACATAAGCAAATGGATTGGGTGCAAAATAGTAGCGGTTGAAACAGGTAAAGAAAAGAAACTACTGAACAAACTACACAAAGCTACAAACTACACACAGTTTCAAGTGCTCAAATACAAAGTCAAACAAGTTGCCTTAGATGTGACTGAAAAGAAAAGGAAATAAAAGGTGAAATTCTTTCAAAACTTACTAAGGCTGATCAGAACAGGGAGAAAGACAAGTTTCTGAAAACAGAAACAAAAAACAAGACTGCTCTGAAGCACAAGATCTACAAGACGTTCCATATACTGGAAGACACATCCAAAGCAGAAACTGTTTTTCTAAGAGTCTACTATACTACATATAGTAAAAATCAAAAACCAAAGCAGCTCGCTATTCAAACATAGAAGCCTCTTCCATAAATACTGAAACTGAAGAAGTCTCTACAGACTTGGTATTTGAAATAAGCATCTTCAGAATTCAAGTCCTCAGCACTGCTAATAAGGAATGTATCTACCTACAAGGATATTGTTTCAAACTGTGGTAACCAATCTGTGGGAACCAAGAACTGCTTTGGGAAGTGAAGGGTATGGAGTTAAACATCATCAGTGGCACTGATGCCACAGTTTCTGGGGGAACCTCTGTCATTAATTCAGATTTTGATCAAGAGACAGAGTAACACTGACAACAATATGAAGGAAACCACAGAGGCCAAAACATTTAAAGGAAAAAAGGTAACACTGATTCTGTCTTTAAGTTGATACGGGGAACCCATTGCTAAGGAACTGATTTAAGCAGTGAACCTCCCTTTCCGGTCAACTTGACAGATGGGACTGTTCACAAGAGCCATGTGAAGATCTATACTTGCTCAAGCAGTTAATGGCCATGACAGGCACTGGCAAAAGGTCTCCGATATATAACAGTAACATGCTGTGAAAATAAATCTTGTTTGCTAGAGTCGCCTCTCTTGCAGGCAGAGAACCACTGAAACTTGCAGAAGAAAAAGACTGGTACTGCATACAACACATCCTTCCATTAAGTACCACTAGAAGCAAGTGTTACAAGCCCACTGAATGCAGGAAAAGTTAAGTGGCTCTACACTAATGCAATATTTGGTATAATAATCACTGCAGGCACAGCAATCTCATGAGCAGGACAGATTTTAAACACTGAATAGCTGTTCCCTGCTAATCAATATACATTTTATCACATTAAATAAGTAGTAAATTTAATCTTTCATTCTGTGGACTTAAAAAGAAAATGTAGATGAGTCATCAAATATAATTACACTGTGTAAAAGTCACAGAGAAAAAAAGAATACTGCAGGCTTTGATTTACTGTAACAGACAGTGAGAAGGAATGGTAGCTGCACTTGGACCCACCTCCTAAGCACTCCAACCCTAGTGCAGCCATACATTGCCACAGCACTATGTGTCACACAAGCATTCACATATCCCTGCCTATAAAAACCCACAACTTTCAGCATTAATAAGGAGGAGAGAAAATGTGGATATATTGAAGCCAACTCCATTGTTCTGTGCCATCTGACTATACATAAAACCAAAAAGAAGTGCAACATCATTAGCTACGTTTGGATCACAACTTTATTGGTGCTTTATTCTCTGCCAAGTTGTTCTGTTTCAGCACTCATTTTTAATGTATTTCTAACCTTATCCTTAGTGTAAATGTGATCCCTCTCATTGTGTTAAATACAAATACAAGTGCTAAAGAACTAGCTGAAGGCGATTTCTGATTTAAATTTCCTAGCGTTGTTTAAGGAGGATTTAAAATCTTCTGAAAAATTCTCAAACCTCTATTTTATATCATGTTATGATTTAGCATACAGCAGTAGTCTTAGACTACACAAGTTTCTTTCTTTGCCCCATGGGATTTGATTAATTTCTAGTTCAGATACATCATTGAAAGTTGCCAGTTCCCTCTATTCTACTTCTTGAGAAAACCCTGGAAACTCACTAATTAACTTAAGGCATGTCTGTTGAGAAGTGTAATTGGATCTATGATACAACATTTCATCATCATGGCTTGCATTTGAACACTCCATTATGTCCTGTGTAGGAAAGCAGGCTATTACAACTAGCTAAGAATTTACTTTGCACCCCATTCCTTAAAGAAGCCTTAAGCTTAACACCAAAAACTGTATATGCAACAAGGAAAATGCTGAGGTAGTGACAGCAAAACATTCCAGAAGGGTCATAAGCAAGGCAGGCAATACAAAGACCTAAGGGAGCCAGAAGATATAAAGAGAAGGCACTACTGTTCTGCCTGACATCACTGCCTGCAACTAGGGAATCAATTTTTGCTCTCTGCACTGCTTTGCTCCTCAGGATCCCATCCTCCTAGTCATTGCTGGCAAGACATTTCCTCTTCATCTTCCAGTAATTCCACCAGCATACCAACGCATTCTGCAATTCACTTGTAAGCAGCTGGCAAAAATCAAACATTTTTGAGAAATGCTGTACCAGAAGGTATAACTAAGCTTGCCTCACCAATCATAATTGCCATTTCCTAGTTTCCTTACACTCAGCTTTGCAGTACAACGTTTTAACAATTTTCTTTCCTAAAGCAGTTTTATCAACTCATTTTTTATTTAAGCTATATACTTAGCCATGCTGGCTAAAATATAAACATTCATGTCAAGAACTTACTTCCATTGCATTTTTTCTTCCAGCTGTCTTTTCCTACAACTCTCTCATACATTTAAACAAATGCCTGATCAGAGATCAAACAATTTTTCCAAAGGATTTCACATTTCAGTACATAAGTCAGCTCAAAACAGTATATTTAATGCATTTCAAGTTTGCTTTTTGGATCTTTGTTATAAGTGTATGTCTCCCCAGTCTCTCAATGAGTCACAGCACTAAAGGCAAACACTAGAGGTAATTAGTAGACAGTGAGAGCTCAGTTTTCTTCCATTTCCAGGTCCAACCAAGTAACAAAACAGATAGATAAAAACTGTATTAAAAAAAAAAAATAAATCAGTCTTACCTATGTTTTTGCTTTTTACTCAGAAGCAGCTGTGCTACTGAAGCACAGGTCTCTGCTTCTTTCACAGCATCTCTAAGCTTACGGAAGAGATCATTTTCCGGGTATTTCCTGTCTTCAGCATCTTCCAGCATCACTCTCAACTCAATTACATCTGTAGTAACAGCATACAGTTTGAATGTAGAAACAAAGGACATTTTAGACTGCTTCCCAACCCTTACATCAAGGTTCCAACAGGCTAGTTAAATTTCAAACACACAAAGATGAGTTTCTCATTTCTTTTTTCACTAAACAACACAGCATTTTCTCTCATTAAATCAGAAAAAGAGTAAGTAGGATGCCTTTCAACTCCAGCAACAAAGAACAGAAGTCTAACCTTTTTTGTGGTTGAGGTTAGCAGACAGAGCTTCTGTAACTCTACTGACCCAAGTGTCATAAGACTGTGCTCTAACTTTCACTCCATACAGCAAAGAAGGAAGGTCTTCCAGTGGATACCGATACCTGGAGATATGAAAGGAAAATAAAGCAAGAGTATTAATGCTTGCACAATACCTAGGATATTGCTTACTGTTGAGTTTTCTCAGCTAAAATAAGGTCAGGACAGAATACGTATAATATCCTCTGCCTTGAACTCAAGAATCAAACAAAGAGGATAAAAGCACTCCTTAAATAAAGGAAGAGAAAAGAGTGGCCAAATGTCAAATCTGGCAATCAGTCTCCAACACAGCACTGATCTGGAAAGGGAAAAAAACCAACTGCTGGCATACCTTAAACACTTGTTCTGCATGGGGCACGGACATAAATCAGATGGGTGGTATAGGCAGACCAAGCGCTCAGGATTACAGGAACATGTAAGAGCTGACAAGAAGCATGTTGTTCTGCAAGCTGTGCACTGACGTTCATCATCTGGAACCAATTCAAACACCTCTTCTTCAGACATCAACACTCCCTTAAAAAAAAATTAGACACCTGTTAGAAATGCTAGCACAGACAAAGCAGAGGAAATGGGGAAAGGGAGCAAAATTTCTTTTGCAGGTAAAGCAAAAGAGTTGCCTTTCATTACTTACCATCTGTACAACAGTTTCCCTTAAGCGTGTTTCTTCTTCTATCATCAGAGTCATCTCTTTGCAGACCATGGCAGCCAGTCCGACATCCAAGCACTCTGGATCTGCAGCCATCTTGAAGATCAGTTCTTCATGGGAGAAAACGCAATGACGCCCAAGCCTTCGGTAGTGACTCACACACTGACGTCCAATCGGAAGCTACAAAAATCAACGTCATTCATCATTCTGGGACAAAACATTTTCTCACCACCCACTTTCCTTCACAAAATCTGGGGAAAGACAGACTAAAAAACAGAAAAATATATTATGGGAAAAAGGTGAAACACTGCCGTCTAGAAATAACTATGCTGGGACTGAAGTTAACCAAAGCTAGCATCAATTGCTTTGTGTCTTTTAAAGCACAAAAAGAAAGTATTACTAGATAAATTTGCTGTGCAATTCTGGGTTACATTTTGCATAGTGTCAGAAGAGGAGTTTTCCTAGACACACAGACTATATCATGAGCATAGAAGAAATCTGACAATTCCACAAACAATTTATCTGATAAACAAATAAATGTCTTAACTTCTAGAATTTATATTTTAATGTATCAAAGCAGAAGTTGGATACAGATAAACTACAGATGAGATCCCATCTTTCATCTGTAAACTCTGAATAGTGATGAGGCACTTTTATCAACTTACTGAGGAATCCATATAAGTTATGTTCTGGTGTGTCATGGCTATTAGAATATGGATTAACACAATTAAAAGATGCAATGAGCTGACACAGAAGGAGAACAAAAGAGTTATATGCCTACCTCCAAGATGCAAATGACAACAGCTATTCAAAACAGTACAATAATCTATATGAAATCCAGGAAGATGCATTAGAGAAAAACTAGCTGAAGTACCACAAGATCAATATTTGAAAAGGAAGACCATATGAAAAAGTTTCATTTTGAAGCTGTTTAAAATAGTGTGAACATCAAAATCATTTTCTGCTATGAAAATTAACAACAGTCTCACAGTTGTTCAGGAACTATAAGCACAAAACACACTGTGCAGCATAAAAGACTACTCTTCAGATAAGAAATGATTAACAGTCTCCTTGCAAAGGACAACTAGTAGAGACACAAAAAACATATACAGAAGAGCAGACCCAGTCAGCAGTGCAGAAGTTCACAGCTTCAGCAAAGTTGTATCCCTGGTTAAATCCAGAGTGATAGGCACGAGGAAAGGTCACGACAAACTCGCCAGCACACTGGTTGGTTCTGTACACCTAATATAAGTGAAGAAAAAAAGGGGAGAAAAAAAAAAGCACTAAAAAACTTGCAAGAGAGGTTAGAACATATTGAACATCATTTGCATTACCTGTAGAACACAACAGAGTCAATGCAGCTAAGTGGTAAAGTTTGATTCTGTCTTCTTAAAATGAATCCTCAGTTTATAGTGTCAATCAAAAAAAAAAGTAAAAGCTAGATATCTAATCCAGCAGCTTAAAATTCTCCTCATGAATTCCAAAAAAGGATTATTGACTATCACTATTTAATCCACCGCATCACAACCTGCAAAGGCTTCTAGAAACAGTTTATGATTTGCTTTGCCAGAGTATTTGTCAGAAAAGCAATTTATCCTAACACAAAAAGCAAGTCAAATTGACTGCTGCTTAAAGGTCTGCTGTCAGTAAGGCTAGGTCAAAGCAGTTTGTAAAACTGAAATTTCTATAAAACATCAGCGTTTGACTGTCAAAAGATATTAAAAGTAATTCACAGACAAATACAGTAGAAGGGTTTTTTCCATTAAAATGAACTGTAACACAATGTACATTTATTCTGTAAGATATTTTAAGTAAGAAGCCTGACACATCCTCTTCTGATGTGAGATAATTGGATTTCATGGTGAGGCTTGAAAAGGATTCAAAAAATAGACTTCAGTGCCACCTCATAACTAATGAACTGGAGATGTAGGTGGCCACCACAAAAGTTCTTCAGAGTTACATCAAACTACTGTTAACACAAGTCTGGCACAAAATGAAACGGAGTGGATAAAACGCCCATGTACTACTCACTGGTACACCATGTTCCATCAGCACGTTGGGGTTCATGATAGTGACCAACTGATGCAGGAGATCAGGCTGAGATTCAAATAGCTCAGGAGCCAACTCCTTCATCACATCTTCCAGTTGCTCAGCTGCGTGAGAGGGCACACCATACCACGTTTTTGGCTCTCCCCTACCAAAAAAATACCACAGAAACAGATGCATTACTTAAAGGAAACAAATGATGGCACCCAACTGCCAAGTACGTGAACAGTGATGTTAAAAGTGTAAGCCAAATATTTTTTCTGTGAAGACACAAAAAACACCTTTAATAGAAATACACTGTGGTACTTGTCCACTCTCTCAATTGACCTTGGAGAAATCTTATGTCTGAAACAAAAGGTATATTATACCACATAAGCAGATATGTCCTTCTAATACACATAACCAGTTACTGAAAACCAGTAATTCACTAGATTCTGAAGACAGAAGATACCTAATCACATGAATTATTTAAGAATGGGGGAAAAACGTGACAAATAGGACCAATAACAGAACAACTTGAGAATGTATTATTCTAGACCTTCCAGTCCTGTCTCAACGAAAGGGAGCTGTAATGATTTAGAATCTATAGTTCATAGGTTTGTATTATGTTTTTATTTTAATTTTTTTAAGTACAACTAGTAGTCTTAAAATATCTGAATCAATTTACATATCACTTATGTAGCAGTAGTACAATAGGTAACAATATTAATTACCCTGACACCAAACATCCCAGAAGTTTAGATAAGGAAAAATGCAGTTTTCTATGATTCCTGCAGGCTTTAGTGACACCTGCTGGTAAGACAGAACTAGCAAGTCTCCGGAAATACTGCTGTTTCTGGCTGAGCTGCTGGAATTCACCAGCTGACAAGACTTTCACACACCGACCCAGTCAATAGAATGCTGAGGACCATAAGAGAACTCAAAACAAATGAAATACTCCCTCGCAGCCTGTGGACCAGATCTATTAGCAAACAGTTCTTCAGAAATGCGCACTCATAAGCCAAAGGCTATCAAACTCATCCTTAGCAGACAGCTAACTTCCTGTTCTGAAGGAGTGCTTCCCACTGTCTCCTCTCATGAAGACTGACTGCAGTGCAAGGAATTAATCTGTCATGATTCTTCTCAAATACAAAACAAACACCAGAACACTATAAGAAATGTTCTGGAAGTCAGAATCACTTTCAAATTTCTGTTCTCTGAAGTAGGGATACTTTGTGTGTGCATAACTCTGCTCATGAACTTTCAGTTTTGATGCCTGCATAAGCCACTAGACAGCAGCCTTCATTTCCAGCAGGGGATTACCAACTTTAGAACACAAAGCACATTCCACACCAATGAACTGTAATTCAATTTAAAACAAAAGAAGTTGTTAGAAAAGATGTGAGCCTCTAAAAAAATTATTTTACAGTGGTACTAGATTGCTTGCAACACAAGAATATTCAATCAGTTAATGAAAAATATCAACACCACTAAAGCAGTATTTGTGTTCTCTTCTAATCAAGTTCAGCTAATATGGGCTACCTATCACATACAGCTTTTTGGTTAAAAGTCATCAGCATGAATAGATATTTTCAAATAAAATTACAAATTTACTAACAGTAAAGAAAGCAGTGTAACACAGGTGTGCAAAGGAGAGTCCATACCAATGCAGGTAGTTGATGGAATAGCTCCAGTGGTCTTCGATATGCCAGCAAAATGAGGAGAAGCACATCCCCACATACAGCCAAGGTACCTTCATGCCAGAGATATCTGCATTAATGTGAGCAAGGACTGACTGTTCTAGAATTGGCATGTTATTTAAATTCCAACCAGAAAGTGCATAATCCTGCAAAAAAAAAAAAAAAAGAAAAAGAAAAAGAAAAAGGAGAGAATTCTGAGCAAATCAGAAGACCATAAGGACGCCATCTCTAGACAAGGAAAACACTAAGAGATCAACTTATCCATTCCTGTTGCAGATGATGCACAGTATTCCGCTACAGTGAAGCATGTAAAGAAGGAAAGATTTAAACTCTTTAGCCAGCATTTAATACAACTAACATTTAAGGCCAATCCTAGTATTTCAACATATTCTTTGGCTCAGTGCTGACAGACTTTGATTCCATCCTATGCCTAACTTTCATGCTTTTCTGACTGTAAAGAAAAAAAGTACCAGTAACATTAGCAAACAAAGACAGAACTCTTCCCTAAAACTGGATACAATGACTGCAAACATCAAAAGCTGAAATAATAATGAGATTTCTTGTGAGAAATTTGTTTTACTGCACTATAGCTTAACTTGATCTCTATAAATTATTTTAGAAATCCCTCAGTAGAATAAACTTCTACATTTACTTCACAGAAATCAGCACCACCAGTTAAGAAATTCATCCTTTCCTTCAAAACGCACCCAGTTTGTATAAAAGAAAAAAGATAAATTCAGATTGCCTCTACTTTGTTTCCTCTGCACTGACATAAAGACAACAGAGAGAGATGATGACCAGGCTAGAAAGTTATTGTGGCTGGTTGTTTGTTTTAAATTACTACTTTTATACAAAGAGATCAACAAGCAGTTCTCACTCAGCGAGTAGACAGCCAATCTCTGCACCACCAAGACAAAAAGTACAAGTAAGAAGGCGCAGACATGGATTGAATAGTGAGCAAAATAACATTTTTCAGAGATTGGTACGAACCAGTTTGAGCCTGCATAACCATGAAATCACATCTTACTCTCCCCTTTAATCTGAATTTAAACAAATAAGCAGACAAAAAATGGATATTCTACAATACGGTCTGAGGGAAAATAAGCAACACACTCACCAGACATTCTTTACTTAATTTCCTGTAACTGATGCTGTATCAAAGCTTTTTCACTCTTACAGTATGCACAGTCAGAGGGACAAGCTAAATCTGATTAGTCTGTTTAATCTATTACAAATCTCCTAAGGAGGTATGTATTATGTTTCAGTAGTTAACTCCTCAAAACAAGAAAGGAAAATCTTATCAGATGTTTCCTCATATTTGGGTATACTGTAACAATTTGCATATCTTTGCCTATTTAGTGATACAAAACAGGTGTAACTTCGATCATTACAAACAGCTTAGCTATCAGAAACAAAGATCTGCAAAAAGAACATACACTACCAGATTAATGCCCTGCTCAAGAAGAATGTTCAGTGTGAGTCTTAGTATCTTCATAAAAAAAAAAATTCACAACGATCTCAGACTTAAATTCTCACTGTGAAATCTCATGGAGAGCAAAGAACAGGGTCAGCTTGCACATTCTATTACTTACTTCCTCCTCCGGCATCAGCTTTCGTCGGCCGTCTTTCACTGGAAAGCCACTTCCAAAGTCCTTGGATGATATATCAGCTCCATATTCTACAATGACATCTTCTTCTATGCTGCTCACCAATCTCCAGAATTCTTTCTCTACCAGCTCAGTGGGAACCATCTGAAAGCAAGACATTGTTAGGGTTTGCGCAGATTAGATCCATCCTGAAAACTATCATTCAGGATATATACTGTTAGTAATCCCTGGGGTATCCTCAAATTCCAATTCAAATTCCCTCACTCCATCTCTTCACTGTCGCACACTTTGGTTTGTTTTCCTTAGTAGCGGCTGCAGCATAATAGAAATAAAATGCCACACCATGAAAGATGGAATGAAGGAAAAAAAAAAGGGATTTTCAGGAGTACAGCTTAGGAATATTCTTGAAAGCTAGAAAGGGAGTACAGCAGAAGCCAAGCAGCAAAAAGAGTGAAGAGCACGAATATTCCAAACTATTTCAGAGAATAATAACCAAAATCTGAAAAACAGAAAGGAAATTCAGATAAATGTGTTCAAGATTGTAGTCTGCATATATTTCATATTTTTTACATGCATTTAGTTAAAGTCTGTTTATAAAATAAGCTTTATTTCTTGTTTTGATCTGTCCCCTAAGGTCATGAAATGAAGCAGAGATCTCAAAAGCTGGAAGTTTTGAGAAGACTGTCCACAAATTACTCAAAAACCCTGAGAGAAGAAGCTTGTCATTTCATGCAGTCTATAGGACAGTGGAATCACAAAAGTGTGCCAACAGAGACACATCAGTTTTAAAAATGCTGCTGAGATGCAGGGGGGAAAAAAATTATCAGATAGACTTCATCTACTGATACATCTGCAAGAAAAGAATCTAATAGGGAAGAAAATAATGGTACGTCCACTGAACAATCAAGACAAAAGCCACAGAAAGGACAGTGGAAAGATCCCACTGCCTCAGAAGAACAATTCTAGATTTGGTTCAAATAATCAAAAAGGGAAAAAAACTGAAATGGAGTATAGCCTTTTCAAACAATAAACCTATCTACTGATCAGTGGAAAAAAGTTAAATGAAGTTGAAGCAAGACCAGATGCCAGGAAGTTATATCATTCGTTCACATGTTTGGAGTTTATTGTGCCTCTTCACAGAAAGCTAAGATGCCTCAGCAGAAGTCCAGAATCAGCTGAAACCTCTTTTCCCCCTACAAAGAATGACAACGAAAGTTGAACTCACATGGACTGGCATGTTGAAATAATCAGACTTGAAGTTATCAGCCATTTCACCAAAGCTCTGGAGAGTATATTCCCTGACAGCCTGTTCAAATCCAAAGGCCTCACGGGGTTTGTTGCATTCCTGAAAGACAGAACATAAAAACATTGTTCCCTACAGCAGATTATGACACAGTCATACTTCTGTTAAAATTTAAAAAGAGGAAAGAAAACAAAACAGTTGACCATCTGAGTCCTTAACAAACACAATAAGCTATCAGTTTTGAGTGCTTTTCTCAGCTGAGGGAGTCTTACCATAATGGAAATAGAACCAAATTAATTGTATCAAAGTTAACCTAAGCAAACCCCAATACTGCACACTTCTGCTTCCTGTACGAACTAAGTTTCACCATCTATTCCTGTCAGCAGCAGAGTGAGACCAAGAAAATCTTAGCCTTAAAGGCATTTTTTAAACACGCTGGATTCAAATACCTGCAGAATAGATGCACAGAAACAAATCCTGTTAGTGTTTCAGTCCTATCAACAAAATATATCAAATGATTTAGCACAAGCACACAGGAGGAAAGAGGAAAGGAAATTAAAACAATGCAGCACTTATACCAAAGTAGCTGACTAATACAGCCCCTCTGACAAAACCTTCAAGTCTTCTATTGTTCTACCTATAATCAACCTAAAAATCCAAGAAGACCAGCTCACACTCCTGCTGCTGTCCCCACTCATTTCTACATCTTTTTCAGTTCCTGCTGACAAAGGGGCTGACACAATTTTTAACATCTACAAGATGTATTTGATCACAAACTTGCCACCAAACTTAACAGTCAGCTGTTCAGTGTCATGATGAAAACGGTCCCAAGAGGAGTGCGAGAGATCAGCCATTCCTTTCTAGAGAAACTATCCTTAGACTATTACCAACATTTATCAAAGCTGCTCTTAAATGCAGCTGGCAAGAGAAGATTTATAACGTCTATAAACACTGTTAAGACAATGCTGACCTCAATGCAAATAAAGAGTCCTTATCCTGTCCCTCTGTTTTGCTTCTGTTTTGGCACTCTGGTGTTAACATTACATCAACCAATAGTGCACAGTTAGTTTCTGAAGTAAAAACTGAGACAACAAGTACTACTATCGTTTCAAACATCTCTATGAGGTACAAATATATACACACACACACACACACACACAGTTACACTCTTTTCTTTCCCCCCTCCTCTCTCTTACTTCCCATGCATTCATGGTGTAACATAATGGAAAGTGCAACAAGGACAGAAGAGCAACAAGATCTCAGGCCACAGCGATGAGGATCCAATCAGACACAACAACGGGCACAGAAATAAGGGAAAGAAGCTGCTTACCTGCAGAAGACCTGTAAGGTCCTCAGGTAGGCAGAGATCTCTAGAGAGATACCCTCACCTCCACTACCAACCCTTAAATGAGGTCTGGGAAGGGATGCATCCTGGTTCCATTATTCCAGTCACTCAGGTGCACTGCATGCACCTGAGCTCCCCTGGGATGGCCCTGCCTTCCCACCAGGTGTTCAATCACTGGTTCAAGCCACGACTTTGCATTTTCACTATACAAGGTATTTTTCAAATACTTTCTGTATCACAAACTAGCAACAATTGACTTGGCCCTCTTTGCCACTTTTTTTCCCAGTATGTGATTTTCCCTTTGGAACAATGCATTTCTGTTGCTATTACAAGTAGTACTACTACTAAGCAAAGTTAAGACACCTTAGTAATAGCACAATTACTACTGAAATTTTTTGTGATTTTGTACATTCTTAAATCATTCACAACAGACATAGTATTTACTATATTCTCTACATTACCTCCACGTCAGATTGTTCTACTTTGCTAATGCTCCCTTATTATTCTCTATTAAGAGAAGGTTTAACAAGAAGCTTCATCTATTACATGAGCAACAGCCCAAAGGATAAGTCAGTCACCCTTGCCTGTAACTAGAAATTTCCACCTGGCAACAGCATTAACCTGTGTTCATCAAACAACTTAATCTTTCTTAAGGAACATTTAGAGAGCAAAGAGCCACATCATTATGTGGCCGCACAACTATTAACACTGTTATAAAGAAAACAGCAGAAACCCACAGCTGGAAAGGGCATGGAGGATGTTGGGGGGGAAATGAATATAGAAGCGTGCATGTATGTTACTGCTCCTCTCTGAAAAAAAAAGTCTAAAAAGCTTTTTTAAAGAGTTAAAGCCAGTTACAAAGTTACAGATTTAGAAATGGCAAGCTTTTTCAATATGAATTCTATATCTACAAACTTCCTGAACTTGCAAATTTTTGAGACAAATATCAAGCCAGTCAAATTATGCCTTCTACCTTTATGCTGTTGATCAGTTATCTCTTTGAATACAGTCACTCGTATTTCTCAAGCAATTAAATTCAAACTGGCCTCCATTTCTAAGTCTTTCCAGTTGCTTTCTTAGTCTAAAACAAAACTAACAGTTACTCCTCAAATTAGTTCTTTCACCACCTGCAAAAAGCTATTCTGAACAATGTCATGATGGCTTCTCAATAAAGAGAGCTCCCCGTTGTGCCCACATTACATGGTTCAATTACTTTCTTGGTTAGAAAGTGTTTCATCATTATGTTTAAACATCTACTGCCACCTTAATTCTCACCTAATTTCCTGTTACCCACTCATCAGAGCAAGTTTCAACTCCAGTTAAAGGCCATATAAAGGCCTGAGCTTTAACTTTTACATAGCTATGTCTCAAAGGTTATGCCCAAGCTCCAGGAGAAATATTTCTCTTACAGCTCATCAGCTGGCAACACTTCGAGATTCACAGTCCATATCTTGACCAAAATCCCAAACAAAACTACATCTCCTAGTCAGATGGAACAGCAACAAGAGCTGAACTGCAACTCTTCTGCTCTTTTCTGGAGCACAACTAGAAATACAAAAATTGAGTATTTCCTCAACTGTACCTCTGCAACACACTTTGGACACCTCCAGTCACCTTTAGGTACATCAGGTAAAGGAGGAATCAAGCAGAAAGTGTGGTAGCTGTCATCACATCCATCACAGAGCAGCAGTTTGTCTTCATTATTTCCTCTGCCACAGAATAAGCAAACATACAAATCAACCTGTGGAGAAAAAAAAAACCCATACATTGTTATAAGCAGTAACAAGTTTCCTCATCCAGAACCTGCCTTCCTTTAAATAACAAAGAAAGGATGTAATCCTAAAACTCAATGTAAACACGAATGCAACCTCCTCTGCTTGTTGAGAAGCAATGCTAACAATCAATTGTGTTTCAGTTGGGATAGAGGAAGCAACTGGAAATTACTGCTGGAAACAACTATTCCTTTCAGTTGGGTAATAATTATCCAGGTAACTCAACGGAGCATTTCATTTATGTTATTCCAAGGCAATAGAGCAGAATAAAGCTTTTAGGATTTCATGTGCTGAAAACAACTCAAAGTCTTTACAGGTCATACACAACTGAAGAATATCTTCAAGAAATGTTTCAGAAACATACGTGTTATCACTTGCAACAGTACAGTGATTATGCTTATAATGGACAAGAACGAATAACAAAAAAGATCCAAGACTGCATATTTCAATCAAATTCCAAGCAGAAGAGGAGGAAAGTGTACATAAAGGTACCAAATCCTTATTCGTATTCTCCAAAATAAAGGACAGAAATTCCAGATGCTAGGAGAAAACTAAACCCAGCACAACCACAGAAAAAAAATTGCAGAGTTCTATGATCACCTCTCAACAACAACACAGACTGGGAAATGTGTCTCTTAGACATCATCGGGTTTCAAATTTTGTCTGCTACTGCATCTTGTGCTGTCCAAAGGACTTTTAATATAAACATTTAAAATAGCACCAAAGATCTGTAACATAATCAAATGTAATCTAAACGAAACTTATTTTATCATAACTAAAAAAGAAAAAATGTCTTCTGTGTAACACACGTTCTAAATTCTGCCATTGCTACCTTCAGTCATTGAGCAACTTGGGTTTCCCCCACAGAGCTAAAAGCCCACCAGAAATGGTGGGTTCGATTTGGAGTTTTCTTTGTTTAGGTGGGGTTTTATTGTTAAATTGTCACCAAAAAAAAAAAAAAAAAAAAAAAAAACCCACATTCACACAGTGAGCTTAAATACTTGAAATAAACCCCATCTTAGTTATGTCAGCCTAGTTAGCCTATGCAACTTCCTAAATATGCAACAGTACACTTCTCAAGGGAAAGATTGCTCAGTAACTATCTCAAGAAGCAATGTTTTTAAATGTTGTAGTTCTATTAGGAAACCCAGTTATTTCTTTTTAAGACAAAAAGTGAAAACACATAACAAATATGGCAGATCTAAAACTAGTTACCGAACTAGTTACTTTGGTTGCAAGTATATGTAAGGGAGAAAGGCTGCTTCAGAAAACATCTTCAGGCTCTCTTTCGAAAACTAAAAAGCATTAAAATGGCAGTTACAACACAAGGCTATTCTATGATATTCACTAGTTAGCTACTGCTCATAATACTTTCTTTTCTCCATATGAATATATGTTTGGTTTTTCTTTTTGTCAGCCCAAGAGTTGACAATTTGTTAAATAGAAAGACTACACCACAAAAACTACTCACAAAATGTAGACCTGTGATTACACCATAACCACAAACAAGCCTCCTCCCCACATAATTAAAACACAGTAGAACCACAATGATTGGTATTTGGGGGGAGGTGATTAAAAGTTATGCATTATTTCACAGCACCTCACAAAAAAAAAAAAAAAAAGCATAAATGAATCAAGAAAAATTATAAACAATACTGCAGCAAAGTATTCTTCAGTGAGAAGTTACATAAGGCTAACATACGTACAGACACAGGCTTACTTACAGAAACAGACTGGACAATATATTTTTTAATGAAAACATCCTCAAACAAAATGGTGATGATACTCAAACAGCCAAGGAATACTGTATACTTGGTAGTAACACAAAAAGAAATTCAAGTTACAGATTCAAACTTAGCTACAACATCACAGTGATCTGCTTTGATTGTTTAAATTGTCCAACTTCTCCATCTTCTTTCTCCAGTACGCATTTTCATGTAATTACTGGAGATTTTTGGTTGCCTTGACCTTCCGTGGTTTAATTTAAAATTAATTTTTCTATGTGTTCTCAGACTAACATAAAACGAACAGCTGAATTCGTAGGTAGGAGCCTACTACTTGAAACATTAGCCATACATCTTCTCTCACTGTTGTATACACAGGCTAAATTATGACACTTCAAAAGTGAGAAGTTGTTGCTTTTTCACAGCCTGTGACAGTGACAGTCAAACATCAGAACACTAAACAATTCACTTCTCCCCGTAGAGTTGCTCCTCATTGCCTTTTGCATGGACTTACATGGCCCCAGGTGAACATCATGAGGTTCAACAAATCCAATCGCAAGGTCTGCAGCTGGGTCATGGCAGCCCCCACTATCACTAAATTTGGGGGGTGTAAGGATGGAGCACAGCTCTGTGAAAAAGAACCTGCAGGTACTGATGGATAGCATGAACCAGTTGTGTGCCCTCACAGCCCAGGAGGCCAACTGTATCCTGAGCTGCATCAAAAGAAATGTGGCCAGCAGGGTGAGGGAGGTGACCTTGCCCCTCTATTCTGCAGTGGTGAGACCTCACCTGGAGTACTGCATCCAGGTGTGGAGTTGTCAGTACAGGAGAGATGTGGACCTGTTGGAGTGCATACAGAGGAAGGCCAGAAAAATTATCTCACGGGTGGAACACCTCACCTACAAGGACAGACTGAGAGCTGGGTCTGTTTGGCCTGGAGAAGAGAAGGCTCTGGGGAGTAGCTTTTCAGTATCTAAAGGGGGACTGTAAGTAAGAAGGGGGCAAACTTTTCAGCAGGATCTGTGGTGACAGAACAAGGGAAATCGGTTTCAAACTAAAAGAGGGAAGTTTAGCTTGAATACAAGGAAGAATATTTTCAAAATATAGGTGGTGAGACACTGGCACATGTTGTCCAGAAATGTGGTAGGTGTTCTGTCCCTAGAGACACTTAAGGTCAGGCTGGATGGGGCTTTCAGCAACCTGATCTACCTGCAGATGGTCCAGTTCATTGAGTGGGCCAGGACCAGATGACCTTTAAGGGTTCCTGCCAACTCAATTTCATGATACAATGACTAGTTTAAACTCAGAACAGCGAGGATGAAGATGAAAGCTGATATTGCTATAATCAAAAAGCTGAAGTACTGGAGCATCTCATATATATTTAAAGGAAGAGATGTAGCACTATTGCTCCACAAAGAGGAGCTCAAATGGAAAGCAAGCTACGGAAGACATGCAAGGAGTACATGGCAAAGCAAGTCTTTAAACCTATAATCAAGTACCTTTACATTGTAATACCCTTCCTGCCTGAATTAAAAGCTATACATTATTTCATAAAACACTGTTCACTCTTCTTTGTTATGGAAAAAAAAAAAAACACCTTAGTAAATCAATGAATTTCTTATCAGAAACCATAGCAAGATAATCACACTTACAAAGTTGACAGAAAGAGTTCCTTTGCGCTGCCTCATCTGCATTCCAAATGCTTCTGATCTGTTTCCTTTGCGTCTTCGTGTCACTTCATCTTTAAGGAAAATAAAGTGTTATTAATAACACACAAAGATAGATGCAACTTGCAAAAACAACAGAGGTCCAGTTTAGTAACCTGTCCTTAATATCTGAAAGTACATGGCTACCCAGCAAAAGGTAAAATGCCTTGCTGTACCCAATCATTCTAAAATAAACAGGAACTAGGAAAATATATTTCATATATCCTCACAGGTCATCCCAATTGCCTCAAAGAACAGAGAGAATTAGCTTACTTAGCTAGTATGATTAGCTTCAGAATTGTATTAAAAAAAAAAAAAAAAAAAAGTCCTGTTTTCCCTTCCAGCCACAGTTCAGGCAACAGCTGCATAACTGTTATGGTTACAATACAGTACATAAAAAGTTGCAACTATGCCAAGTTACATGAAGCACCCTGAAAATCTCTCATGAATTAAAACCTAAAATATTTACTTTCTATTTCCAGTTACAACACCTTATCTTCTTTTTAATGTTGCCTCTAGAGTCACGCAAAAAGATTTAATAGCCTTGTTACTTTACAAAGCAATGAGCCCGAGATTCAATTACCCTCTTTATCCTTTGCTCCCAGTGACAGACCCATCATCTTGGGTCCAGCTCCAAAGATCTGCAGCTTCTTTAGTTCAGTATTTCTACTCATTTCTCCTGCCTCCACCTAAGAATAAAAAGAAGGCCAGATCAGCACAAACTAACAATACTTCTGCTCCAACTCTCAACATCATCTGCATTTCACTTTCCCATAATACCCAACGTCAGCTCATCAAAAGAAAGGAAACAGGTGGGAAAAGACATGATTCTCATTTCCTAGAGCCAACAATCAAAAGCAAATGGAATGAAAGACAAATAAGTACTTAGTAACACAGACTAACTACAGCAAGTCACCTCTACAGCAAAATCTAGCATTAACATTTAGGATAACAAAACAAGAAGAATGTCACAGTAGTATTTTCCTCTGTCCTGGTAGCATGAGGTGCTTGGAAGTTAACACACACACTTTCTTGAGTAGACACATAAATTGACACTAATGAATTCGAAACTATTTCCCAGATTTATTTATGATGACATGTTCTGAGTGTAACTCTGAGATTACAGCTACTCTTTGTGCCCCTGCAACCTCAAAAATCACAGAACAGAAGACCCATTCAATTAGGTGACATCTCCAGAGCTCTGCAGTGTTCAGCTGTTTGCCAAAGCATTTTATTTCAGTATTCTTCCCATTTCCCAATACTGACCTATCTCATTTCCCCACATTGTAGCTGCTAACCTTACAGCAAAAAGAACTTCCATGTTTGGTTTTTCAGAGCTTCAATGCAACCATCTTTTGGATTTTACATTGCCTCCTTACACACTGAAAACGCTTTCTAACACTGGTATACTAAGCCACTGTACTCCCACCATTCAGACTTCCTCCTGAAACTCACTGAATTCAGTTCAGATCTCAGCAAGTACATCAATTTAGAAGGCAGCTATCTAATTCTGAACTGGTTTCCTTTACATAATTACTGAGGATATTTCACCTGTTATCCACAGAATTACACCCTGATAAATAAGGTAAGATTCCTTCCAGAACACCACAAAAAAAAAACTTTTTAGGAAAAGTGTTTAAAAATAGGATATTCAAAAGCACTTTTAACAAAGTTAAAAGCTGATTACTTCCATTTATTCAGCTTAAATCAGTTGGTTTTCTTCTTGCCAGAAGAACACTCCAAAATACCTAATCTCCTAGTTATTACTACTCATGAATTTCTCAGTGATATTTAGAGCCTCTGCTCTCATTAAGTTGTGTACAGGATGCTAACCTGCATCTTTGCAAAGTTACTCATGTTGATACTCTAATTTCTGATATTTATGAATTCTATGATGTTACTATTTTCAGTTTAGACATGTTACTGATTGTTGAAGCTCAGTCTGAAATTACATCCCAACTGGTGATTTTTTTCCCCCTAAACTCTTCACTTCTTGGCTAACAAGCCACAGAGGATCACCATCACATTTTCACCGAACAGGAAAGCTCACAACCTGCAGACCTTGGAGTCATTCCATTTCCATCTGAAACTCATTAAAAGTTTTTCCATTTTCACAACTAACAGAAGTTGACAGAATCAACTCACATTACGTTTCCACTGGGCAATTTTCCATTACCTCAGTAACATTTATTAATGATCTTCACAATTTCCCTCCTGCTATTGTGATCTAAAACAATTTTCTCAGTAATACTTGGAAAAATAGTTTGACTATCATATTTACTGAATTAAATTACAAACATGCAACAACCCCTCTTTGATTTTACAGCTTTGTTTAAAAGCGCATTCCCTAAATATGTTTTCATAACTCCACTGCTCAGATTTATTTGGATTCAACTAAAGCAAAATGGATGTAATGTATTCACACACAGGCGAAACAACAACAAACAAAGCAGGTTGAAAGAGAAATGTATTAAAAAATCAGCTTTCTGTATAAAGCTCACAAATACTGCAAGGCTGTCTGATAGCTTAAGTTGTGAAAGAAAATCATTCAGAAGCCTCAGTTGGATTCTCTGGGGTATGGTCCAAAACAGCACATAAACACCCAACTCAAAAACTGTGAAAGCATTCCATTTTTTCCACAGCTAATAGCACAAGACTCCACATTCTTAGTTTTGTTTTGTTGCTTACATAACAAAAAAAGCAAAACCAAACTTGATTATACTGAAATTCTATTCTTCTTCCTAAAGATTTAGGGAGATCTTTGTTTTTTTACCTTCTCAACAGAAAGTACAACTCAAAGGCTTTCCTTTTGCAAGGGAAAATCATTTATAAGAAGCTCACATCCCTGGAGGCACTTGGGGCCAGGCTGGATGGGGCCTTGGGCAGCTGAGCTGTTGGGTGGCAGCCCTGCCCATGGCAGGGGGTTGGAACTGGATGGGCTTTAAGGTCCTTTCCAGCTTAAGCCAGTCTAAGATTCTATGATACGATGAGAGTGGTTACAATCAAGAATTCAAGGATTTGTGTGCAGTGGGCACATCAGCATCCCCCAGAGTTCTATCATTTCACAGAATTATTGCCTTTCTTTTTTTTTCCAAGTTAAAAAATGGAATTTTATTTTCTTAATTGCCATTCTAAAACCATCCACGTTTGTAGCAGCATACTGAAAGCAGACATTACCCATGATCCTTTTCACTTTTTTAGAAACTTACCTAGACGTTAATATGCTTTTTATTTAACCAAATTGATCTCTTTTGAAAAGTCACCACTTCTTTATAGTTTTCTTCCAGCACCATGCTACTTTATGAGAAACTGTTAGGATGTAACCTCATTAGATAAATACCCTTGTCAGTTAAAATACATCCTAACAGATCATTTGCAAAGACATTCCTTTTTTTCCTAACAAAGAATTTAACCCGACTTTAAAGATTATCTCTTTTTGTAACCTAAATTCATTCCATTTCTCTTTTTGTTATTGTTGCCCACAAGTACTTCAGTTACCCTCCTCCATTCTCTCTATTTCAGAGTTTTCTTTGTAAGAAAGGAATAGAAAATTAATCTTTTTTTCAAGGAGAATATCTCATAACCAAACTATTCTGTCCCTTGGAAATAAAAAGTCCTTATTTCACAAAGGAAAATTCTCATCCCCTATTTTCCTTCGCTTATTTTGTAACTTTAAAAATTAAAACATTCCCTTTTCTAAAATGTCACCTTCTTCTGAGGATCTGGGTTTACTTCAGTAATCTCCAGTTACCACCTTCACCATTTCTTATGTATCTCCCATTCTCAGGTGCAGAAATAAGATGCGAATCATTTTGGAAAATGCATTTAACTCTGGAAAAAATCTCCTGAGATGCAGTGTTCAGTGTAATTAGCTATGTTCACTAACCAGGCATTGGGCAACTCAGCAAACAACACGATCACTGAGATACAGCAGCTAGAGCAGAATGACATTTATTTAGCAGGTTGGGTTGTTTTTGTTTGTTTGTTTTTACATTATTTGCCTATTACCTGTGTTCTAAGGAAGATGTAATTTTCTGGTACAATTCCAGATGTGTACTTCAAGCAATAAGCAGAGTCATGTCTATAATAACAAGGTACTGAAATCTGGGACAATTTTTCAGCATTCTCCAGATCTTTTACTTCTGCAGTCTGGGGATCCTGAGGACAAATCCCTATTTCTAAACACAGTTACAGATTTATACATAGCTTCCAACACAGCCTAGAAATACCTCTCTGGCTATGTGAGTAGGCTGAGTTCTTCCTTTATTGAAGTTCAGCTATTTTAATAACTAAATTGCTTAAAAGATAATGTGAGTATAGGTCTTCTAGAAAGTATTTAAATACATATGCATTAACTTTTTGCAGATCATTCACGTGAAATCACCTCTCTCGTTTTGAAAATGCAGCATCTTTAGATGAAATTAAGCAGCTATGTTGTGTCAGAAGTACCACACAGTGACTCTTCCAGTGAGAAGAGTTACTCTAAACAAAGAAGTGTCGGAAAAAAATCTTATGGATCTTAATTAGACAGTGACACTTCTACACCATGAAGGAGGAAAGAGGTCACACTGGCACTGACTCTCAATATTGGTTCCAAGCAGAAATCCACACAATGAATAACTGCTGCAGGAACTGCAGAATTTCTCAAGTTGGTTTTTTGTTTGGATACCTCACTAACAACAGAATTGGAAAGCCAGGGACTGCTTATGTGACTGATGCATTGCTATGTGGCTGCAATAAATAATGCCAAGTCAGCTTCTGTTAGTAAAGAGAACAGATCAAAAGGGACAATTTAGTCTGAATCAGTCATGGCATCAGAGGCAAAGAGGAGATTAAGTGTCCTTTATAAACTCAGTCAACAAGCAAAATGTATTGAAAAAAAACAACAGAATTTTAACCGCACTTCGCTTCACAGTGTTTAAAAGCAAATACAGAATGACATGAAGCAATAAGAATTTGTTCTAAAGGTAAATCCACCTTTCACTTACGCTCTATCAAACGGTCAGCAGGGAGCCACTAGAGCTGAACCATTTAGCTTTCACTAAATATAGTGAACACATAGTTTTCAATTATGTTCTCTACCAAAGTACACAGGCTAAGTGTAAAAAACAAAAAGCAGCTTTTAGAAGTTTTTAAACAGCACATCTGCCACAAGTGAAGTCTCAGAGAGACATCTTTCTCCACATTTCATGTAAGTAAAGATTTATTTTTTGTGGTGCTTTTGAGCAGGCTTCCACAACCAAAGACTGTTGCACTCCCAGTATTGCTTTGCTGGTACAAGGAATAAGGGTTCCCTGCAATAACCAAGAAATAGGGGTACCTGGGACTTGACACGTCTGGTTCTCTTCAGCACGACATTCATTCTTGAACCTTGCTTTGGTGAAGTCTGGGCATCTGAGCTGAGGTCCTCAGCCTCCACTTTTTCCTTAAGGTCCAAGTTAGGCTTCTGGATGCCCTAGAACATCAAAGCACAGAACACCGAGTTGACTGGTCAGGTAGTGCTGATCATTCTACAGCCTGTAAACCACTCTCTTTACTGAGAAATAAGCCAAAGACTGAAGTCACACAGCACTGTTACATATGCAATTTGGACGAGGGGTTGATTAATCCAGGCACCCTGGGTGTGGGAGTTGTTTAGCCTTACTTAAAGGGAACCTACAAGAAAGATAAGCAGATTTTATCAGGCAATTTAGTGAGAAGACAAGGGATAACGGTTTCAAAATTAAAAAAAAAAAAAAGGCTAGATTTAAATTAAATATAAGGAAGAATTTCTTTGCAACAAGGGTGGTGAAGTCTTAGAACAGGCTGCCTTGAGAAGCTGTGGGTGCCCCATTTCTGGAAGCACTGGATGGAGCTTCAGGCAACCTGATCAAGTGGAAGGTGTCCTTGTCTCATGGTGTTTTCCTTAATAGGGCTGGTCTTGGTCTTATAAAGAAATTGCTGAGAAAAAATTACGACACAAGGTCACATTACAGCTTCTGCTACTATCCTGTCAAATACTGACAGCATTGTAAGTATTAGGGTGGGTATACATTTCTCTACATAGCTGCAACCTCTAAAAGCACAGAACCTAAGTTCTACTTTTGCATGCAGCAACAAGCAGCCACGTGCAGTTTGGACCCCATCCTCATATCCTGAACGAGAAGCGTCTCACCATTAGGCTGACCCCAGATTGGAAAAGCTCATAGGGGTATAAGATCCGTTCATAATGAGACTTCAGTAATGATCCTGTGCCTTTTCCTGGCAGGTAGCCAAGCCGACTTGCCACTTTAGACCATTTCTTCTCTTTAGTGACTACCTCAAAACCTCCTTTGCCAGCAACAATCTGAAACACACACACAAAAAAAGTTAAGGGCTTTGATCTGCTCTTACCACCTCACATAAATCATAAATCAACTACAGCAATCAAATGCTAAAAGATTCTACTAAAGAATGGCAGAAAACTGAGTTTGCTTTTTGTTTCCTGAAGGACTAGTACCATAATTAAACAATTAACCTCCCTAATTATTATATTTATTATTACAACTTCCCTAGTAAACACAGTCTGCATACTGCTCTAGACAGGAGGAACTCAACAGTTAAGATTTCTGACAAGCTGGAAAGAATACAAACCCACCATCAGAGCAAACGGAAAAGTTAACTCTCACCAGACTCACACACTGATGCAAAACACAAGTCTGGCAGTGTTGGACTTCAGAGTTACAAAAACTCTCAGAAAACCCCAAACAGCAGAGAGACTACTGTACAAAGAGAGGAAATTGAATTAACCTTCCATTTAACTTATTCACTTTTTACACCTGAAGTCAATTGTTTTGAATCTAGCAGTTTACATACAGAACCGTCACTGTTACATGCAAGAAAACAGAAAGAAAAATGACTACTTGCTTGATCTGAAACACTGGCCACATTTCCACTGCCTCCACTCCCTTCATATGGTTTCACCAAGCAGTTTAAAACCCAAATGGATTGTAATTTAATTCACATTATTATATTACTAACACCATTTCTACTACAGCATGGTTTTGCATTTCATGTCTTTACATACGATCAAATTTCATGTTTAACATTTCATAGAGAGTTGAAAACCTCAAAGCAAAAAAACAACGGTTACTGGAGCGAAACTTAGATTTATTTCTCAGGCTGCAGTAAGCTCAAATGTCTAACTGTGACAGTGACAAATACATTACTTAATTCTGTTTCTTTTCATTATTAGAGAGAGTTGCACTCATAATACAATACTCTTGATCATTACTTTTCTCATACTTACAGCAAAGATAAAATCAGTTTCAACAAAGCTATTCCTAAACTTCAACTTATTTTTTACATGCCCAGGAAGATGTGATTGCTGAAGTTCTCTTTATATGAACTGCGGCCAGAGAAGTGAATAAGTTAACAAAATCAGCCTACATCTCCCTATCTGGAACATACTAAAACACTCTAGCTCATAACAGTGACCCAGACATTTCCAGAACCAGTATGATGGTTTTGTGTAGCCCAGCAAAGCACAGTACACACAAAAATAAACATTGGAAGACATTATTGTCTCTTGTCTGCATGCTAGCAGCAACTTCAGACAGTTGAAAGAACTATGACTTCTGAGTAATTTCATCTTTAAGAGAAGGTAAGTAAAAATGTTAAGATTTAAGAGAAAGAAATCTTGATATGGGAGTGGAAACAAACGCTTGAACACAGAAATGTTAGTACTACCATATCTCAATTTGTCACCTTGCCAAACAAATCTGCCTATTTATATTAATAGCCTTTCTTTAGCAGACAAGTTTATAACTACGTACATTTTGCCAGTGGCAAACCCCAGAAGTTTTTATTTGCATGAAAATATGAAAAAACAACGCATCAGAGATGACTACAGCAACATAAAATTTTAGCTAGCCCTAAGCACAGCCTGTACTGCAAACAGATTAAAATAATTATTCCAGAAGTTGACAATATAAAGTCCCAAAGATGCATGTTTACGTCACATGGAAAATCTGTGCCGGGAGACAGAAGGGAGCAATTACTGCAATTTATTACAGAATTGCTAGGTGAGGAGCTGAAATGCACGCTTCTCAGGGAACATCTCAACTCCTACAGCTCTGCCATACATAAAAGAGGACAACTTGAATTCAAACAGCTAACATCAGGATGTTCAAGCAACTCAGGTGTGCTGGATATGACTCAACTAAAGCCAGCTGAAGTAACCGTGACAGACACATCTAACGCAACCTTGCAATTTGTAAGGTTTTTTTCCACTCTAATTTTTTCCCCATTTTCATTTCATCTCCATATTTATGAGACTGGTGCTGTAAAACAAGCCCTCCATGTTGCTTGGCTTCTCAGGCTCAAATGAAAAATGAAGTCTCTGCCTGACCAAGCACTGCCATACTTGCTCACTCACCTTGCTCAGACCATAGAGATCCAGTATTTTTCTCTCCACCACAGGAATTTTTAAATTGGATCCCTGAAGTTCCCAAAATTTTGCTAACTGGTCCAAGAAGTCCAGCTTCACTCTTGTCATTGCCTGCAATCAATAAGAGAAGACGAATGCATACATCCCCAAAAAATTACGACAATACTTTTCAGACCTGACAAAAAAACATGACAAGCTTTCTACTGTTTATATTTTCAAGGCACAACTCAGCATGTAAAATAAAAGATTAAAAAAAAATATATATTTAGTAAAAAGACAGATGTTTATAAACATAAAATTGTACATGCTTTTGTTCTCCATATTTGAAATCCCATAAGCCAAAACTTTTACCTAAAAATTTCACATTTTCAGACTAAAATGTTCACTTAAAGTCAGAATTCCAAGGAGGAGAAACACAAGAGCAATTAATAAAAACTGTGGGAGGAAACAGGAGGGTTATAAACAGCTTTTCTATATGCCTTAACCATACAAAAGCAGCTCTTCCCTTGAGTATTTTTGGAGTACTCAAATCACTTTCCATAAGGGGACCCATTTATAAGTCAAACGACGTATGACATTTTGGTATAGGAACAGTGCAAGGCTTTGAGAAATGCTGTAGGGAAAAGGAAAAGCCAGGACAGAATATTACTCACAGTGTTTTCAAGAAACCTCCCCTACATTTTTGAAACAAAATTAGCCAACCATGGCTAGTCTTATAAAATACAAAGCAACTTCATTTTAATGCTTAAGAGGCATTACTGGGATAGCTGGCTATAAGGTAACCAGAGGCTCCAGAACAGCAGTAAATATTTTAAGAAAAATAAATAAATCATGGCCTGCAGAGCTCTGAAGGCCAGACACTGGCTGCTCTTACTATGCAACATGGCATTTGGCATTCATTTTAGACATTTCCAGTTGAACGTGAAAGACTCTTGTGGTTATCTGGGGTAATAAAATAAAACCAGACTTTTCTCAAAGCCACTGAGAGTTATTTTCTATGGAGTCTGCCACTGCCAAGTATAAACACCGATGCGGTCTACAGGTTTCTGAAGTCTCCCCACACAGAAACCTGACAAGATGTAAATTTCAAGTAAGGAGAACTACAGCTTTCAGTGTAAACACAAAACTGTATCAACAGTGGAAAGGCTCACCTCCAGTTCATTCAGGCGCTGAATTCGTGGAGTGAAACGAAAACTTTGTACCTCACAGGCAAACGGAGGCTGCCAATCCTAAGGAGAGACAGAAAGACATTTCAGTGTTTCAAGAAACTTCACTGAAAAACACACAAAAGGTTTTAGCAACTTGCTCGTTCAAGCTCCCCCTATTAAATGAGTTTCAGCAGGATCTGTCATATTTTCCAGTTTTATGCTTCTAAAACATTCTTACAACATTTCAGTCAGATGAACGAAGCCTTCACAAAGTCAGAAATAAACCAGAAAATAAGGCTTGGTGAATTTCAGTATGCCCCATCTCTTACTGGGCTCTCCACTTGAGAGAGAGATTGTGCCGCTTGCTGGCATTTATTCAAAGACGGAAAGTTCTGCATTTCCTGCACATTGCAAAACTGTCACTATCAACAGTGATAAACACCAAATAACATACAATATTACGCATGTAACTTGTCCCTGTTTGCCTACATTCATATTTCAATAAAGATAACAACAGCAGTCAGGAGTCCAACACTTCAACGGAAATGCAGTCCTAAATAATGACTTTCTGAACAGCTTGTACTTGGTTCAATCACACAGATCCAACCACACATGCCTCCCAGATCCACCTCCTCTCTCTAAACCATATTATGACATCAAAACAAGTACAGATCAGTTTTTTAGAACCTCTTAAGAAATCTTAAAATCGCAGTAGGTAGTCTGCCAGGCAGTAAATACAACAGAGTAAGGACACAACATTACAGATGGACAAAAAAAAGCAACACATTTGTTGTATGAATGGCTGCAGCATCTGAAGGCCTGAAGCACAACTGTAAAATATTTACAGATTCTAATAATGGAAAAGGATTGCGAATCAGCAAGGTTAGCACCAGGTGTCTCATTTAGTCCTTTCTTGCAGATCGAAAACCAACCTGAGGCACACATCTGGCAAGGCCTTGCAACACCAATGGCCAAACAATCAGAGAGAAACACTGCAGCCTTCAGTGGCTAGGAAAGTTCTAGGTGCTCTCAATGAATCAGATCTGGATCGGTTTCTTGCGACCTCTCCCCCAATCTAAGCCATCCTACTTATTTTAGAAAGGGCAGCCTCATGGAGGTCAAGATTTCACCATGACATTAAACCACCTAAAAAGATTCCAGCAACCCTGCGAGTCAAGAAAGGAAGGATCAGTGAATCTAATTGGCAGTCGCCATATCCAGGCTACTTTTAGCTCCTTGTTTTCATGTTCTTTTTCTCTCTCTTTTGCTATTTTTCACTCTCCAATTTCATAGGTTTGTTCATACTTAATTACCAAGGAGGCTCTGAGCTCCTACACTGCTTGATGTTCTTGTCTGAATGGTCACAGAGCAAGGCATCATAAAACACCTGGTGCCTGGTGCAGAAAGGGGTGTTCAGCTCCGACCTTCTAACCTGCTAACACAAACACTTAACTCCTGTGCACAACCGGACTGGCCATGCTTCCACCAACAGTCTGAAGGCTGTTTACAAACAATGGCCCCTTTACAAGGCATGTCCTTCCTCCTCCCCCTCCTTGCAATGCAAATGCCTACTTTCAGCTACAACGCACTGCAGCTTGTTGGTTACACCAAGAGGAGCGTCAAGCCCGGGCCCTGACCGTGCCTACAGGCTTCTCACCCGCTCCAAAACCACTTCTAAGCTCAAGGACCGCCTCGCAGGGTCTCTGCGTCATTAGCGTAGCCTGAGGAAGGGGGACAAACGGAACCCCAGCAACCGGGGCACGGGAACTGAACAGTCCCAGGGGGGTCCCAACCGCAGCGAGTACCGCAAACTCGGCCGGAAACACTCGAGGAGAGAAGGAAGGGGCTCCCGACCCCCGGGTGCCGCCCAGGGACAGAGTCCTTCGGCTCCAACCACCCGCCGCGCCCCAGAGCCGCCGGCTTCCCCGGGCCCCGGCTGCGGCCGCATCCCGCCCTGCCCCCGCGCCAGGCGGGCGGTACCTTGGGGGGCCGGATCTTGCAGATGCCGGTTTTCTCGGCCAAGCCGCGGATGCGGCCGATGAAACCGAGCGGGTCGCTGAACTCCTCCCAGCTGGGCTCAAATACGGGGCACTCGGGCGGGGGCACGAACTCGGCCGCGTAGCGCGACCCGCCGCCCCCCGCCATGGCCGAAGGGGGGAAGGCGCTGCCGACAGCGGGGCGCGGGAGGGGGGCGGGGAGCGCACCGAGGCACGGGCACAGAGGGGCGGCCCTCAGCGGCGGCCGGTGGGGCAGGGCAGGCGGCCGAGGCGCATCCTCAGGCGGCCGGAGCAAGGCAGAGGCAGGGCAGGGCCGGGCAGGGCAGGCCGGGGCGGGGCAGGGGGGGCGGCGCGGCCTGCTGGCACGCGGGGCGGCTCCTGCCGGGTGTCGTCGCCCCGTCCCCCGGGGCTACCTCCCCCCGCGCCGAGCCCCTCTGGCTCGCGTTCCAGCTCGTCCGGAAGTTACGCGGTCTCTTTCAGCCCTCCCCCGGAAGCTGGAGCAGTTGTTGTCTTCCGACCCGAAAAATAGTCCCTCCGCCGCACTAGTCTCCAGGCGGCCACCAGCACTGTGGGAACGGCCACTTGCCGTCCCCGCCCCCTCCCGGGGACGCTGCTCCGGAGGAACTGAGAAGGAAAGCGCTCGACCCGACGCTTCTAGAGAAATCGTGCGACGCGGCGCCGGGGGCGGCCGGGGGAGGGGAACTGGGGTCGAGGGGAGAAGGGGGCCGCCTCCACTTCCGGCGCGGAGGAATGTGCGACGATACTGAGACCATTCACTTCCGGTGCTGAAGGGCCGTTTCGCCCATTGTCTGAGCCGGACGTCAGGAGGAAGGCTGGTAGCCCCGCCCCCTTGCAGGCCTGGCCCCTTGCGGCCGTTGGGCCCTCTGGGGTGGGGGGAGGGGCGGACCCCTTCCCCTCAGGTGGCGCCGTGCTATGCTCCGTTTGGGACCCGTGTGTTAGTTTTTGTCCATAGCCATTGCAACATGCTCTTTTTTAGGTTTATTCTCTTTTTTTTTTTTCCTGTTTATTCTCGTTGTTTAACACTCAGTCACCGTACCATTTCAGCCCCAGAGAAAGTAATTTCCTCCTACTCCCTCCAGGCTCACCGTGCCTGCGTCAGACAAATGAACGCGCTTCCATTAGCATTTCCCTGCTAGATTGAGGAGGCGGTGCTCCCATTTTACAGACAGGAAAGAAATGGCTTGGAAGCAAATGGTCAATTTTGACAAAATTTATAAGAACAAACCGATCTTGTAAAGCATCAGATGAGCCTGCCAGTGGATATTGTGCTGTGGCAATGTTTCACTACGTTTCTGCAGGGGGCTTTGGACATGGGTGACAGATATTTTTATGACTAAGAGCATGTGGAGTGCAGATGTTTGCCCACCAGCCACTAGAAATTGTGTTTCTACATAACACTGGCATATTTTTTTTTTCATAGTGTCTCTCTGAAGAGCAGTAGCAGGTTATTTTTGTATGGAGACTGTTCCCAACAACTGAATCGCCAACATACTCCCATTTCCAAGATAAGCAGTGACTCAGCCAGGAATACTATGTGGAAAAAAAAAAACCTGCATGCTAAAAAGCTCCTAATCTGTGTCAAAATTTCATTGTAGGAACAGCCCATTGTTTTCCTTCCAGGCTGTTCAAAGTTCATTTCTGTGTTTTGGTGAGAGGATTTCAGCAGATACTGATAGGAAGAGTCTGGGAAGATTTGGGAAAAGTTTGTTTTTTATATCTTCATTTGTGATCTGGAAGAAGAGATAGAGTCCACTCCCCACAACTTTGCTAATGATATAAAGCTGAGAGAGGAGTGGCTGACAAAGCAGAATGCTTCAACAAGACCTGGACAGGCCGGAAAGTTGGGTAGAGAGGAACCTGATGAGGTTCTACAAGTGCAGATGAAGAGTCTTGCACCTGGGGAGTTAATAACTGCATGCACCAGTACAGGTTAGGGGCTGAGCTGCTGACAGAGAAGCTCTGTGGAGGAGGACCTGGGTGTTCTGGTGGACAGTGTGTTGACCATGAAGTAGCAGTGTGCCCTTGTGGCCCAGAAGGCCAGTGGAATCAAGGGATACATTAAAAAGGGCATGGCCATCAGGTCGAGGGAGGTGATCCTCCCTTCTACTCTGCTGGTGGGGTCACATCTGAAGTATTGTGTTCAATTCTGGGCTCCCCAGTCCAAAAAAGATATGGAACATCTAGCAAGAGTCCCAAAGAGGGACACAGATTATGAGTGGTCTGGTATATCCTTTGTACAAGGAAAGGCTGAGAGACGTGGGAGTCTCCAGCCTGGAGAAAACTGAGAGATTATCTCATCGCTGTTTATAAAAATATCTGAAGTGTGGGAATCAAATGGATGGAGCCAAACTCTTTTCAGTGGTGTGCAGCAACAGAACAAGGTGCACAAGCTGGAACACAGGAAGTGCCAAAATAATGCAAGGAGGAATTTCTTTTCTGTGAGAGTGACAGAGCACTGGAACAGGCTGCTCAGAGAGGTTCTGGAGTCTCCTTCTCTGGAGACTTACACCTCTCACACAGAGTGTTCAACTGCTTTACATGAGGTGGCAAGCACAGCCTGTGCTAGCCTTCCTCCAGAGAATTATCCACTGCCATCTTGCTGTCTTCTGAATTTATGAAGAACTTCGTAGCTTTGGAAGTTAGTCTAGGTTTATTTTCCAGCACACGTGGTACCTATATTAGGAAGTGCTGAATTGCATCAACGATAAGAAGTGCTGCTGGGTGTGGGAAGATACATAGGGGAAGGCAGAGGATGAAAAGCACCTAGATGATGCAAAATTGTACATTTGGATACTCAGGTATTACTTGAAACAGTGAATCTTGTGACTGATTCCTGACTCCTGTGTGTCATTCTGTTTACTATTTCCATAGGAAAACAGCATGCTTTTGCCACTAGTGTTCATGAAGTAAGTTCTGGCAGCAGGCTGTCGTTGTTTCACCGGAACCCAAACCACAGCCCCCCAAACAAACAACTCAACTGGAGCTGCGCGCTCCATCCACCCCTGCAGGCCCCACCGCTCGCCGCGCATGCGCAGTGCTCCCTTCCAAGACTACAACTCCCAGAGGCGCCAGCGCGGGACGCGTGCTGTCCGTGTCGCGAGTGCCGATTGGTAGAGAAGGCCCGATGCGCGTGGAAGGCTGCTCGTGATTGGCAGAGGCGGCGGGCGGCGGGTCTGTCCGCTGTTCGAGTGTGGGAGGGTAACAAGCGGCGGTCTCCATGAGCGCTACGGGAGGCTCGGTGGGACGCTCCGCGCGCTCCAGAAGGTAATGTGGGGGCTGTTGTTTCTGCAAGCGTGTTGTTAAACGTAGGAAAGTTCCTACAGGAAGTATATTTTTGCTAATGATTATTAGTGTGCTAGAGAGGCGGGAATTAATGACTTTGATTCGTATGAGATTTTCGTGGATGTTGTGCATCTGAGTTCTGACCTAAGCAGCCCTGAGGGTCCCTGTGTCACCTGTGAGCAGAGCTCTGGCTCTGGTTTGGGCTTCTGGAGTGAGTTCTTACTAAGGTGAATAGATCTCTTCTGAAGAGATCTTAACTTTAATTCTGCTACAGATCATGTTATTAAAGAGTATTTGTCAGCTCAATGTAAGTAACTAACTCTTCCCAAGGACTGAATGGTGTGTGCAGCTCTGTGTATGCAAATGTGATACTTACTGCGGTAGGTTGAATGTATGAATGCAGAAAATGCTGCTTAAAGCCAAATAGGAGATTACACATATGTATCCTTGATTCAATTTATGTAATAAATTCAAGAAGTCATTGCTTTCCATTTCATTGTCAAGGGTGGACAAACTATGGGTGTTACTCACAGTTAACACCAGAAAAAAAAACCATGTGGGCTCCTCATCCTACATCCAACGTTAGGATGGCTTGGGCATCAACTAACCTGAAATTGTCATCTTTACTGGAAGTCAGTGAAATCAAAAATGCTTCAGATAGTGTTTTTCTCTCCATATACCAGATAGAGACTGTGAAAGGTTGTCTGTTTATCTGGTAGTGGTTGCTACCTGTAATTGCAAAACAAAAGACTTTGTTCTCCTTGATCTCTCCTCCTTTACTTATCACCTTCTCTTTCTTTTAAATTCACCTAAATGAGCCACAAGACTTCCCTTCCTTGACAATTTGTCCTTCTCCCTTTTCCATATGCTTCCTCCATCTCCTGTGCCCAAAGTCTGCCCACTGTTCTTTAATAAATGAAGCTTTTGGTTCTCTTAGGTACTGTTGTTTTTTTTTTTTTCTGATGATTCTTGGAGTGCAGGCAAGCTAACATGTTTAAATTTTAGTAAGTTAAAAGCAAAAATCTCCTATTTTGCTTAAAAAATGAATTGTAGTCTGAAGTTTGCATGCTATTAGAAAAGGTATGGTTATTGTTGAGCACCTGGAGAAAGGACCCAGTGAGCCCTGGGAGCACAGGTGGAGGCAATTCACCTGTGTGACCAGAAGGGGTGGAGCCTGGCTGTGCCTCTCCTAGACCTCATTTAACAGCTGACTGTTAATGAGGAAGGATCTCTGGTTAGAGTTCCTTCCCTTGTGAGCCTAGATCTTTGGAGACAAGCACGTTTTCCTTTATAACACCATTCCATTCACACTAGTCCTTTTGCTACTACACTCCTGTATTGCCCTTCCACTGCATTGACCTTTCTGATTGTAACAGAAAATATTTATGCCTAGGCTGGCAACCCCCCACAGCTCATCCAGGTACTCTAGTTCTCAGCCTCAGAGTCAGGGGGACTCTACTCCTCTCCCTTCAATCAATGAACGCCTGGCCTTCCTCCGCCCTTCCCGGGAGCTGCTGGAATACTACCGCAAGAAGATTGCCGACTTTGATGAAGAGCATGAGGATTTGGTAAAAAGGCTGGAGAGATACAAAGAAACATACGATGAGCAGGTTAGGAGAAGAGCTTTATTTGATTAAAAAAAATAAATAAATCAGAAACTTGAAAATCTTTTCATCTGAGGAGAAGGGGCTTCCTTTTCTCTCATTCCTATTAAGGCATCTGTCTGTTGTTTTGTTTAACCATCTGGGAATAGAATGGTCACTTCTGAGGGGACTATGGTGCCTCCCCAAGTACTGGTGATGTCTGAAGTGGCCTTAAAGCCCTCAGAAATCCCAACTAATTTAATATATAGGAAAAGAGAGGCCGGGTTCTAAAATAGTGCCGTCTGTCCAATGGGAATAGTCTTCTGAAGGGATTGCTAGTTTTCTGCACTAGGCAGAAAATCATTAACGAAACTTTGTAACTGAACACTTTTTTCACTACTAAGTTATATAAAGCTTTTAATGCTTATCCTTCAGTAACTTCTTTAAAAGAAGTTTATTACACAGTCTTTGCTAAGATTTTTGCTAAGGTTTTCTGCTCATTGGTGCAGAAATGCAACCACTGGAAATGGGAGACCCTAACATACGCCTTTTTACTGGTGTTGTATGCTCCCTATTGAAACCTGCTTACTAATTTCTCAGTACTACCTTCATCTGGTCAATTGTTGTAAGAGGAAAACATAATTCACTCAAACTGACAGTTTAACACACCACTTACAGACACAGGGTCTGGCCTATGTGGTGTGTTGTTTCTAATGTTGCCCAGTGCTCACTGAAAGTACCTCGTTCTCTTAACCTAGCACAAACTGCAATGGGAAGTACGTCAGCGAGAAGAGGAGATTGCGGAGTTGCAAAAGGCTTTGAGTGACATGCAAATCTACCTGTTCCAGGAGAGGGAACACGTGCTCCGTCTTTACTCTGAGAATGACCGACTGAAAATCAGGTGCTGTCTGGATATTGGGCTGGGGCACTGGCAGTAGAAACTGCATGGATCCCATGGATCCTTCTAGTTCTCATCCAGATCTGGAGTATTCAGAGAAGCAGCAAAGCGACACTTCCCACAGTGGGAGTTTTCTGTTAAAGCTTTAAGAACTGAAGTAAAAAAAAGAAAAAAATCTGTGTTGGTATGCTTTGGAATCTCTTTGGAGCATGACAGAAATCTGACACAATCCTCAATCTAGTTTACTTTAAGAAAAAAAAATGGGTAATACAATCCACAGAAGTATCTGCAAGGTTTTTATATACAGTTCATAACTGTAGAATGCAAATTCTTTACTACCATGAGTTATCAGGCTTGTATTTGAAAAGAAGAGCGCTCCTCAGTGCTGACAGAATTGGTGTTTTTTTAATTGTGCAACATCAGAGGTGTCTCAGGGAGCTTGTTAAAGTATTCTCAAGAACTTGACAGTTTGGAAATCTTGGAGATTTTGATGAGTAAGGTGGAAATACAGCGTGTCACAATGTATTGATCCATTTCTTTACATTGCAGGGAATTGGAGGATAGGAAAAAAATTCAACATCTCCTGGCTTTAGTGGGAACAGACGTAGGAGAAGTTACGTATTTTCACAAGGAGCCACCACATAAGGCAAGTTCAATTTTTCTGTGGAGCTATTTTGCGTTGTTACAAGAAGATGTGTACCCCAAAGGCTGACCACAGACCAAATCTATCTCCCGAGTCAAAAGATGCTAAATAAGCCCAAAAGAGGGAGGAATTTGTAGCTCTATAGCAGCATCAGGCTTTAGTATAGCTACTGACAGATAAGTAGGAACAAACACACCAGAGCTAGGTCCTGTTAGCGTCAGCCCCTTCTACCTTCAAATTATACCTCAAGATTAACCCCCTAAATGTCAGCTAGGAGTCTGAATCCATCTGGCAAGTGGTTATTGAGAAGCTGGAGAGAAGAGCACAAAGGCAGTAGGAAGTGCAGAAAGTCGGTACGTGTGATGCTCCAAGATATTTGATCTTCAGAACAGCACAGGTAGCATTTGGGACCTCCATGAAGGGTGCAGAAGTGTTAAGGTTGCTCTTGTGGTTTCCTGGGCAGGGGATTACGGAAGAACCTCCCTCTCTAGGCAGTGTTGTATTGCATGTTACAGAAATAATGTCAAGCTAATTATGTGGCAATGCATATGAAAAGCAGCGTAGCGGAACATACTTGCACTTTCTTGCCATACATGGCATGATTCAGATATACAGAGGATGATGGAATGTTAGGATTTCTCTTCGTGTAAGGTGAGGGGAATAAGGCTGGATCCCTGCATTCTTTGTGATTGCTCTGCATTGTTAAAGCAGTGGAAAAATCTTGCAGTGGCTTTAAAATTCTAAAATATGGATATCTCTAAAATTAGGCCTATTATATACATAGGCTGTTCTGAAAGTAATGCCTCCTGTTTATTTCCATGGAAACTACAGCAGATACAAAGAGTACAGTAACACTCTTTGATGGAGCAGATTCTCAGCTACAAAACACTATTTTCAGCACAGTCACCACCATTAGCTTTGTATTTTCACCAGTGATGAACAAAAGCCTGCATGTTGAACTTGGAAAAATCTGCACCAGTGAAGATGACCCACTGTTTCACAGCTGCTATGACAGCACTGTTGCTAGGAAGGTGTTGCCCACACAGTCCATCCTTCATCTGCCTGAGAGATGAAAGTCAGAAGGTGCCATATTCCAACTATACAGTTGGTGCAGCAGGGCAGTCCAGCCAAGATTGGCCATGTGATTCACAATCTTCAAACTGGTTTGGGGCCTGGCATTATTATGTTTTAAGAGAAAGATTGTCTTCTCTGGCCTGACACTGGAATTTCAAGCCTTCAACTTAGTGTTGTCTTGTAGGCATCAGAGTTGATGATTAAGGAAAGCCAGAAAGATCATCCTGTCCCAAAAGACACTGCACATCACTTTACCTGTTGAACTTTTTCTTTGATGGGGAATTCATGTTGCCACTCTATGGATTGTCATTTTGACCCTAGCTCATAGTGGTGACTGTATGTCTTGTCACCAATAATGATGTCTTGTCACCTTCAGCCTCATATTGGTTCAGTAGGTCCAGACAAACTTGTGTGCCATGTTCTGTCTGTTCCCATGTGAGCATTCATGGGACCCTCCTGGCACAAACTTAGTGATTTTCTGATCTTGTCTCCAGTGCTCTGAAGCCAATATTCAGTTCCAACACAGTTCTCTGGTTATCCAGTTAGCATGGATGAGCTGATTGAAACACTTCATTCCATGGTGTGACAGCCACATGTAGCTGTCTAGGACATGACTTGTCTTTCATGGTGCTGTCACCAGTATTGTAACACCACCTACTGCCTCATTATGCTCACATCGACTGTTTGATCTCCCTTAATATTCAACAGACACTGATGAATGTCACTGTGTGCCATTTTCTCCACATGGAGAAATTGATTGACACACCTTTGCTTCACACGTACTTCTGTGTCAGACACCATTTTGCCAGGCTGTCCCTCTGCTGCCATCTGTACAGCAACAAAATGTAACAGAATGTTGGGGGAAGGTTCAACCTCGACTGCTGTATCGCCAACATCTGCTTCTGATGTTGTGAACCAGCATATTAAAATAGAGGGCATTACTGTGGGAGCAGCCCTCATAATATCTGTGTTGAGGTAAACACTGGGGTTATAACCTGTCCCCTTTAGCCCTCCTATTTTTAAGTGGCCTTCTGTTCAACAGATGGTTTGCGTTAATAGCTGTATGGGCTTTTATCCCAGGCTTGTTTAATAGCTTGAGTGAATGTGCTGATAAACAATTCTTCGTGTTTCTTTGGGCTGCTAAGAGGAGTATGAGCAAAGAAAATAACATAATTGTCATCATCACCTTCTTTATTCTCGTCTGCCTCCAAAATGTTCTTTTTCCTTCTGAAGATGCTGATTTTCATCCTAGTGAGCCAGCAAAAGCAGGATTACTTTCCAGTTGATTTGGAAAAAATAAAGGCTGAAATGGCAAAATTCTGCTGTTACAAAGGCAACTTCTTTTTACCACAGGCATTACACTTGTGAACGTCTTCCTTTTCTTGTGGTAGAGGTGAGGTATTGCTGTTGTCTTAGATATCTCAGTTCTCTCTTTAAGATTTATTCTTAGTCATGGCAAGTCAAGATGTTGAGCTATCTAATCTTGTTTCTATAGGTCACTGTTCTACAAAGGCCAGCTACCTCCAGAGACTCACATGAAGGAAATGACAATTCTACAACAGGTACCGTACCAAGATGACCTAACAGCAGCTCAGCAATTGATACTTGTTTCTCTGTGGTTTGTCCAATGTACAGAAATAATTATTTACTGTGAATACTTTGTTGTGCTTCCATTAAATTTCCTAAATGTATCCATATGTGCATCCTTATGCATATTCTACTCTAAGCTTCACTTCAGAATCCTTTAAGATAAACTGAGCTGGCTCTCATGCTCATTATCTGGTCAGCTAAGGAAGAAGCTGGTATGACTGTGGAATGTCTGTTCAGGAACTGTGCAGGTAGCGACTGAGTAGCCCCCCATGTCCATTCCATGATGTGGTGCTCTGCTTGTACTTAATGTAGGTGGTAGTTTGGATCTGTGTCTACTTGCAGATTTTTCTATTTGGAAAGGACTGCCATTTTCAGATTGACTGAAATGAGCTAACAAGCTCAAAACTTGTTCAAGATTTGACAAACGTGCAGCTGTTTTTTATGCTTATTCATCATTTATTTAAGAAAATATGTTTGCTTTCTGTATATGTCAAGAAAATCAGTATGTTGCCTAAATATTTAAGTTTAATAGTATGGGGCAAAGAAATACAATCACTACAAGCTCTGGAATGGTTTTCTATCCAGTTATCTCTCCTGTAAGTCCTTGAAACTGTAGCAGTTGCATGCTTTTTCCTGTTCTTGGAAGCCATCTAGCGCATACAGTATCTTGTGTTTGGAAAGGTGCTGCAGGTACATTGGAGACAACTTTTCTACTTCTTGATTTCTGCAAATAGGCACCAAGAGGAGCACTTCAAAACGAGCAGGAAAAGGAGACATACATGAAAGTCCGGAGAGATATCAGAGGGACAACCAAGCACTTCTACTTCAGGTAAAACTATTTGCTAAGTGAAGGACTTATTTTCTGCCTATTCAGGAAATTGATGGATAAATATGCTGTCTGCCTACATAAGATATACGCACACCAATTTTATTAGTGCCCTCTTCTTACTACTGATTCCCCCTTTCTATCAGTTTGCCTGTTCCTTTGTGATGAATAGCTTAGATTTAAGAACTTGAGTCTGACTCTGGCACATAAGCAGATGTTCCAGTAGAGCCTACTTGTATGTAGTGCCTTTAAATACAGAATTTGTAATCAAAGTTTTTTTTCAAATAGTACGTAAAATTTTTTTCAATTACTTGTTCCAGTTTGTCTCCCTGACCACATGCACTATTTGCATCTCTATTCTTCACTCATTTTGTTTACATTTAATATTTCATTGAGCGACTTCTTTTTTTTCAAGATGTGTGGACTGGTTGCCTTTCTAGAATTTGGGTTAATGATTACCATTTCATTGGAAGCTGATAGCGTAGAGGCAGAAGCCTGTTTGCATATTCCAAAGGATTTGTCACATCCTGTGTGCAGTTTAAATCTTTCTGGTGTCTTTTATCTATTGCTGCTGTTTATCATTTCCCCGTCTTGCTTATTTGTATGATTTTTTTTTTCTTAAAATGTTTTAGTTATTCAAAATAGTTAGCATTAAAACAAAAACTAAAAATGAAAAATTAAAACTCTCAAGGTTATTATCAGGTAGAGTCTCTGATTTGAATTCTGGAATTTTAAAGACACTTGCAAAGTCAGGAGCTCCACCTGTTGTGAAATCTTCCTCAGTTATATCTTTGCCTGCCTATTTAGGTGGAGGCCCTGCAAGCTCAGTTAGAAGAACAGACACGATTATCCAAGGAACAGCTTCAGGCATTACTAGAGGACAGGCGGATTCACATGGAAGAAGCCCAGGTCCAGCATCAGAGAGACCAGGAGAAGATTAAAACTTTAACAGATAAGTGAGTGTGAGAGAATGGCTATGATATAATATAGTCATGAGATGAGAAGAGGGGAAACAACAAAACTATGTTGGCTTTCAATATGTTGCTTGCTGAAGCAAGCAGAAAAGCACTTTGTGCAGCTATCGGCCTTGGCAGTATGTGGAAGTAGATGGAGTAGTCAACATACCAGAAAAACTGTTTTGTATAGTATATCTTTCATGAGATGAGAAGAGCTAAGTATGCTGGGAAAAATGCTTGTTGTCTGCTTTCTTCTGACTTGCAACGAAGACTGGGGCAATTAGGGTAGGAACTAGGCAGGAAATGAACTAAGTCCTCTTGGATCTCTTTTTGTAGACTCAACAAGACTCAAAATCTCTTGTATGAGAGTACTCGTGACTTTCTGCAGCTGAAGTCTGATGTTCGAGACAGTGAGAAAGCGTGGATGGTAGAGAAGGAAAATCTGTTGAGGAGGATTGACAAAGACTCAGATCAGCTTACCAGCAGGGAGGCAGGAGAGAAGAAGCAGAGAGATACCAAGAAGGTGCTTCAAGCAGATCGTGAAGCTGGGAAGCCCCACAGTAGAGAAGTAAAGGTAATTGTATTTTTTGGCCCAGGGAGGCTCTCCAGCAGTCTTTCCAAAATTGCAAGACTGGTTCTTGCCAAGTTAGGCAGTAAGGAGTTGTTTCAAAGCTCTACTGGCTTGCTCTAAGTTGCATTGTTGTTGACACTAATGTGTTTAAAAATACTGAATCTGGAGTATTGCGTCCAGTTCTGGGCTCCCCAGTACAAAAAAGACAGGGATCTCTTGGAAAGAGTCCAGCAGAGGGCCACAAAGATGGTGAAGGGCCTGGAGCATCTCTCCTATGAGGAAAGGCTGAGTGAACTGGGTCTGTTCAGCCTTGAGAAAAGAAGACTGAGAGGAGACCTGATCCAGGTCTATAAATATCTAAGATGGGGGCAGAATGGTGTGGCTGGACTCTTTTCAGTGGTGAGTGGAGACAGAAGTGAACAGTGTTGTCAGAAGTAAGTAGTCCTTTCAATTGGTGTACCTTAGCTCTTTTATAGTAGTCTGGATTTTCCTTCCACTTCTAATACACTTCCAGTGCACCGTTGAGAGATCTGTGGGCAAAGAGGCAGTAAGAATGTAGAAAATAAACAGACAGTAAGGAATTGTTTTCATCTGTGCTGAATGCAGATTCTTCTGAAATGCTGTACTGAGCAAGTAGCTGTGAAAAGGAGAACTGCAGACTATGATAGAATATTATGTTTAAGGGAAAGAGGAGAGAGTTCTTTGAACTGTCGTGCAAAACTGATCACCTCATTGAAAGGTGTTGGTAATGGAAGTGGCATTATAATGCTGTGGAAGGAGTCCTAACCTTGTTACTTCCGTAGCTTTGCTTTCAGTTATTTGCCTGTCAGTCTATCTACATGTAGCACTTGTTTTTCTGGAGCAGGAGAAACATTGTGAGCGCTGGCTTTGGAGTTGTTTCTGTTCCTTCTGTGTCTTAGACGCTGCAAGAAGAACTAACGCAGGAGCAGCGGCTATCAAACATGTACAGAGAACAGTGTATCACCCTGGAAAGTGAGCTGGCTAGGATTTGTGAAGAGAGAGATATTGGCAGAGAACTCTTTCAGGTAATTAGTCTGTAGCCATGGACTAGCAGCGCGATGATCTTACCGTCTCTGTTGTGTTACTCTATCAAGTTTTCATCTCGATAGGAACGCTCAGAAAAGATGGGGAAGCGTTTGAAGCTGGTGACTCAGCGATACGAGGCCTTGGAAAGACGTCGTAATATGGAAGTGGAAGGCTTTAAGAATGACATTAAACAGCTCCGGCAGAAACTGAAAGATGTAGAGAAGCAGCTTTTCAAGGTAATAGCTCATTGCTAATTGCTATGGGCTTAACCAATCAAGGTGTAGCCTCAGTATTTGAATTAAGATTTCCCTAGAGTTAAAATAAATGTATTTTCTAAATGGTTGTTCAAATATTAATATTTGATAAAGCTTGTCCTGTTCTGTATATTATTAAGCAAAAAAGATTTGTCATCATTAATCAGTTGAGCATCAAGTTTGTCCAGGAACAGTCCTGTTTATGCATTAGCTATGAAGGTTCTCATAGAATCATTGAATGGCTTGGGTTGAAAAGGACCACAACGATCACCTATTTTCAACCCCCTGCTATGTGCAGGGTCACCAACCAGCAGACCAGGCTGCCCAGAGCCACATCCAGCCTGGCCTTGAATGCCTCCAGGGATGGGGCATCCACAGCCTCCTCGGGCAACCTTCCAGTGTGTCACCACCCTCTGTGTGGAAAAACTGCCTCCTAATATCTAACGTAAACCTCTTCTGTGTCAGTTTAAATCTCCCCTTGTCCTATCGCTATCCACCCTCATAAACTGTCATTCCCCCTCCTATTTAAACATTCCCTTCAAGCACTGGAAGGCCATAATGAAGTCTCCCCGGAGCCTTCTCTTCTCCTTCCACAATCTTGTAATGCCTTATTATGCCTTATTACACCTTTGGCTCATTCAGCAGACTCAAAATTGGAAGGCAGTAAAGTGGACTGATGCAAAAGAACGTTCTGCAAAGAGTATGCTGTTTTGTTGTGGTTTTTTTTTTCTGGATGCAGTAGGGTTTGGTTTTGTTCCAAATAGAATATTGATGGAATACTGATGTAAGTATTGTGAATATTGTTTATTTTGTAAATATATCATTTGCAGCAGAAGCAATGACTGGAAGTTGAGGTTGTGTAACTTGGAAATAAGATAAGATGCATTTTCTAGATGTGCAGACGAACATCTGTACAGCTTAGAAAGGAAGCCACAGACTTGATGTTGTCTGGAGTTTGAGTTATGATATCTAAGATATGATTCAGAGAATTGAGGCTTGGATTATTTTTTTTTTTAACTGTGGGTTTACTTTTTTTCTTTTTAAGAGCTAAACTTCCCACATATGTGTGTGTGGGAGACAGGAATTGCCTATGATATCTTTACTACAGACCTGTGTATTTTGCTACTGTGGGTATGCTTAGTTGTGTTGATAATCTCTTCACACTTCCAACCACAAGAGGGCAGCGGAATAAAATACTTGTTAGAAATCTTCCCTGATCTTTAAATCCTTCTTATCACTTGAGGTCAAAGTGGCTATAGATGACTGAATGACCTAACTTGTGTATTAAAATCTTTGACAAAGAACTATGTGGTGGTAATGAGACACCCTAAAATGTCAAGAGGAAAGAGGGCTTTACAATCAGTTTTCAAGTCTGTGCTGTTGCGATGTTGAATGTGACTGGGCTGGCATGCTATTCAGTTCCAGGGTGACAGGAAATGTCAACCCTTTCTAGTTTGCCATCAGGAACTATGATTATCCAACAGCCTCAGTTCAGCTCAATATCAGCTATATGCCTTGACCTGAGCTTAGGAGTTGTTCTTGAGCTGCCCTTGAGTTGTATGCAGTTCAGAAGGCAGCAAGCTGGCCACAGCAGTTAGATCATTTCTAGTTCTAATAGCAGAAGGTGACAGAATGTCTTCATAAGGGGGGAAAAACACACTGCTGTGTAAACATCAATAAGTAAATGTTTTAACTCGCCTCATTTTATTCTCTAAATAATGCAGGCAGTAAAAAGTAACCCAACGGGTTACAGTAAACTTGATAATATTCTGTTGAGATTTCTTCCTTACCAGTACTGTAGCATCCTAATGAATGAAAGGCTTTGCTACTTTGGCTCTGAAATAACTTTCTGTTGGTGACATGCATTAGGCTACTGACATTAGCTGAAGAGCATCTTCTTTGCTAGCTACAAAAGGTCTCCTTTGGAATTATCTTTCTCATATACTCATAGTATACTCTCAATTGTACTCTGTGCAATTAATTTGTTTTTCTTTTCTTCTTAGGTGACTCTGAATATTGGACCAGACCAGGATCTTGCAATTCTACATGAGGTTCGTCAAGGAAACAGACTAACTCGTAAAATTCAAGAAGAATTAAAATACTTAAAAGCAAAAATCTATGGCTTAGAGAATGAACTACGAGTCTGCTGAAACTGAGGTTTTAGTTGGCATCAAAGTTTTCGGAATGGGACATTGCCTGTTTCCTGGCATCCAGTAATAGAAGGCTTGAAGAAATCTGCAGTTAGGAACATCATAACATCCATCAGTGATATACAAGCCATTCCTAACGTGCCAAACTAGATTGCTGTGTCTGTTGATAGGCACCTGATGAGTCTGCTATAGAAAGTATCAGAAGGCTGATACATCAGGAACATTCTTGTGCCTTTTATTACTTTCATATTTGTGGTGTAGGGAGTGGTGTATACTGATCTTAAACTTCATTTGGAGCATTTCAGAAAGCAGGAATATAAATTAATGGCCATTAAAAGATCTAGTTCAAGATCTGAATTGCTTGGCTCACCTTTTCCTATGTGAGAAAGAGCTTTTAAAGTGTGTTCAGTGATGACTGTTTTAGTACCTAGGCAATTCAGGATGTAACTGGAAATTTTCTTTGAAAAAGACCTTGCACAGATCTTTTGTACTAATTTTGTATTAAGATGTATTATATCCAACTCTGCTTTTTACAATACAACTACTTTTAAATAGCTTCCCTTTGATTATTTCTAACCCAGATGGGACAAACCTGACTGATTTTAATATGGCGAAAAAAGATAACATTTTATGGAACTTATCTGCAAGAATGAGCAATGTCTACTCTTGTTTTGAATAGCTGGGGGAAGTGAGATACCACACTATCACGAATCATCTTCCCATCTCCTTTTTTTCTAGCCTCTTGACTCCTCATTTAGAAGCTCATTTAGAAAAAAAACCAGGGCACATACTATCTTCCTTAGTCACTATTATTGGCCTCTGTAGCTTTAAACTATACTATGGTTATGTACCAAGTCACGATCACTTTTCACTCATGATGGTTTTGTTTCACAGCTGTAACCGAAATTGGGGTTGAAGAGCAGCTGCCTAGTTGCTGCATGATGTATATAGCTATATAATGATTATCTCCATAGCAGGCATAAGGTTATTGCAGTTGTAGAAAACAGATGAAATAATGAGGGATGCTACAGTGGGCTTCAGCCCAGTTTCTAATCACAAGGTATTTGTGCTTTCACTGCAATGTCAGCAAATCTTGTCCACCTGGTAGACTGAGAGTATGCCTGTGCTAGAAAAGCAATTTCAGGGCTTAAGTTTCCTACTGTACCTTTTTCTACCTTAAATATGGCAGAAGCAGCGTATCATCTTTCTGGAGAATACACCTGAAGCATACCAGCTGTTTCTTATTTAAAAAGTACTCCATGTGATAGCCCACAGCTTCTTTTGGATGTGGTAGTGGCAATGGAGATCCCCATTCAGTATTTGGGAGAGGTAGATACACAACGGAAGTTCTTGTGCTGTCAACATTTGAAGAAATAGATACACTTTTTTAATACAGTACCAGCTAAAACAATACACTGGGGAAATTGCTTTGAAAAGTCAAGGCCTGCTTCAGTTTTGTACCCTGTCTTGGAAATTTTGCTGTCCCTTATGGTCCTACACTGTGGCTTTCATTGGGCACATGTATTCTTGAAGTCATATTCAGTCATATTGAAATCAGACAGACTTCACTGTGGGTAGATGTGTTTCTGGGTGCTTAGCCACTACTAAAATAGGCTCTTTTAAAGTGTATTATCCCTGACTAGTTTAGCTAAAAAATGGTGATCCTGTTCAGAAACTGATTTGTGGACAGCTTAGATGCCAATGCCACGTGGATAGCTGGGGAAAGTTAATAAACTTATGCTGTCCATAATTTAGTCTCATCCCTTAGCTGCTGAATACTATCTCAGATAAGTCTAGCTAATTAAAGGAAGCTTGTATGGGAGATAATATTCTACCAGTCTGAAAACAGAATACTATATATATATATATATATATATACATATATATACATACATACACACACACACACACACATATATATATATATATATATATATATATTTTACAGGTCCTGAAAGGCAACTTCTGAAAAAATGCTATATAATAAAGTATTAGTCATTTAGCAAGATCCACCTGCTTAAATTCAATTGACAGGAAGCCAGCAAAAAGGCCTCTTGAACCAGTATAGAGAAGTTTTCTGCTTCTTTTCAGCTTTTCCAAACTATAAGTTGCTGATTAAGTTAAACTTTCCTCACTTGAAAGCCATGCAGTGTATCTGGATAAAGACTGTAGGCTCGAATGGTCACATTTTTAGCAATAGGAAGAAGTATTGGGGAAAGAAGGATGTAAATGTTTAAGTTCCAGTCTTCCTTACTAATATTTCTTATTACTTGAAAGACTGAACAGAATAAACTGGCAACATTCGTAATATTTGCTGGTGCTTCTGGATCAATGTACATCTTGGACTTTATTCTTTGTTTGTCATTAGGTTATGAACCTTTCCTATTTGAGTTGGGTAGGGGAAGAAATTACAATAGTGCTGACCTGTAAACTTGTTTTATTGGTAGGTTGAATGTTTGTCCAAGGGCAGGAAGTGCAGAGTATTGCATGTGCTTTTTCTGTGTGACATCACATGATTATGCGAAACGTTGCTTTCATGTTGCCAAAACAAATGGGGACCTTCAGGCCAAGAACTGCTTTAAAAAGTCAAGTACTTTCTACCACCTGCAACTGCCTTTTAAGATGTTTTTGGCGTTTCCCAGAGGTTTCCTGAAAAAGGTTCTGAGCCCTGGGTTAGTCCATTTTCCATCATTTGCCTCAAAGATGAGCTTTTTGGCCAGTTGATGTGAATGTGTGATCTGTATCATTTCAATACAACTAAGTGCCGTGTTATGTAGGTGCAAACAATTTGTAACCTACCTCTCAAATGGCTGACTCTTGGAATATGGAGACAGTCCAAGGATTAAGGATTGGAACTGGACAAACAAGCTTATTGGGGACTGGGGTGCAAAAGTGTTGCACACAGGGGAAATGTGAGCGGAAGGTGAAAACAAGTTGTGTAGCATTACTTAGGAGTGCGTGTGTTTTAGAAAGGGTGTTGGGCAAGGCACAGAACTAAAGATGATTTAGCAGAGATGAGAAGGTTGTGTAAGAGCTCATACTGTATTTCATTAGGGCTGATTAATATACATGTACAGTGATGAAAAACTACCAGAGGCCTCTTTATCTTAGCAGAGAGGCTGAGCAAGAACAAGCAGCTTGACCCTGGAGATTCAATGTAAAAAGAAAAAAGAGCACATTTGATCAGAAAGATGGTTCTTTTTCTTTCATTATGACAAACTACTTCTGGAGATAATGAATTCTCTGTCTCTGAAACAAAACACAACAAAAAAAAGATTGTGCCTCTGGAAAAGATGACTTGTTTTAATAAGTTACCAGGCTTGACGTGTTGGACCGTAATGAAATATAATGATGTGAAATAACAGGAAATGATTTAATGGTCCCTTATGCCTTTAGAGATAGGATTATTAATTTTTTTTTTTGTGGGCAATATTAGTAGGGTTTTTTTCAGCACTTGTTCTACTGCTTTTATTATAGGAAAGTATACTGTGTCAGCTTGCCCTGCACAGCAAGGTTACAAAAGGAGGAGAAGAGAACAACCCATGTAACCTCACGTTTTTCCTATACCATAATTTGAGTGTAATTAATCAATGCTTTTAGAATGGACCTAAATAATAAGAATATATGCTCACATGCAACTTAAGTTGCTTGCATTTGTGTTCAGAGACACGTTTTGTCAGTATGGGTGGACTCTCCGGGCACCTAATCTGGAATTGTAATGCCTCTGTACATAGGCCAGGAAGTATTTCTTTGGTAAATGAGACACTTGTTTTTGAGACTAGCTGGGAGCAACATCCAGTGCATTTTGTTAGATCAGTTCTATCATGAGCTGATGAAAACTATGTTGGTCAGACTTTTCATTACAGCTCACAAATACATCTAGTTTTGCGACACTGGAACATATTCATGCCTGCTTAGTCAAAATCTGACTAAAGATGTCACTTCTGTCCCCATTCAAAGCAGCATAACAGCTCATTTGCATATAAGGGACATTTTAAGATTTTTCTTTCACTATTTTTTGGTTACGCTTTGCTTTCATTTTCCGAGGTTGTAATAAATGCTCACTTTGCTCCCTTAAAAAGCTGTTCTTACAGTTGCAAGTCTAGCTGTAGAAGCACACTGCTAGCATGTGTACCAAAACACACTCAGATGCTTTGTAGAAGGGATGAGAGCTGAAAGTGCAGCAACTCCTTCTGATGGCTGCATTCATAGGCCTTAATGTAAGGAACAAAAACTTTCAATCTTTAGGTAGCATCAAATCTTTAGGGTTTTTTTTTTTTTTTGAGACATGCCATAGGTGTAACTGGAATTTAACCTACTGGGGGAAAATGCTTCTGGCATGAGAATAGTGGGGATGGAGTTCTGATGCTGGCCATGTAGTACCAAATTAACTATTTGCAGAAAGGATGTCTCTGAGCAGGGGTTAGTGTGGCTGTGCTTCAAGTAAGCTCCAAACGCAGCTTTATTAATGAGGCCCTCAGAAGGGCTGAGCATTCACTTAGGCTAAATTGCATGTTTTATGAATTACGATGCTGTTGGAGCGTGGACAAATTACACATGTGTAAATAGGGATTACCTGCTTTGATTCAGAAAACCCACAGAGGCTTTCTATGTACCAGCCAGTTTCAATGTCAAAGCAAGGAAATCTTAACTGCTCCGTTAGGAAGGGCTTAATTGCTGAAATGGGTTCAATTTGAATAAAAAGCTCTGGATTTACCCTGGTGAAGCACATTCAGGATGTGCTGAATTCTCCTATATTGATTCAGGGATCAAATTGACTCTCTTTCAGTGTAAACATTTATCTCAGCAATGAGTCACTCCCAGACTGCTCAGTAAAACACTCTTTCCCTTTAGTGCTAGCTTGGCTGGGGAAAGGTCTGATCAGCATCGTCCCAGGGGAAGCTGTTTGGCTTTATGCTCAGTGGTGTCCATAATAAAATGACTGTGGCGTATCTTCAGAGCTCCTCTGAAACATAAGGGTGATGAGCAAGATCACTTAAATTATAAAGCAAGTCCTGGTACTTTTAAGAAAGGGAAGGAGAAAGGTCAGGAAAAATTATAGTCAGATTTGAAGAGAGGTGGATGTCCAAAATGACCATAGACTTAGATGTGTCTCTCGTTATGATAAATCCTAAAAAGTCTTTTGAAAGATCTCACCTTGGACTAGGTAATTTTTTTTTCTTTTTTCTGGAAGTGCAAACGTGCTGTGAATATTGAGAGAGTTCTGAGGCTCAGAAGGCAGTTGAGGCCCATTCCTAGGGCAGGATGGATATCAAGGATATGTTCCTCGAGGCACTGGGCTGCATGCAAGGTCACACCAAAATGTGTCCTCTTCGCAGCTGAGGAGGAAGGCCGGGGTCATTTCTATGCCATTTTGTCTGCACAACTAGGATTTGAGATGTATTAAAAGTTACGCTGTGAAAAGACAGAAGCATGGGTGAGGTTTCCTACCCAGACAGCAGAGATGTAGGAAGACAGTGGTGTGACTGCTACTGCTGTCAGTCACACCTGGGCTGTCACTGCAGGTCAAAAAGGTGCTTTTGCCAAGAGTTTAACTGAGGAACCAGTGGATTCTGCTACTGTGCTGCAAAGCATCAGTGTGGATTTTATCAGCATAGCCTATCAGCAACACGTTTATAGAGTCCAGTACCAAAAAGCCAAGAGGGGAAATAATGGGCAACAGCATCTTCAGAACTGCCTTTTCTGCTAGAAGCACTTCAGCCATTTCAGGTACAAATGTTGAGATGAAGTCAGGAATTGTGCTTGAGAGCGTGGCTGTGGGCAGCAGGGAGGCCCTGCAGTTACCAGGGTTGGTGATGGTAAAGGATGGTTGGGTGTACTGGGTGCGGGGCTGGTAATTGGTGTTAACATGAAACTTACATGGGAAGAAAAAAGGAAAGGAGCAAGAGGCAGATAATTGAACCTTTGGGGAGACTGCAGAGAAAGGATGTTGGCACAGAGCTAAAAGTAACTTACAGAACAGAGAAACAGTTGTTAGATAACCAAAGGCACAAGTGTAATAGAACAAGGGAGGGATGCACAGCCGGAGAGGAACAGGAGATACATGTCCTTAAGTGTTGTATTACTGTGGGGAAACACAGCCAGAATGGACAATAAACAAAACCCCAGGCAAAGCACAAAATACCTTGTTGATAGAACTAGTGGATGCTCACTGAGAATGCCCAGCGTGAAGAGGGTGCTCTGGGTAGGCAGTCCCTTTGTTAGTGTAGAGTTTCCTTTCCACTTCCCTCCATACAACCAGAGAATTGCATGCTTATTTATTTTAATATGCAAACAAGTTCCAACAGTGCAGTTGTTGGACAGGAGAAGTGTCCCTCTCTAGTTTCTGTAGTCTTGCTTCAAGCCGTGTCCCAGTGGCCAGGCAGTGCCTGGTTTCACCTGCCCTGTCTGGAGATGGACAGATGGAGAATAAGTTTCCTTTTTCTGAGCACAGAATTATTTGAGTTGGAAGGGACCCTAAAGGCCACCTGGTCCAACCCCCCTGCAGTGAACAGGGACACCCACAGGTAGATCAGGTTGCTCAGAGCCCCGTCCAGCCTGATCTTGGGTGTCACCAGAGATGGGGCATCCACCACTTCTCTGGGCAGCCTGTTCCAGTGCCTCACCACCCAGACTGTAAAAAGCTTCTTCCTTACATCCAATCTAAATCTTCCCTCTTTCAGTTTGAAATCACTTCCTCTCGTCCAGTCACAATAGACACTGCTAAAAAGTCAGTCCCTTCTTTCTTACAGCCCCCCTTTTAGGTACTTTCAGGTACTTGGAGCCTTCTCCATGCTGAACAAACCCAGCTCTCATCCTGTCCTCATGGGAGAGGTGTTCCACTTCTGGGATCATTTTTGCGGCCCTCCTCTGGACGCGCTCCAACAGGTCCCTGTCTGTCCCGTACCGAGGAGTCCACATCTAGATGCAGTGCTCCAGCGCTGTCTCAGCAGCGCAGAGCGAAGAGGCAGGTCAGCACCTCCCAGAGATGTCAGCTATCATCCCCCAACTCCGTGCCGGAGGGTACCGACCCTCCCGGGCGGAGGGGGCGACCCGAGGCCGGGCAGCGCTGCGGCGCCGCGGGGAGGAGGCAGGTGCGGGGAGCGGCGGCAGAGCCCGCCCGGGAGCTGCCCCCGCGGGGCCGCGGCGCCGCCCCGCACCTGGGCCCGCCCCGCGGAGGGGGGCCGAGCCCAGCCGGTGCTGTGCGGAGCGGCCCGGCGGCGGGAGCATGGCCCGGGGCGGAGGGGGCCCGGCGCCCTGAGCGGCGCCATGCGGGGCCGGCTGCTGGCGCGCCTGCGGCGGCGGCGGCTCTTACGGCTGCTGCTGGCCCTGGGCGCGCTGGCGCTCGGGCTCTGGGCCGCCTACCTGGAGCTGCTGGCGGCGGCGGGACCCGGCGGCGGAGCCGGCCCTGTGCGCAGTAAGTATCGCCCGTCCCGTTCTGTGCCTCGTCTCTTTGCCCGGTGCCGGGGCCGGAGCTGAGGTTTGTGTCGCGAGAGAGGGGCCAGTGTCGGGATTTCGCCTTCTTGCCGTCGGCTCTGTTTGGAGGGCTGTGACGACGCGGGACCCGGCCGGGTTTGCGGAGTCCGATGGGCGGGCTCGAAGCCGGCGCTTTGAGTATCGCCTTAACGGGACGGCGGCGGTATGTCCGTACGTACAGGAGGAGGCAACGCGCACCCGGGAGATGCGCGCTGCTGGCCTGGTAACGGTGTGCTTGGTGCGAACTTGGAGGAGAACAGCAGGGAGGAGATTGGGTGCGGGCAGATTCCTTTTTTTTTTTTCCTTTTTTTCCTTTTCCCTTTCCTTTTTCCTTTTCCCTTGGTGTCAGCAACCAGGTTATCAGCTGTAGCTGTGCAGGGTGCTCCAGGGGTATCTGCTCCCACAAAGCCCCTACAGGACCAGACCATCAGCTGGTCCATTTGTTCCCTGTTATCTGTGATCTTCAGGTTAAAACCGTGTTTTTATTCCAGCCCAGGGGTCTGATTTTGGTGGCTGGAAAGGATCCTATATCTGTGATGCTGTTTTTATGCATGGTGAAGTTAGTTGGGATGGGGAAGATGAGCCTGTGCCAAGTGGCATCGTCTATGCAATGTAGCCAAGCATCCAGGTTGGACATTAAGAAAGAGTCCTTCTTCAAAAGAGTGGTGCTGCTGTGGCACAGGCTGCCCAGGGAGGTGGTGGAGTCATCATCCCTGGAGGTGTTCAGTGACCATGTGGATGTGGCACTGAGGGACGTGGGCAGTGGGCACGGTGGGGTGGGTCTATGGTTGAACCTGATGATCTTTGAGATCTTTTCCAATGTTATTCTATGGTTCTATGATTCCTGCTGCATACTAGCCTGCCAACACACTCCAAAACACTGTAAACTTGAAGAGGGCTCCTGTGGTGCAGCAAGGGAGAGAGCGAGGTGATAAGGGGAAAGGGCTGGGTGTGTGCAGGCACACGGTGAAGGTGCTTGTACTGGTAGCAATGCAAAGGGAGAGGGAGTAAGAGAAAGGGCTGGGACAGAGGTGAGAATAGCAGGAATGCAAGCAAGGAAGTGCTGTTATGCTCTGGGTTCTTCCCCTCTGCCTTTAGGCAGGAACTACTCTTACATCTTAGAAAATTCATCCTGTTTCAAGACTGAAACTGGAAACAGTGACACGACTGTGGTCCCTACCAACTAAAACAGAAGATGAGGAAAACAACTGTATTATATTCAAGTTTAATAAAAAGTTGCATTCTCTCCCAACCCACCATGGTTGCTGGTGCCACAAGGAGGGAAGGGTGCAGCCTCATCAGGATCCCTGCTGCACCAGAGTGCTGGGTATTGAGGTTGCATTCCCTGGCCTCCTGGGGAGCATCTCGGAAGCTGCCAGCAGAGTGGGGTTAATCCATGACCTTCCCCACCCTTCTTCTCACCCTGTACCTCCAGAAGCCTGCTTTGTTTGAAAAGAAATCTGGAGCTGGAATGAAAAACAACTCGTATTTGTTTTCTTCTGCTTGTTAGAACAAAATAGTGTTTTCTTCTCTTGGGACTGGGTTGGCTGTGTTTGTGACCCTGTGTGGTGGCTCTTTCCAGAGGTCCTGGAGAGCTGGCAGAGGAGGGGGTGATTCTCAGAGCAATTAATGCTTTTTTTTCCTTCATGCGTCCCAGGTGGGAGCCCTCTGTAAGTCACAGCTGGGAACCAACCAAGAGCTGCCATCTCTAATGACCTGATGCAACAGCCTCCCTAGTTATTGCTGATAAAATACAAAGGCTGTTTACTCAATAATTTTTCTAGGTAAAAGGCTATAAGGCTCCTTCCTTGAAGCAGAAAGCTGTAGATCTGTTCCAAGATCTGTAGATCATGGAAAGGAGCTAGGGGAGATCTGTTTTTGTCTATGTCTGTAATTGATCTTCATGCCCCCAGAAAAGCGTTGTAGAACTGCCTATGAAGGAATGGATATGTGTGTGCAGAGAGGTCCTTGGGCATGGCTGTTCTCCCCAGCTTCATGCTGCTCTCCCTCAAGAGGTCAGTGTGGAGTGGGAGAAGTAAATCTGCAATGGCTGCAGACAGTGGAGTTAAATGGTGCTTCAGAGCTGTGACCTTGACTCTCCTCCTTTTTTGTATGTGGAACTCTGCTATGCAACGAGTTAAGCATATTAATCATGGAATCAAAGAATCAAATCACTAAGGTTGGAAAAGACCACTAAGATCACTTAGTCCAACCCCAACTCATCCCCACCATGCCCATTAACCATGTCCCTCAGTGCCACATCCAACATGGTTCTTGAATACCTCCAGGAACAGTGACTCAACCATCTCCCTGGGCAGCCTATGCCCAATGCAGCACTACTCCTGAAAGTAAATGTTTCCTAACATCCAACCTGAACATCCCCTGGCACAATTTGAGGCCATTACCTCTTGTCCTGTTGCTGTTCAGGAGAAGAGGCTGACCCCAACTCACCACAAGCTCCTTTTCAGGTCATTGTAGAGAGCAATAAGGTCTCCCCTGAGCCTCCTCTTCTCCAGACTGAATAATCCCAGCTCCTTCCGCTGCTCCCCATAAGACATATGCTCCAGATCCATCACAGCTTCATTGCCCTTCTTTGGACACATTCCAGGGCCTGAGTGTCTTTCTTGTAATGAAGGACCTAAAACTGAACACAGCACTCGAGGTATGGCCTCTCTAGTGGCCAGTACAGAGGAAAATAAATAACACTGGCTGGGAGAGCATAAAGGACCTCAGAGAATCTACTGTAATAATTGGTACTCAGTGGTCATGGTCATTGCATCACTGTGCAGGGAGAATCTCTGGCTGTGGGATTCCTGAGGACAGATGGGAAGGGCTGGGTGAACATGTGGGCCCTCAGGAATGGCACCTTCCTCTGAAGGTAATACTGAAATGAGCAGCCAGTCTGGTTAAAAAGAAAGTAATACCTTCAAGTGTGGCTGCATCAAGATATCCCTAAATATGAGAATATGGAGGAAAGCTTTACAGGCAGGGCTGTTGTCTCCTGGGCAGGAGAGTGCTCCTGTTGTTACTGGGAGGTGTGCTTGTTTCTTTTATTTTTCTTTCTTTTTTTTTTGTTAATTGAGCATATTTGGCTGTCCTGCTGCTCAGTAGGTATTTATAGGAATCTTAAATAAACATGTTTTCAGCTGAGGGAGGAAAACCAAGCACGCTGATGCGAGCAGAAGATGGGGCACAACTCTCTTCCCATTGGATGTGGCTTCTTGTCATCTGACACAAGTTGTAGCAGGCAGGATGCTGCCTCCCTGCCAAGGAACCTGGGCACTGGCAGCTTGCGCTGGCTGCCTCGTGGCAGGCTCTGAGCAGAAGTGCTTTTCCCATCTCTGCTGGTTGCCACACAGCAAGCTTCGCCCCACCAGTGAGTGCTGAAGGCAAGGATCTTCTTTTTAGAATCACAGAATCATTAGGGATGGAAAGGACCCTTAAAGGTCATCTGGTCCAACTCTCCTGGTATGAACACAGCTCGATCAGGTTGCTCAGAGCCCCTCCATCCTGGCTTTGAATTCCCATAGACATGGCATCCACCAAGGACCGGATGAGTGAGTGAAGAGTAGGGAAGGGAGGAAGCAACAGTGAAGCACAGAGCAGCGGGGCTCGAGTCCGAGTTCTGTGTTCTGCAGTGCTGTTGGCTTGGCAGCACAGTCAGGACAGTGAGCGAGGGCAGGGAGAGGTCTTCCTGAGAGAAAACCGTGCTCAGTGTGGATAAGTGAATCCCTCTGTGCAGAATCCCTCTTTGCTTTAAAAGTTTGTATCAACATCATAAAAGTGAATCAGTGAACAAGCTTAGAGACAAGGTCAGTCCCAGCTATTGCTCTGCTGTCTTGTTTTTTCTTCTGTGAAGGCTGTGCTGTTTTGTGAGGCCATAAGTCACTTGCACTGATTTCCTTTATCGCAGGTGAGTGATGCTGAGCCAGGTTAGAGCAGGGTGTGCAGGATTAGATGAAATTGCTGGGAGATGCTGCTTGTAGAAGTAAGAGAGTAACGGGCCCTGCTTTAACCTGCTCCTCCTGGCTGCTCCAACCCACCCCTGCTCCTCCGTATTTCTGCGTTGTGTGTAAGCAATGCTGGGACTACATTGTCTTCCCACTTGGGTTTGTGACAGTCTCATTTCTTGGGTCCTGGGCTGTTGCTCTAATTCAGCAGCATGCAGTTCCAGTGTCTGAAGCAGGAAATAGGAGGGACTCAGGAGAATCCAGGGAGATGTGCTTGTAAATTCACATATGACAAAACTTCCCATCCCCAGTATGTGTGCCTTTAATGTTTCCACCCCTAGAAAATTGGCTCCAGGTTATTACAGAGCAGCGTGAACTGCATAAAACCTATCCTGAGTCCTGGCGGGTGCATGTCTGTGTGCTAGGAGGCAGCTGTGAAATACTGAAGTTGCTCAATGTAATTCATCCACTTCTATAACCTCATTGCACCTATGCATAAGGCTGTGCATGCTCAGATGTGCAGCTTTGTTCACGTGCACACTGTCTGGCTTTTGAAATTGCTCACACTTACACTTACTTGCCCGTGCATGCTCAGTATCACTCTTTTGCATAGCTAATTGCACCGAAGGCTGCTGAGTGCCCACAATGAGAGGTTCAAGCATGTGGTGCTCCACGGGTGGCCAAACCTTTACTGTTTCCCTTTAGTGGGAAAGTCAAGCTAGATACCTGCTCCTATGTTCTGCGCTGGTGAGACCTCACTGGAGTACTGCATCCAGATGTGGAATCCTCAGTAAAGGAGAGATGTGGGTCTATTGGAGCACATCCAGAAGAGGGCCACAAAAATGATCCAAGGGATGGAACACCTCCCTTACCGGGACAGGCTGAGAGCTGGGGCCGTTCATCTGGCACCTCTGAAGACAGAAACGAGACACTGGTTAGCAGTGACCTGCGCCAACACCGTTTCTTGAGGCACACCATGATTTGGGAGAAGGCAAGCACTGCGGGCAGGATGGGTTTTTGACTTGGAGGCAATCGATTCCTTCCCGTGCACATACAGCAAGCAGCTTGTGAATCTGGCTTTTTCCACTTCTTGACGCAAAGTCAGGTCGGGATCTGACTTGTATGTAACCTCTTTCTGGAGCGGCGCCCAACGCCTGGCTCCCTGCATGCTGCATGAGAGCTGTGAGTGTTTGCTCTCTTGGAACCTGGCCCACCATCTGCAAGCGATTTGGGGACTTTCTGGGGCCAGGCAGAGACTGTATTATTATTAGAAAGAAGCTCTTGCACCACCCCTCTGACTACATACGTTACCTGTGACAGGTTTGTGTAAAGGTGTGCCAGCACAATGCGTACTCTCACACCACACCTTCCTGTCCTGTTGAATCAGGCTGCGAGGATTACTCATATACTGGGGAGCTGTGCCTTCCTCTGTGCCTGCTCCACACCGTGCGCTTGGCAGAGGAACGCTATTGTCTTCTGGAGGTGCATCTCCGCGGGTGGCTGGCACTGAGCTGTCAGCACGAAGGCTTTGTCTTGTGCCTCTCACCTGCAGGTTCAGGCAGATGTGGAGGCAGAGGGGCACTGGGAGAGGTGATATCTTTCATCTCCTGGTATGGAATTACCAGTGTCTGCAATGCTGTGAAAAGCAGGATGTCTTCCTGTATGCTCTACTGTAGGTCATGGCAATAGGAATTGTGGGATGATAGACTTTTTCCTCCTGTGTTTACAGTGATTGCCTTAAGAGTAGATGGAATTTGTGTACTTGATGTTTTGATGTTTCCCTGTTCTGTTTTTTCTTGCTGTGCACTGATATTCCTTTTTTCAGACACTTCCCAATGTAACAGCTTTTTTTTTTTTCCCCTAAGCCTGCAGTAGTAGTTGAGAAGGGCTTGCCAGAAAAGGAAATAAGCTATCATATTTAATGTGGTGGGAGATCTAAGAAAGACACACATAATGCCTTGGGTGGGAACAGGTGTGAACTTGGTCCTTAGCTACTTCTACTTTTTATGATCTGAGACATTTGTAGTCTGCGTGTTTAATCAGCCAAGCCAAAATACACCTCCAGCTTTGGGTCTTTGCAGTCTGAGCTCATCTCTTGTTCAGTCTTCCAAACTCATTTCTGAATGATTTCTGGAAGCTTAAAAGAAGAAGGGGGAAAAAAAAAAACAAACACCAAAAAAACCCCAACAATCCAATGCATAGCATCCAAAGCAGAAGAATAAAAGAAACCAGGTCTACCTCTACTGACTTTGGCCAGGTTTTGACCAGAGCTCTTCTGCATCTCTACCCAAGAAACTCCCCCATGCCATTTTAGCACAAGGCTTTGGTATTTCTGGGCTGGGGAGAGCCCTCTGCACTTGGAAGTGTTTAAGGTTATGTAGGGGAACATTGCTGTCAATCAGCCCTCTCCAAAGACATCACAGGGATTCATGTTGGCATGAGAAATTATTTATATTAGCCACAGTGAGCAACCAGATTCAGTTAGTTGCTGAGGTGTGGATCACTTCAGATGATACAAAGATTGCCAGGTGAACCTGTGAGTCTCTCTGAAGCATCAGTGCTACTCTCATAAGTTCACTAACTCTGGTTTTATTTCCTCAGGCTTGGTTATTTTGGTGTGATATGACTGTCCCATTTGAGACTTATTTATTTTGAAGAAAAAGGACTGGATGTGGCTTCTTCTCTCCTTTCTTTTTAGAATCTGGAGAAGCTGTCATCCATTACTCTATATTGTACATTTATAATGGCAAAAATATTACATCTTGTGCTATTCTTGCTTCTCTGTGTCACTGTTTTCCATAGCAGATGCGAATTGTGTCCCAGACCTTTGCATCATACATGGGTTGGTTTTGTGCTGCCTGGTTTCCATCTCATCTACAAGTCCCCAGTGACCTTGATTTCAGACAGACTAAATATTCCTGGGTTTTGTTTCCAATCGAGCAAAATATGAGCAGTTGACAGCCAGCACGACTCAGTAATGTAAAAACACTAAATACAGACCAGAGGCTTAACTACAAGGTTTTCCGTAACAGGCATCTTGTGTATTTTTAACTTTCTTTTCCACTGGCCCACTGGATTGTAGGTATCAGGAATTAGAAGGTTTCGATGGAAGGCTGTTTTTCACTGGAATTTTGTAAATTCATGCATGTTGAACAGCAGTTCCTTGTCAGGTACTGTTACATCTCTTTTACCAGTAAAAAACTCTTGATCTGTATCATCTCCTGTTAGGCTGCAGAGTTGCCTGGTAAAGCTCTCTTGATGGGAGAATAATCTACATCCACAATATGTGTATTTTTTCCTGCCATTTTAAATAAATATGCTTCTGCCTTGCTTCAAGGGGCCACTTATTTCCATGTCATTAGTGTGGGCTGTTTGACTTGGCCCATGTACGTGGTGCTGGCAGCTCCGGCAGCTTCCTCAGCGCTGCTGTTTGTTTGAACCTAGTTAAGCTGTCTCCAGCCCTTCTCGTAAATGCTTCACTTCCTAAATTAGTTTTATTTACATTATTTAATGTTGCTATCTGTAAAATTGTGGTAGTCATGTCTGGTTGCTATTAACCCCATCTAGGCCATAGAACAAAACTTACTGAGGGCTGAGAATATCCTGCCCAGACTGCCACGTACTAATAGGCTCCCTGACCTGCTGCAGCAACTCACTGCCAGCATCAGTGCTAGCTGCTGCAGCCTGTGGTTTGCTGTGAGCAGGCCAGCTGAGAGGTTTTAATTTGTTTTCAGTCAAGACAGACCATCGTATAATGTGCTGCTGTATCTCTGTTTCCTGTGCTAGCAAGTGCCTGCAATCACTATCTCCCTTAGGCTTTCAGTCAGTCTGCAGAGTGGGTTTGTACTGCAAAAGCAACCAGTGTGTTGACTGTGGACTGCAGAATTAGTGTTTATTCTCAAAATACTGAGTATTATTCATTTAGCTTTCGCTTAGTTTTTTAGTTGAAAGTCCAGCCCTGTGTCTATAGGATGTTTTAGCTCAGCAGGCCTGATTGGAGCCAGGAGTTGGACTCAGTGACCCTTATATTCTAGGGATATTCTATGAATAGGACACTATTTCAAGCATTTATAATTGGACTTTTACAGAGCCTTGGGTGATGCCTCTCTAGGATTGTCCCCCTACAGCAAATATCCCTATGGATTTGAGTTCATCCAGGTCCTAGGAAAGAGCTAGGCCAAACACAAAAGGCAAAACAAGAGAAAGGGCCAAACACAGCCCTAATGGCAGCTTGTGGTAAAAGGTTTTGCCCTGTTCACCTGTTTTCCAGGTGCTCTGCAAGCACCTCAAGCATCAGAAATTCTTTGGTATTGGCCACGATTCTCCTTTCCCTTCACAAACAAAATTCTCTTTATAAAGGTGTTTAATTTTTCATGGCCTACACAAGCACATGGGCTGGGGAAATTTGCTCTGTTGCCTCTTTCTGTGCTGCCATGGCTCCTTGTCTGTTGACTCTCAGGGCAGTTCTCGGTCCTGCTCTTTCACATCCACTTCCTTGGGGAAGGAAAAGCTTTTTCAGTGTACAAGGTGAAGGACATCTGCATTGCTCTGTACTAAGCTATGCTGGGAACTTTTTTATCCTCTGATAGACATGTTCTATTTCTGTCTCTGTTGTTTTGGTCTCCTGCCTCTTCAGGGAATGAGCTGTGCTTTGTGACACCAGGGTTTGACAAGCTGTAACCTTGGTAGTGGGTGTTCTCTTCCCCACGCAGTTAATAGCTGCAGCCCTTCATGTGTGTTTACTTGTCTGTCAGTCACCTGCTCCAATGGTGGAGCTGTGGTGGCCATCACTCAACCTGAATTTCATATAGTTTTGCTGCTCATGGCTTTCCAAATATGTTTCTCTGTAGCTGGCATGATGCTGCTCACCTGTGCTGCTGTTCACTTCCTTTTTTGTGTAGCTCTGTTTTAATTAGGTATCACGCATAGAGATGCTGAGGAGGGGAAAGAAATGTTTCAGTGTCTTGCAGCTCTTGAAAAAGTAGAGGAAGAAAGAAATCTGAAAGATGAGTAAAGCAGGAAAGAAGCAGCAGTGTTTGGGAATGTAGGCCAAGGGAATTATTTGAGAAAGAGAAAGCCAGAAATGGAGCATAGTGAGGTGAGTGTTGAAGCAGAGTGGTCAGAAAATGCTGGTGGCCACCCAAAAGCAGTGGGTAACAAAGAGCTGAAGTCTGAATTAGAAGTAAATGCTTTAGATTTCAGTGGAGCAGAGGCTGGGACCGGTGGTGTTGGGTGCAGAGATCAAAAGGAGAGGAGATGAAGGAAGAGGTTGGAGGGTACAGGGTAAACTGCTGACTCTGAGTTTTAAAAAGGAAAACGCAGGAGTAATTACAGAAGCTGCTAGCAACTGGTTGTAAGCAACTCTACCTAGGTGGCTAAGAGCATGCTTGCTGTCACAGGGGTTTTTGATGCCTTGAAAATTGGTACCATGGTGGCTTTTTACTGCAGTAGTGCCTGCCAAGACATCTGGTTTCCCTGTACCTAGCGTGGTGCTCTGTGCTGCACTGCTCTGCATCACTTGCAGCGCGTGGTTACCTGCTTCATCCTCACAAATGCTCATAACTCTGTAAATATGTGTAACACATGGGATCCTGTCATGGTCTTGGGATTTTCAGCCCTCCGGGCAGCAGGCGAGCTCCAGCAACAGGTCTCTGGGGAGCTGTGACGCGGCCTCGCTCCGTCCCCCACCCGCCATGGGTTTATATTTAGCTGGAAGCATGCGGGCCGTTTGAAGACAGAATCTCCAGCCCTCACCTCAGTGCTGCCCAGCTTTCCGCAGCTCTCCAGCTGCCTGGGTGGAGAGCTGGAGGCTAAAATTAGCAGGGAGCTTTGCTCTTGCCAAATGCCGCGTCTGACCCAGCCAGGCCTGGCAAGGGGGAGATGAGTGCAGCCCTGAATCGCTCCACACAGAGCGGCAGGCCTGCTGCTGGCCTGCTGCCACATCTGGTGCCTCAGGGTGCCACTGAGGGGGGGGGGAGGGCTGGAGCGGCTGGGAGGAAATCCTTATTCCCAGAGCTCTGCTTCCTTCTCTGCCTCTCTTTGAATATGTAAACAGGCTGGGAGGCCAGCTTCTGCTCCTGGATAACTCTCTGCTCGGGGAGAGGTTTTCTGGGCAGATGTGGGGTTTGGCTGCTGTCATAAAACTATTTCAGTGCTCCCACCCTGCCAGAACAAGCTGCTGAGGAATTTGCTGCCCTCAGTAGCGCCCACCGTAAATGAGCACTTGTCTTTTTATGGCTGAGAGGGGTGTGGTGTGGTGGTTACAGATCCAGTTTGGGGGAATGGGGTGCTGCTGACTAGCTGAAGCTCCAGGACAAGGCCCTTCAGTGGCCTGTACCCCTGTGATACTAATGACAATAGTTACTTAGCCTTTTGAAACACTTGATCTCTGTGAAGAGAGAGCATTAATTGGGCTCCCACTGACTCCAGTTCAAGGGGAAAGCACATTCACGGGATCACAGAATCAATAAAATTGGAAGACCACTGAGACCATCTAGTCCAACCGTCAATCCATCGCCACCATACCACTAAGTCACCTCACCCAGTGTGACATCTGCCCTTTTCTTGAAAACCTCCAGGGATGGTGACTCTACCTGGGCAGCCTGTTCCACTGCTTCACCACTCTTTCTGAGAAGAAATTTTTCGTAATATCCAGCTCGAACCACCCCTGGAGCAACTTAAAGCCATTACCTCTCATCCTATCACTGTTACTTGGGAGAAGAGGCCAATCCACACCTTGCTACAATCTCCATTCAGATAATTGTAGTGACTACATTGTTTCATACTGACCACTATGCTGGACCCAGCCAGACCTGCTGGTATCCTGCTGGCGTGGATGCCTCAGGCATACCTCACTTCAAAGGTTCTCACCTTTGACATTTCCCGTTCATTGCCCTTGCTTGAATTGCACAGCCCTGGAGCAAGAAATGGGTGGAAAGATGCAGCGGAGATAGGAACTTGATCCCTAATCGCATAGTGGAGCAATTTGAACATCCCAGTCAGCCAAAATAAAACCCAAAATAAATGTAATCGAGGTTTGTATTGAGATTTTTTTTTTTTTCCCCAGCAATGTGTTGGGTGCCAGGATGCAAGTGCTGAAGTGGAGTCATGCTGGACATGTGGGGTCTGCTTGACGTGCCCTGTGAAGGTCCTGTCTGCAAGGAGCTCTGTTTCCAGAGCACCTCAATGGCAAGGAGCTAAAGGAGTGCTGGCAGGCACTGCTTATGGAGAAAGTTAGGCCAATGGCAGAAAGAAATAAAAATCTATGATGGCATGTTCATAGTCTGTCTGGTGATGTTTCTGTTGAAAGGCAAATGAAATTCTCCTTTTACCCCTTTTCCTACAAACAACAGAGAAATGAGCAGATGGAATGGCTGCACCTCATGTGTCAACCAGCCAATGTGCCAACTGGCCTCTCCAGTTGTGTCTGGAGATTTTACAGTGGGTGTGCCAGCCGTCTGCTAGGTCTCTGCTGCATTGGTTGGAAGGGAAGAGCCCTGGAGGCTGGAGGGATGTGGTGCTGGCAGTGTCCATCTGTGCACCTGCATCAGGTCTAGGTGCTTGCCTCCTGTGACCACCATGGTATGTGTCTCATTCCAGCAAAGCAAGGGAAGCAAAACTGTCCTGTGGGTCCCTGGCTTCCCTTTTTTCCTGCCAAAGGTGGAATGAGGAGTCCGTGAAGGCCACTGAGGTATTTTTAGCATGGGTAAGAAAGGTGAAACATATGGGCTGAGGCAGCTGCAAAATGAATTGCACGCTCTGTCAAGTCCAGCTCAGGTGGATGTTTTTGCTGGTAAGGATTTGCCCCAAACCCAACAAAGTGAAGTATTACTTAGAGACTTAGCTTGGAGGATGAGGGAAAAGGAGGCTCCATCTTCTCCTTCTCACACCAATTTGGCAAATCCTCTGGTACAGGACTGCTTTCTCATTTTCACACCTTTCTGCTCTTGCTCTTGCAGGCAGTGTGTGGAGTGGTGGTTTTGTCCTGGATTGCACAAGTTTGTGCTGTGAGTGCATTTGTACAGTGGGAGGTGCATAGGCTACAATTCTCCTTTCACACTTCTTGGATTTTATTTGCTGTGTTTGTTATGGGTGCTTGGGACTTAGCTCCCTGTAAGGCCAAAGTAAAAATGCTTTGCTTTGCATTCTTCTGTAATTTTTGTTCTTTTAAGTAGATGCGTTAGTACTATCTGGATCTGTAGCTTTGTAAAGAAATGTCTGTAACTACACTCTGCAGATGTGCACACTCAGATTCTAAAGGCATCTCCATGTGCTCCTCTTGTTTGCTGAGCACACCTAATCAAACCCTGTTTGCTCTGGGCTAAGAAGTAGAACTTCCTGGCAGAAGAACTACAGCCCCTGTACTTCACTTGTCCTCTTTTCTTTGGCCCAGAAATTGAATGCCAGACAGTTGGGTTAGAGCTAGGATAATTTTACATGCATTTGGTTGACCCAGGGTGGCCTGCATGGATGAACCCCTGGTTGCAACTCTTCCCTCTGAGCTTGAGGTGGCCATGGTGCAATGGGTAGGTGAGGTGAGTTGGGGGTTCTAGCTGCCCAGTAGTGTGCTACTAAACTACCCTTAAGCTTCCTGCAGTACTTCATGCATTGCTTTGTAGGCCAGAGGCAAGCCTTCCATGCTAGCTTTTCTGTGTGTCTGTTCTGCATAATGGATTCATCTGCTGCAGTGGTTTCGTTTGTATAGAGCCAAGGTGTGAGTCTATTAATTTACACTCTACCTTGATATTTTTACACCAGGGTTGACATTAAAGTTCATCTTAAGATTTATAAGATCACAGATGTTGATGCTTTGTTAAAACTGAATGATGCAGGCTGTGTTCTGCCCCTGGAGGCAATGAGATGAGCAAGTGATTCCAGTCACTGTCAATGAGCTTTCCCTCTGGTGTTGGTCCCTTGTCAGCACTGGGTTTCTCTTGATTTCCCTGTCACCCAGAGATCCTCTCTGTGTAGGACATGTATGCATCAAAAGCACCAGAATTAAGAGACTTCAGTGAGTAATATTTCTCTGATAGGTGCTGCTGTCTTCCTGCCCAGACAAAGTTGGCAGTGCCCAGGTAACCCCAGCATACAGAAAGACTTGCAACATGGGATTGCTGCTATACACTGCCTCACCTCCTACCATTCCCGTCTGCATGGTTATGGATGCACACTTGCAAGCCACGCACTGCTCTGCTTCACCCTGCTACATGTCTCTCCTCTGGCCGAGGGGCTCCACGTATCCCTTCCACTCACAGCTGCATGCTCCCCTGTGCTCTCAGGGTGTGCAGATGTACCCCCATATGCTCACTTTCTGCATGAATACCCATCTACCTCAGCGTGCACATGCCTGCAAGTTGCTGACCTCACCTAGTACTGCTCTTGCAGTGTTCCCCTTCATGCTTGCATGACCTTGAAAGCCTTTCTCTCTGCTGCCAAGCTCCCCCCTGCACAACATGCTCTGTGTTACATTTTTTTTCCCCTTCTTGCCTTCTTAGCAGTTCAGAGCAGTGGTTGTGAAGGTGGTAGTTCAGATCTCACATAAATAAGACATGCTGTGGCCATGGCTCTTACAATTTTCCTTTCTAGGGTTGCAACTATGTTTCCATTTCAAGTTCTGACCCCATCCCATGCCAACTGCTCACTGGGTTGGTCCATACAGCACAGCAGAGAATGTCAGCATCCTCAGCATTGCACTGCCTCTGTACCCTGATCCTGAGCAGCCATCTTTACTTTTCACACCTGCCTGCCTCCTCCTCTGCACAGGCCATCCTCTTGTCCTTCCCTTCCTTGCTGTGCACAACACATCCTGATGACATAGCTGCACACATGCCTGTTTCAGTTGCAATGAGCTCCATGGGCTGGAGCAGCAGAGCTGCAAGAGGTAGCATCTTTCTCCCAGAGGAGAGCATAGTGGGACGCAGACAACATCATACAGAGCCACTGCTAATTTCTGTGTGCCTCCCGCACTCTGTGCAGCTTGTACAGCTTTCACTCAGCTTTTCTTCATCTGGGCTGGTGGCAGTTCTTGCTCTTCCCATCTTAGGGCTTTCTGCACTGAACTATCATCCCAGCTCCTGATAAGAAAGCAGCTGAGCCTGTAACATGTACACCTCTTCAGACTTAGGACTGTAGCCCGAGATACATGTATATTTAGAGATTGTAGTTTATCAGGAAGTGTACCCATATTCGCTTCAGCATCCTGTTCCTCAGTTGCTTAACAAAGGCTTTCTTAATCTCCCTTTGCTTAATCAGAATTATAAGATCTTCCCATTCCTCTCCTTGGGTGTTTCTGTAGTTTTCCAGTGCTGGCAGGTACACAAGTACCTGAAGGTGCTGGGCACCTTCCTAAAGGAAACACAAAGAAGCCATTATGCAGAGTTCTTAAGCTTAAGGGTTGTCACTTGTAGGTGAAAAAAATATGTATTTTAACAAGTCTAAAATTCTGAGAAACATTCTTGAACTTTGAGAATCTTGTTTGTGTTCCTACAGCCAAGGTAACAAGCGTCATTACTAGCTGTCAGTCACTTCTTAGTGCTTAACAGGGCAGGGCAGCATGCAAACTGCCTGTAGGGATCTGAAGATTTCAGCCTTGTAGCACATTCTCGTATTTTTCTGTAAAAACATCACAACTGGATTGTGTCTGTCTGTCTCACTGCTACACACAAGAGGGCCAGGTTAGCCATCTGAGGGAAGAGGGTCTCCTTGAAAGCCCACATGCTCCATAATGTTTGCCAGATTTCCTGTCCTGGCACAGCCCTTTAGTGCCACTCTCAATAGCTCTCCATCAGGAAGGCTTTGACTAAAGGCTATGTATGGGGAACTGGTGTCAATCATTGTGTGTTGCCTCTGCTCACTGGGAAAGGCTGCTCTGGTTTCCAATAGTGGGTGCTGCAGGGCAAGTTTCTGCTGTGTCCAAGCTCCAGCACATGAATCTACTCTGCCCCACCCTGAGAAATTTAGCTTAAGAATCCAGGATAAAAAGAAGCAAGGATGCTCATTAATCAAATACATAATGTCAGGCCCACCCTGCCACTCAATGTGGCATCCCAGACAGGAGTCAGATGAAGCTGATAGGTTATGGCCAAGGGAACCGCCAATTAAGTGGGTGATGCTGGCTAAGCACAGGTGGCCATGAGATGTGGAGGTGGGAAAACCCAGACAGGTGCAGGATGAGGGGCTGCTGTGTCTCTGGAGAGCTGCCTAGGTCTCCTAATGACCCATAAGTGTGAGAAAATAATGGCCCCTGTTTTTACAAGACTACTGTCACCTGCTTTTATCCAGTCCCTAATTCAATTCTGCCATTGTTCCCACCCACCGCATCCTGGATGGAGCTGGCTTCCAGGCCAGCTCAACAGGAGCAGAGCTACTCCTGTCAAAAATAGCAAAAGTGGACAGTACTGCAATGTAGGATGCCTCCTTTTGGCCATACACAAATAATAGCTTTCGACGGCCTACTCATTCCACTCAGCAGGTGTTGAGTCTATCAGGTGGTCTGGACTGCTTTGTTTTGGAATCAGCCATGCAGCCATATACCTGGCCTGAGCAAATCATTTCCTGAGCCAGAATGCTGCTGGTCAAAGGTCTGCAGGGTCTCAGCAACAATCCAAAGCACTTTGCCTGGGAAACAACCAGTAAGGAACTGGTAATCAAGAAAAACTTGGTACAGTCTAAATTGGTTAGTGCTAAAACAGCAGAAAGTGTGATTATATCTGGGTGAAGAACCAGCAAAAATGATGTATGTGCATTTCCAGGCACCTGTGTATATCCTTCTGCAAAACAGCATAAGCCAAATAGTTTTCTCCTGGGGAATGGTAGCAAAAATCCTGTTGAGCTCAATTGGATCAAGACGTAACTTGATGTGGCTGATTCTTCCATGCCTTGTGTGAAGGGGAAGGGGCTGTTAAAGCAAAGTGGAGCCCTTTCCTTCCTTCAGCATACACTTGGCTGCTGCTAGCATATTCCAAGAAAGCAGCTATAGTAATGTGTACATGATGCGGGAGTATTTCAGTGCTGAATTTGTATTCAGGTGCTTTTCTGATGGTGTTGGAGCTTCATGATGTGGGTAGAAAAAGACACAAGTGATACAGATCTCAAACAAGTGAAATTGCTGGCAGTTAGTGGGGAAGGCACTGAGGAGAAGGCTGCTATGTTTGAACAGTGTCATAGAATCATAGAAATCATAGAAAAGCTTGGGTTGGAAGGGACCTCAAGGATCATCACGTTCCAACCCTCCTGCCGCAGGAAGAGTAGCCAACCACTAGATCAAGCATCAGATCAGATTGCCCAGGGCCTCATCTAACCTGGCATTAAACACCTGGCCTTATCCACAGCCTCTCTGGCCAACCTGATCCAGCACATCACCACTTTCTCAGCAAAAAACTTCCCCTTGACATCTATTCTAAATCTTCCCTCCTTTAGTTTAAAACCATTCCCCTTTGTCATATCACTATCTACCCTCATAGAAAGTTGATTTCCCTCATGTTTATAAACTCTCTTTAAATACTGGAAGGCTGCAATGAGGTTTCTCCCCCAGCCCATCTCCTTCAGCCTGTCTTCATGTGAGAGGTGCTTCAGCCCTTTGATGATAACTGTGGCCCTCCTTTGGACTCTCTCAAAAGCTCCACATCTTTCATGTGTTGGAGGCCCCGGACTTGCCTCCTGGAAGGACTGTGTTCCCTTGCAAAAGGGAAGCCTGTGTTGAATGGCATACACCCAGAGCATACACTAGAATTAGGTATACAGATAAGTATCCAAGAAAGCAATCACAGAAGCAGTCAGGCTTAGTAAGTAATGGAAGAGACTAGGACAGGGGCAGCTGGATTTGGATTGTCAGAGACAGCAGGTCAACTCCATCCCCGAGGTGGATGAACTAATCCCTGGCACCCTTTTGTGATGGGAAGCTGATGAGGGAACTGTCTGCAAGAATGTTTGTACAAGTGTATTTCCTATACGAGTGGCCAAATGTCATTGGTTGCTTCCAAGAACCTCATGTCATTTCCAAACGTTTAGCAGGCTCTTACCTCAGCCAGACACAAGGACATGGCAGCAGCTGAACAGCCCACACTGTTGTTAAGCCGGGCTAAAAAGTCATGATTTCCCCTGAGTTGATACCGGCTGCAGACATGGCTCTTGGCATTAGACAAGTCAGTCTCGTCCCTAAGCTTTCATGCAGGAAGGGAGTGTAAGATACTGTGGTAGGGTTCTGGCTGCAGCAAACTCCCTGCTTGGCCTGGTTGAACCTGCTGCACTTTGGGCACCTGGGTTTGAAATCATAGAATCATAGAGTGGCTTAGATCAGAAAGGACCTTAAAGGTCACCTAGTTCCAACCCCCCTGCCATGGGCAGGGTTGCCCACTGCTAGATGATCAGACTGTCCAGGAAAGCCAGGCCCCGGCACTTGTATTTTGACCAGAGCTGCTCCCACAACCGCTTGCTGCTCAGTCCCCATAGGAGCACTGAGAAGATCTAAATATTACAAGGCCTAAAATCTGCTCTCAAAACTCAGGGGAATTGCTACGGATTGACCACGGCATTTCTGAGGTTACAATCAGGCTGTGAGGCACTAATTAAACTCAGACCAAAGTTGTCTGAGGAAGCAGTGGTAACAGTAGACAGCATTTTCTTGGATTTGAAAAATATGAGAAAATATCTCAAAAATTGTTTTGTAGGGGGAACAAAGGAGCAGATGAGTGACCCCAGAATTGTTCACTATACTGCATGGTAAAAATTGGCTGAGCAACAAAGCTGCCTGCCTCATTTACTGCAGCTGGTGGAAGCATCAGTCGGTGAGGGCCCAGGGCTGGATCTAAGCCCACTGAAGCCAGCTAAAGGGCTCCCATTGAGCTGAAGTCAACATGAGCCAGAGCAGAGTTGTCTGATGAATGAGAGAGAGCTGGGAAAGGAGCAGCTGAGCCAAACACAACTCCATGGGGTGTAGTGCACCTAGCTCAGTGTGCCTCAGCATGTAGGGCATCGTGAAGTCTGAGAAGGTCCAGAGGGCAGGAACAATAAAGGTGGTTGAGTCAGAAAAGGTTTACATGTGACAGGAGAATATAAGGTTTTAAAGTTCTTTCTGCAATGAGAAGAGTGAAAGCTGGTCCTACAGCAGAATTCAAAGTGGCTTCAAAAGTGAAATCAGTCTCTTGGTTTCCTTCTGCTCCTTAGCATAAGGGCGTTGCTCCCTTAAATTAAAAAACATTATGTATAAAATAACACCTATCATGTATGTGCAGGATAATTTCAGTATTGTTAATTGAGTGCTGCAGGATCCTATGATGCAAATGGCGTGGATGGATTTTTTTTTAAGGGTTGGATAATTTTATGACTAATAATAACACTTGCAATTACACATGGTAAGAGAAGTTTAATCTGAATTTGTGCTGCAGGGCATAAGCTGACTGTTTGCATAGGTCATGTGGATGTTTTTTTTTTCTCTTCCGTAAAGTAATACAGCTAAAGGTACTTTTGAAGGTTGTTTTCCTTCTGCCTTTTAAACATTAGATGTTGGCCACCAGTCAAAGTGAGATTATCTGATGGGATGAACCAGCGGGCTGATCTGATCTGCTAATTACTAAATTCCTATGCAGGGCTTTTATTTCATGCACAGGGAGGTACTGTGCACACACTGCGCCTTTTCAGACAGCAGTTTTTGTAACACAGAGTTAAAGAACTAGCTCTGGTCTCTAATTGAAACCAGCAAAGTTCAGTAAGTTTGGAGCACATCTGTGTGCTGAGTAGCCCTAGGCGGGCCTCTGTGGTTTTTCTTGTATGCACAGTAACTGTAGTTCTGGCAGAAGCTCTTTGAGTTGAGTGAAGAAATGGCAATAAATAACCTAACGTATTTATTTCACTTTCTGTGTATGTTCGTGGAACTTCCAGGAGCAGATCAAACTCTCCTCAAATGTATTTGATGTTGTTTAGCAACAGTTCATTACATGGGCATTGTTTTTTTTTCCCTTCTGGTTTGGTTAAGGCTAGCCCTTTGATGATCCAGCCCCGTTGCCAGTTCTCATAAGAAGTGAATTAAAAATTGGCCCTCTCTGAGTAAACAAAAGCATAGGTTGAAAATATGTTGGGTTTTTTCTTCTAGGGTGGTTCAATCACCCAGAAAACTGGGAATAAGCTACTCTAATTGCTGGGAAGATGAGTGGTAAAGAGAATCTTTTTAACGTAACTCTCTGTGGCAATTTGGTTTTGCTCTGCTCCTTCTGTCCTATAGATGCACAATGCCATACAAATTGTGGGCAGCTGTATACATAAATACACAGCTAGGCAGCTTTGACCATTGGGCAAGACCCCTGTTGGTTTTTTTTCAAGGAGCGAGGCTTTTTTGTCTCACTTTGCAATTTGCAGCCCTATCTGTTAAAATCTTCCTTTTGATCTAAAAATTAGAGCAAGCAACTAAAAGACAAAAAATATGCTACACTGAGGTGCTGTCCCCTATTGCCTCTTCAACTATAATTCTGTTTTGTTTTCTTATGGGATCTGATTAAAGCCTGTACCTCCCGTTGCTGAGCAAATGTGCTCTGCTGCAGCTCCTCTCTTGCTTACAGTGTTGAAGCTGTCAGGGTTTCAACAGGAATATAATCTTCAGTCTCAGGTTCACAAATACTGGCGCCTCTCCACGTCCTGCTCCCACCACCACCACCTGTTGAGTGAAGTGCTACTCCTTGTCAGACCAGAAAGGGAAAAGGACTTTGCTGTATCCAGCGTGACCCTACACTGGAAGGACGTTAATGTTAAAAGTTTTCCCTTGCCCTTGTAGCAGGCCAGTGTCCATCACACCCAACCCTGGCCATGGCTCTGTGATTCTGCCAGAAGGGTTTCACCAGTGCTTTTCTCCACCTGAGGTGCTGGCAGAAAACAAGGGCAGCCGAGGGGAGCAGCATCTTGGCTCACTCGCCATGCTGCTCAGATGGCAGCCTGGCCTGCAGTGGGTCCCATGGCTCAACATGGCAGTGCTGGCCCAGGCAGGCACTTGCTCATTGCCTTGGTGGCAGGAGGATCACTTACCACCAGAGAAGAAGAGATGAAAGGAAACGGGGGTACAAGCTATCTTTTATTAATGCTATCGGGTTGCATATCTTTCCAGCATTGTAAGACTGGGACAGGGCTCGAGGCAATTGATGAAAGAGAAGACAGAGCCCTTGGGGAAACATGAGAGGACTAGGAGGAGGAGTCCCAGGGGTATCACTGGGAGCATTTGAATGCTACCTCAAAACTATCAGAGGCTGGAAGTAGCCAACAGTGCAAGGAAAGGGAGAAGAAATCAGATGAAAAGCTTGGGGAGGCCAACTGAGAAGGGACAGGAGAAGATAGATAGTCAACTTGTTATTACAGAGCTGGTAGAATAAAAGCACATTTTCCTTCTGTAATCTCTTTCCTAGTATTCACTAATTCACTAATAATTTTAGGACAATGTTTTGCCCATATGCTTTTCCTGTCATTTGAGGTGTTGCTGGATGAAAGCTTATTTCTACAGAGTCGCTACTGCACTGCTAACATAAGCAGACTCCATTGTTATGAAGAAGACATGCAAGAGTTTCTAGGTTTAGGTATGGGACTCAAATTTAGAAGCATCCTAAACATTTCTAAAAAGTTCAGCGGAAAATGATGCATGCTCTATGTGTTTATTGTAACTGTTCTTTAACAGTCTGTAACAGGGAGAAAGTTACTGGTTAAACTCTTTCTTTCACATGAGATGGCCCAAGATAGATAGTTCAAGAAGGGTCTCTTACAGCAGCTGAGTGCTTTGGCAAACAGATTTTTCCAAGGATCTGGGGCATGCTGCGTGTCTCATCTGGTTTTGTGTCATGTTTTTGATCATATGTGAAGACACGTAAGAATGTTACTCTAACGTTTCCCAATTATGCAAAGCTATAAGCATTTGAAGTCAAATCCAGTGAGGCTTACTTTGCCAGCTTCAGAGATGCAGAGACTCCTAGCTGATAAATGTGGGTTTTTTTGTGTTTTTGTTTTGTTTTGTTTTGTTTTTTTAATTTCTAATGAGGATCAGAGTGCCCAGAGCCTGTGCTCAAACCCTGAGAGTCGGCCTCCTCATCCTTTCCTTTTTTGGTGATAATAGAAAGTTAGATGATCAAGTCCTTCACTACTCCCAGAAAGCAAACTTCCACGTGATTCTCATCATCAAATGGTGACTGAAAAAAAGTGAAGGAGAGCTTGCTGGCATCCAGGAGATGCCCAAATTTCACCAATTGGCCACATTCATGGACTAATACATTTCTCATGGCAGTGGGGCAATAAAGGTTTGTACTCCTTCTGCATTTACATTCCAGTGTTTATCCCAGTACTTCATTTGGTGATGCTGTTAGAATGACTGAATTTTCAAAAGCCCAGATAGCTGTTTTTCAGGTGGGGTGAACTCCCAGTTTTTTTTCAGTGATGAGATGTCAAATCGGTGCTGAACTGTTTATAACTGCATTTTTTATACTCAGCGCGGCAAAAAAAAAACACATGATAAAATTCAGTCAGCTAGTCCAAATCCTTAAAAACAGTTAAAAATCAAGTAGTGTGAGTGTCATTCATGCTGTCAGCTAAAAGAGCAAATGCTTAAGAGTAACTTGTTGGGCCCTTCTGAACTTGTGCCAACTCCAATTCCTGCAATAAGCCAGATCTCCCTCCTGGCTTAACTGTTGCTAAGATCCAGGGCAGCAATGAAGAAATGAACCTGACAGGAGTGAGCAATTTTATTTTAGTTTGCCAGTGTATGTGCTAGCGTATTGCATCACCACAGGGAGGTTTTGGATGGGTGGATGGGTGGATGGATAAGCTCCCAGACAATAGGCTGCTTAGAATCTAATTGCATCATTTTGGCATTGATCGTCCAAGCAGAACAGTGTGTCTAACAGTAGCAGTTGTGTGTATTACAAAATATAATAGACAAAGCCTTAATATCCTGTAGCAAACAGGATTTACATTCTGCTCCCAAGTTTTCCAAATCCTATGAAATGCTGATGTGGTAACCTCAATGTTATTCTGTGGTTGCTTTACTTAAATGAAAAATCAGTATCTCATGAATACAGTGATAAACACAAGCAATAAACTTAGCTTACAAGACCTTTCATTATTTGTATCATTTGATCTATTCTCTTTTGTCCCTCTATTCTCATTTTTCAGTATCACAAAGCCTCTCCATCACAGATTTGAAACTTGCAACGGATAGGTGCATTTCCCATGGGGAGGTGGAGTATCTGAGAGCACAGAAAGGCAGAGGAAGGTTCACAAAGATCTTGGAAACTCTAAAGTAGTTAATTGTATTGCCATTTTAGGACAGGCTTTAAAAAAAGCACATGCACGGCTTGGCTCAAATCCCAGCAGTTTCCATTGGGACTTCTACTTTAAAGGTATTTACAGACAGAATTTTCAAAAGCATTTAAGTTGTAAACTTTCCGAGTTCGAATTTATCGATGTATTGAGATGACTAGCTGGTTTAAAATTGCTTTTTGCAACTTTAAACAGGTGCTTTTTGCCTCATGTGGTGAACAGGTCAGAGTTAAGAGCAAGATCACAGCCTTAAATTTCTGAAGAGCAGACTGCCATGAGCAGGGAGCTGCCACAGAGATTCACGTGGGAGATAGTCCTGTGGAGCAGGGGATCCAGGAGAACTGCTTGGTTGTTCATGGATCACCTCCTGCAAGCTGAAGGAGCATGCAGGAAGTCAAGCAATGGTGGTAGAAGGCCTGCTTGAGTGGACAAGATGCTTCTGAATAAGCTCAAACATAAAAAGAAAGCATACAGGAGGTGACAGCAGGATTGGGTCAGCTAGGAAGAAATCTAGAGATACAGTCTCAGTGTGCAGAGATGGATCTGGAAAAGCCAAAACGCATCTGGAGGAGATGTGAAGGGCAACAAGAAGGACTTGTACAGGCATATCAACAGCAAAAGGAAGATAGGGGAAAATGTGAGTCGGGTAAAACTGGCCATGAGGAATGTCATGCCCCTCAGTCCAGAGGAAAAATTAAAAACAAAGAAGATGCACACTTGGTGGAAGAGGGTCAGGTTGAGAAACACTTAAATGGACTGGACAGATACAAGTCCCTGGAACCTGATGAGCTGTACCTATGAGAACTGTCAAAACTGGCCTATGCCACTGCAAGGCCAATCTAGATCACTAAAAGATTGCTGCAGCTGATGGAGGTTCATGAGGACAGACATAAGAACACAAATGTCAAGTGGTACAAAACACAGCTGGGAATCAGTCACTGGCATACACTAGGATAGTGGGGCAAATACTATTTAATGTCTCCGTTAGTTATAGTATAGTTAGTTATTAGGATAATAAGACAAAGCACACTCTCAGCAAATTTTGAGACGGTGTAAAACTAGAAGAAGGGGTTGATAGACCAGATGCTTATGCTGCCAAATGAAGGGACCTAAGCAAAGCTCTGGAGAAATGAACTCAGAAGAACCTCATCAAGTTCAACAAAGGGACGTGCTAATAATTCCTTCCTCTCTGAGAAGAATGACTTCATGCCCCAGTACAGGCTGGGGCCATCCAGCTGGAAAGCAGCTTTGCAGGAAAGGACTGTGGGGTCCTGGCGGATGCCAAGTTGAATGTGAATCACAGATGTGCCCCTGTAGCAAAGATCTACCTAATAGAAGAAGGTAAGGAATGAGGAGACACTCTTCTTACCAGCATCTAGGTGAAGGAAAAGAGGCGATGGATACAAACCAAAAAGGAGAAATTCTGTTTAAAAACTGTAAAAAAAGTTTTCTTCTAAGGGTGGTCAGGCACTGGAGCAGGTTGCTCAAAGAAGTTTTGGGGTCTCTGTGATTGAAGTTACTCAAAACCTGACTGGACGTGATCCTTAGCAACCCATTCTGTTGATCCTGCTCTGGGCAGAGTATTGGTCTAGATGTCTTCCAGATGAGCCTTCCACCCTCAGAAATTCTGCATTCTTGTAGTAGTATGCAGAAAAAGTGGATTTAAAGAATAGTCAGGAGTGGACTGCCCTGGGACAATGGAAAGTCAAAGGCACACACAGTGATCATCAGCATCCCTGGAGACAGCACTAGGAACTTTTCCCATAAAACAGTAGATAGCATATAAATCATACTGGTTTCAAGGTAGATGAGGTCTGCTGCTCTTCCAGCAAAGCATAACCCAGAGCTTTGTGAGTTAGTGTGGTCAGAGGCACAAAGGACAAATGATTAATGACCAGTCCTTTTGCTAAGTGCAGTAAAGAGGCCAGCTGCTTTCACTCATCTTCGGTTTTGGCAGAACACATTAGAAATGGGGATTTTGATATATGCAGTTAAGTTGTATAAGGTGGTACACTCATACCATCCTGGAACAGAATCAGCCAGAGTCAGTGAAGCTCAGTAGGAATCACACCAAGAGCCTGTGGAAAAGGTCAGTAAAGCTTAATGAAGAGACTGAGAACAGAGTTCGGATTAAACTCAGGTCAGGATGTAAATAACCAACGTCAGACCATATTTTCATTGGATATTCATTCTGGAACTAATGCAGGAATTACTGGGTGTATTTCCTGCACTACGTTGCATAAGAGACAGAATGGACAGTTATTGCAGCTTCATTTGTCCTTAGGTTCACGAGGCACTTGCTGAACTAGTGCTGAGCAGTAGGAAGTCCTCTTCCTTGCCCTATGGAAATTTCCAGCGCATTTGAAAGAAAGCAGTAATTTTGCACTCAGTCCTTGCAAGCCACCTTAAGCAGTTGGCAGGGCAGTTTTATTACTCTGGTAGAAGCCATAGCCTGGTTAAACATTCCACTGAAATAGGATAGCTCTGTAACGCGGGCAGCCCGCTCTGAGATACCTAACCCAGCCATCCCCTCTGGGTATCAGAGCAGCCCTGGAAGCCCTCAAGAGTGCCTGGGGTGCCTTGTGGGGAGCAGGCCCCCCAGTAGCGTTTGGCTGGGCCCCTGCAGCCTATGCTTTGCAAACTTCAGCCTGATCTCAGTCTTTGCATGTCTACGGGTTTGTTCTCTCTGGGGCATGGAGCAGCCTCCCAGTCCCCACTTTCCTTGTGGTTTTCGTGAAGTGTGTGGCACAGGCTGGTTTGAGACGAGGAGCAGGACAAGACATGGGATTTGGTATAGGAAGAGGAGGAGTGGTATTTCAGAGGCTCTTTTTCAGATTTCTCGTGTTGCTGTGTAGGAGCTCTTTCAAGAAACTGTACGCAACTGTGATTCCTCCCCATAGCAACCCCTGTTGTGTAAATAAAGCTATGGAGAAATAAGTGTCTGTGCCCTCAGGGAGGGCTAGCAGTGTGCTTTCTGCACAAGAGGTATACAGGATTCACCATAATACATCAAATCATTATTCCATCTTGCATGTTTGGCTGCCCTTGGCTAGCAGTTGGTATTTGGTGATTCAGAGGAAAGAGGACAGTGTTACTGATGGCTCTTCTGCTACATAGGGGTGGTAGTGGTGGGTTCAGGGGCATAGAAGCAACAAATTCTTCACAAACAGAGATGGAGCCTGGCACTTAAGGCCAAATGAAGCTTTGGAATTGGATTCAGTGTTGTCAGCATTGATGAGAAATTTCAGACATTCCTGACAACTGTCCTGAAATTCCACTTTCTTTTTTACTGCTGTTTTAATCAACACTTGATCATATGTAAATCTAAACCAGGAGCTGGGGTTTTGAGGTTTGGGTCAGAATCAAGGACGTAAGCTTGCCCACAGGGATTGTATCCAAGTTCCAGAGATTTTTGGAGTAGTTCTAGAGCTTCATCTAAAACCTGTTAACAGAAGAACTTCAGCTCACTCAAAATTCAAGCACCAAATAGTCTCTAATCCAGTGTACCTAGAAGTCAATACCAAAACTTACATCAACCTCTGCTCTATCAGTTTCTCTTTATTTAGATGACTTGTTTCCTGTTAATATGAGAATGAAATTAGGCATTATTGCAGAAAATAAGTCTTGCTCTATGCTATGTTTCCTAATCTTCTAACTGTATTCTTGCTTTTTCTGTAGAATGGTTCCCATTTTGCCTGATGGGATGCTTCGTATTCTGCTTATGTTTCAGCACTGGAAGCTGACTCTCCTGCTGTGGGTGGCTGTATTTTTGAGGCCTGGTAGCCCTGTCTCAGTGCTGTCACAGCAGGCTTTTCCAAACAGTCTTGTGAGAAATGTTTTGTCCTCCGTGTTGGCTGTGTTCCTGGGTCCCCTTATTGTTACAGGCTCTTCCCACTCCCACATGCTCGAGGTACGGTTCTCTCCCTTTCCTCCACATGAAATGGTGTCTAGTTTGAATATATGGTCCTATTTCTCTGAGTTTGATGTTCATCAGTATGCCTGCTTTTGTTTCCTACTTAGCATAGCTGCCCCATAAATGTTGTATTGTCCCACACTTGTCTCACACTGAGAGGTCCCTCTGTCATCAGAGCTTTGTTTGGTGTTAGGGCAGGCTGTCCCACGCAGAGCACTGGGAAGACCAGTCATTCAGATACCCTCAGTGGTGTAGGCAAATAAAAATAAGCAAATTATTATTTAAGAATTTCTGGAATGGCCTTCAGGAAGGCCACTTTAGCTCACTTCCTTGTCCTAAGGTCACATCAGCCCTACCTGTAACATTCCTGGTGGATGTTTGTCCGGCTTGTTCCTTATCTTTAGTCCTCTTTTCCTTTACTCTCATCCCCTGCCTTAGAGGTGACTGCCTCCAGTCACTTCTAAATTAGGTTGTGCAAAGCAGTATATCTGTAGCAGTGCCCACAGAGATCACAGAAGTAACACAACTTGAGTGGAATTGAGTAACTGTCTTCAAGGTGAATCAGGAAGAAAATGGCTACAGCAGTTTTGAGCAAAATGACAAATATAAACAGTAACAGAGAAATAAATAGGTATATAATTTCATGGAAGTAGTGCACAACATTTTCTACAGCATGAAGTTTCACAGATCTTGACTGGAAATCAAGCTGCAAGTGGATATTTTGGGAATGCTGCATCTACATGGAAGCAACAATCTGTTGAGTCACTGGGAAAGTCCTCAGCCAGGATAGAAAAAGTCATGGGTTAGCTACATACTCTGAAAAAATTAAGGTTGACTTAAAGGATTCCTGCACAGTTGACATCCAGTTTTGCATTCTAGGCAGGTTCTCTATAAAAAAAAACCTTGGAAAGCCCTTTGAGAGATCTTAATGCGCTGTTGTGTTTGGATCAGCTGGGAAAAATGTATTTAAAGCTTTCTGAAAGCTGTAGGAATTACTTTGTTGAACTTTCCTGGGCACAGCCATGTTGTGAAAAGAAAAACAGATGGCAAAAATGGCTAAGTGTAGACTTGCCATTTTCTTTATTTTTGCAGGTACCTCCCCGTGCTCAGGGGAGGGAAACCTCATACATACGTTGCTTCTTCTTCAGTGCATTTATTCAGACACTTGGAATATCAAAATACCAAATCCATTGATGGCTGGAAGCGCTCAGAAATGTGCTTCTTTTTGCAAGAAGTCCTTACTGCTGCAAATGACAGTGCTGCACTAAAAGTAGGCAGAAAGCCTCCCAGTTCTGTCTCCGGGTGCCATGAATATGATTTGCCTCATTGAGTTGGTAATGTATATGGAGGCAAACGCTAGCTTTAATTAACTTGCTACAACAGTAGAACCAGACTTGGTTGCCTCTTGTGTCTCTAGTCTTTATGGGCATGGCTTCACCAGAGCCTGCAGATGAAGGGGAGAGTGCCAGGATTTGCACTTGCACTAATTGTAACCAGGTGGAACATCTGCTTTTCATGCCAGTCCCCCTCAGGGCCAGAGAGGGATTTTTTAAATTATTGTTTTTGTAAAAGAAGGCAGACTGTGTGCAGAGCTGCAGAGTGTGAGTCAGCAGTTGAGGATGTGGTCACTGGGAGCAAGTTGGTAGAAACCCATGTAGATGTTCCAGGATTAAAGGTATTCTTGTTTCAAAATGGAGTCCACATAGCATAAAATTAGTTTGATCTTAAAAGCAGGAATAAGGATAAAGCCTTAGACTTATAAGAAAATGCCTAAATTTATGCCCTTCTGTGAACCTTCTCGTTTTCACAAGCACTGCCAACTACTGTTGCTCAAGCTAAGCAAACATGTTGATCTCCATCAGTAACCAGTTCTGAAGCAAATCCTACATTTTAAAAACAATGCCCGGCAAAAGCTCTTCTCAGGAAGTACAATGCTGTGATGTGAATTACTCAAATACCCTTAATCTCCGTATGCCTGGGAGCCGCTCTTTTTAACACAGGCTGGGCTACTTTGAGAAATCAGTTGCGGTACATGAACAATATAAAAAGTGAAAGTCTGTTGACTTTTGACAGCACTATCTGACAAGGAGGTCAATACAAAGTCAGCCTGTGCAGCAGGCGTCTCGGTGCAGCAGGACAGCTGCCACGCGCCTGGAGCTTGCCAGCAGTTTATGATTTTAACTGCGCCGCTATCATGGGCATAATGTTGATAACAAATTTTTATTATCTGGAAGTCTCTACATGTGTTTTATGTGGTTAAGATGACCCGTAGATTAATGCCACCAAGTAGCAGAATAGAAAGGACTTCACCCCTTTGCGGTAGAGATTAGCAGTGGCAGAAACAGCCTATTGTACTGTTTGTATTGTGTACTGTTCCTAACATCAGCAGTAGATGCTGTTCTTCTCAGGCCTCATGCAGGTGTATTTCACCTCCTTTCCCTGAAGTTTTAAGTAGCCTCGATCTCTCTCCCCAGATCTAATCCTTCATGACTGCTTAGTGCAATTTTGTAGAGGCAGAAGAAAGGAAGGTGAGAGAGATTCATTGCCTGATCAGAGAGGTGAAGATGGGCAGGAGGAGAGTCCTTCCATTGCTCAGTGCTTCTGCTGCCTGTGTCACCCTGGCCCAGGGATTACAGCTGTGCAGACAAAGCTGTGCCTCCGCAGCCAGGCTCCTCATCTGTCTACTGGCTGTGGCTGCCCTGTGGACTGGAAGGAGCTGGTTCCTGACCCTCCTCTGCCTTCAGCATGGCAGTGAGAGAAGCAATGGTCAGAGTCAGTTCATTCTAACGTACGCTAGAGTCATGGAATCACAGAATGCCCCAAGTTGGAAGGGACTCATAAACATCACTGAGTCCAACTCCTAGCTCCACACAGGATCACCCAAAAATCAGAGGAGCTGCAGCCGCCATCAGGCCTCCCCTCAGCTCCTCTGCTCTGCGCTGAGCAAACCCAGGGCCCTCAGCCACCCCTTGCACCCCTTGCCCTCCAGACCCAGCCGCTGCTGATCAGTTCCTTCCTTACTGTAGGAAATACTCTTCCTATACCTAAAGGGCAACAGCAGCAACCTGGCAGGTGAGGCTGGAGGTGAGGCTGCACGAGTGCCCTGGGTGATTACAACTGCTCATTTCTGCTTTTGTTCCTGTGGGCAGCACTCTGCCCTTTCCTCAGTCAGCCTTTCTGTACTTACTGTTCTGCATCGTTTTGCCAGAAGACGCACGGACAGTAAAACCAGGCACCTCCACAGAGCAGTGACGAACAAAGGAGTAATTCCTGTCTGCAAAAGCTGTCTCTAACTTGTGATTTATACCTGAAATAAGTCAGTGATTGTATTTGCAGAATGCTGTGCTAACCAGAAATGGGAAGGTTTGCCCAGCTCCCTCTGTAACAACTGGTTTCATAACTTCTTGAACCATTTAACTCCAGGAGTGCTGTTCTGATCATGATCTGAGGGCAAGGAGTTAACTGCCTATGTCTTAGGCTGTCTTAAATAAGTAACCATAGAGAATCTCTCCTTTTGGCTCTACATTTGAGTGATAGTTTTTCTTTTAGTAGTTTCCCTGACCTGATCTTCACTTACCCCTGTGGCCAAAAGCCATTGGTAGTGTTTTTTTTGTGTTTTTTTTTTTTTTTTTTTTTTAACTTCATCCTTGCTCAACATCTCTGTTTTTAGGAAGTCATTTTGCACCTCATCTTTATGCTTTGTATCCTTGGTGCTGTGGTATGCACACGTGTGCAGTAGGCCAGGAGGCTGACGCTGCTTCCCTGGAGTGTGACACAGTATTGCCTTGGCCAGGTGCCTGGCCCCACTGCATGTACCCTGGCATCCTGCAACTGAGTGAAAGCACTCACAGTGTGCTGCATTTGTGAGTGTGCTGTAAACTGAATGAGAGTAGCTGGGGCAAGAGGTAGAGGTGAGGTTTATGTTCAGGGCAGGAGGCTTGGGGTATATGCATGTGAGAGACTGCAAATAGCTCCGAGTTATTTTCTGTGTTCATAGAATGGCTTAGATTGGAAGGAACTTTAAAGTCCATCCACTTCCAACCTCCTGCCATGGACAGGGCTGCCACCCAGCAGCTCAGGCTGCCTAGGGCCCTATCCAACCTGGCCCCGAATGCCTCCAGAGATGGGGCACCCACAGCTTCTCTGGGCAGCCTATGCCAGGGCCTTACCACTCTTTGAGTAAAGAATTTCCTCATAACATCTGATCTAAATTTCCCCTCTTTCAGTTTAAAATCAGTTCCCCTTGTCCTGTCACTATGTACTGTGTTTTCTAGGCACCTCATGGTGGTATTTGCAAGTATTGAATATGGCTCCCATCTGTTTTTTCACCCAGAAATGACACTGGGAAAGACCTCTAATAATTATATACCTTGAAATGAGAGCAAGTGGGAAAAATCCAGCCAAGGGGAGAAATAAATTCAAACAAGAGAGGGTTAAAACCTCATGCTATGCTGGGAGTTCACTGAACAGTGAGAGTAATGAAGAACAAAACCTGCCTCATACCTGCCAGTTCCTTCTTTCCCTGTCTCTACAGCAGCAGAGGAGGAAGATGGTCTTGAAGCAGAAGGAAAGTGCTTCTAAGCAAACCAGCCCATATACATGCTGCTTCCTGAGGCTGCCAAGTGAAATCACTTAGCCTGGCTACAATAAGGCATGATTGCATCTGGACATTAACAGCATTTGCAGCAGTTTAAGCATTAGTAACAACAGTAGAGTGATCAAATCTTATCCTTCAGAGGGAAAGCTGATCACCGGAGAGGGTTAGGGACTTCCCTCTTGCATGGCTTTCAGATACAATCAAGGAATGATTGAAACAGCAGGCACTTCTATAAGAAGAGGGGTGGCCAGCAGGGACAGGGAGGTGATTGTCCCCCTCTACTCTGCTCTTGTGAGGCCCCATTTGGAACTGCATCCAAGTGTGGAGCCCCCAGTACAAGAAAGACAGGGAGCTGTTGGAGAGGGTCCAGAGGAGGGCCACAAAGGTGATCAGCGGGCTGGAGCATCTCCCCTATGAAGACAGGCTGAGGGAGCTGGGCTTGTTCAGCCTGGAGAAAAGAAGGCTTCAGGGTGACCTCATTGCAGCCTTTCAGTACCTAAAAGGGTCCTACAAACAGGAGGGGAATCAACTCTTTACAAGGGTAGATAACAGCAGGACAAGGGGAAATGGTTTTAAGTTGAGAGAGGGAAGATTTAGGTTGGATGTCAGGAGGAAGTTCTTTACAGAGAGAGTGGTGAGGTGCTGGAATAGGCTGCTGAGAGAGGTTGTGGATGCCCCGTCCCTGGAGGTGTTCAAGGCCAGGTTGGATGGGGCCCTGGGCAGCCTGGTCTAGCATTAAATGTGGAGGTTGGCTCTGCATGTGGCAGGGGGGTTGGAGATTCATGATGATTCTGCACTGAATGGGTCTGAGGGTATGGTTGCAGCTGGATAGATCTAATCTCTGAACAGAGCAGCCCTGGCCATGCTCCTGCCCGAGGCTGGTAGCTCCCAGGGTGCTTTGGTATATTATTTCTGGCTTTGACTTTCTGCTTTTTTAAATTTTTGGTTGTTCTCCTTCTTTGAGACAGGCTCCAAGTGCATTGTTCTAGCAGAGTCATTGCTGTTGGGTGACATCTCCCCACCACCCTTTACAATTCCTGCAGATTCCTTGCTGACTTTTTGCCTAGGCACAGGAAAAGGCACAGCTGAGAAGAGGCCCTTGGGACCCAGCCCAGAGCAAGAAACACCTTCACCTTATTTTCTCTTATTACATCTCTGCTACGCCGTAACTTTTGACCATAGCAGGCTGCCAGCATCTTCCTGTAGCATTACAGCAAATTAACTGCTCTGGCTTTGCATTACTCCTTAGCCAAGGTCTTACATGTTGTATGATGACCACTGGCAGGGTTATGAGCAGTAACTTCTTCTTGGGAAAGAAAATTTCAGTGGGAGACTGGGTTGCCAGTAGCGAGCTTGCCTGGCCTGGCAGAAAGTCATGTGCCCGCTTTTCCAATGGTGTGATCTCTTGGTGAACCACTGCCCTGTGTCCTTTGTGGCTGTGGGGATGTTTAAGCCAGGAAGGGGCAGCAGGTGGTAGGGGTCCAGCCGCCTCTTCTGGCAAGCTGAATCAGAGTGACAGAGTTGCTCTTCTGGGAGGCTTGTGGTGTGAAATAATAGCTTTGGAAAACACAGCATGCTTCAGGAAGTGATGGGAGCTAAGGAGCTAAATGCCCAGAACAGAGAAAAGCAGGATCTGGCTGGTGCATCTGTCTGGAAGACTAACCACTGCTGAGCCTGGCCCAACCTCTTCAGCTATCTACCTGCTTCAGGAAAAGCTCTTCCTAAGCTTCTGATTCTTGCCTTGACATTTTTTTTTGCCTTTTCCCATCCTACCCAGAACCGATTTTGTAGAGGTTCTGGAGCTAAACTATCAAAGCTAATAGTCCTGGCATTCCCTCCTGTTAATACCTGAGTGTTTTGCTGAGGTAAAATCCTGACTACCACTTTCTTCCAGACATAGAATCATAGAAGCGTTTGAGTCAGTCATGGCCTTAAAGGCCATCTGGCCCAACCCCCTGCAGTGAACAGGGACACCCAGAGGTAGATCAGGTTGCTCAGAGCCCCATCCAGCCTGACCTTGAGTGTCTCCAGGGACGGGGCATCCACCACCTCTCTGGGCAACCTGCTCCAGTGCCTCATTACTCTTATCACAAAAAACTTTTCCCATACACCCAATCTAATTTTTCTCTTTTAGTTTGTTGTTGACTTCAAACAGCCATCAAGAAGGTGCTCCAACAGGTGGGCTTCAGTGCAGTGTTCATGAAAGGCTCAAGGATGGCCTGAACCTGTCACAGACCACATAGACCATCCTTCTCTGCTGCTCCCAAGACATAGCATGTAGCCACTCTGCTGTAGAGCACTCTGCTTTCTGGCTCTCAGGAGGATACTTGCAAGGCAATGTCTTGAGCCTTGTGCTGGGAAGAAGGCTATCTCAGTGCCGTCAAGCAACAGTTGTCATCAGCAGGTCTTCTGGCTGAAGGATACTGAAGGGAGCTCAATTTCTTTTCCTGACTTCTGTAGCTCCCTCCCTCCTCCTAGCAAGGAAAGCCAGGTTCTTCTCCAAGGATGTCTCATGGCAATCCCCAGGGAAAAGATGATCTTTCAAAGAACTGCAGCACTACAAACTTTCTCTAAAGAGGGTGTTCATCTTATTATTTTCTGAAATTCATTTCATACCATATTGGTAAATTAGTCTGACCAAGTACAAATTACTCAGCAAGGAAATCGCTACCTCCAGACTAATTTCTAGCTGTTTTACTCTTCCCTGTTTGGCTGATACAAGTGTTAGGTAAATTTGTACAATTCCAAATTTCCTCCCTCTCTTCTCTTTTCCAAGGGTCAGAGAAATGTCAGCTGTTGGCACTTGTATCCAGCCAGGTTCTGTGCTTGATCTGAGGTGGGCTCCATGCCAGTCATGCACAGGAGCTTGAGCACAGACAAGGCCAGGAGCAAACTGCCGTGGACCAGCCCAAAAGTCAGGCTGTGTTGGCCAGTGTCCTCCTTCCAGCAAGCTCTCTCCCCTGAAAAGAAGTGTGCTTCTCTCTCCCAGTAGAAATGAACCTTCCAAGCAGTGAGCACTGAATTTCATGCCAACCTCAAAGACTGTTCCAGCCCTGTTGCAAGTGGACCTTATATTCAGCTGCAGGACACTGAGAAACTGTGGTTTCTGCCTCATCACTCTGAGTGAGGTGGAAGCTCTCACATGTTATTTTTTGAGGGGGCACAGAAAATTCTTCCTCTTTCCCATGACAGTCAATCTCTGAAGTACGAGATTTGTTTAGCTGCATCAATCAGTAGATTACTCACCCAGAATGTCTGACTGAAAAAACTTATGCAGAAGATCAAAAACCCATAACTTCAGATCAGAATCTGGTGATGGTAAGACCTAGATCAGACATTTGTGGCTGAACAGCATCTAACAGGATCTGAATCAAAACCACACACCTAAGTCAGTACTTGTGTTGAGAGAGCAGGATGCCCAAGTTATTTCCAGGCCTTACCTCTACAGTTACATCTCTGACAGCTTACTTTCACATTTCCCACAGTCACTGCACTTGCTTTTCAGTAATTGTTCCATTTTTTTCCCTACATAATAGAGGCAGGACCAATACCCTTGCTTTCTAATTGCCTCAGACAGACACAGATCTGGGGGCAGAACACAGATTTGGGAGCAAGTTGCAAGGATTTTATTTGTAGATTCAGTAGCAGGCCAGGAGCTTAGCATAGCTGGAGACAAAATCTGTCAAAGGGTTATTTGTGACTTCCAGGTCCTGAAATTGTTTTGGGTTTGCCTTGGTCTCAACAGAGTTGATCTCAACCATGTCACTTATAAATGCCTCCTCCAAAGCAAACTGATGGGGCATGCTACTGAAGCCACAACACACCTCCCATGCTGGCTGGGTGGGCACAGTGAAGATGGGTTTGCCAATGCTGAAACTGCAGAGGTTCCTCAGCAGTGGGACATGCTGCTCCTTCAGACCACATCCCTTCTACTACTGTTGCTGGAGCAGCACAGAGGACACAGATCTTTCATCTCAGTACTCAGACTTGCTACTTCACCTGATACCAGAACCAGATCCTGTCTCAAGTTGATTGTGGAGAGGGCATGTCAGATACAGATGATCTGAACCTGGAAGCTGGCTTCACTTAAACAAGGGCATCCTAAACTGCATCACTGCTAGTGCTTTATGCATTGCAGTCAAATGTCCCATCAGGTGTGGTCTTAGCAGTCATTTGGTATTGCACTCAGGAAAAGATTAAAAGCTTTTATTGTACAAATAGCTGCATAATCAGAGTAATATTCTTTTGATGATTAAACTAATTAGGAATCTGTTTATCATCATATGCTATTTTCTTTGGGGTTGCTGGTTTAAAAAATTGGTCTTTTGTTTGACTAATGGGATTATCTGAAGGATCTACAAAGAAGTTCTCAGTTCTATGATGATTAATGAAATCTCTGAAATGCGTTTTAGAACAATGACAGATCCTTAGTGTAACAAATTAGTGAGGAAAGAGCTATGGAGTAAGAAAGGGCAATATCTCTTTTTCTCCTTGTGTCAGTCTACCAACTCGAACTCACATAAACAACTCCTGGTCTCTGCTGGACTGTTCCAGAGTGTTGGAGGTCTCTCAGACCTGTAAGGGACAAGTTTATTCTGGTAAATGCTGCAGCTTGTTTTTTTAGCCTGTACTCTGACATCTCTTTCTGTTTCCTCTGTGTGCAGGATATGAAAGCTGGAGGGAACTGGCTAAGGTTCTGGCAGACCCAAATGTCCCAGCTGGGGACCTAAGCCTCCCGTTTTACTATTCCCAGAAGATGGGACATCAGGTGAGAACACTTTGAATAACTTCTAAATATTTGTGAGGCCAAATTTTCCTTTTGGATGTCGGTACCAACAGGCAGTTCTCTCTTTGTGCAGAAAAAGAGCACATGCCACAGAGCAAAATCTGAGCTGACTCACAGCAGTGCTAACATACAATAACTCCACTGTAGTCAGTTGAGTTATTTTAGATGTACTCAGTTGTAGCGTTGGTGTGAAGAAGGCTGATTATGTGGCACAGGAAGCACTGAATGAGATGGAAGCAGAAATGAAAGGTCATAAAAGAGGTTGTAGTGCCTCCGGTGAAGTACAGCTTGTTCCTATTGCCTGAAGGAAGTGCTGGAATAACTGTTGCTTGTACCTTTTGAAACAAGAACGGGCAACAACATTCAAGGGATAATGATCTAAGTTTTAGCTCTGTGCTAGCAGCCATTATAAAGTGCTGGTATCCCTTCCCCTCAATGGCTCACTATGGAAATCTGCTGTCAAGAAAACCAAGGAGCATTTCCAACCCCACTGTGCTTCCAATGGACAACATCCCTTTTGAAGAAGTTATGGGAAGTTGCTCTTTTTGTCACATGTTCTTGCAACAAGACCTGAACCTTCTTGTGAAGGTGTTAATGCCTGGCTATTTATCAAGTCACTTTGATTTTCTTCTACTTGTATTTCAGAACCAAGAGCATCAAAGAAGTGGGAGGAATAAATTGAATTACACAGCTGTGAACAACCCTGTCCCATGGATGCCAGAGGTTGGTGCCTTTCTCTAACATTCTGCATGTGGAAACCATAGGTTTCCTTTGAGATTGGAAGGGAATAAGAAAGGACCCTTCGCCTGGAAATGCATTTGTTTCATTTGCTATCATCCCCTCCTGGTTTAATGACACTTACAGACCCAAGTAATCATCCAGAAAGACAGGAGTGTCCAGATTCCTGATAATCTGGCATCTTCCCCGGCCACAGAGGCACCATGCGCCTTCCATAATTCCCTGAGAGCGGGCAGCTTGCTGTCTTGGAAAGGTGAGGTTTATTCAGGGCCAAGTATTCAGCAAGTAAATACTTGACTGTGGCACGCAGTGGTGTCATGCTATGCTCATGTTCTGGCATTTGCTTGTTACCCAATCCCTGCACATTGTACATAGAGATCTCTCCACTTCACTGAAACTCCTGATGAATGGAGACCTTCTCCGGTGACCCTTGAAGGCTGGGGCAAACATTCTCTTTGTTTTCTTCATGCCTCATTTGTTCTTTCCTCCCCTGTCCCCTTATCTCATCATTCCTCTTCAGATAAGGGAGAAATGCAGCCTACTGATAATCAGAGGGACACTAGCCAGGGGGCATTTGGTGATTGGACTGGCACCAATTAGAAGGGGCTGACTCCCAGATGAGTGATGGCATGTTAAGTCTCATCAGGAGCAAAGCTGCTGCTGTGCACAGGGTGGATGCAGTGAATTTGCTGCTTCTTCCCCATCCTGTGGCATTCCCACAGTTTCTTGGAGGCTTTGTCTGTTGCCTTTGTTTTCCACCCCTCAGTGATTTTTCAGAAGTGTGTTACAGGATCAGTGTGCATCAGTAAGATTCAGGGATGACCTTCTGGAAAAGAGCTGTGAGGAGAAGACCTATGTGTCCTGGTGGACAACAGATTGACTATGAGTTAACTGTGTGCCTTTGCAGTTCTGCTGCAAGAAGGCCTTTGAGTCCCAGGATGTAAAGGCAGGGGAGTGGGTTTGGTTGGCCCTGCCACACTCCCATCCTGGATTCACTGATGCCATCTGCATGAAATGGAGAGCAATCTGCAGGCACAGCTCTGTGTGGAGATGCCTGTTGCCTGTGTAATCACCAGCTGAAATTTCTCCTGGCCTGGGGATTAGGTTTTCCTGTAATTTTGCCCGAATTAATTACCTGAGGTCTATGATCCCATTGTGTCCTCCTGGCAGCATCTCTAAGCACTTAATTGAAGCCTGATTCCTAAGGTGAGAGCAGGTGGTTCGCCTCCCTGAGGTCACGGAGCTGGACTTTGTTTGAACAGAGGTATATTCCTGACGAACGTGAATAATTAACAGGTGTGCAGGGTGTGCTGCAGCCAGCATGGCCAAACAATGGGTCTCAATTTTCCTCTTTCAGTATCAGGAGATGAAATAGATGGTTTGAGTCTTCAGCTTTGGATACTGTAGTGGGAAAGTGAACAATGTGGGAAATCTCTAAAACTGTTCTATTCGCATGCAGGGGAAAGCAGAATTCAAGAGATGTCTTGAATTCAAGAGTCTCTTGCTGACTCATCTCGAGGGACCCCAACTGATGCCAGTGCATCAGAGCTTGCAGCAAGTCCAGCTGCTGGCTGCTGAATGTCCCCTGCCCACACTGGCCCAGGCAAGATGAGGGATTGCAGCAGCTCTGTGGTGACAGATGAGGCTTATGAACTCAGCTCTGGGAGTTTCAGTCTGCAGCACAATGTTGCCTTTCTTCCCTGGCTCAGACTCGCCCTCTGTGCCACATCTATTCTCCCTGGTGCAGTACATTCCCAGAATTGCACACCTCTGTTATGCCAGGGCTGACCAAGCTTAAATTAGGAAAGACCTCTCTTCTCCGTCCTGCTCCAGTGCAGCTGGTTGTGTTCTGCTGCTGCTTCTCCCTTCTTCCCTGGGGCTCCTGGCTGCAGAGGTATTGCTTGGTATGGGCTGGGCAGTCTTGACAAGATGGGGTTTGGGCTAGGAAGAAAGATCATAGTATCATAGAACAGTACAGTCAGAATTGTTTGAGTTAGAAGGGACCCTTAAAGGTGATCTAGTCCAACTGCCCTGCAATGAACAGGGACATCTGCAGCTAGATCTGTGCATGTTTTCTGAGGAAAGGCTGGTAATCCAAACTTCCTACTAGAAGAAATCAGAAATACCAGTGTCTCTTAATACAACCCCGTGACTCTAAACTGCTGTTCATTCAGCAGTAGGGCTCAGCAGCAGGCCCAGCAGCCCAGCATCACAAAGCTGCTGTGTCAGTCCCAGCTCTCATAGCCCCGCACTTAGTACACTTCAGCTGTCCCTTCCCTTCTGCAATAGTGTTTGCTGTGTGACCACACTGCTGTGCTCAGAGGACATCAGCTCTTAGGGACGTGCCCATGATGCACACACGCTGTGATGATGGTGCCCTCAGTGCATGACATGTGGCTCATGTGGATCACAGCTGAGTTCTTGAAGTGCCACTGTGTCATTGGGAAGGAGATGACCACCTGGGAGGTGGGGCTGGGAAGGAGGAACCCAAGGATCAGAAAGCGCCTCTGTGGTGGTGTTACATAGCACAGACCACATCATACCAGCTCCTGTTTATGGCCTAGATTCTTGGCTTCTATTCCTGGTTCTGGCCAAGTCAATCTATCTAAAATATCCAAAGCAGATGTTCTTAAAGGGAGAAGGAAAACTTAAGTTGTTACTTATTAGGTCCTAGCTTTTCAGACCTCTTGAAAACCAGGGCCAGATAGTTTCCAAGCTGGGAAGACAAATTTACAAAGTCCATCAATGTTTCTCAGAAGCTCTGTGTGTGAATTGTGAACGATGGTGCCATTTATTGCTGCAATCTGGAACAAAAGCCCTAGGCAGATTATTTTCTGCATGTTCCAGAGGAAACCCAAATAGCAAGCAGAAGAATTTCTCAGCTGCTTCAATGGACAGCCATGAGTTGAGCTGGAGGGACAGAGGTGATAGGGTTTCAAAACAGCTGCTGCTCCAATGACTCTTGGAGGCCTAAAATTAAAGCCTAGCTCAGTTTTCACTCCCAGAGCTGCTCTGGGCAGCCAGCACATATCTGTCAATAACCTTCTTCTTTTTCCCCCTTCAGAGGAAGCAGAAAGTAAAGTAGGCTGCTGTAGCAAAGGAGAAAATCTATTGCCTTAAAAAAGGCTCTGAAGCTACGTGCAAGAAATGCTTGTTATTTGCCAGTTAATTATTTCTGATTGCTGTGAGCACAGGAAAGCAAAGTGATCATGTTAGCTCCTGCCAGAAACTTCTCTCTGGTGGCTTTGTAAAGACTTTGGAAGTTGGGGGTGCTGTCATAGAAGTCTGAAGGCCTGTCTCCGACTGTTGACAGAGCACTGAGCTCAGTAATGGCTGCCTTCATTTTAAGTAAGTTGCCCTCTGCCTAATGCTGCCAGAACTCTGCAGTAAAGCACTGGTCCAGTTTTCCTCTGCAAACAACAAATCTGGCCACTCTTTAGGGAGTTCCCTAATACAGATCTGCTTTGGTGTTTGAGTTGCCCCCTGCCAAAGGCAACTTGGCTCTCTTGCAGTTCTGAGCATTGAAAGCACCTCCTGGGGTCTGCCTTTGCCAGGAAGGAGTGCAGCCACAGCCTGCCCACAGTGTGGGAGTGTTGTGCCACATGTGATAGAGATCTGAGGCTGCTATCTGAAGTATACACATGGTTTTCTCAGATGGAAAACAGCGTCACTTCTGAACAGCAAGGGACAGACTGCCAGAAGACTTGGTTCCTAACTAGCTGTCAGCACGGCTTTTTCACCTCAGTTCATGTTCCACAAGAAAAGTTATTGCCTTTGTTTGATTTGGCTGAGAAAACAGTGTAAGACCCTTGGATGTGAACTGGGTGCATGGGACTGCCCAGCCATAAGGTTCCAACTCAGTGTTTGTCACACGTGCAGTGATTGATTTATGTTGTAGCTCCCTGCAGAGCCCCAGGTTTCTCTTGGCTGCAGCCATTGCCCTGGGCCCTCTGTAATTCCTCCTGGGGAACTGCATCTGCTTTGTCTCTGCTTTGCTTTTGCCCGATGGGCAGAGTCTGGGCTGAGGGATATCAGCAGAGGGGGAGAGACGATAATGAGGAACCATGGGGACATTCAGACGTCAGGCAAGCCTTGGCAGTTTCAGGGAGAGTGGGCTGACAAGAGACCACTCGAGAACTGCAGTAGTTGTGAATTTGTTTTGCCTGGCAGGCAGAGATGATTGTCACGTGCGTGACTAAAGCCCACAGCTCACAAGGAGCATTACTACATAAGCTGGTGCTGGGCCAAGTCCGCTCCACGTCCTTCCTTCAAGCCCTGATTTATAACAAAACAAAACCCCAACTTGCTATCTTGGGAGAAATAACTCCATGAAATGGTTTTTCTGCCAGAAGTGCTCAGGGTGGATAGGCCCGGCTCCTCCACGCTGTTTCAGCCCGGCTCAAGGCTTCCCCGGCCAAAACTAGGAGTTTGCTGCCATCTGTAGACATGTGGGTGCAGCTGAGGCATTTCCAGCCTCTGCTCATCCAACCTCAGCTGGGCTCCATAGCTCCTTATATAGGCAAGACAGCTATAGAAAACCTCCCCAGTCCCAAAGCAACCTATTTCTTTCTTCAGTGTTTCCCCATCTAAGGTTGCCTGTACAGTATCCAGTTTATTTTTTCTCTGCTTTTGGATGCCAACTCTGCAAGGAAAACTTCACCATCCGACAGCAGTGTTGCATGCAGAGAGCTTGGGCTGTCTGGGAGGCAGCCAACTCTTCCTTTCTGGATGGTTATGACAAAAGAAAGTCTATTCCTCGAGGAGCAGGCCTTTCCTCACCATCTTCCCTGAGCCCCACCTCGCAGGCAGGGTTTGAGGAGATCTGTCATCTCCACTCCTTAGGGTGTACCCTCTTCCATGGGTCAGGAAAATAGCCCTGAAATGAAAAATACCTTTTTGGAGAGGGTCCTAACCTTGCAGTTTCACTGTTAGCTGGTGCCACACCACAGCATGCCCCAGGACTCATGGTACCAGTCTCTGATTTAACACCTTTGTGACAGAGCAAAATGTCTGACTCCTAGCCATTTAGCTGAGCTCTTCTGAGCATTATCACAGCTCCCTGGTGCTGTTCAGATGACACCTGGCCCAGTCTCAATGCTCAGCTGGTTAGATGTCACTGCTGCAACAGCATCTTCCTTCTCTCTCACAAGCTCTCCGGTGCTGGGGGCCATGGCTGAGGCTGGAATACAGGGAAGAACATGGGAAGGGCACAGCAATTCATGGTCCCTCTCTTCTGCCCTCCAGTTCCAGGGCCAGGCCAACCTGCATGTGTTTGAGGACTGGTGTGGCAGCTCCACTGATCAGCTCAGAAGAAACCTCCACTTTCCCCTCTACCCCCACGTGAGTAAGACCCCAGCAGTGTCTGTCCCACAGTTCCTGTCTTTGCTCCCTTGGCATCCTGTCTCCACCCCTTTCCACCACCTCCTCTTTCTTCCCACTCCTGAGAGATCAGGAAGCTTTCACAAAGGTTCAATGAACCTCTGGGAGGAAGCTCATTTTGCCCTTGCTGGCCTGCCAGAGCTTGGGCACAGCATGAAGGAGCTCTGTGCTTTCCCTCCAAGTGCCCACCAAATGTCACATCCCATTCCCACCATCTCCAACATCTCCCTTGCAGCCCTTCCTTCTGAGCAGCCCTTGCTCAGTTCCTCTCACAGCTCTCCTGCTCTTTCCCATTGCATCCATCACACGCCATGCCATGTCCTCACAAAACAAATGTCATGCTTCCCTCTGTCCACCCATTGCAAGATTTTTGCAAACTGCTCCTCCTCTCTTGTTCCTATCCATCTAAATTTTTTTTTTTTTTATCATCTTCCACTTCAGACAAGAACAGTGCTGAAGAAACTGGCCGTGTCCCCAAAATGGACCAACTACGGTCTCCGGATATTTGGCTACCTGCATCCTTTCACTGATGGTGAGGGTTCACGGGCTCTGGGGCTGCTCACATCCTTCTTAGCCCTAGTGCACAGCCCCTCACGTAGGCAGTCCAGCTGGCTGTGTCCTTGGCATGGATAAAGCACATCTGCCTCTGTTGTAGGGTAGAAAGAAAAAACACAGAAGAAAACAGTTGGAAGTGCTGGTTAAAAAACAATGCTGTCATGGATGCATTGCCCCATGATGTGCATGTGGGTATGAGCAACCGCCCCCCCCTTGCACAGCTAGGACTGTACATAACAATGTTAGTGTTCCTGCTGCTCCTTAGGTTCATGAATGCTGTCTGACACCAGCTGACATCTGCATCACTCAGCTATGTGCTTCTGCCCAGAGCAGCCCACTAACATGCACCCATCCCCGGCCCTCAGCTGCCATCTGTGACCCTGACCGGAACAGCCAGACTCAAAAACCTCTGTCTCCCATCATGGCTCCACCTGCATATTCCTTCATCCAAACATAATTTCTCACACACAATGTTTATTCTGAGAGCAAAAGCCAGGGAGACATGACACAGACTTCTTAGCTTTCCAGATTAGGTGTCAGGTGAAGTCAGTGTAGGATGAATAGGGAACCAGCTGTAAGTGACGTTTTGTTTTCAATCACTGCAGAGTTTGAGAATTCAGAGAGGCTGAAAGGGGCATGGTTAATATCCAAAGGATTAATCTGGTATCGCCAGCAAAGAAGGCAAAGACAGCATTTTAGAGAAGCAGACTCCATTCTGTGCACAAGTCCTCACCCCAGAACCCTACTTACTGCTGCCATCTCTTGACAGGAGAGTTTCAGTTTGCCATTGCTGCAGATGACAATGCTGAGTTCTGGTTGAGTTCAGATGAAAAGACCTCTGGTCTCCAGCTGCTGGCCAGTGTGGGCAAGGTACAGTGCATTCTGCATGGCTTCTTGCATAAAAGCTGGGATGTTTTGTGGGGATGGATACCCTCCTGTCTTCCATGCTTCTCTGGCCTAGCCAAGTTTCTTTTGCCTCTCAACTACAGGCACCACCACCACAGATGCCAGACAAGTATGACACAACATATCTTAAGCCAGATACATATCAGCACTGCAGCTGGCAGCCCCAGTTTCATGGTTAAGGAATTTGAATCTGTCCAGAGGCTGTCACACCAGGATGAGCAGCTCAAATTTCTTTCTTCATTGCTCCAGCACAGTAACCAGGGAAACATTTCATCTTAACTGCAGCATCTTCTGTCTCTTCTCAGACAGGGAAGGAGTGGACAGCACCGGGGGAGTTTGGAAAATTTTGGAGCCAGCAGTCAAAGGTGGTGAGGTGAGTGAGCAGAGTCTCTCACTTCCAGCTACTTCTGTGCATGGTCAGGAAGTGACAGGAAAAATGAAATAAAGCTTGTTCTGAAGAATTTAACAGTATAGAGATAGAAACTACTATGGGGTCTGCTAAAGCTCAAGTGACACTTCTGCATCTGTGCCAGTTGCTTTACAGGCTTGCAGCAGAAATGCAGTGCTGATTTTTTCTTCCCTGGAGGACAGTCATCAGCAAATCCAGACTCCTCTTTATGAGCTGTACTCCGAACTTCCTGCCTTGGAACTGCCCAGGTTTCCCAGAGGCCAAAACCTGGCAGACAGGGCTGAAAGGGATTTGTTCAGAATTATCTGAGAAGGGTCTGAAGTGCTTCAGACGCACCAGGAAAGCCACCTATCTAGCTGCCAGCATCTGAGTTTTCTTGGCAATCCCAGTCCTGCTCACCCTGAGAATTAGGTTCTTTCGTGGATGTAGTTGTTCTCTACTCACTGTCTGCTGGCAAGCTAAGAAGAAATATTCCTTAATGCCGTTGGTGACAGACATGTTGTTTTTCACAGGTTGTCAGCCTCAGGCAGGTACTACTTTGAGGTGCTGCACAAGCAGGATGACAAAGGGACAGACCATGTGGAAGTAGCAGTGAGTCTATGCCAATGGCCATGTTGTACGCTCTATGCAAATGGATATGTTATGTACAATATATGTGGTTCTTGAATCTTGGGAATTAAGTTTATAATTATTTCCCTCCCTTCCCAGGCCCCCTATCCTCTTTGTATGAGGTGAACATACCAAATCCCTTCCAGAGTCCTACCTACTTCTATGTGGGACAACCCTAGCTATGTTAGGACCATTTTGCTTGGGACAGTTCTGCTTTCTGGTCTTTGTTGCTTCTCTTTATGCTTTCCTGCTTTGACTGAATCCAGGGGAATTTCAGGTTATTCCCAGTCTTTTGCTGCTAGGTAAATTGTCGTAGTAGGGAGAAGAAGAAAGCTGTGGGCCCATCTAGTGAAAAAACGCCACCTTGTATCTGTTCCTTTTGTGCAGGTTTTCAGGTTAAATGCTTAACAACATGCACTTAATGCATTTCTCTGTTCCAGTGGAAACTGAATGACCCAGATGCCAAGTTCAAAGTCATTGACTCCCAATACCTCTCCCTTTTTGCTAGTAAGTATATTCACCACAAGTTTTCTTGAGCACCTCCCCATTCTTCCAAAACTTATCATCAGTGTTTTGCTCTGAATCACAGTCTATGCAGGCAAATAGTTTGTGTACAGATCATTACAAGAAAGAAATGCAGACAGGTCAGGAGAGAGACCTCTGAACAAGTGTGTGTGACTCATTATTAAATACAGGAGAACTGGAATTAGGATTAGATGATAGAGAAATGATAAGGAAGAGAGTCTGTAAAAGTGAGGGAAACTGATATGCAAGAGTATCATGGGATGAAAGTTGCTTGTGCAGAGAGCTATGGAAGAATGTAGGAGCCCAAAATGTGGGAACCATGAGGATGTGCTGGCCACTGGAGCATCTCCAGCAGATTTCTCTCAGGATGCTGGACACAGTTGAACACATCTAGAGGTATCAGGCATAGCTGCTTTCTTCAGTGCTTCCTTTAAGTCTTTTCAGGTTGCTTCCAGGCTGCAGCTAACATGTCAGCCCAGTCCTCCTGTTTTGCAAACCCTTTTCAGCATATCACGTGGTGCCTTTATCAGTTAAGGAGCTCCTTTGCTTATCTACCTTTGTCAGTATCACTTTCCACTGCCAGCATTCCCCCTTTCTGTACTTATTGCTGGTAGCTTCCAATATGTCTGGTATTTCTTCTGTGCTAACGCTTTTGCCTATGGAAGACTCCATGATGTAATCTAGACATCTGTTTACGGTGTTTTGGATTACAACCTGCTGTTGCATTTTCTGAAACTTGCCATTTGGCCAGGACAAGGTATTCAGTCAGATCTTTCTTTCTCCTTCTGTTTTTTTCTGTTTATTGCTTGCTTGCAGAAGGAATGCTTTGCAGCTCAGAAGATCCCTTCATGGCTGGAGCAGCGCTGCACTCTCCCATACAGTGTTCCTTCTTCCACCTCAGCGTTGTGGCTGTATCATACATTATCCCATTCTTCTGAGGTTTCCATGTTGTTCAGTACCCAAAAGTTGCTAACAGCAACCCCAGTGCCCTTGGCAGCATGCTATTTATTATTTATTTATGATATTTATTTATTACATTTGCAGATATTAACTCAGTTCTGCTCGCTTCAGAGCCAGATCCATGGAGACATGAAATCTGGCAGCAGCACTCAGGAAAAGGCATAACCAATACTTAATCCTGTGTGTGTGCTTCCCATTGCTCCTGGCTTACCATGGGTTTTCATTACCTTGCTGGAGCACCAACCTCCTAGGGCATTGAAAACCTCACCCCAGGGTCTCACTCATTTTCCAGCACAGGAGAAGCTTCCATTTCTCAGCTTTCTCCTCCTATTCAACATTTTCTGTCTACGTATAAAAGAAATTTAATGCTGATAATTCAAATGTGACCAGTAATTTCTGCCAGGCTGGGGTGTCTGCAGCACAGCACTGCCAGCGTGTCCTCTCACAAGGTAATTTCCAGCCATCACTCATCACTGTGTTTGTTTGGTTTCGCTGATAGCTGTGTTCAGTATCTCCAGCTTTCCTGGTCAGAGCCTTTCTTCCCCTCAAGCACTGTTGAAGCTCCTGATGAGTACCATGTAGGCATTACAATTGTGCAATACCATTTGGAAGGGCTGATGCTGGGGAAAATTGCTGCCTGGGACAAGGGATGAATGAGCTCTTCCTCCCCCTTCTGTTCTCTCTTTGGTTTCTAGATGAGACACTGTTAAAGATGGATGAGGTTGGGCACATCCCGCAGACTCTGGCTAGCCATAAGAGCCGGGCTGCTGATGACACAGGCGGCAAGGCACACCCTGCTGACATGTTGAAGCCTGACCCCCGGGACACTCTTTACAAAGGTAAGACTTGCAAGGGAGTTGAGAAGGCAGCTGCAGCCTGTCTCAGCACATGCAGGCAAACAGCTGAGCAAAATTGTCCTCCTACGCCATGGTTATCAAAGGCCACCCTCCTTATTTCACAAGGGAGCAGGGAGCAGCGTGCAGCATCTGTTGCTGTAGGGTACGAGACAAAACACAGAGTAAACCCATCTCTTCTTTCTTGGAGTCGAATTTATGCGGTGTCTCCAGGCATATTTTAGTGCAAGTGCTGTAGAACAAGATGAATACATGAACTTAAAAAGATGTTTCACTTTATGTATCAGAAATAGTGTAGTCAGCAGGATCACCACTCTGTACTTGCATTGGTGAAGCCTTATTTCAAGGCTTCGGTTCGGTTTTGGGTCTTTCACTGTAAGAAGAATCGGAGGCCATGGAGCACATCCAGAGAAGGGCAACAGGTCTGTGAGGGGTCTGGAGCACAGGTCTTATGGTGATTGAGGGAACCAGCATTGCTCAGGCTGGAGAAGAGGAGTCTCAGAGGAAACCTTATCACTCTCTACAGCTACCTGAAAAGAGGTTATGGTGAGGTGGGTTTCGGCCTCTTCTCCCAAGTTACAGTGATAGGACTAGAGGGGATGGTCTTAAGGTGCCCCAGAGGAGGTTCAGATTGGATATTAGAAAAAAAAATATTCTCTGAAAGAGTGGTGATGCCTTGTAACAGGCTGCCCAGGAAGGTGTGGAGTCACCATCCCTGAAGGTGTTAAAAAATCGTGTGGATGTGACGCTGAGAGATATCAAGCATAGTGGTGATGGATTGGGGTTGGACTAGATGGTCTTAGTGGTCTTTTTCCAACCTTAATGATTCTATGATTCTATCTGATAACCTCTCATATAGTTAAGTACAAGCTGGGCACTGAAATAGCTAGGTTGGTGCATCAATTGCAGTAGGATTTCTCCAGCAATGCTTGCCTACATTTTTTCTTCTCAGTGCCTCTGCTCAGCAAGTCACGCCTGCGCCGAGCCCTGCCAGACTGTCCATACAAGCCTAGCTACCTGGTGAATGGGTTCCCTCTGCAGCGCTACCAGGGCCTCCAGTTTGTAAGTTTTATTCCTTGAGCCAGCACTTACCCAGGGTTAAGGAGGAAGGAGGGAGACCTGATTATCCATGGGCCTCCGTGGGTACCTCCTGTATGAAGCTCCTGGGCAGATGTGACCACTTGTTCTTCAGGTTTTCAGCATCCCAATACATGGCAGAGGTTAACAGCAAGAGAAGGGAGATAAGTGCTACACACTGCTTGCTGGTCTCGCTGGCAGACAAGTGTGTGAGTCTTACAAAGCCCCTCAGACCTCAAGCAAAAGCTCTGAGCTTGCCTTCACATGGAGACTTGTCATGGCTGAGGATTTCATTCCCTGGGGAGGTGTAGAGTGCATGGACCAAGGCCCAGAAGAGTTTTCAAACTGGCCTTGAGGTAGGACCCACATTTGTGAACATGCAGCATAGCAAAGTTCACTCATTTTCATAGCAGAGGAGACTGGCTGAGGCCTGGCAGAGCCAGTGGGACTGGGAGCATATCACCAGTCTGCTTTGCTATCCCTTGGTGCCAATTCATGCCTACACTTCCCATGGGACTTGCACCCTGGGCGACCATGGCTTCCTCAGCCTTGCCTGGGGTGGACCTCACACACTTTCTGGGCTCCTGTGTTCTCCTGCACTTTCTCAGTTGGACTATCCCATCTACTTCTTGCTTTGTTACTATGCAACACATAGTTGCAGAGATGGACCAGCAGATGCCCATCACTATTCCTTTTGTTTTTCATTTCCATAGTCTCTACTCACAGTCTGCTACTGGGTGCCTTTGAGAGGCATATAGTGAGCAGTGCTTGTTCCTTCCCCAAAAGGCAGCTCACCTTGCAATCGGGCCTGGGTCACCTTATGAATGATATCTGGCATTGATGGGGGCTTTTCCTTTATTTTTCTTCCCTTCTTCCCAGATTCATTTATCCTTCGTTTACCCCAATGATTACAGCCGTCTGAGCCATATGGAGAAAGAAAACAAATGCTTCTATCAGGAAAACCCGTATTACTTGGAAAGGTAGGATGCTGCAAGTGGACGTTTATTAGCAGCGAGAATGGGAGGAGACAGTTTTAAGGCTGGAATTAGAGTGGAATTTCATATTCATTTAGTTGGGACTCTCTTTATTTAAAGGTCCCTTAAGTCCTGTAAAACATTAAAGCATTTATAGTTTCTTTCAATAGCCAGTGCTTCCTTTAAGTGAAATTGTGCTTAGGTCTCAAAGGAAAACCACTGCTACTTTTCTTGCTCTATTAACCAGGAAGCTGGGTCAGAGTATATTTATTCCAGTACATCAGGGAATGTATTTGCCAGCAAACTTTCCATGCCAGCATCTGGAGCCTCCTAATGGCTGTCACTGTGGAAGCCAAGCCTTACTCACAACCAGACATCTCAGGGGGAGGGATGAAAACATGCAGCTCACTTTTACTGGAGTCCTGCTCCAGTGATGGCCCTGCAAGAAGACCACCATGTGCATGCTCCCTGCTTCACAGGGAAACAAGCATCTTGTGTGAGGATTCTGTTCATTTCAGGAGGACTTGTTTGCAGGATAAGGAGGGTTGCTTTTCCTGTGAGGTAGCTGATGGTGGCCTCCTTGTGCTCATCTTCCTATTTGAGGGCTGGAAAGACAGATTGTATTGTAGGTTTGGGAGAGATCTACTGGGCCTGGGGCCCATTGTGAAGGATGGAGAAGGTGGCTATTGTGGGCTGGCACATGCATCTCAAGTTTTTTTGCTTGACAAATAGTTTGTATTGTAACAGCATTTGGGAAGGGGGAGTTTATTCTGCTTGTCATCAAGCACACATGGAAGGAAACGATGCAACAAGGGAAATCCCTCCCAAAAGCTTGAAGCACGAGCATACAATGGGCTGACATAACACACAGACCACAGTGGCGGTATGGGAGAAGAGAGAGGGAGATCACTGCAGTTACTTGTCTGAGCCACTTCAGTAGCACAGTGACTTCAGTTTGTAAGTGCTACACTGGATCTGAGCTTTAAGGAGAAGAGAAGGTAAAGGAGCATTTCAGTGTCCTTATGTTGGAATTTCCTCCTGTGAACATGGCGCAGCACTCAAGAAAATGTCTGAGAAACTCGAATGATAACCCAGGAAAGCTGATGTTTTTGACAGTAAGATCTTGATTGCCCCAAGATCTGAAAGTGATGATGGTAGCTTATAACTTGCTATGAAAGGAGGTATAATCAAAGTAATTGACCATCTCCTCTGTAGCAATGGCTAGAATTTAGTTGAAGAGGGCAAAATAACTTTGATCAAGCTGATGTCCTTCCTTCTGCAGATTTGGGTTCTCCAAGTACATAAAAATGGACCAGACAGAGAAGAGCCTGGACTCTGATGACAAGACTGAGCAACCAGGTAGGACCCCCTAATATCAGATCTTGGAGGAGCCTTTTATCCTCCTGTTGACTTTCCATGGCAAGGAAGTCACAGCCCTTCCCTGCTGGAGTGCCGCAACTGGAAGAAAGTATTTCCTGCCACATTCACTTTTCTTAAGGGCAGTCTGGGAGGCCAAGCAATGCACTCTAGGAGATGGATGCCAGAGATGTAACTGTGATTATTCCTGCAGGCTTTCAGGAGGGGAACCTGGATGACCTGCAGTATGGAGAGCAGGATGTGGAGAGCACTGTCTCCCCTGCGCACCCCAACATGCGGCAGGCAGAACCAGCAAGTGCTGCTCCCGGCACAGTGATGGGCAGCGATCGTGTCTATGAGGACTATTCCCTCCGGGAGCATCGGCGGCTCCTCTCTGTTGGTGACACAGGGGAGGTGACACAAAGGAGACGGACAAAAAAGTCTGGTGTCAAAACAGCCCTTCTGGCCCCTGCCAACCAAAGCCTCAGTCGAGCTGGCCCAGAGAGAAACCCGGTGACAAAGAGACCTCACTTAAAAGCTGGAGTCAAAGACAACTCCAGAAGCCCTCCGCAGCATGCCAGGGCCGCCCAGGGCAGAGCACCTGCCAAAAAGGAGAACCCTCCTTCTAGGAGCAGGTCTCAAAGGGAGCAGCCTCTCAGCAGCCCCAGGGACTCAGGGGTCAGGATTTCCAAAGGTCTGAGACCTCGAGGAGACCTCAGCATCATGGAGGATAGCCTGCAGCCAGCAGGCACTAAGCAAGCTAGGAGAGCTGGCCCAGCATCCAGCAAAGCCAGCAGGCACCTTGTGGATACTGCTGGCCCCAGCAAGGACCCGCCACGGCTGGAGCAGTGGCTGAACCAAGTGGAGGCCTACGTGGCTGAGCAGAAGAGGGCCACTGGTGGGGATGCGGGCAAGGGAGAGACAGAGGTGGCATCTCTTGCAAAGGGCAAGTCTAGGCCTGAGAAGGTGGCAGCAGAAGAGGAAGAAGAAGAGGTGGATGGGGAGCCAGAGGAGGAGGATGAAGAGGGTTTTGATTATGTACCAGTGTTTGACCAGCTGGTGAACTGGGAGCAGACTTTCAGCGCAAGCAACCTGGATTTCCATGTGCTGCGCACTGACTGGATTGATCTGAAGTGCAACACATCAGGAAACCTGCTGCTGAAAGAGAGGGAAGCCCTGGAAGTCACACGTGTCTTCCTCAAGAAGCTCAACCAAAGGATTAAAGGGTAAGGCAAAGTGTGAAAAACTGGAGCTTGTGTACGTATTGTTTGCAACTAGAATCAATCAAAGGATAAACTAGATGTGGGAGATAAAACTTCAGACAAGGATTCTATGTAAAAACCAGAAGATCTCTGAGCTGAGAAATGGGAATGTTGGGTACTAGATCATTTCCAGGTCTGACTATCACCCTCCAACAGCCAGTGGTTGTAAATGTGAGAGACTGGAGGTTTCAGTCCAGCTGGCATCACTGGTGCATGGCTGTTTTCCTCCTTGCACTGTGTAAGCATTGAGAGCATGTAGAAGCATTTTGTCAGCTGTAGATTAAGGTACCTCAGTGATACAAATTAGGACTGGAGCTCCTCATGCTTGTGGTTTAATGTCTATTACCTCTGAGTTTGTGAACCCAGTACCATTTAGGACATAGGATCAGAAGGGACCTGTCAGACATTGTGAATCAGCACACTGACTTCACAAACAACCAAGTACCCTAACCTTTATCTGAACATATGCATTTCCACTGTAGAATTAAACATCTTTGATTACCTTTCTGGCAAATGAACGAAAAAACCTCCTAAGAGCTTCTGTAAGTCTCCAGCTTTCCTCAACCCTTTTGATGAATTGGCCTATATTTCCGTGATTTTTCTGTATGTCCTTTTCCACACTGGTTTCAGTTTTGGTTAATTCTCCTGAACAGTATTCTGGGTAATACATAGAATGGTGTTATTTACTTCTCAACTCCCAGAAATAGCTCTCATGCTACATCTTTAGATTGTGTTTGTTTTTTCTTGGGGTCACATCAGTCACAGTCACAGTGTAACTGATCAGTACGCTCATGGTTTTCTCAGCACTTTTAACTGATGAGCATCCATTTCATATTACATGACAGGACATCACCTTGCATTTCATCCCTTTCTGGCTGTTCTGGACCTACAGCTCATCCCAGTCTTTTCTGTATGATCGCTCAGTCTTACTCCTTGTTATCGTCTGATAAGCTGTCATCAGCCACCTTCACCAACCCAACCATTCTTCCCGTGCCAAGATCTCTGACAGAGGTGTTGAGTACGCTCACTATTACCAGCCCCACAGTCATTCAGACACATTTGTTGTTTTCAGTGTCACCTTTATTTCATTCCCCTTGCCAACTATTTTCTCTTGGCTGGGATCCCAGATCTAATCCCACGTGCTTACGGATTTAGGAAACAGGTGCTAAATCATCCCGTGGGGGAAAGCTGGGGACAAAAAGAGTTGTGCTAACCCAGGAGGAAACAGCCGGCAGAGCAAAATGAGCCAAGTAGGGTGAAGGTGGGAGAGTGGGCCATGTACAGGGGACATACCCATCCTGGCTGAATCTCCTGCAGGCGGTTCCAGCTGCAGCGTATCGTGAATGTGGAGAAACGCCAGGACCGCATGCGAGGGAGCCGCTACCTGCTGGAGCTGGAGCTGCTGGAGCAGGGAGAGCGTCTCGTCCGCTTCTCCGAGTACATCTTTGCGCGTGGCTGGCAGGGCGTGGGTGGCGATGAGCAAGAGGAGAGGAACATGAGGAACCTGGCTTGGGGTCGCCGGCGTCACCTGATGGCTGTGGCAAAAGAGCCAGAGCTGTGCTGGCCCCAGGGCTTTTCCTGGAACCACCGTGCTGTGGTTCACTTTGTGGTGCCAGGTAAGGAGATCCTGGGACTTGAAGGAACAGCATGGCTGGTTCTTCCTTCAGGGGCAGAGTTGTTAGGGTCACTTCCGATTTCTTTTGTCTCCTAGCTAATTCTCCTCACAAATATGATAGGGCCCAAGCCTCCCATGGCTTGTAAGCCCAGAGGAAAACACCGACACATTTTGGGAAAGAACCCACACCCATTTCTGGGCCCTTCGGTCCAAGTTTTCAGCCTGGACCTATTTGTGCATCCCTTCAATGTTGGTAGGGTTTGAGAGGAGGCAAGAAGCCTTGCTTGCTGAAAGCCATGCCATCTTTGAAATCAGTTTTCCTTTGTTTCTCTCCCTCTTGCAATACATCCAGTGAAAAACCAGGCACGGTGGGTGCTGCAGTTCATCTCTGACATGGAAGAGCTGTTCCGAGTCACTAAGGATCCCTACTTCAATGTCATCATCACAGACTACAGCAGCGATGACATGAACATAGAGACTGCTCTGAAAAGGTCTAGCTTGCGCAGGTGAGAGTGCTGTCTGGTCACAAAATACACAAAAAAGTGTATTCCTGTAAATGCACCACATCTACAAATCTTTTTGCATTGATCTCCCTCAGCTTCTGGCAGCTAGAAACCCAAAGATTATATTCATCTACACTTTGTATGTTTATGTGCACATATTGCTGTTATAATGTGCATGTATGTGTGCTGCATAGAATATTGTTATAAAACTGTAAGGCAATACCTATCACAGTCATCTATTCAGATGCATGTCTTTTCTCTCGGCTTTCTTCAAGTTTTCAAGGGAGGACAGAAAGCAAGTGTCAAAGTGATGGGGGACGGGTTAAGCCAGAGAAGACAAGAAAGTTGTGAGAAATGAGTGTGGAGTCCTCTGGGGACTTCTCTTGCTGCAACAGCTGTCTGGCGTATTGTATTCTGACCTCAAACAGCCTTGGTTGGTCCTTTCCAGTGCTAGAGGTTCCAAAAATAGAGCTGGCAGGACTTCTGCTATGAACTATCCTTGTTGCATATGTGGCAGGACCATCGGGACACACTGGCACAGAGGTAGTGCTGAGCTCGCATGCTCACACAATGGCTTTTTTCCTCCGCTCAGGGGGCAAGAGGTGGCTCCTCAACACGGTACCCATGGTGTATCATTGCTAGCAGTGTTTTCTGTCTCATCGACATGCATACGCCAAACTTCTCATTCTTGTTTGGCCCGCAGCTATCGGTACTTGAAGCTGATGGGGAATTTTGAGCGTTCTGCTGGCCTGCAGGCAGGAATAGACCTCGTGACGGTAAGCCTGGGGGATGTGGGGTGGATAGGAGGATGTCTGGTGTATGTCCAGCACTGCTTTTTGCCTGTCATATTGGACATGCTGGCTTTTAAGAAAGGAAATAGCCCAACAGAACAGATAAAATGTAGATGTGTTTCTTGTCCCTCTGGAGTAAGGATCTTGTCCCTTTCTCCAAGGAGACCAGTCCCTGTGATCCATGCCATTCTTGCCCTACTTACTTGAACTATGAGACAGGAAGGAAATCAGGAGTAGCAGCTTTATGAAGTTGGCTCATTCAGATTGCAGTCATAACATATCTACCATTGAAAAAGCAGCCAATGGCAGTTTCGCCATTCACTAAGACTTCAGTTTCCAGTCTAGCAATGTATGGCTCTTTAATTCACTCCCATCTCTCTGTCATCCTGTCCTTCAAGAAAGACTTACTTAAAGTCACCCTATTTTTTTCCCAACTGGTGTGGTCGGCTCCAGGATCCACACAGCATAATTTTCCTTTGCGACCTCCACATCCACTTCCCAGCTGGAATCATTGACTCAATCCGGAAGCACTGCGTGGAAGGCAAGATGGCCTTTGCTCCCATGGTCATGAGGCTGCACTGCGGCATGTCCCCACAGTCACCCGATGGTAAGAGGGAGTGGAGCTTCTTGGGCTCAGACCTCGGGGAATAGGGAAAGAAGGAACATGTCTGCAGCCCCTGGATTTGCTGCTCAGTTGCTGTCAAGGTCTGGTGCTTCATGTACTGCCAGTGCCAACAGGTGGGAGAGCACTAGGCATAGAACTGTGGTAGGTAGTTGGCATTTGAGATCAAAGAGAATATGATTTATTCTGGTCACTGCTTTGAACTCCCAGTGGATCTGACTGTCTAAGGAATCCCACCTTTTAGTCATTCCTATCCATCTCTCTCTTTTTTTAGAGGGCACTGTCTGGCCTCTTGAGTATGGCTGCTAGCCCAGCAGTGAGAGGAGGCAATTCAAGTCAGGGGGAGAAAAGTGACAGAGAGCATAGGATTTCTGTTAGACAAAGGTGGTCATCCTGAGGCACCACAGAAGCAAATTACCATTGAGTAGATATTTTTTCATCCTGGCACAGGAACAATCACCTGAACCTGAGAAGGCCCATTTACATTAAGTATCATGCTGCCAGACAGGAGATGTGAGAGGCTTTGCTAGGACAACCCAAGCTGCCTGTAAGCCTTTCTGACTTCCTGAAGCTTTAAAATAGTTGGTTCTGCCTTGGTGATTTGGGTCTCTGGTATCAACACTGTCTCAGTACTGACATGCTTGTGCCTCTTTTGTGCTGTCCTCAGGCTACTGGGAGGTGAATGGGTTTGGTCTCCTTGGCATATACAAGTCTGATCTGGACAAGATCGGAGGGATGAATACAAAAGAGTTTCGGGACCGCTGGGGAGGAGAAGACTGGGAACTTCTGGACAGGTAAGTATTCACTGTCATCATTCACGTGCTTAGAAAGGAGACCCATTAGGTCCTGAAGGAACAGTGACTGGAAAGCACAGATCTAAGGAAATGAAGGTGGTGAAGATCACCATAAGCTTGGTTAGTGAGAGAGAGACTTTGGGGATGTCCAGAGCTCAAGACCAGTACATGCGTGTATCCAAAATATACCACTACAGCCACTGATAAAGTAAAAGAGGAAGTGTTTCTGATGTTTTCCAGCCACGCTGTTGGTTAGCCATGGACAGATGGCTGATAAAGTACTGATGATCCTGGAGACTTCATCTTCTTGAATCAGTGGATGGTGATTCAGTTATAGTCCCCCCAAACTTTCCATACAACATACAGCAGTCACTCAAAATAGCACTTGCCAGAGAGACATTTCAGGATCATGAGCTTGGGTTACAGTTTCTGAGAAGTATATGATGCCCTGCTGTACAAATTCTAGTCTTCTGTGTTTGCAGGCCCTTCTGTGTTTTGGGCCCTTTCTTTTCAGTCAGATCACTGAGGAAAAGACTAGCATCCTGCATAATCCCATCTTGCCAGCTGTCTTTCCTCAAAGCCTGCCACATGCAGCATGCCTGTACCTGTTCCCAACAAATCTGCTCTCAAGGGCCTATGAACACTCAGCAAAGTGTCATCAGATGCCTACTTATGGATAGGAGATACCTTGAGCTGTTTTGGACTCTTGAGCTGGGTTGTGATCTGTTGACAATAGGGCTGCTTAAAACAGGTCCCCCACAAGCTCCCTGGTATTGCTGCCATCAAGATTTTCCTCAATTTACCCTTCTCCTTTCTGCTAGGATCTTACAGGCCGGGCTGGAAGTGGAACGTCTGTCCCTGAGAAACTTTTTTCACTGGTTTCATTCAAAGCGGGGAATGTGGAACCGGCGCCAGCTAAAAACATTGTAGCCTTCAACTCCAGAGATGCTCGGCAGCACCATCCACCATCTTGCCTTGATGTGCACTTTATTAAGGCACACAGCCAAGAGCATAAACTCTGCCTCCACTGGGACAGAAGAAGGAAGTGTCGGGCTAGAAGAGTGGGAGCTTCTCTTGTGAATCATTGCATCCAGCATGGGATCCATGTCCTTTTGGGAAGTTATATGTGCGAGCTGTCGCACAGTGAAGGATTTGTATTTCCTGCCATGCAGTCTGGTGGATGGTACAGTGGGGAGAGGTGCCATATTTCCTGTTGAGTCTTGCGTGGTGCAAATCAAACAAAAATCCCAGCTAAGCCCAGAATGTTTTACAGGAATGCACCTTCTCTTTCAATACTTGAAGAAAAAGAGGAAAAACAAAAACAAAAACCTCTCCTTCCCTCCCAACCCCTTCCCCATCTCTCTGGTATCAATGCTTTCGGACAGGGGACCAAAATATTTTCTCTGAACTGTGTTGTGTCCGTATGCCCATGTGCTGACCGCAGAACATTCTGGATGAGGAGGTGCTGATAAGCACTTCACCTTGCTGATGCTTAGGTGTTTCTGTGTGCTTTGCACTTCAGTCGTTATGAAAAAACATGCTCAGTGAATGTGGATGAAGTCTGAAGTGCACTTCCCAAATGAGAGCCACATTTGCCTGCAGTGGAGCAAGGTGACAGGGGGTGATGTTTCAGCTCTACCTGAATTATTGATTCACTGCCTGAGGATAGTGGAGGGGTTATACAGAGACACTTGGAGGGCATCTCAGGAGGAATTTTGCAGCCTTATCTGACAGACATACATGTTTGTCCTAAAAATATCAGGGAAACCCTCACAGGGAAGAAGTGGCAATATTTTATTAGCTGATATATTGAGATTTTGTCAGAAAAAGAGGAGACAGATTTTTCTGCTCTCTAAATCCTGTACATTTATGCAGTATCTAAAGGTTAATTTAATAAATTAAGACTTAACAGTTAGGTCCTGTTATAGTTCGACTTTCATGTAAAGAGCAGACTTGTTTGTGTTGTCTGAGGAACTGGCACAACTGTTGGGGCTTCACTTTTGGAGCAGCCCTGGGAGCCCAGTATGGAGAAGATGGCTTCTCCACACTTGGCATTTGCATTGGTTGTAAGGATCAGTGAGGGCAGAAGAGGTCCAGGTGAATAAAACGATGGTCAGACCCACGCCTGCACTGATGAGAAAGCTGTGGGAAGAGCTTGTGTCCACAGCCAGCCTCATGCCAGAGCAAATTCTCAGCCCCTGAAATTACCATAAATTCAAGGTAAGATTTTTACCTCTAAAACCATTTTACAGGACTGCACTCTACACTGGAGCTTCAGGGTCCCCATACAAAGCTGAAAAGGCTGCTGCTGGTCTCATGCTTCTGTGGGGAGTGTGACACTGAATGCTCCTCACGACTCTCAGCAATGAAGGGAGTTGTTGAGTAGTGAGCAATGGAGGTGTGCAGCACACAAGCAGTGTCTGAAGTGGTACTAGAGCTGCTTGCTTTTAGGCTGATGGAACAGATGCTAATTCAGAATAGATATTTGTTATTAATTCCATGGTGCTTCACAAGCCCATCAGGCTCCACTGTTGTGGTAGAAAACGGAACATGTGAGTTCTGGCACACAAAATAAATCTTGTCAAATCATCTGGCTGCCTCAGTCTGGGTTTTGTCCCTGATGAAGTTAGCTGTATTTAAGGAAGTTTCAATGTGCAGTGTGCAGCTATGGTGAGAAGTATGTGAGAGTGCTATGCCCATCGCTCCATGCAGCCTTTGCTTGAATGCAGTTACTGAATAGCTAAGAAGAGACAGCTTTCAGCCTTCTGCCCAAGCTAGAGCAGTCTTTTTAATGAGGGAAAGTACTTTTCCCATGTAGACAATAAGAATAAAAAGCAGAGAATGGCATTATGGCCACTTTGCTGAGGGAGAACTGGCAATCTTTTGGTGATCCTAATATCAGACAGAGGGAAGATGGGTGATTTCTCCTCTGTGCTTTCACATCTGGCTTAGGTGTAATCTGTAGTACCTAAAGGCAACAGCTTGTGTTCTTCTGTAGACAGTGGTGAGAATGATGTGCATCCAGGATGTAATCCACTGTCCTTGGCTTCTGTGATAGGAGTAACTCCTCTTCTTCACCAGAGACAATAACCATCAAAGACTGGAGTAGAAAGTAGGGTACAATCCTGGCTCCAGCACTGCTGGCAGGTTTTGAGGATTTTGTACCCGTGCTTTAGCTGGCTGGGTGACTGCTCCTTCTGTCACACCTTTAGCCCAGAGCTGCCTACCTCATGGGAACTCCTTAGTGTGCATGTAAGGAACTACTGTTGCTCAATCCAATTTCCTAAAGGCCAGTGTCCCCACTGTAAAAGTTGCCATCACAACTGTTCTTCTGTTCTTAGCACAATGAGGACTCTGAGCTGGTGTTTAAGCATTGTGGTGGTAAACATGATTAACACTAATTGGCACTAGTTGGCAGCCTTTGTGGAGGAGCTTGGAGAGAGCTCATGGGGACAGAGGCTATTGTGTAGTCCACAAGCTCAGCGACTGCTGTTGGTTGTCTGAAGAAGATGGGCTGTGTGCTTGCTGGCTTGATAGCTAGCAAGAAATCTTGTGGGAGCAGAGCCAGGTTTCACCCTTAGGCTGTTGCCTCTCTTCTGAAACACCCCAGAGCTCTTCCCCCTCAAATGGAGGTATGACAAGCAACAGGAGTAGGTGGTCCCACAGCCATACTGTGAGAGGACATGGCCATCCAGGGCAGTGGCCAGGCCACCACGATGCCCAGCTAACTATCCCCAGGTAGCCCACCAGCGTCACATACCGCAGCACAGAGGGCTCGTCCCGACCATCAGTATATCCCAAAGCACAAGACCAGGGAACCTGGTGTCACCAGGGCAGGGAAGCTGACTCCTGATTCTCATTTCTGTCACAGAGGAGTTTTAAGAAGTTTTGCCTGAGTATGTGGTGGGTTTTGCCTCACATTCCCGGCTTTCATGTACATCCTGGCCATGTCCTATCCCTGAGGCAGAAGGGAATGAGTTGCTTGTCATTTCCTGTGTATCAACCACATGGGCTCTGGTGGGTCCTTGGTTGGGGGTGGAAGGAAAACCATGGGCCACTGTGCAGAACAGAGCTTCCCTGCAGCAGGATGCGGCCAGGCTGGGGGCCCTGATCCCCCATGTGCAGGCTGCACTGCATGGTGCTGGCTCCATCAGCAGGACTTGTTCATTGCCAGTGATCTGTGGGCCTGGGGGGTTGTTTTATAGCTCAGCAAAGTGAACAGTGAGTGGCCAGCTTTTATTCTGAGAAATGCCTTGTGTGAAAACAATAACATGACTTGTTTTGTCATCATTTTTAATATTTGCCTGGTATGAACTTCTCACTGCCTATGACTGTCTGAAGTTGTTTCATTTTTTTATGTACCAATGCTTTGTGTTATAAATCTGGATTGTACCTTTGACTTATCTGCCTTAAAGTGGGTCTGTGCCTTCTAGACAACCTCTCGGCCACCTCTCTGTACGATCTGGGGGATATACTGGTTCTCCCACACATTTTATAAATATATGGTCTTCCTACAAGTGCTTCACTATGTCTCCGTGTTACTTGCATCACCACACAGCAGGGATTAGATACCCAATGTTGCTCCCTGCTCTCATGTAGCTGAGCATGTAGGCAGTACTGCAAAGCCAGGTCCCTCTGCCCAACAAGCAGGCAGGAGACTTGCCAGGGGCAAGGGCTGGCAACGAAACAGACTTTCATCCATTTTACCAAGACTTATCTTGTGGAACAGAGCAGAAATGCTGGATAAATACATGTTCCAGAAAAGCAAAATGTATGAGAACCATTAGGTCATGGCATGTACCAGTGACTGAGCACATGGTGAAGGGGCATAGCCAGCCCTGGGAGCACAGGTGGAAACAATTCACCCGTGTGACCAGAAGGAGTGGAACCAATCGCCATCCCCCCTAACTTCATTTAAGGGCAGCTGGCACAAGAGAAGGGTATCTCCTTGGTGATTGCTTTTCTGGAGTCTTTGGGTGAGCCCTCTTTATTGGAAAGGGGAAATTCCTTCTTTATTACTAGATTGTGACCTCCATCTTTTGTGGGTGATGCTAAACAGGATTAAAGCAGCTATATTTACTACTGCCTTTCTCTATACTGGAATACTGCAAAGCAGTAATGCAGAGAGCTGTCTGTCTTGCAAAGGGGCAATTCTTGCAGAAGGCTGTAGCTGAGGGCTTAGACCTGAGTTGGTTCTTTAACACTGGAAATTCTTTCATGGCAACTGCTTACCTCTGTTAGGACTTAGCCCCTCTTTTCCTCAATGACATTGTAATTAAGGTCTGGTAATGAATTTCCTCTTGTAGCTTCTTTCCCAGCCAAACCTTTATTTTTGTTACATTCACTCATCAATACTCCTTGCTTTGCCTCCATGAAGCAATGAGTCGCAGGATTTGAGGTTGTATAATTTTTTTACCTTTGTGTAAACCCAGCTGGCCAGTAGTGGCCACAAGCCCTTGGCCCTTAGATAGTTTTCTAGTAGCTGAAACCAGTTTTGCTGCCTCTTCCTGAAGGAGAGCAGGGTAACAGAGGTTTCTCCTCAAGTACGTTCACCTCCATTTGCTGTTGCTGTCAACAGAGACTGAGGACTGAGACAGGCAACAAGCTCGCTATCACTCTATATCTGTCATCATTGCATGTTTGGCACTGGTGAGGCTGCACCTTCAGTATTGTGTTCAGTTCTGGGCATTTTGCTGCCAGAAGGACATTAATGCCTTGGTGTGTGCTTGCAGAAGGGCAATGAGGCTGTGAGGGGTCTGGAGCAGAGGTGTTATGGTGACTGACTGAGGGAACTGGGATTGATGGCTCCAGAGGAGGTTCAGGAGTGACCTTATAATTCTACAGCTACCCTAAAGGAGGTTGTGGTGAGGTGGATTTCAGCTGCCTCCCCCAAGTAACAGTGATAGGATGAGGGGGAATGGCCACAAGTTGCCCCAGATTGTTTCGAGCTGGTTATTAAGGGATGTTGTGATGCAGTGGAACAGGCTGCCCAGGGAGGTGGTGGAGTCACTGTCCCTGGATATGTCTAAGAAATGTTTGGATGTGGCTCTGGAGGACGTGGTTAATGGACATCCTGGTGGTGGGTCTGTGGTTGGGGACTTGAAGATCTTAGTGCTCTTTTCCAACCTTTATGGTTCTATGATCTCTACGACAAAGTGGAAGAAGAGTGCCTTACCTGATACACAAAACAAATCCAAACTCTACTGAACCTTGCATTAGAATTTAAATTGGCATTCCACTCTATATTTTCTCTGCAACTGTCTTTCAGCTGCAAAAAGAGCCACTGTGACTGGCAGATACAACCTGATGTGGGCCTGTAGTCTCACCCATGTGCTGTTGTTAGCAAGGTCATCTGCACTATTTCCAGAAAAAGCCACCACCTCTTAAAGACAAACTTAGTTCTTTGAAGACAGGTATGGAATGTAAAAGAAACCTACTTATATCTGTTTTTCAAAGTGTCAGTCACTCTGAGTTGCTCCTGAAGACTGATGTGTGGACTTTCTCATGACATTTCTTTCTCAGTTTTGGTAAGAATCTGCAAAATGAAATAGTCAGACTCATTGTGCTATAGAATGAAAAAAAAAAAAAGCCAAACATTTAATAATCAGAAAAGCATTTCATTGCTTAAGTAGGCTTACACCAGGCTGTTAAAATCTCGATTACTGTGACTGCAGACTTATAAAAATCTAGGATCCAAAGTGTTTACTACTTAAAGAAAATCTGAAAAATCTTCAATTCAAAGACTTGTACTGGAAAGATCTTTCTTTAAAAAGAGTTCCTAGTGTTGTCAATATGGAGATTACATATTTACAACATTGATGTTAGTGATAACACCTTAAATTAAAATGGTAACTTATAAAGTAATACCCTACACATTTGTCATGTGTTATCATGGCAATTAGCCCAGAGTGTCTCATGTGTAATGTTTCTCTCCTACCTTTTGTTAGGATGCTCAGTCAGCACTCCTTATACACCCCTATTGATGACATCAGAATACAATACCTATTTTCTGTCACTGTTAATTTCTTAATACTGGAAATATCTGATTGTTTTCATAACTGTTTCTCGTTTCATTTTATTTTTAAACAATTAGGAAAATATTTGATCTCTCTTTAGCTATGTTGACATGCATACTTTCCTATTGTCTCATTATAATTTCCTTCAGTTTGAGAGAGCCATTCCTCCATTTGGAAGGTAAACTACTAATCAGCATTGCTATCTATATATAGATATAGCAAATCATGTTTAAGAAGCTGAATACCTTATATTTGTTTGTCCTACCAAGTACACTGTTCGCTCTTCTCTACAAAATGAGCCAATATTCACTATGTGAGGCAGGCAGCTGCAGTAAGAGGTTTAGAGAACTGTGCTTTGAAATTATGTACCTGCTGCTGTTTCTGCAGCTTTCTCTAGAGATTGCTGCAAAATTTGCTCTAGCTTTGAAAAGCAATGGAAATCTTCACCCCTGCAGAACTGCATAAGCCTTATAGTTAAGGGGCAGGTATGCCACAAAACAAGTACAATTTTGAAAGTTTAGCTCTGTTCTCTGGATTCTTTGCTGGGATCCTGCTGAGATCATTCAAAACATCAAGGAGAGCTTTCCCCACTGGTTGTGCTGTTCAGATCCTGCAGGAAAGACAAGGAATGACGGTAAGGTTGTGGCAAACTTCTCCATGTTGCACAGGCAGAGAGAGGCACTTGGAGCATAGTGGGTCACTTGGCACCATGGCCACGCCACAGGTGGGGGCTGCCAGCCTCAGCATTCCCACCCTTTTAGATCCCAAGCCAGCAGTGTTTTATGGAGGCTTTTGGCCTTCACACTAAGTATCATGGGTCTGCCAAGCTTTTTTTGCTTGCTGTTGCCCTATTATATTCCTCTTAAGCTGTGTTTACACACTGCAGGATAAGTCAGGAAACAGGAACTTTGCTTCTTGACCTTAAGCACCTTGACCTCATCTGACCTGATGTCTGAACCCAAGCGTTTGGTTGGATCTCAGGAACAAGGCACTCTCGAGTTAGCTTCTTAAAATGAGCTCTGCCAACTGCACTGACCATTGTAAAGAGCCCTTTCCCCACTGCCCCCCAACACCTTCCCTTTCTCAGATAGTGCTGCCATCTTCAGGTATCTCCCCATGCATCTCATTTTATTTCCCAAACGTAGCTCCCAGTCACAACTGCTGTTGCACCTGCCTCAGATCTGCAGTCTTCTGAGAACAGAACTGCTTGCTGGTGATGAATACCAGCAGTTGGAGTGTTTGGTGTTTGTTCTTTATAGACTTAGAAAATGAATCTTTCTTCTCTGAATTTGTTCAGTGACCTCAAATGCCCACAAGATATCAACATGGCTCTGGAGAGCCTTTGTGAATTCGTGCAGCATTGCCTTCTGCTTCTCCTCCTTGCAATGATGCTTTCAAAGGCTCCTGCAAGGACTGGCAGTGATGGGGCTCACCCTTTTCTTACCTGACTCCACTTCCCCTTGACTTAATAAGGTCGAAAATTCCTGGTAGGGTAGAGGCCAGTCTTCTGCACCCCAAAGGCCGTGATGAAGATATTGATGATGACTGTGATGAAGATGAGAGCTGTTGCAGCATTGTTGAGTATATTTAGGCGGGGTTGTTTTGCCACATCATTCAGGTTCAAACGAGCTGCGTGATTCAGTGAAGAAAAAAAAAACAAAAAAAAAAACAAACAAACAAAAAAAAAAACAAACAAACCAAAAGATCACTTGTGTCTTGACTCTAAGTCCATAAATCCCTGCAAGCCCTCCCTTCCTGGCAAAATTCCATGGTACCCATGGAAAGGCGCATGGAACATAGGAAAGAACATACCTCGGGATTTCCTGTTGCCTCAGATCTCATGCCCCAGATAAAGAAAACAGCTACAGTGTACAGGAAAAGGTAGTATTCTGCTCACTTTAATACTGGACATATGTCTGAGGCTGAGGTGTAGGAACTCCTATTTCAGATAAAACACTGGGCAAGCCTTTCTGAAACACTGTTAACGTGCTATCTATGTGGCGCTGGGAGAACTGGGGGATTGGTTAAATGTCGGTGTAATATAGGGAATATCTCTGCCTGCATTTTTTTCCGTCAGGCCCCAGCTTGGGTGAGGTGAAAGCTGAAGCTGAAACGCATTATTTGCAGGCGCTGTGTGAAGGGACATGCCTTGTGATGCTAAAAGGCATGGATTAGTGATGGGATTCAGTAGGTCAGGTTGACAGTTGGACTTGATGATCTGGAAGGTCCTTCTCAACCTAGGTGATTTGATGATGCAGTAGTGCAGACCTGCATCACCAGTGTTGAGCTGCTTCCAACCTTCCCAGAGCCCTGACTGTGGATGGGAGAATTTTTGGGGGCAAGGGGCTTCTCCCTTCCATCCCCATGCCAGCAGTACTCTGTAGTGATGTGCACATCTCAGTGGCTACCTTACCAGTGATGATGAGAAGGATCCCAATCACCACCTGGAAGAAGAGGGAGATGCTGATGAGCACGATGAGGGTGGTGTAGTACTGGAAAGAAGTCCCCTGCTCCAGCACGGCTTTGAGCTGTGTGACATTTGCCATGAACAGTGCCACATCCAGCATACTCTCTGCCACGCTCTTCTTCGTTGCATAATGGTTGATGTTCATTGGCCCATTAGTCCGCAGATGAGGATTCATGCCCTGGGGAGACAAGAGAAACTGCAAGACCTGATACAACCACTAAGCTGATGGGCCTGTCCATGTCAGGCAAGCTGCTCCATTCCTATGAGGGCTATCCAGAAAGCTGGGAAAGAGTTAAAGCTTGCTGTTTTAAAACCTGCCAAGAGTACCCAGTTTTCCCTCACAGTCATCTTGTGGTGTTAATAGGCACAAAACACGGTGATCAAGAACACTTATGGTGATCAAGAGCTCAGCAAGGTTAGAAAAATAGTGTTTTTGTGGAAAACAAGCTTGTCCAGTGCTATGATAGCATAGATTACCCAGAGCAAGGGATTTTATAAGCATTATTAAATTCTCTTCCTTCAGGGTACAGACAAACCCCAGACTTCAGGGGGATTAGAGAGAAGTCTTCTTTCTGGGTTTGATGCTCAAAGGACTGTTGATGGCTGGGCTTTGTATTACAGAATCATGACGGCAGGGGTTGGAAGGGACTTCAAGAAATAGAGACTCAACCCACCCTGCCAATGCAGGTTCTTTAAGATAGTTCACACAGGTAGGCATTCAGACAAGTCTTGAATTATCTCCACAGAAAGAGACTCTACAACCTCTCTGGGCAACCTGCTCCAGTGCTCTGTTACCCATAACACAAAGAAGTTCTTTGACATGTTTGTGTGGAACTTCCTGTGTTCAAGTTTTAGGCCATCATTTCTTGTCCTATTTGTGCACACCACTGAGAAGAGCTGTCTCTGAACACTTTTTTCTGGTTGCTGTCTTAGATAATGTACCAGAGCAGATGTGACAATCCATATTTTTTCTTGAAACCATGGGCACTATTCAATACGTCAGTCACCAAGATGGAGACATGGGGTGGGATTCATCACACCTAATTTTAATCACATATGTGTTTAAAGTTATGTTATGTGTCTCATCAGTGGAGGGAAGCTGGTATTTACAAGGTGTGGGTTGTCTCATTACAAGGTGTAGGTCATCTGGCTGCTTTTAGCCACTGGCCTTTACTCTACCATCCTCAGATGAGAAAAGGTTTAGATACATCTGCAAGCTGTGATCTTCTTTCTCAAGGAGAATGAAAAACAACTTGTCCATGTAGCAGACAGGCTTCAGTCTTGGCAATCAGTCTCATCTCAGTTGTCAGTGATGGCTGGCAGCCTTGCCCTCACCAGTGGCTGATGGATAACTCTATAAATACAGAGCAAAGGACAGGAGGAGGCCTCTCTTGTTCAATGGAGTGTGGAAGAGGTTCCTCTAGATGTGTGCTGGCAGTAGGGATGTACCTGCATCAAACTGAGTGCTGCTTTCTTCATTTTGTATTAGATACAGTTTAGGATGTGTGCTTTCCCCCAGGCAGAAGTGAAGAGAAATTATGGCTTTTGAACTGTGCTGCTGTCTCTGGTCTCCTTGTGCGTCTCTGGGAACTTCTGGCTTCTGCCCTGGGCAGGACCAGTAAACCTGGGAGAGTGTTGTGTGGACATGGGGCTGCAGTGGGGCTGTATTTCAGAAGACAGTTGTAGATCTCCTTGTGTGAAAGAGATGTGCAACAGAAAGAGGAGGACTGTGTCTGGCCTGAACAACTGAGAAGTGTGGCTCCCTAAGGAGAGGCCAGCTTAGGGGTAGGAGAGTGCTTCCTCCTATTGAGCTGCATCCCCCTTTCCTCGTAGTGAGAAAGGGGACAGTTCTGTTCACCTGAGGATATGGCAACAAAAACAGACTGCCTCTTCCATTGTTTTTGAGCTGCAGGGCTGTTTTGCTAGCTTACAGCATGTAATTCTTGTGTTTTCTGACACTAAGGCTGCTGTTATTAAGAGGCTTTTCTGTAAGGTCTGTGTTTCTTTGTTGGGTAAGACAAGAGGTAAAGGATGCTAGAAAGAAAATGTAAGACTGGGGAGCCAATAAGGATTCTAAGACAGAATGTGTGGGTTCAGGGCTTGTTTGATGTCCCTGTTCACTGCAGGAGAATTGGACTGGATGATCTTTAAGGGTTTCTTCCACCCCAGATGATCCAGTGATGTCTGGGGCAGCAGAACAAAGGTATCTTATGTCTGGGACAAGGAAGCCAGCAGAAGGTTTGATCCTGGGGATGTCTTCAAATCCTGGATGTAGGTGCTACACCCTCTCAGCTGGCTAAGATCACATGAGCCTGTCAAAGCAGAGCACTACCTACCTACCTATGTGCAAGGTTTGGAACTTGATCCCTTCTAGTGTACTCCTCATTTCTGAAGTCAGCCTTTTGCCCGGCAGCATTACAGTGCTGAGCATTGACAATTTATCTCCTTAATGAGGAATGAAGGATGTGAGAACAAGGACTCCCTACAAATCAGACAAAGCCTTTGTCAAACAAGTGACTGGCACGAGGAGGCTGAGGCATCTGCTCCTGGTTGCTTATGTGAAGATGAATCATATCAGGAGCTTCTGACTTGAATCAAACCTTTCCCTCCACTTGAGCCTCAGCCCCCTTTACCTGCCGTGAGAAATTGGATAGAGTTGCTTGGACAGTTTCTACTGAGCCTTTTTCAAAGGAGAGGGGGAAAAAAGAGCAGATCTAACTGCAACTCTGTGTGCTTCATGGGTCTTGTGCCCCTTTTCTAGGGGAGGGCAGGCTGGAAGAGACAGTAGGATGACATGGGATTGAGAAACATGAACGATAATCCTCTTTATGGGAATGCTTTGGCAGCAGGGGATGTCTGAGGAGAAGCCCTTATTGCCCATCGATTCCAAGGGAAATGCTGGAGAATGCCAAAGGAAACAGAGGCTTGAACGCAGGCTGTGCGTGCTGCAGGGATCACAGCTGATAAGCAGCAGAACAGAGACATAAATAGGGCAATGGGCACTAGGGCAAATCCGGGTTCACTGTCCAGGGTATTTTTCCACAGGATTTGCTGGTTGGCAGCCTTCAGAGCACTCTGTAAACATTGGTTGCTGAAGGTTAAAGCACAAACTCATTTTCTCACAAAGTAGGAGCGGTTCCCAGTTTCCTTTCTACAGGCAGAAGGTGAAGAGATGCTCTCAACCAGCATTTCTGAGGGCGCAGTTATTTGCTACTCCACTTGCTTCATTCACCTCCTATATCTCACTGCACACCCACATACAAGCCAGGTGGGATACTGATACAGGTGAAGTTGTGAATGTACAGTTGGTGAGGCTGTCAGCAGATAGGATGAGAGGAAATGGCACCCAGTTGCTCCAGGGGAGGTTCAGGTTGGATCTTAGGAAAAACTTCTTAGAAGGAGTGGTGCTGCAGTGGCACAGGCTGCACAGGGAGGTGGTGGAGTCACTGTCCCTGGAGGTGTTCAAGAACTGTGCAGGTGTGGCACTGGGGGACGTGGTTTTTGGTGGTAGGAGGATGTTTGGACTGGATGATCTTATGGTCTATTCCAACCTTTATATTTCTATGATTCAGAGCCTCTCCTTTACCCAGCTCCAATGCTGGCACTGCATTCCTGCTACAACTCCATACAGGAGCTTGGAAGGCCAGCAGTGAAACCTAACTGCTGGCTGGCAACAGAGGAGAGGAGGAGGGGAATCACGAGGCAGCAGAGCCCCATGAGAGCCCGTCCCAGCCCTTGCCCTCCGGCTGACACAGCAGCAGGGCTGTGCCTCCTGCCTGGTTGCAGCACTTGCAGCCTGCAGAGACCTGCTTGTCGCATCAGGCACGTGTGTATTGAGCTGCCTCTCCCAGTTCTCATCTCACTTATCCTGTGGGACCCAAACTGCCTGCATCCTTCTGTTCTGCTCCTGCTCTCTCCTTTCATCCTCTCCCTCAATTTTCTTCTTTGCTTTTCCCCACATTGTGCCTCTCTCCTTGTCTTTCACATATTTGTTCTGAGTTATCAAGCTCCTTTCCTTCACTTGGGGTGCTGTCTCCTTCCTCCCCCCACTTTTCTCCCTTTGGCACAGCTGTATGGTGAGTTCCTTGAATCTGCCACTGCCTGTGCTACAGGGCAGCATAAATCACGTACTGCACAAATAAATGTCTGACCAAACCTATATTAAACTCCCTCGTTAAGTGTATTTATGATACTGAATTGAGGGGATCCAGGAATCGGCAGGCTGCAGGGCAGAGCTGGAATGGAAGACAAGTTTTCTTTTCCTGCCTATTCCTCTGGCTACTTGGAAGGGCAGTGTTAGAGGAGTCTTCATCCATAGCTCGGGAGCAGTGGGTGGTTTGGGGAGCATAAACATTTTGTGGCACCAGCAACTGTGCTGTGCTAATGCATGGTCCCTGGCTGCTGAACAGAAGCAATTGGGTGGGGGTGTGTAGCAGAGGGAGAACAGCTCATTGAATGCATGCGATGCGATCAGCAGCAACAATTATTTCCAAAGCCAGGATATTGGTGCTGGAGCCTCTTCAAGCCACTTGTGTTTAGCATCCAGAGCAGATTCCTCCTGGTGTTTGGGAGGAGAAAAAGAGAAGGCAAGAGAAGGCTAAAAACAGCTTTACAGGAAGAGTGTGTGGGGGGGAAAGTAGGTTAGCAGAGAAAATGAGTTCATAAAAAATGGAAGAGCAGCCGGGAGGCACAACAGTAACTACTGCATTGTGCTTACAAAGCTAAACATGTTAAGATGAATAAATCCCCAAGCTGGATGGCTTATGGCCTAAAATATTAAGAAAAGCTGGGCCAGATCTCAGTCTGCAGCCAGATCCAAAGAGCAAATGTGTTTGCATCAATCATTTTGATTCTTAAGCGTTTCTTGGGGGAGGTCTTAAATCTGAACTTCTTCCACGTTGAAGGGTGTCTGCACCCTTTGCTGTGGGTCAGGCTTATTTCTGAAACTGGGGGAACAGACTGATAGCTGTGCAGGGTCAGACCAAAGGGCCAGCTCCCCTCTGACTCTGGTTCCTAGCAGATGCCCAGAGGTGAAACTACTGGAATAGGACAAGCACAAATAAGGTTCTCTTGTGATATGTTGGCACAGTGACCTGCAACTATTCAGAACTACCCCAGCAACGAGCCAACACTAATTTTCATGGTGGAAAGCCTCATCTATGCATCTCTGCCTTGGTATGTGGCTTAGGGCATTCTGCTTGTTTTCCCCTGATCTTCGTTTCTCTGACTATAAAATAATGAAGGCCACCTCTGAACAGTGCTCTCGCATGTAGGGTCTGATTTTTTTGGGTGGTGCTGTGTGGAGCCAGTGAATTGGACTCAGTACTTCCAACTTGGGGTCACTTCCAACTCAGGATGGTCTGTGAGCTCTTTCCCTAGAGATCACTTACATATGAGCATCTACTACAGTAGTGTGATACGCTCCTGCATTTGTTATATAATACACGCATGAGTTACATTCCTCATTCAGGAAAGCCAGTGAAGTTGATTAAAGTAGAGAGGTGACTTGTTTTACTGCTAGGAAGCTTTACTTAGTGTTTTACAGTTAAACCTCCCTGTAAGCCCCTTTGGAGCTTGGGTTCATCTCCAGGTTTTGATGCATGCCTCTGGTCACCTTGAGTGCTCAGGGCTCTGCCAGAGAAATGGAGCTGTGATCATCTGGGTAGAAAGAGGGGAGAATGTGACCGAGGGTTTCAACACAGCAGAGGTGATGAAATCGTATCTATAAACAGTGCAACTCAGGGATTTTTGTCTCTCTATTATTTATAAGGTTTTTTCACCCACAAAGCATTTTTCCAGTTCCATGGGCTAACACTCACAACATCTTTGTCCTTTGGGTCAGTGTCTCTGCCTCCTACTGCAGTGCTCCCAGTGTCTCCAAACACTCCCTGCTGACTTGGTCTCACCTGGGTGCATACTATTCTCTTTCTTCCAAGTCTGCCAGACGCAGCTTCCTTCTCTGCCAGGAAATTGAACCAATCTCTGGATCAGAAAGGGCTGAATCTGCACATTTTGTTCAGAACTGGCATGCTGAGTTGTGTGCCAACTGAGGCCTTTTGCCCACCAGGAGGAAAGGAAATAAAAAAGGTGCTGTTGCCAATCTAAACTTTCATAACCTCCTAATCCTAATTGTTTGGATACGTCTGGTTGTGGTTTTGTGTCAATGCTGGCCAAACCAAGTACTGAATGCAGAAAATAGTGAGCTGGTACCTGGGTTGCGGGGATAGATACTTGTCTCCAGCAGTGGGCAGCGAGAGCTGCAGAGCAGCACCTCAGGTCTGCACTTGGCTGTCACGCTTAGAAATAACATCAGCTGTCTCCGGGAAGACTTTTAAATGCATTAGGGATGTTCCAACAAATGGCTGTTGCATTTTAACACGAGAAAATGCGAGGTGATGCATGGCTGTGGCTGTTCAGATTCAATTAGCGTTAACGCCCTTCCATTAAGCTCTGGCTTGCAGGGTTGCCTCTTGCTGGGAACCTGCTGTGCCAAGGAAGACTGCTGCCTTGCCAGGGCTGGAGCTGTGGGTGACCTGGAGAGGACACAACGTACTGTGCTGGGATAGAGCATGGTTGTGTGTTCACTTGTGTGCGTGGGAGCACCTCAGAGCACATTCATGGCATCTCTCTGAGGCTGGCTGGAGAACTATCATGTGTCTCAGCTATAGCATAATTATGGTTATGGACTCTTAGTTTTATTCACATGTTTACCATCACTCTTCTCATATATTAAGATCTCTCCAGTACAAGAAAACTGCTCCTCTTATGTGTACAGTGGCTAGCACAATGGAGCTCTTGTCTTTGTCTAAGCCTGTTATTATGACTCTACCAAAGATGAATAGGTAAGGTGTTCCTCTAGAATTTTAGCTTTATTTTAAGGTTAACAGCTAACTTCTGCAGAGAATTTACGCATGTTAATTACTAATAGATATTGGGTGTATCCGAACCAATGGAAAATCAGGTTAGGGTGAATTTTATGCCAGAATCTGGTTGGTTGTTTTTTGGCAACGTGACAGAAATATGAAGCACACACCTTGAGGTAGAATGGCCTTGAATCAGAAGGCACCAAAAGCATCTCATCAGTAGGTTATTGTAAGAACAGTCTAATCTAAAAGACTAAATCTAATAACTGGTGATTGAGGGCTGGAGCACCTCCCCTACAAGGACAGGCTGAGAGAGATGGGGCTTTTCAGCATGGAGGAGAAAAGGCTCCAAGGAGACCTTATAGTCGTCTTCCAGTACTTGAAGGGGCCTACAGGAAAGCTGGGGAGGGACTTTTTATAAGGGCAGGTAGCAACAGGACAAGGGAAAATGGCTTTGAACTGGAAAAGGGTGGATTTAGTCTAGATATTAGGAAGAAATTCTTTACTACGAGGGTGGTGAGACATTGGAACAGGTTGCCCAGTGAGACTGAGAATGCCCCCTCCTTGGAGGTGTTCAAGGCCAGGCTGGATGGGGCTTTGAGCAACCTGGTCTAGAGGGAGGTGTCCCTGCCTATAGCAGGGGGGTGGAACTGGATGATCTTAAAGGTCCTTTCCAACCCAAACCATTCTATGATTTAAAAAAAGGTAATTTTGAGATGAACCAAGTGCCTTTGCAGGATGAATCCATTCCTTCAGCCTTAGTTCCTTCCCCAGCAACTTCTCCAGACCCCTTGGTGTGCATTAAGTGCAGAACTACACAAACCCAGTAAGATCTCTAACAACATTGCATGTCCAAGGCCCTGCCAAGACTTGCTTCTTGTTGGGGAGCTGGTGTTCGTGGGCAAGGACTTGTCACTAGAAGGCACTGGGAACCATAGACCTGGGGTCACAGCTGGTAGAGCCACCATAGGAGCACTTCCTTTGTGAGGACCAAGGGAGAGATCCAACACAGCATCTTCACAAATCCCTGGTAGTCAGAAAGAAAATCTGAGATCAGTGCTTCTAGTATCATGTTGCTTTATACAGGTTTAACGGCTTGAGCCATCTGAGTTGGGAAACTTTGATTCTGTTGTTCCTGTTAATAATTTAATTGAGAGTTGGAATGAGTCTGTGCCTTAGGATGAACAGTAAAGCCCAGGGAGGAGTTTTAAGTGATTATAGAAAGGAAGATTTTCCTTAATAATTAGAAATATTAAGTTTAGCTTTCACCAGAAAGACAAGAGAGAAATCTGAAGGGTGGAGTCATCCTGTTGTTTGGGTTTGTAGCTTGCTATGTTGACAGAAGGATTCATAGGATGAGGCTGTTTTTTCCTTTTCCTTTTCATCTTTCAGTGCAGTTTGATGGTGCTGTAAAAGCTAGCCAAGCTGAAGTTAGGCCAATCAATAATACAGGATGCTATAAATATGGCCATTAGTATATCAGTAATATTGCATATAAATTGTGAAATGCAGTTAGGCAGAGGTCGGCATTAAAGCAGCCAGTGGCCAGTAACAACTCCCTCTTCTGAAAAAATGGTACTGAGACTTCTCTGTCCAACTTCCACTGGGTTCATCAAAAGTTGAACAAATGAAGCATTTATCTTCAGCCATCTCAGCTTAAGTTCGCAATGCAAGGTTAAATTGTACTCCCCCAGTGTGACTCTGAAAGCATATCAGTTCAAGTAAGATCAGACAAAGCAGCAAAACTGAAGACGGGATCAGTGGTTTATTGTTGGTTGCTCTTGTTGTTGTTTTTTTCTAATAGTAGCTAATATGCTTATTCTCCTTTGCAATCCATATTAAGCAGTTCATGATAGATCCCTTGGGTGGCTCCCCAGGTCAGTGGCTCAACAAGAAACTCAACATTTTGGATTTCAACCATGAGGTGCTGGAGAGGGCAAGGCAAAGTCATGTGTTTCAAGGGAAGTGAATGAGAATGAAGCAAGTGCTCGACAGTGTGAATAAAGACACTTTAGAATTTGGCAGAAAGGGAAACAACTTCTGCTGTTTTGGGTTGTTTTTTTTTTTTCTCTTGGAAGTTGTTTTGTATAGATCTTTGAGACCAAGGAGCTGGTGCTGAGAAGAGGTCTATTGCCCCACTGCCCTCCATGTCATGGCACTGGAGATACTTGCCCCCCTCTGATGTTTGCTCCATCCGTGCCCTCACAGCTGCCTCCACCTTCCTGTATTGAGTCTTCTTGCTGAGTTCAGAAGCGCTGCTTTGAAATCTCTAGGTCCTGCCTTACATCAGCTAGCCCCTTTTCCGTCAACTTGTCTTCCTAAAAGCTAGGATCTGATTTCAGCCTTTACTGGGAGGAGGAGTGTTGCAGGAGAGATGGCTAAATTAAATGAGACTCAAGGTAACCAGCAGGTGGTGCTCAGTTGTAAATGTGAGGCAGTGCAATAAGCCACCCTACGCTAGCAGTATTTTTCCAGTGGATTATGAATTCAGATATGATGATGACTAAAAGGTTTTATATGCTACCTAGATAGTGCACTTTTGCACTATAATCTCCGTATTTGTGTCTACGTAATATAGAAGCTTCTCTGATAGCTGCGGTGTAGGGATTGAAGTCTGAGGGCAAAGAGTTCAGAAAGTTGCAGTTCTTTGGGCTTCAAAGATGCCTCATGTAATGCATTTAAGGTAGGATGCCATAGGAATCCACACAGCAAAAGAAGTGTATGGGAGCTGTAGAGCAGAAGAAACATACAGAGCACACTCTCTCCTCTTCCATCTACCAATCATCTATTTTAGAATTCATTTGGTGCTTTTTCTTTTGTACTAAAATTATACATAAGAGCCTGGACTGAGTTGTAGCTGGAAGACTGTTGTGAGTAATGCGTACAACAAAGCCCAGGAGGGAAGCACTGTAAAAAGAGCTACTTCAGAAGCCAGTCATGCATGTAGAACTGGCTCTTAATAGATTTGATTTATTTTTTTTAATGGTTGCTGTAGCCCTAGATTGTTTTCTTTTGAATATCGAATGTCAACCACCTGGCACACATTATCCCAGTAAAATTTCTCATCAGGTAAGACTGTTTCTCCTGCTTTAACACTACATACTGAGTTTCAATAGCAGCCTCCGGGAGTCTTAAGTTTCTCTTCCCTGCAGCACAGAAAGATGCTGCAGTAGATTTGGGCAAGTATTATGCTTCGGGTTCAGTTCCTCACGCAGCTATTGCTGTGGCTCTTCAGTTTTAGGTTAAAGCAATACTAAAGGTCAGCTTAAATAGTGTTTTAGAAAGAAAACCAGCTGTGACTTAAATCCAGCGCAACTCTTGTGCAGAATACAAGCAAGCATAAACTTCATCCTGCTGTTTCATTTTTCAGAGCAGTGATCCAGAAGAGTCCTTCTCTGAAGTGAATTTTCCCACATAGTCTTAAATAGTGAATGTTTACCAGTCTCAAATCTGTCAAGAGCAGGAATATATAATGCATTGCCTTGCAACCCAAGACACAGATGACAAAGCTTAGATTGAGAGAGGAAAGAAAGGGAACGGTATCTCAAAATAAATTAAGTGTTCACAGAATAAGGTTTTATGCCCTTGAAAGTGATGCAGGCTTTCCAGATGATGACAGTAAGCCTTCATAGACAGCTGAGAAAGCTCATGTAGCTGAAGTTATGCTTGTGAGAGTGCACATATGTGAGGTGGAAGGTCAGAATGCCCATTCCTGCCTAGCTGGAGGAGCCAAGGTGTCCTGCCAGGTCCATCTTGGCACATCGGGCTTTACTGCTGTTGCCCATGCAGTCCAGTATTCTGTCTGAAGCTCATGGAAGCAGTAACTGACTTATAATTCCTTCACTTCAATAATTAACAGTGGTCTCTTCTAACTACTAAATGAAGTGCTATTCCTTTCAATGAGCTTAATAGGGCTGGAACATCTGGTATTACCAGTGGGAACTTTGCAGCTACACCACTTGGCTTTGGCTGCTGTTCCAGGCAACGGGGTATCAAAATGCTTCCTCTCAAAATGATGCAGTCTGAGATCTCTTTTTTTCATCCACCTCCCAAGTGACAGAAGCCCTGAGATTCCTTATACAGATACTCCTATAGTGTCACTGGAAGCACTCCTGCATGAAGAAAGCTGAAGCAACACTTAAGCAAATATCTCTGGAATAGCCTTCTGGCTGCAACCAGAGCATCAGAGAAAGGCCTTTTTGACATGCATATGCCTCCGTGGCCAGCTGTGCTTCTACTGACAGCTGTGGGGCAGAGAGCCTCTGCTAACCTCCCTCGGGGAAGTAGGAGCAGACATGCAGGGGCAGTGCTGGGGTGTGCTCAGGGCACTGAGTAAGAGCTCCTATTGGCTTTGGGGGGTTAGGCACATACTCAGCACTTCTGCAAGTCAGACTGGGTTTACGGAGGCAATCTTCTCTAATATAAGTAATTAAGATATATTTAATTAGACTATAGAAATAAAATCAGTGCCCAATTCAGCTGTGCTTGCTCTGACAGTCAAAGCAATAACTTTGAAACAGATTATTGTGAATAAATCTCAGATTCTCTGTTAAAAATCTGACAACAGACCTGCGTCATCTGGGGTATGCATTGCCTCAATGCATGGAAATGGGGGATGGAGGAAAGGAAAAGACTGATATTAGGGAAATCTGGAATTGTAACTTCATCTCTGGACAAACTGGTAGTTATGGGAAGTTTCGTTATGTCTAGGATTATAGCAGTGACAACAAATACTCAAAACTGAACAAAATTAGCATCACTGATGAGCTGAGAGAACTCAGCTGTATATCCAGAGTTGATATATATATCCAGAGAGGTTGCATCACTGAGATGCAACATACCTTAATGTGGAAAGTGAGGTGAGAATAGCAAATCATGTCCAGGAACAACTGCAGGAATGGTCATTGTCTCTGACTGCGCTGTCAGATGCACTCCAGCTGCTGATACACACTTGCACTTTTGAATCTGTATTATCTTATCAGTGACGTACTCGAGGGTTTGGCAGGTGATTTATGTATGCTGATTCACAATCCATCCCAGGTGAAGACAGCAGCAAAAGATACAATCTTCAGTGTCATATATAGAGGTTGGGGAAAATCCCTGATCAGACTCTTCCCCAGCATAGTTTTCTTTGACTTGCAGAGTTATGATTAGCTCTGCTGCCTGTGAAATTGGAATCGAGGCTGTGTTCTGGCAGTTTACACACCATCCGCTCTCACTTATCTGTGGGTGGTTCATTCAGGTTATGGATTAACTGAGCAATCATTTAGCAACACCCTGCTCTCTGCTGCTTCTAGTCCAACGTGGTACTGGGGCTGCACAGACTTAGCTCAGTGCTAATTTAGGAATCTCACAGCATGACATCTGTTGTGTTGCTGAGCTTTCTTTTCTCCTTTATACCTTTGATGCCTTGTTCTCAATGCCTGGGCACAATAACAGCCAGCAACAGCAAAATATCTATGGCATTTATCTTGGAAAATAATAAACTGAACATATTGGCAAATAGTTTTGTTTTCTATGTATACTGCTTAATTTGTGGGAAGCTCATCCAGATTAGAAAATCCCAGCAGTTTCTCCCTTTTCATAGAATTATTGAGGTTGGAAAAGGCCTTTAGTCTAACTGTTCACTTACCACCAATACTGCCCACTAAACTAAGTCTCATGTTCAGTTACTTTTGGTGCACAAGCTGAGGAGTGGCTCCACAAGAAGAGGACAGGGCCAGCTCTGTATCACCTGTAAACCCAAAGCCTGCCAAGATCAAACCCAACAGCTTCTCCCACCAGTGTGCCAAGCCAGCATAGCCAGTGTCTTTGAAATACCAGCAAAAGCTGTACTACACCCTCTCTAAGATTTTTACAGACACTAGAGTGAGTGCTGCAGGCCTCTTTTGAGCCAAGGAGACCTATATATCAAAAGCAATAGGTTAGAACCTACTTTCCTCATGCAAGCACACTGTCAGAGCAGTTGTACTGCTATCTGTTCTAAGCCCTCAGTTCCTGTGGGTGTGGGAGAGTGGATGTGGGACTCATGCATGCAGATTTGGGGCCCCAGCACTAATGGAATAGTAACTGGTTTTGTGATGGAGTCAAATGATGCATTCTGAAACCTTATAAACAAAGAAATGTCTGCTCACTTAATGAGGTAGAATTCAGGTGCACACAATCCTGGAGCTCTCTGGCATGTTGTGCTACTTTCCGAAACCAGCTCACACTGTCACTGTGAATGTTTACCTTTACAGTTTAGAAGCCCATTTATTGATGGGGTGAAGAGGTACACTTCTCTCCAAAGGAACCAGTTTGGTCAGTCAGCCTGGGTGTTGACAAGAGATGGAAGGAAATCATTAGAAGAAACTGCATACGAGGTATGATAATTAGCCACGTGGTTGGAACCAAACAGTAGAGGCTTTTGTGGAGTCTGGAGAATGCAGAGTAATAATTTTACCTTACTAACCAGGAGGGCATCCAGCTCTGCTTCCCTGCCTGGGAAGTAGGTCAAGAGGAAGTGCACTTTCAATTCATGTTCATCTCATAATTATTTCACATGCTGAAGAACAGCATTTCTGTCAAGGGGAAAAATGCTTCTGTGGCCAGTCTTATGGAAGAACTCAAAGCAACAGCATGCATATTTGACGCTTTCAGCCTCAGCGCCCATCAGCATTGCCTTCCACATGAGCTCTCATTGCACTTCTGCTGCTACTTGTGACCTTGCCAGGCTTCAGATGTACTCCAGATAGCACCAGAAGTATGAGAGTAAACCATCTCACACTTGCCAATACTCAAATTGCCAGGACTCAAATCAAAATGTGTTATGGTCTTGCTCCTGTTATTAAAGCCAGTTGTCATTTTCCACTGTTACTATTAGAGAAGCAAGTAGTCTTGACAGAATCACTTGTGTCAGGATACGTATATTAAACAGGAGACTTAAAAAGTAGTCTTTTGTTTCATAAGCATTCTCTTTTTCCTACTTTAAAAAATATTTACTTTTTTTTTTCATATGCAAGAGGGTAATGTGAGCTAGAATGGCCTTTGGAGACCATGTGCTCCAAAGAACTGCTCAAAGCTAGGCCAACAGTAGCACCTGGCTTTTTGGGAAACTACTGCAAAAGGATTAAGTGGATGGACCATCCAAAGCCTCTCTGAGCAACATATTGCAGTGTGTGACTCCCATCACAGTAATTATTTTTCCTTAGAAGTTTTAAAGCTATGTTTTAAAGATGAATATTGAAGGTTAAGTAATGAAAAATCTATGTTAGTCTAGGTAGAGAATACGAATACAGTCATGTAGGGTACCCATTATTTTGGTATTTTTTCAGAAGTGAGCCTTTCCCAGGAACTGGGTTGAGGGTGTTGAACCAATTTGTATCTGATGTAAATTTTCTCATGATTTGAAGGAGTATGTAAAGCAGCAATGAAAAAGAAATAATAAAGCCAAGCAGCAGTGCCTCACAGAGAATGATGACAACATGACAGTTCTAATTTAGCATTCAACTACAGAAAAACATAAACATTAGGCTAAGTCTGGGGCACTTCAGTTTGACAAATCTGTTAGATGTCAGAAAAAACCAACAAATTATGGAGAATGTGAAATAACCATAGCATTAAGAAGCACACTGCTCCCGAGCTCTGATGTATAATCTCCATATATGCTCCTTACTAATGTTTCTTAAAAATAAGAAATGAAGTGACCTAATTTTCTTAAAAGAATCGCCAGTAGCATAGAACATGAGTATGTTGCCACACCGAATTGTGCAAGTTCCAGATCATTTTCTATAGTAAAATATTTAGTAGCTAGCTCTATTCTCTGTCTCCAGTTAAACCATTTTTCTGATAAAATTTCTCTGGTTTCATCATAACTGAGGGAGAAGTTTCACTGTTATTTCAACGTTATGCTCTCTAGATAACTAAGTTGACTCCAGTGAAAGCTGGGTTTAATCATTTAAGTTACTGGTCTCCTTGGCCGGCAAAAAACTGAAGTCAGTAGTTACTGAATCTTTTTTATCCAAGATTATAAATGTAGAACTGAGCTAATAGATAGTGGTTGCTTTGGTGGAAAAAAAAATCCACTTCTTGTTCTTGCAATGGGATTACTTCCCCCATAACATCTCATATAAAATATAAAACTCACTCCATTGCATCAGTTATATTGTCTGAAGTAATTGCAGGCATGTCTGGGTTTAATCAGTATTTTCTTTTAAATGGTCATCTTCCTTCTGACATATCTCTGATCTTTACATACACCAAAGCCATAATTTGCCCTTCGCATATTCTTAAGTATTTCTTGCTGATGCCATTCATACTTGTTCCTGTTTTATTCATAAATTCATAAATAGCAGTGCTAAAATCAAGTGTGAAGCTACTGTGTTGTAGCAAACTTTGTATAGTGTTTATTAGAGTATTTTCCCATTTTTCCCCCTATCTCCTCCAGCTATTGCACTAGATTTAATTTAAGGAGAGAATAACAAAGCTATTTAGGAACTGTGTACTTGTATGTATATACACACATGTATGTATATATATAGTTAGATACTCCTACTGCCCTCCATTATCATACTCATCCACTAACAAAGCATATCAAGAATTACCTGTGTGAAGTTGGTAGGCTTTATATTCATAACATCTTAGCTAAATCAGTTTTCAGCTGTGAACAAGATCCTAATCTCATAATCATTTGCCTTTTCAGTCCTGGTAGACTTCTACTGTATCATCAGGAACGTTCGCTCCTTGCTTCCCCATACTTTTCAAACAGCACTTAACAGGAAGGAAAAGCATCAACTAGCCAAGATCATTTACCTGTTCTTAGTTTGCTGGAAATGCTACATATTCTATTTTCTTCACTGATATACTAAGAAAAACCAACCAAACAAACAAAAAAACCACCAAGAACACACCAAAACAACAACAACAAAAAACCCAACTCACAAAACATCTGTCAAAGGAATGTTTCATAGCTTAGCATTTTCCCTCTGGACTTGTCAATCCAACACAGTTCACTACAAGCACAATCTAATTATCTTTACTATTAATAACGTGCAAGCTTATGAAAGGTTTAATATAGTTAAGTACTCAGTATTTTAGTATGTCTTTGAACTTGTAGTATTTGTAATCTAATTTTCCCTGCAGTTTTTTATTTCTCCAGTAATGATACTTAACAGATTCCCAGTACCTTCAAGCTGAGTGGAGTTGGTTAATTCCTAGAAAATAGGGTGCCATGACAAGCCTAGCAACTCCTGCTAGTAGCTAAGTACTTAGACTAAATCAGAACAAGAATTGAACCCTGGTCCTGGCACATTCCAAATGTTCTGAGTGTTTCTAAATGACTTATTTTCCAAAGCATCCATGAAAAGAATGAATGAAAGTGTTTGGGAAAAGAAACTTGGACAGATCTAAACAGGGAAATGTGAATGAAAACTGGAAATTATTCTAGAAAACTTTAATTGATGACTTATTCACAATCATGAAATTATTATTAAAGACTGCTTTGGTTAGAGGCATTTCCTCACTAAGTGAGGAAGCAAAGGCAGCTATTAAAACTAGCAAATAAACAAGGGTGAGGAGAAGAAAGAGGAAGGAGGCAGCAATTACGTAAATTGGAGACCATGGAAATATAGAGAGGAGAAAGACCTGAGCAGGAGCAAAAGAAGCCCTTATCTCACAGCCTAAGGACAGTAAAGCATTTTAAAGGATAACAGGAATAAAATGACTCCTGAAAATAGCATAGCCTGCTTGCTAGCAGAAGATTGGGAAAGTCTTAACGATAACAGGAAAGGCAGAAATATTCAGTAGTTCTTCTCTGCATTTAGAAGGAAGCCATCTGATATAACCATGCCTCATGGGAATGGAGAAGTACCTTGCAGCTCTCTCAGGTTGCTAAGAAAGATGTTAAGCAGTAATCATAAAGAACTGAAATAAAAACCAACCAGAATGCCTAGATAGCACCAGCTGCGCAGAAGAGAACCATGTGAGATGAGTAGTCTTCTCTTGCTAGCTTGTAGCAAGCCTTTATTCAATAAGGAAAACTGCAGATTTTAAGAAGAGGTAATTCAAAAGCAAGGCAAGATAACTTGGGCACTCATGTCCCAGTTTGACAGTAGAGGCAAATAGTACAAAAGCTTGATAGAGAAATCAACTATTAGAGAAGGAAAAGGGATATGCTATATTGTAGCAAGCATAATGTGAGGTTTGGTTTTTTAGGGCCTTTTTTGTATATAATTTTGTAAGATATTTGAAAACATCTGTTGCTTTATATGTTTTCTGCCCTAGTAGATTGACTTCTAGAGACTTTTATCAATTCCACTGGCATTTCCTGGTAGCTGGGATTAGTTGGTACCATAGCTAGATTTGGCGCAGATGTTGAGTGTTAGAGCTGGAACTATTCAGGCTAGGATCAACATGTTGACAGCTGCTGACAGAGTTCAATCTTTTTGTCTGTGTCATTTCTTGAGACCAAAGCTGGCTCAAATAGATGTTATAATAGAACAAAATGTATGAGAGGTAACCAGTTATGGAAGGCACGTGGGCTATATGGCTACCTACTATGGCTAAGGGAGTATGTTAGGGCTAATACTTTTCAACAAAAAATGTATTTATTTTCTTTGTAGGGATAGAGAAGGCAAAAGATCATTTAACTTTCTGCGTCACAAGGTGAAACTAATCTCAGTTGATGCAATATGGGTATCTTGTTTCTAATCAACATAGTCACGTGCCAGGTAGATTTGTCAGGGAAATTTGCATTGATTTGACTTCAAATGGTATATAAAGGTAACCATAATTAATTTCTTATCTGGTCTTTTTATTAATGGCTAGGTACAATACAAGAGAAATATGATTCATGAGCATTAAGAGCTATACAACTGAGAGGCAGTGATTTTGCACTGGATTTAAGGATGCCAATGGAAATGGAGCTGAATATCAGCTTGATGTAGGACATGGCATCATGTAGTGATGACAGGAGCAAGGCCGTGTTCATAAGATTCATTAGTTTAATTCTGGAATAACTTGAGAAGCAAGCCATCTTGTCTTTTAGCTGAGAAATCCAGAAAATCTGGAGAGCACAGAGGAAAAGAGCCATACAAATTCATGAAAATACTGAAAAATGTCTTCCAATAGCAAACTGAACAAGATCTGATCCCTATTCATTTTTAAGAAGCTGATTTCCTTAAAGGAAGTCTTAATTCAGATTCAATAAGTAGAAGAGTCTACCCCTAAGCAACTTTGCATTGTTGCTGGAGAATGCATATTTAAATCCTCCAGCAGGAAGCAGAATCTACAGAAGTTTAAATTAGAAATGAAGACTGTGAGGTAACTAGCCAAGAGAGGGAGTAAATTCTCGACCTTTTGAAACTTCCTTATCAAAATTTGACATCTTATATGCTCTAGTCAAAGACCAGTTACTCTAACTGTGCAGAAAAAGCAAAATGATACAGCATCAGCCTTACACAGGAGGTGACACTGAATAATTTAATGATCCCTAAGGACTCACGTCTGTTACTCCTCTTGAACTTTTGAAATGCATTACTGTACTGTGGCAAACTGCAGCGAGTTTTGGTGCTAATATAGCAACTATTCTATCTATCTGTTGCAATGGGGGTATAGTTAGATTACCTCGTTAAATTAAATAATTTACTGTGTAATAAGCTCTATTCAAACAGCTCTGTGGGATCTGGATATTAATATTTTTAAAAAGCATAAGTTTAAGGGATTCCAGAACCAGGAAGGACCTTGCCACATGACGATGGTAATGTACATTCCTGTTAGTACTGGATTATTTTAAAAAAGAGAAAGGCATATTTTCCCTGAAGTGACTTTTCCTTTGCTTTTGCCTAGCTTCCTGTCAGAGAACAGCACACATTCTAAAACATCTCCAGCATATTCGTATCTTTTATCATCTTCCTCTCTGCGAATGATCTAGCATGACTTGAAAAGAAAATAAACTACAGAGTTAAATAGACAGTGAAGGGAGAATGTCATTCAGATCTGGTCATGTTCTGACATCAAAAGATTTTATTGACTTAATTCACCTAACTTCTATGAAATCCCAAAGATATAGATGGAGGATCAGTAGGATTATGTATGGCTCAATGGTTTTTGGGAAAGGCTTTGATGCTGTACTAATGCTACTGTAAATGTATGACAGGCTAGCTGGGTTTTAAATGATAGGAGATGTAACAGCATTAGGTTGTGCCAGGGAAGGTTAGGTTGGATATTAGGAAAAAAGTTCTCTCCGAAAGAGTGGTGGTGCATTGGCACAGGCTGCCCAGAGGAGAGTGGAGTCACTGTCCCCGGAGGCATGTAAGAAACTGGTAGATACGGCACTGAGGGACGTGGTTATTGGGCATGCTGGGGATAGGATGATGGTTGGACCAGGTGATCTCAGAGTTTTTTTCCAACCTTAATGACTCTTCAATTCTATGAACCATCTGAAGAATCTTCCTGTTTTGTCTTCCCTGTAATGGTTACTTCGGCACCATGCAAGCGTGGAACAGCACCTGAAAGTGCTACACCCAGCTCTTGGCCTCAGCACTGTGTGACCTTCCTTTCAACTGTATGAATGATCAGGAGCACCAGAGGGCTGCATGTGTGGCTCCATGAGCATAATAACTTTCTGATAATTTGAAGATAGCAGTGAGTTATGAAGATCTGAGTAATTACTTCAGAGCTCATGGCATAACATTGCATGTGGTGGGACATCTTTCTTTGAAGCGCAAACTCTGGAATATAAATACTATCTGACTGTTGTGCTGCAGCTCATCCTGGCATGCCAAACTGTAGGTGACAAACACCTACAGAGAGATCTGAATATTTGGAAGTTACACAAAAAGTCAGCAGTGAGAGACATAGACACTGCGTGACTTAAGTTCTGAACCAGAATATTTATCTGCTTCACTCTTCCATACCAAAACTGTCCAAAGCAGCGCTTGAATCAGTTAATCTTTTGAGAACAGACTAGAAAGAGGTTGATTCTTGGTACATGCTGGAACTGCATGAGCACTGGCTGGTTTTGGCTTGTAAATTTCCAACTCTTTGTGGGGTTTGCTTGTAACAGCCTCAATTACCTGTTCTAACAACCACAATTGACTTTCCTGCAGTATAGTTATGATCACTGTATTTGACAGGAGAAAATCTCAACTAATAGTTTTATGTAATCAATAAATACGTGGCACATAGCTGACTGCTTTCTGCTCGTCCTCTCTGTTTCCAAGGTCAGGAAAATGAAACCTACTGAATGCAGAAAATCTCAGTTCTCCATGCCACGCTCAAAACCTGAAGTCTCCTGTTTTATTAATGAGTGTATTATAGGTATAAAATGTTTATTCAAGATATCTTGCTGCAGAGTTTGGAATTTGCGCTGTATTTACTAAGACCACACGCTCAGTGGGTTTTACAGCACTAGGATTACTAAATCCAGTAAGTACAGATAACCATTGTGATGGCCAACGCTGGCACTGAAATATTAACTCAAGAACATCCAAGCTGAGTGTGTAGGTCCCTGTAGCCTCAGCCAAAGAGCCAAGTTTTTCAGCAGAAAGCTGTAACTGATCCACATCCTTGTGTGGCTCAGGCCCAGAGGAGAGTGCGTAATACGCACTGATTACTTGGTTACATTCAGTTTATTTTGTTCTGATCTGGAATGGTGGCAAAGTATTTCAAAACTGCCTGGGAAAGAAAAGTCTGAGGAGGTGGGGGACCCAACAAGGAATATCTATATTCTGTTCAGAGGAAGTTTTAACTAATCTTGACATATTTTGGTAACATAAAATACCACGACGCTCAAATCCAAAAGAGACAGCCATTTCAAAGTGAAAAGATGAAATGCTTCATTTTGAAACATTTAGGTGGAAAGCGTATATATATTTTAGCTGAATCAACACAGCTTTGAAAATATGTACTGGAACTGTCTTTTTTTTCTTTTTTCTGTAATAGAAAGTGATCCTGTACCAAGTTGGTTTTTTTCTGTTTGTTTGTTTGTTTGTTTGTTTTTTTAATGTAAAACTTCTGGCCAAGATGTTATGTTGCTCCAAGAAAACGTTAACAAAGCTTGTTCAATATTTCATCATCAAAACAAACAAAATAAGAAGAAAAAAAAAAAGAAACCCCAAACCACCAAAGCCTTTCCTGTGAAATATCTGTGTGTCACACTCGAGTCAGACTGGCAATAGCAACACCAGCACATAGTTGGAAAGAGGGACAGTTTTTGTTTCTAGAGTATTCTTCATTCCAAAGCAGACTATAATATTGTTCCAGGGTAAGTTTCCAAACCCTTAGAGAGGAAGAAATAACTGCCCAGTGTGACTTGCTTTGTAATGCACCCAGATTGTGCATGTGTAGAGCCCCACTTGATAATATTTAGTGATTTACAGATCATAAACAAAAATGAAAATGGAGAGTCACTGTTTGAATAGCAGCCCAAGAGAATATTCATTAAGTTTAGTTCACTACTCAACAATGTGGTTCAGAAAACCATAGTTCAGCAGTTGGAAATACACTGGAAATTGTTTACGTTTTTTCTGATTTTTCATCTTGGCAAATGTATCCATAAAAAAAACAACAAAAAGCAACCTACTAGCCAGATGCATGCAGGCATTGAATGCGTGCCACTGCTGAACAGTACCATATATAGTTGATGCTGATTCCAAAAGAAATCTTGATTGGTGCTCAGTTATCATATTTTACTCTGGCAAAAGCTCAAGTGATTAGTGTCTTACAGTGTGTGGTCAAATGATGTCAGCCTCTGTGGGCCATCCAGATCCGCACAATGAAGAATGAAGGAGTTGCTATCAAAAAATACCCTGTTCCTGTGAATAGTCAGGTCACTGGAATGTTAGCAGTCATTGCAGTGGGTTGAGGATTTTTATTCCAGGGTAAGAGATGGCTACTAGTGCTACAAGACAGATCATAAATGCTCTTTCACTTTTACAACTGCACTTATTCCCTTGAAGTGCATCTAGAAATGGAGAGGAAACCAGAGAAAGCACTTCTTACATCAGCTATATATTTGACAGCTAAATGAGCAAGGAGCCCTGCACTACCTGGTGTTTCTGGAAAGGCTGCAAGCCTGTGTTCTCTGGAATGTAGTGTTGAACTGACTGAGGAAGCACTGCGCTGTGGAAATGAAATCTCCATGTGAAAGAAATGATTGCAGCTACCTGGAAAATGCACAGAAAGGACTTTTCTGACAATTTGTCTTCATCCGACAACCCAGAATTCCTTAGAAAGAAGCAGTAAAACCATCATAAAATCGCATAGTGGTGTTCAGTACAAATGGTTTTCATCACGTTCACTTCCATTCCAAAGACAGCTAAATGGTTTCAGTCACTGCAGCATGGGGCTAAGCAACTTGCATGCCTTGCAGGTATCTCTGAACGTCCCTGAGTAAGAGAAGTAGATGCTGTTCCACCAACTCTACCTACCACAGTCACCATCAGAGTAGGTTTTTGTTCAACATGCAATCATATCTTGACACGGGGAAGTGAGAGTAGACTGTTCCAGTGTGAACCTTCAGTGTTTATTGCAGGTGTCCCAGCTAGCAATTTAACTATCTACCTTCTGCATCCCTTCATTAAAGTCAATAGGAGGAAGGTCATGTGGAACTTCATGTTCCCCATTACCTACATCTGCCCCCAGGCCTGCCCCTGCTCTTTCTCGACATGCTGTGCATGTGCTGCCTTCTGTCAGTGCCTCCAGAGTTATCACTCATCTCCTCTTACTCATATCCTTGTCCATGATGCAAAGTATTGTTGAAAACTCTGATTTGTTCCAGCCTGAGTTTGTAATCCTTTTCTTGTAATTCTGCAGCTACATAGTGATTGCCAAGAGCTGGTAGAAAAAAACTAAAAGGTTTGAAAGAAATATCAAAGCTATTTATGCAAATGGATCAGAGTGGGCATCAATTTTCTTATTCAAAACTGCTATAAAATCCAGGCTCAAAGGAATCAAGAGTGGTCCTGTATGCAGCCAGGAGTTGGACTGGATGACCATTATGGGCTCCTTCCAACTCAGAATATTCTGATTCTATGAAAATCATCCCATCTTTCTTAACAATATGTGATCACAAGAAATGTTGCCTTAATCATGCTAAGCTGAGCTCCCCTTCTGTGGTCCCAGCTGCTCAGAAGCGCTATCAAAATATAGGAGAAATTCAAGTTAAAACTTCACAAGCAGTGAATCTGCTTTGCACCACAGGAGGGGAGTCCCCCTTTTGCAGAGTGGTGGCTGGCTTTGAAGAGTTCCAGACGTCCTCCGGGTTATAGGTTGAGGTATTAAATGTAAATCTTGCCTTTCTTTCCAGCCTCTGTGGGTTTGGCTGAATCTGCTCTGTCCTGCTGTTTCACACATCAGATAGTTAGAAGTGCTTCTCACACTGAGAGAAGTTTTAAATCAGCAATTTAAGAATATAAAAGAAGAAAGGCTAATACGCATGTTGCTCTTAATTAGCAAGCCACAGGTATTGTGTATAACCAAATCAGAGCCTGGAGTGCAAATTTTGCAGGAGTTACAAAGTGATGATTAATCCTTAAATGTGAATTGCTCTCCTTGTCAGCAGAGGAAAGTGCTTTGCTAAATTACGTTTGCTGAATCCTACCGACCAGGGAAGACAAAAGCTGTTGTGTTATTAATGCCTCAAAATTAATTATATGAGTATAACTGGTTATCTTTGGCATGAGTACAGGGCTCAAGGGACCAGTCATGGTGCTGCCCTGTTTGTTACCATTGCAGGCAATTATGAAAGAACTGCAGATCTGGACTTGCATCACTCAAAAGCAGTTTGAGTAAATTTCCAGGTAAAGAGCAACAGAAACACTCCTTTCTCAAAAGATGTAATTTAGGACCCAGAATGAGTACGACCCAGTTGCAGGGGATAAAAGAATAAAAAAATTAGGGTTTAAAGAGATGTGATAAATGTTGTATAGATTAATGAGTTTTCACAAACCACTCTAGAAATCTCACCTGATGTGTACTTAATCTGGTACAAGGTGGTGAAAGCTGGCATGGCACCAGTATCTAAAGAGGGGCTGTAAGGAAGAAAGGGACAGAGTCTTTAGCAGGATTTGCTGTGACAGGACAAGGGGAAATGGCTTCAGAATAAAAGAGGGAAGATTTAGGTTGGATACAACAAAGAAGTTTTTTATGATGAGTGGTGAGGCACTGGAGCAGGTTGCCCAGAGGTGGTGGATGCCCAGTACCTGGAAACACTAAAGATCAGGCTGGATGGGGCTCTGAGCAACCTGATCTACCTGTGAGTGTCCCTGTTCACTGCAGAGGGTTGGACCAAGTAGCCCTTAAGGGTCCCTTCCAACTCAAATTATTCTGTGATTCTATGAACTGTGGCTTGCCCAAGCTTTGCAGCTAGCTTAGGAACTGTGAATGCTTCTAGTTTGCACAGGGTGGCTAGTATCTCAGATACAGAGACATCTTTTCTACTTCCCAGGAGTGAAAAGCACCTCTTCAATAATCCCACGGATGTACAGATGCAGAAACTTCATTAGGAAATGGTGAGCAACAACAGCCATCCTTGATCCATGAGAATATCATCAAAATTACTCAGTGAGGTTTTGTGTCTCCTGACCAGATTGTTTGCAAACCTGAACACAGTCCAGCAGTTGAAGCACATTTAAACAGCGTGCCAAGCTGTGTGCTCTCTGTATATGTCAGATGTAAGCAAGCTGTGATTTATGTGTGTGAATGCTTCTGTGAAGGCACGCGTGCTAGCTTAGCCAGAATTTAACGTGAGTTTTTTGAAAACTTGAATTCTGAGTTGCACTTTAAACATTGTTCTTTCGTATTGGAACAGGCTCTGCTTCTGGAAGGTTACAGAGTGGAACTGAGGAGATACAAGTTTGAGCTCAGTAAGGAATGGAGGTGAGTGCTGGTGAGTTATCTGCTGCGTTTTGAGGGCAGATAGCTGCATGAGAAATTCCACACCATTCCTTTAACACCTCAAAAAAAATAAAAATAAAAATAAAAATAAAAATAAAAATAAAAATAAAAATAAAAATAAAAATAAAAATAAAAATAAAAAAATCTTTCTAATCTCTGACCATAACTCTGGAGCTGTTCAAAACCAAAATCTGGGAGCGCGAGAACAGTTTGTTTTGTTAGAACTGAGCTTCCAAATACAGCTGCTGCGATCAATTTTTAAACTTTTAACCCATGTCCAATGATAGCAGTTACACACACACATCTTCTGTCACCTCTGTGCAGCAGCAGAGTGCTGAAAGGAGCACGCAAATACTCCAGTAGGGTGGCACTGAAGTTTATTTAAGGATTCTGACAAGGTGCCCTTCAGGTCCAGGGCAAGAAAACTAGACAGAGAAAATGGACTGAGTTTTGCAGTGAAGCATGGTGGTTGGTGTGCTTCTGTCTGCTTTCGCTTAGTGATAGACACTGCTCCAAGCCACAGGCAAGACTTGTGGTTATATCAGATAGTGAGTAAAGCATTACACAGCTCCCAGAGGTGAGCCATTGCAGCATGATCAACCTATAAAAACTATCTCATCCACGTATCATCAGTTCTCATTGCCCCTCCTCATTCTTTTGTGGTACTGCAGGGTAAAGCTCGAGGAGTCCATTTGTAGCTGAATGCAACTTCTGAATTACACCAATTGTTCTGCTAATCCCCTTTCTGATTTGAATAAATTCTCTCAGAAAGTAGCTAGGGGTCATCTATACAAAGGAAGTGAAACTGCCATCAAGAAAGCATCTTCTGCAAGATGCTGGGGGTTATACCTTGTAGCTATGCTGATCAGAGTCCAAAGCAAACTGGACCTGCTACAAGTCTTGTGCTCTCTTCACTCTGTCTTTCACAAAACCCTGTTCCGAGCCAATTCAGCTCATTAAGCCAAGCCAATTTAACAAAACCATGCAAAAAAATAAATTACTTCCTGCAACTCTAGTGATCTGAATTGTTTGAGAGGGGTCTGTCCAGAGCCAGCACAAAGGGAAGGTGGGATGTGTGTGTGAGAGCAGAAGGTCAGGAGGGAGCAAGGGAGCTGTAGGCTGAAGAAGAGTGGGACCTCCCCTTTTGGGGAGTAGCAGGCTATGAGATCATCCTGATATCTAATCTTTCTGCTTGTTAGTCACTGCCTTGGAGTGGGGGTGTCATGACAAAACCTTCGTTGCTTTTGTTGCTAACCTTATGACATAGAGGAAGCACGTCTTGTTTCAGGTAATTTCCTTCATGTGTACAGAGACCACAAATTCCATGTCTGTGTGTGTTAGGGTCACAGCCTAGGGTCACAGTGACTTCTCAACAGCATTTGCTAAGAGTGCTAGGCTGGGAAGTTAGGGCAGAATATACTGTTCAAATGACTACAAAGAGCAAGTAATCCTTATAGGAAATGTGCACTGAGAGACTCTGAGGAAGGAGACAACTTATCTCAAAATATGTTCTCCTCTTATGGTAATTTAGGTAAGATCGGTGCAGTGCATATTTGTGCTAAAAGCCATAAGCAATCAAATCTAGCAATAAAAGATGTCAGGGATGCTATTTGTATCTTCTGGACTGCTTATGTCAAAATACTTTTTCCTTGTCAGTTAAAGCTCTTTGATTGGCAGAAACTGTTTCCACTAGGAGTTTTGCTAACTTAAGGCCAGCAACATCTTCATATGAAATACAGTCTGAGATTGACCAGTAGGCCAGCATGAAGCAGCAGCCTGTATTTTGTGAAAGGCAATTGCACCGTGGAATGGTTTCCCAGAAGAGAGCCTAATGCTGCAAAGTGTGGGTTTGGGTCCCAAACTTCTAGCACTTTGCAAGTCATAGAATCACTGAATGGTTTGGGTTGGAAGGGACCTTTATGATTATCTAGTTCCAGCCTCTCTGCTATAAGCAGGGACATCTCCCTCTAGACCAGGTTGCTCAAAGCCCCATCCAGCCTAGCCTTGAATGCCTGCAGGGAGGAAATAAGATCTACATCAATCTTTTATTTCTAGTCCTTAACATTTCATGTACATGTGTGGCTACAGTTATACCTTGAAGACCCAGAGTGGTCCCAGAAAACACGTGAAAGGCTGCCAAGCAGAAATTGCAAGCACAGTATATAGAATTTCACATTGCAGTCAAATAGATGTGCATGAATTCACCTAGCACTTTGTGTATTTGCACAACGTAACTTTTGGTTACCTGGTTTGTGTACAGGTGCTCAGATGGTGTATGAGGAATGTCAGCAGTTGATTTAGTGAGAACATTAAAAAATGGGTTACTGTGTCTATGCAAGTTCACTACTGTGAATGCTCCATGCTTGCCTATACACGTTAACTCTTTTCTTTCTCTATTTTCTAACTCTGTACATGATAGCCTGTCTCCTAAATCACTGAACCTGTGAAAATATCCACAGACCATTAATTTCACTCCCCTTCCTGAAGGAGCTCATCTGCCATTCACAGAAGCCTACAAAAGACCCTCAGATAAAATACTTTGTCTGCAGTAAAATATTATTATTGTTGTTGTTAGCCTTGTGCTTTCAGAGGGTTTGATAGGAACCTGATGTCCTGCCAAAAGTAACACCCTGAGAATCTTTCAGCAACTGTTCCTGGGTGTTCTGTATATTATTGCTGTTTTCTCATACACTGTCCCTGGGAATTTCATTCTTAGATTAGAAAAACGTTCTCTTCCTCCCATGGAGGGGGAAAAAAAAAAAGAGAGAGAGAGAGAAAAAAAACAAAGAAAAAAGAAAGCACAGTTGACACTTTATACTAAAATATTAGGCTAGTATTTTTTTTCTGGTGGCCTATTATTCAGACTGTGGGGTTTTTTTGTTTTTTTTTTTTCTTTTCTTCTTGAATTCACTGCAAAAAAGGTTAAAATCTCAAATAAGATTGATGTGAAATATCTTGTAGCATTACACAAACATTTTGCAGAGCTGCGGATGGCCACTTAAGGGAAAAATAGAGGCAAATTGGACCCAGACATTCAGTCAGTAATGTTCAACCCTGCAGAGACAAAGAACCTTGAGGAGCTAACTTTATAATGAGGAGCTAAAGTACAGCATAGCAGAAATTAAAGAGAGGCCCAAATCCCCTTAGTGACAATTGTGTTCTCCACAGATCTCCTGGGTGGATGTTGCTTTGAGAGACCTTTGGAAAGGAGTGTAGCAAATGAGGGCCTCCTAGGAGACCATATCGGGGAAGCAAAAGCCCCTGGGCCAGAACAGGAATGGGAGGAGACCGGAGCAGGATAACACTTTCTCTGACAATTGAATGCCCAAATTCTGCAAATATAGTCATCTGAAAAGCGCTCACATTCAGCCACCAAAAGTACTTGTAAGTTCCTGCAGCGGGAAGCAAACTTTTGCAGTAACTGGTTTCTAAGAGTTCCTTTTTTAACTGCTTCTGGTGTTTATCCTGAAGTTTCTCACTTCAAGATGGCTGAGGGACAAAATAAGTGGGAACCGTGGATGCAGAACAAATGCCCTGGATTTCAATTGGGTTCACTCAGTCTGCATTTTGTACTGCAGTTGTATTCTTATAAGACGGCAGCCAAAAAGCTGTGTCCAAATAAACTGCTGTATGTCAGGATGGAGACTTAAGGAGAATAAGGTTGGGGAGAAGTAAGAAAAAAAACCAAACAACTGGGCCATTTGTGATGGACTAGAATGAATGCTTGTGTTTGAGAGTGCCATGGTTGCTGTGATTGTCTTTACTTGATATGGGCTCAGAGAGCAGCTCATACTGACTCCCAGTTTTAGTTGTGTACCAAAACATTTACACACATCTAGCACAAAGTAATGAAAGAATATTGTCTGTGTATTTCATTTGCATTTGATCCAAATCTTCCTTTCTTGGTTCCTGCCTCCCTCAGCAGAGCTCCACGTCATTGGATCAGAAGGGTTTTACTGATGGCACAGTGCGCAGTATCTCTGTGAAAGTGTTCTTTGGTGCCTTTCTCTGCACTTCCTACGCTCAGTTTCTCTACAAAACTGAAATGGATGCTACTATGCCTCTTACTGCTTATTCAGAGCTACTTATATCTTGTCTGGGCAACCTGATACAATATCCTCTTTCATGCTGATGCTGAGATGATCAGAAAAGATGGGTAAAATAAACATCTTTCCATACAATTACTACTATTATAACAATCAGGGACTCTTAATCTATATTTCCCTGACAGGAAGGCAAATATTTAGTGAAATCGTTACACTTCTTCTTCTCAGTTCTCGCCCCTGGCACCAAACATTCCTGTTTTTATTGGACATTTTGCAGAGGTTTTACCTGGTAAACTACCTTCTGAAGAAAGACTGCCTCAGAGAATACCTCGTCAGTCTTCAAACTTGAAGGCTTCCACTCAGCTGCACCTATTACATTTGAAATGTAGTTATGAAGCCTTTCCTTTCTTTCCCTGCCCTTCCTACCTTAATTTCATACATCCTCCTAATACCTTTAGGTCCTGCAGCAGTTAAGCACAGAATGTGAATTTCCCTCTGTTCACAGGTAGCAACACGTTAGCGTTGACTGTGTATATAGTACAGGTGCCTTGGGCAAAAAGCAGACCAAATGCTGCTTGGTAACAGATGCAATATTCCCACAGTTTTGGGCCCACAGGATATTATCTATAGCGCAACCAACAGGAGTCACAAAGGCCTATCTGCTCTTCACAATGCACTGGGAAGAAGAGCAGACCTTCAAAGGACATGCATCTTGCCATGCAAAGATTGTGATCAGTAAATCACAGTCTTCTCTTAGTCTCTGTATTTCACTGGTCCTAAAACAAGCTTCCCACAGGTGCTGTTGCTCTTGTTTCTGCTGAATCTGCCTTACAACTACACCCACTGGATGGAGGATAACAAATGAAGAAGCATCTCATTGTGTGCAGGGCACTGATACAGCATGTCTACCGAAATGGCTCACACAGCAAAAGCAGTTACTCAGCTAGTTGCTGCCCCCTTATTTCTCAGAGCAGGTAAGTAGAATGGGGCTAGAGGCATTGTCTCCTGATGGAAGGATAGCAGAATGCCATTGGGAACAGTATTCTCTCAGATTGCACCAGCCAGGCCTGCAGCCGCTTATATCCACAATGTATTTCACAAAAGAATTTATGAAGTCCATGGACTTACGTAGTTGTGCAGGGCTGATGGTAAAACTGAAAAGACGTAGCAGTGTGATTTGCACTTGCATTGCCCTCTTGGGGTTTAGTTGGCTGAACTTTACTTTTTGTATGTCATTTGATTATATATAAAATAAATAATAATAATAATAATAGAAGGGAGAAAGTCCAAAAAGCTGTGTTAGGAACACCAAAAACAAGTTCTCATTAGATAGGAAAAAACAGAGAGAAGAGGAAAGGAAGGAAAAAAAAAAGTTTTTGGATCACAATAAAGAGGACAGTAATGTTATCATTTGCTGCCTCAAAGGGATGGATATATTTTTTAAGCTATTCTTTGCTGTCGGTGGCTATGGAGACACCTTTCCCTGCATCTGGCCAAGCATCTGACTCAGTTGCTCCCACAGGAGAGATAATGTCCCTGTTTGTACATTGTGCAAGCGAGGCAACAGGAAGCGCTTTAACATGACCCACTGGGCTCAGCCCCTGCCCCACCCTGGCTGTAAACACCTGAGTTCATCACACACTGGCCCAGGTCCGAATCCTGAGCCCATTCCCCATCCAGGGATCCAAAAGAGAGCTGTCATCTTGCCGTGACCCAGGAAAATGACCACCCTAAGCCCCAGCTCAATAAACGAGGGTGATGCTTGGAGGCTTGTGGCTCGAGGTAGTGCAGAGGGGGTGGAAATGAATCAGAGGACTTCTTGGCTAGACATTGCTAACCAAATCTTGCCTTATTAGTAGCTGCCAAGAACTGTTGCCATCTGCTGTGGAGTTGCCCGAGCCTGGTCCTGGCACACAGATACAGATCCGCAGCTCGCCTGCAATGTCGTCCACATCAGAGCAGCCATTAGTTATCTTTTTTTTCTCCATGGTCTCAGCAGAATAACTGAGTATTAGATAGGCTGAGAGTAAACACTGCTCTTGCTATACTTAATAGCTCAGGCTAGGATGAAGTGGAGAGCTCAATTTTCTCTGATATCTGGGGACACAGACTTTCAGATCTCTCACTTCTCTCTATCCCCACATTTTGCTTACTAGCATGCATAGTCTGTCATTTGTAGACTGTGAGCTTTGGCTGAATTTTTACCTGTCTCCCCAGGAAGGAAAAAGGCCTCTGAGTTCTTCACCAGTTTTCCTACTTTCTTCCCATGGTTATGCCAAGTTGCGAGCTTTGCAGGACCCTGGCCTTTCTTAAATCACAGGCATGAAAGAAGAAAAGTGATATCCTTGCACAACCAAAGCAACTCAAACCAAGACAAGCTCCAGCTTTTCCTGCTGTGCTGCCAAGCACCACACCCGGCTGGAGCTCTTTACTGGGCCAGCTCTCCTGGCTGCAGGGCAGGAGGAGGGGACAGGCCTCTAATCAAGGACAAGACTCACCTTATCCCTGATTCCTTTTTCCTCCTTTGTGCTTTGCTTCTTACATTGAGGTTGGTTTCTTTTTAAGTGTTTTTTTTTTTCTCTTTTTTCTTTTTTCTTTTTTTTTCTGGAATGCTGTTTTTATGCCTCCTCTGAGCATTTGTTAGTTCTTTTGTTTTGGCAGTCTGATATCTCTTTCCCCTAAGATCTGTGTAGCTGCACTTGGGTTTGAGTAGTTTTCTCCCTTGAACTCTATCACACTCTCATTTGAGGAGGATGGAAGAGGGGCTTTTATTGTGCCGATGGATTTTGCCCATCCCTCTCTGGATCTGAATAGGCCAGCATTATTTCACAAGTGCTAAATCCACTCACAATGGTTTTTAACACTGAGCTGCTGAGCCAGCTGAACAGCAAACACCAGAGGGGAAACCACATTTCGTGAGCACTTCAGATTCCTTCAGACCCTACGTGGAGCCATTAAGAGCAAAGTAAAAGCCCTTTGACACAACTCCCTTAGGCAACTTTTTCACAGCTACATGCCAAAAATTGGGGACTGGCTAAGGATTTGGTCCCAGATCAGCTCCCAAGAATCTAGTACATGGAAATGAAAATGGAGCTCAAATCTGTTTTAGCAGCACATTATATTTTCTTGTGGAATATTAATTCTTTGCTGGTTGTCTCTCTGATCACTGTGGATTGCCAGTCAAGGTATTGCCAAAGGCTAAAGATGAGAAAAAACAGGCAGTTGTGTTGCGTAGGAGTGATTTTGGTTGTATTTCTGTTTGTATCTGTTTTCCTTATTCTTTACTTCTAAGTTAGGAAGAACCTGGATTGTATTCCTCATGACCTTCCCAAATGATCTCAGAATAACCAGATCTTCAGTGAAGATGACCAGCCAAGAAAAATCCAAGGATGGGAACAATTGTCCCATGGTAATAATGTGGATGAGGGCCTATGTAAAGGACCTGCCATTTCTGTCTCTGTCCAGATTCAAGACAACAGGGGACTTAATTTTTCCATGGAAGAAGATATAATTGCACGTTCCCTAAACAAGTTATTTCACAATGATGTAGGTTATCTAATATACTCAGTGATGGAGGTTTCCTAGCCCAGACAGTCTTGATAGAGTGATTACCTTGAGCAGCTACATTGAGGGAGCAATAATAATTGGTGGTGGTGGTGAAGATGAACCTCCTGTCATGTAGTTTCAGTCAGTAAAAAAATGTAGCCACAGCCTGAAGTCACAAAGGGACGTGAAGAAACATTTAATCTTGAAACAGCTGATAAAGGGTTCAAACTTAAAGTAGAATAGTGGTGATCAAGAATATGTGTGATCATCCTGAGTCATAATTTATGTTTAATTTAATTTAGCTTACTTCACTTTTGCTTTGGTGCTTGCTTCTTATATCAACATGGCTGAACATGACTCTAGTTCCACCAAAAAAGAGATGCAAACACAGCTGTGTGCCTGGGCTTTTAAAAGCCTGTCAACAAAGTCCGTTTCCAACTGATGTTGATGTTACATTCAGCAGGGTGGGAATTGTGTTTGGTCTGTTATTGGCAGCTTCAGTTAATGTTTTACTTTACATTGTGTGAGGTAACAAGGTGGTCTCTGATGACTAAATGCAGCAACTTTCAACAATTCCTCAAAAAATAGTAGGTATTAGGACTTTAGCAAGTGAAAAGGAGGAATGGAACAACAGACCACTCTGCTGCATGCCAGTTCACCTGTTCATTCAGACAACCTGTTTTTCCTTCCTGCTTCTGTCAGTTTCTGTATGTGTACCCTTGGGTACGTACACCACTGGTCCCTCTGCTTAGATTTACCAGTCTGTAAAATAGGCAAGAAAACACTTGTTTCTCCATGCACACACTGGGAAGTTAAATCCACTGATTCGTATAAAATGCCTGGAAAATTATGGGCAGTGAGCTTAGCTTTCACATAACTTCTGTGGAATATTTCAGTGTTTATATTTTCTACAGATACATACTTACAGAAAAACACAAGTTACAGTTAAATGACTGGTCGCTTTTTGACTCTTTTCAGACTGGTGGGAGCAGTTATTCTTTTCGTATAACTAAAGTCTGTGGTGAACCTGGGTTTTTTGCCCTTCCCCCCAAAAATATTATTTTGAATTGTGTGGGTACAAAGTGAGAAGTTCTGCAAATATGCATAAATATTTGCAAAAATTATAAAGAGAAAGAAGGGAGCCCAAACAATCCACAAACCAGCACAGCATCTCGCTTTCGTGTTCTCATTTCTCTAAAGTAGGTGGTAGGATTCCCCCATAATTTCCAGCACTTGCTGAACCTTGACCCAAGAAGCTTCATGAGAAATTTCTTCCCTAAGGGTTATTTTGGATTGAACGTTCTAAGATCCCAAGTAGAAAGGTTTTCACGGCTATAATTATGGAATCACACAGCTGATTCATGTAATTTGACGAGGAATTATAATTTGCCTTCTTCAAAGGTACGTGTCAAGGTGTATGGTACCTGGTGATGTGAATCTTGCAGCATCTGCAATTGGGCTCTTCTATCATTCTGGTGTCCAATTCAAGTTTCTGTTACATGTTTACGTAGCCGAAGCAATCCAGATTTCACTAGTGTTAGGTTTCTTGGAGCTGGTTTCTTCTACTCCCTTTTCTAATAGAATATTTTATAAACATTTGACTCACAAGCCAGGGATGGGGAAATGGCAGTGAAAATACCCACATGCCCTTTCGTATTTGGAGAAGTTCATGCTTCTGTGTGGGTGTTACTGTATACACGCAGCGTCACTCATTGCAGGCTGCCAGAAGAGAGACATGATGCACGAATATGGATTTTTCAGGAAGGGCTGAGAAATGGTAGCTTGGGCCGAAGGCTTCTATTTTTACTGGCTAAATGAGAGGAGGACCCTGTACCTGTTTGTCAAATGAGGGTGAGCAGAGAAGCAGAAGAATGATTCAGCTCTCATACATGGGATGGAATGAGGCCAAAGGAGGCAAATTTTTTATCAAAGACATGAAAATTGATTGGTTTAGCAGGGGCTTCACATTGTAGAGGGCTCCAACACACAAAGATGGTTCGGTGGGAGGCTCTGACGTTGGCCAACGAGGAAAGCCATGTGTTACCATGACCATAAACAGGCCGTGGATTAGACACTAAATATGGCTCAGGAGGCCCACATCTCCCATGCCTGCTCCCTTTCTCTTACCATGCTTCAGATGTATGATGTTTACAAAGTAGACAGAAATCTATTATTATTAATGTTCTTGTTTAGCAACTGACTTTAGAGGTCCTCTCCCCTTACCTCACGGAGGTGACAGCACACCAGCCCACATGACCCCCTCTTTCCAACAGAGAGTTTTAACCCTCTCCTTTTTGTAAATCCCTCCATTTCTTCAGAACAGTTTTACTATGCACAGAGGTGAAGTGTTGTGAGAAACCCTTCCAGACAGCGGGGTAAAATGTTCCAGAACTTACTTATTGTTATGGCAGCTCCAGCTCTGACTGAAACCCAAATGTCTAAAGCCTCAATTTGTAGAGTGGATGCTGGAAGAGTGCTATGAAAACAAACTATGTCAGCAAGAGGACTTATTATATCAGTCCAATAGCTCGTAGTACCAGCAGATAGTATTTCAGTCCCTTCTCCTTACTTTGTATTGCTTTCTTCTTTCACTGGCCATGCTGAAAGGTTTCTGAGCAAAGGCTACCACCACAGAACACAATTGGGACCTCAGTGTGGGCCCAAAGCAGTATGAATGTGCAAACGCCATGGCAAAGTTTTGTTGGGTTACTCTGAAATTCTTGCCACAACAGACATAAAAGATTCGAGTTTCTTCCTTTAAGCCCCTCCTGGCTTCAGAGGTGTTCTGTCAAGGATGAGTTTGTCTCCCAGGAAGCTCTCTGGCATGTGGGTTTGCTGTCAACTCACGTACAACTGTAGACACAGCTTCTCACCAAGCCCTTTTTAGATACATCAGATAAAATCATTCTTCTAATGGCCAATTGCCACCTTCCTCTTTCTACCACAGTGCTATCTGAATCCTACCCTGGCACTAAGCCCCGTGTAAGGACCCTTTTTAAAAGCAGCCCCTCGTACTCTTCTGCAGGAGGCTTCTTCATGCCTATTGTTTCTGTGAGTGCAGACTTACTAAGTGGTCAATCAAGCTAATTCATTCCTTGATATGTGTTCTGTTAAAATCCCTTGCCATTCTCTACCTTTATGTGCAGAGTTTGAGTGTGAACGTGGTTTGCTGGCATGGGATTAAACTAAGACACTGCTACTGGTCTTTCCCCACCCTTCAACAAGGTGCAGTGCCAAGGGCCAGGTCAGCCTCCAGTGTGTAAGATTTCTGTGGGATTCTTCAAGATGAGAAAACACCATCCCCATGTTTGGGACAGGCATAAATGAATGTTCTAAGAGGGAAGTCTGTGTTCAGTTAGAGCTGGTGGGAGGAATGTACAGGGCAGAGGAGAAATGCCGCGTCTGCACTAGAGAACAAAGGACTGATCAGTACTGGCTCTAAGAAAAAGTCTTCCTTAGTATCCTGTCATCATGCTGTCTGTCCTCTAGTGTCAGAGTTACAAGTTTCTGGAACCAGCCCCAACTTACAGCTCCCTGACACTGGAATGAAGAGCATAGGATCATTCTCACTCCTAAGTGCGATACTGTATTTCATATCTGCCTTCTGACTGACAAGGCATGTTGAATCTTCACCTTAGCCTCTAGCTAGCCCTACAAAGGCTTTAGTCTCAAGCAGCAATCTGAAATCTTGCAGTCTGAGTGACATCCACTAGTGAGAGCAATCACTGTTATGGTTTGGACATTGCCTGCTCCTGCCTCGGGCTACACTCAGACTTGGACCTTCAGCTAATTGATCTGAAGGGAGAGGGAGCTTCTGCTGAGAGGAGGGACCCTGCACCCTCCCTGCACTCTCCTGGCCACACAGTCCTACCCCTGCTGGCTGTTGGCGCTTGCCTCATCCTTCCAAGAATCCATTCAGCACAGAGGAACAGAAACTCTGGCAAAGTATGATGCATTTTCTCTGAGTTTAACTCTATGAATTAGCTTTACCAGGGTCAAATGAGTGACACAGAAGATGGAGCTCACACTGGGAGTGGGGAGCAGGCTCCTGCTTGGGGGGCTGTGTCAGCTGGACTAGTGTTGTTAAAACTGGTGAAATAAGTTCTCAGACACTTGATCACTGAGTTGTACACACTGCAGGAGTGACTCCTTTTGAAGCACTTAGTGTTTTCTTCCTGAAAGGTGCGTTCTTACTGGAGGCTGTTGTCCAAACACAAATTGCAGAAGTTGTCCTAGAACCCAAACAACACTACTGAAGTCAGCTGGAGCAAGGGATGCTGCTTGGCTGGGGATGTTGTATTGCCATCATTCTAGGAAATTGCTAAATGAGGGTAAAGGTCCTCCAGCACTAGAAAGCACAAGCTGGCTGTTACTGCAGAAGCAGGCAAACAATGTGCCAGAGCCAGGAACTTGTAAGCACGTCACAGCTCGAGGCACATACTAAAGCCACAAACAAAAATGCAAAACCAGAAGTCTAAGACACTCGCTGCTTTCCCTCTTCAAGCCTGGGCTGAAAGTGGGATGTGGGGGAGATGGGTTTTACAGCACTAAGTGGGACTTTCCAATTGTTTTGCGGGCATTTTGGAAAAATCCCCACTACAGTCAGGCCTACAGCTAACTCTATTAATCTGCCTGTTTAAAATTTTCCTGCTGCTGACCCGGTCAAAAACTGAGCACTGGAAGTAAATTATCCAAGGAATTAATACCCCCATTCCCCCTAACCCTAACCTCCCCCCCCCCCCCCCCCCTTTTTCTTCCCCCCTTCTTTCAAGTTGCTTGTAAACCTGTCCTTCTTTCTGAAGATGTACGTAGTATTCCAAGTGTTCACCAAACAGCTTCTGCCAAAAAATTTCGGCAGGGGGGCTCTTTCCCAGAGTGATTATTTTATCTGTTTACTCTTTTTACTTTTGATGTATGAATGATTCCCTAAATGGTTATGTATTATTTCTGCTTCTCATCCCAGAGGATTGTAATTTTTTTTTTAAACCAAGGAGTAAGAAACTATAAAAAGAAAGAAAGAAGCGGCATGTGCGATGTAGTCTCTTTTGCAATATGAATATGGATGGCATTCATCCAGTGCACATCCTTTAAACTTAACCAGAACACAGCATTCATTCATGAATTAGAAAATATTAAAATACAAACCTAACCAGCCTCTGGAGCCATTTAGAATCGGCCCCAGCCTTTGCTCCATTTTGCAGTATTCATCTGGGGCTCTGACAGACATAGCCGTGGCAGCAGTGTGTGAATGTTACTGACTTCAGCCGTCTGCAGACCTTCCCCTGGTTGCTGTGGTGGGAGGGGTAGAACGGATGTAGTCTCAGTTGCTCCCATTCAAAGTCTGGTGCATTAGCTTAAATCACCAGTGAAACAGGGTTGTGTTAAGATGCCAAATCGTGAACTACAGCAGCTGAGGCACACGGCTAAACAGATTGAATGGGCCTTTTGCTTCTGAAAAGAACAGACCTGTACGGCCCCCTCCTCCTCCCCGTTCTCCTCAACCCCCCGTGCAAGTCAGGGGAAGAAGTGGAAGTTAGGGGAAGTAATAGAAAAAGTGCAGATTAATCAGCCAGAGTGTGACTATCAAAACCAAGCTACTCTTCTGGCTTGCAAACCTTTATTTCCTGAAGCAAAAGGGACCTGGTGGTAGGACCCTGTGGGCTGTTTCTCTCGCAAATGTGTTTTTCTATCTCAGAACAACTGTTGCATCTCATCATTGTTACTGCTCCGCCTCCATGCTTACTTGTCAATGGCAGATGGTTAGTAGGGGAAGGTGAAACTTTTGCTCAGAAACCAAAATAGAGATGTCCGGTAAGAAAAGTGTATTATATAAATTGATTCACATTAAAGTCTTGTCTTTTAATGAGTGAACTAATATTTTCAATTAAAAGGTTTAATTTAAATTTTGTCTTAGTGTTTGGCTAATGAGTGCAAATCAGGCGAGGCTGCTCTATCTTTGTGTGCCTGTTTTTTTCCCATTCTGTGACCCTCTGTGTCATTTGAGGTTCTGTCAGTCCTCAGAACTGAAAAAGAGATTCCTTTGAAACACGCCAAGCAAGAAAATGTTTGTTTGTGAAAAAGTGGATTAATGGCACTTCTTGCTGATAAAAATCTGCCCTACGTCTTACCAATGGACAGTAGGCATACATCTTCTCTAGTGCAAGTTATTTCTTGCAGTCTGGTCAGCAACTTGGTTATTGCCTGCAAGGAGCTGAGGAGGGTATTTGTTTTTATCCTGCCATTGGTCATGGGAATTGAAAGTGCCTTTTTTGACTCGCAGAACTGTAAATATTGTTACTGGTCGTAACATCCTCCTGACCTCTTTTCAATGCTTCTCCAGTATTTGGCTTTCTGACCTGCTCCACGAGATGGCAAATTCCACAGGCTGATGCCACTCTGGAGAAGGTGTGGCTCCTGCCAGGGAGACTTTCAATTTTGCTGAGTGAGCTTTATTCTCATCTTTTAGGATGAGCAAAAATGTTGGGAACCAATCTGTTATCCGTAGAACCATCTAAAATGGACTTGATCACCTCTCTCAGCTCTCTCCTGTGCTGGGCTAGAGACTCATATTATTTCCGTTCTCTTGTCACCTGACAAGGCTGTTTGTCCAAACGTGTAAGAAATGCTTTCCCTATAAGTACACAATCATGTTTCTGTGTTGCATCTCAGCCATGTTCCTGGCTGTTCCTGCCACTCTGTCCCAGAGCTCCCAGTGGAGGAGCGAATCAGGAGTCACCTCCCTACAGCACACAGCACACGTTCCTGCAGGTTCCTCATAAACACGCAGCTAGAAACATCCAGGAAGACACCTGCTCTGCAGTCAGTGCTCAAAGCAGGGTCTCAACAAAGTCTTTTAAATTGACTTTCTACTGAAAGGTATATTTTTCCCCCCTTCCACTGATCCCTTTATCTCACACTTCTTAAATCACAACACACTGGGACCCTTGCCTGCCTCAGCAGTGCAATTGTATGCAATGTACTTTCCCTCCCTTGCCAGCACTGCATATTTCCTGATGATATACATGCACTTGTCTCTGTTTGGTACTTTCTGGTGGCTTCGTGAAATCTCTCTGTGCTGTCACAAATCAAATCTCAGATCTTTGGTGTGGCATCCTATGTAGAGAAAGATAGGAACACTTGTAGCATCAGAGAATCGCTGAAGTTGGAAAGACCACCACAGTGATCTAGTCCAGCTGTCAGTCCCCACCATGCCCACTGACCATGTATCTCAGTGCCACATCCACCTCCAGGTTCTTGACCACCTCCAGGGACGGTGACTCCACCACTTCCCTGGGCCTCCACCCCTTCCTACTTTAGAAACACATCTGTATGCTCTTTTCAATGTTGTAACTCAAAGAAACTTTGTCCTTCTGGCATTATTTACTTTTCTGAGTGTTGTAAGGACTACTTTTGGCTGATGGCACTGCTAATCACTTTTGGCTCTTCTTAACCTCAAGATGAAATGGAAGAGAAAAGTCTGACTGCGGAAAACATCTGAAATCCAGATTTTTCTGTAATTTCTGACCATTTTAATCTGTGAAGTTGATTTTTTTCGTCTATGGACCGTGCTAAAAATCCAGTATAGACCTGAAACTTTTCATTGTATGGGAAGATTTAATATACAAGGATTTAACTTTATTTTTATTTAGCATAATTTCGTATTCTCTTTGTCCTCTGTCCCCAGTTCCTGGCTCAGTGATGTCTACATTTTTCCCAAGGAAAGTTTATCCTCTCTCTTCCTGAGTGCTAAACAGAATGTATTTTTACTAACTGTCAAAGCTACCTCTACATATTACTCACTTATGGTGTCTCTGAGCATAACTGTTCCAAGGTTTTATAAAGCTGCTCTGCTTTTAGGGGAGGTCCTGCAGGACCAGAGAACCTCTATTCTTCTTTCCAGTCCACTGCTCCAGCTCTGGGATGATAACCCTGATTATTCCTAAGGGTGCATACCTTACATTTTAGTCTCTTTGAGATGGACTGAAGAATTAAAAATTGAGCCACCAGGTGGACTTCCCCACTTTTAATTCTGAGAACCTTAAAGACTGTAACAGACAGAAAAATCAGCGGCAAAATTTGGATCCCGCTGTCAACCTCCCCGGGGCTGGAAGCTGAGCCCCAGGCAGTGCTTCACACTCTGCCCTTCTCCAGAGTTGTCCCAAGCACGGATCTGGGCTTGAACTTCGGATGAGTGTTTGTGATCTGGGGTTTTGATTCTGTTTCATCTCTAAAGTTTCTTGTTCCAAACCCTTGGGCAGTTGCCCTTTCCTAGAACACATGCTGAGAGCAAGAAACACCCTTCTTAAAAAACACAAATACTCAGAAAGGAACGTGGAGAACTGAAAGAGTTTTATCAAGAAGTGTTGTTTCTCTGCAAACCCCACATAGGAAACCCTGGCCTCTGCACTCGCTCAGCATTTGCTGTATTTATTTCTTCTCCTCCTCTCCAGATTGGGAGCAGTTTCTGCCAAACAGAGCAAGGCTTTGTGAGATGAGGAACGGATCGGAGTTTTGCAGCTTGTAAAGTATGTGCTGCCTCCTCCTGAGAGCTGAACACTCCCTTCTGCTCCCGCTGCCCCCCAGAGCAGCTCTTCTTAGCAATTCCCCTCTTCTTACCCTCTTTCAGGAAAAGACTCCTAGCTCCTGGCAGAGCAGGGGCAGAGCTAGTTTCACTTCAACGGAGAGCAGAGTCAAAAAGCAGCAAGTGAAATTGGCTGCTGGAACAGAGGAGCGAGTGATAGAAGGGGTGAATGTATCCCCTGAAGCAGGGATCTTCCCTCCCGTTTCTCCCTCCCCAGCTATTTCCCCGAGATGGACTCACTTGCAGGTTGATGCTCTCCCCTTCTGAGGCCATCCCGCTGCCCCCGGCTCCCTTCCCTGCAGACGGCACGAGGAGCGGTGCACTCTGCGTTCCCGGAGACTCTCTCCTTGCTGGACCAGGCCGCTCAGCTGCTGGAACAGACCCACTATTCATCAGCTGCGGCCGGCCGCCCGCCTTGGCATCGGCTGGGGGCTGAGAGAGGGGGTGGCAGCCAATGCTGCATTGTCCAGGCAGCGTGTGGAACAAGCGTTCTTCTTAGACTTTCCATGACAGTCGTGCTCATGACGTGTCTGTGTTACCTCTCAGAGCCCAGCTGAGCCTCATGAGCTCGCTTGGGCTGGGATGCAGGTTTGCAGCCAGTGTACCAAGCGGTTCCTGGCGTGGGCTGTTTGGCTGCAGACGTGATCCCCAGCTCGCCCAGCTCATCAGCATGCAGCTGAGAGTGCAGATGAAAAACTAACGGGTAAAGAGCTTAGGTCCAGAAAGTTATGCCTGCTAGCTGCTGCCACAGCAAAGATATTGTTACGGCTGAGGTAAAATTTCCACTTTGCTCTGTTTATAGTCGCTTCTTCTCATTTTTCTCCCTAGCCAAAATGCCCTTCCTTATCCCTCCCCAGCACTTTTTCTAGCTTCAATTTGATATAGCTGGTCTTGGCTGAAATCGAGTTCTGCTTTTTGCTTAAGTCAAAAACAACTACAGATGTCACTGGAATGGAAACACATGCAGCCAGAATCAAATCACAGTGTAGGAAAATAAGTTATTATTAGGTGGAATGCTTAGGCAGAAGAATCAGTGCAATTGTCTAGATTCCGGATTCTCTGCTATTTTGTACCACCTGCAGATCAGGTCGGCTTCTTTGGCTTTTTGAAGGACAATTTCTCTCGTCACAATAGCATGAAAAATGTATGGTAAGTAATATATGCTGCTTAAACAGTTTAACCAAATGCATGTCCTACTGCTCCAGCCTTATAAAAAGTGCTGACAACTCTGTCAGTAGGCGATCCTGTTGCATTGATGCTTCCCAGCAAAAGGCCTGGTTTTGCAGTGATAATACCAGTGCTTAGTACTGCAAGTTCATTTCAAAGTGCTGATGAATTTAGTCCCCCTGCATTCCTCTCAAACAGCTTTCGTTTTTTTCTCACAGATGTATGAGCTGAAGCACTGAGATATATCCAGTGAGCAAGCTAATACTATGCAGGAAAGCAGGATGAGGATATCCCTCATCTGACCTTTAGCCTGTGGCCTCTACAGCAGCTTGAGCCCACCTTGGCCAGGGATGCTGCAGGGATGCAGCCTTGCCTAGCTCACCCTTCAGCTCCGGCTCAGCCTTGGGCTGACATCAGGCAGCTGGGAGCCGACCCAGCCACAAACGTAACTGGGGCAAGGAAGGGGGCAGAGCCACACAGTTCCCATGGAGAAAGGCTTCTGTTACTGCCAAATTATCTTTCTTGATACAATGTGTCTATGTGGAGTTGGTCAAGCTTACTTTCTCCAGGGAGCAGTTATTGATTTTGAGAGATCCTTCTCCTTTAAGTCTGTTGGGCTGTGTGCATGGCTCACCTCCCCAGTTATTCTGACATATAGTAAGGGGTAACACAACAGCAGCTCGTCTGCTGAAAAGATAAGGCAGAATTGTCATTTGGGCCCAATCTGGGCCCCCATCCAACAGCTAGACAATCTAAACCAACATCTTTCCTTCTAAAGTAAATGACAGAGGCTAGAACAAATGGCTTCTGTATTCTTGCTTTCGTTTGTTTTGATAACACAGTCAGCTTTTAGATTTAATTTTGTCTTCTGAAAGCGAACGACACAAAAAGACTTAAGACTTCAGCTTGCTTAAAAGATACACTCTGTTTACATGAATTTAGGTGCAGCTGATTCTATAGTCACAATGAAAGCCACCTTCATGGCTCCTACTCTTGAATGAGAGGCTATGTCTTGTTGCTAGTGAAGAGCTTGTTTAAATGGAAAACAAAAGTGAGGCACTACTCCTTGCTCCTTTTCAGCACCTGTTGGCTTTTTTTTCTTTACTGAAAAGAGCATCTAGTTCAAAACCCACTGGCTACCTCCTGCTGTTGACTTGCTGTCCTGGTGTTAACTATATGTTAACTAAAAACTCACTGTAAGTAAGTACACTGTTACAGGGATGGGAATATAGACATTTACATGTTTTCAATTACTTTTCTTAGCATACTCTAAAAAAATGTGGTTGACCAGTTTATAAATAATGTATTGTTTATTGATAGATAATTTGCACTGGATGTGCATCCACTGTGTTTGTTGAGGCCACTCCTGGGAGTCACAAGGAGTTCATGCTGTGCAGATTTTTTGTGAACACATCTCCAGCAAATGATCCGTGAAGTCTGGCCAAAGTTTTTGAGTCCCTACACATGTGACAGGCATAAAAACAAGTCCAAAATAGCTTTTGGTGGTCAGACAGGAATGAAGTATCCATCACTTTACTTGATAGATAAACAAAAATCACCAGTGAGCTAATTTTGGACAAGGTTCGTGATATAAAGGGAGCCTACAGAGGGGAGGGGAATCAACTCTTTGAAAGGGTTGATATGTGTAGGACGAGGGGAAGCGGTTTTAAGTTGAGGGAGGGAAGATTTAGGTTGGATGTCAGGGGGAAGTTCTTTACAGAGAGAGTGGTGAGGTACTGGAACAGGCTGCCCAGAGAGGCTGTGGATGCCCCGTCCTTGGAGGTGTTCAAGACCAGGCTGGATGGGGCCCTGGGCAGCCTGGTTTAGCATTAAACGTGGAGGTTGGTGGCCCTGCATGTGGCAGGGGGGTTGGAGATTCATGATCCTTGAGGTCCCTTCCAACCCTGGCCATTCTGTGATTCTGTGATTCTGTGATATAAGAATGTACTTTTTCAACTATTTTTCTTAGTACTGTATCTAAGTGCTATGCTACCTTTTTGATTTCCTCATGCTCTCCAGAGAGATATTGCAAGAGTAATAAACCTGTGTAACATCCTCAAATTACCTACAGAAATCAGTCACAGCTTGCAGTAATTCTTGTGTCCTTCACTTCTGTCAAGCTAGATTCCCAATTCACTCTCCGAAGATAGCGTGAAGGAGTTTTTCTGCAAAGCGTGTTAGTAGTAATGGCTGTAACAACCGTCCTTGGAGTATCTGGAGCCAAACACATTAGAAAGGGAAGACTTCAAACAAAAACATTCTTCCTGGAAGTTATTTGTATATATCACTAACAGCAAAGCTCAGAACTGGAAAATGTGAGGAGAGAGAGGTAGGTTTATTTTAACTCGAGTTGTAATAGCATACTAAGAAAGAATACCTCCATGAACACAGATATAAGATTTTCTTGTTGCTAAATTTGATTACAAGGGATTAATTATCTTTCCAGTACTTGTTACGATGCCAGAACACACCATCGTGATGGTTCAAAGATTAAGGTATATAAAATGTGACATGACTCCTAAAAGAGATTCTGACATGAGTGGCAGCACTTGCTAGTTTTAGGGTTAATGATCCCCCTTCTTAGACTCTGTGTTTATCCCACAAGACAAGTGGTCTCCAAAACTGGTCTGTTTTTGATTTGGTTAGTCTTTTTGGTGATATATACAAAAGATAAATGGGGAAAGCGCAGTGTTCCTTGTAAGGAGGGTGAGGAGCACGTGGGGCACGATGAAGAACAAGTATATGATTTCCCTTGCAAGATCAGCCCACACTAGCTGAGAGCAGAGGGAAGGCACTGCAGAACAGCCATGTTCCCTTGGGAGAAGCATTCATGGTAAAGGTGCTCATTTCCACCCCTGTCATCTTCCCTCCTATATGCCAGCTAAACTGCTTGTGCAGCCACCCAAGAGACCAGACAGAAGAACTTATTCCAGCTGGAAAAAATTTACGTATATTTAGCCATTTTTTCTTGGCTGGGATCAAATCTCTGACCTGGTTCTGCACATAACTGCACAAACACTTCTGCTGGCAATAGCAAGGGTGCCCAGTGAGGAATGGAAAATGCTGCTGGGAGTGGAGAAGGGTGGGGACAAACTGGTTCAAGCAGCATTGCTGCTGGGGTGTAACCATGGCATAGCAGTGCTGGTACCATCAGTGGGGCTGGCCAATGCAGAGGGGATGTGGGAAGAAGAGTTGCAGTTCCCAGGCCTCTGCACTGGCCTGCAGAGTCTGCTGGCAGCAGAAAGCCATGCTGCCCAAAGATTGATATGAGAATTGTTCTTCTACAGCACTCTCAGATTTCTTGTGGTGCTTAGGAGAGAACCACATAACCAAGAACTCAAGAGATCCTAAAAGACTACTACTCTTCTAACCAAGCAAATAACAGGCTACTTCACTTCTTAACCCTTCCCAGGCCTTGATTTTTTGTTGTAAAAGTGGCAGCCTTTGAGACAACCTCTCTCCAGTCTATAATTTTGGGCCTTCACTACATCAAGAAAGGAGGGTCCTCATGATCTGTTATGGGCGCACATCCTCTAAGAGAGTATGAAAAGATTTGTTTAGCTTTACAGAATGAAAAACAAGAGGGATACTGATGCCATCTTTTAAGATGGATAATATCAAGGAGATGGAAGCCCAGCATTAGCACAGGAACTAATTTATAAGTCGGCCAAGAAAAAATGTAGGTTAGAAATTTTGAGAAGGCTCTCATCTGCCTAAGTGAAGATATTCTGGAAAAGCCAGCCAGGGATAGTAATAAGGACAAGCAACTAAATCAGCCTGGAGACAGAGATTGCTTAGCCTACTGAGGGGATTACCTGGTATGATAGAGTCATAGAACCATAGACTGGCAGCATGGTAGTGCAAGCCACAGCAAAAGTGAAGGCAAGCAACTATGTAGCCAAAAGGTCCTTTCTTCTTCTTCTTCTTTTTTTTTTTTTAGTATATGAAGAAGCATTAGTCCCATTATCTTTCAATGAGTAGCAGGGTTCAAGCTCCTAGCTGGAAGGACTTGCATCACCTTTAACAGGAAAGAACCACAGAGCACAGTTGGAAAGGTGACAATTATAAGGAAGTCTCTGGAGACTGAGAACACAAAGATACAAGCATATTTCAAAAATTCTGTCAAAGGGTAACAAATGAACATGTACTTATCCAATGAATTATTAAATTATAAGAAAGCAAGGCAATAAAGGATTTTGAATGGTCACAGATTGCTTCTCCTGCAACAGCAGCTCAGTGGTGCTTGTCCCATTAGCACAGATGTTGACCCAGCCTGCTCCAAAATCATTCCAGCTGTGGAGACTTCCAAGGCATCTCATGTGACTGCTTCAGTATCACAACCCTTACAGCCAAGAATGGCTTTGCTGAAGCCTAACTTAATAAATAAATAAATCAGCCTCGCTACAGTTTTAGCTTGTTACTCTTATCCTCTTCATGTGGGAGAGAAAAGATTATTTCCTTCCTCTTTGCTGTGGTGGTTTACATTTTTGAGGACTGTTATCATGTCTTTTTTCAGCCTTCTCTATATTTAAGGAAACAAAAATTCTTTTGCCATTTCCTCACAGATTATATTTCACAGATCGCCAAGTGTTCTTGTTGCTCTCTGAACTCTCGTCAGTTGAATAATTGGAGAGCTTTGAACTGTTGGCAGACTGGATTCATATAGTACAGGTGAAAATAGTCATAGTGATGCAAGGAAGAGAAATAATAGTGGAATAATCTTCTTTGTATTTGGTCTGATAATAGGAGGATTGGGCACAGTCTGAAACTTTTGAGGGATCCAACTAAGAGTGAATTTTCTGTCTGTCCTTGGGAGAAAATCAGTAATTCCAGCTAGGCAGACAGGATGCATGCTAGACAAGGAAGATTCTTACAGCACTCTTCAAATTTTTAAAACGTTGTGGTAAGCCACATTCAGAAAAGGAGAATAGATTGAAGGTGGATCGGGCTGCAGGGAGCCCAAGGTCACCTCCTGACCACCACCTGAAGGTCATGTAGCTAAGCAGCCAATGATAAATCCCAGAAATTCTAGCAGCTCACACTTGATTTGGCTCTCAAGGGAATAATTTGGAGTGGTGAAACCTTATTGAATTTGGGGAGAAGTTCTTGAGACCTGAACACTGTCTTCCTCAGATGAACACCTGCTATTGCATAGGTAAGTTAAGACAGTTAATTAATTAACCACATGTCTCACAGAAGAAGGCAACACTCCAGAAGCTGGGAGCCCATTGAGGCTACAGCCTAACCGATGCTTCCTTGGGAACCCAGGTGGACAAAGGGCTCCCATGTTGATCCTTATCTCATACACAGGCTACAAGAGGTTAGAAAAGGGTAATGTGCTCTCCAGTGTGTACCCTCTCTTTGCAGCACCTCAGCCATGGCCTACAGAAGTTACAGGTTGCTTCACACTCTTTTTTCATCTCATTAGTTCAAGACAGGCCAATCCCTGAAACTTCTTCAGCACTGGTGGGGCAGGAGGCACACACGAGTGCCTGCACACGCACGGAGGCACACACCCCTGTTACGTGGTCATTGCTAATGTTGCGTGGTCCTTCACAGTCGGAGCAAATTCTTTTTTTCTGAGTCCTCCTGTGGTTACCTAACCATCTCCATGAAACTTCTGAACCAGAAATTTGCTGCTGTCTAAACTTCCCTGTGGATATTTCTACTGACTTCAGTGCTTACAGTCTTGATCCATATCTGAGTTGGGCCTCAGCAGCATTTCTCAGCTTTGCTGTGCCTGGCAGATTTGTGAGCCATTTCCCAGCGTAAATTTTGGAAAGTTCAGCTAATTAAAACTCTTGGGCACTTCTTTGCTTTTCTTCTGGAAGTCTCCTCTGAATCTAACCCTTGGGAAATGGTCAAAGTAAGGATTCTTTGCCCTTCTTGCTCCTTTCTGTATGGTACCCTTCCCCATGTTCCTCTCTGCCTGAATGGAGACTTTCCCAAATCTGAGCCTGGCAGCAGAGCTTGCCATGGGCACATTTCATGCTCTGGACAAATGTTGTGAAGCTTACAGTGTGCTGGTAACATGTCACCTGTATGCTATTTTCTCAAGGGCCTAGAATTGAAAATCAAGTTATTGCTTGTACAGAGTAATTCAGATATCCAGATTGCTCTCATTCACTTCAGCTGGAGCTAATATAATACATTTAGCAGAAAGTGAACAAACTTCCTTCAATTAACTCCTCCAGCTGACTCCTCCTACTGCCCTGAGAGCTGACCCAAGGATGAGTGAGGTTGTAGGTCTGGAAATGACATGTTAATGGCATTCCTTTCAGCTTATTCCCACCTTAACACCGCACGCTGGCTATAAAAGAAATCCTCAGCCTTACTTACTGTCTCCCTTCCCCCGTCTGTGTGCTCCTGACTGAGTTCCCAAATAAACCTTGAAACCCACTATCAGTTGTAAAACCTCTAATCAATGAAAGACACAGGAGCCAGTAATATGAAACCCTTTGCCTCAAGATCTCAGTGCTTCTTGCTGAACATCAGTCTTTGAGGTCAGGTATCTGAGCTGCTGTTTGGCTTGATGCTCGATGAATGCAAAGTCAAACAAGGGACAAGCCTGAGTGGGTTTACAAGGCAAGCAGTATCCTGACTCCCAGCAAAACGGACACTAAAAGGGCATAATTGGGTAGGAAAGCACCTGGGGAACTGACAGCAGGGAAACACAGAGAGATTTAATATGGAGAGAGAGCTGGAGCGCTGGGCTGCTTTCCTCCCAGGTATTGATGAAAAACAGGCAGCTTCAAAAGCAATGACTGCAAGTGACAAAAGACATAATTTGCAAAGAAGTGTTTTAAGAGCAAAGCACGTGAAAGATAGCTAAAGATAATGCCTCCTACAAAGCCCCTCTAAGTCCACAGAATGTCCTCTTGTCTAATGTGAGCTTAAGAGCAGGCCAGAAGGAAGAGAGCCAGGGAAGGGAGAGGGAATTCTGCTGATGTTTGAAACAGGGAAGAGGGGTTAGTAAGGGAAGTAAAACTATAGCTGCAATGGGATGGAATTAAACCAGCAGCACCTGGCTATTAAACAAAAAGTGCCAAGTATTTCTTGTCGTGACTCTGGGAAGAGAAAGACCCGTGTTTTTATGATGGCTCTAATTTGAAGTGACTTAGCTCTGGAAAATGCATTGCAATGAAAGAAAACAATTGATTTCTTATGGTGGAAGGTGAGATTGGGAAACTTAACACTACTATCTATTGATGTCTTCTTCTGTCCTCTTGCTTTCTTGCTGCTGGAAAACGGAATTTTCAGTTTCACAAATAATTTCTGTGGGGACATTTATGGCTACACTGTTCCTCCCTGATAGGATCTTACCCACAACGAATGGAGATGAAGAGGTTTTAATGTCTGCTCTCTTCAAACAGTTTTATCAACAAACAGCTGAGAACTGTTTACATTTTAAAGACAGCCTATTTAGTTAAAATGCCATGTGTTCCAAGTACTGCTGTTACCACAATGCCTCAGGTCAAGCCCAGGAATACAAAGTGCAATAATGTATATTATTCAGAGGTCCTTACAGAGAGCTGTTTAGAGACTCGTCTAACCCACCCTGAAGTCAGTGGAAGGGCTTCCTTTGGCTCTAAGGGCTTAAGAGCAAACTTAATGTATCAATTCAGGAAGTAGGTGCAAAATATGTATTTATTTGCTGGCAAAATCCTTCTTGGACTGCAAGTTGCATATTAAATCCTCGTGCTTAATCTGGTTGAATGAGTGTTTAGTATTGCACGGAGCAGACACAAGAACTGCTCAAACATTTTTGCTTTGGCTTTCTCATTGCCACAGCATATTTTTGATATTTGTGTGTAGCCCTTTTAGAAACCTTTTGCAGTAACACTTCCTGGTAGAATGGGAGAATTTCAGGCCTGAGAGTAAGTCCTGATGATCCCCAGTCTCTACAGTTTTTGCTCTGAATCAGACACAAGTATATCATTGGTGTGGCTCCAAAAGGCTTTGCTGGAATCCCTCTGATTTACACCCATATGAGATCAGCGTTAGGCTCCAGTGTTTTCATTTTTCATTTGTTATTCTTGGCCCTACTGTCCTTTTACCCTGTTGAATACAATGTTCCTAAAACACCAGATGTGCTTGTGAGATGAGGGAATACTGCGAAAAAAAAAATAAATAGATCATGGGGATTCACTAAACAAAGCATTGTTTTCTTTTGCTCTGCAGTCTTAATGCTGAGCTTTCACACAAGTACAACCGCTTTTATTTCTACAGGACTGTTTCTGATTACCGTTGAGAAGTGAAGTTTTAATCCTTTCTAGTGTAAGGACTTCTGTAACAGCAGCTCCTTATCAGGGTCACTGTGCAGCACTAGCTTGCATAATGACTGATGCTTAAATATATGACATTAGCCATGGATTGTGTACTAGTTCTGGCTTTCCAGTCACTTTTCTAATATTTCACTGGTACTACTTACTGGTTCCATACTCATGTGAGATTGTTATTTCTCTTTCGCTACTGACTAAGTGACGCATAACTGCCTTAGTGAGATACCAGCTAAATAGCAATACCTGTTATCACGTAGCTTATACCTGTTAAAACTGGTGGGAGATCCAAATCTGCCCCACTACCCCTTGATGTAGGAGGAAGAGCAGGTTCAAATCTGCAGAGTGCTGACCACTCCAAACTGAAACAGCAAAGCATTGAGCAAAGTGCTGAGCTTTAGGTGAATGAGTAATGTGACCGAACGACCTGGCTGCCTGACTTGCACAGCCAAGCCCTGTGTGAACATGGGGGCTAAGGCTGTGTGATCACCTGTAATATTTCATGCTCAAACCTGAGATCTAGGTACTATAGCCAGCTCCTCAACCATTTGTTTGAAGGTCTGAGCTCCTTCGCTGATCTTGATCTTGGAAGTTACAAGGAGTTGTTTTGTCCCATCTAGAGGTAAGTCATTCATTGTTGCCACTGAAAACCAGGCTGCAGGTAAGGGAAAACAATGATCGAGGGGAAAAAAAAAACCAACAAAAAATAACCTGAGAGCATCAGGAATGATATTCTTCTGCGTATCCCATCAGAAAGTAATTTGCAAGGCTGAGCTGTTGCTAAAGAATTGCTTGTCTTTAATTAGTCTTTGGGGATGATAAATGTTTTGAAATATTTCTAATAGAACTCACAGTCCTGCAGGCAGCAACAGTAAATTTTGTGCTTTAATGTCACATTTTGCTCTCATTTATACTGCAGTATATTTAGAGATGATCATTTATGTCAGAAATCTATCTCAAGTTAATGCTGGTACAGATGATGACAGAATCTACTCCAGCTAGTATCCACTTTTTGCTGCTCCTACGAAACCACATTCAAATGAAGCAACAGGAGCAAGACCCAACCCTTTCCTGCATGGGAGTGAGCAAGAGCATTGGTACTTCCAAATGACAGCATGTCGACCCTGCCTGAGCTGGGAAGCAGGGATTTGCCAAGAGGTGGAAAAGGTGTACCCCTTGCTCCAGCCTTGCTTCACAGGCATCTACAACCGACTTTGATCCTTCAGCAGAAAGCATAGACCGTGAGGCGGTGGCCTACAGGTGGGATTGCATCTGGATTACCATTTATTATGTCCACTTCTTCAGGCATACGCTCTTCTTATGAGGAAAATTCATGTGGGCTTAGTTCCCCTTCTACTTAAAACAAGCAAACAAACAAACAAACAAAACCCCAAAGCTGTGAGCCAGTGTGCAGGACATTGTTTAGTAGGCAGAGTGGTTTGTGTTGTGGTGGCAGCTCTAAAACCAAGGATTTAACTAATTGAATCAGTTAAAATCCTGTATCACTTTCTGGACTTTATCAAAATGTAAATCTCTCTGATTCTGATAACATTCATGATGGGTAATTGATTCATTTGTGCCTAACGTGCCCAGCAAAGTGGTGGAGTCATCATCCCTAGTGGTGTTCAAGAACCATGTGGATATAGCACTGAGGAACATGGTTGGTAGGCATGGTGGGGATGGATTGGCAAATGGACTAGATGATTTGAGAGCTTTTTTTCCAACCAATCCAACTATTCTATTTTTTTCTTACTAATAATATTATTTGCAACTATATGCCTTAGAATCCTCAAACAGTACTTACTGTTTTCCATCCTGGAGGCTGCTAAATTTCAGTGGTGAGCAAAATGCTCTTTGTGCTTATGGTAAGTAATCAGCTGCTGAATTTCATTAGGTACTTGGTGATCTTTGGACTGGGGATGCCCTATGTGTTGGTCACTCCATGGTAGGAGTATATGTGGGCTCTGGATGATGGTAAAATGAGAATTTAAGAGAACTGAACAACATAAGATGAAAGTTTTTGATAAGCTATCCTTTCTCTCTCACCCAGTCTTTTTTTTTTTTTTTTTTTTAATAAATCATTATATTATTTGTTTTTCAATATTACAAAAGAACGTGTCTCTAAAAAGGAGGATTTTCTATTGCCTAAGTAAAAGGTGTCAAAGGGATTCAAAAGCTAAAATCTCCTCTCTAACCACAGCAGAAGCTATAAAAATCTTCCCCTTTCTATTTGTCTTACCCAGTATATTTCATCTGGGATCTGAAGGGGCTCCTCAAGGAATGAGAGACAATGTACCTGCATCCATGTTTGTAAAAGTCCGCTGTGGTGATAGTTTGTTATGGGGACCTGTCACAGGTGGCCACCTGTTTGCACTCCAGGCATTCTGAGGGCTTGACAAAAACACACTAAACATAATGAAAATGTCTGTAATGTAGTCTCTACACTTTTCATTCTGCTACCATGCTTGTTCAAATTCTTGTGCAAAGTGATGCTGTACATCCTCCATTCCAGTAACCTCACTGAGCATCAGCATTCATTTACAGGGTGATTGGGGTACTACTTAAGCAAAGTAAAAATACATGCAATTTGTTTTTCACTTCACCATCCCATGCTTACTTCTAAGTGAATTTCATGTCAAGTTGATGGCCCAGGCCCAGGCATCCTCCTTTTATCTATAAGCACTTACTCCAGCGGCAGTACAAAAGCCCTTCTGCTCTGATCCTTAACAGTATATCTTCCTACAGAAGCAACTTCAGATGGCAGCCCTTCCAAGTCCTTGATCACTCTGCCAGCCTGTGTAACAAAGGTGCAGATTTGTGATGGTGCTTTCTGTGATGTGCTTCCCTAGCAGAAACTGAACTGGGAATTTCAAGTTGTCTCGCGGAGATCAGCGCTGTCTAACATTATTATTCACTGATGTTCTAAAAATACTTGTGATTAGATTATAATAGATAGAAACCCACGGAAATGGCCTAGAATGATAACAGTTGTTTTGGAATAAGCACATTTTTTTTCCTAATGAAATCCATCACTGTGCTAGAAAAAAAAATAATTTCCTCCAGAGGAAAATATTTTATTATTTTATATGTCTATTAACTAGCATGAAGGGTGTTGGTGATTTATTATTATTATTGTTGTTGTAGGTTTTGGATAGAAAAGCCTGGATTGCAGATGCCAAGAAATATGGTAACAACAGCATTTCTCACAAACTTCACCCGTTCTGTGAAGTGTTGGCCGTGACACCTGATTATGTGACTGCCCATTGTGTAGGAGCTACAAGGTCACTGTGAACTAAACAAAGGAAAACCATGGTCTCACCCAGTATACAACCCACAGCAAACATAAAGTGTGTGGGGAGTGATGAGTTTGCATGATAAGGTAAACCATCTTGCTTGCCTGAAATAGGACTTCCAAAGTCCACTGTTTATAACTATCAAATCTCATCCTTACTCAGCATTTTTCCCCCCTCCTCTCTTTAGAGTATAATTGTTGTTTTGGGTGCCGCTATCCTTGCAAACTGCTTTAGAAGCTTTTCCTATCAGGTAGCATCAGCTGTGAATGAGAGCAGCCTCCTTAGAAACTGCTATTTTATCCTGGTCACCTGCAGATATAGGCTCTGAGCCTTCAGTACCTGTTCTCCAACTTCAGACATGACAGCCAAATGTTTTCTCTCCCCGCCCAGGCTGCTGGCAGCACACACACCTCAGTCAGTAAGGGTAAGAAGAAATTGGAATGGCTTTACTAGAAGCTTGAATGGAGTGATGCTGATTGAGGAAAGTCTCTGTTCTTTATCATCACAGGCCTGTCTTGTCTCCTACCAGCTTATAATAATGAACACCATGAGTGCTTGCCTGAAAGCATCTCATTTTAGCCTTTTTCCCATAATAAACCAAAGCAAAACAACTCCAAACCAAAGCAATCCAACCCATCAAATAGAAAAGATCCCTACTGTCTTTTATCCCCAGCAAAGGTGCTGGATATCATAGGGAAAAGAACTGCCTTTGTGCTGGGACAGGTCTCTGTCCATCTCTGACTGAAGTTGCATCCACTCCTTATTTGCATCTCTCATGTGTGACCTGTACCCTCGGGCAAATTCCCAGCATCTGTGCATGTTTCATTACAGAGCTGGACCAGCTGCTCCACCAGCTTCTCAACGGACCAACAAGCAGCCCCTTGGGAGAGAGTGGTGGTGTGCCCTTCTGACAGCCCCCACCCCAAAAGGGAAGATGCCTTTTTGCCCTTCACTTGTCCTAAAGCAGCAATGAAAGGGACTTCAGGTATGCTGCTACCAGCAGCACTGGGGCCTGGCGATGTGGGCATCTGGCTGTGTGCTACATCTCACATGGGGCAGGGTGTGATACCAATTAGCTTCAGTTTGGAAGTGATGAGGAGAAAAAGGGAAATCCCATCCATATCATAGGATTTTGGTTTGCTTTCTACTTTGTTTTTTGATTTTTACCCCTGCATCTGACAGTTTGAGGTGCTCCTGTCTTCCAGCACAACAGGAGATGAAGTGGCTAATAAAAAGAGCTGGAAAAAAGCTCCAGGAAAAGAATGTAAAGAAGTAAAATAGAGCACAGCTAAAAAAGTAAATTGTATTTTGCCAGAAGAACCTTAATGGAATAGCCAAAAAGAATTGAATTACTATGACCCAGTAGTAGTTGTGCTCTATAGGTGAATAATCACTGGTTTAACAGCGTGATGGCAAACCTAATTCTCTAAGGAAGCCATACAGCATGCAGACTTTGGGTTTTGAAGATGCTTTTTGTGAGTTCCCTGCTCAGAGAACTTCAAGCCTTTACTATAGAGGGTTGCACAAGCTCGAATATCTCTTGGGCTTTGGACTGTCTGTACCAGGGTTCTGAAAACTTTGCCTGATCATTTCAGAGATCACTTTTCTTTGAAATTTTTATATACTTCAACTTTTTGTACCTCTTTACTCATCTCTCAGTTGTAGTACAAATTAGGACTAATTCCATGGGACTCAGCAGTGCTCATCATGAAGTCTGTCTCAGTGAAACAGTGTTTTTTAAATTACAAAAAAAAAAAAATTGTTTTTCCAGCAGCATCGGCATTTCCTCCTCCTCCCCAAATCACCTCACCTTTTTCCAGTCATCTATTCTTTTGGCTATTATTTGAAGTACACCAGTAACAATATTGATGTAAGTTCAGTCCAGAGTGCTTAAAATAATAGAAAGCCACAGGCAAACCCTTTTGCTTCTTTTTGTACTCCGTGTGGAACTGTTAGCACAATAGCTGAGGGCTGATAATGAGCAGTCCTGTTGCGAAGGATCCTGGAACAGTTAGCTGTTTTTGCGGGCCGATCCAAAGTATAAAGAAGTTAATGGAGGGCTTTATTCTTCGGGCTCCAAGGTTATGCAAGCGTATCAGGTTTTCAAAGGATGTATAATAAGAGAATTGTTCGGGAGAGATAACAGCAATTTGTGGCTGGATGGGTATAATGTGCTATTCATTCTGAAATCTTTTAACGTGCAGTAAAATAGGCAAATAGGTAAACTTGTTTGCCAAGGGATTTAATGCAAGAGAAAAGTAATATTTTTGGAAGGGCTGTATTCCTTGACTGGTGTATCCTACTTATGCATCTGACAGCCAAGTTTGGCTACTGATGGGAAGACTGTTTTCAGTCAAGATAGCAGGATGTGTAGAATTACCAGAAATGACAAATATCTCATGAATGGTGTAAAAAAGAGAAGAAAACCATGCAACACAGCAAAAAGGATGAACCTATTCTCAATTACACAATCCACAGTCCAATTGATGTCTACAAGTGTTGCATGATTTAGTGCACACAAGCAATGTTTATCACAAAAGATCTAAAATACTTGGGAGGGAATTGCTGATGACTAACGGGGAAGTTCCAATGAGAACTACCAGGTTGTGCTTGAAAATGTAGAATGATTGAAAATGAAAGTAATTTGATAACCGAAGATGAAGAGAAGAAGGTCAGAAGTTGAAGACACCAATGGAAGCCAGGAGAGAAAGCATGAGCGCTGATGCTTATGTTCAGGCCAAAAGAGAGCTCCAGCTTCAGACCCAGGAGCCCGAGATAACAATCTTATGCCAAGAAGCACGGCTCCATTATTGCTCTCCCACTAATGCAAAGGATAATAGAATCAGGGTGATACAGGTCTGGAAGAGGCTGCAGTTAAGGCCTTTAATTGGTTTCCTCCTGAAAGGCAGAATGCATAGTACTTATACTATTTCTGGTAATTGTGCTCAGGCCTGTTCTTAAAGGCCTCCACTGATGGAGGCTTTGCAAACTCACAGAAAAGGGCAGGGAGTGGTGATGCGTGATGTGGACTAACGGGACAGAAAGGCAGGCAAGGACGGGGAACCAGGAGGAACTGGGGGAACCAGGAGGAACTGAGGGCAAGAGTGATAAAAAGAAGAAAAAGTGACAAATCTCAGCTGTAACATCAAGGGCAGATGGGGCACTGAGGGGCATGAGTAGTGGGCATTGTGTTGACGCAATGAAGGTTGGACTAGATGATCTTAGAGGTCTTTTCCAACTTTAATGATTCTATGACCTACATGAAAAATCCAAAGAATGTGGGGCATAGGATAGGAAAGACAAAATTGTTTGTCAGGAATTAGCTGAGGAAGTACAGTGTTCACACGGGAGGAAGTTAGGTAAGGGAAAGTGGACTTGTGTAACAGGAAATGTGGGCTACTATTGAATTCCCTGCATATTTGATTTTTTAAAACAGTATTCTTTTTGTTGCTTGACCAGTGATCACATGGACATTTATGCAACTTCCAACCTGGTGTCTCTGTAGATAAACAGATCGTGCATCACAAATTGTGGCCTAACGGTGGCTGTTGTAACTGCCAGAGCCATGAGTAAGGGGCTCAGGATCAGCACTTAAGTGTTTCCGTATCAAGATGAGAGCACGGCACAGTGAAGTATGAAAACTCATCCAGTGACGTGACGTTCTTTCCTGGGTGTCTGCCAAGTAATGCTGCCCCTGAGAGGTTGTTAAATCACTGGGGAGAACTTTTTTTTCTCACATCACAAATTTTGCATATAGATTTTTACAAGCAATTGAAATCTACTGAAAAATAGGAGACCACTATCCCTTGAAGTAAGTAAGAGAAGGAAGGAGAAAATGGAGGCTGAGAACATCAGCTGGTGTGAATTATCTTGCTGTCTTCACTAGCTGGTATGAGAACGCTCACTGAGGGATGGAGACAAATTGCAGAAGGGCATCCTCGGGACTTTGTTTAGATACTTAGCGCTAGTATGATTCCAATATAGTTTCAATAGTTAGGGATATCATGGGAGAATATGTGTCATTCAACAGCTCAGGTTAAGTCAGACGTCCAGTCAGATTACAGAATCATCACTTATGGCTTTTAAGTTCATGTATCAAAGAAACGTCCACAACCAGCTGGCAACCCCTTTTGTGCTGGTCCATACCTGAAATGGAAATTTCCTCAGAAGAACAGTGCTACTTCAAATATACACATCCCATCTAATCAGCACAGAGGTGGCTCTGAAGAGCCAGATGGCCTTCATTAGAACAGGAGGCAGATGGAAATCAGGAAGAGATTCAAGCTCCCTAAAAAGAGCTGAAGTTACAGCACACAGTATGTGGCCATTCATTATCACTGCTCATATTGTCTTGACACTGATTGCACACAGGGATGAAAATCCATATAAGACAGGGTAAGTTAAACAGGCTTATACTTGCTAATATGATTTTTAAACACACATCTCTCACATCTTGGCAGAAAACAACCATGAATCTGCAGTGTAGAGAAACTCCCCTTTGGCTCTCTTAAAGTAACTGCACCTTGAATTGAACTACTATGTGTGATAGTATGGTGCCCTAAAGATTGGACAGTGATGACGGAAGCTTGATAATAATTCTTATCTTACTTCTAAGTAAAGAACAACACTATACTACATCATCAGCTTTGGGCCCAACCTCAGCCTCTAATAGTGAGATGATGTGAGGATTCAAGCCTGGAATGACACTGAGAAACTGTAGGTACAAAAGGGTGCTCTTCAGCATCTCTGTGCAGGGCTTCACTGTCCCACACAAAGAGGCTTCTTAGAAAAGAGCTCTGCATAGACAGAATAATAATGATTGCTTTGTGAGGAGTAGGTAATGCCATAGAAAGCCAGCCTCTGGCTCATATGTCAGATGTTGAATACATTATTTAAGTGCAGCAGAATTATGTAATTACTCAGGAGAACATCCCTGAAGTAACGAAAAGCTTTGAGGGTGAGACAGGATCTCTAATTCAGATGAAAATATTACTTTCTGCCTCTTCTGAGAGCAGCGGTGAATTGTCACTGCAACACTGGCCAACAGACAGTTGTGCCACCACAGCTCAGGACCTCCTGGCCCTTTCTTTCCTAGAAAGTTTTAATATAGCCAGCTGAAGTGTATAATACGTGAACTCTCATGAACCCAACCTAGAACAAAACCAGAAAAAAGTAGTAATTCTGGCCACCACAAACAAGGGTGATAACTGTTTGCCTAGCAGCCAGGGTGAACCTGCCGTCCCCACTGCTGAAACCCTGCCTGGATTCCACCCACGTGACTTCACTCGTGAGACGAGTCCTGGTTGCATGTCTTGCTCCAAGGCCAAGTTTGAGGCAAGAGATTCCTTCTCTGTCTCCAGTGTTATTTTGGTATATTTTATTTGGCCCAGAATTTGGGAAAACAAGAGGGAAGTTTTCCATAGGGAGTGGAGCGAGGAGGCAGGAAGGGCTACCATATTTCTCCAGGCGGAAACTCCTACGGCGTTAGAGTCCAGCACTGCTGCAAGTGTCAACAGATCAAATATGATACTGAAGGCCCTTTGCCAACATTTTGCTACTGCAGCAACAAACTGGGAGGAAGGCAGGATCTAATCTCCAGTACAACTGAGCTGGGTTCAGCCTGTGCTGCAGAGGGATGGAGCAGGCAGAAAGCGCTAACCATCGTCTCCTTCTCATGCAATACAACATAGGCTGGTCCAATGTCTGCAGCAGGCAGGACAGGGCTGGCCTGCAGAGGATCAGGCCATCTGCTGCATCAGATTTGGTGTTAGCTACTCTGTGATAGTGTCTTAACATACGGAGTCCTCACCCCAGTCACTGCCTCCCAAGGAAGCCCCTGAAAACTAAATTGCCTCCAGAGCATCACACCGAGCACTGTGCCCCTCCATGTCAGCAGGTGTGATTCAGACTGATAGCTGCTGAAGGCAACAGACTGAGCAGTAATTAGCTACTGTTAGTCATCTTCCCAAGTACGAGTGGTATAACATTTGATTATTTCAACACAGTTGGATGTGGGAGGGAAGGTAGGCCTGGAAACATTCTTCTGACAGCATTCTTCTCTGCTCTTTTAAAACACATCTTGTGCCAACATTCAGTGCAGCCTTTCAAATAAAATGCTATTTCCTCTTGTAGGGCAGTGAGGAAAAAATGCTGTCACAGGTTTTGTAACAAACACTAGGTAAGCAATAACTGTATCTGTTGTGTAATGTGGGATTCAGGTACGAAAACAGTCCATTGATGGCTAAGTGAGAGGCACTGCATGTCTCAACAACCTGGAGAAGGTGAGATCAGCATAGAGGAGGGTCTGGGTTGAATGTGTTAGTGGGGCAATTTCACACTGGTAAGCATAAAGAACAAAAAGGGAGAGTTCTTAGAGAGGAAGATACTAAGCTGACACTGGTGAAGAAAATGTGGATTACTTGTGCTCAGCTACGCTCTTCTTGGTACCTTCTCCTAACACTGTATTAGTGCTCAGCAGCCTGCCTTCAGCAAGCTGCTGTTTTTCTGGTATACATCTCACCTACCATGCAGTGTTAAGCCTGTTTTTAATGGTGATGTTGGTTCATATTATTAAAAACATATCCTCTAAACAGAAAAAAGTAACAAAGCTTTTATAAAGATTTCACTACCCTTTTTCTTTTTTTTTTTTTCCTCTTCCTGCCTAAATATTTCACCCTGCTCCTGAATTCACATGACCCAGAAGTCTGAGAGCTGCCTTTCTCCTTCTTTTGTCTTGGGCAAACAAGTCCAAAATTCCTGTCTTTTGCCATATCACCTGGAATACTGAACCTCTCTCTGAAGGTCTTTGTGTTTGTCTTCACCAAATCCCAGAGACAGAAGAACAACCTTGGAGGGAAGAAACTTGTTTAGGGATATGGGATGTCAACAGATCTTGAGCAACTAAAATGTCCTCAAAACCCACAGAGTACATTTCTGAGGAGTTAAAGAAGTTTTAATAAAGAAATGTCCTGTATATAATTATATTGGGCTTATTTTGAGAGGGCTTACAGAGAATCACATGAAAAATATTTGGGATTCTAGCATTCCCATATCCGGACTAAGAGTGTCCACTGCAAAAGCACAGCCCGTATTGCTGTTTAGTTTGCCTGTGATCAGCTTTTTTACGGCATAAAATATTTCGCTCTTACCAAACAAACTTGAAAGAAAAAGGAATTCAGACACCAAGCTAAATATATGTTCTGAAATTGCTTATGCAGCACTTAGAGCACATTGTTGTAGGCTTGCATTTAAAAAAAACTCTGAACCAGCCAGCTGAGTGAGCTGAGCTGGTAAGGAGCAGATCAAAAACCACACCATAGTGGTGGTTACTTCCCCTTCTTGCACAAAGGCCTCAGCAACATTGATAAAATGATACGAACTGCCTAATATATTGGCATGGTGTACAGGTGCTACCAGTTTTGCAGGTGCTAAAAGGGTGTATATCTTGGTTTTGAAATGGGAGGGGTGGATGACCAAGAAAGTGTCCGTATTCTGGCTGTGAAAATGACAGATGTAAATTGACATGGGTTTTTTGTTTTTTAAACGAATATTTGTAACTATGCCATACAGCATCTATGATGAACTCATTACTCTTAGAGACAGAGCGATGGATTTGGTGCGCAGCAGTTTGCACAAATACTCAGTTTCATGTTCTAATGTGTCTCTCATCAGTGTTTTAACTCCATATATTTTGAGTGCTGATTTAGGATTGTAACTGAAGTAACATCAATTAATGCAGTATCAGCTCTATCTTACTGGGAGATTATTCCACATTCAAACATATTCAAACTTTTCCATCTTTCCATTCCACTATTCACCCTGGTAGTTCTAATATTACTTTCCAGTATTACATTGACCCTCTCTGGGGTTTTATGCTTTAAATATTTATAGGCTGCTATGATGGCCAAATAATCACATTTCAAGTCCTGAAGAATAATTGTACAGTAAAAATACATTTTAACTTCAAGCCTTTGAAGGAGGTAAAAAATTGCTTCATGGAGAAGAAATCTTTGCAGCATTGTAGTTGACTTCCTTTTCTTGATAGTGTTACTTTAGAACTGACTGGCAATACATGACAGATCTTGTGGGATATGTTATATACATGGCACAGTGAGAGGACACAAAAAATGCAGATTCAAGAAATAACCACTGTTTTTCTGATACGTCTGGCAACATATAGAATGTTTGAATTTGGGCAAAGAAACAAAGCACTAACCAGGATTTTTTTTACAGCGAGGAGGAAAGCTCCTGCAGATGCTGAGCACAGAATTTACACCAACTGAGACATTTGTGTGATTTGTGCCTCATGCCATCTTGGGCTGCAGCCAAGAGTATAAGCTGCTCAGAGTCTGTTTGAGTCCCCTGACATTACATATTCCCTGTAAAGCAAGATGTTTTTAAAAAGTAATTTACTTGCTGTGATATTAGAAGTCCTAATGAATGGATCTATACTTCCTTCTGGGTCTTTTGCAAACCTTGTAATGAATGTTGTGTAATCTCTGTTGCTTGATTATAGATCTAATTTTAGGTACTGATGTTTGATTTGGAGATTTTTAGTACTTTAGGAAAAACCACAATGATTTACATTTCTATGACCTGCATTGTTTTGAATCTTAATTGCTGTCCCTTAATCACATAATCACTAGGAACCTGATCCTTCAGACACTTACTGTTTGCACAGCAGGACTGTTGGTAAGGCTAAGGACAGTTTCCCATCTGAAGTGTCTGCAGATTTGCATCCTGTCTCCAGCTACAATGGAGAAGACAAAGATTTGGGCAAAGGCGCAGGGAATAAACAGCTCATGGTTCAGGTTGCAGGCGCAGGGAGGAGCTAAGCCCTGTATCCCAAACAGGGTGGCACTAACCAGAGGAAATGAGCCTGACTCATCAGAAAGCTTTAATAATTTGCTCTTTATACAGACATTTCTTGGGGCAATCTGCATGCTCAGTCTTAGTGTGGCTGACAGTTGTGAAGCCGTGGAGATCTACAGATATCTGAAGCTTTGTCCTGTCAACCTACAGCGGTTGAGAAAGTGCAGAAATACATGACAAAACCCTTAGAGTTGGAAGGGACCTTCAAAGCTCATGTAGTCCAGCTCCCCTGCAAAGAGCAGGGACATCACAGCTAGATCAGGTTGCCCAGGGTCTGATCCAACCTCGCTTTGAAAGTCTCCATGGACAGGGCATCAACCACATCTCTGGGCAACCTGTTCCAATGCCTTACTACTCTCACTGTAAAAGGTTTTTTCCTTATATCCAACCTAAATCTCCTCTCTTTGAGCTTGAAGCCTCACTCCTGCTGTTTTCACAGTCTGGTTTTTGGTGTGATGTTGTTTGTATTCCCACAAGGCGAAACCTTTTCAACTATTGATGACAGTTAATAGCTTGTGGAGGGATGTGTGAGAGGAGGAGTTGTTTACAGGGGAAAAAAATGAAATAAAAATAAAGGCTGAGGTTTTTAGACTGAAACAGCTGCGAGAAAGGCATTGGAATATAGATGTCATATATATGGATGTGAAACATTTCTAAAAATGTGTCGCATCTCAAAGACGGTCAAAATATGGACTTCAGTTCTGCTACATTCGAGGCTACTTGTTGAGTTCTGGTGCACACCATTAGTTTGGAGAGGTGGATATTTTGTGTGTTGGAATTACCTGTCCGCAATTTGTGTCAGCCCACTGGGGCTGCCTGCATTTAGGTAGTTGTGTGGGGACAAAAGAGATTGAGAACTTTTCTAGGTTATAGCAGTTTTCAAATCCACCCACATACTCTCTCCAGCAGGATTCTTACCTGCAGCCTTAAGGCATCCATCAGTCTCATGGGATCTCTGATAAACACCGAGTAGATTTCCTGAAGTACTTCATCAAGATCGACTCCAGCAAAAGACTCAATGCTGTCTCATTCTCTGCTCAGCCTTGGGCACAGATTTGAGCAACATGAGAGCTGCTGTGACCCATGTCATCTGGCAGTGGTCCCCAAGAGCTTGTTTACACGGGATATTTTTTCATGAGAATGTAATTACACCACTGAAACTACATGAGCGTGAAAACTTTGCACGTGTAGCAGAGTTAAGCCAGGTAAGGAGTTTTGTTGTAAGGCATATTTAATACCAGTGTGGTGTGTCACCAATAACCACCCTTGCTACTGACAAACCGCACCTATAGGCCATGTACCAGCTGTGGATTGCCAGCATTACATTTCAGCCTTCGATCCTGATCCCTGTAAGCTGCGAGAGCTGACCAAGTGTACAGTTCTGCACCGTGCACAGCACACACGTGTTCTGCAAGAGGCAATCTGAGGTTACTCAGGGTGTATATCGATATCCTCAGTCAAATGATAACATTTCTTTTTTTTCTGTAGGACTTCTGCCTTATACAGGGTTCAATTCTGCAGAGTACTGAGCCCAGCTGTGAGGCACTGACCGTGCCTTGTTCCCTGCCATCAGTGGCCCAGGTGAACAGTCATTGTCCCTCAGGAATGCTTGACATCATTCAGAAATACTGAGCACCTTCCAGGACTGGAGCTACTGGGATGAACAGGGCAGAAACAGGCTCATGCTTTGCATTTGGCCCAGACTGCACTTTTAAAGGACATGAGGAAGTTCTTTATTCTGGACTATGAGCCTGCTCCTGATTTGGATGAAGCAAGTGGATTTTGTTTCTGTACTATGATGTAGAGAGTACAGAGATTGATTTTCATCAGCTTGTGGCTGTTGAGTAGCGTGTAAGGCAGTCTGCCTGCTCCACAGCATCAAAGGCAGGCTCAGCCACAAACACAGAATCATCATTTTTTTCACACCTTCCTCTGCTCACCTTCATCAAACAGCTCCTCTTCATTAAAACAGTACCTCTGCTTTTCTGCTCTCTTAGATGTGTTATGACACTGCTGTGAAGCATAGAATTCCCTGAAGCATCAGAGAGAAACTGATAAATGAGGCATCTTGAGCCATCACTACAGAGAGAGAAAAGGAGGACATGGTGCTGATTTCAGCAAACACCCATGCTTCCACAACACTTACTCACTGTTAGGCTATTCCACAAACCTTTTATGTAAAGAAAATTTGCAAGAATAGAAGCGAAGATGACATAATGAATGAAGTGAGCAGTTATTTTTGGCTGCCCCCAGTTTGGGTGACATTGAGCTTGGCCACAGCAACTGCCATGATGGCTTGATAAGGTCTGAAATAGTGCATGAATAATAAATAGGCTCACATCTGGTAAAATTCAGTGTTTGAGGGTTTTTCTTTAATGTCCTTTTATCATGTTCCTGTTGCTTGACTTTATCTGAAGGGATTATGTTTAGAGGGTGTACATAGACAAATAGATATGCTAAAAAAAAAGGCAATAGTTGATAAGGTACGGGCAACATGGAGCATTCAGTGCAAGCTAAAACCAGCTCCAGACTAAAAATGGTTACTAACGTAACTGAAATTTGTACTTTGGTCATTAAAAAACACAGATAACAAATGAGTAAATTATCCTTCTGACTGGTTTACTTTCAGGAGGCTAGATCATATTTGTCAGTGTAGATCAAGAGAATGGTGAAAGAAGGGAAATAAAAGGAGATATGCTTTGTATTCTAGTAACTAGAATGAGGGGTTGAGAGGGAAATGCAGGTTTCAATTTGATAAGTAAGTGCATGAAACATGCTGGGCTTATGGCAGTGTTGTTGCAGGCCAGAAGAGCTCAGGAAGGATGTGTATTTCTGAGCCCTGTGAGACTAGCAGTTCTTGCTCTTTATCCAGTTCTCATCTCCTCTGCTCATGGAGAGAGTGCCCATGTTCAGAGAGTACCCATGTTCACCATCCAACACCATCACCTATTACAGAATCTGAAGACTTTAAATGCCCAAGAGTGGTTTCCAAAGCTCACAATGAATGATTTCATCATCAGTGACCTGACTTCTAGAGCTACCTGGTAGTACAAAATCTCATTAAAGATAAAAGACTAAAATAAATGTAAGCTTTCTGAACAATGTTCCAATTAAAATTGACTTTTCTGGGGGGAAGCAGAGCAAACCAGACCAACAAAAACCGGTTGTCTGGAAAGTTAATAACCTAATTTCTCAAATGCAGAATCCTGAAACACCTTGTTTTACCAACTTCCAGCAAGAAGCAGCATTAGTGAATGCTGTGGCAGAAGCCTGGGTTCTAGAAAGATCAGGGAAAAAGAAGAAACTGCAGTAGAAACATTTGGCTTGTCACAATTGTTATATGGCACCGTAGCTGCAACATCGTAATGTGCAATAAAACTGACATGATGAGTTTTCTTTGAAAAGCACTTTGGTTCTGGAATAAAATCACATGCATCAAAAATATGGCATAGCTTTCTGTATTGCATAATGTATTGCATAAGAGAAAATAGAGAATAGCTGTTTCACATTAATGCTTTGTCACATGGGCAGGTGAGGCATGCCAACGGTGAATGAAATTTCACCATGGAAAGCAAAAGAGAAAAAAGAGTTTCTGATTCAGTCAACTTCAAAATCATACTTCATTCACAGTAATGTCTTAAACTGTTACAGTTCCAAGCATGATGACTATAACTGAAAGAGGTTTGACAGAAGGAGGATATTTTTACTGTGTCAAGTGTCAGCCCCATGGATTTAATCAGAAGATCATTTAAGTCTCATTGCCTGTAATTTTCCAAGTGCAGTCAGAATCCTTATTTTGATGGATTTTTTTCTTACAGCAACATGAGAAAAAGACATTTCTTTAAATGGCTGTGGATTTAAACTGGCATTTAAACTATTTTAATTACTTGTGTCTAAACTTAGAACATGTATAGAATTTAATACTTTTTAAATCTTGCTGAAATTCTGAGATTTTCCATCGAGACAAAGCACATTTAATGGACTTTAAAAAAAAAAAAGGAAGAAATGAAACTGAAGAGCAAGCAATCCCACACTCTTTATTACATTTGCCTTTTTTTAGATTGACAAAATGAAAACAACACCCACATAAAATGTAATTGCCAAGATTATTTTATTTTATTTTATTTTATTTTATTTTATTTTATTTTATTTTATTTTATTTTATTTTATTTTATTTTATTTTATTTTATTTTATTTTATTTTATTTTATTTTATTTTATATTTTCTGTGAGCCACAGAAGGCAAAATCCATCATTCCCACCTCCTGGTCAGCTGCTCAGCCTTTTCAATTATTTCTTTTTCAGAGATGACTGCTATACCCATCTCTTCCCAGTAGAGGTGCCAGTGAGAAGAACTGGGCATCAGGGCCCTCGTGCTCAAGACTTACGCAAGGCTGAGTTTCAGGAGTACCAAGGAATGTGCTGGATCAGACACCTGGGAGGTGCTTCTCTACATAATTACCACAGTTTTCTAGTAGGAGACCGCTTCAGGCTCTCTGTGGCTCTGCACTGCGGGGCTTCAGGTCTCTTCTATAAAGATTTTGCTTAGTTAAGTAAGGGACAATATGTTTAAGGATAGTTGGTGAAACAAACTTGTGCAAGAGAGTCTACACGCAATGTTGCATTGAAACAACACATGTAGACCAGTGGGAGGTGGTTCCCAGTTGCAGCCTCAGCACTTTTGCAGCGGATCATTTGATAGGTAGAGGGCTGGGTGCAAGCCTGCGGCTGATGATGTCTGATGCTGCAAGTGGAATTCACCAAGAAGGCTGCAGGCTTACACCACAAGGAGTGATTTGTCACTGTGTTATTTTAGGTACGTGCTCATTAAGTTGCAACAAACATCAGGCTGGAGCAAGGTCTGCTGTCTACTCCTGAGTTTGTTGCTTATCCCACCTAAAGAGCTTGTAAAAACACAGCAGGCAAGGGAGGAAAGCAGACTTTTGCTTGAATGTACCTCCAGGAGGTAAGAGCAGCAGTGAAGATAGGGTGGCACAGGCCACGCTAGGTAACAGGGCCTTGGCTAAAAGTCCTTGCTGAGCTCTTCTACAGTGCCCTACTGCTCTTAATAGCATTCAGTTTTCATGGATGTGCCTGCTGATGCTGCAAATGAATCTTCATTCCATTACGAAGAGATGCACAAAAACCTGTAGTCGAGAGGTTAGTGAACTCGAATCCTTCTTGGTGTTAAAAAAGTTGATGGTCAACTTCTGGCACTGGTGGTGCAGTAAGGATGGAACAGATTGAGTTATAAGTTTATCAATTTTAATCGGGTCAGTCTTCACTGCTAATCAAATTATGCCATTTAACTCAGCATTGCTTTGAAAAGTAATTACTCAGTTGTGTCAGTGCATTTCGAGCGGACCAAAAAGAATATGTTAACTAACTCAAATCAACTTTTGCCATAAAGGTAGGACCGAGAAGGATTAAGCAATGCAGAAATCTTTGCTGGAGAGTTGTACAGCAAAGTACATTTTGTTCCTTTTGTGAAGACTGCATCATTATGTTGTTTGCTGTTACAAAGAGAAGCTGATGTACAGAAGACAACACTATTCCAGTTAATATGAAGTGTCGAATTGTGTAGATGAGGAGTGCAAGCACATGAGAACTGCTTGGCTTGGTCTCTTGCGGTTGGGGGCTGCTGAGGTCTGTAAGCAAGTAATCAGCAATGCAACGCACAACTTCCTCTAAATCGTTTTAAAATAACTTTTAAAAAGCATGTGAAGGGCCGGAATGCCTCCTGCGAATGTATCACTGACATGAATTCTGAATTACAGTTGGTTAAAAGGCAGGGTAGCAATTAATTCACGCTTCCTGCGGTACATTCCCAGTGACTTCTGACTGCTCACGTAAGATGGAAAGTGCTTGGGTTCGGTACGTTGCGATGAAAGAGGAACATGATATAAATAACCAGATGACTGGTGTGTGCCAGTGCCTCTTCAACCTGAAAAGTTCCCGATTTGTTTCAGCGCTCACGTGGGCTCTGCCGCACATCCCTTAACGCCGCGACGCTGCCAAAGTCAGATGGCAAGAGGGTAACGATCATTGTCAGGGCAAAGTCTGACAACACTGTTTCTTCCAAACAATCGGGAGCGCAGATTAGGGTAAGGTTTATTCGTATCTAAATACGAATACGTATCGAAATACGGCTGCGTGCCGCTGCGCCATAGCACCGGGGCCTGCACTTCCCACACTGCGCCTCGGCAGCGGCGGTCAGCGGAGCGCACCGCAAGCACCTCCGCGCGAAGGAGCGAGAGACGGGAGGCGGCCCTCGCACGGCAGAGGCCGCTCGTCCCTCGAGAACTACAACTCCCATGAGGCTCCGCGCGGGCGCGGGGCACGACGGGAGCCGCGGCTCCCCGAGTAAACGACGGCCAGGGAAGGGCTCGAGGGCGGGCGCGCGTGCGCGGAAGGAGGCGTGCCCGGCGGCTCCCCTCCCCCTCCCTGCTGTGTGTCGGTTTCGGGCGTCCGTCGCCATTTAGCGCAGAGACGGCCCCGAGGTGGCCGCAGCGCCTCCGCTCCCTCCTCCCCGCCGCGGCGCGGGGCGCCACTCGGACTCGCGCGGCCTCCGCTCCCGCTCCCCTGTGTGAGGCGGCGAGCGGCCCCCGGTGAGGAGAGGCGAGGCGGCGGGGGGCGGCAGCAGCGGCGGAGGCAGCGGCAACATCAGCAGCAGCAGGAGGAGGAGGAGGGTTTCCGGCTTCCCGCGAGGCGGCGGCGGCCGCTTCTACTGCTGAGAGAACGCGGCCCGGCCTCGCGCGGGCGGTGGCTGCCTGGCGGGAGGGGGAGGCCGCTGCCGCCATGGGCGCCCCTGCGAGGCGGGGCTGAGCCCCGCGGCCCCTTTCCCTGCCCTCGCGGCGGGTTGAAGGCTCCGGGCCCGCCCGCTGCGAGCGACTGAGCGCGGCGGCTACCGCCTCCGCGGCCTGCCCCCGCTTCGCCGCCCCTTCCCCTCCCCGTGGGCCTTCGCTCCGGGGGTTCCCGGGCCTGCCCCGGCCTTCTCTCGCCCGCCCTTCCCTCCTTTCCCCCCGCCCGGCCCCGCGCCCCTGCTCTCTCGCAGAGCTCCATGTCGGCCCCGCTGCCCGTTGCCCCGCTGCAGGATGGATGCAGACGCTGAGCGGGGAGCCGCCCCGCTGGCCCAGCCTCCCCAGCAGCCGCCTCCCAGCTCCGCCGCCGGGAGCCCTTGGGACCCTCCCGTCTCGCAGCTGCGGCCGCGGCCGGGAGCGCTCCCCGCGCAGTGAGCGGCCTCTCCCCTCGCCTCCCCCCGCCCCGCCTCGCCCCAGCAGCGCTTCCCCGGGCAGCGATGTCGGGGGGAGCAGCGGACGGCGGACCCCCGGCACCCCGTTTCCTGGCTCCCCCGCCGCCGCCCCCCAAGAACGGTTCCAGCTCGGACAGCTCCGTCGGGGAGAAGCTGGGAGCCGCCGAGCACGCGGCCTCTGGGACCGGCGGAGCGAGCGGCGGAGCGGGGAGCGGAGGCCGTAGCGAGGAGTACCGCCGCCGCCGCCACACCATGGACAAGGACAGCCGAGGGGCGGCAGCCACCGAGCACCGCTTCTTCCGCCGGAGCGTGATCTGCGACTCCAACGCCACGGCCTTGGAGCTGCCCAGCCTGCAGCCCGCCGCACCCTCGGCTCCCGTGTCGGGAGGCAGCGCCGCTCCCTTGGTCTCTCCTCCCGAGTGCGTCCGCACCACTTGCATCGCCGTTGGAGCCTCGCAGGCCCCCTCGCTGCTGCAGCAGCCTCCGCCGCCAGTCCCGCTCCCACTGGAAGGGCGCTCTGGCCAGGAGCCCCCTGCCACCAAGGATGCCGCCCCGCTACTGCCCAAAGAGGAGGAGGATGAGGCTGCCGCTCTGCCCCCCACCAGCGCCGCTGGCAGCACGTCGGCTGCCAGCCGGGAGTTCGAGGAGCGGAGGGCACAGCAGGAGGACATAGAGGAGCTGGAGACCAAGGCGGTGGGCATCTCCCCTGACGGCCGCTTCCTGAAGTTTGACATCGAGATTGGAAGAGGCTCTTTCAAAACTGTATATAAAGGACTGGATACTGATACCACTGTGGAAGTCGCCTGGTGCGAGCTGCAGGTAAAGCAAATAGAGATGGTGAATTAGCAGAGCACAGCCAGGCTCCTAGGTGCTTGGCTGCATGCTTGAGGGTGCTAAAACCCATCCATTCAAGGTCTACGTAGACAGGGAACTGCAGATCTTACTTGGGTCACCCCCTTTGGAGAAAAGTGCAGCCTTTCCTTGGAGTCTGAATTCTTTTTTTATCTTAAGAGAATCTACTACAGTTCTGTTTCTTGTGACATCTTGCATTTTATCACCATCAGAAGGTAACTTGGTGGTTTGTAGAAGCACTTGAAATGCAGTTCAGACAGGCCGAGGGAAAAACTCTGTCATAAATTAATGACAGCAGCTTTTCAAGCACCTAAAAACAAATTTTGTCTTAGAACAATATTAGAACGCAGTTTTCACAGATGCTTTGTGTGTTTGTGGCACTGGGTTGTTGTAGGCTTAGAATATACCCTAAGTCATTTAAAGCAGCATGCTGAGTTGTGTGAAGCTGTTTTTCATTCTGAGAGCTAGGATTCTTGCTTGATACAGGTACAAGGATGAAATTAATCACATCCTTTATGAAGCTTTGAAAAGCCTCATGCTTAACCTTTGCAGATGACTGGTGGATAAAACTAAAGTGAGAATAGGGCCACAGTTCTCCCAATCCTGATCTAATGATGGCAGAAACGCCCTTAGTTTATGCGAGTCAGAGCTTGTGTAACTGAGAGACAGGTTGCTGTGCAACAGCCTTACAAGAAGTGGGAAGAGCTGGGGTACCAGGAGCAAGTGTCTGATGTAGTATTTGGCTTTCAAAGCCTCAGTGTTAAATTAAAAAGATAGTGCTTACTTTTTAGTGTTGTTTCAGTACAGTCTGCAGAGGGATTCGTGTACTATGGCTTCATTATTCTGTGTGTTCTGATGCAATTTAGGGCAGACAAAAGAGCATTGGGTCAAAATCCCAGGAGCTTTGGAGGAGGATCAGAGCAGATAGCTCCCTGCAGTACTATAGGGGGACTTTGTTCTCCTCCAAAGCAATTTTTTTGTATCTCATCCTTCAACAGTACCTTTGTAGATTATGTTATTGCCCTTGCTCTATGCTTAGTGGCTGTGGAAGTAAGCTTCCAGTTTTCTGAGACCTTTAAGCAGGCACCCTTCCTACACGCTGTTCTTCCTGTGGCGGTCTTCTGAGCGTGAATTTTAACTAGTGTTGGGCCCTGCTTGAGTTTTTCATATGCAGTCTGAACTGAGATTAATCCTCTGAAAGGATATGACTTTCTATTTGAAATTTTAATCTTTGTAATTTTGGAGTTCCTTTAAGTTAACCTCTAAAATCTGTTTTAATCTTTACAGCGTACTTACTGATCAGAAACTAATGACAGCTTGGCATCAGTCACTTTCCAATAATACCACCTCTGTTGAACTGTCAAAGTCATCTTCCATACTGTGTGAACAAATGGTCCAAAGAAGCACCTTTGAAGCAATGTAATAAAAAAGCTCATTTATGAAGAGTATGTTGCTGAGCTTTCAGCTGTTTGAAGAATTTCATGAGTAGTTTCTAAAATGACAGACTGCAAATATTGGTTGGGGGGAAAATGTTGGATGCTCTCCTTGAGGGCTGCATATACTGAAGGAGTACCCTACAAGTGAAATTATTTGAAAGGCTGTAGCTTTCCTCTCATAAGGAGGCTGCATGCAAAATGATGCTTTTAAAGCATAAACATAATTTTTGTAGCTTTTAGAAGTGTTTCTTGAAGGAGCTACTCTGTATGGTTAAGGATATTGAGATAAGGTCTTGTTTTATTACGTCTAGAAATAAAAGGAGGAACTTGGGAGCTATTGCTATGATGGCTACATGCTCCTCTTTATCTAGGAAAACATAAATGTTGACAGGACAATGAAATTCTTTATGCGTGTTTTCTGTCAACGTCTGAATTCATGAAATGGTCAAAATTAAAATGTCATCTTGGTTTTCTTGTTTGATGTGTCTTGAAGATTTACTAGTCTTCAAAGCACCCTTATTTTATGGAAATGTGAGTCAATTTCTTCCATGCTATATTATAGCAACCTGAACTAACTTGTGCTTGTTTTTAATTCCCTTGACATATCGTAGACATCCAAGGTGTCCCACCTCTCCAGAGTCTTCTATAGTTCCACTGTAGTGCTGCCAGAATGAGACCGTGCAGGTTCAGTTGTTCATCTCTGCGCTTGTCCAGAGCTGATGAAGATGTATCACAACTCTTTGGAATTACTTTCTCTTGGACTTTTGTAGCATGCTTTCACTGCTTCAGTTTCTTAAAGTTCTGCTTGGAAGAAAGGAATATGCTGGCTGCTTTCAGTTCAGCTGAATTAACGTTTAAATGTTGGAGCAAATGTCGTAGCAGGAATTGTGTGAATCAAAGACAGTGTGGAGGAATGTGTAATAGTTGCATTGTCCATCGTTGTAAAGTCACTCTGCCAGAGGCTGTCTAATTTTTATGTCCTCTGTAGAGACAAAAGGGTGACTGGGAATATCAGTTTCTTCTCAAGAGGAGTGTAGTTGCTGTTTTATCCAATACAGCTCGGGTTCCCATGGTGCTGATGATTCCTTGGAATGTGGTGTTCAGTGTCCTTAGGAAGGCTTTCCTACAGCATTGTAATTCCTTACGCTTGATGTGCTGAATTGTGGTGGAAATAGGAGAAAGTCATGACGTTCTGTGGATAACTTACTGCTGTGAGAACCTCCAACAGAAGAGGTCCTGGCCCAGACTTCTTAAGTTTTCTTAATCTGAAGATGATGGAAAGGTGTGATTAGAAGGAATTGAGTATTTTGAGGTTATTGATGGATAGCTAACAAAAGTCTGAGGAGGGCATGGCTGATAGACAATCCTAGCTTAACTTGTTCCTACAAACAGGCTACGAACTGTAACTGAACCTAGTTTAAATATTGGATGCAGGTATTTAAATGTGAAATACCTGCCCTTCTGGGAGCACGGGGGAGCTAGGAAGAGCTCAGCAGCAGCTGCTTAGAGCCACTGCTCAGCTTCACTTACTGCAAGGACATTGTTCAATGGTAACCTTCGAATACTTTTATTCCCATTGTGTAGGTTCATCTTGGCTCTAGTTATTCTGAGTCAAGTGTGCCTCCTACTGTTGCCATAAGCACATCTCATAAATTTAGTGAAGTAGTAGTTAGGGTTACTGCTTTAATGATATTGAAGAAGTTAGAAGTTAGCAGGAGCGGTTACTGCTGCTGTTTGCTATTGTAATTTAAAATGTCTCTTCCTGTACAACCGTGTTACTGTTGAGACTTTTGTAAGTAACATTGGAGTGATGAGTCTTTTGTCACCTCTTTGTACAGCTCAGGTAACTTTGTGGCAATAATGTGACACCTCTTCCTGTTAGGCCTCTTACATCTGATAAAGTTAATGCCAAAGGTAGTAAGAGTCACATAGTTGATTATGAAAGCTAAATCTTGGGGACGATGTGTCACCCTCTGAGTCCTTGTTTCAGTTTGAGTCAGTTTTAAACAAGATGCTTGTTAACCTCTGGTCTACTGAACAATGCAGGCTGGTGTAGTCTACACAATTTTGCGTGGAATTATTGCCATGGATTCTGTTGTTCAAATAAGTAACTTTTGAAGTATGGAAGGATGATTGAGCTGTTTTGAGCTGTGTATTTGTTGAGGATTTTGAGGTCTGCCTTCTTTCATTTGGTAGCATTTTTTATTTTTTTATTTTTTTATTTTTTTATTTTTTACAGTTTCTAAATCATTCTTCCTTTAACTACAATGATATTTACGTTAGCTGAAAATGCTTTGCTAGTAAACCACAAGCATGGGGGAACTGTATACCACATGCCTAGTATGTGCTGTATCAGTCCTTTACCTTCTATTTCCTTTCCAGAAAGGACAGGGCAGTCAGTTGTCAGTTACAGTTCATGAACACATCTTGCTGATGTGTCACTGCCTTTCTTACTCTACTCTCAGTGCAGTGCTGGTGTTATTGCTGTGTACAGTGTGTGAGCTGCTGAGGGAGAAGGAGGCTGGGTGCTGTCTCCTAAGCAAGACAAAGCTTCTGAAGTTAAGCTGTGAGTTTAAAAGGCAAGCTGTGCAAGAACATGCTGTGCTAGCTACTACTTGGAAGGGGGGCTGAATGCAAACTTGGTTACCTCAAGTTATGACTCCTGTAGGTAATCCAGGGTAGGTTACATAAAAGCTCTTCTGTTGTAGACTGTAAATTATACATCAAGTGTAGTGTATGAGATGCTGCAGCTTACCCATGGAGTTTTCCATAGCAGCTATGAAAAGCAGTTGAAAGCAAACAATAGGTGAATGTCAGCTATGGGATTCCATAGTGCAATGAAATGATAATGCATCTGGTCATCAGGTTTTTTTTTTTTTTGTTTTTTTTTTTACAGGACATAGTGATAAGCTGAATAGTATTTCCATGGGTCAGATTTCTATTTCTTACTGTAAAAGTTATCTGAGCAACTTCCTGTCTTCTGAGTTTTTAGCTGGGAGGTACGTCTTTGCCTTTATTGACACTTCAGTTTTAATTCTACCTGTCTTTGTATCTTAGCTGAAACTCAATTTAATACTGAGCTTTAGTTGCACAGACAACAGTGGGATGTAGCTTCTGTGCTCTGGAGGTTATGCTCTGCTGCAGGCACACCACAATCATCAGCCTACTGAAGCCAAAGTACAACTCTTAAAAATCTCTCAGCTTTCTGTACTAGCTGAGCTGGGAATGTTTCAGAAGTTGCTTGTTCAACTCTGACAACCAAAAAAGGTCTTGTATCACATAGCTGTGGCATCCTGTAGTCTTCTTCTTCTTTTTTTTTTTTTAAAAAGCTGTTTGCATTTTGCTTGCTGAGAGACTTGACTGCGGAGATACTGGCTATGATGTGCAATCTCCTTATATCCACATTAAAACAAAATGGAAAACCAGATGAAAACTTACGTGCAGCAAGAGGAAGCTGAGGGGTATGAACTTAGAATTTGCCTGACTGTTAACATGCTACTGGAAAACCATTATATTCTGCTAGTTCAGGGGAATGTTCAGTCACATCCTGAAATAAATATAGACTCTTAATTGTAACTGTGCTCTAAATTCTGCATATTTTTTTAAGGCTGTTGCAGTTCTAGATCCAAATTGAATCTAATTCGTTGTGGTGGCGCCCATTGTCTACCTTGTACTTCTGATCAGTGTTTAAAATAATGGTCTGTGAGCATAACTTTGTTATTACAACAGCTGTGATGTCAGTATGTGTCTCCATCTTATTACTTGTCCTGGTAGATTCAAGGTTATAGCAAATCCTCATAAATGAAGGTATATAACAGTGTCTGTTATTGGGTCTTCATTGGCTTTCTATCTGTTCTGAACTCTACAAAGTCCAAAATACTGAAGACCAACAGGTGTAAATCCGTAATTGTATGACACCTTCAGATCACGCTGGTCCTCTTTAAGTGTGCTCATATATGGAGCTTGACATTTTTGGAGCCAAGTCTAAGCTTACTTTTAGTTGCTTTTCTATATCATGCCACAACACAGTTACTGGTACTTACTGGCTTCAAGTCTCAGGTTTGAGAACTCCATGGCTGAAGAACAAAACCTAGCCATACTCCTGAGTGTTTGTGCTGTAATTGATACAATTGACAACTTGATAAATGACATGGGAAAAGAGCCAGACTAATTACCTGCAGAAGTATAAACAGTGGTCTGACTCCTTCAGACTTTTACAGAGGTGACCCTGAAACGGAGAGGGGATCTTTAAAGTACATTCTGGAGTTGCAGCTGTTAGGAGACCTCTACTTGGGAAAATAATATTACCTCAAAGGGATGTCACGTCTAGGGATGGCTGTGGCTCGCTTTATAACTGGCTGCTTGTGAGACAGTGAATATAACGAGATGAGTCTGTTTTGAAGATGCAGTGTTTCTTATGGAAATAAATATGTTAGTTCAGGTGGGTTGGAGAATTGAAGAATCAAATCTCTTAAATTAGATTTGTTTTGGGTTTCTGTGGCTTAAAATAAAAACTCTTAGCTCTGTAACTAAATTTTTGAGGGCAAAAGGGAAAACATCTTTCTTTAGAAGGGAACCTGGTAAAAGTCTCTGGAGGCATCCTGTGCAGGGTCCTTAGAGGGCTGTCTACCAGGGTAATACGTATAATAGCAAGAGATCTGTGGTTGTCTGTATGGATGCAGTGCTTGGTGTAGTTTCAGTGCCTTTGGGTTAGTAACTTCCCTCAAGGCCACGTTGTCCTCTTCCTTAATTTTTTTGTGTTTAATTTCATGCCAGCAGCTTGTTAAACAGCACAGTTTCAACTGTGTGCAGAGAACCCAGGTTCTCCATACAGTATGCGACAAAGTCTGTGCTAAGCAGTGGCGGCCTTGGTGCTTCCTGTCATGAATGTCTTCAGAAACTTTCACTTCCTGTCAAGTCCAGCAACTTCTTTTTGAGATCTCTAACTGCCTCTCCCAGATTACGGTTGGGTTGAATGAAAAGCTGAGTATTTTTCCGTGCCGGCCTTCAGGTTCATGTTTTCAAGCTTGTCTTGATCTTGAGAGCTGGGAACTTCTGAAAAAATACAAACGCAGTCATAATGGCTGTAACGTTTGGGCTTTAAGAGAAATACTGAATGCCATGCAAGTTTGCAGCTGGGCATAAGAGTTTCTCTTGGCAGAGCGTGTGTTTTGTAATAGCAGATGGTACCAAGTTGCTATTTTTGACTCTTAAACTTTAAATATTGATTCCACGGTTTTAGCTTGATCATGTGCCCGTACAATGGCTGGAAGAACATTCTCCCTGTGTACTGGATGCACAATTTCTATTATATTTCTATTGCAGCAATTATAGTGCAAAAAAAAAAGAAAAAAGTCGAGGGCTTTTGTTTAAATTGAGACATCGACAAGCCTTCAAATACACTGTTAAAATTCTTCTCCTGACCAGTGGGACCCAACTTCTTGTATGGGCCTTAAAAGTGCTGTTATGGAGGTTCTCTGTAGTCCCTAGGATTTTCTTCAAGCTCCTTTTGGGATAATATCAACTCTGTACTGAACTTAAACAATATTTGAATGTTCATGGATGATGTTCTACAGATATCCTTCTTCCTACCTTCTATCCAACTTCCTCAATGCATGTAGAAATTGTTGAAGATTTGGTAATTTAGAACCTGCATTTTTTTAATGCATGGTTTTCTTACCCTCAGTGTTCCCTTTATGAGAGCCCGAGTAGGCGAAGGGGTGACGAGGATTGAATCCATGGCATCAGGCAATAAGCTCTTGTGGTCATCTTTGAAAAATGGAGCTTACATGCTTCTGGTTTATGGCTTCAACCTGCAGATTACTCCTTAATTCCTATTTGCGAAGGGTAAATGTGTTAATAATGTTCTGTGCTATGTGATGCTATCCTCTTAGTCCAAAAGGAGATTCTTGCAGCAACATCATTACAGATACTGGTAAATGTTTTTTTTTCTAATAATCTAGAGTAGAATGGGATGTGATACAGTGACCAGGAGAACTCAGACTCGGTTCTCAGATGCACTTCTGAACTTATCTCACTCATCACTTCCCTGTGATGTGCACTGTACTTATTTAGATAAAGCGCTTCCAGGTTTGCCTGAGTAATTCCCAGCAGTAGTGTTTTACTTTGCTTGAATCCCAGGCAACTTAACATAGTTACTTTTGGCAAAGGATGTTTCAACATGCTAAAAAATACATTTGTGTTGGTATTTTCTTTGTCTTCCAGAAGCTGTTTAAGTATTAATGTCCACCTAAAGCAATAAGTGCTCTTCACAAGCATAATGCATCATAAATCACTCAGACAGAGTAACTTAATCACCTTTTGATTTATTGTTTTGGGCCTAAGTAGAATCTTTGGGACTGCTACCTCCTTGCTTATTCAGAGCTTAGAAATCTTCCAAAAAGTTTGTACGTGCTTGATGGCCACCTATTCTGTAGGTGAAATATTTGTGAGCTGTTACGTGCTAAGTCGATGACTCTGGGCATAGTTATTTGCCCAGATCTGTGTATTTTAATGTAGGGATGCAGTTTCTTTTTGTAGTCAGTGTAACCAAGAATGTGGGACTGAAATCACCTAATCTATTGGTAGTATTCTGGGCAGCAGTTCTCTGATATATCTGTTTTCTGGGCAAGGTTGTTACGGTGGTTTTGTCGTCTTATTTCTGCAGCTGTTGGCAGGATTTCCCCCAGTATCTTACTGGTAAGATTAAAACAAAGGGGGAAGCCTTTGGGGATGTGGATGCTGTGTTTTGAGCCATATTCCAGAACAGTTTGGATCTTGTTACCTCTTATTAATAAGTGTCACGAATAGAAACTTCGGTATGGCTAGCTAGCGCACCTCTTACTTGGTTTTTAGGACAGCAGGAAGTGTTAAAAACAAACCCTGTTAGGCTCCTTGTATGAGGGAGAAGTTTCGTCTTTCTGTTGAGCTGTCCTGGATCATTTATTTCATCTGAATGGTTTCAACCATTCCTGACTCTGTGGTGTCAGTGAAGGCAGTGAGTTCTGATGGCAGATTTGGAGCTACTGAGAGAAAGTAAGCAACCACAAATGGGAGAGCTCATTGAAGCTATGGTTCAATGTCATTTTTTAACCACCATTTGGAACGAAAAAAAGAATAGGAATACTGATCTCTATTGTGATTTGGGTCAAGTTGAAAGAGCTATGTAGGAGTTCTTGGCTAAACTGAAGGTCGTACAAAGTGATACTAGCAATTAGGTACATTTTAACTGGTTTGGCTGTTTGATACAGTCTCATGATGGTTCAAGTCTGTCCAACTGCTGGTGTTACCCAGTTTTCTTGGATATATTCTTTTAGAGTGCCCATGTGACCTGTTTCTGCTTTACTGACTCTTGCTGGCAAGTTTATGACCCCAGTATGAATGTATTTTGACTGCTATGGAAACAGCTTCTATCCTGGCAAAGGTTAATGACATACAAACAATATAACCCACAAATATTTCTATTAAAAGCTTTAGCAATCCAGGCTGATTATCTGAAGGATCTGCAAATCTGTATGCACTTATGTAATATGCATCTGTTAATGGCAATTTCTGAACTGTTAGCAGGTTTTGCTGAGATGTTGCAAAATGTTATCACGTCTGTTTTTAAAATCTGCTCCTTTATCTTACTCTTACAGATATTTTCCAACATTAAGCTATTTTTGATTTCAGTCTGTCTTTATTCAGCTGCTTACGCTATACTTTATTCAGGGAATATAAGTTGTGTATTTCAAGTTGTGTGTAAAAAAAGGCAAGATGATAACTTGATGTGCTCTGTTATGCTGTAACTGCTTTGGACTCAGAGCCTTTGAGTTCAATAAAAGTAATGGTAAGGAAGACTAAGTTTTAGAGAAGAATTTTAGAGTTCTTGAAAAACAGTGTATTTAGGCAAGTGTCTTAGAGTAAGGAATATTGTCTGAAAGGATTGAATTATTTTTGTAATATCTGTGGGTGTAGACCAGTAGAGACGGTATGTAGAATGTTCTTTCAGGGCATCATCTTAATTTGCATTTGCCCTGGTTTGGGGCCTAGTGAGTTGTTACGTTTGCCAGGAGCAATGTGCTGAAAATGGAGAAACTGTAGAAATGTGTGATACAGGAAGACTCAAAGTTCACTGTTTGCATGGTTCTTCTGTGGTTTCCGTACTTCCTTTGCATGCAGCTAGAGCTTCTTGACTGCAGATAGGCAGCATGCATTTCAGATTGTCTGCAAAGGGGGGGGAAAAACAAAAACAAAGAAAACCCTACGCATGGCACTTGAATTTGATTTTTGTTGCCTGTTGGTGGCAACCATGAATCACTACAGGCGATGGCATGATTTCTCATGCTCTTCTTATTATGTGAGCCTATTTAAGAGGTTCAGTATTTTGGGGATCATAGAGAAAGGAGGGGAAAGAAAGTGAAGAGGCTCTGAGTTATTGCTGAAGGCTTAAATGCTACAGTACATTAATAGGCTGCACGTGCACAGTGTATACCCCAAGATCTGCCTATAAATAGTCAGATATTCCTCTAGGAAAACGTGTTTTATTTTCCTACATTCTTCTTCAGTTTTGTAGACTACATGCTTGGATCTTCTGAATTTTAGGTTGCTGATAAACTGGTTCAAAAGAATCTGTAGGAACTGCTAGCCCTTTCTTAGATGGATGCCAACACAAGTGATAACAGTAGTTGTCTCAGAAGGGTGAAGCAAGGAAATGGTCCAGCTGCTTTTGATTACGATGGGGTAAACAGAGAGAGTTTGCCCCAATCCATTCTGTGAGAGCAGCTAGCTGTACTTTGAACATCACCGAAATACCTCCAAGTTCTTGTGGTAGCCTCCATTATTTACTCCATTATTCCATTGCTGCAAGTTGCCGTTTTGCACACCAAATTGTCTAACTGAAGGTTTGCTTTGCTAGACTTCTGTAGTGGTTTGACCTCTGTCAAAAAAACAGTTGTGGCTTCCAATGTGGCGGCTTTTAAGATGGTTTTGAATTCAGAAATAATGCTTGCATTCTGTGATTTTACTTTTGTATCGCATCCAAAAGCATATGTTGCTCGAATTCTGATCCTTAACTCTTTTTGCAGCAACCCACGTGGTTTGGTAAACTTATAAAATTTGAAGGGGTGCAACTAATCCATGTAAAATCATTGATAATTACTAGGTAATGGCACAACTGATATGCATGTTAACAAGAGCGTGGGTGAGTGCAGCTAGAAGCTGCAGACTGTAAGCATAGTGATGTTTTAAGTATGTTTTGTCACTTCAGGAGTATGAAATCTGAGGAAGTTGGCACTGGAGTTTAGAATGGAAAGAATGAGTTAGTTGACGATATACAAAAGTATTTTCCATTTGACTTTTCTCCTTATCTTCTCTGGCAATATTATGCACGGAAATGGCTTCTTTTTTTCTTGTTCCTGTGTGTAGGAATGGTAATTGTTCTTGCTGCTTACCTGTTCAGGAAGTATTCTTATTCCCCTCTCCTACCTCTCCACCCTCCAAACAAAACACTGTATCAGTCATTGCCAATGACACTTTTGCTCTGTTTCCTAGCTTCAGCTTTCCTGCATTGTCCTGTGATCCCTGGATAAGCCATCTGGCAAAACATGGTTTTGTTTTTTTTTTTTAATTTCCTTTGCACTCTGGGATGAAGTGGATTTTGTACCTGTCTGTGTTTGGGCTACTACATATATACTTTACTTTATACTACATAATCAAGAATGATGAGCAGAATTGAATCCTGCACCTAAATTTCGACTGCTGGAGTTGCCTTCTTCCAAATGTAGACTTTTCCAGCTGGTAAATCAATCTTGTCCATGGAAATGTGCTTATGATTCTCTTGGGCATTTGCCTTCCACTCTTGCCTTCTCCCTTCTCAAGCCAAATCTCTTTCCAGGAAGGGGGGAAAAAAGTCCATGCACTAGATCGAGCTTCAGCTGGATAGGGTGTCTTATTTCAGATACACTTTCTGCTCCTTCTCAGATGACCAAAACATAAGCGACAGCTGAGTTGTCTGTTTGTGTTGTGGGTCAAGGGCAGTCCAGCTCAGCAGTTTCCCTTTCCTCTTCCCCAAGTTTTGTTTGGAAGTGGCAGTTCTATATAGTCATCCTTCTGTCATGAAGACCAGATGGAAATACGTCAGTTGTTTCGTGTATAAATACTCAGTCCAACAGCTGTGAGTTTATCAGGAGTCATGGAGATCAAATTTGGTGACCAAACTGTAAGTTTAGAGGTCTGTAAGCATTACTCCAACTTGAAATAAATAAAGCTTAACTGTGAATCTCCTAGGAACAATTTTAGCACTAGACTCACTAAAAGGAGACGTGAAGTTGAACCATCTGAGTGAATTTCTTTTTCAGACAGAGTTGAAAACTTTTTCTCAAGTATTATATAAGTCCTTGTGTAGTAATGATTTCAGCCACTGATGCTGGGTTTAGGAAATGCACCAGCAAAAGTAGTTAAAAGAATTTCTGTGAAATCTAAGTGTCTCCTTTCCTTTAGTATTGTTGTTAGTTTAAAACATCCAGTCTCTGGTCCTGTGCTCTTGTCTGTTATTTCATGCTGTGTTTTGGTCTGGATGTCCAGCAAAAACTGAGATACTTGATGTGGTCCCAGCTAACAATGAATCAAGTGTAACAAGATTCGTAATAAATCTAGTGGATGCTGATAATTAAGGGAGGTTAACTTGACTTTGCAAATTGTAAAGAGTTTTTACTGCCATCCATGTGTGAATGAACCTTGATTTATTTCAGTAATATTGAGAAAGGGGAGATGGAAGCCTGCCAACGGCCATTGGCTGCGTGGCTGCAAAATGCAGTGTGTTGCATGGGCTACTGAGCACAATGTGAAACAAAGTGCCATGGAAAAAAAAAACCAACAAAACAATTTGAGTGCTAAGTACACGGCTGAAAAAAGCGCTTTAATAGGAGAATAGGCATAATCATTAACTTAAAATAGCTTCTCTGCAGCAAATTTCTGTAAATCGAGATTGTAGCTCTTTAGTCAAGGCTGCAGTGTATATGAATGGAACTGAATTAGAAACGAAACTTTGCAATAACTACAGGTTTATACTAATAACATGGAAAGCAACCGTTTATTAGTTGAACTACTTGCTGCTCAAGCCTTCAGAGGAATTACTCAGTGCTTCAGAGAGATGCTTAAGGAATTCTGAAATTTCTATAGTTAATACTTTTGTAAAATGGAAAGATAAATATCAGTGACCCTGCTGTTAGCTCCTGGTGGTTGTTTGCAGGCCTCAAAAACAAACAGTAAACACAACAGAAGACAACAATACTCCAAGACAACCCCAACCAGACCAAACCAATCCAAAATGTTGTTGAGTTGCTTTGTCTGCGTAGTTCTCTCTTGCATTAATGGTGTGTTTTCAGAAGCAGTTTTCTGATGGCTTGTGGAACTCAATAATGCAATGTCTGTGTGATGGGAGCTCTTGAAGCCAGTAGGAAATGTCTTCTGCAGCACTAAAGATTTGGGGATCAAACAGAGCCTGGGAGGCCAAAGCTGTTCTACGCTCCTTTAATGAGTGTTTTGGCCTTTGAATTGGAAGTGTTCATCAGTAAAAACCTGTGTTGTTGAATCTACGTGGCTGGTGTTGCTGATGGAAACAGTGTTTTTTTGCTGTCACACTGATGGCGTTTATGGGCATACTAAAAGATGATTATATTTAAAGATGTGAGCAACTTCCGTAAGCTTCATAATCATGAATGGACTTTAGTTCATGCTGTTTTCTGTATTTGTATAAGTTAAGATTTCTGGGATAAGGAATTCTGATAAGTGTGTGTTTTTTCAGCAGTGTATGATCTTTTTGCTTTGTTGTCAAAGAACAAGAAATCCTTTGACTCGAACCTCATCTGAGCAGCCATCTTCTAGTGCCAGGTTTACAGTTTGAGCATCTGGGAACCATCAATGCATGCTATGGAGATAGCAAGGATAGCTGTTAGCCTTGTCTGGCTCTCTGGCTTTTGAACAGAGGTTGCAAAAGAGAAGTAGTTAGGGGGAGTTCTTTAGATGGAGTGACATGAAGAGACCGTGCGTACTTGTGCAGCCCCTCTGGGTGTTGCTGACAGGACTCCCACCACAACGATTTAGTGTTGAATATTCAGAGCAAGACTTGGTGACTATTCCAAAAATGGTAGTTGAAAGAATTAGTAAGCTGTGTGTAGTTGAAACTGTATTACCATCAGCTTGCATAGAGTGCAAATCAATGCTTATTTTGCTGCTTCTAAAAATATGAAAGCTGTTTAATTGTCTTTGTGTTTATGATGAGCTGGATTCCTCCAGTAAAGCCTCTGATCTTAGTCTAGGGACCACACGTATCTCATTGCACAGGAGTCCTGTCCTCGTCAGTCATTGGAAATACTCTTGAAATATTGTTTTTCTAATGATGTAAAACTGTTTGGTTTTACCCAGGCTGTAGCGAAATGAAAAGTGTCTCTGTGTGAGATCCCAGAACTGAGAAACCAGTTGCATATACTTGCTGTAATATTCTATTAGTGCAGTGCGTGTGATGCATGTGCTTAACATGAATGTCAATCAGGTCTTTTTTCCTCTAACAGCATGAATGCAGCTCACTCATCCAGTTTTAGAAGCTGCTACTTGAACTCCTTGGTTACTGTGCTTTTTTGGACTGCAAAAAGCAGTCAAGCAGATTTGAGAAGTGAGCGGTGTAGCAAAAATGCCTATAACTTTCCTGGAGTTTGGATTTGAAATGGTCTGTAATTTTGCAAGCTGACTTTAGAAGAGACATGTTGCTAATGTTTTATATTTATGTAATGGTTGTTAGCTGTTCAATTTTTATTACCAGCTCGTGGGCATGATACATTGGTAAGCACCACTTGCTTCTGTTTGCCCAACTGGTGTACCTTAACCACGTGGGCTCTGAATTTTCAAGCTGAGTGTCTTGTTTCAAGCTTAGTTGTTTTAAGAAGTGTCAGACAAGTGGTGGAAATACTGCTCTTTTACTTCCATTTCTTTCTTAAGCTTTGGTAGTTCAGAATGGCTGAGCAGAGTCCTAAAAGCAGTGCCAAGACATGCAAGTTGCCTTTTTGCTGAGACCTGAGCCCCTGTCTTTATTCAAACTCTGAAGCCTTGATCCGTGTCTACATGGGGAGTACATGTTAGTGTCCGTATGATGCCTTCTGAAAGAGTTTCACTTACATAATGCAAAGTGAGGTGGTAAAAGAGAATTATTTTTGTGTAGCATGTGCAAGTCAAACTCTCAGTATGGGAAATGCAGTATAGAAGGCTATAGAACATAATTCAGTTCCTGTGTTTGTATTGCAGATGTTTAAGCTATTAAAGTTTGATATAGTCAGAAAAGGCATCCTCCATCAGTGCGTTAGTTTCTCTGAGGAATAAGGACTGAATTTCTCAAGCAGAAAATCTTTTAAGGAACAGCAGCCTCTATTTCTGCAGAAGCAGCAGTCTTTGCAGCTATTAGCCGTACTGTTTAAATGATAGACCTAGCTTTGGTTCTGGTGTGTTGTCACAGATGTCTGCATCAGACCTTCTACAAGATACTGCTCAAGTAGCTTTAATTATAGCAAATTCAAATCTTGCCAAGTCATTTTCTTAGTAGTTCTAAAGCAGATGCTCAAAATCCATCTGCTTTCCCACAAGCTTGAGAGAATGATGTTATTGGATAAGATGGAATATCTGTTTTTAAAATAAATTCAGTGATTAGAATTTTTATCCTTTTCGGTTGAATGTATTTGTAAAATTAGCAAGTTTGTTTGCAGCTGAGCCTTTCAAATACCTTTTGAATCTTTCAAATTAAACTGAAATAGATGATTCAGGTTTTAATTGAAATCGAGCTGCTAGCAAGCAGTGCTTCTGTATAAGCTGCAGGTTTGTAGAGATGTTCTGATTTCTCTGTAGTGACAGCCATTGTGATTGCGCAGAGGAAAAATAGTCTAAAAAATGTATGTAAATGAGACAAGTGCAAGAAATCTAAACAGTCTAAACATAGCTGTAATAACAACTTGACTGCTTTTAATTTTGCTCTAGTGTTTAGAATCTAGCACACTGTATAGAAATTCCTTTTTAATTAGCTCAGAGTCAGGTCTGTGCTACGTCTAATGCTGTTTGACTCTCTTGGGAAGTGGATTCTGAAAGGTGCTTTGAGAGGAAGGGTTGGCAGGAGCCTGTGGTAGGAAAACACGGTTGTTAGCCCTTGAATTAGCTGGAAAGTGGTCCCTTCCATCTCTTACATAATTCTGGGTGTTTGCAGACATGGTCTCTTCTGCTTTCTTCAGCTTCCATCATATCCTTACAATACCATCTTGTTACAGTTTTTGGCAAGAACATGAATTTTGGAGAAAAGCCTCCTATTTTTACAAAGCTGATTGCTTCCAGTAAGTTTCTTGGGAAGTCCTTATTTAGGTACGTGTTGTGAAATCAGCTAAGAGAAGAAGAGTCCATTGTGGCACAAATTTCAGTTTCTAGCTTACAGCCTTATGTGTGTGACAAACTCTGAAATGGAGTCGCTTGGACTGAGTCAGCAATTCAGTATGTTGAAAGTGCTGGGGCTGTCTCAGTTCGGTTTGCGTACTGCATGTTGATTTGCTCTGCAGATGGAGATCCGAACAGATTGGTTATGCAGACCTTCAGCTGAAGATGAGGGTGGACTGGGTCTGTCTGAGAAAGCATAGTTGGAAATGGCAAGTTGTGAGAAAATTTTAGATTCAACATGTGTTGGAAGCAAAGAGATTAAAATAGCATCAAAAAGCAAGCAGCCTCTGCAGCCAAAGTGCTCAGGGCGAGAGCTAGCAGGGGTGGAACTGCAGTTCTTTGTTTGCAATGCAGTCTGGATTTTATTACTTGCAAAGTGAAATCACAAGAGGCAATATCTGTTTCTGGTGGACAGATATGTTGCAACTAATCTGGAAGAAGCCTGATCATTGATTTTTCAGCCCGCTAAATATCTTTGAAGGTAGGACTGTAACTCTTGAGGCTGTGATTAATCTGCCCAGCTCCTGCTTGTTGGGCAGCCTCTTGGTCTTGTTCCCCTTTCACAAATGCCAGCTGCTAAATATTGATGCTGGTGCAGTTACCATAAACTCAGAGTTGTAAAACTTGCTACTCCGTACTCCACTATTGTTATTGAAATCTATTTCCAGTATTAGAGGTGTTGCAGCAGCAGGTGCTTATGCTGGGCCCTTGTGTGTTGTTTATTAGAGAAAACTAGAAGCAAATAAAGTACTTATCCTTCCCATGTTCCCCTTGTGTAAGAATTCAGTTTTGTGGCCCAAGCTAAGGAAAAGAGGCTCAGACTGCCTCCTGCTTTGTTGGAAGAAATGGGAATCACAGGTTCTGTGGAATGGTATGGTTCTCTTCCCCTTAGCTGTGGATACTGATAGAGTTGTCGCTAGTTGTCCCCTGCAGGAGCAGTCATTGGTGGCAGCTAGTTTCCTGCTTTTTCTGGGGCTGTTCATAAGCAAGTTTAAGGAAAGGACGTGGAAATGCTAAGAGGACTTCTAGAGGGATCTCCAGCTTGCTTTTCTTCTTATAGATAACGGTCCTGATTAGAAACCAGTTTTCTTCAGGGCATCTCCTTGTCTTTTTTCTTTTAATCATTACGAAGTGTTACCTTGGGCACTGAAACTTGAAGTTCCAAACAGAGGAATGCTATGGTGGCAATGAGACAACTCTCTTAAGAATTTTCTGGTGTTTTGAGGAGGTAAAACTATAATGCCACTTCTACCTTTTGGCCCCCCTGACTTAGGGGGTTATTCTGGGATGTTGCCTATGGTGATGTAATAAGGGAAGGAATTTAATTTAAACAGAAATATGGGATGCCTCAAATCCTCTTGCCCTCTCTTACCACGAGTGGTACTGCCACTGAAGCAGTGGATGCTGTATTGGAATACTTGTGCAGCTTTTCTGACAAACCACTTTGGTTTGACTTCCTGCTTCTCTGGCTTCTTGTGTGCTGGCCTGCTGAATGCAGGTTTGTCTTTCTGACAGAACCATGGCTGAGAATTTTTTTTTGATAACTTTTTGGCTAAGGAACCTTCTTTAGTGTTAAACATGGTTAACAATTAATTGTGGTGTAAGGTGCACAGAACATCAACTATTTGATTGCCTCCTATTTCACTGTATCTGTATGAATCCTAGAGGAACGCTGAGAGAGGCCTAACAATGAATGATCTGTCATGGAGTTTCCTAGCGATTATGTAAGGATTTTCTGTTGGCCTACACTTCGTGTGTCATAACTGATAGTCATCCACAATTCTGTGAAGTAAATGAAGGATGTTTTTTGGATGCATTTGCAGAAGCAGCAACAAGACTAAGAGAGCTGTAATTAGGCTGCATATGCAGTATGTATGCTCCTATCCTCTATATCATCTTGAAGCTAACATGTATTGTAGACTAATGTGAGTTAATTTAGAAGTGGGAGAACATGGGTAGTCTTGTAGGGAATGTTGCTTGATTATTTCTGCCAAGTTTGTTTGTTACCTCTAGTTGTTGTGCTGGAATTTTTGTAAGGTAACCTTACAACCCTTCCCCTTGTCCAGTGGCTTTTTGAAATATTTTAGGATGAAGGATTAAGACATTTCTGGTTCTGTAAATAGATTTGTCTGTATCAGAACTAGTGAAGAGTTCACCCCAGTGTTCTATGCACGTACCTACTCATAAAGGACTCTAAGTGTAATAAAAATAGAGCTGTAGTTCTCTTTTGGTGTATAAGGTAAAGAGAATGGATTGTGGAAGAGGCCTTTTTATTGCCATATTGGCACCCTGTAAGTGGAAAAGTAGGTTTGCACGTAAAATTAAGCTGAGCTGTTTGAATGTACCTTCCCTCTCACTTACAAAGCAATCAGTTGAGTACAAAATGAGAATCGGCATGAGCTCCCGAAGCTTTAATGAGGCATCTGAACCAAGTGACAAGGTGATGCAGCTGGTTAATAGCTCACGGAGAATTCTGTTCAGCTAGCACTTCAACTCGGTGATAAGCCCTCTGTATTAAGCGTAAGCCTTACTGTGAATTGGTATCAGATAGCAAACTTACTCGTTTATCTTCTGTGGATCAAATTAGAAATTTTGAAGTGAAGAGAGTTCTCTGAGTACTGATTATTTTGGCGTGGGACAGCATTTTGATCGCTATCCCCTATGTTCATCCTTCAAGGCTGAACAAATCACCTAAAACCTTCAGCAATTTTTTTTCCAGACTTCTGTGTAAGGAAACACAAATGCTGCCTAGAGAAACCCTAGAATAGAAATGACTGAAGCCCAAACAGTTGTTTGCCATTCTTAGACAAGATTTTCAAGGACCTGAGAGATACCAGAGAAGGTCATGCCTAAGTCATAGTTTTTCTATCTACTCTTTATCATTTTTTCTCCTATTGGTTGTAGAGAGAGCAAAGGAGAAGTATGTAACTGGCTTAAAAGGTTTGAAAGGTTCATAAATTTCTGAAGCTACTGTGTAGATTTCGTAGCTCTGCTCTAAAGAGTGTAAGTGAAGTATTTGATTTCCTGAAGGAAACCGTGGGATTAGGCAATATACTGATTAGTTGTAGTCGTTGTTTTCTACAGAGGGAGAGTTTGGTTTTCTTGGGTCAGTTCTTCCTGCTTTGCCTTCAAGTGTTTGTGCTGACATGGTGAAGTGGGGAGAGGAGTAGCATGACCTTGTATTAACACATTTATTCACACGCAGTCCAGCTCTGGAACAGGCTCACAGGTGGTATGGTTTTGATTTATTTTTATTATTTTATTTTTCCTGGGAAAAGCTAGGTGCTTCACTGCCTGATGTGTTCTGTCCATATTCAGTGGAAAGCTAAGAAATCAGAAAGTGTAAGCATCTGGGAAGCTTGTCAGCCAGACTTTTCTAGCCCTTTTGGAGTGGTGTAGGCTCTGCCATTATCTTACCTAGATTTGTCTCTTTGTCCCAGTCTTTAGGCAGCACGCTCACACCTGTGTCTCCAGTGAGCAAGGTACTGAAGTGTGCCTGGTGTACTACCTTAGGCACTGCTGGATCTAACAATTCTCATGGTGCTGCTGCTCCAAAAGGTAAACATTGGAAGTTGTGTTAAGATTTCTCGTAACCTTACATAAAGAGGAAATATTCTGATCTGCTGTTGTCCTGCAAAAGGACAAAAGGCTTTTTTTCTGCAGCTGTTTTCATGAGACACATTGTGTTTCCATACTCCTTACACTTCTGATCCCACTTCTGCTCTTTGTTCGGTGTAAGGAAGTGAGGCAGAATGGCTTTGTATCTAAGCTAGCTGGTGAGATCATCTCTGATGAGCTGTTCCTAACTTCCTTTTCTTAAGCATCTTTGTTTTTGCATGTCCTGGTTATTCCTTACCTCCAGCTTCCTGTATAGCAATGTTAGTACTAGATTTGTTCTGAACGTCCTTGTGAATTATGGGATCTTGGAACCTGAGGATTTGGCCTTGGAAGAAGCTTGTAACTGTGACTAGCTATGGGTCAGTTGTGTTTAACAGTGCTGGAACTTGGTGCAAACAAGCACTTACATCAGTGTTAATGCCCCATTATCAGGAACTCTCAGTGATAGTGGCTCTTCAAGCACATTGCTGCCACCAGGTGTCCTAGATGGTGCTGCCACTGGGTGGGTGCTGCTGCGTGTGTAACTGTGGGAAGAGACCACAACAGAGGAATGTACTTACTGGTGATATTCTCTTCCCCTTCCCCCATGCTGATGAATCATAGCTTTGTCAAAGCAAACAAGCAATTGCAGGAAAAAATGGGGAGCATCACTGATATCTTTCAATCACATACATAGGCTTCAGTTATGGATACTCTCTCTTTAATGTTAGGTATAATTATCTTCTGAAGCTTAAGTCTCTTTTTTGCCTCTTTAAGTTACGTATAATTGACCTCTGCAAACTAAATTCTTTTGAGGACAGTAGTAAGCATGTATGCAGAATGATGCTAGTTCTAATCTGTACATTAAAAGGAAAGCAAAACAAACAAAAAACATACTTTTTACTCTGTACTGGAAGACAGAATAAAGCTACTGGTGCTTTGAGTAAATTACCAAACTATTTTAAATTTCAGTAAACAATTTTGATGTTTACAGGATTCATCATGAAGCTTAGACAACATGGAGTGTAACTCCCTACCCCAGTCCCCTGTCTGTTAGCTGTAATATGCAGTGTGAGCAGGAAAGGGCTGCTGTGCACAGAGTTTAAGTTGCACACTGCTTCTGATCTATGTAGTTTATTTTTTGCCAACTTCAGATGTGTTTATTTTTTTTTTGTTATTTTTCAGATGTGTGTTATTTTTTTTGTTGAATGGGGTCGATGCTTTTTTGACAAATGAATGGAGGAACCCTGTCAGCCCAAGCCCTGAATCAGTAAGCTATCACATTTGTTATATACAAATGAACAAGGAAAGCCTAGAGCTTTTCTCATTTTTTTGTAAACTGACCTATTTTCTCCATCTAAGCACCAGAATGCTTCAGCTCTCAGGAAAAGTTTGTCCAAACTTCAAAGATTTGTCTGCTTCCTTTTTGAATATTAAGAGTTGTATTTCCTTCATCTTCTTCCTCCTCTCCTTTCTCATAAGTATACCCAGGTATCATCTCTGTCAGGATAGGCATATTTTGTTGCTTTAATTCCCTCTGAGGAGCAGCACTAAGCTTGCATGTGTTATCTGCGTCACTCACCTGTATCAGTGATAACAGTGTGTTGTGTTGCTCATAAGTTTATGCACTGAAATGCTAGAAATAAGAATGCAGAAGAACATACAGGTAGGTGCTTTTATAGGGAACTGTACAGCTGAATGTGAATAATCCCACAAGCTTTCAATTAAGATGATTTGTGTGCTTGCCTAAAACACAGAGCACTTCTGAATACTTCTACCTGAGTAGGAAGAAATCTACAGAAAAATATTTACCCCGATCACAAAGCTGAAAAAGTGTGGTAGATAAATGACTGTTTTAACCCTACTCCTTTCGATTGTGTCAAATATGAACAATTATACTTAAGTGTAATCTTGCTCAAGATTATCTGCACACTCCACTGGCACTGTCTGTAGCTTATATAAAGTTGAGCCTTGCTGTGAAGGTTGTCCAGCCAGGGACATGAGGTGGAGCTTTCAGTAAGTGCTAACTTGGCACTGCCTTTCATTCTGCTACCAGTCCTGGGAACTCTTTCATCCCCAGAATGAGGATGAGGGAGAAGGGGACTGAAAATACAGGTTAATTGCGTCTAGGATACAGGACAACAAAAATCTTCAGATTTGCTTTTCTATTAATTAATCCTTGTATACTGGAATGGCTTTTGGCTTTTCTGTTATAAGTCTCTGTTTTGAGACTCTGCAACCTAATGTCAAGATGAAGGTATTCTTCCCCTTCAGAAAGCAGTGTGGTTTCAAACAGACACAGAAACTGATCTTGATTTCTAATTTCTGTAAGCAAATCCTTTCTTCCTTAAAATCTTTGCACAGTTGTTTATGGGGGTGAGTGGCACAGACTGATGGAGGGAGGGATAATTAAGGAGTTTGATGTTTGGTTTGATTGCTTTGTCTAACCTTCTGAATGCTTAGAAGATTTTAAGCAGTGTGGTTTTACAGTGAGGTAGCCTGAGTCTTTTCTTAGTTTTGTCTTTTTTCAGAGAGCAGCTTTTTTGGTTTGTTTTATTCTTGGCTTGTCTTTTGGTTAATGCGTGTGTATATTTTTGGCAGAAATAACATTTGACTTATCTAAAGAACAGTGTGTGTCTGTCTGTTTTAATATACTGCTCCACCTGTGCATGGAGTGCAGTTTGGAAGCACTGACAGCTGTGTTCTGGTAACTCTTGATATGGTGAGTTCTTGTGTACTAAACTGGGGTATCTTAGTGTGGCATTGGCCTCAGTAGGCAAAGTTCTAATGTACTGCTTATTCAGCAGCTGGCAACTTTGGCAGCATCTTCCCCAGTGTGCTGAGAGCCCCCAAAGTATTACCAGACACATATTATGGAATCAACCACTACAGTCTTAGGTTGTAGAGACTTGCTTGCAGAAGACTACTACTGGAAGGTAGGAGAGCTGTAGCAAGGAAACGCATGAAGCAGGAGTTGCCTGGAAAGTCTTAACTTAGGATTACAGACCTGATTCTTCACTCCATGTAAGCTAAAATTTTATATAACTCTATAAACATTATATTATACAACTATACTCTCAAACCAGGTCCTCCGATAAAATAAACAATATGAAAAAATAAACTCTTGCAATAGCAGCTGCTTAGCTGCATTTAATCTACTTTTCATGTTCAGTGACTTGTAGAGGGGTATACAGGTGGAAGGATGTGTGGAGATCCTTGATCTCTGTTTTCATGTCTGTTGCTGTATAGACAGACATGCATTCTGAATGGTATCTTCCCCCCTCATTTTATCTTGTCTTATAACTTTAGAAATCTAATGTGGTTTGTGTTGACATAAAAATAGGCAGTTCCTGTGCACTCAGACTTCCATTCCTAGGTATCGACTGTGTAACACTGGCTGATCTTTAAGCTCAGTGAATTCTGTGTTGGTATTTTGTTAATCTAGCTCAGTGGTCACTGTGCTCATTTTTCCTCTTAACTGCTAGATTTTTTCAGGATGAGAACACTGCAGCCCACAAAGCTGTGGTTCCATTAACAGCACTGAATATCAGAGCACTGTCTTGCTAGCTTCTCCTCCGATGACCCCTCATTAACCTTGCCTAAAAGGCTTCCAAAGCCTTTTTCATATGCTGCAGAAATGCACACAGAAGAACACTTGTCTGTTCTGTATCCTACTTTTTCTGAATAATAGGGTGGGGGGGCTGCAGTAACTTCCCTCAAATTTTCAGATATTTGGGAAGCTTAATAAAATGCTGCTTGGTGTAACCTCAGCAGAGCTAGATATTTTATTTACCTTGGTTATGAGTCACTTTATCTATAATTCACCAGTGCTTTGAAGTCTGCCGTGTTGTACGTTGTCAGAGCACATCACTTGAAGCAGATTCATTCCTACTAATTTGCCTGGTGTTTTCTAGCACATCTCTTTTAAATAAAAGCTAGCTGGTGTTTCTTCAGTGTAGTTTAAAAAGCAAAAACCCAAGCCCAGTACTTACATGAGCAGTATAGCAATGCAGGATGTAGTGGTGTGATGTGCAGAAAGTAAGCAAAACATGTCTGTAAAAGGTAAAGCAATCAGTCTGTTACTTTCTTCCTTGATATCTTCCTATTATGTGGAAGAGAGAGCTTCTCTAAGTTGTTTAGCAGATCACTCACTCAGCTGTTGAGTGTGTCAGTTCATTCTGTTAATGAAGTATTTGCCTGTAGTTTCCTAACAGGGCACCGTTGCTTTTACTGACATCTAAAACTCCATCTCTGACATGCGGTTCTGGAGGTCTGTTGTATTATTGTGTTGAAGTTTTTCTTCTGAATTGTTCTGTAGTTTAGCTCAGGCCACTTCTGTGCTCTTTGGGGCCGTGTAGCAGAAATGAGGCAAGGCAGAGGGTGAGACCTTTTTTTTTGAGTTCATGAGCACTGTGCCCAGCAAGGGCCGTTCTGGGGCTGCTCCTGGATCCGCTGTGCTGTGTGGTCCTTGTCACGTTGCTTTGGGACAACGCCTGGAATGACCGCAGGAATTCGGAAAGGAGAACACATGGAAAAATTGCTCAATAGAACCTATTAACTGGTGTACGAGCAGCCCAGATGAAATTTAAGATTAATCTAAATGTCAGAAATGTATTTCCTTCCGTCTTGCAGAAGGATGCTGAACAGACATTAGCTTTGGCTGAAAAAAATCACCGAGGGAATATAGATAACTTTTGCTGATGTACCTCACTTTTTGTGGCTTGGCAGAAAAGCTGATCTGTGATGAGGTTGGTTTTAGTTGTCTTTATTTCTTCTTCCTTTACGTAAGATACCTAGGCACAGGGATAGAAGGCAGACTGTAACAGTACTGGGTAATTTATGCTCTTCCAGATTAAATACACCAGCAAAAGGGTCAGCCCATATACCTGGCATATTGTAACTGACCGAGTTTCCTGTCTTACATTGAATGATGTAAGTAGCTCTGATGGCTGTTTCCTGACCAAAAGAAGTCAGAGGGGAGCATGTGGATAAATGAAAGCTGCCAAGAAAAGATTATTGAATGGTATTGAGCTGAACAATTGTTTCACTTAGTGCCTCTCTCTATTCAGGCCTCTGGCACTGTAGAACCATAGGTCACGTGCTGGGAAGCCTTGCTGTTTGTCCTGGCTTGTCAAAACAATTTAATGTAGGTGGAAAGGAATGAGTGAAATGAACGAAGTGGGCTTGATGCATCTGTTTCAATTTGTTGGAAGGGCAGCCTGGTGATTGGGATGTGACACTTCAGTCCTTCAGGGAAGCTACTGGTTCAGGGAGAACAATGCTGTCCAAATTATGAGGTAGTTAAGTCCATTTTAGGAAGCAAGTTCTCTTCGAGTTTGACAGCTTGTGTATTTTTAAATATTTAGGCTATATCAGCTCAGCACTTGCTGTAACTGAGATGCAAGAATGTGATTTGCAAACAGCAAGACTTAGGAGTTTGTCTTGTCTGCCTGGTGTTGCTTCATTATATGGTCAGAATGAATGCCTGGGGGAGGAAAGAGGGTGTCCAATCTCTTTTTTTTTTTTTTTTTTTTTTTTTTTTAATTATTATTTTTAGTTGAAATTCCAAAACAAATTGGCCTTGGAAGAATAGGATATCAAGTTGTATATTATTTACAGTTCTTAAAGTGGCATCTTTTTTATAAAATTTCTCAGATTTTTGGAAAAAACATTTTATACGCACCTTTATATCATGCATTGTTTCTCATTGTTTGGTTTAAAAAATAAAAATAAAAGAGAGAACATTGCATTTGTTTACCCAGTCTTGTGCTTTGTGATACTGGAATGTCAAGCTGTGAGGTCTGGTTGCTGGAAACAGCAAATGCACGCTGATGTCTTCCATCTCTGTACCTACTTAGACCCCGAGCTGAGGGGAGGAAAAAGGCTGCAGGAGATACAGATCTTATTTGATTCACCTTTGATATAATTTAATCAGAGGTAATTGCTTACTTTGAGTGATAAACTATGGTACTTCTTGCTGTTTCTTTAGAGATGGTGATGGAATGGGAGCAAGGGTGACTCTTACGTTCCTTGCATTTAGCCTGTAGGCTGTTTGCAAGTTGTGTTGTTGGAAGGTAGCTTATGCAAGTGTAACCACCAATTATTGTGCATACAGATGAATTTTGTTGGTGTAATTGTACATGAGGTCTAATTGTTGAGTGCTAGTTTTCTTTTTCAAGTACATATAGCATTTTATGCTACCTAGCACTAGTGTTCCTTTAAGGAAAGATATATAAATACCTGTTACAAATTGGGGTAGTTAAAGGCCGTACACATTGCTGGTCTTATGAAACAAGTGGCTTCTGTCCTTTTCTGACAGCTCTATTCAAAATTAGCTTCGGCTGCTGCAGTGCTACTGAAAGGTGTGATGTTTCCTTGGTTGCAGAAATATTGCTGTTTTCTCTGGGTGCAATTTGTGTTCGTTGGCCTGCATTTGTGTCCGAACTTGTCTGAGATCATTAGGGCACTGTGGCTTCCAGAGAAGTGTTGCATTAATATATTGTCATTGTCTGGACTTTTTTTTTTCTTCTGTTAATGCCAGCAGTGAAGTGTTGAGTGTCTGTTTTAAACGTCACAGATACATCTGCAGGAACATGATGCTACCATTGATGTGACCAGAAAGAGAAATGACTCAAAGTAGGCATGCCCATTAGGAATCTGCTCCTTGATAAGAGTGATTAGCACTTGTTAGTTTCTATCCAGCACCACAAGTACAGCAACAGGGGAAGCCCAGAGAGGCCCTTAAAAGTGAGATCGGGCGTATTCAGGTTTAAATGAAAACTTAAGGTCAAGTCTAGTCTAAAATTGGTTAGTAATATTTGTTAGTTCACAAAATACAGGAAGCTTAATCCAAGTGTATAACTATAATTTAGTTTTTGTACACAAATAAATGCAGGTGTTTGTATTACATTGCTAAATTTAAGCGATGTAACGAGTAATTGTTACGGCCTGTGTTTTATGATTACCATAAATAGTAATTGGATGTAGAGCTAAACAGATGAATTATACAGATAAAGAGCAGAGGCTGGGAATAATTTGCTTTGTTGTCTTTGTGAGAATGATTATTGTGATTGTGCATTCTGTTCAAAGTATTGAGATTCTTAAACCATGTGTGTATGATCTTTTGATCGACGTGCTGATAGCAGCTCACTGCTTTTCTGCATCTCTGCTGCTTGTAACAGTCGGGATTACATTGGTCTTGGACAGAACTTGTGCTGCTGTATATTGTGAAGAAAGGAAAGCTATTAGCTGTGTAAGAGCTCAAATGGGAATGTTACTTCCATATTAAAGAAACTCAATAAAAACCAAATCAACCAAAAAACACCACTAAACCTCAGCAGACATGAATATTGACATGTTTTCTTAGTGTTTCTGCAAGCGCATTCTATCAAAACTTGTCTGTGCAAGTATGCTTTCTGAAGGAGTGAGGAGAAGTGGTAGCACTAGTTTCTGCAGGGGGAAATAGTTGTGGGATTGAATGCTTTTGATATCTATTGATTAATTTGTGGCACTTAAGAACTGGTGTTTTCCTAAACAACCATAAATATATGGTAAGTGATAGACGCATAAAAGCACTGACATCTGAAATAATTTCAGAACTATTCTCCTATTTGATCTGGAAGATTCCTACGCTTCTGAAAATTGGGGCTTCCTCTGGAAATGAAGTAGTCCATGCCTCCTAGAGAAAGTCGATAATTTATGTGAATAGAGGGTGGTTTAGATATTAACATGGCTGAATAGTATTGAGAAAACACACTGACTTCACAAAGGAAGAGGAATTACAGATTAGCGGACAATTGTGAACAGTTTGAGTAGACTCTAAGTACTTATTCTACTGCCTTGTAGTTGAAAAGTAAATGTAGCCTTAACATTTTTGCTAAGATTTGACAGAGGGCACTGGTTATTTGTAATTAGCTGGCAGAAACACTGATTGTAAAAATCTGGGCTTTGAATCCATCTTGAATTGTTTTTCATACTATCTGCATATGGATCTGATTTATGTCAGTTATCAGCCAAACTAGTGTGACTATGCACTGGTAAACTGACAGCTGAAAGATGCAAGGAGACTCTTCATATTTGCAGTTTATTCCTGGTCAGCTGGTCAGAATCTTGAAGATATTAGATAGTTGGTTGCTGTAGATAGTACAGCAATATCGTCCAGGAAAGCTTTTTCATGACTTGTCTCTGGCCAAAAGCTCGCTGTCTCTCTGGTGTGAATTATGTCTTTGTTTTCCTTGATGCTAGATTACAGGAAGCTTGCTCAATCATGAGGTCATGCTTTTAATAAAAATAAATAATAAAAAAAAAATCCAACCCAAATTTATTTGTCTTTCTTTGGAAATGCATCCTATAAATTAGTTTTTTTTGCTCTATCATCTGTATGGAGAATTAATCCAGTCTGTTACCAGTGGTGTGGATTCTATGCTTGAAGGAATAACTGAAGATGATAGGTGTTTATAATCTGAGATATGTGCTTTAAATGATCCCTTTTTGCCTGACCTTGAATGCACAAGTATTTTAGGACGTTGTCCCCTTTCCACCTCAAGTCAAGCAATCCCTTTGGAGTAGGGATGGAAGAAATAGCGCTAGGAGATAATCCCCATTCATACTGTAAGGAAAGCTATGATAGAGTATCTTCTAAATAGAGAAGTTACTGCATGAGTAACTGTCAGCAAAATGGCGTTTAAAAGATGCTGATTCTTGTTGAATGACTGTACACAACTGTTTTTCAATTTGCAGTTTCTCTGAGAAATAAAACAAAGCTTTATTTTCTTTTTTGTTAGGATCGGAAACTATCCAAGTCAGAGCGACAAAGATTCAAAGAGGAAGCTGGGATGCTGAAAGGGCTTCAGCATCCCAATATTGTCAGGTTCTACGATTCCTGGGAGTCCACAGTCAAAGGAAAAAAATGTATTGTCCTTGTGACAGAACTCATGACATCTGGAACATTAAAAACGTAAGTAAATTCTAGCATGTCAAAGCACTTGATGAGCATTATCACTATTAGGGCATTTGAAGTAGGTAATAATTCAAAATAGCTAAGGACAGAGACCTTTTACTGAGGGCTAAACTCCTGCAAGAGAGGAGTTAAGAAGTTTAAGGAGTTGAAGAAGAGTTTTGTTAGCACTGCAGGGTACAATGGACCATTCTTTATGTTAGCAAACTTGTCAGATTCTTCTTTGTGACGTCCTACTAAGCATATGCAGGAGAAGTCTATGATTTTTGTGAGCTCAGTAAGTATGCTGCTTTTTTGTACCTTTTGTTGTCCTCCTGAGCTTCTTCAATTTGGCATGAGGTATTTTGTAGAGTTCGAAGCTCCTATTGATTCACCTTGCTTGGGAGGCATTGGGTGTTACTACAGTACGAATAATCAGTAAAAAGAAGGAATAAAAAGCGCACCCGAAAATACATCTTTTTAGGCTAAAACTTCATGAGGTTGTACTTTAGAAAAGCTTGAAAGCATTTACAGTTTTGACCTGTGAAGTAATTGAGTGAAGCTAGATCTATTTTCAAGCCAGTTGGAAACTAGTGATTGAAACTGCTGTGAGGGCCCTCTAGTGGTACGTAAAGCTGAGGGAGTTGAACTGAAATCATGCTTTTGTCTTACCCTGTAAATCTTGCGGATGTGAGTTTCTTCAGGAACATCAAGTTGCTGTTAAATTACTGGAAATAAAGCTGCCGTGACTTAAAATTCATGGATTGTGAGTCGTAGTCTTAATTTGGTGTCCATTTAAATCTTGGACTAGCATTTAAATCCTAAATGTGTGAATAGAGTGTAGGAACTTTGGTTAAAATAGGCTGTGAACTTCTTGTGGCTTTTTTCCTCTTGCAACATTTGTTGATTGCCACAAATGGGCATGCTTAAAACAGGGAAAATGTGCTCTTGGGAGTCTGAGCTGTAATTTATAGGGATGTGTTTCTTTCTTGAAATAGGGTTGGAGGACTAAAGAAGTTGTAACTTTATCTATGTGTCCATGAAGAGCTTTTCTGAGGTTGTTTAAGGTATATCAGATAAAGTAATAGATCAGTTACTTTATGTCCTGTACTTAGAACGGTATGAAGGTTTTACAGCTTTGTACAGATGCATCTATTTGCAGGTATCTATTTTCATAGTAGTGTATATAGGGTTGGATATAACTCTTCCTCTCATTCTCACTCTGTTCTTTCCCTCACAGTTGTTATGCTTGGATTGCTTTGTTATGCAGTGGCATAAGCAAGATAAAGTAAAAGCAGATAACTATAAGATAATGCTTTGCTAGGAAGAAATACTTAAGATTTACTAGCCATAAGATTGTTTTGTACTCTGAATTATGAAGGTCTTTTTTTTTATCTAGGAAAAAAAAACCTTAATATTCTTTTTAATTGGCTATCGTTTAAATAATACACTTTATTTTTTTCACTATTGTGTACTTTGTTTGTAATTTAGTTCATTTTTCTGCTCCTCACTGGATATCTGACAAGTAAACTACATGAGAAATTTCTGAAATACCAAATTTAATATCAATGTGTATTTCATTTATATTTTATTCCAATACTGCTCACTTATTTTTAACATATGGAGTTTGAATGCATATTGCTTCCATATTTATCCAGTGTGTTTATACTACTTGCTTTTAAAACAAGTGGTATCTTCCACATTCTGAGACATAGCCACTGTTGCCACTTGATATTAAAAACAAACAAACAAAATGTGAGATGTGTAATGTTATCCCAAAGTATCTTTTCACGAAGTTGTATTGTATTTGTGTATGTAATATTGTGAATTCGTCCTTTTAAAATGCTGCCTGGGAAGACTTTTAATTGCACAAAGTCCCTGCACTTCTGGGGAACATACCAATTTAAATGTCTTACAACTCAATTACTGTAAGAATTTGCTTTCTAACATTATATATAAACAGAAAGTATTGGAAAAAATTGAATTGTCTACTTTAAGTCTTAATTACACTGTTAATGAAGATGGCAGTTTAATTTTTCTGATTGAAGTCTCAGCCTCTAGTTCTGACTTCAAAAGCCACTGTCGTGTGTATTCCTGATCTACTTCAGATGAAAGTATTAATGATTCTGGTAGGACATGTGCCTTCATAACTGTTTCTGCTAAGTAGAATTTCTTTAGCTCCGTGAGATGAGATGCTGTGATAGATTGTGAGCCTTCCTGGTTTTAAAAAAATCCAAACACGTAAAATTGCGAGACAGAAATCAAACTCTAGTTCCTACTTTTCTCTATTTATTGAAGATAACTATTAGGATAGTCTTGTTTTCTCATCTTTGCTTGTATTCTGTGCTAAGATCAAGTACCTATCTTTAATTGACAACTACCCTGTTAAATAGAGAAGAATGATGCTGATCAGCTAGGAAGAAGTTCAGTGGCGGTCATCAAGATGGCAGGGGTTGAAGTACCTGCTGTGTGATTATGAGCTGGAAAAACTGAGCTAAAGAAGGGAAACCTTTAGGAGTGACTTAGGCACTGGAAGACTGCTGTTATGAAGAAGTCATAGGCTCTTTCTGTTGCTGCTTGGTGGGTAGGAGGATTAGAGGTAACAGGCATTAACTGAAACTAGGGAGCTGGTTTCTGGGTGCAATAAGAAGCTTTTTGACAGTCAGACAGTGGAACAAGTTGCCCCAAGAGGTATGCTGTCTCCTTCCTTGGAGATGCTCAAGATCTGACAGGACACAGCCCAAATGAACCTGGTCTGACTTCCTGACTGACCCTATGTGGAAAAGAAGCTTAGCCTAGAGACCTTTTGAGGTCTTCTCAAACCTGAGTTACTGTATGTGTAATACTTGGATAAATAAAGCCTAATAGGCTAATAGGGCTGTACATGTATTTTTTAAGTATTTATATATTTTTCCATTTTAAAACACTTTCTACCTTAAGTGACGTGTGACTTTGTTTATGGCTGTGTTATGGAAAAATTACAGCAACGCTGCAGGATGCTGGGTGATGGTTGGACCCAGATCCTTTAACAGTGAGAAGCTGGCAGTAGACTAGCATATTTTGAAACCAAGAATGTAATTAGGGATTCCAGATGCTGAACTGAAGTGCCCCTACCATGTGATCTTTGGAACAGACTCAAGAGTGATGAATGAGGATTGTGTCAATAGCAAGAATTCAAGTGGTAGCTGATGCGATCCAGAACTTCCTTCAGCTTGTCTCCTTCCTTGGGTTGGCTTTTTCCCTGTCCGTCTTTACAGTCTGGTTCAAGACTCCTTCTGGAACTAGGTTCTGACTGCTTTTACAGTTTTGTTTTTTTATTGCTAGCAGTTTGTTTCCCAGGTCTTCCTCTAAAGTGGAGAAATTAAAGTAACGGGAGTTTAATTATGGAGTTTTTATGCTGGTGTTGATGCAAGTAATTTTATGGGTATGCAGAAGACTGAACGCTGCCATTCAATAATTGAACCTGACTTGATTTTAAGCATGTAGCTGCTGAACTCCGTCCTGGTCACAGAATTTACACCCAGTCTTGTGGCAGTATAAAACTTGTCCAACCTCAGGCACATAAGAATAAAATTATTGCTGTACAGAGTGTACCATTTCAGCAGTTCCTTCTCTAAATACATGTCAGCCCTTTCTTTTGAAAAAGGAAGAAAAGAACTCTTTCTTTAAACTAACGCTTCTACCTGAAGAGAGCGTGTGAGAATACACAGCTGGAAAACACTTGAATAGGCCATTCACCTTGTGACATTTAGGCTCTCAAAGTTTAGTAGAATAAGATCACATTCTTGTGTCACGAAGACTGGAAAACAATTATTTGTGTGAATTTTCTCTTTTGACATTGAGAAAGCAGCAATATTAGAACAGTTAAGACTGGGTCATGTTTTGCCTGCAAAGGGATGCTGATGCTGTGCATGTACTTTCCACATCAATCTGTTAGCATAATCATTTTAAAGATCTTCTTTTCCTCTCCGTAGTTTTGAAGTGGTGAGTATTATCTGATCAGATTCAGACAGTCACATCCCATATGGGACAGTACCAGGGAAGTGATCTCTGAGAGTTTTTTATTTGCTTGACAGCAAGTAAATTTCATGTAGGTTCAAAGCGTAATCTGGAATCCTTGATCAAAGTGGTTGGAATAACATTGATAAGTAGGGTGACTTTGTAACTCTTGCGTGGTCTGCAGCAGCTCTGTACTCGGCTGTTCTTTATTAGCATCTGTGGCTTTACTGCCCTCTTCCCAATAGTTCACCAAGGAAAAGATTTTAACTATTTAAGTAATGATGGGATAAACTGAAGGGTAGGTAATCCTCTTAAATAAGTAGATAATGTAATGCAGAAGTTTTTAACTGTGTGTTGGGGAAGCAGTGCCTTGAAATTTAGCAAGCTGAGTGCTTAATTATCTTTAGGTTGACTTGGTATGCAAATTATTTATTTTTAAAATATTTTGATAAATACAATAATTTAATGATTTTAATAATTTGCTTTTTAACCTTCAGCACTATAGTCTTGTGGTTAGAAGGAAGTAGGCAGAAATTTTCCATAGGGCAGTTTCTCTTTCTTGGAGGGGGATCCATCTTCAGCTCTTTGATTTTTGAACTGGAGAGGTATTTTTTTAAAATAGATGAAGTTAAAATTTCTCAGTCTCTTTAGCCACTGCTTTCTCGCTTTAGAACAGCAAATATACAGCATAGTCTGCTATTTGGTAGCAGAACTTAATTCTGTAGTACAAGTGGCTGACACTGGAGCCTGTTTCATGTACTGTTATTTTTCTGTAGGTACCTGAAAAGATTTAAAGTGATGAAAATCAAAGTACTACGAAGCTGGTGTCGTCAGATACTGAAAGGCTTACAATTTCTACACACACGCACTCCTCCCATTATTCATAGAGACTTAAAATGTGACAACATCTTCATTACTGGCCCCACTGGTTCAGTCAAGATTGGAGACCTTGGACTGGCAACCCTGAAGCGAGCTTCTTTTGCCAAAAGTGTGATAGGTAAGTCTCTACTGTTTAGAAGGCTGATGAGCCGGTCTATGTATTGGGAATTCGAGCCTTAAGAGCTTTCCTTTTAAAATATGGTTTCAAAGTTACACAATCTAAGCTTGAAGATGTGTAGGCTTGATTTCTTGGCTTTTGAGGTCAGGTGGAGTTCCTGATGAGATGACATGATGTGTTTTGTATTTGTATAGTAACTTAAAGTATTTCAGAATATAGATTTATTGCCTTGCCCAACAGTTTTCTGCAACACTGTTGATAAAACCATTCTTAACTGCATATGAAAGATGAGAATTATGTATCTCTTCAAGAAACATGCAAATAGGTTTTGGTGACTAACAAATATCTTGATGTTTAGCTAAGCATTAATTTATACAGCCAATTTTTTCAATTGTCACCAGCTGTTAATATTAAATCTCTTACAATTGGCCAACAAAAACTAAGATATATCAAAGAGTCAAAATATATTGCAGTTGGACTGGGGTATAATGTTTTAACCAGAAAGTCTCTGGACTGCAGTTTTACGTTAAGTCAGGAGGATGCATTGAGGAAGTATTGTCTTGTACTTGCTCTGTTCTTGTGTATCCGCTAATGAGCGTTTTCAGGAAATAAGCTATTGGATTGATAGATCTAGTACAGGTTTTCTTGTAAGTTCTTTAAAGAAATGGTTTTATCAGCTTTGTTCTTATAGTTGGGCAAATAGGCTTTGAGGAATGAAATTGCTTTTATTTCCAGTGTCTAAGCTTGCTAAAATGTAATATTGCTCAACAGTCCTATATTAGATACCCAAACGGGATAAAAGATGTATATCCATAAACTGTCTTGAAAGTGATTGCTGAAATATTTCCTGCTTCTTAACCAGGTCAAAATAATAGTACAAATGAAAAGTACACATTGTCCAAGAAAAAAAGTTTTTTTCTTAAATGTGCTCCCTTCTTCAAATACATCATTACAAAATTATCCCTTTGTATGTTCATAGTTTGCCTTTGGGTAAATGGCTACAATGACATTCTCTCTTCATTTTGTGTTGTGAAAACAAAAGTGACTGTTCATTGATTTATAGAACTATCTTGATTCTGGTATTTGCAGGAAGTAATTCTGTGCTTAAATTTACAGAATCAAACTTACGTCTTTGATCATACAGTGCAGTCCCTTTGATTACAGAGGGGATGCTGTGATGCTTCTCTGAGCAAAAATTCTCTGCAAACTATTTAAATGGGACTTGTTGAATCTCACGCTCTATGCTTGTAACTCAATCTCTCTGTATTTCTAAGTATTTTTTGACTGTAGGATGTTCCTCACTAATGCCTGTATCTGCAGTAGGCCTATAAATATACTGCAGGTGAGAAGGTAAGTATATGAAGAAGAGGGCTCCGGTGAGTGGCCTTTGCAGAAAATTACTTTTCACTTTCTATCATGAAAATTTATATTTTTTTAACAAAAAGAGTTTTTCATTGCAAGGCCTTTCCTGAACCATTCTACTTCAAAAAGTAGGTGGAGAGCACTAGGACAGAGACTAGCTGTGGGCTCTTACCAATACTACTTCTTTTGCAGCAGAGGGCGGTCAGGTAATTCTTGAAACCAGGTTTAATGTGCCTCCTTTCTTACAGGGAGAAAAGGTAAGTGTCTTAACTCTCCTTAGTATTTGGTTTGCAGCCTATGGCTAGTCTGTTTTCCCTTCTTCTTATCCCCTTTCCTCCATTTGATGCCTGATTCAGTCTGTTTTGGTACTTGCACTAACATGCATAAAATGAAAACTATATCAGTCCGTTCATGCCATTCTGATTCCATAAAGACCTTGCAATGGAAGACTCGCAAAGTGGTTTGATAAAACAGAGTGACTAAGGGTTTCCTCCCTCTTCTTTTTGCCTCCACTTTCTTTTGTCTCACAGGTCTGCCCATCCACTTCCTCCTGCGGTGAGTAACGCCAGCAGCCTCTGCTCGCTTTGAGACATTTAGAGTCTGAATCGTTCTTTTAATTTAAGGTACCCCAGAGTTCATGGCCCCCGAGATGTATGAGGAGAAATATGATGAATCCGTTGATGTATATGCTTTTGGGATGTGTATGCTAGAGATGGCAACGTCTGAGTATCCTTATTCTGAGTGCCAAAATGCCGCGCAGATCTACCGTCGAGTGACCAGTGTAAGTTCCTCCCCACTACTGGCTCTAAGGCTGTCAGCCTAGCAAAAGAGTAAAGCTGGATGGCATGGCATTGTACAAGTGTTTGCGGGGGGAGAGAATAATTAGAGTGTTTAGGAGTATGGATGGAAGTGAATAAAACAATTCAACTTACCTCAAATGGTTCATTAGAAGCTTGTAAAATACGTGAGTGGAAATAAAATGTTGCATGTGCTGATGCCTGTTTGGTATACAAGAAGATATTGGATAGGATTTAAAACAGAGAAACTTGACGAGAAGGAATGGAAAGAATAGTGAGGTTGGCTATTTAGGAGAGTGAAAACTTACTCTGAGAAAGCCAGTGCATCTGTTCACATGTGCAAAGGGAGAAAAAGACTTTCAGCTGTCTACAGATTGGAGAAAGTATTATTCCAGTTAATCTTTTGGTGTGTATTATTTTTGAGGCTTTGAGGATTTAATAACAAGTGATTTGCTTAGGTCTGGAAAAATAAGTGCTTATTCCTGGTGCCTCATGCTGTAAGAGAGATATAATTGCCAACTGCAAACGGAGAAGAAAGAGTCTTTATGTTAGAAGGGATGAGTTGCTAAGGCAGGCTTGGTGAAATAGAAGATGATAGCTTTTTTGAAGGAGAATGTGAGGGAGGCACAGGAGGAGGAGGAAGAAGAGGAAAAATACCTGTTTCTTTTTTTTTTTTTTATCAACCACTAGAGTAAGTTTTTAACTTTTTTTTTTTTTTTTTCTTTTTGACATGTCGGTTAACCTAACTGTAATCCTCTAAGTCAAAAGGAACAAGAGTAAAATCTAGTTGATTAACTGCACATTCTGATCTGCTGGCTATCTGGATCAGAGAAAGAAAACAAAGTAGCTTATGAAAACAATTTTTAGTGGTATCCTTTGCAATGCTTGTGTATGTTGCCTAGAGCCAAAGAAACATAATTTCAGAATGGATGGGTATTTTATGCCAGAACAGACACCTGATGCAACTACCCTGCCCTGTTGCTTAAAATGTGCTAGGAACTGCTAGGAACTGGGCCGTGGTGATGAAAGTCATCTTTTGAAATAGATGGTCTCAGGCTTGGAAATCTCCAGGAGCATTCTTTTCCTGGTCTGCAAAATACTTAGCAAATTGAAACTTAATTATAGACTTACTGAGGTTCTACTTACCACATGTGTGTTGTACCTTTGACAAACTTGAATACTTCTTTCTCCCCACTGTTTTTGGTTGGCCGTTGAACTTCTAAGTGAATGAGGAGCAGGGAAAGGTAACGGTTTGCTCAGTCCAACACGTCTTTTACTGCACTTTGCTGCTGATGTTTCACAAATTGAATTGTTGACTTTTTCCTGCTGTTTCATCTACAGTTTGACATCTCTAAAATGCATTTTGACATGAAAATAAAAGATTTCCTTGATTGCAGAAGGAGCAAAGAGCAGAAAAGTAAACAAAATGGAATGTACGTGTCTCTGCTTCTAGACAGAGAATGAAAGGCTATCTTGATAAATCTGGTTTTTTTTTAATTGTATGATAGCCACAAAGCAGTGTGCTTAAAAACAAACAAACCCACAAAACTGAAAACAGACAGTTGAATAGTTTTCAAAGAAGACTTTCAGTGAAAATACAACGTTATCTAGAAATAAAGCATAAATCTTTTTAAAGTGATAATGGAGAATTCACTGTTTTTTTTTCTGTAATGTGAGCAGCACAATGATGTTATGAAATAAAATGCACTTTATATTCTTTTTACCAACATGGAAAGAGCCCTACAGTTTTCTGCTCTTGTCCTCTTAAGATTTTTATTTTCATTTTGAAAGATATTTTAGGAATTTTTTCAGTATCTACATTTGTGGACAAGGGGTTGGACTGTTAAGAAATTCGGTATTTAGAAGGTCAACAGGTGAACTGTCAACTATGGAATGGAATTGGAAGACTTTGTGTATGAGTGAATCCAGCAGTACTTACCAACACATTTCCTTTTAACTTGGATTAGAAGGTGATTGTGGTCTGTGGTAGATGTTTAATGTTTCCAATTCAACCCTCCAGTTTCCTTTACTTTCCTAGGAATATTTAGGAACATTCTGAGGTAGGAGCTGTGGTCTTGCTGTGCCTTAAATGACAGGATGATTTTATCTAGCTGCATGCACAAAGACCAGAAGTAAAGACAGTAGTGGCAGTCTGCCATTGAAAGATCATGGATGTGAAAGCATAAAAATCACTGAAACTTCTAAAGGCAACAAGATAAAAGCATGCAGTCACTCAGTGCAGGAGGAATGTATTTAAATGAATTGATTTCCCTCAACCCCTTTCTAGCTACTGGTGTGCTTAGTAAAAAGCACAGCTGGTCTGTTAGCTTAGACCCTAGCTATGGCGTAGGACAGAAACCTGAAGATGTCTTAATGTCCAAGGTGCTGTGTCCTGTCAGGACTAGCTTGCATTTTTCTCTCCTGTCTTGTCTATATGTTGTTTTTGCTTCTAGCATGGCCTTGACTCTGCCTTGCTGTCTGAATCTTACTCTTTTGTGATTAGGATTGCTTTACCTGATGTCCAGACACTGCAGCATTGGCTTGAAGTCTTTGCCAGGATTGCTCAGAATACTCACTTGTGTTCTCCCTCCCTGTTTAAGTGTTTTTTTTTCTAGAAGCAGTTTTCTGATGAAATAATGTAGTCAGGTAAGCAAAGATGTAGATAGCAAGACTATCTGAAGTTTGCCCTTGCAATGAGAAGTGACCAGCCATTTGTTATTGTTTCACATCTTGAACAGCAGTGCTGCTGGATGAGTCTGGTGTTTCCAGGATGTTTGTCTATCCTGTCTGTATTCTCACTGAGAAATTTCTATCCCAATGCTCTTTTATTAGGAACAAAAATAAAGTGCCCAAGTTTTCCCTGGCACAAGAAATAAGTGCTAGGTTTTAAACTGGTTTTCTGTCTCATTTTGATTAGAAGAATTCTTTCAGTAAAAGAACTGAGTAAAAGCTCAGTTTAAAAACTCTACAGTTTTTAGGCCTTAACTTTGCTTTACCATTCTGGTGAAGAAGTTGGGAGAAGTTTGACACAACATATTTACTTTTTCGTATCTACACTTTCCAGCAAACTCCATCCAGACCTTTTTACTAGCAGTTTCTTTAGAAAATACCTGCTTGTTGTGTCTCTTATGTGTAGGGAGTCCAGCTGCCCTCCTTATCAAAACATAATGTGGCAACTTGGTCTCCACAAAGAGCGTGTTTTCTTCTTTGAAGCTCTGTAGCGTTCTTTGGAAATGGCTCTAAATAAATGACTAGCCAGTACTTAAAAATCACAGCAATTGCAATGTCTTTATCTTACTTACAAAGAAAAACAAACAAGAACTCCCCTGTGATTTAGGCTGAAGAGATGCAGCTGGGCATGCATTGCTACTTACTTGGCCTAAGAAAAAAACACCTAACCCTTTAGTTGAAGATAAATGGAACTGTTAAGGTCATGTTGCCTGCTCCGGTGATGGTGATAATTATTATTAATTATTTCAGTGTGCAAACCCTACAAAGCAGTATGGGTAGTTAGTACAAAATGTGATCAGGATACTCAATTCTGTTACTTGTTTGCACAAGTGGCATAGAATTTTAGTAAAATTCAGACTTTCCTGTCTGACACTTTTCCTGCCTGTCAACTGGTGTTCTTTCCTTGACTTCCGATAAGTTATTGAAATATGCATCAACCAAGAAACATTTTGAAATGAGCTATCTGTGTATTGAAATGAATACAGGTATTTGTAGAATAAACATCTTAAGTATGATTTCTTAATTTAGACTGTTTGGGAAAGCAGTGCAATGAAGACATGACTGCACTAGCTTCAGCTGCTTTGTCTCAGCCTCTGGTGCAACTGATGGAATCCATGTGATTGCTTCAAAAGCTGGCTGGTCTCTCTTGGCTTTTTTTTTTTTTTTTTTTTTTTTTTTTTTGCTACGTTTGCTCTCAGCTCACAGATAGATGTTGAGTACTTCAACACTGAATTTCCTTCAGGCTTGCTTTTTGCAACACAGGAATTATTTTCATAAATACGTATTCGCTCAATCTTTAATACTTAGATGTCTCAGACACATTTTCTAAGTGACTGAGTAGTCTCAACAGCTAGAATAACAATTAATGATTTTTATTATGCAGCTTTATCTCAATCACGCACATACACATCTATTAAAAAAAAAAAATGAACAAACCAACCAATGTTCTCATTCCAAACAAATAAAGACCATCCCCAGTTTTAAATGTACTGAAAATCTGGCATATGTATGCCAGATTAAGAACAGACAAGTCTTTTTGACATTTTAAGTTTTCCTGATGGAGTCTTGTTCTCTATAATTAATTTTCTCCACATTTACTTGGACAAAGTGAAGTTGTAGACTTACCTTTTCCTTCACCAGAAGTCCAGTCTCTTCTCTAAACAAATGTCTGCTATCTGAGCCTTAGCGTGAGAAGAAAAAAAAAACAAACAAACAACAGCATTTTGCATTTTGACTTGAAAAATGAAACACAATGTTCTGTACTGAAATGTTCCACAGAATGTGCACAACTTTTCTCATCTCGGTTGTACAGAGCTTAAAAAAGCACCTGAGGGAACAAGGCACATAATGAGTAACCAGACCAGGCAGTGTCTAACCACTTTAAAAATCTGTAATTTCCCTAACTTGTGGGAACTAAAGCTTACTGGTTAGAGTGAAGGTCATTCCCTTGGCTGGGAACCAGTCGCTCACTAAGTGCTGCAGTTTGGTCACTTGAGGTTAAATCAGTGGCTTTAGTGACTTAATAATTAGGCACCATAATCGCCAAACTCAATCAACTGAATTTTCTGTATTTTCACTGGAGATGAAATGGGCAAGTCATCCCATCTGTCTTCTCTTTTGTTTCCCTAAAGGGGATAGCGAATGTAAATGCTTAGCCTTTAGTCTTGTGATTAATTTTACTTGTCTAGTGAATATTTATGAATATCCTATTTTACTTTCTAGAAGCAATATGCAAATTGTTTAATGTACATAAAGCTCTGTTCTTTTGTCTTAAATAACTTGGTTTCTTGGCTTCATTCATACAGATAGACACCTTTTCTACCAAGTTTTTGAATGGGAAAGGTGATGGGGAAGTAGGGAGCAGGAGCCCACAAATAAAGCAAGCAGCCTTTTGTTAAGGCTTATACTGAAAATCCATGAACCTTCAATCAAGCACATTAAAACAGAGTAAGAAGGGGTAAATTCTTGTAACTGTGTTAACTGAAAGAAGAAAACTCAGGCACCTAAGTATTGAGTGGGGAAAATAGTAGCAGGAAAATCTATGATTTTACTAACAGATGTTATTCCTCAGTATCACACTAAACGGATTAAGCAACATGTAAGCTTCTACCACTTGTTTTCCATAGCTGTTCATCTCAGTTGCAAGCATTCTGAACAGCACTCTTTAAGAGCGAGGAATCTTTCTGGGTAGCAGTACAGTCACTGACTCATCAGTTCAGAAATACATTGGCTTAAAAATGGATGAGGGATGAAACAAGAATACGAGGTCTCAAAACATTAATATCTTAAGAAGCTGTTAGTTCATAGTCATCTTTTTAAAGAAATAGTGAGCTAAGTGAGAAACAGCAGGGATAAACTAAAATACTGAGCTGTAACATGCTATGCAGTACATAAAGCTAGGGAAGATCTTAAGTTAGGAGAAAAAAAGCTCATTCAACTGAATTGCTTTCTAAAAGGAGATCGCTTTTACAAGTTGGTCTTAAGAGGCATTTGTACTATTCAGCAACAAAGCTTTCTAGATTACAGCTAAAGCAACAGCCTATGTCAGTGTTGGTATTGTAAAATGTGGTTTGAAGTGAAAAGTTTCTTCTGTATTGTTCACTGCTGAGCTTGGAATGTTTCTCAGTTTTGAATTAGATATTTCAAAACAGTCAGAAATTAAAATGGGGGAGAAACTGAGCTGAGCTGCAGAAAATGAAGATCAAATGTATTTTTTCAATGTGGAAATCTAAGATTTGGTTGTATTACAGGCTTTGGAAATGTAGGCTTATTCAGCTTTCTAAAAATGCTAATATGCTGAGTAAACAACGTATATTAAAAAAAAAAAGTTCAATAACTCCAAATGATCAATTCTTGTAAAATTGTGTTGCTGATATGTAACGTTGTCCTGTGTGGACATCTATGTAGCTCTGACATTAACTGAGATAAATTTAACATAGCAAACGGTGGAAAGGTGACTCTTCTGTTAACGAACAGAGAGGGAGAGTCTGATACCTTGATGTTATTCATCACCACTGTGCCACTTGTCAAAAGCACTGATGTTAAGAATGGATGTGCTGCTATTTCTTGTCCTAACAACTGTATTCCTATAGTTGCACTGGCATGGAAACAAGATGACTTCAGGAAAGTTTTCATCGTTTGGAAGAGGAGTGAGTTCAAAACCAAATAGAAAAAAAAGAAAAAAGAAGTTATTTAAAGATGTTATGTGATTCATAAGCTAGAACTCCACCAAATTTTTACAGAAACCTTATATAGTTATCTCCAAGTTTCTGAAAGCTGTTTCCAGAACTGGCTGTGACATGCAAGCATGCATGTCTACTGGAATGCTTTTGTTTGTTCCCATATGAGAGTTGCTGAAACTGAATGAAATTTTACAGTAGTTAATTCCCAAAAGTAGAGAATCATTGAGTCACCTAGGTTGGAAAAGATCTTCAAGATTATTCAGTCCTATCATCAGCCTCATCTACCATCCCGTCACAAAACCATGTCCCTTAATATGTCCATGTGATTCTTAAATGCTTCCAGGGATGGGGATTCCACTATTTCCTGGACAGCCTGTTCCAGTGCCTGACCACAGTTTCTATGCAGAAATTGTACTTAATGTCCAGCCTAAATCTTTTCTGGTGCAACTAGAGACCATTTCCATGCGTCTTATCCACTTATCACTTGAGGAAAATAAGTCAGTGCTCTCCTAGCTTACAGCCTCCTTTCAGAAAATTGTAGAGAGCAATGAGTTCTCCCCTCAGCCGCCTCCAGACTGAGCAACCCCAATTCCCTCAGTCACTCCTTGTGACTCCTTCACCAGCTTCGTTGTTCTCTGCACACACTCAAGCCACTCCATATGCTTGTAGCGACGGGCCCAAAACCGAACACAATATTGAAGGTGCAGACTCACCTCTGTGCTGTGTACATGGGACAGTCACTTCTTTAGTCCTACAGGATGCTTTGTTTCTGATGAGAGAAACTCCAAGCTTAAAAGTTTGTGTGAGAAGCTCTGTTGTTTATTGTGCGTTATGTTTTTATTCCAAAGGATAAAAAGACTGTTGTTTCTTTGTCTGGTGAAGGTATTTTGAGCTTTCTAGTACTGAGGTTTTGACTTATTAAGGTAAATATCTTTCAGAGATGTTTCTACTATACCACCTATTTCCACTATCAGATTTCTGTGTATAGCAGAAATTTTTATTATAGCAGCATTTTTAGGACCCTCATCTGAAACTGAATCTTTTTGGTACGCAAATAGAAGTTTTTAACTTCAATTCTGGTAAGTCAGAAAATAAAAGAGATGGTGGCTTTTGTTGCATTGTGCACTATTTTTGCAGTTTGCAACATTGTCCTTGGCCAAAAATTCAGGTTTATGTTTGTTTAACAGGTATTTTCTGAGTGCTCATATTGGTAGCAAATGTGGTTTTATGACCCATGAAAAAAGCGTTATGTTGAATTGTTCTTTTTAATTCAGTTTTAAGTTCACTAGACCTAATCTGTGGATTGAGAATTACTATTGCTGTACTCAGATTTTAGAATGAATGTTAGACGATGTTTATCTGTCAGATTGGTAGCTAATTAAAGCAGAGAATGCGACTAATACGACATGATTTTTTTTTTCAAAAATACACTTTCCATACTGAAAATAGAAGAGACGTTTTTGTTTTTAATATTGCGTCGCTGTGGCATTTCTATATTTATAGCACTGAGATGTGTGTCTAGGCATGTTGCCATTCTCTTGAAAGCCATTTCTGAGCTGAAATCCCAACAAAACGACGGGCCATTCAGCTAGCTTGAAATGCTCACCATTGCATGTTCTTGTTCAGTTGACAAAGGCAGTATTCCTGCTTCAGAGTGTTAGGGAAGTGATGGAGTCACTGTTCTTGAAGGTTTTCAAGAAGAGGGTAGATGTGGCACTGAAAGACATGGTTAGTGGGCTGGTAATGATGGGTTGGACTAGATGATCTTAGTGGTCTTTTCCAACCTTAATGATTCTATGATTCTAACTCTGCCTAGCCTTCTTGTCTACTCAGACCTTACTGTTGTCTCACTTGTATCATCGTTCTGTGTATTTTTTAATAAGACCCATTTTACCATGTAGCTATATCATTTGACAGCAGTGCACTAAGGAATTGCATTCTGCCTTTTGATTACTAAGTCATCTCTTCTAGGGACTGTGTAATTTCTTCTGTTCCTTATAGAGGAATGCTGCAGTTACAGGAGGTGCTATGATTACTTCATCTACTTTTAAACTAAAAACATGTTCAGCTCCAGATTCTTCTGACTTTTGAAATAAGTTGATGTTTTTTCCTACCTGGAGGTGCTAATGAGCAGAGAATTGGCACATCTGGAAAAAGTCTATAAAGTACGTTGTGTGCGAGGCCAGGAAACTAGTCAACGTGGTGGTAATTGTAAGGTAGCATAAGATACACTTCAATATTATCACAAATAGGACGGTTTTGGAAACGAACGCAGGCAGTGATTTCTTTAGGATAAGACTGGTCTTTGTTCAAGTTCTTAAATGAGCTTTGTTAATGGGATAGACTTCACGTGCATGGAGTTGTAAAGTTTTAATGCTAAATTCCTTGGCTTTAAGTAAAAACAACATTGAGGCTCTGGCAGCTTTGGAGATTAATTGTGGATGGATGTGGAGATGACAGCGAGAAGTGATAAACAGTCAGATGAGGAATACATTCTGTTCTTTGTACTAAGGATTCTCTCATGCTAATAACTAGACGTTTCTCTTAAGAAACCTCAGTTCAAGGATTTTCATTATTTGAGAGTGCATGGTGAAGTGAAAAAGAAAATGATTTCCAAACTGGTCAGTCAGGTTGCGGCCACCGAGCCTGTATAAACACTGCATTGCCTCCATTGTCTTCATAACTGAATGTGAAATCTGGGTGCACATTTATCAGTAGCAAATGTTGAAGACAGCTGATTCAAGGAAATTTAAGAATCACGAGACTTAAATTACTTGCACACCAGTATAATAGGAGATGGATGTCGTATCTCTAGTTCTAGTGACTGCAGACAGACTGGTTGAGCTATTTCAGTGATGAAGAGCTTTCTTAAATAGTTGAGAGAGGAATTTTGGTCTGGGTGGTGGTAGATTAGTCAAGTTCAAAAGGTATCAGGTTCAAAATGTGCAGTCGTTGCTTTTCTTTATAAGAGAGCACAACTGTCCTGAGACAGTGGTCTAAATAGTGCCTTGTGAGCTAACCAGCCCATTGAAACCCATTGTCTACTCCTATTGCTTGTATTGCAGTAATGCTATTTACTCTGCTAGGATATTGATCTTGTGCAGAGCTTATTCTGCAGGCTTTACAGATTTCATTCTTGACAGAATTATCAATTGTCCAGAATTAATTACTATGGAAATACTGTCATCAGAAGCTCAATTTTCACTTCAGTTAACTGTGCAGTATCATTTTAATTTTTTTTTCCTGCTGTCTCAGGTTTTATAACTTCTTGTTTAACAAGAACAGTAAAATATAGCTTCTGTAGGCAACCCGTATCTCTATCACCTGAGTAAATGCAGAGTGGGATTTTCCTTTTCCGAATAGATTCGTTTGAGCTAGGATGAGAATTAGGATATAGGTGTACTCTGTGTGAAATAAGGAAAGAACTAAATCTGAAAGTGTTTCCAGACAACGGGATTAAGATAAGACTTGGAAAAGGGGGTGAAATAGTTAAACTTGTAGGTTTTAAGGGCTGGGTGAGTAACTAATAGCAAGTGGTGACCTTTAGAAGATCGTGGGGTAAACCAATTTAAATGCAGTATAAGCTATTGCCTGGAGGCTTCTCAGGGTCTATGGAAGGAGGTAGGATTCCTGGATTGTTTTCCACTGGAATCATATGCTCCATCTAGTTTCATAGAATTAATGGTTTGTGGCAGCTTGGGTCCGGCTCAAACTAGCATAGTAACAACTTAGCAAAAGGAAAATGTGGAGACTATAATTACTTTGTTTGTGAGATTTGACTTTGCTACTGATTGTATTAGCCTCTGGACTGCAAAGTTTGAACATTTTATTTGAGATGATTAATCATTTACAGCAGAATTCCTCTCGAGGTCTGCAGTTAAAGCACTACTGCAAAGAGGCGAGCAAACATGGTTATACTGAGACATGTACACTGTGTGCATAGTAAAAGTTGAAACACTTCAAATATTCTTTGTATTTTATGCCGTACACCCCAGAAGAGTGCAGTGCAGCCTTAATCAGATATGCTTAATGTTAGATGGTATTCTTGGAAAGGACATTTGCTTTGGCTGCACAGTGTCTATTGGGTTTGAGTGGAACTGTAATGGTGACACAAAATTATAAGCCATGGCAAGTGAAATGCCATCATGCTTTATTGAAAATGCCAATAAGCAGTTAAAACTGAGGTAATCAACAACAGTTTGTTGATGCGGGGGTATAAAATTTCTAGCTAAGCAGTTGGAAGGCCTCTCAACATACCAGTGTCCCTAAGAACCTCTTGTCCCTTGACGCCTCTCAGGTTTCCCTACAGCTAGTGGAAGGGATTTCTAAAATGCCCCGTGGAGGATCAGAAAGTGTTGATGGTGCATGGTGTAACAGCGTTGGTATAGTTCTGGTGTACTTGAGGAACTAAGTCTGCTATTTTGAGGGACTGAAAAGTGTTCTTGATGAACTGTAATAAAATTCAATTTTAAATTTTCCTCATTAGTTGATTAAGATTTGTTTGTTCACTTTGCATTCGAAAGTTATGTATGAGGTTTCTCGCCTTTACTCCATATGTCCTTCCAAGAAAACTCTGAACGACTCATTTTATTAGTAAGCAAGTTCCACAGTAGCTGTTTAAAACTAGATATCAAGGGCAAAAAAAAAATAAATACTTCATGTTAGGTTTGGAGTATAGCAAGAATTGGTAGGAAATACCAGTGCAGACTGTATTCATGCAAGTGATGCAAAAGAGGCAATGATGCAACTTTTTAACTTTGTCCAGCAGATTGAACATCACCTTCAATACCTATTCCCACAGATAAAACAGTTGATAATGCTACCAGTGGTCATGGAATTTGACTGAGGAAATGGGCTATTCTTTCATAGCCTTGTGCAGGTTTTGCTTTTGTAGGATTAAATTAAAATTAATAGATGTAATTACACTTGTTTAGCTCCATGGAAAGAAGAGGAGAAACAGCAGCTCTCTTCACAGTACAAAAGTAGTGCAAGCAGTGTTAGGTGAGAACAACCTACTGATTGACCCATTCCACAGCTGGGGGGGGGAATTGGGTGATGTTCCTGCATACAGCCTTAAACTATGGCAGAAAACAGGTGGAGAATAGGCAGAGCAGCTCAATGGGGAGGCGGAGACAAGTAGAAAGTAAAGGCTTTCTGTGCTGCCTTCTCTTCCTCCTCCTTGCGACCAACTGGACAGGCTGGAAAGGACGAGCTCACCTCTTATAGTCATTACTTCTATTCAGAATTTGAGTGACAAAAGCCGATATTAAGCTTGAATCTCTGCAGCCTCATGAACTGCACTTGGAAGAGTACAAGAGGAGTCAAAGAAAAAACAATGCTCCCTTCTAACTTCGATGTCTGCTTTCCTTCTGCTGTGCGTTAAACCCACAGCTTGAGGGATTCCCATCGGAAACTCGCACCCAACTAACGCTGGTGTGCAAGTCTCTCTTTTCCTGATGGATTTTACAAAAAGGGAGGTCGGTCCCGTATTTGTAATTGTTAATTCCCACTGTTGTTGCTGCTCTCACAAGGATTGCACTAAAGAGGTAGGTGAGAATGTCAAGTCTAGAAAAATTGCATAGGAGCAGTAAAGGATTTGGGGGTAGTGAATCAGATTTATTAACAAGTGTGAGCTGCTTTGTATTTGCTTAGAATGCCCTTAGCTTTTAAACTTGATTGTACTTTTCCTCCAACTTCCTAATGAATATTCAAATCCTGTTCAGAGTAGCTAGAACACTTAGCTCCTGCTATTGCCTATTTGTGTTGCTCTCCGTTGAACTGTTTAAAAATTTTTTAAAAAGTTCTCAGAGCATGTTGACATTGTGTTCACTATTTTCATGGTGTAAAAAGCACTGATTGTACCTCCTCTTGCAATATTGTCAGTATATTTTGAATTAGAGTGAGGTGATAATCTACTTATCCATTTATTTGGTGTGCTAAGTCATGTAAAATACTACTACATGCTTCTAGGCAAAAGTTGTTAAGGGGAGTTCTCATGTTTAAAAGCTTGAAAATGTATAATTTTTTAAGAGTAAAGAGCTTGCTTTTAGCGGATCGTATAACCATACAAATGTGGGTGTTGCAATTTTCAAATTCAGTTGTGTGTGTTTTTTTTTTTTAAATCTGATTTAAACCTGTTAAAATCACAAACTTCTTACATTTCACTTCTCTTCCTTGTGATAATCTCCTGTACTTAAGATGAAGACTAAGATAAGTACTAATAAAGCATTCAGCTTTGCCTAAGTTGTGTTTTGCGCTGCCTGTATGTACACCAACATTGTAAAGGTTTGGATGCCTTCCTGAAATGTTTGGTGGGTTCTACTTTCTTAGCATTGTTTTCAAGAGACGCGGTTGTGCTCACATCAGCTGCAGCACTTGTACTCCATGTGCAAGTGTGGGCGCTACTGCAACAATGCAGCAAACCAGGCTGGGGATTTTGGTCTCACTGGAAACCACTGCAGGCTTTTTTGGCTGAGTTTGTTTCAAGTCTGCTAAACACCATGATCTGGTTCATTATGCAGCTGTGTAAATGCTTTTGCCAGCCTTAGGGAGGAAATGACAGGTATGTGGGAATGGGAGATGGAGAAACAGGATGCTGCTGCTTTCAGCAGCCATGTCAGTTTATGATGATGTAGATAATAGCTTGAGAAAATGTACTTGTTATACCTAGTTACAAGTTTTTTGTCTGCAAGAGCTCTTCCTTTCACTTCCTTAACAAATTTGTAAATTACAGTTTATAATAGTATTTGGGTATTTAACTCTGATTGAATTTCCAGTGGACAGTGGAACAAATAAATTAAAAAAAGTCCTATGATTTTTCTGAGCAATTTGGGGACTGGGGAGAAAATGTGTGAATGAGGCCATTTTGCAATAAGTGTGCAGTGTTAAAACCAGGAAACAGTGAGGACTACAGTGCCTTTGGGTTCAGAATCTAATGAAAGTATGCCTGGCTGCACAGCTCATGAGCTTTTAAGGACACATGAAGGTTATTTGAATCACAGGGTCCCCCTCTGGTTTCTCTGTGACAGCATGATTACAAGGGAAGGACATCTCTGTGTAGAAAAGGATCATTGATTTATTGATTACCATTAATACCATCTTCTGTCTTGTTATGTGAAGTGGGCTTTCACTTTTGGCAGTCGAAAGGAAAAACTGATTTTCAAAGCTAAGCGTAGTCTGAACTTTGGTTTAAGGGATTCTTGACCAGTTAGGCAGTTCTAACTGACTTTGGAAGAAGCTGAGAAAGGCAGCTGCTTGAACACCCAATCCTATACTAGTTTTAGGTCCCAGTGTGAATGTATCTGAGATTTTCTGAGGGAAACCTCAGAATTATGGAAGCTATGGTGGCGAAAGACTTGGCTGGGGAGAGCTTTTTTCTTAACTGTTTTTTTGTTTTTGTTTTTAATTCACGAAATGGAGTACTATAAGGTGGCCCTCATGGAAGGTCCTGAAGTTTTTGGACGTTTACTTAACATCTTTCAGGATAGAGGTATACAGAGTAGCAGACTGAGTCCCCGATTTAAAAACGTTTTCTTAGCTACTTCTCTTCAGGCGTTGTGAAAGAAGAGAGCATGTGGTCAAATAGTCACCAAGAAGGCTCATGTTCTGGTTTCCCTATGTTAATGCTTTTTTGTCTTATATTCATCTTAGTTTTTAGGTTTTCTAAAGTAAGATAGTGCCACAGATCTGACACTTTCCTTCTGCTGCCGCTGTAAATGAGCGTGCAGGTGGGCAGATGCTATGGCTGGAAGTTGGGCTGCTTTGGAGTATTAAATAAGTTTAAATTTTAGACAACTTCTCTGGCAAATTTAGATACAAATCTATACAACAGCCAGGCAAATAACTATTGCACAGATTATCTGAGTATATATGAATATAAGTGAGCATTTCATTCTGTGCACATATGAACCTGAATTCCTGGGACTATTTTAAGCTCAGCCACATATTAAAAGATGGGTGTATCTGCCATATGAGCAGAGACAAATACACAGGCATTCTATGCAAGCAGTAAATGCTAAAAGCAGTTTAATAAAATTCACGGAGTGTATTGCTTTGTGGCATCCTGCTGGAAAGTGGGAGAGTTGTGGTATGACCTGGCTACAGTATTGTAGTGTACTCAGGCAAACCTCCTATCAGCTGAGGCATTTATCTCCAGAAGTCTTACTTTCACTGAAGCTTTTTAGTGTTAAATTAACGTACGCTGACAGGCTGTGTTTCAGATCTTAGTCTTGTGGCAGTACGCTCCTCAGTTCTGTAATCTCAATTGCTGAAATGTCATAGGGACAAATTTTAGAGCTTCTAAGTAGAAAATTGAGAATGTTGTTGTAACAGGAGGTTTTTACTAAGGGAAAGATCTGTGTCTTTCCATGGTTCTTCTCCTTTCTCTTCAAATGTTGGATGTGATCACCAAATTTCAGATGCATTCACAGCACCTTTGCACAATGACAAATATTGGTGTTCTTCACTGAAAGACTGGATGCTATGCTCTCCCAGTCTTGTTTTTGCATATGTTTGAAGTAAACTGTGCCCTCTCGTGGAAGAGCATGGTAGGGAATGTCTTAAGTTGTGAACACATGAAATCAATATGCTGCCATGTTTGGCCAAGAAAAACAATATCTAAATGTAGATAAAAACTACTATTGTATTAAGTCAACGTTCAGTTAAATAAAAGTCTGCAGCTGCAAAGGCTCTGGTTGAGAGACTTGACTCTTTACATTTCAAGGCTTCCTTTGCACTGACAGTAAAGAAGTGTTATATTTTCATATTCCACTTGGGTGAGAAGGGATATCTAATGGTACACTGAGAGAAATACTTCCTCATTAAGACGCAGATCATGCTGTCTGTATTGTTTCTTCATTTGTATCTGTGCTTGAGTCTGTTTCTTTCATTTTTTTTAACTTATGATTCACCAGTTACACAGGCTCAGATGTGTCCAGTGTATGTGGTAATTAATATTATATGTTGCTATCTCAGTACTATATGTTACTGTGCATCAAATTATACTGATTTTCAGGATTGTTTGACTTGAAAGTTTGGGCACATCACATAAACAGCATTTGAACAAGGTGGCTCCATCCTTGCTTTCTTCCATCTTAAAATACAGAATTTGAAGCTAAAGGCTGAATCAAGTAAAACTGAGCGCCAAGTCTTGCTGGTTTGGACATTTGCCCCCTGAAAAAGAGCTCTTGGCCATGATTTAGTGATGGAGTTTGGCTTTCTGTGTCTGCAGCGTTCTGCAGAATTCCCAACTGGTCAAACCTCATGGTCTAGTTACTTGACTGAAATGAGTAGTTGCTTGCACTTAGATTTTATTTCTATCTGTCCCCAATGGCTTTAACATGTACTGAAGAAAGAATTATCATACATTCTTGAAGGGCTTTTGGAAAGGTGTGTATTGTGAAGCTCACTTTCCTGGACTCACAACAGCAATCATACAAGAGCGTGGTTTGAAATTATTAGATTTGAGAAGTGCTAAGATGTAAAGATTTTTTTTTTTTTCCTTTCCCATTCTTCTTTTTTAAACACTATTCACGTTATATAATGATCCAGTCTGATCATTGTGAGCTATTGTTTTTCCCATAAAATCATTCTGCCAAAATTACTTCATCTAATGGCATGTTAGGAACATTCTGGGAAGCAGCAGAATCCTTTAAAGACTGTTGAAGTCAATCTTGCGGGTTCTTGCGTTAGTGTTCAATAGGAAACATTTTTTCCTCTGATCATCATACCTTCTGTAGAAAAAAAATGACATGGTAAGCTTATGCTTATAGCCTGGCACCTAACTGTTGAAACCTTCTGTCATGGAAGTCTAATCAAGAAATGCTGGAAAAAATCCACGTTTGAAAAAGTCACTAGCAAACAGATGAACAATAATATTGGGAGTAGATTTCCTTACAACCTCCACTAGTGGGGAGTTCTGCCCAGGTACATGTTGAATAAAAACAGTCGGTTTGTAAGTGAATATTTGCACAAACAAAACTTAAGTCAAGTGAGCCTTCCAGATTTTTCTTCTTATTTGTATGTTTCAGGGTGTCAAGCCTGCCAGCTTTGATAAAGTAGCGATCCCTGAAGTGAAGGAGATTATTGAGGGATGCATTCGGCAAAACAAAGGCGAAAGGTAAGCTTTCTTTCCCGTACTGATAGAGATATTACTTTTGTCTGAATCTGTAACTTGTTAATACTAGATACAGTTAATTACTGGGATCTGATGCAAGTTAGAAAATGAATATTATTTCTGCAGGTTCTTTCTCTGGCAGGTTCTCATTTAACACTTGTTTTACTGCATTAGTGCAAGGCAAAGTGCAAATCCTGTAGTAACCATCCATGTTATTCAGAAGTTCTACTGTTCTTACTAAAATTTTGATCTAATCAGTGAAATAGCGTATGATGATCTTTCCAAGTTAATGGGATTAATGGGATTCCTTACTCTGTAGCTCTGTTGGGTTTTTTGTTTTTCTTTTTTCCTTTTCTGTCCCCTTGATTCCATTGGCATTTATAGCTAATTATCTTGAGGGCTCTTTATTTTTGAAATTATTGATGTTTGTTTACATTCAAATTTTCTGCAAGATTATTTTGGCTTGAAGTGATTAGCTTAGACCATTGCAGAAAATCTGTAGCTGTTCTAATGGTTTATTAATGGATTTTGGTTTTTTTTTTTTTTTTTTTTGCTTTTATGTAGTTGCTTTTATGTAGATTGTTGTAGTTAAGAATGCTTCAATCTTCTGTCTTTTTCTAGCTCTTCACTATTCTGTTCTGAGCCTGTTCTGTCAGTGTAGAGTTGTCTGCTATTAATTCTTGGAGTTTTACATCTAATGCTGTTGCTGTGTACTTTGGACTTCAAATTTAAATGTTTAAAGCAATTATGTATTTTTCCAATTCTGAACTAATTTTCTGAATGTGTGGCACTTGTTCCTTGCCTTTTATCTTAACCAGTTAGCTTTCAGACTACTGCTACACTCTGTGAATATAAGAATATATTGCTAATGTTTTTGTACTTTCTGGACAAAGGTAACATGTGGAAAACTGAAAGTTGAAATGGTTGAAAACAGTACAGAATATGAAAGGTGCTTCACTAGTGCTGAATTAACTAGGTTAGACTTCTGTCAATATCTTTAAATAGACTGAAATAGCTTTTATAACTGCTGAACTGATCTGGGGACTAAGAGTTGTGTGTTGGATCTTCAGTAAAACCAAACTGTCCCTTCAAGGCTCGTAATTTTAGGCAGTGGGCACTTCTGCTGACCAATGTGTGACTTTTTTTTTCCTAAATCTGTAGAGCTGTTGCATTTTATTCCTTCATCATACTTTTAGATAGAAATTTGCATGATGAGCTGTCAAGTGGTTAAGGAGAGGAGGCATGAAATGTAGATTATAAATTCGGTAGGTTATCAGGCAAGGATATTCCTTAATATTTGATGAAAACCTAACGGTGTATGTGCTCTCCACATTGTTTTCCAATCTGCTAGATATGCTATTAAGGACCTTTTGAATCATGCTTTCTTCCAAGAAGAGACTGGAGTACGGGTAGAACTAGCAGAGGAAGATGATGGAGAAAAAATTGCCATTAAACTCTGGCTGCGAATTGAAGACATCAAAAAACTTAAGGGCAAATATAAAGATAATGAGGCAATAGAGTTTTCCTTTGACTTGGAGAGAGATGTCCCAGAGGATGTGGCACAGGAAATGGTAAGTGGTGGCAGTCTTGCAAAACATTGAAGGTAATAGTATTCTTTGACAGTCAGATGTCATCTATCAGCCTTTGCATTTACTCTTACTGTCTAGAAATAAAACTGCTTCAGAAGTCTGTGAATGAGAAGTTAGTGCAAGAGAGTGATAGCCTATATTGTAGCACAATAGTGGCTGTCTATGACAGTCTGAATTCTGTGAATATATCCTCCTTCAGGTGGAATCTGGCTATGTCTGTGAAGGGGATCACAAGACAATGGCGAAAGCTATCAAGGACAGGGTATCTTTGATTAAGCGAAAGCGAGAGCAGCGTCAGTTGGTGCGAGAAGAACAGGAGAAGAAGCTTCAGGAAGAAGGTAGTCAGAAGCAGCAGCTGGAGCAACAGCAACCCTCAAGTGCTTCCCATGCAGGGTCAAAGCATCCCGTATCTGTCAGTGGTACTACTCCTGTCCCCACTACTTCAGCATCTGTTTCTACTCAAGTGGAGCCTGAAGAACCAGAAGCTGATCAACACCAACAACTGCAGTTCCAGCAACCCAGTATATCTATTCTTTGTAAGTGTGTCAGTTGATTTCTTTAGGAACTCTTGCACTTACACTATTTCACCTGCCCTTAGGGAGTCTGGAATCTGAATTGCCTTAATGTTTTTAAGACAAAAATGATGCAGGTATTTCAGATCATGGTTCTGTTTCTGAAAAAAATCACTGCCTGTTCTACATACTAAACACGAGCACATAAGTTAACACGCCTAACTCTCCTGCCATCCCAATGTTAGAATCAGTATCTGAATAATGATATTAAATGAGAAGCTCCATGTCAGAAGTTAGCAAGCAAATTATGATCTGTTATAAGGTAGTAGAGATTTTAAGTTCTTTGTTATGCTTATTTTAGTTGCATCTACCAGCTAGTACAATTGACCTGTTTTCTGCTTTCATGAAAAATAAAATAAAAGTGAAAAGCAAACAAAACAAGACAATAAGCGAGCCTGAAACATCATTCATGACAAAGTAGAATTTAGGTTTTTGTTTCTAGTTCAGCATTTAATAGGGAGCATAATTTACTGGCAAGTATATTTCCAAAGAACTCCAGAAATGACTGTTTTTCAGAAGCTAGGGGAAGGCTTACTGGTAGGGAGTTACTTAGTACATTGGAGAAAAGAAAACTCATGGTTTTTGCACCATTGTAAATATTAGAAGGGGTAAAATGCTTATAAGGTCATTGTGATGTGACACAAATGCAGTCTAATATTTGATAGTAATACTTGAATTATGAATCCAGTCTTGCAGTTCTTTTTGTCTTTATTTTCTGTAGCTGATGGAGCAGTTGACAGTGGCCAAGGGTCATCTGTTTATACTGAATCGTGTGTGAGCAGTCAGCAGACTGTGTCGTATGGTTCCCAGCATGACCAGCCAATCTCAACAGCTGCAGTCCAGGGGTATGCGGCTTCAGTTGGCCAAGTGCAGTCACAACAGCATGGAGGATATCAGCCACCTACAGTGGTAAGCCAGAACTTAAAAGTATTGCAAATGCATGGAATTATTTAGTTGTGAGGGTTATTTTGTTTTGTTTTTGTTTTCTTTTTTTGAAGGCAAGAAGAAAGTCTGCTAGGCATTCTTTCATGTATGCTTCCCATGCAATACAAATTCTGCATGGGAGCATTAAAATTCGTATTTTACAAGGTGACTGAATCTAGTTCAGTGAAATAAAAGGAAATATTTTTCTTTAAAAAAAAGTTTTTATTAAATCTTGAGTACACTTAAGCAGAATGACAGGTTGGGATTTGTAATGGATGTAACATCCTCACTACGAGACTATCTCATGAAAATGAGCATTTCATCTCACTTGGGAAGGTGTTTTGTATGTATGTGAAGTTACCAAATATTTAGCTATTGCTTTGATTTGAAGAAAGGATTAGAATAATTTAAGCTGCTGTTTTGAAGTATGATATTGCTATGTATGTCTGTGAGGCTTTGATTTACAGATTCTGCAGGTAAGCTCTTTTTAACTGTTATAGAATGCTGCATGTGAGTACTCCAGACTGAGGACCCCACATCCTTGTTCCCAGTATTATTTCTAGCTTGTGTTGATTTGCTCATCAGTTGCCATGCATATTCCTTGTCCCTGGAAAGTCTGCACTGGGCACAAATACTTCTCCTACTATGTTCATTTGTGTGGCCCTTTTATTTTGGTACGTTCTTCCCTTGGTATGTTTTAGATCAGAGTACAAGAACATTCAGAAGTCTATTCCAGCACTGGAGTAAAACTTCTGCTACTCTTATATTGTCTTCAGTGGTTCCCTTGTCGTTTTGTTTTTGTTTTTTTTAAACAAAAATCTAAACCTAAGGCAGAGATATCTTGTAGTATGGTAAAGCCATACAGGAAGATAATGTGACAGTCAGGACTTAAAAGAGTCCTCACTTTTTTGCTGCCTGTGCTTGTGGACTTTATTACAAAATCGGTGTTCCTAGATTTTTGGAAAACATGCTGGTTTCAGTCATAACCTGTAGTTTTGTGGTACTGCTGGTCCTTGGGCAAACGAATTTTCAAGCTCTCAAACTAAGTTACTGCTCTGGTTAAGCCATACTTTGATGTGTGAGTATGTCTTGGACTAGAAGCCATTTATTGCCTTGGGATGGCTAGTTTCCAGGTTGAAAGACCATGACCTTTTGAGAGAGGTTGGGAAAACAAGCACACTACAAATGTATAGTCAAGCTGCTCAGTTAAATCCTAAAATGTGCTCGTGCTCTGATGACAACAGCGGTACCGGAAGGTTAACAGAATGGAGTAGAACGCTACAAGAACTACTAAGACTTTGTTGGGAAGACAGGATGACAAGTCAAAATGAAATTGACATCTGGAGAAATAACCTTTAAAAGAAGTAGAATGCAGTTCAATCAGGACGAGAGCAAGTTTCGTGCCTAAGCAGGAAAAATCAGCTACACAAGTACAGGATGAGCAACAACTGACTAGGCAGCAATTCCACCACTAAAAGAAAGAGTCAGGGATTATATTGGACCACAAGCTGGACATGGTCAAAAACATCATGCTATTGTGAAAAAGACAAACATCATGTTTTGTGAAGTAGTTCTGCTCTTCTTGGCCATTGTTAAGTCTATTTTGGACACTCTGCCTGATGAAGGAAGTTGAGAGTGTGAATGGGGAGAGAATTCAGAGGAGAGTGACAAAAAACACCAAGAATACAGGAAATATGGTTTTTGTGGGTTGACTGAAAGAGCTGAGTCTGTGGAAGATGAGCTTGAGGATAGAGAAAGCGGAAAGGCCACCATAAAATACATAGAGGCTAATCAGATCACAACATTGTTGTCAGATATAACAAAAATAATAAGCTTAAATTGCAGCAAGGAATTCTTGTTTAGAAAAGGATTTTTTTCTAACCAGAAAGGACAGTTGTTTACTCTAGACTCCATTACTGGAGCTGTTTCTGAACAGGTTAGATAAACTTGTCAGGAACGACATGTATAACCGGTCCTGATTTGGACCAAGTGAAGAATAAGGGTAAGATGTTTAACCCTTTGAGGTTCCTGATGTCTCTCCTCCAAAATACTGAGCAGTCTATCAAGATTTCTCATATCAGAAATACTTTAAATTAGATCTCTGCTAGATACCTTGACTTTATTTTTTTTCTCAGTTATGTATTTGATTTCAGTTATCTTTAGAAATTATATCCAAAAGAGGGGCATGTATTTTTAGAGAAATATTTCAGTTTTTAAAAGCTGCCTCTCTAAAACATAATTTTTCCAATCATTCTAAAAAAAAAAAACAAAACAAAGCCTAAACAACAACAACAAAAAAGAACCAGACAGAAAGATAATTCTGATTCTGTCAGTTGGGTTGAATTTTGACCTATGGCCTTCTGTCTCGAGGCAAGATTACAAAATCCTTGATACTTGTATTGGCTCAGTGTCTGGAAAATGCTTGTCTAAGACTAATCTAACTAAACTTTCCATGTATTCAAACAGCTTTTTCCACAACTGTTTTGTAGACTGTGTAATGCTAAAATTTTTTAGGTAACGTTTTAGTTGGTAAAGAACCAGCTGAAACCTCTTAGTTCACTTCATTCAGGGAGTTGCCTAAGCAGAGAGACTGGTTACAGAGAGGTGATAGGTGTAAGAGCACATGCACTCACTGAACTAAGAATGAATGAAAGGCCATCAATAACTTAAGGTTTTTTATTTGTCACATTATTAAGTGCAGTGAATACACATACTGTGGGCCACATTGGTGGCTCCAAGGAAAACATTCTCTCTTATCTCTTCTGCCTTCCACATGCTTCTTAGAAGGGCACTAGGGAACTTCCCTTACTGTTCAGTAACCTAAAGCAAACTTGAATCCTCAGAGGTGCACACATCCTGTTCTTGGTGTACGTCAACATTCATTCAGCATTCTCATATCTTCTTGCACACATAGTAGTCAGTATTGGGCCTATCATTGTGTGTCTGCATTTCTTTTCTATCATTACAATTTTTGCTGGTTTTGTTTTTAATTTTTTCAAAGTGTTCAATTTTTAACTTTTGTTTTCCTCCTTTAGCCTCAACGTGGTCGTAGCATGTCAGTTTGTGTTCCCCACCTTCCTGCTCTTCCCTCTATGTCCTGCATCCCTCTCAGTGCTCCTTGCACCCCACCACCAGCGCTGTCTGCACCTCTCTCTCCTTTCTACCTTCGGACTGTCCCTGAAGAAACCTTTGCAGAAAAGCTTTCTAAAGCCTTGGAAAGTGTCCTGCCCATGCACTCTGCCTCTCCACGCAAGCATCGACGCTCCAGCCTGCCCTCCCTCTCTGTCAGTCCTGTATGTGTTACCATTTGCCTCCCAGCACAGTAAGATAAGTTATCATTAAATACATCCTGGGCTTCAGGCATTTATAAATTGAGAAAAGGAAAAGATGATTCTTCCTTATTTCTCGGCTGCTAGCTTGTTTGTTTTTTTTTCCTGTTACTGTTTATTGACAAGCCGTACACTTAAAAACATGATCAATGTTTGACCGTGTATTTTGTATTTTAGGAAAGTATAAATGAAAATTATTCAGCTATACCACAGAAGTTAAAGGGAAGACTAGTTCTTTTCCCCTGAAATCAGAAGACTGTTTTTCATTTTCCAACTTCCAAGCATTGAATGTTAATTAAGCCCTGCACAAAACAGCTGGCTTTTAAAGCTTAGTTGTTGTGGCTGGTTCTCCGGAACCTTTGGCTTGCTATGATAGTGATAGTAGAAATTCAGGGTATGAATACTTTTGAGGAGTCTTACATTTTAATTGTGGTTGCCACCTTAGCGGCTGCTGCTTGGTGGGAAGATTTTCATGTGTTTCAAAAGGTCAGATGCATGACAGCTTGCAAGATAGCCTCTTTCAGTTTTTGGCTTTTATTCACGTAAAATAAGCTTTGAGAAACTTTTATCTGCAATTGAAGTATATAGAACTAACTTTCAGAATGTAGTCAGGAGTATTGGAGTGGGACCTTCTTCTTACTATTGGTCAATATGGAAATTTGCTGCTGCTTTTCCGGAAGAAGGGATGGGAAGGAAATGGAACAATGTGCAAAAGGCAATTTGAAAAAGTTGAAAGTAGCTCTTGTCTTCAAGACAGTACATTTGCTGCTGACTCTTACAATTTTTCCTTTAGTGTCAGCAATATTTTCTTTCAGTGTACTGTAGGCAGCGATGAAAAAGATGCAGCACTGCTGAATTGTTTAGTATTCTTATGTAGAACTTTTGTCAGTGAAATTTTGCCTAGAAATCCTAACTAAGATGAGCCTGATCTGTAGTAATACATCATAAAGAGTGGAATCACTTAAAGTTTTTGTTGACAAACCTGTGAATGTATTGTTGTCCAGGAAAAAAAGTGGATTTGCTTCAGTGACTGCTAATTTCTTATGTGAAAAGGGTATGATGCAAATGGATCAAAATGATCAAAAGGGATGACTGAATTTGATGGAAGACGCTGCATTTTTATGCGTTTTCTTTTCATTATTTTTTCATGCGTAGGCTGGTATGGTTCAGTCTTGGAAAGCATTTTTGTTTAGCTCTCTGGATACCGCACAGAGCACCTTCCTGACAGGACACCAGCACTGTGTTTTTTACATTAGATAGTATTAAGTTTTCATATCATTTTAATCTTCCAGATGCGAGTTAGAGGCCCTGCGTCGTTACTGCTATCAAGTTCTGATTTTTTTATATGCCCATATGGCAGTAACGTCCGGAGTTAGATTGGATTTCAAGCAATGACCGCAGTGAATAGCCCATGACAATAAATTGCATTCCATTGTCAGGAGCAAAACCAATGTTCACATTTACTGAGTGGTTGGAGTTGGACTGGAAAAGCAGCTTTAACACAAGCAAATGTTTCCATTTGTAGACATGCCTGCCACGGATGTATTTAATGGATATTTACAACTCATCTAATTTTCCTAAGTATTGTATGTTTTTGACCATGAATTGAGTAGTCATTCTATAAAGTTACTTCACAGAACTGCCTAGTGAACTGTGCATGTTAATGTGCTTTCACTTTTAATGTATGAATTACTTGTCTTGTTCATGTCAATACAGCCTCAGCATCCGCGTGGGGGAACACCAACGTTCCCAGATTCACAGATATTTTTCCCAACCGTTCATGAACGGCCGGTGTCTTTCTCACCACCGCCTGTCTGCCCGCCGAAGGTGGCAGTTGCTCAGCGCCGCAAGAGCACTTCATTTTTGGAAGCCCAAACTTGCCACTTCCAACCATTGCTGAAGACTGGCCAGAGTTTAGTTCCACCTGGTGGTAGTCCCACCAATTGGACACCAGAGGCATTGGTTATGCTGGGCACGACATCTCATAGAGTCGCTGGAGAGCCTCTGCATGTGCAAGTTAACCCTGTGTTTGAGCCAGCTCCTGTACACAGTGACTATAGATCTGGACCAACACCTCCAGAGGATGCTCACTACAGAATGCATCCAGAAGCTGTATATTTGGTGGGCATGCACTATCCGTCACAGGTATCGGAGCAGTATGATCAAGTAGCTTATAACTCACACGTGACTGAACAACATTTGAAGCAGGTTTCTGACTCAAAGCATGTGCAAGGTGGTCCTCCACAAAGCTCTGTGTTTGACTATCAATCGGGGCAAGCATTCCTGGCAAGACATGTTCAGAACTTGAGGCTGGATGCTGGGTTGAGTCCCCTATCCAGTCCATTATCCAGTGTTTCAGCTCCTCTGAGTGCAGATCCTGCTCAGATGACGTTCCATCAGGTATTTGTTCCTCATTCTGCCCCAGCTGTGCTCTCTCACAGCGGTGATGGCAGAACAAGCTGTGTTTTTGAGTTCCATGTGCACACACCGAGTTCTGCTCCAGCAGAAGGGGCGGCTTTACCCCAGCGGGTCTACAGAAGTCGCCGGGGCTCAATGGAGACCAGTCAAGAGGAATCCACTCAAGGCATAGGGTTGCATGGTCGGCTTCAGCCCGTGACAGAGGAACGTTATAACTATCTTGGTCCTGATTTAGCAGGTCCCAGAGGGGGTTCTGCCAGTCGGAGCTGGCCAGAAGGAAGCCCAGAATACTCCAGTGATTCCTCACAGCTGACTTCCTCTGACACTGGCGATTTCCAGTCTCCTCCCCCTACAGGGGGACCATCTGCTTTTGGTTCAGACTTCTCATTGCCCATTGTTCAGCTGCCTCAGAAGGTATTGCAAGAGTCGCAGCTCTTCATCTGCTTCCCACAGGGAGCCTCAACTCAGCAGGCCTTGTCCACCTCGCTTTCATCAGGACCACCTGCACACTATTCTCAGGTTACAGGAGAAAATCCTTCCAGAATTTCTCTGCTTTTTGTAAATCATACTTTGCACTTAAAGAGGAGCCTTGCTCTTATTTAGAACCACATGGAGCAAGTATCTTAGCATTCATGGGGGTGTCTTTACATTAAGTCAGTGGTCTACTAGGATCTCTTTAACTTAACAGGTTACAGTTAAAGGATGAGGCATCAGCAACCCCTCAGTCTATGTTCAGCTTTGGGTGATGTATTGGTACGGCTTTTGTGTTAAGAATAACAAAAGGTCAGTGTTCTTTTGGATCAGATACTGTTTTGGAAAGAGATAGCTGAAGTACTAAATTGGCTTCTCAACAATGGGTTTAATGAAATGAATCTTCCACGCAGTTTGTATTGGTCGTGTTACTAACGCTTGCTTTGTGCTTCTATTCCTGTTCCTCAGCTGTTTGATGAGAATGTTATTTGAAGATTTCTATCAATAATGTTTCATTGGACAACAGGTTAACTCCGTGACTCTTGAAAGCTGAAAGCGATTTTTCTAGGTTTGAGGGAAGGAAGTGGGAAGAGAGGAATTAAGGGCAGTATATATACATGTAAATGCGTTTGGAAGTGCCCTTGCACTATCAGAGAAACCGAGCAAGCTGAGTAGTTAACTAGTGGCACAAATGATTCTTAATATAGGCTTTGCTTCCTTATAAGCCTAGAATGTGGTGTCTTTTTTAAAAAGCAAAATCTGAGGCATGGAGTTTAGCTGGAGATATGTTCTGTTGGTGTATGATAAATGCCATTGCAGTTTTCATTCTAGTATCCTTCAGTTTGTACACCATGAATGTGAGGTGTACATGTATATTGTATCTGTGCTTGTATTCTGAAACTCATGAGAAGATGGTTTCCTTTTTTTGTTTTTGTGAAAAGAGAGGCTTTACTTTAAGTAAACATCTCTTACTCCCTCACTCTTTCTGTTTTTGAAATTAAGAATTCGAATACTCCAGCTATTAAGCTATAAGCAACATTGTTATTCCTCTAGAAGAAAGAGAGCCTTTTTTGCTTTATTGTGGTAAGATCAAGAATTAAATACTTAAATCTTTCCATATAGGATGCTGTTGGTTTTGGTTTTTTTTTTTAAGCTGAAACAGCTTAATCACTGATGCAATAAATAGTGATTTCTGTTGTTTAGGAGAACTTGTGGAGTGAAACTGCAGTGCAGGAAATTTGAAAGTTACTTGGAGATTGTTTCTCCATAAACATCTTTTGCTAAACTTCAGGTGATTTGTGATGGGTGAAAAAGACATCTGGAAATCATAAGAAGGGATTCAGATTATTTTTACAGAATGTAAGTTCCAGAAGCTGTTATCTAATTCATTGGAAGATCGGAATGTGAAGTCTCAAACTGAATCAATACGAAGAGAGATTATTTCAATGGACACATTTGTATTCTAACTAATAAGGGCCTCAAAGCTTCTAAAACAACAAAGAAAAAACGGTTCTTTTCATTGACACTGTTCTTTCCTTAAAATAATACATTTTAGAGAAATTTTTTCCTAATAAGCTTCTGCAAGCAGAATATGCAAACCATTTAGAAATTTTAATAGATATTTCTGATATGATACCTGTGCTCCAGATGTTTCTTATAAAGGCCATTAGTTCACAGGTGGTGCGTGCTCAGGGAGCTTAGTGGAGATCTTTGTCCAACTGTCTCCAAGATCTAACCAAAGAATGTTGGTCACAAAAACAGTGGTGAAAATCCATTCCATTTTCTTTTGCATCTTTCACATTCATTTGTATGCCACTCATCCATTTTTTTTCGTTGCTTATTCATTCAGATTTCTGTCTTAGCTAGAACATGGCCTCAGATTCCTCTGTATCTATCCTTGGCTGATAGCTGGTCTGGAAATGATTTTTAATTAGGATTTTGATAAGCCTCTCTAAAGAAACGGTTTATATGTATATGTATTGAGTGTTTTGTTATTGGTATGTATATTTTTGATCTTTATAATCAGCTTTATTTTTTTCTAGCTTATTTTATCCTCTTCACTTAACTGTGTTCAGAACACTTGTAAAGGTAAATTTTAATGCCTGTATTTCCAGTTACCATACATACCAAGGCATCCTGTTTTTAACGCATCATCAGTAGAGGAAGAAGCTGGTAGGCTGGTCTGCCTCATTTTGAGGGGCATTGGGAATGCAAAAACTTTGCTTTTTTTGAAGGACTTAAAATGGATTTTGGTGCTTTTCCAGCTTGCACTACTTTGTTCTGGTTTTTGTAGTGGAATTTGGCCAAATAAACTGCTAGTCTAAAAAGAACGGCTAGAAACGATTAGAAACAGATCATTCCAGGCAGAAATTATTTTAACTGCCTGCTGCAGAGCCGCGTGGTTTTTAATTTTTCTTTTAAAGCTGACCCTTGGTCTTTTTTTTCCTATAGACACAAGTACAAGGCCAGTCAGCCTCAAGTAGTACATCGGTACCGTCTCAGCCTGCCCAACACACTCAGCAGGTACGATCATTTTTTAAACTTGGGCGTAAAATATTTTCAGCAGAGAAATGTGATGACTTCTTAAAGAGCAATTACCTTTCCCTGTCCACTCTTCAATCCATAGTTTTGGATAAAAGAGGAATCCTCTGGTTCTCTCATAGTCTAACATGCTACAAGATTAACTTACTGAAATTTATTTTTAGGATCATGTTCATGCTGCTTCTCATGTGACTGTCTTCCTAGTCCAACCTGACTTTGCATGGGAGGTGCCATTCAAGGAAAGACCTGTCAGGATCTGAGAGTTAGGTTGTCAATTGTGTAGACAGGCAGACCCCGTTCTGATGAGCTCTTCCAATTTGAAGTAGTATCTTCTGCAGCGTCCTCTTCTCTTAATTGCCTGAAGTCCCTATGTGGAATCTGTATTCTTGTTCTCACTGTTGAAGCTAAAATCCTGTTGCAATACTTGGTGCTGATAGTGGAGCAGTGTTAGTAATACTAAGAAGTAATTACTAAAGATTAATTCACTCAGTATGTTCAGAAGATCCACTAATATCACTTAGGAGGGAATAAAAGTAAAAACTTAAATAGATAGGCTTTTAAAACTTCCTCTGTGGGGTGTTACAAATAGCTTCTGCATCTTTTCCCTACTCTAGAATGCCCAGCAGCCAGCTTCTTCTCAACAACCCGGACAATACCAGCTGCAGCAGCCATCAGTTTCTACTGGTGCCACTCCCACACAAACTGTCTCTCAAACTCAGACTTCACAGGTTATGCCAATGCCTCAGGCAGCAGCAGGGACACAGGTAAGCCATATTTTTCTTATCAGTACAGCATACCTCACACCTGGCAAATTCAATATGCTGCTACTTTCACTTTTGTCATCTTTTCTAATGGTTCCAAAACATTCATCCAGATAGTAGTATTCTCAGGATACTGCAACTGTCAATTTTGCTGGAAAATATGTATTGGAAACACTTTCTTTCACACATGGCAGTCATGAGTAATTTGTTTGAGGGAAGGATAGCACTTCCATCCTCTAAGGTCTTTAAACAGTCAAAGTATCGTGAAGCATATTGATGAATGGATTACTATGAATGCGTTTTCAGGAACTTGTCATTTCTCTGCTTCCCATAGAATGTACATCTTCTGCATCACTGTGTGTAAAACACATGTTCACATATTTAGGTAGTGAACCATAAGGACTGCCTTTTCCACTCTTGTCATCTCTCTTACTCAGCTCTTCTCCTTTACTGCCTGATCAAGAAGCTTCTGTTACTGAGTATTACTTCATTTTGGCTCATATCTCTATCTTGAACATGTGAGCCTTGTTTTTGTTTTTGAAATTGTTTTGTTGCTTGTTCATCTTAACTGTCTCTCCAGTTGCATCATTTGCTGGCTTTAATTGACATATCCCCTGCCATTCTCTGAATGCTGGCACAGTGGCTTTTCATTCTCCATTCCTTAGTCCCCATACCCAAAGCTGACAGATTTGTGGAAACATTTGCACTTCTTTCCTGTAAGAAGGCAGGCTTGGCTCTGGGGACAGAATTGAGGGGAATTGGATTCTGTTTGTGTACAAGTCAGTGCTTTAGGGTATTCTGATGTTGCTCTTTCACCCTCTGTGGGGGTCTATTTCAAGAGCCTGTGAAGTCCTTCAAGGGAAGTGTTGCGAAGTGAGGACCTTTTGGAACTCCAGCCAACTTCCCAGCCACTCTGCCAACTGTGCTCCCCACCCACTTTAACAGAGTGCTATAACTTGAATAATTCTTTCTTTGACTAATGCATAAAAATTCTGCTTTCTGCAACCCTGCTTAAAAACCGAAAAATCTATCTCTATTTTCTTTACCTCCCCAGCTTCCTGTTTCCCAACCAGTGTCGATCATCCAAGGCGAACCTCAATTACCTGTTGCAGCACCTTCTCTCCCTCAACCTTCAGTTGCCCCATCAGTCCCTATTGGTTCTCACTTTCTGCCCGTGGGACAACCCTTGCCAACTTCCATTGTCCCCCAGTTCTCAGTCTCTCAGTTGCCCGTCGCAGCTCCTCATGTGTCAGTGGCTCAGCCAGGTTTCCAGTCACTGCCAATTTCAATGGCAGGCGGCATGAATCAGCCATTGCTCACGCTGGCAACATCTGCTGCGGCATCCGCTGTCCCTGTAGGATCAACTGTTGTCCCTAGCCAGCTTCCCACGCTGATGCAGCCTGTGGCTCAGTTGCCCAGCCAGGTTCTCCCGCAGCTCCTGCAGCCAGCTGTCCAGTCCATGGGATTGCCAGTCAGCATTGGACAAGCTGCTGATGCTTCACTTCCTGCTGGAGATGCTCTTTACCAGGTATTGTTGCAAGCCAGCAGAGCTCTTCCCCTCCGACTTTCACCTCTTCCTCTAAGGTACCAGCTCAGAACTGTGTGCCTGGGCCAACTCACTTCTCATAAGAGAGCCACAAGGCCATGGAGATGAATTCTGTTTTGTGGTAAAAGTCCTTTTTAAGGAGGGAGGAGAAAAAGTGTCTTCTAGTCACCTTGTGATTTTTTTTTTTTTTCTCTCATTTGGCAGTGGAGTTTGTCTAAAATGACAAGTGTAGTGCAGGACTTTTGTCAGCTGCTGTGTAAAGGACAATAGCTATGTATCTAAGAGATCTGCCAACTTGAATTAAATTTAAAAAAAAAAAAAGTCCCAAAACATTGTGATTTAAAAACTCATATGGGTTGTGTTTGGGAAAGATAATCTGTGGCAGCATATTCAGCAATGTCAGTATTTTATTCCAATTTGGGGAAGGGACGTGGGGAGGTGTGGACTTGGATTTTCTGGAAATAAGTTGGGCAACAAGGATCTTGAATGAGAAGTAAGTATATGATGCAAGTTATGAAATGCTAGACTGATCGGCAAGGACTGCTTTGGCTACTTTGTGCAATCATTGTCACGGCAATATGAGTAGTGACAAAAATAGTGACTTGGCATATAGTTGTTCTTCTAAAGTAAAGTCACTGAGACAATGTAGAGTGCTGCAGAATAGAAACTATGTAGGAATTCATGCTTCTTGGTTCCCGGGTCGGTTCATTATGAGAGGACAGTAGACATGCAAGGTATTTACTCGTCTTGAGAATCAGCAACAGATGTATAATATGTTCTGAGCAGTTCAGCATAAAAATCCTTCAAACTCATTTCAAGCCACAGGTCTTAAAATATTAAGTCCAATAGGTAACTTGGGAGAGTTGGGAGGTGAAAATTGTTTTGCCTAAGGCTTGAAATTTTGAACGGGAATTTGCTTGTTGAAGCATAGTGACTTGCATGCTGAGCTTTGGCTTCTTAATCAACAGCTATTCTGTGTGAAGATGGTCTTCAGAAGCACTTGAATAAGTACAGAAGGGAAAGGAAAGCAGTTAGAAGTTTCCCCTGAAACGGATATATGTATTTTTTTGTTTTGTTTTGTTTTCTTATCAACTCTGGCATTCACTAACTTGACTCCCTCGTTTCTGTTACAGGGCTTCCCATCTCGGCTGCCACCTCAGTACCCAGGGGACTCAAGTGTTGCACCTTCCTCTGCCGTGGCTTCTGTTAGCATTCCTTCTGCCATACTGTCCCCTCCCCTACCCACAGATGTAATGACTCAGCCAGGCTATATTGCTCCTGTTGTGCAGCCGTATGTGGAGCAGAACGTTTTAGTTCCTATGGGCAGCGTAGGAGGACAGGTTCAAGTGCCCCAGCCTACAGTGAGTTTAGCACAACAGGCCTCATCAGCCTCCTCGCAGCAGGCAGTTGTGGAGGTAACTATGTTGAACATAACAATGCATTTAGAGTCTTCAGATTATACAACAGTGAATGTGTGTGGGGAACTAATCCCTTCCATGCTTGTCTTCAGATGGAAATTAATGTTTCAAATAACCTTTTTCTTACAGCAGAATGTCATGCCAATGTGGGGACCTTGTTGCCACTGGCTGTTCTGTTGGGAAGTGAGTGTACCTCTTACAGGCAAAAAACCTGTTAACACTTCACTTCTTGCTAGTACTGTAGAATATTTTGCCATATCAATGAAAAACTGCTACCGATAGCCTTTGAGATTCTCTCATTTTGCCCATTCCCTGCAGCACTGATGTTGCTAGGGAGAATTTGAATTGTCTTTGTGTTCTGCATTGGCTTGCCTTTTGCACATTCTGTTAGTAAGACTGTGGCTGCATGGCAAACTGTAGCAACGTGCATCTGTAGAAGGATGGCTGATTTTCTGCCCCACCCCTCCTCAGGATGATTATTTGCTTCACTGCAGTTTGCTTTTGAGCCTTGTAAATTAAAGCTCTCTAGATGCTAGCTAGCTGTTCAAAGTTCTAAAAAAGTAGTGCTTTTAGCTTTATAACTGATTTGAGTGAAATGATTGAAGACTAATGGGTGCTTTCGAAAGGAATGGAGTTATTTAGAGTTCTTGATGTAGGTTTCTATCCATAGGGTACTCAAGGAGCCTCACAGACTGCTCCTTCAGAGTCTCTGCCATCAACGCAGCCTGCTCAGTCTACCCCTTTGGCTTCCTCTATGGATAGGTAAGCATGGTTTTCTTCTCACCAATCTACCAATCCAAATTTTAATTTCATGCAATAGACATAAAACTGTTAGAAGAGTGTTCAAAGGACTGCTGTGGAAATGGAGATGGGTCTGGAGGGAAGGACACGTGAGGAACAGCAGGCTGGTTTTCTCAGCCTGCAGAAGAAGAGGCTCATGGTGGCTGCAGCTTCTCACAGGGAATAGAGGGGCAGTACTTAGCTCTGCCCTCTGGTGACAGCAATAGGACCCAAGGGAATGGCATGGAGCTGTGTCAGGGGAGGGGCAGGTTGGGTGTTAGGTATACTAGAGGGCAGTGGGCATGGAACGGGCTGCCCAGGGCAGAGGGCATGGCCCCAAGTGCTGGAGTTTAAGGAGCTTTTGGACACTGCTCTCAGACATAGGGTTTGGATTTTGGGTGGTGCTCTGTGGAGCCAGGATTCAATGATCCTGATGGATCTCTTCCAACTCAGAATGTTCGGTGTTTATTCTTCTCCCATACTCTGTGATGAACAGGCGTCCACTCCTATCCTGAAGAGAACGGTATCGGTAGGGCAAAACCATATTGTTGCAGATATAGAATGCAGGAGTACTAATATAAAGTTTTGTTTTCATTTTTAGTGCACATTCTGATGTTGCTTCAGGAATGAGTGATGGCAATGAGAATGTTCCAGCTTCTAGTGGGAGGCATGAAGGGAGGACTACCAAGCGTCATATGCGGAGGTCCGTCCGCAGTCGCTCTCGCCATGAGAAGACTGCTAGGCCGAAACTGAGAATTCTAAATGTGAGTGGTTTTGTTTTAATTTTGAAGTGACTGTTTAATACTGTTGCCACTTTGAGCACGCAGTCTGTCCACTGTATTTCTTCTGCTTCTACAGTTAGTGTTTCAAAAGTCATAGTTAAGAGTTTTTCAGAATATTTCAGATGGCAGAATTAGCTTGCGTGGCCTCCAGTGTTTACACATACTATTTCTGAATGTTTGCTTTAATCTTATTAGTAAAGCTAAGCTAGTGACATATAAGTTAGAAAGGAACAAGGGAGCATTTGGAGCCCTAGAGAAAGGTGAGGGCAAGGTAAGCTTGGTCATATGAGTAATTGGCAAATCCTCAGAAAATGTTGCTGTACTGTTTATTAGTTTAGAAAAAGAGAATGTGTTTGTCTTTGAGCAGTACTGTTGGTCTTTCTCTGTGGACTTTGAAGTACAAACATTACATTTTTATGCTTTTAATTTGAACTATTATTTTTTTTTGCTTTAGGTTTCAAATAAAGGTGACCGGGTAGTGGAATGCCAGCTAGAGACACACAATCGGAAAATGGTTACTTTCAAATTTGATTTGGATGGTGACAACCCTGAGGAAATAGCATCAATTATGGTAAGATGGATTTCAGAAGTGGAAAATTGAATCTGGTCTTAATCACGGTAGTAATATAAGTAGTCTTATTTTCTCACTTGCTTTCTTTTGTGTAGCATGGCCTGCCTCCTTTTTTTCTGCACTCAATAGGTACGTAAGCACAGCTAGAGACTGTCTGCACAGAGTATTATACAAAACTGACACTTAATATTTACATGCTCAGTTCACAGGGAACACCTGAGTCAATTTTTTTATCCTGAAATGTCTTTTTTATCAACTGTATCTACTTTTGTTTTTTCACAGTCTGTATTTTGGAAAAACTGCAGACAGCTTTCTGAAAGCACCAACTTAAATAGTTTGCTTTTTTTTTTTTTTTTTGAAGACCAAAATATTGTTAAGTCTTTACAATTCTGCTTAAGCATTGAGATTTTGCTGCTGTTCTCAACTGAAACAGCAAGATTTCCTCTTGAGGGAACTTGTTTCTGATTTCTGGAGATCAGGAATGACTGCTGCTTTTGACTAAATTGGTCAGTGCATCTCAAAGGAAAACAAACAAAGCAACCTCTCCGTTCAACAGATAGTGGTCAGGAAACAGAAGTGAACTTGTCATATACAGATATGTTTAAATGCAAGTACCATGAAGTGTGGAATAGAACCTCCCACCACTTTTTTTTAAATTTAAAATTATATTTCTGAGCTGGTACAATCTGAGCAAAAATGAGATCACTTTTGGTATTGCTGAAGTGGGGTGGAAAGTGGGTTGGAAGTTCATCCTGACACAAAGCACTATCTTTCCCCCAACTTGGGCACCTGTGTGGTGGTATTTATCTTTTAACTTGGAGAGACAGCAGAATAATGGCTGGATTCATATTTTTTCAGAAATAATCAAATTAGTAACACAGGAAGACTTTTCCACAGAAGAGGAAGAATTTGGTTCTTGGCTATGTACGTGTATTGACATGTCAAATAAATGAAGTGTCACAGAAAGTATAGATCTTACATTTCCTCATATGTAAAATGATCCTATGGAGGAATAAAACAGTATATTTGATAAAAGAACAGACGGTTGATGAGGAGTGCAAACAAAATAAGTGACCTGTGCTTTCACAGTGCAAGCAAATCATTTAAAGTATGCAACCAAACCTAGACAACTTAATCTAGAACTTTATGCCCGTCAGGAGACGTAATTTTCTCCTGGGCTAGGCTGACAGACTAAGAACTGTTGTATAAATACTGAGTGTATTTGTTTAAGCTTATTTATTCCAATGTAAACAGCAGGATGTATTTTTACAAAGCAATACAGTATATTGAAACTAAATAGGCTGAACACACTTTCTCTTACCAGCTGGGGAACATAATTCTTGTGTTTATGTACTGCAGCAGCCAGACTTCTGGAAACTAGTTATGTATAGCCTCCATAGGGTAGAAATTCAGTATGATGTAGAAATAGAGTAGCACAGAATTTATCTTGCAATATAAAATTCTTGATTTTTTTTTTTTTTTTACATTTACATCTTTCTTTAAATATGGTAGTAAATGAAGTTGCAAATTTTGAGTTTCACTGGGAAAGTCTGAAATATCAATCTGATGAAAATGACACAGAATATTGTTCCACTGCAAAGAGCAAAGTAGGACAAATATTTCAGTGCTGGAGATAATTTCAGAAGCAAATGTTTTTTCTCCAGGATGTCATGAACTTTATCTTATGCATAAGAACAGTGGAAGGAGGACAAACACAAACATAAGTTATATTATGGTTACTCAGTATTCAATACATAGTTTTGAAATATTTCATATCAATTAAAAATCTTGCTGCTCTGTTCTCTTCACAGGTGCAGAATGAGTTTATTTTAGCAACTGAGAGAGACTCATTCGTGGAACAGGTACGAGAGATCATTGAGAAAGCAGATGAAATGCTGAGCGAGGATGTAAGTGTGGAGCCAGAAGGTGATCAGGGTTTGGAGAGTATGCAGACAAAAGATGATGGCTTCGTTCCAGGGTCACAGGTACGTAGAAGATGAATGGCCTTAGCTAATCATTTTTTCAGTTTTGGGTGTTATGGTTTTGCGTAGTGCTAGCAAGAAACTGAAATCTTTCATGAGAATAGCAAAGCTTAAAAACAAAATTAACAGGCAGAGCTTCAGATCAGGTTGAAAACAAAAAATTCATTTAGAGAACTAAATAACAAAAAGCGCCATTGCTTTTTGTCATGTTGTGACACTTTTAAAGCTGCTGAATCTCATAATAGAGTACTAGACAGATAGTCATAAATGCTGGGGCTTCCTGGGTTTGAAGTTGTGAGGCAGGATGCTAAAATCCCTAATCCTTTGTTATTCACTGAATCCCAAGAGACTGGACTCCAGGCCCTCAGTGAGCAACTAGGATTGGATGCATCAGTTAGAAAACAAAGGTTTTCAAGCTGGTTGCTGGGAATCATAAGGGGTGACATTTCCAGAATCTCTGCCTTATTTCTATCAAAAACTACTCCAAAACATCCATCCTCCGTTTACTCATCTGTGGGAAATTCATTTAAGGAAATGGGCTGGAGTGTTTAAGAAGAAGATGCTTAGATCTGTTTGTTACACTGATGGTCACTGAACTGACAATCTATAAAACGCTATAGCTGACAGTTGCCTAGGCAGAATTTCACTGCTTTGATAATGGTGCTTGAGTCCATGGCACTGCTTAACTTAAATGCCCACATTTCAGTAAGCTAGCGTTTTAATACTATCGTGTGGGTTTCTGTTTCAGAATAGAACTTTAAATTTTATCTTACTTTACAGAAATTAGAGTTCAAACAGCCAGATCCTACATCTTCCATGCCACAAAGAATAGGTAAGTCTTTTGTGATTTTGTTTTTTTCAACAGTTACCTTTTTCGATTTCAGCGGATGGGTGCTGCCAGGTTTTTATTTTATATGATGGAGTTCACATTCCATATTGCAGGTTATGTATTTTGTTGCAGCTACGTATCACTAAATATCCAACTTCTTTCTGTTTAGGGGTTCCTCCTAGCTCCTTTACCCAGGTTGTCCATTCTGCGGGAAGACGGTTTATTGTCAGCCCTGTCCCTGAAAGTCGGTTAAAAGAACAGGGCTTTTTCACCTCTCCTGTTCCCGGAGGAAAAGAAACTTCAGATGTGGGTAAGTTATCTAAACTCTTAAATTCTGAAGGCTAAGAAATGCTATTCAAAACTGGAGTTAGTTTACCAAACTGACAAGCTCCTTAGTACCCCTTAAGTATCTGGAAGTAGAGAAATGACTGTGCTGATAAGAAGTGATGATAATCTGGCTGATACTGTGTAGAATTCTTGCAGGAGAAAATGTTGATGTCCTGCCTGCAAAAGTCTTGAAACCTTAATTCCACATTTTCAATGTGTGCCTGGATTTATCTTTTTTTTTTTTTTTTTTTTTTTTTTTTTTTTTTTTTTAAATGATGCTAGGAAGTTAACTTCGTCTGAGTTTATCGATAGGAGGTAGTACTGTAATGAACTTTCCAAGATGGGCTGATATTTTTCGTGTTCTTTCAGTTGCTGCATCTCCACTACATGGTCCTGGAATGAATCTCTCCCACTCTGCATCATCGCTGAGCTTACAACAAGCTTTCTCTGAGATTGGGCATGGTCAAATGACAGAAGGACCTAGTACAGCTCCTCCAGTGTTTAATCAAACAATACCACCATTTCCACCTGTGCTTTCTACCATGGCAGGCAGTGGTGCACCTCCTGCATCTGTAGCTGCTCCTTCAATATCTGTTCCTTCTAGCACAGGTGTTTCTCTTCCAAGTTCTGTTACTTTGCCTTCAGAAAATGCAGCTGCTGGAGTTGCACTAAGTGCAAGTGTGCCAAGTTCTGTTTCTCCACCTCCGGCCTCACAGTCCGGACAGCAGCTGTCTGGTGGTGTGGCTTCCAGTGTGAGCGCCCCTGCTTCTTTCTCCTTAACTATCACATCCCAGCCTGCTCAGCCAGTAACTGGCGACATTACCCCTAGCATCAGCACACCAGCTTCTTTGGCACTATCTGCTACCCAGGTTCCTGGTGTCACTGGTCTTGGTGTCGTTGCACCAGCTGTGACATCTCAATCTACTCCTCAAATTGTAAGTAGTTTGGCAGCACCGCAGACGTCTGTTGCCCTGTCTCAGGCTCAGAATGTGGCTTTGCAGCTTCCTCAGCTTACCAGTAGTGGCTCTGTCTCCAGTCTGGCAGAAACAACAGTTGTAAGTGCTCCACAATCAATACCTGAGAGTGGGCAGTCCGCAGATAAATCACAGCCCTCCAGTGCAGCTGGCTTATCGCTACCAATCTCTGCACCTTTATCATCCTCTGTAGCAACAAGTTTGTGTGGTTCGGTCACTCAGCCAGTGATACATCCCTTACTCATCCCATCAGCAGTTACATCAACACCTGTCCTATCCCAGATTCCAGGTGCAACACCTGTGTTGCCCCAGGTTCCCCTACCTGGTGTCTTACCACAGCCAGTTACTAATTTGCCTGCAGTACAGCAAACATTGATACACAGCCAGCCCCAACCAGCTCCATTACCCAATCAACCTCATATTCACTGTCTGGAGGCTGACGCTGATGCTCAGTCCAAAGCACCTGGCATTGATGATATAAAGACCCTGGAAGAAAAGCTACGGTCTCTCTTCAGTGAACATGGTAACGTGGGAGCAGCACATCCATCAGTATCTCTGGAGACGTCACTGATCATGGAAACTACTGTTATTCCTGGGATCCCAACCACTGTTCTTGCACCAACTAAACCCCTGACATCCGTTAGCACTTGTATACCTCCGAGCAGTTTGCCTCTTGGACCAGCTGGCTTGCCAGTGCTCACACCAGTCGCCACGCCTGGGCAAGTGATCACCCCAGTAAGCTATATTTCAGCACCAAGCAGCGTTGCAACAGCAGTAGTGAAACCAGGGACCTCTCCCTCGAAGCCTCCTCTTAGCAGGGTACCGGTAAGAAATGCAATGTTTATATGGATATTCAATCGTCTTATAGAATATAAGTCAATAGACTTCTTGAACAGAATCTATTTTTTAAAGCAAAAATATTCAGGCAAAGGTGTCTTTGGTTATAATATTGGAAGGAAACGTTTATCTTCTGGGTGTTTTCTTTTTTTTTTTTCTTTTTTTTCAAGAGGGTTTTTCTTTGGTCCGTACTGAAATGAACATCCAATTCTATACTGTGTGTCTGAGAACTCTCTAGTGTCGCTGTTCCTTTTTCATACTGCTAAACTACAAAGAGTGAAGCAACTGTGGCTTGTCTTTATTAGTGTTTTTTAAAATAGAAGTTTGGGAGCCTTGCTTAAAATAGCCTTTTATCCATAATTGTTAAAATGAGCCAGGATCATTTTATGTTTCACAAACTAGTGTTGATTGCGGTTTGGCTTTTTATCATTAGCCCTTTCCTTGACAGTAGGGATGAACTAAACTGAATTTTTTAAGAATCCTTCAGATTACATGGTGTCTCTGTTCAGAGAAGCAAGGCAAATGGGGAAAAATAAAAATTAAGGTTTCTTACCTTGCCCAAGGGTGAATAAATTAAGAATTTCCAAGAATCAGAACTCTACCATGTGCCTCCATGAGCCAGACTAACATTGTTACTTTCCCAGTCCTTTTCCCAAAAGCAAAGAGATAGATGGGGTATAACTGTGGTACCATTCCTGTGTGTAGATATTTTTCTTAAACCAGGTATGATCAGCAGGAGAACGGATAGAATATTTTAATCAATTTGACATACAATGAGGAGGTTACAACTAATTGGAAAAACGTGTTAGACTAACGTGAAGCTTGAGGCCTGAGGGAATGTCATAACTGTTATAGCAATAACTTTTGAGGATTTCCACAGCCTCTGCAGATTTCTCCTTATTTCACTTGTTCTTATAGTTTTCTAGGAATTCCTTCCCATTTGTTTTGTTCTCAGCTATGCTATTCTCAGCTGTATTCATATTGTTTCCCTACTTTGAGTTTTCTTTGCTGAAAGTCAAGTAAAACATACTGATGCTACTGAGGGTATAAATCTCTCTCATGTGTCGTGCATTGACTTCTAAATCCACCTCTGACAGGACCACATTGAAGTAAAGTTAATGGGGAAGAAAAAGATGGAGAGGTAAAGGGAATGAATGCAGCAAAGATTCTGGAGATTCTTTACTGTTTTTTTTTTTTTTCATTCAAACACCCAACAGATCTTGTAAATGATATTTTTTCCTCTCACATAGTGCGCAGCACTAGAATTGTAAGTAATTCAACAACTTGGACTCAGCAGTTACTTTCTGAGCCCAGTGAGGCACTTCTTTCCATTTTAGATTGTATTCAGTTGCAAAGTAGACAATTTCTGCTACTTCAGCAGGAAAGTGTGTCAAGGAAGCTGGGGAAGAAACTTAGATGCAGGGCCATTCGTTTATATTGAAATAGAGCTGAGAATTAAAGAAGGATCAGAAAATTGTAATAACTAGCTAATGATTTAGGAATAATTGGAGCAGGTAGAAACTTGCAAAGTGGAAACCTATTATTACAAGTGCTTGGATTTAAATGGAATAAATGTTTGGGATTTTTGCTGTCTGTTGTAGGGAAAAATATCTCCTCTTTGAATTCTTTGCTTCTAAATTCTTCTGTGTTTTTTCAAATTTCATTTTCACTTTGTGTCATTTTTGAGCTTCTAGAGTTTAATGCTTTATTTTTCTGGGGTTTACTGCACTGTAGGAGAAAGAGATGTTTTGTTTGCAGTCAACTTGTTAACCTGAATACTTTTGACTTGTATTATGAATGTATTTAAAGTGTATTTTGCCTCTTATTTATAAACTAAAGGATGAATTTACCACAGCTTAGTAAGTCACCATGCATCAGAACCAGTAATGTCCGTGTATATGATCTCAGCACACAGAAAAACTGCAGTAATGCAACTTGGCTTAGTTCCTGCCACAGCATTTTGGGAACAAGAGATAATTGTGTCCAGTATCTTCACTGGTCAGTTATTACTGCAATCTGAACTATTAGTTAAGCTGTGATAACATTGATAGAACTGGTTCTGCTTGTTGAAGACCACAGTAGGATTTTGGGCCAGTTACACACATCCAATGGTGTTCACTGGCATAAAGGGGAGCCAGGTGACTAATGCTGTAACTCATAGGACCGTCCTATGTTTCTGAAACTTCAGGAGTTGTGGTCAAGCCTCAAGGTTACAGCTGAGAATAAGACTTGCAAATTGTGTAATGGGTCACTTAATTCCTAGGAGTTCCCACTTCCCTAACAATGGAAATAACTAACTGGAATGTACTGTCTGACCTTGCTGGGAGGCTTTGATCCCTCATTCTAACCTTTCCAGTTTCTCTAACTCCTACCACATAACCTGGATCACCTGCCCCTATCTGATTGCATGGCCTAGTCATCTTCTGTGGGTGCGCAACACCCTTCAGGTTAATTAAAAACTAAAAACAAACAAACAAAAAGAACCAACAATGAAAAAACCAAAACAGCTCTGGAAATTGGTGTAAGAAGTTGATAAATACCATTTTCAACAAGTGGAGACATCCTCAGGCATGACTTTCTTTGTTCAAGTATCCATTTCTTGGAGCTGTTTGCCAGAGGCACATGGCCTGGTGTTGTTAATGAGCCATTAAAATAGATCTGTTGTGAGGAGGTTGAGTGTACTCTTGCACTTTTTAATAAATGAAGCCTCTTGGAAATTTAGCTTTTTTATTTATTTATTTATTTATTTAAGAAATATTGCTGTGGCATTTCTTGCAGACTTGAAAAGAAAGTAACTGAGTTGCTATGTTCATAGACAGAGCAGCTTCCTTAAAATGGAAATTGTGACTACTCGATCTGGATCCAAACAATAAAAGCAAAAAACCAAACAACTAAAACAAAAGAAGCAAAACAAAGCCAACCAACCAAAAAAAAAAAAAGAAAAGGCTCCACAGAACAGCAACAAAACAACTGACAAACAGCCACCTACTTTCATTGTTGCTGAACTCCACAAAGATTCTCTGCTGACTTTCCAGGAAGGAAGTCTCCACAGAAAAAACACGGAGGCCTCTGTCATAGGGCATGATTGACCGTAACTTGGTATCTTATCCTTCGGTTGTTCTGTGTCTGATGGACTCGCGTTTCCTCTTGGTTATCCATAGGTGCTACCAGTAGGTTCTGAACTTCCAGCTGGCACTCCGTCCAGTGAGCCGCTGCCACCTTTTCCAGGACCTTCACTAACTCAGGTGCTACACGAGTCAGCAGATTTTATCTGCCTCTTTTTCTTTCGAAGGGCATGTTTCGATTAAACTCTCCATTGCATGTTATTAATGTCTGTTTTTCTTGTCTTTTGGCATAGTAACCCCTTGTGTGTAAACGTAGCAGTGGGCAGAGTTGCTTCAGCACTGTAGATTTAGCTTGTCCGTTGGGCTGCTCTACTCAATGTCTGAAATACAGGAACAGTAATTCAGGCTTGAAGTTATTCATTATTTCAATCTGAACAGTAGAGGTTTTTGTTAAAATGTAACACAGGTGAGTTTTCTTCATACAGTGAAAAGTTACAGGAGCAAAGTAGCTCTTCATCGAAGCGGTACATACCACAATTAATTGTTAACATTAATACAGATCTACTGGCTTTCAGAGTTCTTGGTTAATTTTTTTCCTGTGGTTACTACGAGACTCTAATTTCAACAGATTTTCAGTTTTGTAAAAGGTCTGTGATGCTCCTAATCCTAAACAGGAGTTGAAATATAACAGTGGCTTCACCTTGTTCAATTTCTGTTTTGTGTGCAGCAGTTAGCTTGCATGTTCTATATGTGAGTTGGACAGGTGATCAGTTCAAGATCATAGAGGTTAAAACTGCCTTCACTTCGATTTTTTAAGAAACAGAGCAAATGTAGAAGAAAAATGAGACAAAATTGTTTTATGGATCTTCTAAATGCTATGCAGTGAAATGTAAGATGGAAACATTATGGTTCAATATACCAAGAACAGCTGAAAAAATAACTAGGCAAAACCCATGAGATTTTTGAGATGGAAGTATGGTGCTTCTGAAGGAATTATATTAGATACATAAAGATATATTATATCTTTAGAATAATATTCAAATGTCCTTGGGATAGAATTGGCCTTGGTTTTTTTTTTTATTATTCAAACCTGTATAGACATTATGGTTGAAAAGGTGCCTACATGAGGCTCAGAGTAATTTTCTTGTAAAAGTGACACTACCTGTGTATGTGTACTTTTCATAATATTCACCTCTTCCATCAGGCTTTGGTCTGCGGAAAATACACTTGGAATACATCTAAATCTGCATTTTTACTGTCTTTTTGTAGAAAGGAATTATTCATTTAAGACTTAACTATAATTTTAAAGCACTGCCAATATAATAGCTACAGTATGAAGACTTGTACTAACTAGCTTCCTGACTGGACTTCTTTTGGATTTCTGACCACAGAATTTTAGTGCTGACTGTGAGCTAACCTTGATAAAGTTCTGCTTCTTGACACTCTGGTAGCAGTCTCGTTCTCATCTCTTGAAACAGAGCTCTTGAATTCAAGTTTCACTTATGGAAGTGCTGACATTTAAAATGACCTGTAAAAGGTCGTTTTATTCTTTGCAAGCTGTTCCTTTGTTGGGCTTTACAATAGCCTGTGAGAGCTTTTCAGTCTGAAAGGATTTAAATTGACTGTTACACAAAGGGATAATGGAAGAAAATTGTAAATAATTTAAACTCTGCTAAGGCAAGTTTGCTTAATGAGCTGTCATGACTTCCATTAATTCTACAGCTAAAACTGTAAAAACAGAATTATATATATTTGGATACTAATCTTCAAAGATTCTTTTTGAGCAGGATTTCCTTTTGTCTCTCAAATGGGAGGAATGTAGTAATACCTGGTTCCAAAGGCATGAAAGGAGTTGAGCAGCAAGGCGTGGTAGCAGCTTTTATTTTGGTTATGGCATTAATAGACCCTTTTTCCATTTTACAGTCTTTTATCCTCCAACACTGTCTGAGCAGAAGCTGCGTTTATTCAGTGATTTCTCTGGGTACCCCAATAGATGTCATTTTTCTAGGGAATCTCTCAGACAAGTTTGCATGGGATCTAGAATAGAGGTTAGAATGGAAACAGTCTAATAAGCCAGAATTACAAGATGCTGAAAGTTGGCATCTCGTCTTGACTGTTCTTATTCTACTACCTTCTCAGTCCTTGTAATGGAGCAAATGCAAGTTAGTAATAGTAATACGTCCAGACTCAGTCAGTGAGTCCTTGCAGATGGCCTTTGTATTCAGAGCTGCTCCTAGGTTTTCTTTTTTCTAAGAAGTACGTTTAAATCTTTGAAAGTGATAAGAATACATCCATTATTTAGGAAGTATTATGCGGTGTGAAAAGGCAGAAATTTGTGCTCTGCATGTGTGAAAACAGAGTTGGGGTATTGCTCATTAATTGTATCATGGAAAGGAGAGTGCCACTGTATTTGCTTTTACTTGCTGCTTTCTGGTAGGCTGAACATGATTCATTAGGAATGGGTATGTTCTGGCTCCAAACTGAGCAAGAAGCTAGTTGTCTTATGTGGAGTTGTGAGATAGTGTTAACAAGCAGAATCTTTTCCTCCAGCTGATGGAACCTGTAGTTTTTTTTAATACTGTTCAGCCAGTTCTTTTGAAATATGATTTTCTGAAAGAGGGGAGAGATGCCAATTTGGTGATAATTCATCTGTAATCACCAACAGTGGTAGCAAATGGATCTGGAAACAATTAAAATGAGTCACGTTAAGTTCATACTAGTTCAGGTCATCGCTTAGAACTGGTTATCTTGGTAATCATTTTCCCCCAAACTCAACGCAGCGCTAACCACTGGTGTGGTTCATCCTACAGCACTACTGCTAACGGCTTTCTTCTGTTTACTATGGATGTTTCTATGAGGATTTGTGGTATAGAAAAGGCCAAAATACAGCTCTCTGGTTTGTCACTTGCAAGCAGCTTACCTAATTTCACCTCTCATTTGAACTCTAAAACCTGCCTTGGTGTGTGAGACAAAATGGGAGAAGATTGATTGGATCAAATCTAGATAACTGCTAAGAGCCTTTGCTGCTGTCGTATAATACAGACTGGAAAATTATTGGCTTGTCTTAGAGTAGATGGGTTTGTCTTCCTTTCTGGTTCTGTCAGTAGCTCATTAAGCAACATTTTTTCCTTTGTACAAGTTTCATAACCAGCAGTCCAACTGCATGTCATCCCAAGACCAGTTTTTGGATAATTTATTCCTCAGTTTTTGAAATTATGGGCATGTTTCTCTTTTTTTTTTTTTGTGAGTTTTCTTAGTCATAACGAGTTTGTGTAATCCTTGTAGACCAAAGACTGTAGAACCTGGAGACTTAGACTGTCTTTACACAATTCTCAAGGGTGGGAATGCAAACTTTGTGAAAAATGGATGTTTCAGTTAATGTTTCTTTTCTGCTTATCCAAATGTGTTGCTTAAATTGTTTTCAGCCTTCCTGTGTTGCACGTGTTAAATGTAAGCACGTAGCAAGGGAAAGACAGAAATATGAAAACAGTGCTGACTGCTTCAAATTTTAGTATTAAATGCGGCTGTAGTTTTAGAAATGTGTGTATTTTTCTTGAGTTGGGGCAGCTGTTTACTGTTTCCTCTCTCATCAGTCCCAGCAGCCACTGGAAGATCTGGATGCTAAGCTGAGGAGAACCCTTAGTCCAGAGACCGTTCCAGTGACATCAGCTCCTGCCTGTGTACGTTTGCAATACTGACAAATAGTCTCAAGTAACCAGTGTTTTCTCAAGTTCATGCACTTAAGTCACTGCCTTTAATATCACTGCATGAGTCCGTAGGCTTCTAATTAAAAACAGAGAGTCTTCTTACAGTGTGTGGGACAGAGCCAAGCAAAATGGAGGAAGTATGTAGGTTGCAATAGATACTGTATATCCTGAGGCTAGTTCTGGGATTAATTCTTAACCCATCTTTTTTGGCAAAGCCATTAATATCACAGAACTAAAATGGGAAGTGATTATGGAACAAGGGAAAAGAGGGTGCTAAACTAGCACTATGTGGGAAGTCAGTCGTAATTTAGGAGAGATGTTTAAAGCGTAGGTTTCAATTCTTAAGAGTCTATTGAAATATTGATATAAAAAGATGATAGAAAAGGATGATAGTGATTAACATTGATCTCCAAGTGACTATTCGTGCATTACTTCTGCAGAGTAAAAGGGGAGGTTCTGCTGGTAGTCTTGTGTTGCAAGGCATGCAAAATCTGTTGCTGATGTTGTTTGCTTTGGAGATGAAGAGATCTTCTGTTAGTCCTATGATGGATCGTCTGTTAGACCTGATGGAATTAAAAAAATCCTGTTACATGCACTATGGTAGATTACTTGGAGTTGAATCAAACTGCTGATTCTGATTATTTTTATTTTATTTTCCTCCTGAACTTCTAGTCTGTGCCCTCAGTAGCATCTACAGCAGTTACTGGTCTGGTGTCCACAGCAGCACAGCCTCTAAAAGATGGTAAGACAGCCGTTGTTATTTCGGATGATTTCTTAGCACAGAGATTTAATGCAAAACTGAAACAGGTTAGCAACTTGTAAGGATATAACCTCTTCTAATAAGTCATACAGTGACAATTCCTTAGGAATTGTTGCAGTTTTTAGTAACTAAACTGACATTTTCAACTGTAGACCAAGAGAAGGGAATGGAACATGCATATTATAGTAACTCTGTATGTAGAGCTGACTGAAATGATAAATTAAACCTTGCAAAGAATTTTCATTATGCTTCTAAGGTACAAATTCATAATTTGAAAGGACTGCTTCCTGTCTCTTGTGATATTCTTGATAGCAATTGTAAAACCTTTCCATTTTGTGTTGTCCTGCTGCATTCTGTATTTAGGATATCTCTCCTTAATTGGAGTATTTAATTTCTATTTAGACAAAAAAGGGTGGGGGCCAAACTTAATTAAAGAAACAGTAAGAAAAAAGGACTGTTTTCTGAACAGTGCTGGGGTAACTGAAACTGAAATTTGAATGATAAATGGCTTTCAATACGAAATGAGTTTAATTGTTAGGGCTGCAGGAGTAGGGGTGCAACCAAACAACCCACACTTCAAGAATAGCCTGAGACTTAACAATCAGTATTCCCTTACTCATTGCAATTTAAAAAGTTTGTTTTTAAAATAAACTGTTAATTTGCTACTAAAATTATTTCTAATTTATTTAGCAAACAACATTTAGATTGCAAGTGCAATGACAAAACTTTAAAAGCTAATAAAGCCAACAGAAAAATAAAATAGTCCCTTTCTGGTATGCTTGATAGAGAACTACGTCATTAAGCTCCTTTTCCTATTAGAAAATGAGTTCCTTTGCCTGTTAATTTTAGGTAGTAAAAGTAAGCAAAGTGAAAAGTTGCTGAATAAACCCAACAAGCTGTCCAACAGAATTAGTTTAAAAATAGAATGTTATTTTTCAGCTTTGTAACCTTATACTGCTAGTGCATACAATAATAAAATCAGGAGCTACCATCTAAGGATCCAGCTCTGAAGGCTTCATGCAGCCCTGAGTAAATGTTTATACCATTTCTTAAATGTACCACTTTTCTATTATTAAGAAATTGCCTCCAGCATTTGAAATTAATGTAGTCACCATGGGTGTGGAATTGAAATATGCTATTTCTTAGATAAATTTCATTTGTTTTTTATTTTTGGCTACTTCACATCCTTGCTTGAAATCAAAGTGTACTTTTTTATCACAATATAAAAGTACATTTCTGGCAAGTCTGCTGCACAACAGAACTTTATAGAAAACCAATTTTTAAATTTTAGTTTGGTATTATACATGGCAGAGCTGAGAAAGGAGATCAGGTTCCATAAATCCAAAGGCATGCTAATTTTCTTCTCAATCCCATTCTCCTTTATTTGTTTGGTCTTTTTTAGCTTCAGCATCGTATGGTGGAGACAGCAGTGGTATGGCTTCCACAACAACAGGAGCTGGCGTTCTTAAGATGGGACGGTTTCAGGTAGGCTCTGGGGGGACCTTATAGCAGCCTTCCAGGACCTGAAGGGGTCTACAGGAAAGCTGGGAGGGAGTTTTGATAAGGGCAGGTAGTGATAGGATGAGGAGAAAGGGCTTTAAACTGGAAGAGAGAGGATTTAGACTACATATCAGGAAGAAATTCTTTTCTGGGAGAGTGATGAAACACTGGAACTGGTTGCCCAGAGAGGTTGTGGATCCCCCACTCTAAGGAAGCATTCAAGGCCAGCCTGGATGGGGCTTTGAGCAACCTGGTCTAGAAGGAGGTGTCTCTGCCTATAGCAGGGGGGTTGGAACAGGATGATCTTAAAGATCCCGCCCAACGCAAACCATTCGATGATTCCATGTTAAACTGATTTGGATGTTCATAGAAAATCCTCACCAAGCAACTAGTGAGCAACTAGTTGTTTTCCCCCCTCATATGATTCTGCTATGTGATGTAAATACGTGCATCATGTTAAGGAAGAACTTAGAAGGTCTGTAGGATTGCATTTCTGTTGTAGGTATCTGTGGCAGTGGATGATGTGCTGAAAGAGAGTGACAAACCTGAGACTAAGCCGCTGCAATTTGAAACCACCTCCTCTGATTCCTCCCCTCTTTCTGGGAGCAGTCCAGAGAGCACCCTGGTGAAGCAGGCTGGAGGGCGGAAAAGCGAGGCTGTGGCACATGGCATTCCTCAGCCAGTTCCTGTGCTGCAGTTGCCAGTAGACGATGGTCAGCCTACTAAGGTTGGACGCTTCCAGGTAACAACAACAACAGATCAAGTGGGGCGCTTCTCAGTGTCAAAGACTCAGGATGAGGTCACCTGTGCAGAGAGAGAGCCAATGACTCTCCCTCTCTCTGTGGACTTGGAACAAGTTGCTTCTTCAGCTGCAGCCCCTAGGAAAGAGTTGGAGTCAAGGCAGTCCCCACATATGAACGGTCCGTCCTCTGAACCAGAGGCTGCTTTCTTGAGTGGAATGGCTAAGGATCTGGATGATGGCTCAGCGAGTCCAGACTCCCTCCAGGCCACAGCGTCAAAGATCAGCCTCCCTGTTCAGAGTCTTAGCAACTCGTTCAATTCTTCCTATATGAGCAGTGACAACGAGTCGGATATTGAAGATGAAGACTTGAAATTGGAACTCCGTCGATTACGGGAGAAGTAAGGCTTTTTCCTTCCCTTGTGCATGTGTGAAATGTGTAGCAAAGGCTTAATATGAATTTCATTTCATTTCCTCTGGACTTCACTTTTCACAAAGGAAAAAAGCTAGCCTTCTTTAAAAAGAAGCTAAAACTTTCTTAAGTGTCAGGACCCGCTGTCAGTGTTTACATGGGAAATAAAATTATTTAGTGGAAAAGTAATACACAATGATCCCAAACAACAGGTATGTGCACTTGGTATGTTAATTTTCTAATCTGTAATCTCAGTGTGTGTGTTCAAATACAGATTGCCACGCTGTGGATAAATCTATGTAGATGTACAGAAGTTTAGGCATATCTCTGAAATTTAGTAGATAGTGGAAATATTGTTGTCTGTCTTGAAAATGGCAGTCAACTTTGCATTTCTAGTAAGTGATTCTGGTGTTCTCCACTTCCTGGAGAATCCCTGTTGATTTAGAAGAAAATTGAGAAGTCGAAGAATGTGACTCAATATTGAACTTATATTGAAAACTGACTTTTTAGGACAGCTGGCAACTGCTCTGAAAAAAATGCTTCAGTATGAATGTTGAAGTCTCCAATGCCGTATGTTTCAGAAAACAGTGTTCTAGCTATTCCTATAGCATTTATGATGAATGATTTGATTGGTTTGTTTGCTGTGTGTTCTTGTTTATGCATATGTTTATTCTGGTTTTGAGATTACAACGCTGGAAACTTTGTGTTGGAATTCCTAGTCATTTTTAGACTAAATGGAAAAAAACGAGCATTTTGCCATATGTATTCAGCGATTGCTTGTGGAAGGGATTTATTTCATCTGCTCTTAAATGTTTATGGGAGTTTGACCAAACAAGCTGGTCAAGCTTGACTGGAGGGGAGGGATTGTTACGTGTACTACAGCTATGTGCATACAATTTTTTAAGTGATGCTCTTGCAACTTGTTAGGCACCTTAAAGAGATCCAGGAGCTGCAGAGTCGCCAGAAGCAGGAGATTGAATCACTATACACAAAACTAGGAAAGGTCCCACCTGCAGTCATTATTCCCCCTGCTGCACCCCTTTCAGGAAGGAGGAGACGACCCACGAAAGGAAAAAGCAGCAAATCCAGTCGTAGCAGCTCCCAGGGAAATAAGAGTCCACAGCTGTCAGGTAAGGCTTTCTCACTTTTTTTTTTGATAAATAAGATAGAACTGACAATGTGCTACCAGTCACTGCCAGACTGATACGATTCTTCTGCTGCAACTTGCTCTCCTGCACTCCCTACTCCAAGCTCCTTCACTGCCTGGACTATGAAGTCATTTAAGTTGCTTTTGCTAGTTGATAGTCTTGCCTTTTGCAATTTACTTAAACTATATTACATTGTTTTGTAAGAGCAGTTTAAAAGTGTGGGTATGGGTTGTTTTGGTTTTGTTTGTTTTGTTTTGTTTTGTTTTTTTGAGATTAGTGATAGGACTATAAGAGGACTGGGAATCAATCCAGAGTGAAAAGTATAAATTTACAAAGGGAATTTTTTTTCCCCATGAAATCATAAAATCCTTAGAGTTGAAAGGGACCTTGAAAAGCCATCTAGTCCAACTCCCCTGCAATGAACAGGGACACCACAGCTGAATCAGGTTGCCCAGGGCCTGATCCAGCCTCGCCTCAAAAGTCTCCAGGAATGGGGCATCAACTACTCTTGTTTTCTCCTGAAAATGGTTTTATAGAATGGGAATGGTATCTTCATCCATCTTCAAAAATGATTTTTCGTACTTAAGAGCACTTAAGCATGGTATTGCCAGAAATCAAAGTCACAACTGATGGATGTTAAAGTAGTGAAGTTTTAGGGAGTGACAATTCTTTGTACTTCACAAATTAAGAAGATTTCAGTTATCAAGGCTTCATTTCTCATTAAGACAATTTTTATAATAAATTGAAAAATAGTTCTGTGTCTGACTGACATGGGTGTCATGGGTTATCTATCTGTAGATGTCACTCAAATCCTGCCCGTAAGGGGAAAGATTTGTTTTACACTCTGACTTTGGCAGCTCCATGTCGTGTATGAGGGTCTGTATCCAGTTGCACTGTGCTCACTTCTGGTTTATTATATGATAGAGGAACTCTGTGTGAGCATGTGACAGTGAGTTCCCTTAAGATTGAAGTAAAGAAAAATTATTTTAGTCTTAATACTTTCTAATGTGCTGGTGTAGTCCTTCCCCTGCCTCTCTCTGGAATTTTCAAATCCAGAGGATGAATTATCTTCCCCACCCCTGCACTTTTCTCCATGGCTAGCATAATAACTCAGTCATACGTTTTGCTGTTCTCCATTGGGTGCACTGAAAAAAAGCTCAGAAAATGACACGGGGAAACTGAAAGGTTCATTGTGTTTTGCCTTCATTCTTCCTCCAGGCAATTTGTCAGCTCAGAGTGCACCATCAGTCTTGCCCCCGCAACAGACTCTTCATCCTCCTGGTAGTGTGCCAGAGACTGGACAGAACCATTTGTTACAGCCCCTCAAACCTTCACCTTCCAGCGAAAATCTCTACTCTGCCTTTACCAGTGATGGTGCCCTTTCAGTACCAAGCCTTTCTGCGCCAGGCCAAGGTAAGACTTCAGATGGATTTAGTGTCAAGTCTTGCACCTTTACTGCTGGTGAAAGAATCTACTTGATGCCACTTGATGTTTAATACATGTCATAAAGTAGACAGGGAATTCGACCCCAATGCATGCAAACTGAAAAGGGTGAATGTTTTGCAACTACATTTCTAGCTTCTCACATAAACAGAAGGTGCCAGGAACGTTAAAATAATTAATATATAGCATGTGGCCCTGTCTAATGAAAACACCAAGGAGAACACAAGAGAATGCAGTGTGGTGGTGGCAAGCAATATTCTTCTGACCTGAGAGAAGGTGGTGTTGGCTGAAAGGGTGAGGAAACAAAGGAGAGAGGTAGCGGAGAGGTGGGTTCAAATGTGAGATTAAGGATGAGGCAGAATAGCTTTGTTGATAATAGGTAATTGAAATGGTAGAAAAATTTCAGAAGACTCACTCTTTCTTGAATTTGAAACTGCTGTGGCTGTTTCTGTTGAAAAATTTTTTGCAATAAAAGGAAAAAAAGAAGAATTATGTTCTTCATTTATGTGTTGATCCTGGTCAGCAGCATAGGAGGATGGAATGGTGTAGGAATAAAATGTTCATTTGACTCAAGTTGTGGATTGCTTAGGTAGTGTCAGGTCATCTCTCACTCAGCCCTGATCTGTTTTGGAGGGAGGACGTTTTTCCTTGTCAGTTGCTCAGGAGATGATAGTTTGATTCATTTGCTTCTATGAAAGTAGTTGCTTCAGTTTTTTATGCGTTAGCATCTTTTTGAAAAGCTTTGCCATAGACTGATTAAATGCATCAAATGAAACAAATATTACTGCTGAATTTGGAGAAGTACAAACGGAAAACAGAAATCGACTTTCTGAAAGAATTTTGGGAGGAATTTTCCGTAGAGATTTTTGTGTTGAACTGTTCAAGTATTTTGGAGCTACTTGCACCTCCTTGTATCTAGAGTTGTGCAGTATCTTCTACAATCAGACGCTTTTGCTGGCGTTTGGCTTTCCTACCAATGGAAACCCCATTGCTGGGTTATAAACCAGAGGTTAACACAGCAAACTTGGCCTCATGTCCGCTGTATTGAAGGCGAGTCTCTTCACTCCGTATGTTGTCTGCATACTCTGTGGTCTGCTCTTGGAAGCTTACTCTTGTGTGCCATGTTAATGCATTTCACCCTTCCAACCTCAAGTTGCTAACATCTTGTAGTGGTGTTCTGTCTCTTCTCCTCTCCTTTCTCTGTTCTTCCCGTTTTTGTTTTCTCACAGGCTGTGCGAAGTTTAACTGTGCATCTGAGAGAGTGACGTTCAAGCCTGGTGGCAGGAGGACCCGATTTCTGAGTACGCCCTGCTTGGCTCTTTGTGTGTAACACCTTTACTCCTTCCTTGTCTTTTTTGTTTTGTCTTTTTGTTTTCTTCTGCTGCTTGGATCTGTTTCATGCAGCCCATCCTCATGTGCCGCCTTGTATTCCCTTCCATTCCATGGCTAGGCTGAGTTGCTCTTAGCATACCTTTGGAAGTTTGGGTTCTCGTGTTAGGTATTCTGTTTTTAAACTGTTTTAACAAACACTGATTTCTCTAAGCTTTTGGTGGAAACTTTTCTGGGCAGGTCAGTGAAATGGCAGAAATTGAGGTCGGCTTGCCAGTTGTAGTACACTGGGCCTTTTCTTTTGGCCTGCTTATTAATTACGCTTCAGTATATGTTAGCTGCCATGAGACTTGCAGGGGAACTATTCTTTCCTTCAGAAACAGTGAGGAAGATTTGTTTCCCAAATTATTCCTTTGTTGGGCACTGTTGTAACTGATGGTGGAGGGGATGTGTTGCTTCCTTCCAGCAGTGTGCTTGCTGTGCAAGTTGGGTGTTTATGCATGCTGTCAGCACCAGTGCTGATCACAGTGCAGAGCATTGATGCCACCTGTAGGCAGTTAACATTGACTTTTTGTGTACATTAGCAGATGGAGAGTAAAAGATTGAAACTTAAAAATAGTTACAGAATATTTTCAGGTCAACTCAAATGGGCCACAGATTTAGAAGCTCTTAGTGTGAAATCAGAGTCAGACTAAATATGATGCACACATAGCAGTGCAGGTGGGGAAATGGCCATCTTCAGACATTCTGTCAACCTTTGCAAGTTACCTTGCAGCCTTTCTCAACATCTTTTCACTGGTGCTTACACTACGCCAGATTAAAAAAGAGAGCCTCAAACTTCTGATGTGATTGTCTGAACTAACAGTGTGCTTGAGCTGAGGCTGCTGCTGCTGCAATGCTTCTCTTTTTTTTTGGGGGGGGGGGGGGGGGAGTGCTGCGACATCTCCCATGCTGCTGCTGCAGACTGGACCCTTTGAATGCTCTGACATTTGTTTCCCAGACTCCAGAATGAGTTGATATGAGAGTTCCGAATGCTGAAAAGAGGCCTTCAGTTGCTGCACTGCCTAATGTACTATGCATCTGTAGCATCTGTCGAGCTGCAGTTGGCAGCCAGAGAATTGTGTGCAGGAACAAGACCTGGCCTTCTGCAGAGACAGCTGCAATGCAACCAGCACGATCTTCTAAGGCAGTGGAGTCAGAGAGGGGAAACATATTTGTGGCTGCTGAATTTTGCAGTGATACCTCATTGGATTTTAGATATATTGCTGTGCGGATGTGCAGTAACAAACATCTGCAGTTCAAAGACTTAACAGCTCCTTTCTTGGAAATACTCACATGCTTACCAAAGTTAACTCTTCAAAATCCTCTCTTGTCTGCCCCATCCTTTGTAATGAACAACTACTCCACTTCTGGAATTGACAGTGAACTGAATGTGAGAGCGTCATGTACTTCTAAGGCTCTTGCTTGCTGCAAATTGTGCACCATCTGGCTCTAAGAATACTTTGGCATATCCTCTACCTGTGGGGCTTGTGCTAAGAAAAATGGATTCTTTTTGAAATGCGTGTTGTAGCTGTCCTGCAAAAGCAGGTCATACTCGTAGAGGCATGGCACAGCTTGGCCTGGCACTCAGCTCATTACAGGCTGCTCGCTTCCTGGAGTCCTGTCCTTCGAGTGCTATTGCAGACTGTTATGGAGAGTGACAACTGGGAAAGATGCTGGGTTCGAATCAGCAGCGTTGAGGAAACAGTGCAGTAATTGATGCTTGTAACTGTGCGGTGGGAGAAATAGAGTGGTACAGCCTGGCAGGGAAGGTCTGTCCCACAGATCTGGGGAGGCCTGAGAGAACAAGGTGACAAACCATGAGTGCACTTGGCTTATCAAATTCTTCTCACTTGGTGACGGTCAAACTCGATAGCTGTGAAATGCTTTCTGCACCCTGACAAAAATGCAAGACGTATTTGCTTTGCTTTTGTAGTAACAGGCAGTTGAAATCGTAGTGTGTTCTGCCATTCCTCACTGCAGTTTGGGAATTCTGAAATACTGAAAAATAAATGCAGAAGGCCAAACCATTTCTTTTTCTGAAAATACAACCCATGAACCTGTCAGAGCAATCTTGGGCTTTTTCCTAGAACATACCAGAACTTTCAGGAGCCCTGCTGTGCCATGCCCTCTGTTTCTCACCAAGCTTTTCGTACTGTTTGCTGATACTAAACATTTCTCACTGTTTCTCTTATCTTTAACAAATGACTCTCTCTTTGTGCTTCAGGGAAGATGGTGAAAAAAGTCTGTCCTTGCAACCAGCTCTGTAGTAATTATCTTATTTCTGTTATCTCCAACTCCTGACTGTAAAGCTGTTCATTGGCTTTTTCTGGTCACCGAAGCCTTGCCTCCCTGACTCTGTCTCTAGCACAGCATCTGTCTGTCTCTGTTATGCCCTCTAATGTGTACTCTGTTGTTAGCATAGCTGTACAGCGTGGCTATTACCTTTGCAGAAGAGTGGAGGCAGAGCCTCACCTTCCCTGAGCAACTCCTTGCTCCCTGCTAATAACAGTGAATTGAGCATCGAGGACAGCTGCTCGCTGCGATGTGCTAACGCTGTACCTTTGAGCAGCTGGTTTCTGTACGTATCTGATGGGTTCTGCCATCTCAGTGACAGCTCCAATGGCAGAGAGTCCTTCAGCGTTGCAAGAGTAAGCCATCTGACCTCTATCCGTGTCCTGAAGTAAGAGATGTCTAGAAAAGCCAGCGTATGGTCACGTCACTGAAGACGGCTTAAAGGTGCCTTTTGACAGTGCCTTTCTCACTCATGGTGAGATTTAAAAATGATACTAATAAAAAAGAAGGCTGGGTGTAAAATGAAGGCATTGTAGGTGGCAGGCTGAAGAAGCAGAAGCCTGTTTCACTTCAGGTCCCTCATGTCAGAGTAGGATTGGGGACGGCTGCTGTGACCAAGCAGGAATGCGGGGGTTTGTTTCCATTAAATGCCACGAATTGAAACGCTTCCTTCTCACACTCTTCTGGATGGCAGCTTCAGTAGGCAGCAACTACATCAGGGTTAAAATGTGAAGTTCCTAAGAAGTCAGTTTTTACACTGATACTGTGGGAGCTCCCAGTAATTTTACAGCTCACCTCTTATAGCGTAGGTTGGTCTGCCTCAAGTTGTCTGTGACTTGAGGTTGGAGCTCCTTACTAAAATCACTTTTCAGATAAAGCTCTTTGCCCCCCACCTTTCCTATCTGCCTTAAAGCCTGGACTAAACACTCAGCCAGTCCTCTTCAGAACACTTCAGCTTTTCTAAATGATTTTTCACATCTTTGGATGATTGTTCTGTAGCATTTTGTAATTAACTCCCTCCATTGCACGGCCTGAAGAGGCTCTTCAAGCATAGAGCCACGGTCCCAGGTTGCCAGCTGTGCACTTATTGTTTAACATAGAAATATGAGACACGAGAACCAGATATTGGCCATCATGAAGAGTATGAGAGTGAGTGTATCAATCCCTGCATGAGCCCTCATGGTGGAATGTGGTCGTTACTGGTTCCACACCTCATCTTGAGTACCTCTTTGTTATTTTTGCCTGTTTTGTGTTTAATTTCACCTTCTTTTTCTCGGTCACTGTTATTATTAAATAAGATATGGTGCATGCTTAAAGTTTTCATTATTTTATTGTAGCTTTTTCCTTTCCACCTTGTGGTATGTTTCTGTTAGCATTCATCTGAGCTGCAGCTGCACTCCCTGGTCAGGGAACCCTATTCTCTCCTTCCCTGTGCTCTGTTGCATGCCTCTGCCTGCCTGTAACAGCTGCTGTACCTCTGGTGAGCACCCTCACTAGGAACCATCTCCATGCTTGAGCTGGATCTGGTGGGAGGGAGTTGTGTCCTTCCCTCCTCAGCACTACTAGAGGCGGTAACACTTTGCTTATTTGTCCTGCGTAGTAAGTATGTCACCTTCCTAATTCACTCCTTAATATAAAGCATTCCTGCAGGGGTTTGGAGCCAGTTCGTTCTTTGATGCCATGGTTGCAGGGAGTGGGGCAGCTAGCCAGGGAGGGCAGCACGGAGGAATTAGAATTGCAGAATCATTAAGGTTGGAGAAGACATCTGAAATCATTGAGTCCAACCAGCAGCCCATGCCTGCCGTGCCCACTGCCCACGTCCCTCAGTGCCACATCCACACTGTTACTGAACACCTCCAGGGTGGTGACTCCACCACCTCCCTGGGCAGCCTGTGCCACTGCAGCACCACTCCTGAGAAATCAGCTGTCAGACAGGAGACAACGACTGTCATTTGGCCTTGGCGATGGAGATGACTGTCTTTGCTAGGATTTTTGATCCTCAACTTTTTAAATCAGTTTTCTCCAGAAATTCTGCCACACGCTCAGGTTATCCTGGGCTTCCCAATTGCAGCCTTCAGAACAAGCAGGTAGAAATATTTGAGGCTATTTGAAAACCAGTTAGGTGAAGGTGCTTGCAGTGAATGCAGGGTTTAGCTCTACACTGACAGGAACTAATTATGTTCAGCTGGTTTTGAGCCAAGCGGATTTGAGAAATGTAGATTCATTCTGCCTTCCCCGTGGTCCTACTGGTCCCACATCTGGAAATGAAGATACTTCTGGAATGTATTCATTCCACATCTGAAATGAAGGTACTGCTGGGAATTCAGAATTCTTACCTGATAATAAACAACTTTTGCTACTGCTATGTTATCTGTCTTGTGAAAAGCTTCATTTTGAGTGAAGCTGTGTGCTTATTAGGGCGAGACAGTGAGTAAGGCTACTAAACACAGAACTTCTGGATGTTTTCTGCAGCGTGCTGTTCAGCCAGCTTTCTAGAAGCACCAAATTCCCAGTATTCATGTGTGGGGCTTTTGTTCTTGTGGTCAACCCAGTGAACAGAAATTCGTGTCAAAGCACATCCAAGGAACTGGTCTCATTTCTGCCTTCTTTAAGCTGTGTTAGTCATTTGCATTGAAATGCTTGTTCTTCAGACTAGGAAATCTGAACATAATGGCAAAAAAGTGCTTTCAGAGGCAAAAAGCAAAATGTAACACAGTGCAGACTTCCCCTGCTGATCCCCGCTCTTTAGTGGATGAAGACAGTCCTGTCTGGTTATGCTCAAGTATGGCAGCTATTGGAAACAACAGTTCTTGTATAACGCTGTGGCTTTTTGTGTAATCTGAGGGAATTTTTCCTCTTCATTTTATGAAGTGGAGATAATTTTCTACAGAGCAGCTGGCTGTGCTGTTTGTAGTACTCCATATTCAGCATCCAGCATTGTCCTCTAAGGTGGAATTGACTTGTGCTGGTAGTGGTTGCTGCTAATTAAATGGTATAGGATGAAAGAATGACACGACTACTGTCATCTGGTGCTGAAATCTAATCTTCTTTTTCTTCTGCAAAGACCTATAGGCTGCTGCTGTTCCCCTGTAAAGATGACTACTTGCAGGACTTCTTGAAGGAAACATCTGTGAAATATTAATAATCTGAGGAAATGCCTGTAGGAGTCCTCATAGTTCCTACTTCAACTTGTCTTGAAATTGAAACCTAGACTTAAGCTGCATGGCATTTTAATTGGCTCTCTATCGTTGTACCATTGCCACAATTATTAAATTCACTGGAGGAAGCTGATCTTGACCCCAAATTTTGACTCCCATTTCTTGTGTTTTTAGGGACCAGTAGCACTAACGCAGTCGGGGCTACAGTGAACAGCCAAGCACCCCAGTCTCAGCCTACTGCTATTGCCTCCAGCCGAAAAGGGACTTTCACAGATGACCTGCACAAGCTGGTAGATAACTGGGCCCGAGATGCCATGAACCTGTCTGGCAAGAAAGTTGGCAAAGGGCATAGCAACTATGAGGTAAGTTTTAACCCATAAATGTTTACGGCTGTGACTGTCGGGTCGTCTTGCTATGTCAGAGTGTCAACCAGGTGGAGTACAGTCACCACGTATCCTGGACAACTGCACTACAGAAATGTTGGGTAAACCTTGTGTGCACAGTGTGATATTGCGTGCTCTGGAAGGGAAGAGAGATAACTGAAGAGTAAAGAGAGTAAAGACATGATGTGTTCTTCCAGACAGCCATTTGGAACGGCCTGTGGGGATAGCCGGCGGTTTGTAAGAACAGCTGTTTAACTTGGAGGTTGGGTTTTCTTTCAGGGCCCTGGAATGGCAAGAAAATTCTCAGCACCAGGTCAGCTCTGTATCTCTATGACATCTTCCCTGGGTGCTACGCCCATCTCTGCAGCATCAGCTACCTCTTTAGGTCCCTTCACGAAGGCCATGTGCCCTCCGCAGCAGTACGGTTACCCGGCAGCGTCTTTTGCCGCTCCGTGGAGCGGGACGAGCGGTCCGGCACAGCAACCACTTGGCCAGTTCCAGCCCGTAGGTGCTGCGTCTTTGCAAAGCTTCAACATCAGCGGTTTGCAGAAATCCATCAGCAACCCTCCAGGCTCCAACCTGCGGACCACTTAGCCCCGCTCGGAGACCGTGCTGGCTAGACCTCGGGACGGGACGTGGGGAGGGAGACGGGGCCCTTTGTCAACTCCTAGTGCTGCAATGAACTGGTTGCTTGCCAGACTGGGAATGAATTTCTCTTTTCCACCCATTGCTGTTAACTTTCTGTAAAGGGGGCTTCCCCACATGCTTTCAAGGGGGAGAAGGATGATCGGCGTCCTTACGATGGGACAGTTCTTTTGACTTGAGGGGTCCCGCTCTCGTGTGAAGCGAGAGCCGTGAAGATCAGTGACGGGGGCAGTTAACGCAGTCTTGCTGTAACATTTCTCTGGTTTGAGGCCGAATCCGCGTATGTCAAGATGGGAGAGTTGAATCCTAGCATGAGGCTTTAGCACACTTCTCTCCCTGAAGATCCGAGACCAGCTGTCCAAATCCCCCTCCTCTCCCTCTCCCCACTCGATCGTATTTGGCTCCAGAACGATGGGGCACCCGAATGGACTTGCAGTGCAGCCCGTGCTTGATAGGTCATTACTGCTTTAAGTAAGATATTAACAGCTTTGACTGCAGCATTAGAGCAATTTAAATTGTTTAAAGATTTTAAAAGTTCCCTGCGGACATGTACTTACCATCAGTTTTGATGTGGAAACACTGTGATATATAAATGTTGTTGGACAACAGTAGTTTAAAAATGAGTGGAATATAGAGGGTTAAAAAAGTTAAAAAGTAAAAAATGGGAAAAAAAGCTAGCTATATCCTTATACTTATTGGAGACACTTTAACTTTTTCCTTTGTATTTTCATTGTATTAGATAAATAAATGTGAATGTAAAATTGTATAAATTAATGTACTTGAATACTTGTCTGTTCTCCCAGTATGCTTGCTGGATATTTTAGTGCCTTGGACTTCTATTGCTTCTGCAGTTAGCGTTGTCTTCCCAGCAGACCCCAGGTGGACAGAGGGCAAGTTCAGAGAAGGCCGCGTTGGTTGTACCTGTGGATGGGGGCCTGACCGGCGGCGTAGCGATCGCGATAGCGCGATAGCGCCTAGAGGAGGTGCAGCGGGGCGGAACCAGGCTCCGCGTGTTGGGAAACTTGGCCGAGGGGGTGACCTGATGTTGGTGGTGCGATGGGGGCCAGGTGGGGTGGGACGGAGGGTTGTGCGTGAAGCCAGAATGAGACGAAGCGCCGTTGTGTAGGGGCAGGAGGTCTGGATCAGGAATGGAGAGGATGGGGAGAAGGAGTGTCTATGGGAAGGGTCCCACTTGAAATGCAGTGTGACTCCACCTGTGAAGTGGTGAAGGTGTTTGGTCAGGATGTGACTTGAGGGAGAGGTGCCGTTCCTCGTTGGCGTGGGCTTGTCTTGCTGGGATTGCTTTTCTTTCTTTGTTTTGTTGTGTTTTATGGGTTTGTTTTTTTTTTTTTTTAATCCATTGAAGCCAGGAATAGTCATCCTGGCACAATGTCCATTGCCGGCAATGGATGCACTTGAAACAGCCGGCATCAAGAAATTTCCTCAGTCTTAGTTGGAGGATTTATGCTCCAACTCTAACAGATTTCCAGCTGGTACCAGGACTGTAGCCGTCACCTCTTAGTTAGCTGTACTGTACCTTTGCTGTGTTCATTCTCCCTTTTCATATTTAAGAATACTGGTTTCCTCTACAAAGTTAAAATAATACCAGCCAGTATTTTACACAGTGCTGCAAAGAGCTGTGAAGGATCACTGCTGCTTCCCAGCACTGGGGCAGCTCGCTGGTGTCTGGAAGTTGGTGCACCCAGGAGATTGTTCCTTGCCCAAATCATTTTTCCTGAGAGTGTTGTTCCCCTGTGGAGCCTTAACAGGGAGTTTTTCTGTCTGTGAGTGTTCTCACTTGAATTTTTATTTTATTTTATTTTATTTTGCAAAGAGATGTGCGAGAACCATTTCTTTCCTGTTACTTTTTTCTTTTTTCTTTTCTTTTCTTTTTTTTTTTTTTTCCAGCAGTTTTGGCAGCAAGGGCCACCATACCTGGGTGGAGAGAGATGCCAGAGGGCAAAAGCCAGCAGCAAAGAGCCTGGGCTCTGAGATCCTTAGGTTTGGAGGCTCGTTCTTTGTGACCTCAGTGCGGAGTGGAGCTGCTGAAGGGGAGAGGAGAGAGGCTCGTGGCGTGAGTGTGGTGGGAAGGGGCAGAAGCGGGGGGCCGTGCTGCTGAGGTTGGACAGGAAAGCTCTGCTCTGTGCCCTGAATGGCGCATTGGTTTCCCAAATACACCCGGTGGAAGGGGAGAGGTGTGCCTGAGGAAAAGGAGCGGTTGTCGGCCCGAGGCAGTGGTGACACACAAGGGGAATACTCACGACAGGGGAACGATGAAGCTGAACGCAGCACGTGGTTATTTAATTTTGATCTAATAAGTTTGAGGTTGTTTTCACTTAATGTTATGCAAGAACTGGTTTTATTTACCATTGATTCCCCCTCCCCCCCTTCCTGTGGATGAATAACTGAAGTCTAGAGGAATAAACTAATGCTACTGAACTGTTAAATTATTTTGTTTAATATTACACTTTGAGTATCTTTTTCCACATAAAATCTGTTTCTGAATTACAAGCGTTTTCTTTACATTATTTAACAATGTACACTGTAAAAAAAATAAAATAAAATAAAAAAAATAAAAAAGTTGAAACTTTGGGCTTCCCTGGCCACAGTTAGTTGCGTATTTGGCAGCGTCACCCAAGCTGCTCTCCTTCTATGGTTGTGCTTTGTGCTGCAATTTGTCACCCCTGCGGAATATCGCGTCAAGTCACTGAAAGAAACGCAACGTGCTTTGCTGAGCGCTGGGTTTTCTCGTGGGCCTCTCCTCCCTGCTCCTGCAGTGATTTAACTGCTACACAGTTGATAACAGTTACGGGTAGAAAAGCTGGAGCGGGGCTGCTCCACCTCACCTGCTGGGTCGGCTCTTCTCCTCTCTGGGTCGGAAGGGAGTGGGGCTGAGCTGTGGTGCCGGGTTCTGCCTTTAGTCTTGATTCGGTCTGAATGCCATCCCCAAACTTGCAACTCTGCCCATACAGTGTAAGAGTGGAGCTATACGGAGTTGTTCTCAAGCAGCTGTAGGCTCGCAGGAATTACTTGGTATTTCTAAACACTAATTACTGCTGCATTTCTTTCCATTTTAAGAACAGCTTCTGTTATGAGTCATGCTGCTCAATTCCTTAAAGGAAAAGCTCCATGGATGAACGTTACTGCTTTCTTTAAAGAAGGACCAATCTGAGAGGTACTGACCCCCTCTGGAGGAGGCATCTCTTTCTTTGCACTGTTCTGCTGTCAAGAAAGCTGATGAAATTGTCAGAGACTTTCAGGTTTTCTGTTGTAAGAGCTGGGGGAGGCTTTGCTGAACACAGCAGTGGTGTGTCTGCACATTCCCTTCCTTACAGGTATCTTATTTCAACACTGGGCGCATGACTCAGATGTGTGGTATGTATTTCTTTCCTGAGCTGCTCTGATCTCACTCAGCACTGAGTTGGAGAGAAACCAATATTGCTGAAATCTGAAACTGTTTTCTAGGTAATGATCTGTGACAGTTAATTTCATTTGTCCTCTCTTTTGGTACCAACATCGGTCCTTGTTTGTCCTGTTTGAGAGGTAATGGAGGCTGCATAAGAAAAAAGGACTGATAAGTGGCGAAGGTGAAGTAGGAGGGACAGGAATCAATGCTTCATACCTCCTGGGTAACATTTAGATTGCTTTATGAAACTCATCTGGATAGAACAGTAATGACAGCAGAGCACAGAAATCAGGTCCTGTTTCAAGTCTGACATCAGTTTCAGGGTCAGATTAGTCAAAATTGGTGTCAGTTTTCCTGGGTCCAGCCCCAGCCATGCTGCACCATCCTTCCAGTGCTGCCGCTAGGGAACACAGAACCAGCTTCCCCTCTCAAGTCCTGGGCTCAGGCTGCTTTTGGCATGGAGGGTGCTGCCACTGCTTGGCTGGCGGTGCCCAGCTCCTGCCTGAGACAGCAGGGGCTGCAGCTGGGTCCCTTCACCAGAAGAGAAAGAGACCCAACAGCTGCCCAACAGAACCGTTCTCTCACCAGAGTGGGGCCTTTGAAGCTGGGCACAGAGGACTTCCTAAATGCTGCTTGAAAGATCTTGCTTTGACCTTATTACTAAGAGGAGCAGCTGTTGCTTTGCTCTCATGTTTAAAATCCACTTGAACTTTTCTGTTTGCCCATACTAAAGCAAATGCAAAGCTGTGCATGCAGTGGTAATCTCTAGCTTTCTACTTGTACCTGCTCACAAACTTCTCTGAGCTTGTTAAACAGTTGGAACTGAATAGGAAGAAGGCACAAATAACAAGCTTGGTTTGTCTGTCCAAATTTAGTGTTTATTCCCGTGTTAAAAAGGAGTAAAAGCTTATTTAAAAGTATAAAATTGCAGCTCATTCATTTCACAAAAGGTCCAAACAAGCACTTAGAGGCTGTATGCACTCCTCACTAGCAGCCCCCGCGTCTTCCTGCCCCTGTGCTGCATGGGCACAGGTGGACGTGCTGCTGCTGCTCCTGGGGATGCTGTGTGCTTGAGGGGTGAGCTGAGGCAGAGCTGTCAGGGCAATGCTCTGACCCTGCTTGTGCAGCCTCTGGGCAGACAGCTGGGCTGCATGTGAAAGGCAGAGGCTGCCACAACTGCAAAATGCCCGAGGGAATGCAAGGCTGCATTCTGTCTGCTTTCCTGGGACCATGGCCCACCCTGCCCTCATTTTCTTGGAAAAAACTTTCTGTATGCCAAAACGCAACGCTGAGCAGGAAAGAAGCTATGGTGCCTCATTTGAAGGTTTACTTATGCTACAATTTTCAGGCAAATTATTTGTAAAACAGCCACGAGTTGTACAGGAGCACAAATGATGATGTGTTTATAGAAAAAAAATATCTGGGCTATGTAATAAACCCAAAGCACATGAAGTTCTTGCTGGCTGTGCCTCTCTGGCTATTCTGTGTTGCTTCAGGACAATCTATTAATAGATGAAGCTTCCTCACATACTTTGAGCAGCCAACTGCAGTCTTATGATGTAATCCAGCATTTAGGTAACGATGCCACCAGGTGTCCTATGTAGGTTCTAGCCTCCGCTTCTTCCAGCTTTGGCTTCTCCTGTGAGGGCTCTGCTCTGCTGAACAGGGAGAGAGTGAGAAAGGGAAGTTTCTTAAAGCTTTTCTTTGAAAGGGTTGATAGCAGCAGGCCAAGGGGAAATGGTTTTAAGTTGAAGGAGGGAAGATTGAGGTTGGATGTCAGGGGGAAGTTCTTTACAGAGAGAGTGGTGAGGTGCTGGAACAGGCTGCCCAGAGAGGCTGTGGATGCCCCGTCCCTGGAGGTGTTCAAGGCCAGGTTGGATGGGGCCCTGGGCAGCCTGGTCTGGTATGAAATGGGGAGGTTGGTGGCCCTGCCTGCAGCAGTAGGGCTGGAATCCTTGTAGTAGGGTTCGTGATCCTTGAGGTCCCTCCCAACCCGCACCATTCTGTGATTTGCTTCTAAAAGTACTCATTGATTTACTCTTTAGCTCTTCCCTGAGAAGACAGTTGGATGAAAAGAGTAGTCCTAGCCTGCTATCACAGCGCTCCACACAAAAGAGGGATGCTTCTCCCATTCCAGATTAGTAATGACAGCAAAGCTTTCAAAGCTAAAAGCTGTTGTTGAGACAGAAAGAACTCAGTCATTTATCACAGCACCTACCTGGTGTGTGTTGGTTGGCACTGTGGCTGCTGCCCATGAGAGCAGCAGATGGCTGCAACTGTGCAAACCTCACGGAAGGTTTGTGAGAATGCATTCTCTGGGGCGTTCTGTTACGAGTTGTCATCTGGTGGCATCCGCGGGGCGTCTCGGGGGGTTGGTGCGCTGCTGGTGGGCCTGCTGCTTTGTGACACATCAACTTGTTAAGGTCAGTGGTCTCCAAGGAAATGTCCCAAAGTTCAAGATCATCTAGAATGAATGAAAAGATGGTGAAACCAAAGACGACGGCGCTACAGGAACAAGAGCGACTCCAGACCAGCCCGCCCTTTTCCTATAGTGGTGGCCACTATACAGGTTAAACTGTAAGGTATCTTTTATGTCAGTGCACCAGCAGAAAACAGCACTATGCCCTGTGCTCTGAACTTCAGCAAGGTCCACGTGCTGTGCTGTGTGACACAAACAGCCGTAGCTGTGTTAAGAAAAGGCACTTCCCCCCCCTTCCATGTTCTATTTTTGTGAAACGTCACCAGAAGAGAAGAGATTGCCAAATATGTCTAACAGTGCTCTACTGCAAGGCATGGTGTAAAACTTCTCATACTGATGGACATCTCGTCTCTTGTATGTTTTAATACTGTTTTCCTGCCATTCAAGCAAGGTTAGTACAGCTAAGGTCAGACTCCCACTTCTTTTACTCCAAGCTCTTCACATCTCTTATCACCCTTACACGTTGAAGAACTAATCCAAATACCAATAATTTAACATGCTTCTATTCATTATTCTTGGCTGACCTGCAAAGAACTCTTCTTCAATTGCCAGTTGCTGTTGTGCTGCTGCCGGACTGCTGTGTTTTACGGGAGGATTGGCTGTTGCTGGATAGAGGTAACACAAGAAGAGATTAAAGTCTGAAATACAGAAGAACTTTTCTGTTTCTCCTTAGCAGACAGACGAGTCTGAAGTGATTGTACCCAGGTACCCTCTTTTCCCACAGCTGCTTGGATTTTGGAAGCGGTATATAGAATAGTATGGATGCTGCTGCAGACTAGCAATTGCAGTACTACAAACTCTTTTACCCCACCCCCAAGTTCCCGCTTACCACACATCTGTCCAGACTTCCCATGAGTGAAAAGTAACCTACCAGCAGCTAATGCAACGTCCGCTTGCCTGCAGCCACCTCAGTGAAGGGCTGCAGCCTCAGCTCTGATGCAGAAAGGTAATGATACAGATGGCAGTGGCTGTGCTGCACGAAGCTTTAGTGTGGCTGGACAGTTGCAGATTTAATGATGTGGTTTTAGAGCCGCTTTAAGAACACTGGGATAGAAGTATGAGGATCTTCCTTTGTTTGGTCTCAAAGGAGTGTGATAGCACAGCATAAAACAGATCAGGCTCCCGTACTGAGAGTAACACTTGTCTGCCAGCAGCTATCATTCAAACTGTCAGCTTCTAATGCCCCATCTCACCCTGTTTGCTGCTGGGAGTAACTTCTGTGACCTGACGTCTCTTCTCCATCTGTTCCCGGAACTGTTGCTGTAGCTGCTTTTGTCGCAGTTTCCGCTGGTACGTGGCATCACACTCAGCAGCTGGGGAATCTGTGTTTCTGCCCCACCCCCAGGTAAAGACAAAGTTAAAACAGGAGTTCAGCAACTGTATTTTATGAAGAAACATTCATACTGTAATATAATAACTGCAAGAAGAATCCTCTAAATTAGTATTGTATGGCATCTTCCAATTTGGACTGTCCACATGCTTCAAAGGGGACAGCAACTTCTAACATACCCAGAACTGCTTGGCTGCTTCTGATCTTCTGTCTCTCCAGAAGCCTCTGTGTGACTGGGCTTACGAGTTGGTGCCATTTCATACTGTTGTCTCCATCCTGGGTTCTGCCTTTCCAAACAGCCATCATACCTTGCTTTCTCTATTTCGGGCTCATAGTCCTGTCTTTTAGTTTTCACCAGATCTAACTCAGGGGGCACCTAGTAAAGGAAAATAGAAAACACCTTCAGAAATTTCCTTCACAAAATATGCACAGGTCTTTTCTGCGAGGTACTGTTAGAAAATCTTGTTTCCTCTAGGTAGAGAAGTTTAGAAACTAAAATGCAGTTTAATCTATCTAGTTTATTGCTTTGTGCCAGTTCAGTAGTTGAGTTCTTTAGGGAAGATATCCTGTGTTCTGTGATTTTACAAATCTCTGTCTGTGAGGCAGTGGGTGACGTTGGCAAAGCAGAGATCTCTGTCATCTTCACTTGGTGAGGTGTCCCTTCGGATCGTTAGCTAGCCAAAGAGAGAGCTCCATGCTGACTAGTGGAGTTGAGTAAATCCTGGTGCGACAAAGGCAACTTTCCTGTGGAACAACGTGGATCAGCGGATGTGAAAGGCTGACTTTTTCCTCAGTGCACAAGGTAGGTTACTGCCTAGCAGCCTACTGCCCCCAGCTGGCACACATCAGGAGCTAACAAGATTAATGCCGACCAACAGCAGGGGCACCTTTAGTGCTACAAAGACTGCTGTGTTACATCCGAGTGTACTTTGTGATAGCTCTGAAAGAACAGGCTTACATCACTGTTGTTACCAGTGGGACGTGCAGCACAATTTCTTGTCTCTTTCTGGACCTCTGAAAGAGGCATTTCTTCACAGTGCTCATTAACTCTGAAGGTTCACTGTTAGAACGTAGGACTTCAGAGGGAAAAGTAACTGCAGCTCTCCCTTGGATGGTGGAACCTAAAGGTAAGCCTGAAGGAGCCTGAGAAGCAAGGCAAGGAGTCACATGGCCTATTTCTTAATGTTTGGTAATGGAAAGAACCGTAGTGATGACAGGGAAAGTGTTCAAATGCATCTCAGCTGTACACACTAACTCTTCATATATTCAAGAGCCTGCTCTCATCTTACTGTTGCAAATTTCAGGTACCAACACATTTTGAAGCCAAGCAGAGGATGTTTGCAGGTCCTCTTGGTTGCTCCTCATGCAGCAAAAGAACAAAATACCACCACCTCTTTTGCTTTTCTGGGGGGGCTGGCAACAGCCATAACTTTTTTGGGTTCAATCTAAAAGCTTAGGTTCACAGAATCACAGAATCACAGAATTGTAGGGGTTGGAAGGGACCTCCTGAGATCATCGAGTCCAACCCCCCTGCCAAAGCAGGTTCCCTACACCAGGTCGTTCCTTTGTAATAGATGCATCTAGCATCTAGCAGTGCTCTTTTGGGAAGGATCCAAGTGGCTTAATTGAAAGCTGATACCACCTTTTGAACTTTAGATCTCAGTACAAAAACATTGTTATAAAATGCCTACTTACTATCTATTATAAATAGAACAATGGACAGACCTCTGAGGGGTGAAATAGAGGCACAATGTAAACCTTGTTAGAAAGACCAGGCCAAGAATAGTATAGCTGGTGATGCGACTGGGGCTTTGTAAAGTTTGAATGCTGATTAGTAAAAGGACAAAGCAACTATCAGTGCACACACTGATATTGTTACTGTATGGATTTTGCTTGTTCTTAAGTTCAAACTACAGCAGACAACTTTGGGATGTGATCCATCTAGTATTGTTTCCAGGACATGCTGGGCTATGCATGTTAAACTTTATTGGAAGAAGTCTTTCTCATGAAAAAAGCACCTTGTTTTCTGCCAGAGCTTCTAAAACGTAGAGAATCTTCCTCCTGCTGCCCAGTATGTCCAGCCTTGGCTTCCAGCTTGAGAGTCTTCAGGACTAAATGAAATGGTCCTGATTTCACAGAATGTACAGAAAATTGCACTTAGAAAAAGCTAGTTTAAACAGTTAATCTTCCCAGTGTAGCATTTAACCTCTTATGAGCACAGATGTAACTGCACACATTGCTGGCAACTGAATAAAAAGACTTGGCTTTGGGCTGTGGATGCCCCGTCCCTGGAGGTGTTCAAGGCCAGGTTGGATGGGGCCCTGGGCAGCCTGGTCTAGTATTAAATGTGGAGGTTGGTGGCCCTGCATGTGGCTGGGGGGTTGGAGATTCATGATCCTTAAGGTCCCTTCCAACCCTGGCCATTCTGTGATTCTGTGAAGACACTAAATGTCACACGGCATCTTGAGTAGAATACTGTTTCTTCAGCTTTCTCACCACAGTAAGCTTGCCTACTGAAAATAGTTAAACTTTAGAATAGTTGTAGTAAAGTACTGGAAGAACTCAGTAACGGACAGCTCGTGCAATCAAACTAGCAGGCAAATGCTACAGGTCTGATAGCAGGAAATATTGGGGGTTAAGATGCATTTGCATCATTATTTACGTTCCTTTTAACACGAAGGATCAGGAACAATCAACATCTAGCAGTCCCTGTTCTGAAACACCACATACTGTACCTGACGTGGAAGCTTATTAACTGCTTGTAGGTAGTCTTTGTCTAGGATGCAGTTCCCAAGAGCATTCCCAAAGCACCTGAGAAACAAGAAGACTCGTTGTGACTGAAAATAACAGCTCCCAAATCACTTCTGAGAATCTGCAAGCACTGATCTTCACTTACTTGAGTGCCCTCTTCAGTCCATCTGTTACTGCCTCCTTTCTTGCCTTTTCCAAGGACAAGGCCTTGGACTTCAAGCCTTCGCTGACTCCATAGCCCACATCTTCATGGTATGAGCCATCCTGCAGTAAGATTTTAAAAGCATTAAGTATAAGGGAAATTCTGCACATAAAGTATCCATTGCTAGACACTGTGCTTTCCTAAGCCTGCTTACTCACCCTTTGCTGGATGTCAGTGTTTTAGACTCCACTATTTCTCTGGTGTAGTGCATTACTCCTGAAAACTACAGTCTGACCTGTGTATTTTCATCCCCAGCTGTAAGTAAGTGCTCAGCTACAGACAGAGCAAACAAAAAATCCACTTACCTTAAGCTGGACTCTCACGAATGCACAGACCCCCACATAGAACCTGCCGTTGTTGAGATCAACAAAGTCTGAGGGGAAAAAAAAGTAGCATCCTAAATAACACAAAAGACTTCTGACTTCCACATGTGGATCTCAGTTCTCTTCCTTTGGATATTCATAAACCTGTAGTGTAGTTGCTGAGTGGGCCCAAGACATTGTCACTGTATTTTCTACATCGTGAAGCATGACTTATAAAATAATACTTGCCATCCAAGAATGATAACTTGTAGATGTGCTCTGGGGATGCTCTATTTTCTGGCTATCAGTGTGTTGGTCTGCCAAACACTTGTGCTCTGGTATCATGTGTATAAAGATATATTAAATATATGTTTACATCTGTTTTTTTCTTTTATATGAAAGAAATTGGAGTTGTAAACATGACTCCTCATTCAAATACATATCTTAGATGTTCAAAGAGTAACAGCTCTTTCTTAGCTGGAAGTAAAGATTTAAAGTACCAGTTTATAGAAACAACAATGAAAAAGAACCTTAACTGTCTATAAAAGCAACTTATTTCCTATTATCTATTAGAAGCTTCTCATCTGGGAAATGTTGCTCAAGCCTTTATCCATGACTCTCAGTTCAGAACCTCTAAACAACCATTGGCAGTATTACAAGTCTGACAGAATCACAGAATGGCCAGGGTTGGAAGAGACCTCAAGGATCATGAATCTCCAACCCCCCTGCCACATGCAGGGCCACCAACCTCCACATTTAATACTAGATCAGGCTGCCCAGGGCCCCATCCAACCTGGCCTTGAACACCTCCAGGGACGGGGCATCCACAGCCTCTCTGGGCAGCCTGTTCCAGCACCTCACCACTCTCCGGGTAAAGAACTTCCCCCTGACATCCAACCTAAATCTTCCCTCCCTCAACTTCAAACCATTTCCCCTTGTCCTGCTGTTATCTACCCTTCCAAAGAGTTGATTCCCCTGTAGGCTCCCTTGAGGTACTGAAAGGCTGCAATGAGGTCACCCTTTTCTTCTCCAGGCTGAACAAAACCAGGTCTCTCAGCCTGACACATAGCTGACATGAAATGCTTTGTAGTTCAAGAAACTGTACAGTGGTGTCCAAAAGTTCCATCCTCATCTGGTCCACTTGTTCAATAGTTTTGTAAAGCTGCCAGATGTGTAATCCTTTTTCAACCCAGGATTTAAAAAAAAACAGTATAATAATCCTCTGTCTCTGAACTGCTCTGAACTTTTTACAGGATTATTTGAGAAATTTTTCCTTCAAGTCATCATAGTGAAAAATGTGGGCAGACTTTTTTTATGCCAATCTGATACTTACCAACATTCTGTTGAGTGACTGAATGAGCCCAGCCATTGAAGCCAAACATCTCATTGGCCAGACTGATTACCTTGTGACCCTCAATGTAACAGACCTGAAAACAGAAACATACATGTATGTATATACACACACACTCTTTATTTTAAAGAAAGATTACATAGATCATCTTACTCTGAGGAAACCTGCCTAAATTCAAGATAATTGAATGATGATGCAGATTTAGGTTCACCATCTTCTGGCAAGTGTGATGGAGAGAACTGAACAAATATGCCAGAATTAAGGGGAGCAGAGCTAGCAGGCACTAAAGAAGTAAAATTGCAGCTTGTGTCACATAATTATTCATATACTTCAGTTCTAGAAAAAAAAGAAAAACATCCCAATGTTCCACATGGAGGATGAAGCACTGAAAAGTTAAGTGGCTTTAAGAATAAGAATGTAAGGTTTCTGTGGCTAAGATAAGGCCAGAATACATGCTAGTCTAGTTTTCCTTTCACATTTGCTGATTACACTTCAGTGGGAAATTTTCAAAACTAAGGATTGTTATTATTTTAATAATAATTCTCCTGGAAAAAAAATGCAAGTTGAACATCTATGGATGTTTATTCATACCTTTTGTCCTCCTCCAGCTTGCCGACTGCTGATATATTCTGGACCCAGTTTCTGACGAAGAGCGTGCTGGATGGCTTGATATTCATTTGCTGTAAATTGATACTTGATGGAAACAAAGTAAGACAAAGGTTCTCATTCTCTCCATATTAGCCACCCCTCTTCTCCTAGTATTACTTCATAAGACAATTTTCCCTGTCCTTTCAAGAGATACGTGGTCCACTTTTAGAATCAGGATGTAACCACCAAAGAGAGACCCTGGGGCACGTGTACACATTTGTGCACTATATTGTTTTTTTCCATACTCTTGAGATCATACACAGATCATCTTGAGTGCAACAACACAGCACGTGCATGACAACCAGGCTATCCGGCCCAGCAAGCCTGAGTTTGTGAGAGGCTGCCTGACCAACCTCATCTCCTTCTATGAACAAGCGACCCACTTGGTGGATGAGGGAAAGGCTGTTGACATAGTCAAGCTAGACTTCAGCAAAGCCTTGGACAAGGTCTCCCATTGCATTTTCCTGGAGAAGGTGGCAGTCTGTGCCTTGGACAGGTACAATTTTGCTGGATAAAAAAACTGACTGAACGGTCAGGGTCAGAGAGTTGTGGTGAATGGAGTTAAATCCAGCTGATGACTGGTTCATCCTGTTTAATATCTTCATTCATGAGTTGGATGAGAGAACTGAGTATATCCTCAGTAAGTATGCAGATGACACCAAGTTAGGGAGAAGTGTCTGAGGGTAGGAAAGCCCTACAGAGGGATCTGGGCAGGTTGGATCAATGGGCTGAGGCCAACTGTGTGCACTTTGGTCACAGCAACTCCATGCAGTGCTACACGCTTGGGGCAGAGTGGCTGGAAAGCTGCATGGAGGAAAAGGATCTGGGGTGTTGGTTGACTCTCAGCTGAACCATAAAAGTCAGGAGCACCCTGGCTTTCATCAGAAATAGTGCAGCCATCAGGAGCAGGAAAGTAAATGATCATCCCTCTGTACTCAGCACTGGTGAGGCAGCACCTTGAGTGCTATGTTCAGTTTTGGACCCCTTCCTATAGGAACACTGAGACCCTGGAGGATGTCCAGACAAGGGTGAAAAGCTGGTGAAGGGTCTGGAGCATAAGTCTTATGGGGAGAGGCTGAAGAAACTGGGATTATTCAGTCTCAAGAAGAGGAGGGTCAGAGGAGGTCGTGGCAAGGTGAGCGTCAGCCTCTTCTCCCAGGTAACTAGCAATAGGATGAGAGGGAACAGGAGAGGTTCAGATTGGGTATTACAAAGAAAAGAATTTCTTCTCAGAAAGAGTGGTGATGCACTGGCAATAGCTGCCCAGGGAAGTGGCACAGTAACCATCCCTGGAGGTGTTTAAGGAAAGGGCAGATGTAGCACTTAGGGACATGGTTTAGTGGGAGACGGTGGTGATTGGTCAATGGTTGGACTAGATAATCACAGAGGTCTTTTCCAACCATCACGATTCTACTAATCATTAAGCTCTAGCAAATGTTTTCCATTTCTCATCACCATCACTTACATTAAAAGAAGTTAAATGAAGCAGGTCTCTTAGTGGATCCTAGTGAAATCTTAACGCAATCATAAACCCTAGTCAAAGTTACCAGGAATACACAGACACATTTATATCTTATCTCTCAAAACTAAAATATAATATTTCACGAGAAAAGTCTTTATAAACTCAAACAAAACCAAAGTTTAATGTTATTCTACCACCACGTCCCATCAGGACAACAGCTTGGGTGATCAATCAAATTAGAAAATTATTGAGACGTGTTCAGCATATTCCCCTACTGCAAGGAAGGTCCTTTGGATACCAGCATCACAGGTATCATTAGGAAGCCCAGCATTGTAACTCATGCTGCATAACTTAGTAGAAATACAATTTACAATCTGCAAAGGTTAGAAAGGCCTAACAGCATTCTTGGGGATTTACATGTTAAAGGATTCAAGCACTAAAAAGCTTGTGTTGTTATATGCTGTTATGTGTGGACAGAATAGGAGTTCACCAACTGTATCTTCATGTTCCAGCACTGCCAAATCTCTCACATTTACCTGTGGTTGTATTTAGGCTTAAAGGAAGGGCTTTCTTTTTCTGATAATAGAAGCAAGTCTGTAATAAAAGACATAAGGAAAAGGGGAGCATACACACGCCATGGCTATCATAGAGGAAAACAGAATGTAAGTTCAGGTGCAGAATTGTTAGTGTAGTGGAAATGACTCTAGCCTAACTGTATCCAACTTTAAAATGAGCAAATATGCAGAGCAGATTTCTAGTAGTCCAAGAATGGAACTTGTATTTCTCAGGCAAATGGAACTGACCTGCCCGAAGCAAGCAGCTGAACTGCTGGTGCTGGTACTGCTGCAGCTGACATGGCTTTCGCTGTCCTTCCCTTGCCTTGTGGGCATCCCTAAAGACAAAAGAAAATACAATTATTGAAAATAAGAGTCAACTATCCATACGAAAACACATCAAAAAAGTCCAATGCACGCTAAGTATAGCAACGTACTGCAATATATTGGACAATACAGTAATACCAGTCATATTTTTGTGCATACTTCTGTGAAACTGCTGCAGGACCAGGTGGAAATTTGTTTTCTGATGCTGTTTCATAGCAGTTAAAATTATTCTTAAAAACCTACTGTGTAGTAGACAGAAATAGACAGAAATGACTAGCTTCATCCTAAAGGCAGGGGCACTGTTGTGCTCTTGTGTAAGATCAGAGCCTAGAACAACAAAAAAATGTTGTGAGTCTTTATTCTAAATATTAAGCAGGTAAAAATGATGTATTTTTAGTCCTTTTAGATGAACATGAATGCATTGTACCATTTTAGGTAAGAAAAAAAAAAACACCTCAATTGTTCAGATTCCCCAGCACTGTCTTCCTACACCACCTTCCAAATCCATTAACACTTTGATAAAAAGCAGAAGGAGATTTCTAAAGTTGTACTTGTCCATAACCTGACTTGTCCATCTTCATTTTAGATTACTGACTGCAATCATCGACTGCCTTGAGTTATGATGGCATCACACAAACCACGCAGAGCTGGAAAACATACAGAACCTCCAACAACGTGAAGAAGTTGTGCCAATAATTCAGTAGATGGCACCCTTTTCCAAGCCAGTACCCAACAAGTACCCGATGGTAACCGTGCTACCACTCTGCTGTGCTGCTACAGAAGTGGTTGTCCTGTTGAGTGCCTGCATGACAGGAGCACGAGGGAGCTGCAGCAACACTTCTACAGAATTCCACAGAGGCAATCTTTTACTGTATTTGCACAAATACTGAGTGCAAGTGGTTTTAGCCCATCAGTCTGTAAGTCTTCTGTACGCAGCACAAGGGAAGTCAACGCGCAATGTATGTCAATGAGACAGCTGGGGATATTAGAACAGATACAAAAGGTTTAAAATCCTCCAGACAGTGATATGTGATAGCCTGTAGGAGCCTGGCTAGTATTACTTCTTGCTCCTGTACTTCATGTTCAGATTTTTTGAAAGAAGTTGTTTTTCTAGTCTCTAAATAAGGAAGTATTACTAAGGACTCGCTAAACACATCTCAGAAAAGGGATACCAGCTGTACCCTTGGCAAGTACAAACACTGATAATTATGTCAGGTGTAGCTAGAATTCTCTTTTTGTTGGCAATCATTATTTACCTTCTGTCCAGAAGCTGTATAACTGCACAGATCTTGTACAATTGAAAGTGTTTCAATCAGAAGTGAAATGCAATTTATGGTAAATACCTTTGGTTTCAGAAGAGAACGTGTAGAAGTTAATATTACTAGGAGATGCACACACGGTTTAAGAAAGTTACTGCCCTTTTTGAGCAAAGTGTTCACACTTGGAGAGAAATAAAAAAATAGTATCTGTGGTGAGTGGTGGAGTGAAACAAAGTTTGAAGAATACTATATGTATATTTTCACTCTACGCAGATTAAATCAGATCTTAATCAGTATAAAGCCCTTGGAGGGAAAAGGCAATATAAGAAATGTGTGCATTTGCCCTGTGAGCAGTAGGCCAAGAATCTACACACACAGCAGGTGGGTGGCATTCAGAAGGAAAACTGCTTTAAATGAAACCACTATTAAGTCTTTAAAGCTTTTACAAGGTATGCACTACTGTCAGCCTACATTCTATAAAGAGATACACCTTGAATGAAACTGACTGAAGTATGGGTGTCGATCTGAACAAGAACGAGGAAGTGCAGAATTCTGCTAAAAACAGCATCATATCATATGGTTTTAATCTAATGGAGAGATTTCAATAGAATCTTGCCATTAGAAAATTCTAGTAAGGGACAGATAAAATATGCCCATAGCCTGTATTTAAGTTATCATTTATTCTACAGCTTGTGTGAATGAGATGGATGATGCTAGTTCCAGGCCTTGCTTGCACCAACAGTTTGCTTCAGCCACGGATCTTATTTAAACCAAACGTTCTAACAGTGCAATGTGATTTTTTTCATCAATTTGTTGAAATGCAGTGAGGCTCTGTCTCCAAGCAGCTTTCAGAGCACGATGTTCCAGAGGGCTGGAGCACCTCTCCTATGAAGAAAGGTTGAGGGAACTGGGCTTGGAGAAGAGAAGGCCCTGGGGAGACCTCATTGTGGCCTTCCAGTACTTGAAGGGAGCATATAAACAGGAAGGGGTATGTCTGTTTATGAAGGTGGGTAGTGATAAGACAAGGGGGAATGGTTTTAAACTGAGACAGGGGAGATTTAGGTTAGATAATAGGAGGAAGTTTTTCACACAGAGGGTGGTGACACACTGGAACAAGTTGCCCAAGGAGGCTGTGGATGCTCCATCCCTGGAGGCATTCAAGGCCAGGCTGGATGTGGCTCTGGGCAGCCTGGTCTGGTGGTTGGTGACCCTGCACATAGCAGGGGGTTGAAACTGGATGATCATTGTGGTTCAACCGTCGTTCAACCCAGGCCTTTCTGTGATTCTATGAACTTCAATTTCAAGATCAGTAAAGCAGGAGTCCTGAAGTCAATTCTGCAAATGGAATTCTAAATCTCCTTTAACACATAGCCAGGAGCTTGGGAAGGCAAGGCTTCCACTCCTCAGCAGATTGCTGGTTCCTCACTCACTCTCTTAACTCATCTCAAACATTCACCCTGGGATAGATAATAATCATCAGCTATTGGCTAGAGAAGTGCCAAAGGACAGTGCTAGGACAGTGCTGGACACATAAATTAGCACTAAAAATGCCTTACTCTCAAACTATCTTCAAATGCTAAAAGTTCAAGTTCAAATATTTTAGTTCTGTATAGAGCATGGTAAAAGCAGTTTACCACCGGACAACTAGGAATCACCATTTACTACATTTGCGACCGTGATCATTCTTTATTAATTATCATTTACATGGAATTATTGTCATTGTAACCAGTAGTGTTCTCAGAAGGTTTCTCTGGGCAGCCTGTGCCAGGCCCGCACTGCCTGATTGACCAAGCACAACAAATGATGCTACCTAGGTAACTTAAGGTTCGTATCGCCCTAACACGAAAAAAAAATACAAATAGTGAACTCGAAATGCATATATGTGCTTTTGTGGAGCATTCTCTCGTCTGGGGACGCTAAACTGTTTCATAAGCCGAATAATTTGCTACGTAAAAATTGCTTTATCCGGCGCGGAGATGGAGCAAACACCCTGACAGCCTAATGGTCTGCATGGTGAAAAGCGACAATATCATTCCCCGCGTTTTGACTCGTGCAGATACCCGGCCGGGGTCGCTGAGGGGACAGCCCGTTGCCCGCTCCCGCCAACGGCTGCCCCGCGAGCGGCCCCGCCGGAAACGGCTGAGGACGCCGTACCTGGGTCAGGCCGGGCCACGCGCCTCCCGCCGCCGCCGTCGCCGTTCGCAGCTCCCGCGCGTTCAGGAGGGGCGACGGGGGCGGGCACCGCTACGGCGAGAGAGAGGGGACAAACTTCCCGCGGGCGGACGCGGAGGGGAGGGCAAGGGAGGCCGATTGGGGGAGGCGGGGCGCCGCGCGGCCGCGAGGGGACGGCGGGGTGGGAGGGAGAGGCGGAGGCGACCGAGCTCGCCGCGGCGCTGACGGGCAGGTGAGGGGCCCCGCCGGGCGCGGGGGGCCGCGGGAGGGGGCAGCGCCGCTCGCCGGCCGCTGGGGGGAGCCAGGCGCGGGGCGGGGCCTGCGGGAGCCGGTAGCTGCGGGCGGCCGCCGGGCTGGGCAGGGGCTGCGGCGGGGCCTGGTGGCCGGCGGGCGCCGCTCAGGTGGGTCCGGTTTCCTCCCGGGAGGCTGCGGGGCCTCGGGACCGGGAGGAGAGCTGGGTAGGAGGCTGAGGGGTGCAGGGCCTCGCCGCTCCGCGGGCCTCGAGCGCACTGTCACCGCCCGGGGCTATGCTGGGTTGGGCTGGGCTGGGCTGTGCTGTGCTGTGCTGTGCTGGGCGGCGGCAACCCCGGGCCCGGCTGCCCCCGCTGCCCGGCCCGGCCGGAGGTACGGGGCGAGTCCCGCCGTGCGGCGGTACTCAGGGAGGAGGTTGGTTCTGGGGCGGCCGTGGGGCTTTGCTCATCTCCCCTGCGATCGCGTTCGTCCCTCCCTACTTGGTCAGTGTGCCCTCGCTAAACGTTCGCCTTCATTGTCTCGGTGCCATCGGTAAGGTAATGGTGCCGGCCGCCTTTCTGCCCGGAGCGAGCCGTGCTGTGATTTCCGCCCCACCTCTGGGCATGCCGCGTTCATCCCACGGAACCTACTACAGCGCGAGTGTCAGTTGACATCATGCTTTGTTTCTGCATCTGCAGCCATCCTGAAGCATGTGTCGGGAGCTGCTCTTTCCACATCTGTCTGGTTCCTGATGTGAACCCTAAACCTCAGCTATGAAGGCTCACAATGCCTTTTGCTTGGAGTGTTACGTGCGAGTTGGAAGCCCGTGTTGTGGTTCGTGCTGATGGGGTGTGAATTGTTCTAGGTGAAACCCTGATGGAAATGGGGAGGTTTAGGAGACAGGGAAGAAGAAAGAAACGTCTGTGGAGCTAAGGGAGAAGCAGAAGCATAGAAGCTGAGAGAATAAAAGGAAATTCCTAAAAATAGAATAGGTGGGGAGAACAGCGTATGTTTTACATCTTATTGAAGCTCATTCTAGGGGGGAAGAGGGGGAGAGGCATGTAAAGGTAGGTGGGGTGATTGTTGCTGAATAATATGTTACCTCAAATCCAACAGGTTGTAACCAGAAAAAGTTGTCCAGTTTGGCTGCAGGGTTCTGATTCTGATAAGATGGCCAACCCAGCTAGGATATGTCTGAACAGTAACCTCCACCATCTGCCTGCCCTCCTTTTCTCCCAGAGAGTATTGCGTCTACAGCAGGAGGTGGTTGAACATACATCTTCTGAGTTCTGCAGCCCACAGCCTGACAGATCACTGTGAAGGTTTTGGTATTTTGTGTTTGAGACTGATATAGTTGAGATGTGTGCCCCAATTCAGGGTCACATATGAGTCAGCACCCTTGCAGCCGTATCAAACAAGATTAGAAGAGAAAAATCACCACCTTGTCCCTGCTGTTGAGAGCAGAGTTAGTAAAGCAATAATCAAATTTTATCAATAATGAGGTTTTGGGATGAAACCGCTAATTATTAAGTGAGATAGCTGTCTGGACTATATTTCAGTTCTGGAAACTGAACTTCAGTACTTCAGCACAGAACAGCAGTTCCCTGAGTTGTCAGGTTTCTGATTTCACTGTATCAATCAGAAATATAGAATTGTCTGAGTTAATCAAGCTGTAAGAGGAGCTGCAGCTAGGAACAGGTTGGGATCTGCTGGCTAAAACATGACATGAGTTTGTCATAATATTTCATATAGCTTGAACTTCTTCCACATTGTCCAGCAAACCAGTGTAGCTGTAATGAAATCATTCTACGGCTGTTAGCAGTTTCTCTTGTTTGGGTTTGTGTTATCTGGGTGATAGGAAAGCATCATTTTTTTTGTAAGTCTGAGGTTTTTGATCCCATTGTTTTGTGAAATTCTGTTTGTGTAACTTCACACCTCTAACATTCAGTTCAGGTCCTCACCAGCAAAAAAAAGAAAAGCAAGTTTGATATTTACATGGCCTGTACCTTGTTACTGAATTGCTAATCTGGACTGTGAAAGAAACCTTTTTTTTTTCCTTTTGCTGAGTTTGCTGCATTCTCAGTTCCTGGTAGGAGTTATCTGTGTTGCTGCATGAATAGAAATGTTTCACCATGCTATTGTAATGAGTGGGAGAGTTCCTTGCTATTATTCCTAATTCTGTGCAGCGGGAGACTCTCCCAGCATTACTTTTTCTCCTCTCACCCTTCCCCGTTGTCAAACTATTTTGAATCTGTTCTCCAAAATGCGTCTCTTGCATTGTTTGCTACCTTGGCTAAGCCCTTCGAAAACTGCCAATAGGTCTACAAGGTCTGGCTTGTTTTGTCTGAGCATGGTATACCTGGAACTGTATGGATGCATGAATGCAAGCGTTGAAATAATCAGATCTAGAATTGAGAAACGTGAATGTATTCTTGACCCTTCCTAGCAACCTCACTGTGAGTGCACTCGGGTAAGGAACATTGTTTGAAGAAAAGGGAGGTTTGCTACTTCCAATGAAGGAGCACACTTTACATGGAGCAGTGATGTTACCTGTGGTGAGCCGAGGCTGTCTGCCTGAGCAGATTCATTAGTGTTTCTATGTACTTCTGGGGTTCTGAAGCACCTTTATTACTCTTAGGGTTGTGTACCTTACTGATTGTGCTACTGGGAAGTGGTGACGTGCTACCTGGGGGAAAGGGAGAAATGGCCGTATTTCCTACACTCCCTGCACTAAGCACACAGCGTTGATGGATGGTACTCTAAAAATCAGGCTACAAAGTCTTTAGCCGCTCATTGGCAGCAAATTCATGTCTGCATGTCTTCAACCTTCTGGGTAATTTGAAGAGCAAGAGTTATTTTAATCAGAGCTATTCTGTCACTAGCAAGTTTATATGCGTGTTGTGACTTCTGCTTTTTGTTTGCATCAAAGTGAAAAAAACACCAACGTGCCAAATGTTGTTGGTTTGGTTTTGTGTTTGCTTTCCGTTTAGAGGCTTACAGTCAACTCCCATTCATTGCCCAACGCAAATCCTGATGTGCCCACCAAGCCCTTGTGTGTGTTTCAGTGGACCAGAAGGGACCCTTGGGTCTCACCTACTTCTGCTAAACCCAAATGGTTGATGATTTGAGGATGCAATTAAGGATGATTCACAATGTATCCATGTCCCTGACACCCTGTAACAAAGTCAGTGCTGCTGGAGGAAAGCTTAGAGCTCTACCAGAGAATTGGTGCTTCAGCGCTGTCCAACGCTTGGGCTGAGCTTGTGAAACCGTGAAGTGTGGTGTCCAGATGGTCTTAAGAAATATGTGCCCCACTCTTCCATGGAAACCAAAACATTTCTAGTGGTGCACAGCAACCCAACAAAGGGGAAGAACTTGCTCATGCACCCAAATTTACTGACAGATTAATTCTTAGCGTGTTGTAGTCTGGAAAATGAGATGGCCTTTAAAAACATTAATAGCACCTTACATTCCCTTTCTAGCTGAGGCTAAACACTGGAACTTTAGGAAAACACCCTTATAAGCAAGTGGTGTGAATAAAGACTTGGCAAAATATACTCATCTTTGTAAAAATAGTGAGCTTTTTTCATTTTTGTGCTCTCAGTTTTTAGAAAGAATGATAGAAAGGAACGAAGCTGTGGTGGTGAAAGTATACCTATTATGCCTTCGTTATTTCCAATAATTATTGGAATTATAAGAAATAAAACCCAATGTCAGCTGAAACCTCTTTTGCATAGAAGCTGCTGTGGAGTAGAGTGTGTTTTGTCATCCTAGTCCTGTCCTAGTCCTTCTTGGGGAGCAAGTAGATCTCATGAAAGGAATTTTATGCTTGAGAGAGGCATAAGTATCCTAGGAAGCTGGTGAGTAGTTGTGATTTAGGTTTAATCTGTTATATCTTCTAAGAATGCAGGAGAAGAATGGGAAACAGAGCGATATCTAAAAAGGTCAGACAATCAAAATGCTTCCATGTTGTGTGGTGTTTTAAAGTGCATGCATACCACTTATGCTAACTTTCCAAATTTGGAAAGCCTGGAACAGGAGTGTCAATTTATGTTTAGAAATAAAACCCTTCTTTAATAAATGACTGTTGAGATTTTCCTTAGAATGCCAGGGTCAGAGTTCAGGGATGCCTGCTTTTTATAAGACACAGCTTTCAAAATGTCAGATCCACATTCTAAGTCACTTTTGAGGGTCTCAAGAAGACTTTTTTCAGGACTTTTTTCCTTTGTTTCAGGAAGACTTCTCTATTTACAGAGAGGTGGGAGATAAAAACATCTATTTATATCTTCTTATATCCATTGAGACAGAACAAGGGCAGTGTTACCTTCAGTCAACTTGACAGATATTCAAGACGGTAAACATAAATAAATGAAAAAAGGCATGGACGTAAACAGATGTTGGTGCTTTGACATCCACTATCTAGGAATGAGAGTCAACCATAACAACAACAGTTAATTTTTTCGTCTTCTTTCTGTCTTAGTTTCATTAATTGCTTTTGCTTTCTTGCTATTCAGGCCATGAGGATAAAGATTATTTAGTATGGATAAACAAGTCTGAATTCCATGGGTTCATTGCTGTGTATTTAGCACTGAGTGGCTTGCGAACAATTTCCAAGATAAACTTTCTTCTGCCCTTTTTCTGTGTAGTAGTCACTAATTTGCTTTGAAAACTGGTGAGCTTTTTAACCTCCCATAGCTAAAAGTCAAATCTAACAGTTAGATAAGACTAATACCTTCCAAGCCTGCAAGTCAAATAAGATGACAGATACTCCACATTCTTTATAAAAAGTCATTTCAACCCTGGCATTTGTACAAGAAAGTCCAGGTCCCTCTGCGTAAGTCAGTCGTGATTAACTATTAGGGTATGAATTATGACAAATGAATACCTTTGTAAATGAAGTTCAGTGTTTCTGCTACACTGCATTATCAGATGAAGATTGCTCTTGTAAAGGCTGACTTTGTTGCTGTTGTAGAGCTGATATTCAAAGCTCTTCTAATGCAAACATGGATCGGTGCTACCGGGCAGTTCATTTTGCTGGGAACTGAGTAAGTTGGGTTTCTTTGTCTACTTCATGCTTCATTCTGATGTATTGGGCAGTGATGCTCTTGAAGAAGCTAGCTCTGTAAATGCTTGTGTCCCTCAGCTTGTGTCAGTCCTGAACAGAAACTGCAGCCGAGAAGTTCAGAGCAAGTGTTACGTACTGAAGGCTGCAAAGGTTATCCCTGGATTCTTTCTGTTCTAGCAAATATAAGCAAGGATATTCTTGTATTTCTGCAGTGTGTTTTTCTGTATTTCTATAATTACTGTGGTATGACTGTTTTTCCTGGCGTTTGGAGAGGGGGAGGAGGGAGTATGAAAGGCTTTATATAAACGTATATAAACATAAAAAAGATCTTCTGGAGGTTAGCAAATTTTCGTGTAAAAGATGCTTCCGTATTCTGATAGATATAGCCAGGAATTTCTGCTTTGTGATCCATTGGATCATTGAGTTCCAACCCCCCTGCCACAGGCAGGGTCACCAACCTCCAGTTCTGGTACTAGACCAATTTGCCTGGGACCCTATAGAACCTGATCTTGAACACCTGCAGGGATGGGGCATGCACGGCCTCTCTGGGCAATACTACATTCACCATACTATGTTCAAATGTTTACTGTCAGACTGCAAATGTTTTACCACAGTTTGTGGGATTTGCCTCCTTCATTATCACACGATGGCATTTTCAATTAATACTAAAGTACCAAAGATTGTGCATCTCTTTTGGCAAAGCTGCTGAGACAATCTCTAGATGCACGGATGAAGTTTTTAGCTTGCCTGCTGATTTTTTTGAGATAGATTTTAGCTGGGTTACAGATATGATGCTCTTGGGAAGTTTTGGTTTTCTCAGTGAGTAAAAGAGTTTTCTTTCACATATGTGAAAGTATGCCTCATACATTGAGGAAAAATTGTTTAGCACTGACCTCAGCAGTTTATTACTAATGTTTTAAACATCCACAGTTCATAATTTTTCTTCCTAATCGTGCCTAAGGCTTCTTGTATTGACTGAGAGGACCAAAGTTTTTTAAAACCAATAGAGGAATTTGCAAAGCCAGAATGGTCAGTGCATTCAAGTCACAGTTTGCCACTGTTCCCTGTGGTTTCAACTGTCCCGTAAGGTAAAGAGATGGTTTAGCTGTGAATAAATTTAGAATCATAGCAGAGGAAAGGAGGAAAAAAAAAAAAAAAAGTGTTATTTTGGACTTTGTGAAGATAAGAAGCTGCACTTCTGAGACTGCTAGCAGAAATGTTAGTGTGGCTCAGGATATTGAAGAACTCTAGCTTTTCTGCTTATGCTGCTATGGAAAGAAGTCTTCCATGTAATTCTGCTTATGTTACTGGAATGAAGTTAGAACTTTCTTCTTGCTGATTGGAAATGAGAGGAGGCATTTCTGTCACTTGTTTGACTTTACTATTTCCAGGATGAAAGATGTTTTCCCTAGAATGAATTGTCTTAATATCTGCTTTTGCTGCTGGATTCCTAACAGCACTAAAACGAAATGGTCGGTGATGAATACTGCTGGAAAAAAATCCTGAAGGAGCAGTTAAAATGATTTATCTTCCCATGTGACTTTTTCTCTTGAACTGTGACAGACTTCTGTGTCGGTGAAAATACTAAAACTGGCTGCATGATTGGGAAGGAGTAGTATTTAGTTAATATTTGGAATTTGCACAATTTTCGGGCCTGTAATTAAAGTTCTCAGCTCAACAGAAGTAGTGTGAGGTTTTCTTGTTTCCAGAGACGTTTTTTGAAGGTACTGTTTTATTTCTTTTTCTACTTAAAAGTGAGAGCCATGTGATACATGGGATTGATGTCTTCCCCTCAGTGTCACATGCCCACTCTGTGATTCCTTTCTGGAACGCTAATGATCTTCTAACTCAGTAGCTAATTCTAGCTTGAATTACTTGATTATTTTTTTCCTGAGCAGTAGAGAGGGTGGCACCTACCTGTGAAACAGAGGTGAGAGATGAATTAGTGCAGAATTGGTGTTTTTGCTTGCAGTGAAATAGGGTTAATGTGGCTGCCTGCTGTATGGAGCGTGGCAGCGGTACGGCACACTGTGTGCTATCAACTGCTTTCAGCTACATGGGAAGCTGCTTTTCTATCGAGGACACTGGTTGCTTTCATTCATTCAAAAGCTACCAGTAGTTTGGCAAAATGCTACCTAAAGCCAAGAGAAAACGATTTCGTGAGTTTACTTCCCTCCATGCTCCCCTTTTCAGGAGTGATTAACTCATTAGAAATGATCTCAAATCTTTTGTGTGCTTCTTGCGTGTCATTAAGCACTTACTAGGTGATACTTCTGCATGCAGCCGTGATGTGTTCCTAGCGTCATTTCAACTTGATGCTTTTGGAGGGGAAAGTGCTTTAACTAAATGGAATAAAATGTGTAACCTTTTGTTTAGAGTTAAAACTTACTGAAAGCTGTTGAAGCGAATGAGTGTTGGCAGTGATTTATTGAGGTGAGTTTCTAGCAAATGAGTTAAGTGTTTTGATTTGGATTAATTCTTGTGAGAATCCTTGTGAATGCAGGCTCTCAGTTGAAAATAATTTGCATAGCATCTAAGAAATATCTAATTGTTTTAAGTTCTTAATGGGTGCCACAGCAGCATTTTTAGCATTTTGGTGTCTCAAACACTAAGATTAGTCCGAAATAGCTTTTCTCTTTGGAAAAAGTATTTTTCTTTCAGATTGGAGCACAGGTTCTTGGTTATTGAAGTTACTCCACTGAAACACTGCAGACTTTGTTGAGTAGTTTATACTTCTGTGCTGTTTTGCATAAGGATATGTGGTTGAAATAGAAGAAACTTCCTATCTGAAAGTTATATTTTAAAAAATAAATCTGTAGATAGTGTTTTGGGAGCGAACTTCAATTATTGATTGTACTGGCTGTCATTGTTCTTTTTTCCTTTATGTGTGTGTTTAAAATATTCCATAGCAACGTTGTCACTTGACTGAGCAGAGTAGCCATGGCTGTCATTTTAAAAAATAAAAGAATATAAGAAATTGAGCACTTGAACTTCTTGAGCACTGCTCATCAAATGCAGTTGCAGCTTTGTAAAATAACTCATGCTACTGTATCTTCTATGAAATAGTGTGTAAATGGAAAACTACTCTGTTCTGTTTGTGATTTAAAACCCATAGAGTCATAGATTAGTTTGGGTTGGAAGGGACCTTTAAGATCATCCAGTTCCAATCCCCCTGCTGTAGGCAGGGACGCCTCCCTCTACACCAGGTTGCTCAAAGCCCCATCCAGCCTGGCCTTGAATGCTTCCAGGGAGGAGGCATCCACAACCTCGCTGGGCAACTTGTGCCAGTATCTCAACACCCTCACTGTAAAGGATTTCTTCCTGATAACTAGTCTAAATCCACCCTCTTCCAGTTTAAAGCTGTTTCCCCTTGCCCTGTCACTACCTGCCCTTATAAAAATTCCCTTCCCAGCTTTACTTTAGGCCCCCTTCAGGTACTGGAAGGCCTCTATAAGGTCTCCTCGGAGCCTTTTCTTCTGCAGCATGAAGAGCCCCAGCTCTCAGCACCACCAGAGGAGGTGCTCCAGCCCTCTGATCCCCTTCATGGCCTTCCTCTAGATCTGCTCCAACATCTCAATGTGCTTCTTGCCTTGGAGACCCCAGAACTGGACACAGTACTCCAGGTGGGGTTTCATGAAAGCAGAGTAGAGGGGCAGAATCACCTCTGTTGACCTGCTGGTCACACTTCTCTTGATGCAACCCAGGATACAATTGGCTTTCTGGGCTGCAAGCACGCACTGCTGGCTCATGTTGAATCTTTCATTCATGGAACTGATTCATATCATGGAACTGATACTTCCAAATCCTTCTCCTGTGGGCTCATCTCAAGCTATTCTCCGCCCAATCCGTGCTTGGGATTGCCCTGACCCAGATTCAGGACCTTTCACTTGGCCTTGTTGAACTTCATGAGGTTGGCATGGGCCAACCTCTCAAGCCTGTACTGGTCCCTCTGGATGGCGTGCCTTCCCTCTAGGGAGTCAGCTGTACCACTCAGCTTGGTGTTATCTGCAAACTTGCTGAGGGTGCACTCCATCCCACTGCCCACGTCATCTACAGAGATGTTAAATAATACCAGACCAGCACTGACCGCTGAGGAATGCCACTCATCATCGGTCTACTCTCGGACATTGAGCTGCTGACCGCAACTCTAGGAGTGTGACCATGCAGCTAATTACTTATCTAGCAAGTGGCCCATCCATCAAATCCAAACGTGCCCTCAGCCGTAGGAGCTGGAAAAATTGATTGAGTGATTGGTAGTATCTGTTAAACCAAACTTCCTAGCAGAAGGTGGGGCTGGATTAAAGCTGGTGTGAAAGGAAAAATGTTAGAATATACGATGTCTTTGTATGCTACTTGGTAGCCTTTTGTCTCACGCGGAGAGGTCAGTGCAGGAATATTTCAGTCTTGTTCTAGTTTTTAGATTTTAGTTGAGCGCAATTCTGATTTGAAGTGTTCATAATGGAAAAATTAGTTAAAAACAGAAGAAGAGAGAACAGAGTAGTGTAGTAGCTCAGTCACAAGAGTAGATTTCAGCCTTGTTTCTTTATCCTCTGACAGCTGCTCATTAACTGTGGTCTCAACCCAGCATTTCTGTAGTAAGGAGGTACCTGCTAGTGCACTTGCAAAACAGCAAAATGTAACAGTGCAAAAATAAGGGATTTTACTGCGTATCCATATATAAAGTAGAGGGGAAAGGTATAGCAACATGATGTCATCATGCTGTTCTGTTTTTGGAGAAGTCCCTGCTGTTAGGATGATAGTATTTAGTAAAACTACTCTGAGCTGATAAATGAGAAACATATTTTGTCTGAGAACTTCTTAATCTGAGTAAAGACTAAGTCACATTTAGGCAAAAAGAGACTGAAACTAGTTTTCAGTGCAGATACACAGAGGATTTAGAAACTGCGTCCTACAAAAGCTAGTAGTAGTACTTAAAAAAAAATAATAAAATACTACTTAATGTAGTAAGTGGACTTAAAATTTTGATTAAAACTATTTTACTCAGAAGAGAAACAGATCAAGGATAAGGGTGAATCAGAAGTAGGAAAAGAAGTTGCTCAATGTGACTATTAACATTATGACTTGAAAACTGATGGGTATTCTTTTCACTCCCTCGTTACATGATAATGACAGGAAAAAAAAAACCCAACAAAAAAACACAACCAGGAGTAGAACTTTTTGAGTTTAAATATTAGAATTTAAATAATATTGCTGTTTGTGAGTGGGTATCAAAAAACGCTGGAGAAATAAAGTGACAGTAGAATATGCTTTTATTCTTTTATTATTAATATGGGACAAAATATTTTGGAATAAACTAGATTGTTAATGTGTTATTTTTCTTGATACAGATGTGGTTCTGGACATGGTGAGCATGTGACTTCAAAGATGGACAACTGGATCTGTTACAAATTCTGATTGGCCTTAAGCTGACTTACAAACACTAAGGAGCTTCACGGGATTTCTCTCATTCCTAATTTATGCCTGTCTAATTGCCTCACACCACCAGCTTAATCATGTATGGAAGTGCTCGGTCAGTTGGCAAGGCTGAGCCAAGCAACCAGAGTCCAGGGCGTTCACCAAGGCTGCCACGGTCACCACGCTTGGGCCATCGTCGAACCAACAGCACTGGAGGCAGTTCTGGCAGCAGTACTGGGGGAGGCAGTGGGAAAACCCTTTCTATGGAAAACATTCAGTCCTTAAACGCTGCCTATGCTACGTCTGGCCCTATGTATCTCAGTGACCATGAGAACGTCGGTGCAGACACCCCAAAAAGCACCATGACTTTGGGCCGGTCTGGGGGGCGGCTGCCTTATGGTGTTAGGATGACTGCAATGGGTAGCAGCCCTAACATTGCCAGTAGTGGAGTTGCCAGTGATACTATCGCGTTTGGAGAGCACCATCTTCCTCCAGTGAGTATGGCGTCCACTGTGCCTCACTCACTTCGCCAGGCCAGGGATAACACCATCATGGATCTGCAGACGCAACTCAAAGAAGTATTAAGGGAAAACGATCTGCTTCGCAAGGATGTGGAGGTGAAAGAAAGCAAGCTGAGTTCTTCCATGAACAGCATCAAGACCTTCTGGAGCCCCGAGCTAAAAAAAGAAAGAGCTCTGAGGAAAGATGAAGCTTCAAAAATCACCATTTGGAAGGAACAGTATAGAGTTTTGCAAGAAGAAAACCAGGTTTGTTATCTGATGTTGTTGTTGTGTTAGTGCAGTAGTGTGATTAAATGAGTTAGCTTGTGTATCACACTTAGTTAAATTATTTTAGTGCTTTTCCCAGGTATCACAGAATCACAGAATGGCCTGGGTTGGAAGGGCCCTCAAGGACTGTGAATCTCCAACCCGTGCTGCTGCAGGCAGGCACCAACCTCCCCATTTAGTACTAGACCAGGCTGCCCAGGGCCCCATCCAACCTGGCCTTGAACACTTCCAGGGACGGGGCATCCAACCTCTCTGGGTAGCCTGTTCCAGCACCTCACCACTCTCACAGTGGTGAGCCGTCCAATCTAAGTCCAACCTGTCATCCAATCTAAATCTTCCCTCCCTCAACTTCAAACCATTTCCCCTTGTCCTGCTGTTATCAACCCTTTCAAAGAGTTGATCCACCTCTTGTTTATAGGCTCCCCTTAGGTAATTGGTATGAATAAGAAGTGTTCATGTTTTTAAGTGTTTCTTTTCTGACTTGTAAGCCTCCTCTTTGGTGTGTGTTTTTCCTTATAATTTTTTTTTTAATTTTCTGTTCTTTTTTTTTCATTTTATTTTCTGGGACTGTTGTTCATTCCAATTTGCAACTCTTTTATGCCACTCATGATCATTATTTGTGTAGTGCTTAATTCCAGAAGTGTTCTCTTGAGATGCAGAATGTACTAACTGCTGACCCCAAATGCAACTGAACTGCTGCTGGATGTTGATAGTTTGCCAGTAAAACAAAGTTCTCGTGGCACTGATCTTAGTTTAGAGCTCTAGTTAAATCCTCCAGACCTACAACTTTTGCAAACATGCAAACCATGTTCTTGGCTACATGGAAGTACTTCTGTCTAATACCTGCTCATACTTTCTTTTGTCATAAGCAGTGCTTGTGTTCTTATACAACTATCATAAAGCACTCATTTATAGGTTTAGGGGTTTTATTGAGCTGTTCAGGTATATTTACTATTTTAAGCAGGGCTTTTTTTGGTTTCTGTTGGGAAGATGAAGGAAGCTGGAGAAAATAAATAGTACTACCAGTACTTAACACATTTTGTACTATTTTCAGGTAACGTGACTTAAGTAGTAGATTCCTTTAGGTTAGTGATACTCTGCTACACTGAAGCAGTCTTGAGGCTTTCTTTTCACCCTTTTAAGAACTTAGTAAAGTTCTTAAAAAGTAGTAATGAGGTAAGTTGCTTTTTTTGAACTAGCATGAAATAATTTAATCAATTTATTCAGTTTTGTAGCTGTATTCTTACTGAATAGTAGTGTTGCAGGGTGCGATTTGACAATGCACAAAATTTTATATTCATTTTCATGTCTTTTTAGAGTAAAAAAGCTTAAAGTGAAATCATTTTATTGTAAGAGCAGTATTTCCTTAGAAGGAGTAATCTAGTGAAAAATTCAGCTATGCTGGTTGTTGTGGTTTAATCTGGCAATCCAATAAATACCATTCAGCTGTTTGCTGACTTTCCTCTCAGTGGGCTGAGGGAAGAATTGAAAAAGGTGAAGGTTGAGATATGTGAGTTCATACAGAGATACTTTTCAATAAAAAACAAAGAAAAGAAAAAAGAAGAAGAAAAGGAACAAACAACAACAAAAAACCAAAAGATGCACAACATGATTGCTCAGACACTCAGTTTGATGCCCAGCCAGGGGCTGAGCAGTGGTTGCCCCCCTCCATGTAGCTCCTTCCCATTTTATTGTTCAGCATGACACCACGTGGTACGAGATATCCTTTTGACCAGTTTAGGTCTGCTGACCTGATTCTGTGCCTTTTCAGCTTCTTGTGGATCTCCAGCCTTCTTGCTGGCAGAGCAGCCCAAGGAGCTCATAAGTCATTGACTTAGTGTAAACACTGCTCAGTTACAAGTAAAACATGAGGGTAACATTACTTTTTTTCATCCAAAATCCAAAACACAGCATCGTACCAGCTACTATGAGGAAAATTAACTCTATCCCAGTCCAAACCACGACACTGGTACAGTGCTAGTATAATGAAAACACAGAATGCCCTTCACTCAGCTTTTTGGTGCTGTTTATTTTTCAGCAGAAGGTGAGTATTTAAATTGCCCAGTTCTCTCCTTGTGCTTTTAAAGTTCTGTTTTCATACTGAAGAGAAAGGGAATGTTTTTAAATGTGACAATATTTTTGTGAGTTTTGACATCTGAGGATGCTGTGCAAATCTGGAAGCAGAAATACAATGACTGTGTGGTTTAGAATGGAGTAAGTGGCTACTGAATATGTATAGATTTGAGAACAGTGATTTCTCTATCTGAGAGTTTTTTTGTGCATGTCTTTCCTTTATCCCCTAATTAAACATTTACAGATACTTCCAGGCGGCTGTTTTCTAGGCAATCACTATAATTACTACCACAGTGGTAGAATTGTGTAACTTCAGTCCAAAAAAAGAAGGGTGCAATTTAAAAGTAAAAGGGTATTATTGCAATGAGCGGTAAAAACTAAGAATGCTAATTAATAGATTATAGTTAGCTAACAGTGTGTCCTAATTAAACTCTGAATTCATTATGTCTTCTATAGCCTGTTGGAATTGGTCACTTCAGCCATTATAATGAAAATCAGTTTAATAGGATTTGCAGTAATTAAACAGACTTTTCTGTTTAGACACTGAACATGGGACTTCTCTGATTTGTTGGTGGACCTGAAATATCTTCATTACCCTCCTCCTACCTTCTTCTAAAACAAGGTTAATATATTCCTACTGTATGGTCTTTCAGCGTACCTGCAGGAACTGGTATTTCAGCTCTCAATACCAGTATTTCAGCACATCACTTCAATAAAAGCCTTCTGGCATGGGCAGGACTTGTGCTGTAGATTAAGTTTAGCTAGGGCCAAATGCATTGTTTAAAATTGACTAGATTCATGGAGCCAAGGTGCGGGCTGACTCATCCCATTATCTGATAGTCATCTCAATCTCTTTGGCTGTGATCTTGGCTAGTTATTCCTCCTTGCATGCTTGATTGTCCCTGATTGGATTTATTTATTTGCTTGTTTGTTTTACTATTCTTGTCACCTCAGCTTTGACTGAATTGTCTCTAAGTTCTGGAAGTTGTTAAAAATATGTAAAAACATGAGCTATGGTCAATCACTACCTCAGTATCCTGTGCAATGTGCTTTGGTGTCCCTGAGTTTTCTTACCTACGTCTTGGGAATGTCTGCAAATAGATGTTAATTATTGGAGTGTACCTTGCTGATTTCCTAGAAATTTTCTAGGTTGAATAAAGGCTGAATAATCTCCTTTTGGAGAAAAAATAAAATAAATAGGAAGATTAAAGAGTATTCTATATGTCCTGGTGCAGTTATGTTTATTTTGGCGCAAATAGTCAGCAGGACTATCTGGGATTTAGTATGCGCATGCATCCCCATCTAGGAGTAAATAGTTCTCACATGGGTTGGAAAGGCTTAGCCTTGCACAGTGGTGATGGTTTCAGCTGTGATGCAGTACAGCTGTATTCATCAGCTACTCTGAGCAAATATTAACAGCTGTGGAGTATAACGTAAGCTGAATTTTTCTTCATCCTTTAATAGTTTGTTGCTGAAGTGCCAGAAAATCCTGTCTTTCAGTACATGGGGAATGTCCTCCTCATCCCATTCTGAAGAGCTCAGAACATGAAGTGGAAAGTATTCCCCTAGTTAACATAGAGTTGTGGAAAAACAGAGTAGTTTGCAGTGTGGTGTGGATTAGTTATCCAATTACACTTAGCAAGAAGGTAGAAGCAGAGTAGAGATGATTGCTCAAAGATTAGCAAGTATGTGCAAGGAGGAACTGATGGAGTCAATAAACGGGAGTTTGGTTTTGGCACAGACTTGTTCTCCTTAGGACGCTTCAGTAAGAATTACATTTCTCTGACTGGAACAGATTTTCTTTTTTTTTGGTGTGAATGGGGTTTAAAGTTTACCTGAAAATGTCTCTGTTAGAAGCCTGAAGAATGAAGGAAAGACGGTGAGTATTTTTGGCTGATAGTTTCATTAAAAACTGGACCATGATGGACTGCATGGAGCTAGAGAGAAAAAAGGCGCTCCTCTCAGTTGAAACTTTGCATATGCCAAGGTGGTTGTCCATAAAAATAATGAGTGCAATGCAAATTGGATGTCTGCCACCCTGTACTGAAATTTACCACACTGTCTGATCTGGGTTTCAAATCTGAATTATGTTTTGGCTGAACTAGTGCAGTACTGCTGAAAACATCTTTCTACTTTGATGTATTTTTGTGGCCTTTTTGTGGTTAGAGGTTTTGAATGTCTGAGTGAGGGAGTTTAACCAAGAAAATATTTCTGAAAAGTATTTCACCTTACGTGAGGTAAGTGCTTGAAGAACGTTCTGCCTTATTGGGATGGAAGAGTGTGGCTGGTGTCCTCCAGCGGTTCATCAGCGCTCTTCTCCAGACCTCTGTGATTATGACTTCACTGTCAGAAGTGGTTTCCATTTCACAGTAGCGTGGAAGGGATGTTTCACTTATTTTAATGTAGTTGTCTGTGTGTTAGCCTCTTAAATGTGTTGGGTGATGCTGCTGTGAGACTGGCAGAACTAAAGAGCGTAGTCTTCACCTGAATATTATATTAATTCTTCCATCTCCACTCATTTTATTTTATTTTTTTGCTTTAATTATATATTAATGTTTTGTGTTTTTTTTTAAAGTGGATTGTTCTAATACTTTATCATTATAATGGTAGTACCATTCTTGAGTTGGTTATTAGCTAGACTTTCTCCCCTTTAGTGCATCTTTATTTGCGTCATATGCAATTCCATCGTCATTGCTAAAATTCATTGTTTATAACCTATGATGTTACACTTAAACACTTTTTTTCTGTGGCAGATCTGTTAATTCTATAGAATTCTGTAAGGCTCGCTCTGTCCTTATTTGGTTGAAACATGACATAATAACTTCTTTTTTAGAGTAACTCGGCTATCTCCTGAGGAGTGCTTAGTATCTGAGGCATTTATCAAGCTGCAGCACTTCAGAAATTGACACGCAGTCTCCCAGGAGATGGACCCTTCTGTGTTCTGCCTCTTTGCAATTCTGTAAGGAAAGAAACTAAGACTTCTGCTGCTTATCAAAGCTCCCTAATGCTCCTTTTCTCCTGTTTTCTTATTGAGGTAGAATCACTCTTGAGTTGCTTTAAGCTGTAGCATAAGCTGAACAGTTGGTCCCTATTTGATCCATTAGGCAGACAAGGGAAATACTACCAACTTAAAAGAAGCTTTTATTAAAATGGGTTGCATCGCTGGTAATGGTGAATTTCTTAGTAGTTTCACTGTGCTTTTTGCTATGGAGCTGGGAGAAGGATTACTTTGTGTTCTACATAGCAAATTGTTCTGCTCTTTGCTTTGAAATTCTTTATCTGCTGTGTAGCAAGGCTGTTCAGACATCGCTCCTTATCTGGTGAGGTTTTCGGCGTGTTATTCCACCATTCAGTGTGTATGGTTCTGAATTTTATCTGAATTATTGAATTTCTTCAGGAGCCATTGTCTTTTCTTGGTATTATGTCAATTCCGGTATTTGAGTTGTTCATTTTTTCCTTAGGTGCTCCTTCTTTCTAAAATACGTGCTGCATAACTTGAAACTGTGTAAGGCTCTGGTTTAGAGCAGATCAAGCTTCCTACTAGTCACTTAGCGAGCAATGGAATAGTGAGAGCTCTGGGAATAGCTCTGTGCTTTTGCTGCATTATATATATTTCATTTTAGTAGAGGTCTTCTACTGCTGTTATAGCTTCCTAATACTAAATCTAATGTTCTTATGTGTCTATCTTTTACCACATGGTATTGATTTAAGTAGAAAAGAGAGAAATATTTCTAATGGAAATGCTAGTCCATGGGAAAAGTGCTACTAAGAATACAGAGGCCAGTCTTTGTGTATGCCTCCAAGGCCAAAAATCTAAGCTGAGCTTTTTTCCTCTTCTTTTTCCCCTGTTTGGTGATATTAGGAAGTCTTACAGTCATGAAGATGACTGCTGAGTTAACCACCATTACTAAACTTAGATAAAAGGAATGGTTTTTTTTCCCCTTCAAAGTAGGTATCTAACAATCCTGTTAACCATCGGTGCAGTGTTTGAGACATTGATAAAACAGAGAAATTTTTTTGTCTTTTGGATAAATACATTTCTTATATATACATTCTCAGACAAAGGCTGGAGAGCAGAAGAGTTTAGTAGTAACATTTCTGTACTCCAAAAGTGATTACTTCATTGGATAAGTTATCAAGGGTAATAATGCTAGCCGTCTGCCTTAGTAATTGGAAAAAAATGCTCTGAAATACCACTTTAGCCTCAGCAGGCAGGAGGGGTGGAAAAGGAGAAACTCCAGTGTTCAGGATGTTTCAGCATAAAGAGTGTTAATATATGCTTGTGTTTAGTGCACACAAGAACATTTCAGTGTTTTGGATAGTATTGGTCGGTGATGATTTGAGCTTCTTGACAGAAATCGGACTACAGTGGTATGTCAACAGATATGCATAGCTGTTCTGGATTATGCTTTTTTTTTCCCTACATGTATAGTGCTTTGTAGTTTTCCTGTATCATCTTCGTCGTAATCCGATGAAGAAAGGGAAAAATTCTACTAAATGTGGAGGACTGTAACTATCTCAATGGGATCTTTTGTTCATTGTTTTTTGTTTTTTTTTCCCCTGAAGGCAGTAAGTACTCTACCTTGAAAAGAAAACCCTTGGCAAAACTTTTCATGACCCACGAAGTCCATATAACAATATTTTTACACAGAATTTACAGATTTGCATTGGGTCCTCTCAGAAAGACCATAGTCACCTTCTGTAGTGAACAAAATACAGGGAAAAAGCGCTGTTAGTTTCATTCTATGTTGATATAAGTTTATAAGCCTAGTGATTGCATGCTGCCTTAGACTGAAGAGAAGAAATACTTAGTTACTAACAGCCATGAGAGGTAGGTAGCATGTACAGATTCGTAAAACTCTATTAGAGTTAAGGAATTCATGCCATGTCACCAAAAAAAACCTGATAAATTTTCCTTTTTGTTGTCAAAATACTTTACAGCTCAACCATGCTCTTGCTGTATTGCTCTGTACACTCACTTCAGCTTTTAAAGACTTAGTCTATTTTCCTTGCCTATCTATAGGAATTACAGCATTATTTTCTTTTTATAACCTTTGAGCACTGAGCACCAAAACCTTTTGACCTGATTGAGAGAAACTGAAGTGTATCACTTTGGTTTGCAACTGCAGTGTGGTGGTTTGCATTTAAATCATAAAGAAAATTAAAAAAATACATGGAAGGATTCATTATCAATGTCTAAATCAATATTTGGAGAATTTTCATGATGATTTGAATTTTTTTTTTTCAATTGATCTCCATTAAGGAAGTCATCTTAGATTCAGAGACTTTTAATTATTTAATAATGAAATATAAATTATTTAATGATAAATAAAAAATAATTTAAAGCATAATATACTCTTCTTATTGCACGTGTGCTCATTAGGATCAGCTTAATCACATGCAGAAGTACCGGCATGGATCACCTACTGAAAGTCCTTCCAGTGACCATTGCAGGAGAAATCAGAGCGATGTATAACAGCTACAGCAATAAATAAATGTGATTGACTTTAGCTTAATTTTAGCAACTGCTTTTGTAAACTGGAATGCCAAGCAATATACTATCACTGGTAACCTAGGTTTTTTGATAGCTTCTTCCTGTGTTAAAAATTCTTACTCATCTATATACAAACTTCTAAAAAAAATTGCTATGTGTTACTACTTTTTGTTTTTTTTTCTGTTTCTAAATGACTTAACTGTGTGTGCAGTGGACTTCTTTGACCCTTCTCTGAGTAGGAGCTGCTGGTCAGGAATTCCTTTGAAACACAGTAAAATGCCTGAACCCTTGTTCTACGCTGCCTGCATCTCTGTGTGGTTTTCTTTTAAGATTCGGTGACTGTTGTCAGTGTTCTGGAAAATAAATACTATACGTGAACAAGGGTGAGCAACTGTTCAGAGGCATTTAGGTTCTTCCAGAACTTGATTCCACAACATCAGAAGCAATATGTAGCTTCTCAGCAATCTCAGGCAACTCATTCAAAGTGCACAAAGACTGGTTCATGGGGATGATGACTTTTCTAATCTTGTATATAATACAATGAAGACGCCTTTTTGGGAAAGGAGTAGAAAGGGAGGCAATAATGGAGATGAACCGTTCCATAGAAAGATCTTTGTCAATGCTTTGCAAATATAGCGGAAAGGCAAGACTAAACTCCATTTTTCCAAAAAGGTGCTTTGTAAACGACTGCTGTATATTTGCATCGTTCTGAGGTTCTGTAGTGTGTTGCTATCCCTTTGTTTTTCTACAGCGCGATCTTTTCCTGCTTCTTCCCTTCTTTTTCTGCCCCTCGCAACCCTGCCTCATTTGAAACTGGGAGGCAGCCTTAGCTTTGGAAAAACAAGCAAATAATGAATGCTAGTCCAAGATTAACTATGCCTCACTGGTATCTGAATTCAAACTGAATACAGTTATGTTCTTTCATGGCCAACAAATACTTTGTCTTCACGTTCTTTTGAGAAGCTCTATGAAGAAGTAGGCACATCACTGAATACTCATTTGCCATCTGAACACTTTACAGATATTTTTTTTTTTACATAGGTTTTCTCACAGATTTCTACATGAGAAAGCAATGCTTGATTTTAAGTTTACGGATTTTTGATCTTTTTTGTCAGATAGTCAGGGTTGGTGACTTTTGAGAGAGTCTTGAAGTGTGTGCTGGTGTGGATTTCGAGGAGTAAGGGGCTATGCATTTCTGTTCTCTTTGGTCACTTCTTTCTGAGATTAATCCAAATCAGCATTGTTCAGAAATAGATATATATTTTTTTTCCAGGTACAGTGTACAGGATCTATTTCTTCCCTAGTTTACTTCTGGCATTTAAGGAGGGGATGTGGGATGGTGGTGGGAAGCAAGTCCTACCTTCTGTAACACAGAATGGTGAGCCTTATGTACTCTTTTCCCTTGGAAGAGTCTTGATTGATGGGTTATTGGTGTTTTTTAATTGTTTTTGTTTGTTTGTTTGTTTTTCCAGTGGAATCACACCGCAAATACCAATACTTATTTTTGACTGGAGAGAGGGAAAAGCTTTTAAAACAAATGTTTGTGTGGTAGAATATTGTCTTGACAAGAATTGTCATCTCAGGTTTAATAAGACCTGATGTTGAAGGTAACCATGTCCCATGTTACATATACGAGTGATTGTATGGGAACTGCAGAGTCAGGGCCTGAACCTCTGATTGATCACCTGAGGTGAGCCATGAGTCAGCCAGAGGAGCACAGGTGGAGGCAATTCACTGTGCTGCCAGAAGGGATGGAGCCTGGCTGCACCCCTCCTAGAGCTATTGAAGAGCTGGCTACCAGGGGGGAAGGATCTCTCCTGGAGATCTGCTCTGCTGGAGTTCTGTGGGTGAGCCCAGGATAGGGGTAAGCCTTCTATTTATTCTCTTTTGTTATCATTGTCTGCTTTGCCTAACTCTCTCGTTTATTTTGTGATTATAACATCCTACTCTTCTTTGATTTTACAGTGATTATGTATTGTCTTTTCACATTAAAACTTTACAAGGGCTTTCCATTATAGCCATGTCTTCCTCCTGTTTCAGTGATGTTGTAGTATATGAAGGATGCTTCATATGTAGAAGAAAATGCATGTTTGTACTCCTTATTTGTTTGATGGGTGTTGTGCAGCTACTGAGTTACTGTAATGGATGTTAGGGCAAGAAGCATTCAAAATTGGCTTTGTGTTAAGAATCCATGAGCAGATGAATTTGTTTGCAAAATATAATGAAAAGCATACAGAAGTTTTACAGAAGCATCTGACATCGTGCCTCTGCTCAGCCCTATCTTGCCAAAGGCTACGAAATGAACTTTTTCTGCTTTTCAGAACCAGAAGGTACATCTCCTGTAAACAAATGGAAAGGGACCTGGAGTTTTTTTTTTCTCTTCTACAGAAGAAAAATTTGCATTATAGGCTTGAAAAGAGTGAATGAGCATTTAGATGTTTTGCTCCTATCTTCTCTAAGGTTAGAGTTTACTTTGTGGAATTCCTCTGGGACATGGGTTTTCATTTGATTCACAAGAAATCCCTCAGTTTACATTAAGACTAAGCTACCAATTTGTCTTTGGCATCAACTGAAAATGTACATATGAAGTCCATAAAAGAGATTTTTTGGCTTGTATGGGAAGAGTTTCAGAATTTGTTGAATGACAGGAACGCATCCATGCAGAGGATAGCAAAGTTTTAAGCTGAGGATTAGTGCTTTTTGGTGAAACGTTGAATCCCAGAAGTCTTCTAGGAAAAGGAAGTGGGTACAAATAAAAATGGCTTAATAGCAAAAGCTTTTAATTAGGTCATTATTAGGAAATGCTATGTGCCCTGGGCTGGAATCTTAGGAATTATCTGGCTTATCTCTTTTGTACAAACAAATGTGGAGAATATGATCATTGGAAGATTTATTATTTGACCCTGTTTAGTTTGAGTGCTAATAACATAGTAGTGTGTCTACCAGTTACAGCATAGTAATAGGTTAGAACATAGTGTCAAGCTTTTGGCGTGCTTCTCATAGTACCACTTAGTTACCCTGATGAGAAAGGATAGAAGAATTCTGGGAGAGAGCATTGGTAAAATCAGGAGAATTCTTTATATTAACCAACTATGGCAATCTTTGGATTAGTATAACAAAGATATGTGCATTTATGGAATCTTTCATCTGTGCGTTAAAATTAATTGATATATTTGTTTGTGGGAATTAACAGTTAATCCAGAGTAGCTGCATATATGTAACTCTGAAAGTAATGCCTCCTATTTATTTCTGTGGAAACAACAACAGATACAAAGAGCACAATAACACTTGTAGAGCAAGTTCTCAGCTACAAAACACTGTTTTTCAACATAGTCACCACCGTAAGCTGTGCATTTTCACCAGCAATGAACAAGAGACTACATGCTGTGCTCACAAAATAAATAAATAGAAAAATTCTGCACCAGCAGAGGTGGCCTGCTGTCACCCCTGCAGAAAATGCAGTGCCCACCACCTCACTATGCTCACATCCACTGCTTGGTTTCCATGTATGTTCAGCAAGCGTCCGTTAATGAGTGTAATTTTTTCCGCATGAAGGACTTCAGTTCCACACCTCTGCTTTATATGCACTTTCATGTCAGTCTCCATTCTGTCAGACTGCCCTCCTGCTGCCACCAGTCACACAGCAACAGCATGTAATAGAATACTGGTGAGAAGGTTCACCCTCTACTGCCATGTCACCAACATTCACCTCTAACGTCGTGACATTACTTTCAAAGCAGCCCTCATACAAATGGGAGCTCACGAGTTTGTTTTTTCTTTGGAATAGGGGAATTTCTTAGTTTTAGCTTGTTGATCAGTTGAGTTAAATCAAACTATCATTGTGCTTTTATTTGGACAGTTTTTAAGGCTTTCAGGTGGTATCTGTTGGGTCAGGTTGGGCAATGTGGTTGTGAGCCTGTTAATGTGTAACCATTTAAATAGATCTGTAAGCCTAGTTACTCAAAGGAGGAACATCTCTAAGGAAGTGTAGGTATACTTTCATATTAGAAAGTAAATAGTGTGTTGTTTATGTGCAGTCAATACCATTTCTTATGAGAAAAGTGAAGCACTCAACCATTTGGTGATCCTCTTTGCAGAGAGTATTTGGACCTGTTCCCATCATTCACAGTGAGGAAGGATTCAAAAAACGGAATTATCCTCAGTGCTGGATTATGGAAGAAAAGAAATTTAGAAAATTACCTTTGCAATAAAATGAATGGATTCAAACTTTCTGTAACAGTGAATTAATTTTTGAGCTAGCGCATGGTTTTGAAAAACAGTAAGAAAAATTTTACTAAGTACGCTTTGGCCATGATTTGCGTTCTGTGCACATACTTGACCAAAGAGTTGAAATGAAGATGGGCGCTGCTGTGTGCTCAGACTCTGATCTCTATGTGATTCCAGGGGTCTTTGCTCTTTGCAGTTGTGTAACGTACTAGCAAGACTGTACTGGTTGTTTCACAATTACTGCTTTATGAGCCGTTATAGTTGGAAATGTCTTCTAATTTCTCTTACAAAATCTGACTTATTTTTTGATCTGTCTGGTTAAAATCACTGAAGACTTTACAATTTAGCTTCAAAGCAGAACTTTGCACTTAACATATAATACTTGAGCAGGTTTGATGATCGTGCTCTCATTCCATTCTGTCTCCCCATTCTCCTACAAATAAGATTCAAAGTCCCATGTTTGCTATTTAAGGAAGGCTCCAAGTTAGCATTTCTATCCAGGAGAAGCTTTTACTTTTGGCTAAGGCTGGGGAGGCATTGAAGATTAACCTTTCAAAACTGTTTAAATTAATTTATTGTGTGCTTATTCAAGAATGATTTGTCTCCTTTCCATTTGTCTGAATAAGCTCGAATCTGTATATGTTTTAGGTCTGATGTCTGTCTCCTTTTCTGTGTGAGAATTGTCGTGAATTCATATTTAGCCCCACTTTTTTGTTAATTAACTCTTTATAGTGTTTCATGTCAGACTTCTTTAATCTGGAAGACTGAGAACCTTTGGAAGAAATCTTTAATTCACTTTCATTTGCAGCTAATACGCATGTTAATATTTCTTTGTGAAGTATTGCATGCTAGACAGCCTTTGAAGGCTGATCTGGAAAAAGTAGATCTGTACTTCACAGGTTGAATGTTAACACAGCTGTTTGGTGCAGTAAGACACTATTATGGATAAACAGTAGCTGATGCTGGGATCCCTTTGTATATGTGCTGTTTAAATTCCTGACTTGCCTAAGTGAACCAGCTGTTCCTCCTGCACATGTGATTTTGTGCTATCCAATCCAAAGATACACAGTTCATTTTGGCATTGGGGATTAGAGTGCACTTGTTGTGCATCTCAAGCAGAGCTGCTCTTTTAGTTTCCTCTGATATATGTTCAGTTTGTATGCACCGATACTGTTGTGTGAAATCAACCAACACATGACAAGTAGGGACTTTCTGAGGATCTTTCAAACAATGTCTCTGCTGCAAAATAGAAGGTTGTTGTGGATATAATCACATTTGGACAATTTCTAATGCGTGAGTTTCTGAAGGAACTTAAATGCTTATGAATTAAACATTTCAGCACTCGGGAAGATGTGTGTTATTTCTGTCAATACATGCAGATTATAAAATATTTCCAAACCATTAAATTGGGTTAGATATAATATGATTATTAAAAATCATGCAGTTAATGGTTGCTATAGTTGAGATATGGGAGATTTTTTGTTCTCAGTGCTAACCCATAGAAAGCAAAACCACCTCTTCTTTATAAGGTACTTGGATATATTAAGAGCTGTCAGCTCTTCAGACTTGTATTTATAGGAGTTCAGTAGTATTCTTAGCTTACATTTGAAGCAGTACATCTTTTATTATTTTCTTGAAAGTGTTGACCTTCGTCTGCCCTGCACAGTTAATGTATATCAAGCAACAGGAACAGTTAATTTTGTTAATCAAATCTAAGGGAAGATATTAATTTTTAGTAGCTTATCAGTAACAGAATGGGTCCCTACACAATATAGACTTACATATAATTGAATGGATGTGATTTTACTGTTAAACACCTTAGTTTTTTTTTGGTTTTCATGTCTGATCGGATGCTGAGTATTTCATTAATAGCAGACTACAAAAATGCAGAGGTAGCATTTAGTCCATGAAAATGGGTCGTATTTTTATATTTTCCTCTTCCTTTTTATTTTGAGAGTGAATATACTGTATTTTTTAAAATGTTGTTGTCAATTTAGGCAGTGAAAATCAGAGAAGGCTGCGAGATATTTTATAATGAAAAAGGTAGAACACCACTACTTGATTTTGGTGGCTTATGTTTTTTTATTAATCCTGAAGTAACTGGGAGAGGTTCTGTCTGGTGTATATATACTTAGCAAACTTAAACTTTGCATCCCTTGTACAGTAACTTATTAACCAGAAGTACAAGTAATTAGCGATGCTATATTAGTATTTCTTCAAATTACAAAACTGCTGTTACTGTCATAAGCTGACTTCAGTTCCCAGTAGGAAGCTTCTATCTTTCCAGCCTGTATGAATGTGTTCTGAATTAACTTATCAGTCGAGTTTACAACTTCTGCCTGTCACATCAGTTTCCATCATTGAAAAGTGATATTAAACACTGCAGCATTAAATCAAGAGAACAGAAGGCTATGGAAAATCTTAAGTACAAGGCATAGGAGGTGTACAGTTATATGAAGTGCTAATTATTAACCATGGCCTCATGTACAATACTTGGTAGTTAAAATTTATATATATATATATATATATATATATATATATATATATATATATATATAATGTTTTTTTAGTTCATAAAGTTCTTTACGTCTTGATTTGTGATCTTTTGGGATAGCTTCTTGTTTCTCAAGTACAATTCCCTTCTTCTTTCCTTTACTGTTCAACAAGCTGTTGGGAGATAAGTAGCACAATAGTTCTTATATCACTTTTGATATTGGAACCATCTGAATTGCACAAGTTCAGGTATTTTTTTCTTTTTGCAACAGATTATGCCCTAAGGTGCACACAAGCTACATATGTATCCAAGCTACATATGTAAGTGACTAACATGGAAACAAGGGCCCCATTTTTCATGGAGATTTTTACAATGCCTCATATTCAAGGCACAGTTTATGTTAACTTTATAGTCGCAAATGATTTACACATTTTCTGAATGGTTCTCAATCAGGTCTGCAGCTGTGGAGCGCAAACATCATAAATTGAAATGTTTCAGCACTTTGACAATCAACTCTCTGGGGGAAAATGCCACCGAAACTACCAAACTAACAATGAAAGAACGCGTAGCTGTTGTCTTAATAGTAATTTCCCACTAGTCATCATTTTCTGTTTGTTCTTGATGCATCTTTTATTTCCACATCTCATGGATAGCACCAGTAGTTATTATTACTATGACTTTAGTCCCCTTACTAGCACCGTTCAGTCTCTGCAACAAGTGAAGAACAGTTGGTATTGCAATATTCTGAGCAAACTTTCAATATATGCAGAATAAAGCAGAATCAATTCAGTATGAAACCACTCAATTATTAGGAAGTCCTGAACTTAGCGCATATTTTTAATGCACTTCTTGGATGGAATTTGATTTTTTTTAATGTGCTGTATTTCCATTCTCATTAATCTTATATAACTTGGCATCGCTGTCCCCTCTTGCTTGTACTGGTTTTATACAGCTTAATATGGACTGTTCTGGTTAGAGTGATTTACTAAAACAGTTAATTTTCATCTGAATGTGTTCCTTAAACAACAGGACTGAGCGAAATAAGGTTGGGACATAACCTGAAAACTATAAAAATGTTTTTCTTACTGTAGAACAGGGTAATGAACTCTAGAATAAAATAAACCTTGCTTCTGCTTACAATAAGTCATTTATTTCATGCTTAAAATGTGTATTTCCAGGACAGAGTCTGGAACAGAAGTAAGAGATCACAACTGAATTTTCTTTTCAATTGTATAAACTGACTAAAATATGCTTCTGCTTCCGAAAATTTGCATACTTGAGTGAGCATTGAGGAAGGGAATAAAGAAGGCTCTCCTCAAATCCTGCAGGATTTATTTGTTCAGGAACTTTTAATGTGAAATGTAGATTAGTGTTGATCCCCTAGACAGATTACTCAATTTTTTCCACCTTCCCACTTGGCTTCTCTACATTCTCCCACAGTATGCAAATAGAGAGATAATACATCTGAACAAAATGTTGCATCTTTCTGTGCTATGCCAGTCTGCTGAGATACTCAAGAAGATCCAGCAGGCCTTTGTAATGTGAGCCAGGTTTCACAGAGAACATGAGCCAGCAGTGTGCCCAGGTGGCCAAGAAAGCCAATGGCATCTTAGCTTGTATCAGAAATAGTACAGCCAGCAGGAGCAGGGGATGATCGTCCCTCTGTACTCAGTACTGTTGAGGCTGCGCCTTGAGAAATCTGTTCTGTTCTGAGCACCTCACTGCAAACAGCCCTGCTGTTTGTCCAGAGAAAGACAACAAAATGAAGGGTCTTAGAGCATGAGTCTTATGAGTAGCGGCCAAGAGAACTGGCATTATTCAATCTGGAGAAGAGGAGGCACAGGGAAGACCTTATACCTCTAGAATGACCTGAAAGGAAATTGTGGTGAGGTGGGGGTTGTGTTCTTCTCCCAGGTAATTAGCAAAAGGACAAGAGGGAATGTCCTCAAGTTGTGCCAAGGGAGATTCGGGTTGGATGTTAGGAAGAATCTCTTCTCAGAAGGAGTGGTGATGCGTTGGCACAGGCTGCCCAGGGAGGTAGTGTCCCTGGTAGAGTCACTGTCACTGGAGGTATTCAAGAAAAGGGTAGATATGGTGCTGATGGACACGGTTAGTGGGCATGGTGGGGATGGGTTGATCTTGCAGATCTTTTCAAGCCTCTGGGCGCTACTAGCAGTGAATTGGACAGGGATTATTTGAAAGAGTTCAGTCTGTACAAGACTACAGTATGAATCTGAGGGTGATGATGTTGCTGGCTGATGCCAACTGGGAGTTTCATTTCTTTCTTCTTTAGAAGATTGTGGAAATTAGGAAGGAGGATGAGAGAATGGGCTTTCCTTACCATGGAGAAGAGGAGGCTTTGGGGTGACCTAATAGCAGCCTTTCTGTACTATGAGGAGGTTATTGAGATGATGGAACCAGGCGCTTCATAGTGGTGCATAGTGAGAGGGTGAGAAACAATCGAAATAAAGGTTTTGGTCAAATGCATGGAAAACCTTGGAGGCTTTCAAGATCTGGATAAAGTTCTGAGAAACTTAATGTAGTCTCATAACTGACTCTGCCTTGAGCAGGAGGTTAAATGTCCTGCTGTCCTTTCCAGTGTGAATTAGTCTATCATAATTCTGTTTCAGTATGCTCATTTGCATAGTGCATCATGTATGCTTCTGTTTTCAGTTCAAATCATAAATGAACATGACTTTGTGTAATCATCTTGATTCATAAATATGTATAAGGGGTACAGTATGTATACACTGTCTGCCACTGTCAAGTTATGTCTAATTGTCAGTACACTAAAGTAACAGACATTGAAAACTCACCGTAATCTTATGCATTTATATCTTCTAATAGGCATGTGATAGTCACAAGCATACTTGGTTGCAGAAGAAATGTAAACACATCCAGTAAATGTATTTTCTACAAATCTTTTTCTAAATGGTAACAAAACTTGAAATTGTTTTGGGAAGATGTCTTTGCTTTCAGTTTTTGAATAAGCCTATGTTGGGACTGAAAGGAAAGTGTACAGCTCCCACCTAGCAGTGCTTGCTTATCTTTTGTTTACCTTCTTGAAATGATGGAGATAAAAAAGATTATAGAAACTTTGGGGAAAGTAGATATTATACTTAGTCTGTGAGGCAGTTATTATTATGAGTTAAGTGTTCCAGTTGTCTGAGTCTTTAGAGTAACACTAGATCATTTGTTCTTCCATAGCAGTTGAGCTTGCCATATCAGTTCAGCTGGAAAAACACTCCATATTATACAGTAGAACTAAGTGAACTTTCAGACAATGAAAGTATTGCATCCCCAAACTGTACTGAGTACATTGGTACCATTAAGACTGGAACCTTCTTGATTTCATTTCCAGTTTTACTGATGTGATCTCACTGGACACGTTGGTGCCAAGAGAATAACGTCTGCCCAGGCTTTGCTGCCGACTCATGCCAGCAACTGGAGTGTTTTCTTCTGGTCTGACAGCCAAGGGCATCCATACCTTGCTTGTTATAAGCAAAATGAAAGTGTGCTGTTGCTAGCACTGCATTCATTTTCTTGATCAATCATGGGGAGGATTAAGATGAGAGGAGTCTTAGTCCAGGTGCATTAGGTATAGACTGGTTTCGCGTCTTCATTTTGTCAGAATTCCCACAAATCCAAGGTTATTTATAAAAATATAATTCATACCTTTCCAAATCCTCCATTAAGATCATTTTGGTTTTGTTTTGTCTTTCAGCTCCTTATTTATTTTATAAATGTAGCATAATGTCTTAATTAGGTGCACTTTTTTCTCAGAATCTTTATGATTTTTGTGTTACACCTTCATGAAGAACTTGTTTCAAAGCACGGAACAAATGCTCGTGACTGTCATTTATTTTTAAATATGCGCCTGAAGGAGGAAGTTATTCTGAAGGTACAGAGGGTGACAGTACATTTCAATTATTAGTTGACATGTAGACGTAACTGTATGAATATATTGAGCCTTGTGCTGTCACTTGATCTTTGGTTTACTGCTGTGTTTTTTTCTTCACTTGGAGAAAAGTGTTCACTGTGCATGGCAGTTCTGTAGCTACTCTGCCTCTGGCTTACTGTTCAATTTCAATTCAGGTCAGACCATCTTCATGTTAGTTTTTTCAGTAGTCTTGCCTTCCAAGTTTCCTAAGGGTTTTCTCTAGGACAAACTTATAGTTTATATTTTCAGAGTACAGTTGATCTAGGTTTTAGTTCTTCAATTGCTATCAGTTTAGGCAATTTTTTAAATGCATGTCTTTGTTCATATTTTAAATGTTGAGAACATGATTTTTTTAAAACCTTTTTTAAAACAAATATGTTGAGTATAACTTTTTTTTTAATCTTAATAAGATAACTTTTAATAAAGATCTAATTTTAACTCGTTTGATTTTTGTAGTAAGCTGATTTATCTGACTTATCACTGCATTTAATTTCTAGATGTTGGGAAATAAGTCTTTATCAGTGCCTCTGAATGCACACAGTATGTCTGATTTGACAGTTTGTCCCACATCAGTGTTAGCCTTTAGATTTGCTTTTGTCTAGATGATGTGATTTGCCCACTTATTTTCAGTGGACTTTATTTCTGTCTTCCTAATTTCACAACCTCCCCATTCAGATTTTGGTCATCTTCATGTTCTTTAGCCTGTGAGCAGCATAGAAGACACAGACTGCGCTTCATTTATTGCAAATGGGATAAACTGCGTTCACCTTTATATTCTAGCCAATTTTCTTATTTTGTTCTGATGCTATTAGAATAAGGATAGCTGAAGACTTTTTTCTTGACCTTTTGGGGTGGGCTAATTGGTTGGCTGACAGATGCTTACTGAGCTACAACGTAACTGCCCCTCCGCATCAGGAAGGGGAGAAAATGAGATGAAACCTCACTGGGTTAAAATAAGGCCAGGGAGATCATTCACCAATTACTCTCATGGGCAAAACAGACTCAGATTGGGGAAAAATAATTTGATTTGTTGCCAGTTAGAAATAGAGTAGGATGATGTGAAGCACTGAGAACTAAAAAAGGCCTTCCATCTATCCTCATCTTGTTTTCCTTCCTTCTTAACTCTCATACGTTCCCCCCTGTCAAGTGGTGCACAGTGGTAATGAAGGGTGCAGTCAATCCCTAATGCTTCATCTTTGCTGCTTCATCCTCCTCCCTCTTTTCCCCTGCTCCAGCATGGGGTCTGTACCTCAGGGTGCAGTCCTACATTAATTGCTCTGACTCGGATCCTTCCCACAGGCTGCAGTTCTTCAAGAACAGTTTCAGCATGAATCATTCCCATGGAGTACAGTCCTTCAGGAACAGATTGTTCCAGCCCTAGGGCCCCTGTGGGCTGCGTTTCCTACTAGAAAACCTACTCCAGTACGGGCTCATCTCCACAGGCTGCAGTTCTTTCCTACCAGGCACCTGGTCCTGCGTGGGCTGCAGCTTCATTAAGGGTGTATCCACCTGCTGTGCTGTGGGATCCTCCATAAGCTCTGTTGGATGTCTGCTCTGGCTTTGTCCTCTGCACAGGTTGCAGGGATACAGCCTGTTCTGCCTCTCCTGGGCTGCAGGGTACTTCTGCTCCACGCCTGGAGCAATTCTTGCCCTTCTTCTGCACTGACCTTGGTAACTTAAAGGCTGTTTTTCTCACATTTTCTCACAGCTGCTGCATGATGTATTCATGCTGTCAGAAACACTTTTCAAGTTTATGAAGTAGATATACAATAATCAATCTGATTTTTGCATCTTTTACTATTAATTTTAAATGTGTATTGAGTCAGTTTCCTTATTATGACTGTCTCATAAAAAAGGTAGTTTGCATATGTACCTTGCAAGTGCTATGCCTTACACTTCTTCTTTCCAGGTATAACCTTCAGTTTGATTTTGGAATCTTGATGTTGATCAGGATCCTTGTAATGTTGTTGTGGTATTTTTCTACTTTTTTTTTCTTTTTTTTTTTTTCCCCCTTCTCTTTTATTTTTAGACCTTGCAGTCATTCTCTGCTTCTTAATTTTCTTTGTGAGCGTCGCTCTCAAAATTTGGCATTCTGTTTATTTTCTACTAAATATATATATGTGCATATGTGTATGTACATTATAATACCGCATTTGTTTAAATATTTTAAAATATTATATTGTTTTAAAATATTTAAAATCTATTAAAATCCATTTAGCTTTTCTCATTGTTCAATCAGCTGCATTTTTTCATCTCTTGTTCCTTTTGCATTTGTCCCTTTTCAGTTTCACTGTATTCTGGTGAAATTGGTTTGTAGGTAGGCAGTTTCAGTTCCTTTGCTCAGCTTGTTCGTACAAGTTTTATTGTTCTCTCTTGAGCTTCTGAATTCCTCTTGCGTTCATAGGCTTTAATTTGTTCAAGTGTTAGCTCAGTGTTGGTGTTGTTCATGTTCATGTACCACTAGCACCCAAATACAAATATGCTGTTGCAATCCCACCCCGTTCTGCATATTGCTTGTTTGCACCTGCTTAAATATTTGTCCCTGCGATCTACTCAGCAGTAAAGCTCAGTGAATCTGTTCAAAGAGCCTACTTTGTTCCTTCCCTATAATACTGAGGCCATACCACTTATTGGCACTGAAGGTATCTTTACTATTGTTTATTTTTGCTGAGAAATTCATTTTTAATGCCAGAAATTCTAAACTGTCTATATTAAAGGAGTTTGAGGTCTCCAAGATGTATGCATCTTTCCCCGCTTATTTTATTTATTTTCGTTTATAATCCTTGTTTAGGAAACAGGCTATTTCAATAAAATAAACTGCTGTTGTAAAGAATGAGAGCAATAGAGGGAGCGTGTTTACAAATATTTAAAGGTACTGTGTAATTTTAGACCCTTCAGTTACCCACCCCCAGGGACCTCTCTCAAGAGATGGGATTTGGAAGTTTTTCCTCAGCTATTGCTTGAGAAATTAAAACATTTTGCTCTACAACTGCTCCAGGAGAAGGGGTATTTATGATGTTTTCAAGTACCAGGAAGAAGATCCAATATAGATTTGTCCCTGTTCTAAGAGGTCTGAGTATCTCTCACTTGAAATTCAAGCACATGATGATGATATTGCTAATGATGCTGAAGCCCCTCTGACAGATATTGGAATTCATGTATTCATTCATTAATCTCTCTCAACTTGCAGGATGTTTATTCCTGTACAACAATTAAAGTTACGCTATTACTGTTGTTCAAGGTTGCTACTTATCAATTCAAAGTGTTTCCCTCCAGCCACTCTGAAGCACTAAGTATTTTTACTGCGATTCTTTAATTGCCAACCTGTCTTTGGAGAGGATGATACCCTTTGTGGGATGACTTACTGAAAGGGAAACTGCTGATTGTATTCTGCCCTTCCTATTTCCTTGCTATTATTTGGTTCTCCAGGGCCTTGCAATCCTAGTGGCATAGTATCCATAGTCTTCTGCAAAGCTAGGTATGCACATTGTTGTTCCATATATATAGACACCACTGCCACTATGTTAAGAAAGTGTAGAATCCCTATCTCCGGAGAGAGTCCATATCAAAAGTTGTGCATCTAATGCCAAATTTATTAGCTGTCTACCTGCCAAGGGTGCCTTAACTGATTGTTTTGTTTGGCATGAAAGTGTCCGTGCTGCATGAAAGGCTTGCAAGCGCTAGTGGATATTTTGGCATTGATACTTGTTTAATCAGTGTGAATGAATGCAGAAGGGAGATTCACTCATCTGTAAGTGGATGCTGTGTATATGTATGCATTGACTTTCCCTTTGCTTGAGGTCCCTAAAGTTGTGAGATTTGGAATTGAGGAGTGTGTGAGTTATCCTACCATATAGGACTTGCTAAATATCTGTATCTTATTTGCATACTTGTATCGTACCCAACTTTATGTTGCAATCACCTTTTTTTTTTTTTTTCATTTTTAATACTAATAAGGGGGATAACCAGCACTGTCTGAACTGCAAAAAGGCAAAAACGTGCCCATCCTCAAGATGAGAAAGAGGATACAGGCAACTGTAAAAATAAGTTACAGAGCAGATCCTTTTAGAAGTCACATATAAATATGTGAAGGATAAGATGGTGTTGAGAGCTGTCTGCATTGTTTTACTAAAGGCAAATCATGCTTGACTAACTTGATGAAGGCAATGCAGTAGATGTTTACCTGGTCTTAAGCAAGGCCTCTGACACTGTCTTCCATTGCATCCCTATTGTCTACTTGGTATGCACCAAATATGTGCACTTATATGCCCAGATTGCCAGGCTTAAAGGGTGGTCAGCAGCAGCAGCACAAAATCTAACTGATGTCTGGTTAATAGCAGTGAGCCATACTTGGGTCAGTACTGTTTAGTGTTTGTGTTAATGAGCTGGGTAATGGGAATACTGCAGATTTGCTTATTGCATGTTGTGGGTAACACTTGGTATGCCAAAGAACAGGACTGCTCTTTGGAGGGACCTTAAAAGGCAGAAAAAAATGGGAAAAATCCTCACAAAGTGTGGTAAAGGCTAGTGCAGAATCCTGCGCATGAAACTGGAGAACTCCAGACACTCAGGTAGTTTGAAGTTGACAGGCTGCAAAGCAGTTTTTTATTGAGGACTTATGAGTCCAGCTGAACATCAAAGTGAGCTTGGATCAGCAATGTGCCCTTGTGGTGAAGAAGGCCAACTTTATACTGTTGTGAATTAGTGAGAGCATAATAGCTCATTCAAGGAAACAATTACCACTTCTTTTCAGTACTTGAGACCATGTCTGGAGTACCATATCCAGGTTTCAGCTTTATGGAACAAGATGGTGATATTCCAGAGTGAGTCAGGTAGACAGTCGAGGTGATTAGGGAGCTGTAGCATGCAGCATATGAGGGGAGCCTGGAAGAACTGGTTTTGTTCAGTGTGAGAAAGAAAACACTCAGAGCATCTTATTGTGCTCTTAAGCACATGAGAAGGCATAAAGAAGATGGAGGCAGAATTCTCAGAGATGTATAGCAGAAGAGAAGCAGCATTTTCGCCACTAGAGTAATTGTTCTAAGAGGCTCTCCAGCACCTCTGATTTTGGAGACATTCAGAGCTTGATTGCGCAAGCTGCTATGCAAACTGATTTCATTGCTCTGCTTTTAGCAGGTCACTGGATTAGATAAATTCCAGATGTGCCTTCCAGCTCCTATTGCTCTGTGGTTCTGTGTATCTGTACTTGCAAAATGTTTGTGTGTGCTTTTGAGACGTTATCTGATGAAATTCTTAACCTCCAGTTCTAATGGTGTGTGCATACTCGCAGTGTGACTGTACATGAAGACCACTTGTCTTGAAAAGAAATTGTAGGTTATGCAAAAGTTAAATTCATGCTTAAGTTGATAGTGCTCCCTGTAGATGTTAAAACAGGCAAAACTTTGATGCTGGGATTTTGCTCCGTCTTATTTATGGCTTATTTCACAAACTATAAACCTGTTAAAGAAAATTTGGAAATAGTTCTGTATGATTTTGTTGCTGGTTCATGAGTATGCAAAACCTGTGGAAATATAAACCTGCCTTGTTGGATGTTGGTTATTTTCTCTAACTAGTCAGTTTAGGCAGATTTGTTCACTAGTGGCTGGTAGGTGTCTTGAATATTTGTCAGGCAATTTTCCACATACACATCTTTTCTCTGCAGCTTGTGCTCTCTGTTAACTATGAAGAAATTAGAATTCAGATTTTCAGGTCTCTTGTAGTCACAGCTTGGGGAAAAAAAAAGTATCATTATGTGAGCCAAAGTCTGCCTATTTATGTGGTACTGGCTTCCCCACTGAAGTATATCTGTTAATAGCAGTACTTTTGATAATAAATTAACTGGGATTTAGGGATAGATAGTAAGTTTCAAACGTGTGAAACTTGGCTGAAAGGTTAGAATGCTACTGTGGCATTGTACCACGATCAGTTGTAGTGTCACTGTGATGGGCTGGCTGCAGTGGGATGTAGGGGAAATGGGGAGACAAGAAGCGAGCAAGCTTGCAGGTTGAAGTAAAGGCTGGAAAATCACTCACCAATTACTGTCACTGCTAAAACAGACTAGACGAGGGGAATTTAACTGAATTTAGTGCAAATTAACATAAATATTTAATTACCGGGGAACAAAAAAAAGAGGCAAATTTTAAAAGTACTTGGGGAAAGACATCTGTCTTCCTTTCCCAGGCTCCGCTTCTCTCCCGACACCTCTCCTCCCCCCTTTCTGGGCTCCATTTCACTCCATCACTCTTTCACCTCTCCTTCCCCCTCGGTGGCACCATAGGCTGCATTTGATCCGTTCACTGAGGCAGCGGGTGGTGCAGGAGTTGCAGGCAGGACAGAGCAGTTTCCCTCTACCACTCCTTCTTCCCTGCCGTTTCTCTAGTCCCAGTGTGGGTGGGTCCTTGACAGGCTCTGACCTGGCTACCGTCTCACTTCTCTGTTGTTCCCTTCTTGCTTCTCTCCCTGTGACAGTTTCTGCCCTCTGCTATACACGTTTTCTCCAAGGTGCCCACATGTGACTGGTGGGCTCCTCCGTGGGCATGCTGTGGAGCCACCAGAATCAATGGTGTCTGGCACAGGGCAACCCCGGCCTGCACCCCTGCCCATACCTGAATGCTTACAAATGCTGCAGCTGGTGCTGGGAGATTCTGGAAATGTGCATAAGGGAGTGATGGGCTAAATATTACAAATAACTGACAATAAGCGTTTCATTATTGCATGTTAATGTTGTCTTCAGCTTTCTTGTGCTTCCATGTAAGTCTAGCTTGCGTCCTCACTCTGATGTGTTTTTTGAAGAACTCTTTTGTGGCTGAACTCCTAGAGGTTCTATTTCTAAAATACTGTAAGAATGCTTTTTGTCTGCCTGACTAACACTGCATAGGAGTGGTTTTCCTGCAAACAATCATGCTGATGAAATCATGGAATATGGTGATAGGATCAGACAAATGTGGAATTTGGAACTGTATAAACAATAATGAATTAGTCTCTCAAAGTATCCTAGTACCTCCCTGACCTGGAAAACAAACTGGTAATTAATTTTTTAACAACAAATTTAATGGAACATTTAAATTTCTTTTTTAATGAAAAAAAAAAAATTAAGATGGAAATAGGTGAATCATGTTAAGCCTGATCTGGCTTTTTTTGTACCTTTCATGTTCATGCATAATGAATCCTTTGATGCTTTCATAAGAAATTAAATAATTGGTTTCTGATTTAACAAATGATATGGGGTATTTTTGTATTCATGTCTTCTGTAGTTGAATTTATTATATTGGCCATATTCCAACAGCTAAGATATGTTAAACCTCTGTTATTGCTATTCTTCTTCTACTAATAAACATTATGTGATCCATTATGAATTTTATATACGCTTATACACACATTATGTAGTCAGGCTAGCAGGTACTATCTGTATACTGAAGTTATTTTATCTTAGAAATTACTGTTCTCTTATTACTTATGTAGCTTAAAGTCATCCTCAGCCATAGAAATAAATGTTTATATGTAGCTTTAAAAGTCTACCATTTAATCTTCGCTTTATATATTTCGTTCTTAGTTAAGTATTGTTATTGCTGGTTGTCATGCATAAACTTGTGTAAGCTTCTAATATCTTGTGACATTGTATACCAGACTTATTATTTAATCTCATTTGCTCTGTTTTCTAACCTGCTCACTAATAATTTTATATGACATTTATTGTTTCTCATATTACAAAACCAACTTAATAATTTTTCCTGTTTATTCACAGTCTGCATGCCAGTTGTAATTTTATTGGGCCTGTATAGAAGCAGTAAAACATTTGAGAAGCTTTTGCAGAATCTGGTTGGTAAATGAATGCTATCATCAAGCAAAGCATTTACTTTGTTAGCTCTTAATTGACCAATTTGCACCGGAGCAAAATAGTGCCTTTTTTAGGGGTGGGAGAAATAACAGGCACTTCTGTACTGAGAAACTGTTGAACAGTATCTTGTGATCTAGGTGTTATGCTCTAGAGTAACGGTAACTTAATTGTAATTACTTTCATTTTTCAGAGTTTATCAGTATAAGGAAAATCTCATTATATGCTATATGTAGCTAGGCTGGGCAGGTTTTTGCTTGAATTTAGAGACACTTCTGAGATTTAAAAAAAAAATCCAAGTAGAAGTTGACTATCTTAAAAATAAGCTACTGAATATTACTCTGGGTTTTAAAAAAAATTATTGCAAAAAAAACCACAACTTATTTAGCAAATAATTTTAAAATATTATTTTAAATCTCAAACATGGAGAGAACTAAAAATTCCTTGTTTAATCTTCCTGAGGAAAATACAGAGAGCTTAAAAAATACCAGCATTATTTTCTGATTTAGTAAATGTTTTTAAGCATTCACGTTACTGATTAAAAACATGTAGCTAAAAGGATATTCTCTGCTCTGTTACGTTTGGAATATCCTTCAAATACCTTTAAAGGAAGTCAATCTTCAACAGTGCAACTGTGTGTATACACACTTCAATTCCTATTACAGAAATAGTCATTAAGCAAAAAATGCAACTTTTTAGCTGTTACCTTTTCTCTACTAAGTTAGAGATAAACTTGCCACATATTAAACATTAGCTGCTCATGGGCAAGTGATCAAAAGCTTTCCATCCCTCCTGTCCCGACTCATGTCTGTTAACCCACTTAGACAACAGAGAAGAAATGGAGATATGTACTGGGTTGTGTGTCTTTTGAATGAGGTGTTTAGGGCATGAGGTTTCCACTGAATAGGTGAGATTTGTCTATGACTGGCATTTTTAATTCATGAACAAATTAATGTTTGTTCTGCTTTTTTTTGTGGCATTTTGCTAGTCTACCAGTGAAGTGGCAGTCTGAGTGGTAGGCTCTTCAGCTGGCACCTGCAATGCCAGACAGCCTCAGTATCTATACATTTCAAACAATATGCAAGGAAACTGATAATGTTCTTTTTTGTGTTTGTAAGAGTATGCAGCTGCTGAAATTCAGGCTGGCTTGCTGGGTTTAGAATTACGATACGAGTTTATTAGAATAAAAAATCCTGTCAGCCAAATAATTAATCTCATAGAATCAGCTTGACTCAAAAATACCACAGGCAGTAATACCAAGTTAGTGCTTATCAACAAATGAGTCCCAACAAAGTCCACTTGTCATTTCTGTTGGTGGAAAAAAAAATGAGCATTTCTTTAACTGCTACTTCTTTTGCATAAGCCTCAGGAGAGACGAAGCTTCGTGCCTTGTGAAAGAAGTTGGGAGAAGCCAAGGTGCTCAGTTTCTGTCTACACTCAAAAAATACCTGAGGTATAGCTGTGTAATAGAAGGGCTGGAAATTTAACACACTGTGGAAGGTAATTTTCTTAGAAATACAAGTTTCTTACAGTATCTTTTATCTGCATTTTTTTTTTCCCACCTATGTATGTGAATTTCATTTATTCCTGTATGCATAGATGAGAAACAGTTAAGAGTAAAGGCTTTCAGGAGGAGCACGTAGGAGAAGCAACAGACGTGAAGAAGAGAAAGAAAGCAGTACCAAATGCTGTATCTGTATGACATTACTAATAGCCTTGACTGCTATGAATTTGCAGTCATGCAGGAAGCTGGATATATGTCAGCTTCCAAAGGTACAGAGTGTCTCACAGAAGAAATGTTCTGAACTACTTAAAAGCAATGTCTTCGGGGTCACAGTGGCAGCAGAGTTAGATGCTTTTCAGGATGGGATGATATTTTGTATGTGTTCTTAATTGCTCATTGCTTACTAATTAAGTGGCTCCTGATGGCAGTTATGCAGAGAGAATATTGACCCTTGATTAGTAAGCAGCTGGTTTCAGACCATTTTTATTACATTTGCACATAGTCTAATTTGCCAGATATCTAGAAAAGCTAATAATTTGAGAAGAGCTCTCCTAAATAGCTGTTGTAAATAGCAGTGTATATATCTGGCCTGCTAGATTTCATCTAAGTTAGCGTACTGCACCACAATACAAACTCGGTTTGTTCACTTGCCATATGAAAACATTCAGGATAAAGAACAATTTATGAGTGAAGGGAGGAAGGTCTTCAACACATTACGTTAATCTGTAACAAGAAACCTTAAATGTTAGTTGAAGGAAAACAAAACTCCTTTCTGATGTCTTTTAGAATGATTTGAAGCTCGTACAACTTCCCTTTCACGCTGTCTCATTTGCATGCCCATATAAATATACAAATCCCAGCATTGCTGACCATTATTTCATTAACCTAATCATTTTTTCTTTTCCTTCCAGCTGTTGCCTGTTAGGTTGGTTAAACCTGTCTTTCGCTGAGCTGGTTTCTGTTTTCCATTGCATAGAAGTTGGCCAGTGTTCCAAACAGATAAATAGAAAAGGAAATGAGGTTGCCTGAGGGAGTGCAGAGGCCTTTATGGAAAGCAGGAGATGATGCATTGGGAGATGTGGTATTATCAATCTTGAGTGAAAAGTGCAGCATTGTATTATCTTCACTGCTTTTTTTTCTCACATTGGTTTAATTTTCATCAGTGTTAATTGTGAAAAATACCAAGGTAGTAGAGTAACTGAGTCTCTGAATACTCAGTGTTCTAAAGTTTTGCTACATTCATACTCTCAGTGATCTTTGAGAATTTGTGGTGGTGTTTGTTGTTTTTTTTTAACATGGAAGCAGCTCTGTTATGCTATATGCTTTTTAAATACAAGGTTGTGGAATAAAGCTTAAATTTATTATGGTGACCTTAAATAGTTTTTATTGAACAGAGGTAAAGCACGATGATTATTTATTACTTGTGCAGTACATGAGGATTTTTAATTGTCTGTCATACATACTATGCATGTATATGAGCAAGGCAGATTTTTCTCTGCTTTTGCACAAATGCCATACAAATTACTTTCTATTTAAACAAACTAAAAGGAATATTCTATTGGCATATGTCAATAGAGGTATGCATGATATTGCTGATTGGTGGCTTACTGCACAAGTTATTAATAATGAAATGCTTGAGAGGAGTCAACCCAATCTAGTGTTGCTACTACCTTTGCTCTAAGTGGAAAGTGGGATTAGGCTCTGACCAACTTATCTATGGATTTCTGAGGTTTAGAAGAAATAGTGCATCTCTGAAGCTTGCAGCTGACACAGTGTCTTTAGTGGCACAAGGCTGACCGACAGCTTGCATCCCATAGACTGTGCTTTTGTACCTTTTAGCTCTTTTTAAGTCATTTTTTCTCTTTGCTTCCCTTGCACTCTAGTTACCTTAAAGTCCGTGCAGAAATCTGCCCTCTGCCTCTCCATTGTGTTCTGACAGATACTGTGCACGCTTTTTCTCATCGTGCCTTAGCAGACAAACTGACCATGTTGGAACTGACTTTTTCCTTGTGGGATATTTTGCCTCCATATGGTCTTGAGTGGATCAGTGTGATTAAATCCTGACATTGAGGCACATTTTCTTTTTTCACATCTGCCCTCGAATTCTTTTGTTGCAGTGGTGAAATCAGAGGGAGTTTGCAAGTCTGTCAGGATGAATTGTAAGAGATGCAATATGTTAAGGATGGAGGAGGAAAGTGTTCTGCTAAAATTATCTTGAGTAGGATTCTAGAAAATGAAGCTGTTCAGGTTCTTTATACTTTCTTTTAATTGGGTCGAATCAAAGTACTCCTGGGTGATTCACCTGATGGGAGAGCTCCTCATGTATAGACCCATGCTGAAGGCTTGTTCTAGATGGGCAGATATCACTGTGCAGCCTACTGCATAGAGAAGACAACTCTGTCTCCCACTCTTAAATGTTGGGCAGGGATTTCAGGGCACCTAAACGCCACCTCTTGGTGATTTTATATACAGAGTCCCAGTTCTAGCTCAGTTTGTGTTCTCTCATTGGCATGTTTTGAGTGTTCATTGGGCTGCATATGACTCACTTTGCCTCAGTCTCTGTCCCCCTTTAGTAGTCATTTTTGGTTAGTCATGTGTCTGGCTGAAAAGGCTGTTTCTTGGATTCCTGTGTGCTGGATAATGAGAGTCATGCATATAACATCCTGCTGCTTTTTCACCCTCCCTTTTAATGGATCCCTTCTATACATACAGTCTGAATCACATTGTATGAAGGATGCTATTTTTAACTGATGTCAAAGAACCAGGCAATTTCACCTCCTGCTAGGTTAAGTCATATTACACAGCGCTAAAAATGCTTCTCTTGCATAAATGTTCTTAAGACATGGGGAACGTGGGAAACATGCCAGAGGTTTCTCTCTGTCTTAAGGCATCATTTGCAGGTGATGGCTAAAACATTTTCAGTAAATTATGATAGTTCAAATTCCCTCTCTTACAACAAGTTTGGATTTTGGAGTTCACTAGTTTCTGATGTATTTAAAATTGGAACTAGATGTTGTCAGTCTTCCTGCAGAAGCACCCTGTGGTACAAAGAGACATTTTGAATGATACATCATGACCAATGCCTTTCATTGGGTGATACTTTTTTCCATTTGATAACTAAGAGTTGAGACCAGCCTTTTTGAGATCCAGGAGGATGATGTTCTTCCACTTCCAACAAGTTTGTTTCCAGGATTGTCTCAAGTTCTTTGGGTCTGACCAGTTAATGTACCTCTCTCCTGCAAGCCTCGGGGTGTTGCACAGCTAACACAGGGTGTGTCCAATGTGATTTCTGTTGTACTGTTGTGACTGAGGTACAAACGGAATTGGAGCTTTCATCTGTTTGTGCAGATGTCTTGGCTAATGCTTTTATGAGCGTCATTCCTTTTCAGGAATTTGCAGCGTGTGAAATCTGGCTAAAGGTGGAATATCTGCATCTCACAATACATTTACTCAAGATTGTAGTAGGATTGCCTCAGAACATCAGAGATGCTCCTTGTTGGAATCATTATGAATGATAGGAAAGCATACTTTCCTATCATTCCCATACTTTCTTTGGGTTTCTGGGCATGGGTATTATTCA